>NC_063055.1:27758802-29212552 GCF_018812025.1 Megalobrama amblycephala
AGATAAACTATTTTAACAGAAATCTGTGTGTTTGAACGAGAATATATAGAATAAAACTATAAGACCCTAAATGGATTCACTTTTCATAAGCACTTACCATCAGTGATGTTTTACTCCCATCTCCACAGACGAGTGAGGCAGGTTCTTCACTCTCTGAAGTTATCTGTGTAGATCAACAATAAAATATTAACAAATTAAATTCTCAACATGATTGATAAACCATTTTAACAGAAATCTGTGTGTTTGAACGAGAATATATAGAATAAAACTATAAGACCCTAAATGGATTCACTTTTCATAAACACTTACCATCAGTGATGTTTTACTCCCATCTCCACAGACGAGTGAGGCAGGTTCTTCACTCTCTGAAGTTATCTATGTAGATTCAACAATAAAATATTAACAAATTAAATTCTCAACATGATTGATAAACCACTTTAACAGAAACCTGTGTGTTTGAACTGAGAATATATAGAATAAAACTATAAGACCCTAAATGGATTCACTTTTCATAAGCACTTACCATCAGTGATGTTTTACTCCCATCTCCACAGACGAGTGAGGCAGGTTCTTCACTCTCTGAAGTTATCTATGCAGATCAACAATAAAATATTAACAAATTAAATTCTCAACATGATAGATAAACCATTTTAACAGAAACCTGTGTGTTTGAACGAGAATATATAGAATAAAACTATAAGACCCTAAATGGATTCACTTTTCATAAGCACTTACCATCAGTGATGTTTTACTCCCATCTCCACAGACGAGTGAGGCAGGTTCTTCACTCTCTGAAGTTATCTGCGTAGATTAACAATAAAGTATACTAAAGTATCACAAATTCTCAACATGATTAAAGCTTATGTTTTAATAATTGTTTAGAGCACAATAACATTTATGAAATAAGTGTTACTTATTACTACATATAAAATTACATGTATATTTATATGTATTAGTACAAATAAAACCAAAAAAAGAAAAGAAAAAAAGGTTATTATAGTTAAACCATGGTAACCACAAATTAACCATAGCTTTGCAACTCTAACCATAGTTTAACCATGGTATTTGTGGTAAAACTGTGGTTATATAAATTTTATTAGCCAAAAAACATGGTTACTACACTTTTACTATAGTAAAACCATGGTTAATTTTCGTAAGGGATGTTTTAACAAAGCTAACTTGATTAACAGCTCATTCTCTGTAATTTCACAATCATCTTATTAACAACACTAGTTTAAATCGTTATAAACTAAAACAGATTTTAACATAAAGAGTAGCTTAGTGCTTATCATTAATCTTACCTTACGGGCGATGAGAGATGACGTCGTCGTCAGACATCCACAGAGAAAAGGCTTCGGTCAGGTGGGATTAGAGGGTTCAGTTTGCAGTGCTTTTTATATATAATTTAGTAAATGTAATACGTGGCTATTATTTTATACTTAAAATTATATATTTTCCTATACCGTCTTTGTTGTAGAACTGTGTTAACATGGCTTGAGTTTGACAAATTCCGACATTATGAGGACTTCCGGCGGTCAGCCAATCAGAAGCCGCGATTTCATACACACGTATTAATAATTAATGAGGAGGCGCAGTACCAAGTCCCGGCTACAGAGGCGCACTTCCGATACACACGTCATACACAAATTCAGGTTTATGTGAATTATAAAGACATGTGGAGAAATTTTGGATTTCAGCTCCCCCTAGCTACTGGAGCACTTCTACATTGCCCGAATTATGAGGACACCGGCCATGTCCTCATAATTCAAAATGTCCTCATAATGTGGCGTGTATTCATACGAAATGTCCTCATAAATCACAAAGGCCAACACACACACACACACACACACACACACAATTCCTATAACTCTTCTGAGTAGAGAGGGCAAGCAACAAGCTAACAGAAAATGCAAACAGAAAAAACAAAATCACTTCTCATATGACATGCAATACTGGTTTAGCAGGATGTACGAACAGGCCAATCATCAGAACAAAAAGATCCATACAAGTATGTAACTGAACTGTAAAATCAGGTAAAAAAAAAACTGCTTCATCTAAACAACAAAAACATTATTATCACCAAATCAATCTGACTACATTAGCGGTAACACTTTACAATAAGGTTCATTAGTTAAACATTAAGTTAATGTATTAACTAACATGAACAAACCATGAGCAATACGTCTGTTCCTGTATTTACTAATCTCCGTTAACGTTAATGAAAATACAGTTGTTCATTGTTTGTTCATGTTAGTTCACAGTGCATTAACTAATGTTAACAAGATTTTAATAATGTATTAGTAAATGTTGAAATTAACATTAACAAAGATTAATAAATGCTGTATAAGTGCAGTTCATTATTATTTCATGTTAACTAATGTAGTTAATTAATGTTAACTAATAAACCTTATTGTAAAGTGTTACCACATTAGCTTACACTTACACAAGTACATTTTAACTATGTAGCTTTTTTTGTTGTTGTTGTTTAAAATGAACAAAATTTAAAGCTGCAGTCCGTAACTTTTTTTGGTTAAAAATTATCCAAAATCAATTTTTGAGCAAGTACATAACCAGCCAGTGTTCAAAACTATCTCCTTATCTTAGCCCGATTCACAACGGTAAGCTTGTAATGTTTTAAAATAAGAGCGACCTGGTGGATTTCCACGGGAAATTCGAGCATGCAGCTGTTCGTCTTTGTGTCATTACGTCACATCCGTAAACAGAAAAAAGGAGTCCAGGCAAGTCGGTTTTATCATGCGAGGATGCTGCTTGTAGCGCATCATTTATAGTCTGTTCTCACAGCAGCTGAAATAATTAAACGTCAATTTGACACTGACAATCATCAGTGACAACTGGAGATTCACCCGTAGTCAAAAAGCAAAAGACTTTGGACTGTGGAGTGGCTACAGGAATTGAAATCTACAGGTAACACTAATATACACTAAATACACATAGCGTGCATCTCAATCAGCTCCCTAGTTCAGTAGTCAGGGAATCGGCCACGTTCATTTACATCAGTGAATCTCAACCTTTTTTGAGTAATGGACCCCCGTCATATTTAGAATCGTCCTCAAGGACCCCAGAATAATTTTGGCTTGTTGGTATCATTAATATCTTTGTGGCGACCAAATGCAATCAAGTATAATTTACTACTACGTTAGACTTGTCCAATATTTAGTCATATCGTCAGTTATATTATACATATATTATCTTCTTCTTTTATGGGAACAAATATCCATATTCAGATATTTTATAAGGACCCCTGCATTATGTCAAGGACCACTAGGGGTCCACGGACCCCTGGTTGAGAAACACTGATTTACATGATATACTGATTCACTACCTAGGGAGCTAGGGAGCTGATTGAGACGCAGGGATACTCACGCAATGCTGATGTTGTTAACATTAACAATTTGAGAACAATATAACAGTAATAATAATTTGCACGGTTTGGCGTGATCCGAGCTAAGCGATCGTTAGATTTAATCATCATTGGCAGTGCAATTTATTGTAGGCCTAATGCTTTTTTCCTCAGTTTGTCTGAACAAAAGTGGCAGACGTTACTTACTTGTTCAGATGATATTTTCCAGTGAAAATTCTTATATTGGTCATACTTTCAAGACGTAGAATCTGTGATTCTGAAGTGCAGTATCCACATTGGTGTAGTGATTGACAGCAAACATTAGATTCATCCACGCTGAGCCGTGCCGATGCACAACCCACGTAACGATAACTATTCCGCAAATGACTGCAATCGCATGTTTGAAACAGAGATGGCAACAAAGAGGAAAAATGGCGGACTGCAGCTTTAAATAATGAGCTTCTTCCAAAACATATTCTGATGCACTAAGCCTATTATAAGTGTTTATATTTTAGACCTAGCGGTTTTTGAGGGGTCCTCCCTCGGTCCGTTAGCCGCGTGGCCCGGTGGGGTTGCGTACCATCATACATGACATTGCACAGTATGTCATTTCCTCTTTCCATATATGTCACCGCTAGTGTTGTCAAAAATATTTACGTGTCAGTGAGAAGCATAGCGAAATACCACAATACTTATAGGTATTTAGCAGTGACATTGTCAGGCTTTTCTATTTACAACGAAGTAAGCTAATTCCCAGCAAAAAATACAATAGCATCATAAAATAACAATATAATATGTAATAATAAAGTTTACAATGGCTTCATAAATTAATTAAAAACATAAAAAAAAGCAAAATACAACCAATGTACATTCTCTGCTCTACTTTTTCTAGAAGTAGAAGTATTGTTATTTTGTGTAATTAATTTAGAGAAGGCACACCGCCGTCATACACTGACAAAAGTGACTTGAACACACCTACCGTCGTAAACACAACTTCCCACCTCGTAAATACGAACTTCCCAGGAAGACTTGTGCTGCGTTCGAGGCAGGTTTTTGAGCCCCTAAGTCATGACTTCAAATCACGACTCACGACTTTGTAGCGTTCCAGGAAAGTCACGCCAAACTGCGTAATATTGTGAACAAACCAACATGGCGGACAGTACAGTGCTTATGCTCATTAACAATTATTTCTATCACCAAAGGTGCTTACTCCTTGCTTATTTGAGGGAAACAATAGAGGAGGAAAACGGCGCATAAGGCAAGAGAAGCTGTTATACCTTTTATTTTACGTTATTTTACCATGCACTTGCATAAACACCGCATTCGTAGGGGCTGCCATTGTTGTTTCGCGGGCTATGTGACATCAGAACCCGTAACTGGGAGTACATCGATCTAGTACGAGTTCACGGTAGGGATGGGCATTTCAAGCAAAAATAATATTCGAAAATCGCTGGGAATTATTTGATTATTAATCGAAAATCGCACCCCTCCCCCCGCACGCACGCATGCACACACAAACGGAGAGGGGGAGAGACCATTCACGCTTTCAACCTGTATGATATTGATCAACTGTTTAATTCATTGGAGAATATGCTGAGCTTCCGTAGGAATAAACTGAAAACGCTCGCTCTCCGCCAGTGGACTATCAGTGTCGCTCGCTCGTGGCGTTCGCCTCGCTTTTGTCCAGTCCGGCACCTTATAGTGGACACGCACCATGAATGACCGAGGAGATTTTACTTTCACTTTCAAATTAGCGCCAATTCGGGAGCGGTGACAAGTGATGATACCGATGTTGTTCCTGAACACCGGCAACACCGACTATCACAGCAAGTCTACCTCTAGCCATATTGATTTTAGGCTGCCTAAACGCCCTATATCATTGTGAACAGCTTGAATGACGGCACGTGTGTCGTGTGAACATTGATAGCTGTTATATGCCACGCTTGTCTATGTTCTGCTGTTGTCAGCTTTGACAGCTTTTTAGGTGCGTTTTTGGCAGCGCGCGCGCCACCCTCTGGTTACATGAATGAGTCACCATGGAAAACATGAGGATTTTTTTAAAGACGACAATCGCACAGCCTATTCGATATTCTATAATTAAATCAACTAATCGAATATTCGAAAAATCGTGACACATCCCTAGTTCACGGGTGGGAAGTCACGGGTTTGACTGCTGTTCCAGTGCACTTTAACGGGTAGAAGGTTGGAAAAACACAGGTTACGGGTTGCCTGGAACGCGGCATAATTCGCCACTGGTTCCTTTGAGATTTTGGTTATATATACAAAAAAAAAAAGTTTTTTTTTTTTTTTTTTTTTTTTTTTTTTTTTTTAAGATTTACACAATTTAATTAGTAAAATTCCATCAAATTGAATTGAATAATCCTTATGTATTTTAATTGAATCATTTATGGATGCACCGATACTGATACCAGTATCGATACCAAGCTCATGTACTTGTACTCATACTCGTAAAAATACCCCCAATACCAAAGACCAATACCTACCTCATGTGACGTAACTGACAGAATTTTCCGTGCACAGAGACACCGGCAGCAGCAGAAACAATGTCAGCCTCAGGTGTGGAAATACTTCAAAATTAATGATGACAACCCACACATGCAAACTGCATGCTTTCAATCACAATTCGTTATCGATTAGTGAAGGCAGGATAGGTGGAATCGCGCTGAACAGGCGCACCATTGACACGGGGGGACAGGGGCTTCAAGACCCCCACAGTTTTAAAAAGACAGAAATTGACCCCGGCACATTTGATAAGGGCTGCTTAAGTCAGTATCAAACTAAAACAGTATCAAAACAAGCTACAAACTAGATTAGGATATTTTCTTTAAAATGAGACCATTTTCACGTTTCTGTGAGCTTTCATTTGTAAATAATTAACTGTTTTGTCGCAGATGTGCAGAACAGGAAATGACCTCTCGAATGGAGAAACACGCGATCTCCAAACCATATCAAAGGCCACGTACAAACTGCAGCTAAATTCGGTTGTCAGTTCACCTTTTAGTGCTTAATCGCATTCTGTACACACACAGTTCAGTAAAATACGGGAGTGACAACCGCATTCTACAACCGAATTAACTCCCGAAAAATACAGGTAGTGACAACCGCATTTACAGAAATTCTATGCAGTGTGTACGGAACCGAACTGAACAACTAGTTGTTAATGACGTTTTTTTAGTTGCCAGATCTTGCTAGACAAATCAGCGATCAAGAATAAGCCCATAATAAACCTAAATAAATCCAAATGCTTTATGCTGAAAATAAGACCAAAATATTGCGATTCATGTCTGCTCACTTTAATAACTCAATAAACCCGTTTGCTTTATGAGACGAGCTTAAACAACAAGTCCAAATACATTTATAATGAGTGACCATGGCAACACACAAAGAGCGCGCTCTGTGTGAAACAGGCTGTACAAGAATAAACAAAACACGACGCCTCCATTGAATGTGTTAGTGTGTTTAGTTAAATTGCTGAAAATAACGAGTGTTTTGTCACTGTAATATTGCTTTGATCACAATAACGGATACCAAACACGAGAGACGGCATAACGCCGCTATTATTAATATGGTTTCCAAGCTATCAATTATCGCATTTTCGAGAGTGAAAAAAGTCGTGTTCCGTACACACATGTAACAATAATTTAGGGGATTCGCTACCGCATTTAAATGCGGTTGTCACTCCTGAAACTTTGTGTATGTGGCCAAAGAGTGCTTACGTTTTCTGAGGACATGTCGATGGTATATAAATCATGCCCGAAAGTTAAGGCCCCGGTATACTTCAAATGGAATCGAAGAACGAACAGATGTGACATAATTTCGAACAAAATCAGGCCAAAACGAAGTTTGTTTTGTGTTCTTTTTGAAAGTTTGAAACAGCTTGCCAAAGCGAACTTTTAGAAAAAGTTTGCTCCAGCTGCAAAACACCTTCGTACTACCATTGGTCAGTGACTATAATGTAATAGAGACAGAGCGCATTTATGTTAATCTGAAAGCCATGCCCACCGGGGGGGGAAAACAATCCAACCGTCTCCATTGAGTTTGTATTGCGTGAGGCTGCCTCCTTGTCTTTTCTGACTTATTACAAAAAACAGAACAATGTCTAAAAGCTGCTGTGTGACAAAGTGTACAGCTAACAAACTTAAAAAACCCAGAAATAAGTTTTTATAAGCTGTCGACCCCCAAAAACGAATGTTTAAGGACATAAAAGTGGATACAGGCAGTGAGACAGAGAGCAACAGGTCATATTACTATAAGAAATGCATTGGAGGGGAACGTAATCGGCGACAGGTGAAATAATTTTTTGACATGGTAAAAAATAATGAATGGTTTGTTTTTGTTGGTTTGTTTAGCATATGTTGTCGCCGATTACGACCCCCTCCAGTGTATTTCTTAAAGTAATTATGACCATTTGCGCTCTGTCTCACTGCCTGTATCCACTTTTATGTCCTTAAACATTCATTTTTTGGGATCGACAGCTTATAAAAACTTATTTCTTGGTTTTTTAGCTTGTTAGCTGTGCACCTTGTCACACAGCAGCTTTTAGACATTGTTCTGTTTTTTGTAATAAGTCAGAAAAGACAAAGAGGCAGCCTCACGCAATACAAAGTCAATGGAGACGGTTGGATTGTTTCCCCCCCCCGGTGGGCGTGGTCTTCAGATTATGACGCGTGTCGCTCTGTCTCTATAGGAGGTGTGCGCTGAGGCTCCGCCTTCACTCACGTCGAATGCGTCTTTGACTCATTTTGTGTGTTTGAGTTCATCGAGGTAAGATCTCCGTGGGTGAAAACATGAACACACTGGATAACCGCTTTATAGTACAAAATGAAGTTGTGCTTGTAAAAAAAATAAGGCACTAACACTGTTTTTCATGTTTCATACTGTAAAGCTGCTTGATTTTAAGCAATCTATTGAATAAAGTGCTATATGAAGACATGACGTGACTGGAGTGCTACTTTGCAGAGCTCGTGCTAACATACCCACGCTGTTATGATCAGACACATTTCTTATGCTTTCTATAATAAATGCTTGCTGTTTTCTCAATTTTGTTGTGTTTATTTTGTTACTGTGAAGAAAGTGCACGCATTTACATATTCATCTAATCGTCGCTCTCAGCAGTGTGGGTATTTATAGCAGATGTTAGTTTACAGTATATCGCAGCTCACGCATTTCGAAATTCATTTCAATAAATGACTGCACCAAGGAGAGGGACATAGTTTCACTAATAATTTGTTTATTTTGCACAAATCAATGAATCGTTTTAATTCTTTTGATGTTATTGGAATACTTCTTTCATGTAGTGGACAATTTTAAGATTTTGGTTCATTTTTGCTGCCATGTCTTTTACTCTAATGGAAAGAAAACTTAACCCTAACCCTACACATTTAGATGGTGTTTGTTTTAAGCCTACTACTGTCCATCTGTTTGCATTCTTCTAAATTAACCAAAACAAGCTAATCTGCAAATTTATACACATCAAGAGTTTTTTTTCCCCTGAAATGTTATAATTACATTATATATTATAACAAATACCTGCAGAAGACGCCAAAAGCCTGCTGATTTTTGTTGTTACACAGCACAGCACGATCAAATCCACGATTAAAGCCAACCACCATAATTAAAAAAAAAAAAATTAGTTAAATAATAATATTCAGCCACTTTTTTTTTGATAGAAATGCTACAGCTACTTTTATTGATGTATTATCCTGTGTAATCATAGATTAAAGAATAGCATTATGTAATGCTGTATTATGATTTTTAAATAGTTTTAATAAATCGTGCATCCTCAGAAAACTGTCTAATACTGCGGTTCATGGATGCTCCTCTTATGGGTTTAACAGCCCTACAGATATCTTTAACATGGATCAAAACGCAATGCATAGCACATTAAAATAATTGAAATGATAATATGACATAAATTACATTAGTATCAAATCAGGCAGATGCGTTGCTGGTGGTCAAACTAACTGTCAGATGGTTAAACGTATAATCTCACCATTAAATAGTTTCACAAATTTCACATGTTTGTGAACATACATAGTCTACCTGAAAGAAATGCAGGATGGATGCATCTAGGGCTTTTTTCTTTTTCGCTTCTCATCGCCAGACAGCAGTTGTATTTTCCCGGGAATAGTTGTCGCAAGTTTTCAGCCAGCAGCAAACATGAGGTGGGACGGGGCGCGCGCGCGTGCGGGCTGCACTTTGAGGACCGCAGTTCTAGGACCGCATTCCTAGGACCCTAGTTTTTTGTGATAGCGCCACCTACCGAATCGGAGAACCGCAGTGCCAGGACTGCATTTCCAGGACTCTAGTATTGGAGAACCGAAAAAAGTGCCACCAAGGCAGTATTTCCACCCAATTCTAACTAATTAGAGTTTTTTAAAGGTTTATAACACCCAAATACTACTTTCATTCTTGCAATTAAAACTGGTTGCTAACTAGAATAATATAATAACTCATCAAGTAAAATAAACAAGGAATCATGGTATAGCCTTTACAGTCAGATCAACCACATTTTCAAGTACAGAAGGAAAACACAAGGATGACTCTAGGGGTATATTTAAGATTGTGTATATTTTTATAAAATAATATATTACAACAGTTGAACACACATAAACAAATTTGTTTGTGACGTGAACTACACAGAAAGAACTTCAGCGACAACATCTTCACTGACTCCTGAGAGAGAGAGAGAGAGAGAGAGAGAGAGAGAGAGAGAGAGAGAGAGAGAGAGATTTTGATTTCCAAAACCCCATTTATTACAATTGTATGCCAAAACCCAATACAGCAAATGGCCAAACACTAATTAAATATTAAAATTCAATAAATATCATCTCAACAAAAAAGAAAAATACAACTCTTCTTCAACAATTTCACAAAGAATTCCACTTAAACACCAAATTGCTTCAAAGGATACAAGATCATGCATAAATCTATAATAATGATAATCAATCAAAATCCTAGATTTTACTAATTTAACAAAAACAACTTCTAAGCTACTACAAACATTTTGCTCAACTTTTTCTTTTCTTGTAGCATAAATAGCCATTTTTGCTTGACCTAATAAGAAGTTCACCACTTGAGACTTTTGTCGACGTTTTTTCACATATCTAAAACCACAAATAAACATTTTCATTGTAAAGGTCACATCAAAAAGATTAAAAATCCTCTTTAAGATATCAAATAAAGGTTTTAACCTCTCACAATGCATGAAAGCATGAAAAAGAGTCTCTTTATGCAAACAAAAAGGACAATTTTCAGTGATTTCAGAATTTATCACAGAAACAAATGCATTAACAGCGATGGCACCATGCAACACTCTCCACTGTAAATCCCCAGATTTTTTGACCAATGGTGACTTGTACAAAGCTCTCCATTCTGGTTTCTCATTGACATCAAGCTTAAGTATGCTTCGCCATGGAGTGTCACACCTATTGTTCAAAGATTTCTTATTAAAGGCTTTTACACAACTCACATACAAATCCTTGCCACATACAAAATTTGAACCCACAAACATCAATTCTTTATTATCCAACAGCATACCATTACACTCACCCAAAATGGGGGTTATACTCAAGTTTGGAAAAGGGTCTTTACAGTCAAAATTAATAGACCCGTTCGAGTACTGATCCAACAACTCTGTTTCTTCCCCAGTAAGGGCTGATCTCCATTTTTCAAGTGCTTTCGCCACTATGCGGCATGATTTGATTTCTAACCGCTCAGCAATCACAGTCACATTTTTAAAAGCAGTTCCAGCTATTTGATGCAGATGACCGATTGTTATCAGCTGGACATTACGCAAAGTCCTTTCTGGTATGGCAAAAGACATCTCTCTTGATAAGTCCAGTCGTGAGCCAAAAATCAATGGCTCCTGTAATAACCAAAAGAGGGAAGTATTACTTTCCCTATTTGTCTTAAATAAAGACCAGACTTTAAACAGGTTACGATAAAAAATTGGAGAATCACAGAGTTTTAATCTTTGAGGGTCCAACCAAAATAAAGCTTTGTCTAGTCCCAAGCCTTCAATACGTCGAAGAATTGCACAAGCTGCGCTCATCCAACTTGACTCTGCAGAGCACCTTAAAAGTCTTTGAACATACTGCAGACGAAACGCAGCCATTCTGCTCTGCAAGTGTACCAAACCAAGCCCTCCTTCATCTTTTGGCAAATACAAAACACTTTTTGGCACCCAGTGCAATTTGTCCCAGAAAAAATCAATTAAAATTGACTGGATTTTCATCAGAACATCAGCTGGAGGATCTATGCAGGCTAAACGGTGCCAGAGTGCAGAGGCCACTAGATTATTAATAATCAGAATACGTCCTTTATAAGACATTTTAGGAAGTAAAAACCTCCACTTATCCAGTCGCCCTTTTACTTTTTCAACAGTGCCCTCAAAATTCTTTTTTACAACACTTTCATTTCCTAAAAAAACACCAAGATATTTAAAACCATCTCTGGACCATTTTAAACCATCAGGAAGCCTTGGTTCGCCATTCAACCATTTTCCAACTAAAATGGCTTCACTCTTTTTCCAGTTAACCTTTGCAGAAGAAAGAGCTTTAAAATCATCTAAAATCTTTAACATCACATTGACATCATTGGGTTCACTGATTATTATAATGACATCATCAGCATACGCTGATAACTTAAAAGTATTTCCACAATTTGGCATATATAAACCATGCACATCATTTCTTAATTTATTTAACAGGGGTTCTATGGCTAAGGTATATAACATGCCTGACAGTGCACAACCTTGTCTGACACCCCTATATACCCTGAATGGAGAGCATAAGTCACCATTAATCTTTAATATACTCTCAACGCCACAGTACATAACTTTTATCATTGAAATGAAATCAGAACTAAAACCAAAAGCTTCTAAAACACTCCATAAATACATATATTCAATTCTATCAAAAGCCTTCTCTTGATCAATTGATATGAGCCCAAAATCCAAATCAAAAAGTCTTCCACAATCTAAAATGTCTCTAATAAAGGAGACATTATCAAAGATTCTTCTTCCTGGTACACAATATGACTGATCTGGATGAATAATAGATTCAATGACTTCACCAAGTCTAATTGCTAAGGCTTTAGACAGTATTTTATAATCATTACATAATAAACTTACTGGTCTCCAGTTTTTTATTTCATTTAAATCTCCTTTTTTTGGCAATAAAGTAATGATTGCTCTCCGGCAACTTCTGGGCAATTGTCCATTTACCATACTCTCATTAAAAACAGATACTAATTCTGGACCCACTTCTACCCAAAAAGATTTATAAAATTCAACCGTGAAACCATCAATACCTGGTGCTCTTCCATTTTCCATTTTTTAAGTGCCTCTTCAAGTTCACCTAAGCTCAAGGTTTTACTAATTTTCTCATTAGCATCTTTAGTAATCTGTGGTAAATTTTCAAAAAAAACAAAATTACCATCTTGTTCACCTGAAATTTCACTTTTGTACAAATCCTTATAAAACTGTACAGCTCTTTTTCTGATATCTAAGGGGTTAGTCAAAAAATCCCCCTTTTCAGACCGCAAGGCATGAATACGTTTTTTCTGACCATTCTTTTTTTCTAAACTGAAAAAGAATTTTGAAGGAGCATCCATTAATTCTGCATTTTGAAAACGAGATCTAATTATAGCCCCTCTCGTTGTCAAACCCAGCATATCAGCTAATAAATTCTTTTTCTTTTTTATGTTTTTCATATAGGTTGCATCTTTTCTGGACTCCGCTAACTCTTGTAACTTCATTAAATCCTCTTCCAACACATTAATTGAGCTATTAATATCTCTTGTGGCGTTGTGAGTATATTGCAAACACAATTGTTTTATTTGTACCTTCACAAAATCCCACCATTGCTGTAATGTTAAAAATGAAGATTTCATGATTTTAGCATTTGTTTAGAACTCTTTAAAAACTTCTCTAAATAGAGAATCACACAGTAGATTATTATTAAAATGCCAATAGGCGCTTTTTGATTTTACATCATTTTTTGCCACAACACATTTTATCAAATTATGATCAGAAAAACATACAGGAAGTATTGAACATTCTCTAAACATGCTTAATTGATGCTTAAAACCATAGAATCGATCAAGCCTTGCCAAAGATATCTGATTATCATGAGCATGAGCCCAAGTGTACTGTCTCTGTGAACCATGGAAATTTCTCCATATATCCGTAATGCTATGAGACTTTATCATTTGAATTAACCTCTTCCTTGATTGCATATGTGGTTCAACATGATTTCGGTCCATATCATTTTCAGTACAATTAAAATCTCCTCCTAACATTAAGAAATCATCATTGCTACAATAATTTAAAACATCATCCAAAGTGTTCAAAAAAGTCATTCTTTCAATTGCCATAGTTGGAGCATATGCACAAATAAAAACAAAAGAGCTATTTTCAAATACAGCTTTAACTTTCAACACTCTTCCTTTAGTTATTTCTTCAACATTATAGGAATATGGGGTAAAATTCTTTGAAAATAAAAACGCAACTCCACCACTCAAAGAGGTATAATGGCTTAAAATCACTAAACCATCAAATTCCCTGGCCCATTCCACAGCATTAGATGCATCGCTATGAGTCTCTTGTATAAACAATACATCAATTTTCTTTTGTTTCATTAATTCATATATTTGAGCTCTTTTCTTAAAATCTCTTGCTCCATTAACATTCAAAGAAGCAAGATTTATTTCCCCCATTAAGAAAAAAAGAAAAGAACAAAAGAGACAAAAAAAACACAAAAGATGCATCAAACTATCCATTCTGGCTGTTTTCGCTGGACACACCTGACTGACTACTTAACTTTGTAAGAATTTTCTTCAGACGGTAAACCTCTTGATTAGTGAAACAACTTTCACTTCTGAAAATCTTTACCTTTTCAATAAACTGTACAATGTCTGGAAAATACTCTTCTATTTTTACCTTTTTCAGATTTTTTGTCACTTTCAAGAAAGACTTAATGTCACCAATTGTATATGATCGACTAGAGAAACCACTTTGGGGCAGACTAGCAGTGACACTACACTCTGAAATGTCACTTTCACTCTCTGTGTCGGTCTGGCTCATATGAATACTATCTGTTCTTTTTGCCTGTTTATCAGTAAGGCAGTCCATCAACTTTCTTTTTTGGGGGATTTTAAAGAAACATCCTTCATCTCCCAACAAAGAACCTTCATCTTCTGGATTTACCACAGCCTCATCTTCACTATTGCCACCTTCTGATTCATATGATCCACCTACTGTTTGTTCTGTTCTCAGAGAACTTCTCACCTTTTCTATCTCAGTTGAAGCTGTCCTGTCTTTCTCAACCATTTTTCCCTCCAGAAACTCTGCGGCATTTTTCACAGATTCTGCGCCAACCGGTGCCCTACTTGGACCAGGCATCTCATCATCAACAGCAGCAACATCATTCTGCACTTCAGCTACATTTTCTGAGACAACAGTTTGTGCAGTTGCAGTTTCCACCCTTTTTGGACAACCACGAATAAGGTGTCCATTTTCACCGCAACCAAAGCACTTCATTGTGTTTGTTGTGGCGTATATCACATAATTAAATTCATCATGACGAAAATTAAGAGTCAAATCAAGTTCTTCCACGTTATCCTTCAGTACCATATAAACATAACGTCTGAAAGAAACCACATGTTTCAACAAAGAAGACTTACTTCCAATTGGAATCATTTTTATTGAAGAGACCAGTTTTCCATACCTAGAGAGCATACCAATTAGAACCTCGTTCTTAATAAACGGCGGTACATTAGATAGTGTAACTCTCTTTGAAGGCGTAGAAAGAGGTAATACTGAGGTAAAAATACCACCAATTTCTACACCACTCTCTACTAACAAGTTCGCCAATTCAATCGTCTTAACAAACAAAACAACCGCGTTGTTCATTCGCGATGCCGATAAAACATTTTCATGTCCAACTACTGCACTAACCACTAAACTACAATCCTCTATACTGGCAATAGTATCGATTTTCACACCATGACGTCTTGTTAGAAATTCCAAACTCTCTGCACCTGGAGCTGCCATACTCCCAGTACACAGACTGGGAGTAAAAACTCCCCTAAAATAAACACCTTTCTCTCGCTAATATTACCAATACCTCAAAATAACTAATATGACACAAAAAGCAGAGATAGAAAAGGTAGAAAAAGTTTTCAAACACTCGCTCCTCACTCACTCAGCGCATGCGCACACACGGAAAGAGAGAGAGAGAGAGAGAGAGAGAGAGAGAGAGAGAAAGAGAGAGAAGTGAATGAAATAAGGAACATTTAGTTGAACTTAGTGACCACAGAGCACATACATTATATACGATACAAAAATAATTATATCAATCTTCATACCAATTAATGTTCATATTACTGTTATTGTATACTGTCCAAAGATTTGGAAACATTTTATTTTGATGCTGTGGGAACAAAGGTTCTCAAGAAAATAAAACTTTCATGTCAATATCTGAACTGAACTGAACTGAGAAAAATAAATAAATAAATAAATAAGTGCAAGAGATGCAAGAAATCTGAATAGAAATAACATGTCATTGACATGACTTTTCCTGACCTTTAAATATTTAAAGCACAGATTGTGAAGTATGCAGCAGCACTACC
This sequence comes from Megalobrama amblycephala, assembly GCF_018812025.1. NCBI lineage: Eukaryota > Metazoa > Chordata > Actinopteri > Cypriniformes > Xenocyprididae > Megalobrama > Megalobrama amblycephala. The sequence continues at coordinate 27,774,818 of NC_063055.1, forward strand.
TACCAATGGATGGATGTCCTCCCCTCTTTTCTCAGTTGTTTCTCTATCACTCTATTAAATTCTTCCACTTCACTGAAATAGTAAATGGACAACATAATCACTGCTGGGTTAACAGAAATGCTGTTAATGCTTAAAAAAATGATACATTGGACACTGTGTAAAAAAAACAAAAAAACAAAAAAAACTTACCTGTGATGATAATCCAGACCAGAGAAGAAGGCCTTCTCAGCATCCCGCAGAGACAAATTCTGCAGCCAGGCCATATATGATGGTCTATCAAAAGAAAATTGTTCATTGAAATATACACATATCTAGAAATTGAGGTCAAATTAAATTAATCATAACATTGCATTTCCCAAAAGAATGTTTGCAAATGTTACCTTCATAGAGAACTGTGTGTTTGAAATGGCTCTCCAAATGGGATTTCACTTTGCAACTTTGTTGGGTAAAACAAAGCAGAACTGCAGGCAGAGGAACTCCTTGCATCATGTGGTGCATCTCTATAGTCCAGGAAAGGATCTCCCTTCTTGGATTGTTATGTGTTTCTGGAAAAAGAGAGAGTCCAGTTGGTCAAATAAAATATTTTAAGTTCATTTCAAATAAATAGACATAAATTAGGCCTAAGCCTAGTACTTGACCAATTTATTTATTCTTTTGTCATACCAGCACTGAAATCACTTACAGAGGACACAGTACATAACACAATCGAACATGTGGTATTTTAACAGTCAATTATTATGATGGCCTCTCTGTTATGTCTGACTATTAAAAATGTCAAATGCCTCAATCAACATTATAAAAACAATGTCAACATGAAGAGACATGCTCATAACATGTATTGTGGGGTAAACATCCCCCGGTGAAAAAATAGTATAGTAATTTATAGTAAATACTGTAGGTTTTTTTTTTTTTTTTTTTTTTTTTTTTAACCATACAATAGTAAAGTACTTGAATTAATTTGCTGTGGTAATTCTATAGTTGCTGTGGTAACATAACTATAGTAATATAAACAAGTTACTTTACCCAATACTGTACTAAGTTTTCTACAACTATAGGGTATATTATACTACAATATACACTATAGTTTACTGAAGTAAAAACTAAAGTATACTACAGTATTAATTTAATGCTGTAGCATTCATAAACAAAGTGTTGTAAATACTATAATTTATACAGTAGGCCTATGCTACAATTTACTCTGGGAAATTCATTTGTTCAAAAACACTATAGTATTTTTGACATGGGCAGGCTGACAGTGAGCACGCACGTGACAGTTAAAACATGAACTATTAATTATTTTAACTTACTTAAAATGGAAAAACATTGAGTGACTAACAAGATTTTACAACGAAGTGCTACAGGTTATTGTACAGGCTACCATATCACCAAGTCAACACAAGCTTGCCAATCGTGCTACAGTTTTATTAAACGAATATGCTAACAAATTTGTTTTATAGCATTAGAAGCTAATATATGATGGCTATAAAGTGTATTCAAAACTATTTAGCAACTCACGATCGCTTCACGTCGCAATTAAATGCATCACAATTGTTTTTAATGTTAAACAAATAAAAATTGATTCACATTTGATACTCACACTGAATATCGTCCATCTTCCAGAAAAACATGTGGTCACTGGTCCTGTAATTCGGTAGGTGGTGTTGTATCTAAACATCTAGGGTCCTAGAAATGCGGTCCTGAAAATGCACCCTCCGGTTGTGCAGGCAGATGCTACTTTGTCGCGGAGGGAAGGCTGCTGAACTTAACAAAGCCGACCTGATAGAATTTATTATTTTTTTATTATTATTTAGTAAATATATTTTTGACAGGGAAGCTGTGCGCAAACAGGAATATATATTTATTTATTTAAAATAAAAAAGTATCCCAGAAAAAAAGGGCACTGAGAGAGAAAGGGTGTGTCTCAATCAGTTCCCTAGCTCCCGAGCTCGTGAATCAGTATATCGTGTACACGAATTCGGGCACTGGTAAGGACAGTAAAAGATGCTGGTTCACTACACATTGGGACACTTATTATGACTCTATTTCCGGCGACGTGACAACGTCCTCATTGTACAACATCACTACTGGTATTTATGAACAACAACAGAGCTGATATTTTCTGACATTACTTGTAATGTTATTTAAAGTACATTATGATTCATTATTTGCTTGTTACATATACATGCAACATTTCAGCCGGGAATAAATTATAAATGTTAGCTAGATTATGTTCATTACCTGTTTAGCGATGTATGTTTATGCTGAAATATAATAAAATAACGGTTTGTATTTTTAAAAACATCTATCGCGTATCGTTATGTGTAGTGAGTTGGCTCACGTGATTCAAGTTTCGCGCTTCAGAACTTCCGTTAAGGGAGCATAGTGAGCATCGATGCTCCCTGGTTTTCACGGTGCATTGTGGGACTTTTCAGGGAGCGAACGTTTCATTGCCCTGGAAGGATTCTGCGATTGAGACAGCCGACTCCCTGCCCTGACTACTGAACTAGGGAGCTGATTGAGACACAGGGAAAGTCTTTCTCTCAAGGAATAAAAAGGGCAGGGGCTCAAGCCCCTTTTTAGGTCTATGTGTGCACGTGCCTGATCACAACTGACAAGTTACAACAGGTACTTTTAAATTCATCCACACTTGCACTCATACTAACACAGCTGTATAAAAAGAAGGTCTTGATTTTTTACAACAGTGAGTTTGTCTGTGACAGTGTGATCTACTTTGCAGCAAGGGCTGGCGCAAAATGCGGCATCGGCATCTCGCAGCGGCACTGAACTTCCGGTGGAATGGAGAGGGAAGTGGTCGCGTTCTACTGAAGCTGCTCACCGTCCCGGATTTGTTATCATGTAAGACTGATATCTCCATTTTCTAATATCGAAACTGTAGTATACTCACCCGCGAACAAGATGAAAAATGCCAAGAACCCTCCTGCGGTCAGATCCCTCGCTTCTAAACGTTCGGAAAGAGTGGCGGAGCATGACTATGCTATGCAAACGGAGCCTGCTAACTCCTCTGCTAAGCGGGGAATAGAAGACTTGACTCCAACAAATACACCAGAAAAAAAACAACAGGAAAAAAAGCCTAAAGATACACCTGAAGAAAGTGCATGTGACGTTTTGAAGAAAGAAATTTTGGCGGCTATTAATCAACTTGGACAACGGCTAAATGACCGCATGGACGACATTAGTTCTCAAATACGACAACATAGCGCCATGCTAGCCTCTGTTGCAAAAGCAACACAGCTTAACTCGGAAGACATAGAGGTGTGCAAAACAAAAATCAAATCCTTGGAGCAACAGGTTGGCTCTCTCCTCAAAGAAAAGGGGGAACTGAAAGAACGGCTGGTGGAACAAGAAAGGTACAAAAGAATTCGGATGTCTTCGGATTAAAGGGAAAAAAGAAGATGTAAATGAAGACATCAGAGCCGATATCGTCAACCTGCTGTGCAAAGTGGCCCCAGACCTGGCTGATAAGATGGAGGACGCGGTGGACATCGTCCACAGGGTAGGAAGAAAGATAGAGAACAGGCACCGACAGGTAATCGTTCTCTTCTCAAAAAGAAATATACGAGATGACATCTGGAAAAGAACGAAAGTATCAGCGGCGTGCAGGGAGGCGGAGGTCCGGTTTGCGGAGGATTTAACTAAGGATGACCTTCTGGCAAGGCAAGAAATGTGGCCCAAGATTGAACAAGCGAGAAAAGAAGGGAAAACCGCAGGTTTCCGAAGTCCATATGGATACATCAATGGCAAGCGCATCGAGGTGACACCTAAAGGAGCGGGCTGAGTATGTGGGAAAAAGAAAAAAAAAAAGGACATTATGGGGAAAGACTTTTCTAAAAATGGGACGTTCACAGTTATTGCTTTTACCTCCTTAACTAATTTTTCTCTGTTCTTTTTAAGTGTTCGATGTTGCCACATCAAAATGTCATTTCTTGTTCATCGTTTAATGCAAGGGGTTTAAAAGACTCTGTTAAAAGAAAAGCGATCTTTCTTTTTTGTAAGGGACTTAGGTCAAATATTTTCCTTTTTCAAGAAACTCATTCTGATAAGTCGGATGTCAAATTTTGGTCCCAGCAATGGGGAAATAAGATGATATTTAGTCATGGTTCTAATCGTTCCGCAGGAGTTGCTATTTGCTTTTATAAGTTTTATGGTGAAGTTGTTGCACAAAGGACAGATAGTGAAGGTCACTGGGCAGCTTGTGTTTTGAAAATAGAAGAAGTCATTTTCATTTTGATTAATATTTATGGTTACAATAACGAATGTAGAAACAAAACTTTGCTTTACAAAATTACAAATGTTATAGAGGAGCTAAAAACAACCTATGTTACTGATTTTGTAGTAGCAGGTGGGGATTTTAATATGGTTGTAGATGAATGGATAGATCGGTGGCCCTCAAAATATACTCAATGTCATCCAAACCCCATTATTGGTCATTTTATGAACGAAAATTATCTTGTGGATATGTGGAGAACAAATAACCCTAACATAAGACAATTTACATGGTTAAAACCTAATGGTAACAACAAATCAAGAATTGATTACTGGTTAGTTTCTGCTCCCATAATGCATTTCAAAGTATCTACTAATATTTCTGTAAACCCACTTAGCGATCATTGTGTAATAAGCTTGACCATCTCTAATCAGACTATTTCAAGGTGTAGGAAGGATTATTGGAAGTTTAATTCATTCCTCCTAAAGAATGAGGTTTACTGTCGTGAAATTAAAGAATTAATTTTAGATATTAACAAAGATACCATTTTATCCCGGTCACAAAAATGGGAATTTTTAAAATTTTCTATAAGAAAAAGCTCTATTGCTTTTAGTAAAAGACTAGAATTGGAAAAAAGAGAGAAGGAAAACCATTTGGTGAAAACTTTGCTCGATTACTACTCTAAATTGGATTGGTCAGAAGAGGATAAAATAGAAATTTCAAATATACAGACTCAATTAGACCAGTTTTACCTTAACAAAGCCCAAGGGGCATTTGTTAGATCACGGGCGAAGTGGATAGAGGTTGGGGAAAAAAATTCAACCTTTTTTAATAGGCTTGAAAAACGAAGACAAGAAAACAACACAATTTCTTGTCTACTAATTAATGGGGAAGACTGCACAGAATCCAAATCAATAGCGAGAGAAATTTATAACTTTTATAGTAACATTTACTCTCCTAGTTACAATGAACAGGAGTCAAAATTTTTTTTCTAACAATAGAGGATAAGATCCCAAAAATTGATAATGACTTTAAAATGTTATGTGAAGAAGGTTTAAAATTAGAGGAATTGGATGAAGTTATTAAAAAAATAGCATCTGATCGTTCGCCTGGTCCAGATGGACTAACCGCTAATTTCTATAAACATTTTTGGGAAGACATAAAAGGATTACTATTTGATGCAATTATAGAGAGTATTGATAAAAAAGAATTGATGACAACGATGAAACAGGGATTAATTAAACTAATACCCAAACCGGAGAAAGACAAACGAATATTAAATAATTTAAGGCCTATCACTCTCCTCAATACAGACTACAAACTCCTTACCATGGCATTGGCATCTAGATTAAAAGTAGGTCTCTCAAAAATTATAAACAACTCGCAATCAGGATTCATGAAAGGTAGATTAATTCATAATAATATCAGATTGGTTTTAGATCTAATAGATTACAATTATTTGGTGGAAGATGATGCTTATATTTTATTTCTTGACTTTCAAAAAGCTTTTGATTCGGTTGAACATTCTTTTATTTATCACGCATTAGAATACTTTGGATTTGGAAAATACTTTTTGGATATAATTAAAATGTTACATACAGATATTAGTAGCTGTGTTTCCCTCCCTGAGGGTACAACCACAAGATTCAACATTGGTAGAGGGATAAGACAAGGGTGTAGTCTATCTCCACTGTTGTTTATTATAGTTGCTGAGTTATTGTCCATCTGGTTAAAAAATTCTGAAATTGAAGGCATTAATATAGACAGAAAACAAATTCTTATCAGTCAATTAGCGGATGACACGACACTATTTTTAAAAAATAAGGATCAAATACCTATCGTTCTTCAGAGGATGAGATTATTCTCCCAGGCTTCAGGCCTAAAACTTAACCTTAATAAATGCGAACTTTTAAGTATTCATGACAGTTCAGAAACTATGTTGTATAACATCCCAGTGAAAAAGGAGGTTCGTTATTTGGGTATATGGGTCTCCAAAGACTCTAGAACAAGTAACAACAAGAACATCCAGAAGCCTATTGAAAAATCCAGAAAAATATTAAATAATTGGTTGCAGAGAGACCTAACATTATTTGGAAGATCATTATTGACAAAAACTGAACTTATATCTAGACTAATATACCCAGCGTACTCATTACCGCTTTCCATTAAAAACCTAAAAGAAATAAACACTCTCATCTTTAACTTTATTTGGAAAAATAAACACCATTATATTAGAAAAGCAGATATGATTAAAAAATATGAGGAGGGAGGAATAAATGCAATTGATTTTAAGACCATGGATGGGGTACTTAAACTAAAATGGCTCCAGTCGTTTTTGAATTGTAGTGAAGATTTGTGGTTCTCTTTACCTAGGTTTGTGTTTAAAAAATTAGGCGGTATAGATTTTCTATTGACATGTGATTTTGAGGTTTCAAAGCTACCCGTGAAATTATCTGTCTTCCACCAACAAGTGCTGCTTTACTGGAAAATGGTTTACAAGCATAACTTTAGTCCACATAATGTCCCAATTTGGAATAATAGGGTGATTTTAAGAAGGAAGAAATCAATATTCTTGGAAGGATGGTTGGAAAAACAAATTTGGTCCATTGTTCATTTGATGAATGAAGAAGGAAATCTATTAAAATATGAGGAATTTAGTAATAAATATAAAATAATTTGTACGCTGGAGGACTACAGAAATGTTGTTGATTACATTCCAATGGCTATGATTTATATAATAAGGAATAATTTGGATCAGTCCCTAAACCCGAAATTACATAAAGCACAGATCAATGGTATAAATTTTGATGACAAAAAATGCAATAACCGGTTGCTAAGAAAATTTCTAATTGATGAGATCCATCCTGGGTCCTCTAAAAGAACATATTATTTAAAAAACTTAAAAAGACAAGAAATTAGATCAATTAGAACTAAGTTTTTGAAATTTCCTATTCCTCCTAAATTTAAAGAAGTCCATTTTAAAATGATAAACGAAATTTATCCTTCACAAGAATTTATTCAAAAAATATTCAAATTTGAAACAGAGAATTGTTATTTTTGTAAATCATTGTCGGAATCAACAGAACATCTTTTTTTTGAGTGTGAGATTGTACATAATTTGTGGAAGGAAATACATAACTGGCTGATTTCTAAGTCTATTCAAATAGATTTTTTTTCCTGGAATGGGATCAAATACGGACTTTTAATGAAGAATAAAAAAGTGGAATATTTGATAAATAATATAATACTATTTGTTAAATTCTATATCCACAAATGTCGTTTCACAAAATCTCTTCCAAATGTGAATGCATTAAAAAATTACTTTTCTTTATTTTGTAAAGCCTTAAAGAAAATTGATACAGTCCCTGCTATTAAATTTTTTTCACTTATATTAGAATATCAGTTGATATAAACCCCTATGTTAGGGAATTTGTATTGTTCTTAAGTTTATTTACTTTTTAATTCCTTGGTTAAGTTGTTTTTGTTTTATGTACTTATTAATTTAAATATATTATGGCTGATAAGGTATAACTATTTTGTTTAAAGAACTGGTGCTTAATACATTTTGGTTAGGGAGAATTTTTTCCTTCGTAGTTTTTTTTGTAAGAAGGGGTAATGTGAGATAGTCGTTTGTTATGTGGTATGTCTTTTTGTTTTGTATGGTTTGAAGGTTTTAAATAAAGGTATTGAAAAAAAAAAAGAAAAAAAAAGAAAAAAAAAATCTCGCAGCGGCACTTCCGGCGGCATCTCCAGCGGCCAGGGACTTCTTCGGCAGCCAGCAGGGGCTGGCGCAAAATGCGGCATCGGCATCTCGCAGCGGCACTTCCGGCGGCATCTCCAGCGGCCAGGGACTTCTTCGGCAGCCAGCAGGGGCTGGCGCAAAATGCGGCATCGGCATCTCGCAGCGGCACTTCCGGCGGCATCTCCAGCGGCCAGGGACTTCTTCGGCAGCTGTCGCTTGAGCGGCATCTCCAACGGCCGCGGCATCGGCATCTCGCAGCGGCACTTCCGGCGGCATCTCCAGCGGCCAGGGACTTCTTCGGCAGCTCTCCCTACAGCGGCATCTCCAGCGGCCGCGGCATCGGCATCTCATAGCGGCACTTCCGGCGGCATCTCCAGCGGCCAGTGACTTCTTCGGCAGCTGTCGCTAGAGCGGCATCTCCAGCGGCCGCGGCATCGGCATCTAGAGCAGCCAGGGACTTTATTCGGCAGCACCTGCCGCTGGCCATTATAATTCAATGTTGTTTTTTGTTTTATTTTAAAAACTACATTTAATCAAAATAACATTATATACCAGAAGACTATCATTTGTAAGCATTTATCACAAATTTTGTTAATAACGTTCTGATGCTCCACTACATAAGAGAAAGTAAATCACATGCTTTGATAAAATAAAATTGCAATGTTATCCATTGCTTTGAAATGCACATGAATATAAACTGATATTTATACAGAAATTAATTTCTGATAGACTATGCTGCACAAAGCTGAAATTGTGGCATCTCGTAGCGGCATTTCAGGTGGCATCTCCAGCAGCCACGGATATTCTTCTAATTTTAAAAAGCTACATTGCAACAAAATAGCATTATATATCACAGGACTGTCATTTATCATTAATTTTTGTTAATATATAGGCCTTTTCTGACGCTGCAGTTGCTATCAGAGCACGCTGAAATTACTGCGTGTGTATGAGTCATTCTACGAAACGGGTGCTATTTGGGTCCGCAACGTTTGATCAGATGCATAAGGCACAAAAAATGTCCCAAAGTCTGTTTCCAAAGCTTAAAGTTATTAATTCAAGTGTTCTTTTTAACATGATATATGATCAAATGTTTTTTTTTTTTTTGAAGATTAGCATACTATTTTTAATCATTTTTCATTATTACATAGCCAATTTCACATGTCCGTGTTAACCAACATGACACTTGCATCTAAAGTATCACCAAATAAGTTATATATTTTTTTTCAAACATATACTATTTTCAGGATTATATTTGTGTCCCTGTTTACACAAAATATATTTATTCACAATAAACCTTATTTTTTTGGTAAATATTTTATGATTTGTGCACGTCCCTCAGTTTGACTTACCACCCCGTCACGCTAACTTGTTTTATCTATAAATAATGCTCTGTTCCTTTAAATGACATCACAAAGCCTAAGTGACATCATTTGAGCCTTATAGCCACCAAGAACAAAAGAAGGCAACTATGCACATTTTTTTTACATTGTTTATTTGTTGCTTTTTCATGTTAGGCAGGGCCCGTCAAGCTTAAACTTACCACCCCGGTGAATCCCAAAATGTCCCCTGATAAAAATCATATTCTGGGGGGGGTAAAACTTTTTTTTTTTTGGCAGGTTTCCTTTGGTAAAATTTACATTCCAAGGGCTAAATATCATGTTATTTGGGCTCGCTTCAACCCGCGGACATGAAAAACAACCCACGGCAACAGTGTAAAAGTAGCCTAGCCCAATTTCGCAGGAAAAATGCAGACTTGGCAACAATGTTTGGTTCATTAATTCACTCATTCACTCACTCACTCACACACTTTTTACTCAATTTGAAGGTATCTCCTCTCCCCCAGTTTTTAAAGTTTAAAACCAGCAGATCATATAGAGAAACACTTCGTCCATACCACCCCGTCACATCAGTTACCACCCCGTTACAGGGTCATTTTGTTAAAGGTTTTTGGAAAGAAAATGAAATATTACATAAATTAACGTTGAATGATGTTCTTGTTGTGTGGACTGATCAGATAAATGTAACTTTTTTGTATTTTTTAAGTACAAACAATGAGGCCATTGAAAGGTCAAAAGGTCAATTTCAAGATTAAAAGTCTAAAAATAAGAAATATATATGAAATTACAGACTTTCTACTGATGGTTTCCAAAAAAAGGGACATTTTTCTATTATTAGGAAAACATTAGATTTTAAAAATCTGTTTCTTGTTTTACTATTCCAATGGACAAAGCTGAAATTGCTGAAATTGCGGCATCTGCAGCCATGGACTTTCTCTGGCAGCTGTCGCTGTTTGTGGCACCTGCCGCTAATTCGGTGTAATATTTTCACTTTAAAACTACGTTTGAAGAAATTAATATTAAGCTGCTATATACACAGGACTGTCATTACATTATATAGCTACCATAAGTCATATACACACGCAGTAATTTCAGCGTGCTCTGATAGCAACTGCAGCGTCAGAAAAGGCCTACATAACAAAATTAATGATAAATGCTTACAAATGACAGTCCTGTGATATATAATGCTATTTTGTTGCAATGTAGCCTTTTAAAATTAGAAGAATATCCGTGGCTGCTGGAGATGCCACCTGAAATGCCGCTACGAGATGCCGCAATTTCAGCTTTGTGCAGCATAGTCTATCAGAAATTAATTTCTGTATTAACAAAATATCAGTTTATATTCATGTGCATTTCAAAGCAATGGATAACATTGCAGTTTTATTTTATCAAAACATGTGATTTACTTTCTCTTATGTAGTGGAGCATCAGAACGTTATTAACAAAATTTGTGATAAATGCTTACAAATGATAGTCTTCTGGTATATTATGTTATTTTGATTAAATGTAGTTTTTAAAATAAAACAAAAAACAACATTGAATTATAATGGCCAGCGGCAGGTGCTGCCGAATAAAGTCCCTGGCTGCTAGATGCCGATGCCGCGGCCGCTGGAGATGCCGCTCTAGCGACAGCTGCCGAAGAAGTCACTGGCCGCTGGAGATGCCGCCGGAAGTGCCGCTATGAGATGCCAATGCCGCGGCCGCTGGAGATGCCGCTCAAGCGACAGCTGCCGAAGAAGTCCCTGGCCGCTGGAGATGCCGCCGGAAGTGCCGCTGCGAGATGCCGATGCCGCATTTTGCGCCAGCCCTCTCTCCTACTTTGCACACTCAATGTTTCATTTCAGTTGCCTGTATGCACTTTCCCCCCAAGTTTACTTGATTTACTAATTTCTTGACAATGCTAAGGGTGTCACAAATTCACAGATCCTGGGAGAAAATGTCTAAGGGTGGTTCCCCTCCAAAACTATAGCTAAGCTAACTGCTTTAGAGAAAAACTGAGCAAAACCCAAAGAGAAAGTAGCTACACTACATAACACATATTGCATAACAAATCATTTTCATGAGCTAAGCTTTGACTTTAGTCATAGCAACATATTCCTTTTCATGAATAAGTTAGGCCTACTGGATGAATATCACATAACATAAATAGCCTAATTTTCATGAGCAAAGCCTTGACTTTAAGTAGAACTTGTGAATTACAATTTACAGACTTATAGTACATTTTACAGTTTATATGCTCTTCATCTGTTGACAACTGACAACCCTTTACAACTTTAATAACATTAACGAACATTATGCTTAGCAGTTCGTTAGTTAAGATAAATTTAAATATTTGATTCATGGATAATATCATGGATATTTATATTTGAATGTTCAATTAATAACCACCTATAATTAAACATTGGGGATCTGCAATGAAATGTTGATTAACTAAAAATGTCCCTAGTTTTCATTTCAGAAATCTGATCACTGTAAAGTGTGAGTGATCTGTCTGAATGATTCCAAATGAATCACAAAACAATTAATATCATATAGTTTAGATATTGATGCTGGTACCTGAAGTGGCCATCAAATTTTAATGGTGAATTTTGTCTGTGCTGCTGTTTTTATTTGAAGTTGACATAATTTAGCTTGTTCTATGGGCTAGTTGTATGGAGCAGTGCAGCTATTTTGCTGTGGCGCCCAGGGAGGTTAGATGCCTTGCTCAAGGGCACCTCATTCATTTCCTGCTGGCATTGAGAATTGAACCCGCAACCTTCGGTTTACCAGTCTGACTCTCCAGTCATTAGGCCTCGACTGCCCCCAGCCATGCTGCCGCCAAAATGACATAGTATTAACTGAAATAGGTATAAATTATCATAAAACAATTACACCTATACACTGGAAACCTGTAGCCTACTTGGATCATAAAATGTGCTTCAGTGAGAACAAATGATTAGCTTATAACTATAGGAATAACCATGATTTGTTTGAGAGAGTTGTTTGCATAAAATATCCTGTAAACATTCACACGTTTGCCCTGTGAGAGACAGTCTACAGTTTCCATAAATACTATTTTCTCAATTCTGAGCATATTTTTACTTACATCAACTTACTCCATCAATATTGTCACCACATATTTTACATTTACACCCTGTTCTCTTTTGCATCAATTACCTTTTTAGATAAAAACAAGGGCTCTAAAAAGTTAATATAGTCAACATAATGACTTTCACACTGAACATAATTTTATGAGCGTAAAGTTAAATTTAAACATTTAAAAATGCATTATATTTTTAAAAGTACTTCAGAAAACAAACAAGCTCTTTAAGAACATTCTCTTTTTTAAACAAAATCTTCAAATTTGGACAATTGCTTGAACAGTTTTATTCAGTGGACAAAAACACACAGTATATAGCCTAGGCCTATTTACATCACAACTGACAAGTTACAACAGGTACTTTTAAATTCATTCACTCTTTTGCCTCATACTAACACAGCATTAAAAAAGGTTCTTTTATTTATTTTTTTATTTATTTTTACAACAGTAGAATGTTTGTCTGTGACATGCAGTGTGATTTACATTGCACAGTCTAGCAATGTGCAATGATTACTAATTTCTTGACAATGCTAAGAGTGTCACAAATTCACAGATCCTGGTGACAAAATGTCTATGGGTGGTTCCCCTCCAAAAGTACAGCTAAGCTAACTGCTTTAGAGAAAAACTGAGCAAAACTCAAAGAGAAATAAGCCTTGATGAGCCTTGACTTAGCAACATATTCCTTTTCATGAATAAGTTAGACCTTCTGGATGAATATCACATAACATAAATAATTTTCAGGACATACAGCTTGTGCTCTTCATATTCATTATACTGACAACCCTTTACAACTTTGATAACATTAACAAACATTATATTGACTGAAAAAAATGTCCCTTTTCATTTAAGAAATCTGATCACTAAGGACCTTGTTGTTTACTGACTGAGAAACCATTCTACATGATTCAGTGTGTGTGAGTGATCTGTCCGAATGACTCAAATGAATCACAAAGCAATTCATGTCATAGTTTAGATATTGATGCTGACTCCTGGAGTGGCCATCAAATTTTAGGAGTGGATTGTGTCTGTGCTGCTGGTCTTATTTGAAGTTGACATCAGTTTGCTTGTTCTCTTCATCATTTTCAGGGATGGGGAAAACTTTGTGTTTTACTGAACCATATCCAGAGTCAAGTGAATGGGTAGAGCTGACAGAGTTCTTCTTTTTAGGTACTGTGAAAGAAAGGAGTTCAGATTTACTTTTTTGTCTTCATTACAAATTACGAGTAATAAATATAATGCATGACCTTGTGAAGTTAAGGATGGTGTGGCAGCCATATGTTGTTAAGCTTTTTACACGTTATACTCGGTTACTACATAAGTGATGCGTTTCATGGTCAGGTGAATACTCACACATACCAGATTTTCCCTCATCCCATCCTGCACTGCATGTCTCCTGTGTTTGGTTTTCATTTATGTTCTCTGTGGAAATTGTTGATTAAAACAATTTTACTGAATGCAAATTGTAAACCTTTTTTTTTTTTTGCTTGTGTCAATAATGTTTTTAAAATATGCCTTTCAAAATATCCATTGAGTAACTCAGATGAAGGAGTTACTCAGTCCACACACATTGACTCAATACAACACCAACATTTTGAATTTATAATTACTGTTAATTACTTAATGCCATTTTGCAATGTCATACCAGATTCAGGTCTTAAACATTCAGGATGTAAATATTTCACTCTGGTATAAGCTTCTGGCTATATAATGTCCATTACATAAGAAAGAGTTTTTTTCAGAAACATGTAAACTACTGTCTATTGACTTTCATTAAAGTGTTAAAACAAACATTTATAAAATAAAATATTGTACTTAAAGGTGCTAAAGAGGATGTTTTGTTTTATACATTTTTGCAATATTACTTGAAACTGTCATTACTAACTGATAAAAGACTATTTATTAGGTGCACTGAAAGGAATAATATTAATATACATCATCTGTGCACGAGGTAGGGCCTTAAAAACATCAGCCAATCGTTTACGCGATCATCGCGTCAACGATTGGCCCTATGGCTTGTCAATCACTGCCATTACGTTCCTTGTGAAAGACGTGCGCGGATTGGCCCTCTGGCTTGTCAATCACTGCCAGACGTGTGCGGATGCACGCTCCAGTAACTTTCCACACTCCACAGGCACCGCATGCAATGTTTTTGTCAGGAGACAGGAGTAACAACTGCAGATTATGAGTTACCTGCGGTGAGTCCGACATAATGAATCCACTAACACGACACAGCGAATGCCGGTGGTAAACACTCGTGTTCCAATACTCGTGCACGAGTTTTGGGAGGCGTTCCCTCGAAATGATCTGTGAAGGAGGGGGGTTGTTCTTACGCATGCGCTCATTTCAAAAACTCACTAACAGTCTTTGGTTTCTCAGTCGACGAAAAGATCCTCTTTAGCACCTTTAAGAGCACAATGTAATTAGCATGACTGAGCACTTCATTTATAATGGTTTCTGTCACTACTGTCTTTGGTTTTCATTTATATTCTTGGTGTAGAAACTGTTGATTACAAAAATATTACTGAATGCAAAATAAACTCGTCATGAAGTTTTTAAAATATGCCTTTTTTCATCATATTCATTCTGTAACTCAGATGAAGGACTTGAGATACACATTCACTCACCACACTGAACACCTGCACTCTGAGCTTATAATTAATGTAAATTACTTAAAATACAGTTGTCATACGCACCACATTCATGTCTTGTACAAAATACCTCAGAGTCATCTGAGATACTGTCTTCTCTTTGCACTGATGTGTTCTCCGCATTGACTGGAAAAGAAGAAGAGGCACAGGACTGATGAAAGAAAACTTCACTATTTGAGCTTATGCTCATAAATATGTACAGGTTTACTTTCGCATATTGTATGACCCACAGTTAAGAGGATTGTCTATGCTCTGTCTGTGCTTTTTTGATATATTAATTTTAGTGTTCTCTGCCATCATGTCCACATTCTCCAGCTCTGTGACCTCTGTGATCCAGCTCCTTTGATGATGTCTGTTTTGAAACAATATGTAAAAGATACAAATAAATTTGACTTGATGAGATTTTTTGAGCTTATCACTGCAGTGCATGCAGCCCTGGTTGATTTAGATCAACTTCTTTAACCTCTCCAGCTCAATAATTTATAAAATAGAATACACAGCAAATAACTGTCAACTATGATCTGTTATGTTTTTACTGTGTAACACTGTATTCTATGAAATATCTAATTTAAGATGAATAATAAATATTACAGCTCTTAGTTTAACTTTTTAGAAGCATTTCATGGGGATATGTTATATTATATTCATAATATAAACATATTTGACTTTTTATTTTCTTCATATCAAAAGATGCAGACAATTCTGTACAGTATGGCTGTACATACACAGATTTATGACAATATTGATTGTAACACATATTACAAAGTTTTAGTAGTTCTTTAGAATGCAATATGCGTATAATACTAAGAACAACTGAAATGAAAACTTGCTATGCAGGATTGAACTTGCTTAAAGGGATAGTTCACCCAAAAATGAAAATTACCCCATGATTTACTCACCTTCAAGCTATCCTAGGTGTGCTTCAAAATCTCATCCTCTATTCACTGCCATTATAAAGCTTAGGAGAGCCAGGACATTATTTAATATAACTCTGATTGTATTCATTTTTGGGTGAACTAATCATTTAACCCCTGTAGTTATATTACCCAGTATTTTCATGTACAGTAAAATAAAGTGCAACCCAAACTCTTGATGGAAATATTACACAACATTTATTTCCATCAAGAAGTGCATCAATATTTGGTCAAGATCTTGTATTTAAGGTCATTGTATTAAAGACAATTGTACACAGGCATTATTGAACTCAACAAACTAGGAATAGAAACCAGGAACAACCGTAAACAATGAAGAATGATTATGGGAAGGTTTAGGGCTCAACATACAAACTTCAACTCATTATTCAGCTTGAATTTCATAGAAAACATATAAAGTTACTGCCGAAACTCACCTAACATGACTGTGACTCATTTCATACAACAAACTCTTTAGCTCTTCGAAGACTTTTTCTTTCAGGCTGTTAACTACCAACACAGTGAATCTGTAGTGCAATTACATTAAGTCACTAACAGATGTTCTCATTACATTTTCATTCATAACAGTGTTAATGAAGACATAACAACTATAGTTATTACTATAAATAAACAGGTACTCATAGAAGGAATCTTATCAATGCTTACATTTGGCAAAGTATTTTACATCTGAAATCTTGTATCTGTTGAGCAATGTAATATAAAATGTCTTACCTGACGTTTATGGCACATTTCCCATCACTATTCCGAGCACAGAAGGTAAGCAACAAGCTAGAAGGATATACAAACAGAAAGAAGAAGAAAAAAAAAAAAAACTTCCTTCTCATGTGATATACTGGTTTAGCAGGAAGAAGAAGGGATGGGTCAACGGTTTAAAGCAATTTAATAACAGCTGTAATTACATGCAGGTATTTATGTCATATATAAGTACAATGTAAAAACATGTACAGTTCATAATAAGTACATTGTATCAAATTTATTTAAATGTTATTACATAGTAGTTAAAGGAATGTAAAGACCAAGTACAAATTTAAAATCAGGTAACTTAAACATGCTTCATCTAATTTGGAAGTCAAAAATATGGTTTAACATGACCAAATTATCCTACCTGCATTAGCTTCCACCATCAAAGGTCAGATCAAGCAGAAATCATTCCTTAAAATAACAACTACATTTACTTTTAAGTGTATACAGCTGTGTTTTTAAAGTGCCCCTATTATGGGAGTATCCTACAACAGGTTTACATGCATGCAAGGTCAAATAACACTTTCGTTTTCTCATAACATACACACTTATTTATTTTTTCTTTTACTTGTGTATCCATTTCGATTTTTTTTTTTTTTCACATTTATTTATTTATTTATTTCCATATTTGTTCATTTCTACATTTCATTATTTCTACATTTCTTTATTTTTACATTTATGTATTTTTACATTTCTTTGTCCGTAGGTTAATAAGGAGGGTGTGGTTTACTACAGACATAGCAATCCAGCTCAGAGTAGGTGAGAGCGAAGCATTGAGGCCACAGTGACACATTGTGGTGTGCCCGAAAGACAAGATGTTGATACTGGGATGAATGAGTGGGTAGTATGGCCAAAATCTTATATCACAGGTTAAGTCATATAATATCACCCTAACTGTACTGTGTGACATGGATAGGCTACTCTTTATTCCAGACATGGCCGTAGAACATCGTCTGGTCTGGATTTGTAAAATGTCCTGCTCTGGCAAACATGAACAGCAACATCTTTAGCAGATCTGATAACAGGGACTCCAAAATGGAAGCGCTTGATATTTCCCATTATTGAGTTTGATTGAGATTCGGACACCGTCAGAACATGGAAAGGATCGAACCAGCACACATATATAGGCTACAGTGAAGTCGATGAAGCATATTGATCAATGCATTTGAAATGAGACCACATTGCTATCTGAGGTAAACCACGCCCTCCTCATTACCCTACAGACAAAGAAAAGTAGAAATACATAAATGTAAAAATAAAGAAAAGTAGAAACAATGAAATGTAATTTTGGCAGACTTGGGATTCCATAGCCCATAGCCATAACTGAATGACAGCTATCAATTCACAAGACATTGTAAACAGTGGATAGACAGAAAAGATAGAATCGATTTTACTGTATCAATTTGAGTCCAACGCTATGTTGTAAACTCCCACGTTAGTCAAGCACAAACATGAACAGCTGATAATGCATTAGACTCTGTAAACATAAGTCGTGCTCCATCAATGATCATTACTCCAAGTAATAAGACAGACAAGCTGCATTAATCAACAAATGTTTAGACAATATTGGACCCACATCTGAATAGCAGAACTACAGAAACACAGAGTTAGCCGGTTAGCAGGAGACTACAAAACTACAAATTGTGAACGATTGCTAGAAAATATAAACATCAATTATTAATCATACTTACAGGTTGAGATTCAGAGGAGCAAGCTGGTCTAAATAAACTGGGTATTGATCCATATTTGAAGACCAAGCGTTTTGTGAATCCTGCGTTAAACTCCCCGAGGTTTGAGAGGCAGTCGCCAGTAAAATGACGAGAACACAACAAAAGATTGTACTGCTGTGGTATTGTTGAAAAAATTAATTTTCCCTGTCATCTGCGCGCACAATAAGTGGGTGGGCAATATGCTAATGTTTCGTTGTGACGTCACAATGAAACGGCTTGGGATTCGTTTTACAAAAGAATCGTTTAATTGACTCTGAGTCGACTCTTACTTTTGATAGACAATAACTTTATATACAGTGCACTTTCAGATTTACAACTTTGCGGGATGTTTTCATTCACTTAGAGTTATGCTACACACTACCTGAAAGGTAATTTACAAAAAGACTCAACAAAATCACAGTTTGATTTGAAAATTCCAATGTTTTGACATCATTCAAGGAAGAAAACAAGGGAAAATCTCTGTTCCCCCCCTGGGCATGTGGAGGATTAGTTTGCTCTCAACACAACACTACATATTCCCAAATATATTGAAATTTACATGGTTTGAAAAGTCATGGAATCATCATGGAAATTCATTAGTCAAAAGGTGAGGGAACATCTGCACTCTCAAGCTGTTAAAGGAATTCTGACATGACATGAGGTAATGGATGACATAAAAAGATGACAAAATAAATCTTGTATTTTTTACGGTTCAGGTCTTTTATTTGTTTAAAAGTAGTGTGTTTAATTAAACTATGTGAGTGTAATTCTAATCGTTGATTTATTAATCGTTGTCCATGTATAAATGGTCATAATCAGAGTTTTCTCTGTCCACTTCACTGGTCTTATTCTGAGCGGAAGCTTCATTCTCATCCTCAAAGGGCTGCTCAACATTATCAGAGATGAACTGTCCTTGTGCTCTCTTGATTTAAATGAATCATATCCTGAACTTGCAGATGGAAAGTTACAGCCGTTTTTTTCCCCTACCTAACTGTGAAGGGAGACACATTCAAAAGTGCATAATTATTAATAAAAATACATTTGGAATGAAATGAAATGTGAACTTGTACATGTTTTGACTTACACTCCAGTAGGTTCTCTTTGCTCAATTCACTTGTTTGATTTCATGGTCAGTTGAGTCCTTACACATACAGTGGGTACGGAAAGTATTCAGACCCCCTTAAATTTTTCACTCTATGTTATATTGCAGCCATTTGCTAAAATCATTTAAGTTCATTTTTTTTCCTCATTAATGTACACACAGCACCCCATATTGACAGAAAAACACAGAATTGTTGACATTTTTGCAGATTTATTAAAAAAGAAAAACTGAAATATCACATGGTCCTAAGTATTCAGACCCTTTGCTGTGACACTCATATATTTAACTCAGGTGCTGTCCATTTCTTCTGATCATCCTTGAGATGGTTCTACACCTTCATTTGAGTCCAGCTGTGTTTGATTATACTGATTCAGACTTGATTAGGAAAGCCACACACCTGTCTATATAAGACCTTACAGCTCACAGTGCATGTCAGAGCAAATGAGAATCATGAGGTCAAAGGAACTGCCTGAAGAGCTCAGAGACAGAATTGTGGCAAGGCACAGATCTGGCCAAGGGTACAAAAAAATTTCTGCTGCACTTAAGGTTCCTAAGAGCACAGTGGCCTCCATAATCCTTAAATGGAAGATGTTTGGGACGACCAGAACCCTTCCTAGAGCTGGCCGTCCGGCCAAACTTCTCCTATCGGGGGAGAAGAGCCTTGGTGAGAGAGGTAAAGAAGAACCCAAAGATCACTGTGGCTGAGCTCCAGAGATGCAGTCGGGAGATGGGAGAAAGTTGTAGAAAGTCAACCATCACTGCAGCCCACCACCAGTCGGGGCTTAATGGCAGAGTGGCCCGACGGAAGCCTCTCCTCAGTGCAAGACACATGAAAGCCCGCATGGAGTTTGCCAAGATGGTGAGAAATAAGATTCTCTGGTCTGATGAGACCAAGATAGAACTTTTTGGCCTTAATTCTAAGCGGTATGTGTGGAGAAAACCAGGCACTGCTCATCACCTGTCCAATACAGTCCCAACAGTGAAGCATGGTGGTGGCAGAATCATGCTGTGGGGGTGTTTCTCAGCTGCAGGGACAGGACGACTGGTTGCAATCGAGGGAAAGATGAATGCGGCCAAGTACAGGGATATCCTGGACCAAAACCTTCTCCAGAGTGCTCAGGACCTCAGACTGGGCCGAAGGTTTACCTTCCAACAAGACAATGACCCTAAGCACACAGCTAAAATAATGAAGGAGTGGCTTCACAACAACTCCGTGACTGTTCTTGAATGGCCCAGCCAGAGCCCTGACTTAAACCCAATTGAGCATCTCTGGAGAGACCTAAAAATGGCTGTCCACCAACGTTTACCATCCAACCTGACAGAACTGGAGAGGATCTGCAAGGAGGAATGGCAAAGGATCCCCAAATCTAGGTTTGAAAAACTTGTTGCATCTTTCCCAAAAAGACTCATGGCTGTATTAGATCAAAGGGTGCTTCTACTAAATACTGAGCAAAGGGTCTGAATACTTAGGACCATGTGATATTTCATTTTTTCTTTTTTAATAAATCTGCAAAAATGTCAACAATTCTGTGTTTTTCTGTCAATATGGGGTGCTGTGTGTACATTAATGAGGAAAAAAATGAACTTAAATGATTTTAGCAAATGGCTGCAATATAACAAAGAGTGAAAAATTTAAGGGGGTCTGAATACTTCTCATCCCACCCTACTCTGTATTTATGTTTTCTGTCAGAAATGAGATGGTAAGGTGTGAGACTGGCTTTTGATACTGTCATTGGCATGTTTATACACATGATGCTGTCTCGGTATTTCCCCATGCTTTTCTTCTGTCATCATTTCCATATTTTCCAGCTCTGTGGCCTGGCTGGCTTCTTCAGTATCCTGGGGGTTATGACTTTTGTTTTCATCAACTTTTGTGATTTTATTTATATGCAACATTTTTTTTAATTTGACATTTATGCCATTGAAAATACATGTCAAACAACAATTCTACAACAAAGGTCAGTGAGCTCTAAATATGCTGGGTTAAAAACAACCCATGTTGGGTTGAAAATGGACAAACCCAGAGAGTTACATGTTTTATTCAATGCAACTGTTGTTTAAAAATTACTATATGTCTGGCTTAAAATGAACCCAATTTAGGTTGGAAATTTAAAATCAGACACATAATTACTAGACTGGCGACAATAAAAATCAAAAGGTGAACATTTAATAAGCAATTTAATAATCTTTATTGTTTAATTATTATTCATTAAACTATATTAATAAATGCTCATTTATTAAACTTATTAATAAATTCTCATTTATTAAAATTAATAAATGTTCCAACATGTTTTGGGTTCATTTTAAGCAAACAATATAGTAATTTTTAAACAATACAGTTACAGTTAACTTTAGTGTTAATATGTTAAATAGTGTTTATATGAATATAGTCAATATAGTAAAATAAAGTAATATTCAAGATAATGACTTTTACACTGAAAATTGTATGAGATTAAAGTTAAATTTAAACACATTACAAATTTCATTATATTTAAAGTACTATATAAAATACACAAGATGTTCAAGAACACTGATTAAAAAAAAATCTGTTTTATTCAGTGGTCAAAAACGTTCAGTATACAGGGCTGCTTAAATCACAACCGACAAGTTACAACAGGTGCTTTCAAATTCATCCACACTTGCACTCATACTGTCACACTGTTTGTGATAGTTTCATTTTCATGTACTTTTAATTTGTTTCTCTTCAGTTACCCGTTTCCTTTGTTCTAGTTTCCCACCAGTCCTTAGTTGCTATGGACAGTTAATCAACACGCCTGTTCATCCTTGAGCTCGTTATCATTATATATTTAAGTTTCTCTTTATGTAGACAAAACACTTCCAAGGCACTTACGTGGTAAAGTAAAAAGCCTTTAATGAACCGGGCTTAAATCATTAAAACTACGTGTTTCAGCAATTTCCTCTTTGTTTGCAGTTCATTTTCAGGTATTTTTGTGTCTACACACTGTTACGTTGACATTTTCTGTGGATTTACCCGAGTTTTTTTGTTTTTAAACACTTATTTTGGAACCTTTTTTTTTGCATCTTCATCTGACCTTAATATTTAATATATGATTTTAAATGTGAGGTAGTTTATGTGCTCGTCATAAAAGTTATACTGACAACCCTTTACAACTTGTTAATATCAAATATTAAATAATATTAAGGAACAGTGTGTGAGTGATCTGTACGAATGATTCTGACTGAATCATAAACTAATTCATGTCCAATCATAATTTCCATATCTGGGCTGGCACCTCGAGTGGCCATCAAATTTTAGGGGTTGATTCTGTCTGCGCTGCTGGTCTTATTTGAGGTTGACATCATTTTGTTGGTTCATCTTCAGACATAATTGAACTGATTGTGTTTTTTCTTGAAGCATATCCTGAGTCAAATGAACAGATAGAGCTGAAAGAGTCGTTCCGTCCAAGTGCTGTGAAGGAAAGGTGTTCATATTAACTTTTATTACTTCATTACAGAGTAATAAATCTAATGCGTAAAACCTTGTGAAGTTTAATTTCAGGAAGAACCCAATTTAGGTTGGAAATTAAAAATCAGACACATAATTACTAGACTGGCTACAATAAAAATCAAAAGGTGAACATTTAATAAGCAATTTAATAATCTTTATTGTTTAATTATTATTCATTAAACTATATTAATAAATGCTCATTTATTAAACTTATTAATAAATGTTCCAACATGTTTTGGGTTCATTTTAAGCAAACAATATAGTAATTTTTAAACAACTAAACGAACACTTATTAAAAACAAAATGTTGTACAGTACTCAAGAGCACAATGTAATTAGCATGACTGAGCACTTCATTTATAATGGTTTCTATTGTCACTACTGTCTTTGGTTGTCATTTATATTCTTTGTGTAGAAACTGTTGATTACAAAAATATTACTGAATGCAAAATAAACTCGTCATGAAGTTTTTAAAATATGCCCTTTTTCATCATATTCATTCTGTAACTCAGATGAAGGACTTGAGATACACAGTCACTCACCACACTGAACACCAGCACTCTGAGCTTATAATTAATGTTAATTACTTAATGCAGTTGTCATACGCACCACATTCATGTCTTGTACAGTCATCTGAGATACTGTCTTCTCTTTGCACTGATGTGTTCTCCGCATTGACTGGAAAAGAAGAAGAGGCACAGGACTGATGAAAGAATACTTCACTATTTGAGCTTATGCTTATAAATATGTACAGGTTTACTTTCACATATTGTATTACCCACAGTCAAGAGGATTGTCCATGCTGTGTCTGTTCTGTTCTGGTACATTATGATTAGTGTTGTCTGCCATCATGTCCACATTCTCCAGCTCTGTGACCTCTGTGATCCAGCTCCTTGGATGATTTCTGTTTTGAAACAATATGTGAAAGATACAAATAAATTTGACTTGAGATTTTTGAGCTTAACACTGCAGTGCATGAAAGTACAGTATGGATATAAAAAATATAGATACATGCAGTGCTGGTTGATTTATATCAACTTCTTTAACTTCTTCAGCTCAATAATCTATAAAATAGAATACACATCAAAAAATTGTCAACTATGATGAGAAAATTCTGTACAGTACATAAACAGATTGATCACAATATTGATTGTAACACACATTATAAAGTGTTTTAGCAGTTCTTTAGAATACAATAGGTGTACAATATTAAGAACAACTTGCTATGCAGGATTAACTCACTACACCTGAACTGGCTTACGACCAGAAATGAATAAAGACAATTGTACACAGGCATTATTGAACTCAACAAACTAGGAATAGAAACCAGGAACAACCGTAAACAATGAAGAATGATTAAGGGAAGGTTTAGGGCTCAACATACAAACTTCAACTCATTATTCAGCCTGAATTTCATAGAAAACATATAAAGTTACTGCCGAAACTCACCTAACATGAAATGCTGACTCAAAACTGAGGATTAATTTCATACAACAAACTTTTTAGCTCTTCGAAGACTGTTTCTTTCATTAATGTAATATAGCAAAAGGCTGTTAATCTGCAGTGCAATTACATTAAATCACTTCTAGATGTTCTTATTACATTTTCATTCATAACAGTGTTAATGAAGACATAAAAACTATAGCTATTACTTTCTAAAAATTGGTACTCATAGAAGGAATGATACCAATGCTTATATTTGGCACAGTATTTTACATCTGAAATCTTGTATCTGTTAAGCAATGTAATATAAAATGTCTTACCTGACGTTTATGGCACATTTCCCATCACTCTTCCGAGTAGAGAAGGTAAGCAACAAGCTAAGAGAATACAAACAGAAAAGAAAAAAAACTTCCTTCTCATGTGATATACTGGTTTAGCAGGAAGAAGAGTGTACACATGAACAGTGACACATGAACGTGACACATGAACGTGAAAAACCAAAAGGTCTAAATAAGGACACACTGTATATTAGGTGTTTTTAACTACCATGTACATACTTACATACATAAAAAATATTGTTAGGTACAATGTATTTTGTTTATTTTGTATTGCAAAACACTTTGCTGTTATTGATGATGGTTAGGTTTAAAATAGGGTTAAGGTGTAAACAGTGTAATTATAGATGTAATTACAGAAATTAATTGCAGCTGTAATTACATGCAGGTATTTATGCCAGTATATATATATATATATATATATATATATATATATATATATATATATATATATATATATATATATATATGTATACACAAACACAATGTAAAAACGTGTATGTACAGTTCACAATAAGTGAATTGTATCAAATGTATTTAAATGTTATTACGTAAAGGCAGGGGCGTAGCAGCCATTTTAAAAGTGGGGGGGACAGCTGTATGGTGATGTGACCCAAAGCTGATGTTCATAATAATAAATTCTAAATAGAATACCAATTGGCATTTTACAGCACCCCAGTGGCAATTTTGGGAACATGCCGTGATAGCTTACAGGAACCTATTTTTGTGAAATCATCCTCAAAATTTAAAAATACTGCAGGACTTTGAGACCAATGTGAGACCATCTATACTTTATTTAGATAAAGATATTTTATGATATTTAAAATATTCTCTGCATTCAATAATAAAATGCCTTAAACTGGAAATTCAGTGTTTAATCTTGTCATTATAAATTACTCTATTCTCCTATTTGATACTGTTCAGTGCTTTGACACAATCTGTATTATTAAAAGCACTATATAAATAAAGGTGATTGATGGTTGATCTTTTGTTTTAAGGAATTAAATTGATGTGTAATTCCTTAAAATATTGGCAAACAGTTCCAATTAAGAAAACACTGCCTTAAAATAGTCAATCTGCTTTTTTTTATACAAATCTCACCTGTACACATTCTGGAGAGGTTGAGCAACTGTCCCCTCTCTCTGTCAGTGACGTCACAGCCTGCCTTTCCTACAGACCAGTTAGGACATAAAGTAGAATATTTACATAAAGTATAAAAAAATATATATTTTAAATTTGATAAAGTATTTTAAGATATTCGGTGCAAAACAAATTTGATTTATTGTGAAAGGATAATTCTACTCCGCGAGCAGCACGTAGGCAACAAAAGACAGCAGAAACCAATAATTTGTTACGTCTCATTTAGCAGACGCTTTTATACAAAGCAACAAGTAGGAGAGCATTTAACACACTGAATCCGGCGCGACGTGACGAGGTCCATACGGGTTCTGTTGTCTTTTGACGTTACAGTAGTTTAAATCATAACATGAAAACTTTATCGCGTGATTCGTGTCATCACGACATACTGTAACATACTTACAGTGTGTGTTTGAAAAAAGGATGTAATCGTCCTTTGCTTTTTTTATGGGGTGCATTTTATCCCAGACGGCGAATGAACGAACGAAAACTCACAACACCAACAAGAGATTTGAAGCTCATAGCAGACGCGCCCAAGAGATGATTCGCTCTGTGATTGGCTGAATGTTAGTTCACTCAAATCTAAGTAACAAATCAGAGAACACTGCCGGTGCCGGAAATATTCACGCTGGATCCAAAAAAATAGCAGGGGTCAGAATCACCAGTTTCTAAAAGTGCGGGGGACGTGTCCCCCCCGTCCCCCCCGGTTGCTACGCCCCTGCGTAAAGGCACCAAGTACACTGTACAAATGTAAAATCAGGTAACCTGAACATGCTTCATCTAATTTAGAAGTCAAAAATATGGTTTAACATGACCAAATCATCCTGGATGCATTAGCTTCCACCAACAAAGGTCAGATCAAGCAGAAATCATTCCTTAAAATAACAACTACATTTACTTTTAAGTGTATACAGTCATGTTTGAAGTCTGAAAATCATAATGCTTTAGAATAAATATTTAGCTGAATCACAAACGATCAACGTTAATGCTCTTTTGTGTATTTCAGGCTTGATACACCAAACAAGTAAATGAACTTCCAGGTACAGTAGCTATATTACAGTAGTGTCTGTGTAGTCAGTAGAAAAACACTGAGTTTCCTTTAGAAACTTTTGACTTACACTCCAGTAGGTTCCCTGAGCTCAGTTCACTTGTTTGATTTGTTTCATGGTCAGTTGAGTCCTTACACATTTAACTAGATGTTCTCTCATCCCACCCTACTCTGTATTTCTGTTTATGTTAGAAATTAGATGGTAAGGTGAGAAACTTGATTTCATTTCATTTAACATTTTTAAAGCAGTACTTCCAAAATCCATGGCGATCCTGAGATCTTTATTTGTCATTCGGGATGTTGTGCTGGGACTAGTGATGCTTTTGCACATAGCTTTGAAATCTTGGTGTGACTTAAGAGATCAGTGAGCTCCAGTTTTCTCTAAAACATCATTGGTAAGAAAAGACTTTATAATCATATCCGAACACAGTCATTTTATTAAAATAATAATAAATGCTAAATCAAAAGCTATCTATTAAGTTTACTTCCCTCTGAATGTAAAGCTTGTCTTTACTTAAAGTGCAACTGCCCCCTCTGCTGGCTACAGGAAACACCTGCATTCACAACATTTGATAAACACCTATTGACGCCACCTTCTGTAACTTCCACAGCAGATACATCTACAAAACAGAACACATTACAAATTAATATACAGATATAAGACGTTACAAAAAGAGACACATCCACTGAATGGAGCATATTTAAAGGTACAGTATGTGTGTGAAGCATGTTGTTTATTTTACTTATAGGCTATGCATTAGACAAACAGAATGCATATTATATAACCAAGTTGTGGCTGATTACTCGTGTGATTATCAGTGGTTGAGCTCATTATAGACAATAGCTAGTGTTGAGAGGCTTGCATTCCAACCTGAGGAGGTCAGTGTGGCGACACCAAACTGCAATGCAGTGAAATCCCATTGTTACATACTTATCAGGTGATAGTATGCAAACACTTGCCTTTTATCTACTTTTATTAGTCTACAAACCACTACACACATATACAAGTATATACAGAAGTCTTCAAAATTTGAACAAAAATATTCTTTGAGAAATCTGTTTCTCAAAGTATGCTCTTGTCAAGAAGTACATCAAAGTAGTACACTAAGTTATAGAGATATGCAGCCTATATAACACGTTAATAGAGATATTGGTCAATATAACGCAACTAGTTATCGTTACTACATCAAGCGTACATTTTTGATAAGATTCTGTTTGTAAAAATGTGTGTTTTGCCTTTGTAAAGTAAATTACTGCAGTTTACCTCACCTGACTAAATATGAGAGTTGCCACCATCGTACTTGAACCACCCAAAAGGCTTGGAGGAACTAAAAACTCCGTTCTCGCGTGACCAATAGCGTCTCATTTATCAAGGTTATCTTGGTCTGTTTTCTCATCCTCCACAAGGGGGCACACGGACTCACTCTCCCCCTCCACACTGTCCCAGTCTGGCGTACCAAAACAAATCCTCCATCCTTCCGTGCAATGCGATCCCATACCGCCTTCCGGCTCTCTCAGCAAGTTTGTGTGAGCCAGCCTGTGATAGTGTTCATAGAAACACGGCCGTTTGTGCAGCGGTACAGGTGTGAGGAATGGTGTCCCGGTGCGATTCATGCGGGATAAAGCAACTAAATAACGAGGGAGTCACCGGCGGTGGAGCCGAACATTAGCCCGCGATCAACAGGACGGTCAATCCCGACAGACAGCAGCGAGGTTTGGTTGAGCTCAGATCCCAAACGGCTCACACACAGGTGGGACAGACAGACGACTATTTGAAGTTGACGAAAAGGTGCGTAAAGTGAAATGTTGTGCTTTTATCTCTTCGTATGTGTTTTACCTGCTTTGTCACGCTGCTTCTGTTGGTCTTCAGACTTATGGGAATAATAAAGCAGGCTAGTCAAATCAGCTAACAAAGAAACTCACGCGAGCTATTTACCTTTCTGACCAATACAAAAATACCATGGTGACCGTAGTTTACGCCAAAATACTGTTTACTGTATACAATTCACTTTAAAGTTTTCATATGAAACTTATAGGTATTGTGGTATTAGTTGACACTGTCAACAAAATGGAAATTAAAAATATTATGAAAGCTGTTTGAAGGGGACCATGATCCCATATTAACTTATTTTCAGTAGTTACTATGGTCTTTGCATTTGTGGGTATGCTACTGTGTTATTTCGTTCTTTGTCCTTTTATTTCACAATTATATGGCTGGATATTTCCATTAAGCTTTGTATTTTTTATTGTAAAGAGTACAATGTAGTTGAGTCAAGCTTGCTTGACTGTTTTTCAATAATAATTTGTATTTATTTTTATTGTGGTTATTGTTTCCAGGATGAAAATTGGTTGTTCTTTATTTCTGGTAGTAGTTAATCTCGTTTTTCTCCAGTCAGTCGAGCTGTGGCTCAGTAGTTATGGCCTGTGATTCTGTGCTTTGTAATATTGTAGCACTGTATGCATATGTTACAAGTTTCTGCTTTCTTGAAACATTTGCATACAGTACATGAGTTTGTATGTAAAGGGGATGGTCTCACCTGCACTGCTTTTTAAAATGTTTGAGGTCAGTAAGATGTATAGTTTTGTTCAACAAGGATTCATATAATTCATTATGTTGAAGTGACAGTAAATATGTTACAACAGTTTTCGATTTCAAATAAATGCTGTTGTTTTAAACTTTGTATTCATTAAGGAATCTTGAGAAAAGAAGGTTTCTATAAATATATTAAGAAGCACAACTATTTTTAAAGTTAATAATAATAATAATAATAAGAAATGTTTCTTGAACACCAAATCAGCATTAGAATTATCTTTGAAGGATCATGTGACACTGAAGACTGGAGTAATGATGCTGAAAATTCAGCTTTGACATCACAGAAATGAATTTATAAATTAAAAATATATAAATAAAATAATTAAAAATATTAAAATAGAAAAATTGTATTTTAAATTGCAATGATATGTATTTTTGATCAAATAAATGCAGTCTTTAAATGCATGAGACTTGAACATTACAATCTAAAAGGTGTTGATCAAAGTAACTCAGTTGAATCCTAATAATTCAACCAGACATTGGCGTATTTATATATCCTTTCACTCTTTGGAATTCACATTTCTCTTTGTGATTCCAATTTTCCAGTAGTCTTTCCTGGCAGGTAAGCTTGTCAGGTGATTTCGTCACAGATATATGCTGAATGGCGTCAGCTGTATGTTTGTGTGCAGGTGATGGGCTTCATCATGTGTGTGTGTACTGAAGCCCTGCCAGTCATGCTCATTCATTGGTGTTGTTGCTCAGGTCGAGCATGGAAAGTATTTTCCTTCTGCAAAACTGGCTGAACCAGAGTGTCAGTTGTACACGCATACACACACATACACTGTGAATAAAAGACAGGAAACACAGTGGCGTAAAAAGGCTTCAAGGGAATCAGTTGGTCCTCACTGAATTGGGTTCTTGCCAGATTAGTTGAAAGATAGTAAAACTATAGATACACAATACTGAAGAAAACTTCTACATTCCTTCTTAGTCATTCACCTGTGCTGACTACCTTTTTTTTTGGATAAGTACTTTTTTTTATTATTTTTTTACTCTCAAGCAGTTTGTCTTGTTTTTTTTAATTATTTTTGGCTCAGAGATTCTCTTGAAAAAGGGAGAGGTTATAATGGGTTATTCTTGTCCTACAACCTCAAGTTAAAGTATGGATACTCTGTTAGAATTGTACTTCAAACATACATACTAGAGTGAAACTAAAATATGGTGTGTTCACATTTGGCATGTTCGGTTTGATTAAAACGAACCCTGGTGGGATTGCTATGATAGAGTGGTTTATTTGAATAAGTTTGAACGCTGCCATTCGAACCCTGGTGCGCATAACAAGCAGACCGCTGAGAAGATGGGTCTCGGTCCACTTCCAAACTTCGATGAAATATGAATGCAACACGGACCAAAGACATGTAAACGAACCAAAAACATCACATGATGTCACAAGATGTGCGCCCAAAAAGGACAGAAAGCTCTAACATACCTGTTTTTTCACCACAGTTCAGTACAGGCATCAGAAATGCTTTCTCCTCGCAGCAGATCTTCATTTGTGTGTGTGATGGAGGGATTCCTGCCGCTGTTTTGACTCCTTTATACATTTTATAAGCTCCTCATGAGTTGTCAGATCCATACTAGGGGTTTAACGTACACAAACCTGATGATTCGGTATGTACCTCGGTATTGAAGTCACGGTTCAGTTATGGGTTCGGTACAGTGGGGGAAGAAAACAAAGCAAAAAATTGCTTATTTTTTCTTTTTTTATGAAACAGCAGTTTATTAAACAGTCTCTCTCTCTTTAAATAAATTCAACTATCATTAATTTTCTTAAGGTAAAAAATCTATCTCAGCTAATTCTGTAAACTATATACAGGGAGCCCTTTACAATTAACAGCAGAGCCCAAATTATTAAATTCAGTTGCTATTTATTTTTAGATAATTAACACTCAAAAAACAAAAAAAAAACAAAAAAAAACCAAACAAACATGTAAACTGCACATAAGGCATTAACTTCTAAATCTAATTATAAAATTATTTTTCAATAATTTTTCTACTCCAGTTCATTTTTGAAATATGATCATTTACACAGTTACTGTCATAACTTGTTTTCATGACAAATTTATTTAAATTTATATTAAATTAAGACATTACTAACAGGTAAAGTAAATATAATGAATATTTAAGCTAATATAGTGCATAGAATTGCTCCCCTCTAGAGTTCATTTCTCTAATGGACTAACATGTTGAGGAGAATAAATGACTTGCTTGAGGTGATGCTATCTGAGATATTATTATCCAGGGCCGTAAGTATAGGTCGTAAGTATATATATATATCATTTATATATACTTATTTTAAGTATATATAAATTATATATACTTAAAATAATTGTGTAAGTAGTAAAGCAATACAAACGCAAATGGGTGTTTTAAGTTTAGGAACATTTTGAGTCAACCCTCCCTTGCCTCACAATGATTTGGTCCACCGCGCACGTCACACTAGAAGTTCAGCGGTGCCGGCGGGAGAGAACAGTTCTTCAGACAGTAACGTTAGTTGAGGATCAGAACCTAAAGATACAAAGAAAAAAAAAACTTGAGATGCGGCGATTGCAATTTTTTTTGGCCGATTCCGATTTTCTTTTGTTAGTGAGATCGGCCGATACCGATTTTTGCAGATTCCGATTTTCTTTCTAAGAACTATAATTGACAACATATACAAACAAAAATCTACTTTTCGTCAATGCAAAGTTTTATTTTCATTAAAAAAAACACAAGTAAAAGTCAGTAATAAAATATAAACAGACAAATAAATGCAATAGAATAAAGAGAGCTATGAAACTAAGTTTTTCGGGTTAACTGGGTTTCTATTCAAGTAAGAAATACTACAGAAATTAAAGTAATCAAATGTAAAATAACACATTCAGCCTTTAAAGGTGCCCTAGCATTAAAAATTGAATTTATATTGGCATAGTTGAATAACAAGAGTTCAGTACATGGAAATGACATACAGTGAGTCTCAAACACCATTGTTTCCTCCTTCTTATATAAATCTCATTTGTTTAAAAGACCTCCAAAGAACAGGCGAATCTCAACATAACACCGACTGTTACGTAACAGTCGGGGTGTACGCCCCCAATATTTGCATATGTCAGCCCATGTTCCCAACATTATGAAAGGCATTACACAAGGGCAGCCAGACTAGGTAAGCAAGCAATAACAACAGTGAAAAATGGCAGATGGAGCAATAATAACTGACATGATCCATGATATCATATTTTTTGTGATATTTGTAAATTGTCTTTATAAATGTTTCGTTAGCATGTTGTTAATGTAGACTACTGTTGGTTAAAGTTACCATCGTTTATTACTGTATTCACGGAGACAAGAGCCGTCGCTATTTTCATTTTTAAACACTTGCAGTCTGTATAATTCATAAACAACTTCATTCTTTATAAATCTCTCCAACAGTGTGTAATGTTAGCTTTAGCCCGTTAGCCACAGAGCACAGCCTCAAACTCATTCAGAATCAAATGTAAACACCCAAATAAATACTATACTCACATGACCCGAAGCATGCATGCAGCATACATGACGAACATCTTGTAAAGATCCATTTAAGGGTTATATTAGCTGTGTGAACTTTGTAAATGCACTGTATTATAGAGTCGCGAGCTCGATGGGCAGGGAGCATGAGATTTAAAGGGCCAGCAGCCCTGAATCGGTGCATAGTTAATGATGCCCCAAAATAGGCAGTTAAAAAAATTATTTAAAAAAAATCTGTGGGGTATTTTGAGCTGAAACTTCAGACACATTCAGGGGACACCTTAGACTTATATTACATCTTGTAAAAAAACATTCAATGGCACCTTTAAGAGTTTATGAACAGTGTTCAACAGACCCAATACTGTTACACACAACATGGGTTCACTATTCAAAACTGACTGTTTATCTGAATTCTCGCCAAGATTGCCTGTGCCGCTGGTTTTGACATACTTTTGTATGTATTTGACCTTTTAAGCGCAGTATGCCACTCATTTTGGTACTTCGGACTCAGTTAGAGACTGAGCGTGGCTTGTTCGCTCCAATATAGATCAGTGGTGCGTGTGCTTTCGGTGTGAACGCGAAACCTGCGGGAATGACTAAAATTTATGCGCAATACAAGCACTACTTAACCGGAGCGAATGAGGCGAGTGAGAGAGAGGAGGCGCCTGCGTGGGTGTGTGTCACTTCACCGTGACAGAGAAGAGAGCGAGAACACGCATTTGACGTTATTGCCTGTGCCACTGGTAACAAAACGGATCAGCTCGGAATCTGTAAGAAGTGAGACTGATCGGCCGATTCCGATCTCTGGCCGATCGATCGGTGCAACTGTTTTTGTGACGGAACTTGTCGAACATCCAAAACAATGCTGTGTGCTGGGCTAAATGTGCAAGTTGTATGTGAGTGCATATGATGATATATATTAGGGGTGTAACCGTACACGTATTTGTCCCAAACCATCACAGTACAGACATCACAGTTTGGTGCAGTCAGACGACGAATATAGTCAGTCACAGGGTAATTCTGTGTTAAAAATGACAGCTTGAATGCTAAGAAAATTAGGACTAAATGCATTGTTTTTTTTTATCTGGACCAAAAGAACTGAGAGAATCGAACTACAAATGTGAACACTAGAGGCGTTTCTCAAAACCAAGTTCGCAAAGTTCGGACTCGCGTCCTTGGTAGGACTTGGCAAGTTCAACTCAGGAGAACAAACTCCTGTGAACGGGAGAACACAAGTCCGGTGCAAATGGACCAGCAGCGTACTTGATAACGTCAGCGCTTTAGTAGGATACAAATGTTAACTAGCCATATATAAAGTTATGAAACGTCACGTTGCCCTCAGCCAAAACGGAGCCAGCGGCAAATGTCAGAAGGACTAGCCGAGTTAAGGCTGCTCTCGGCTGGGTACATGAGCGCTGAGCGTCCGGTGATCGCCTGGATCTCACAACTCCGACAACGTCAGATTAAATTTTCAGAAAGGTGCTATCTTTATCAATAAACCACAAATTTGAGCTTTAAACCAGCACATTCTTGCCAGAAAACTCTTAAAACTACATATCGTGACATAATAACAGTAATATGTTTAAATTATGTGGGTTTTCTCCTTTACTACTGATGATTGCTGGTTAGTGCGAGATGCATTCTGGGATACCTGGCTGTCTCAAGTCTGCACAAGTCACCTCTCGATGCATCATCGATACAAGGGGCGGATCAAGAACAGATCCAGGGATTTGAACTGAACTTGGCTAGATGCGAACTTTGAATTGGAACAGTACTTGGACAGCGACTGATAACGTTTCACAAGTTCACAAGAACACAAGTACAGACAAGTACACATATTGAGAAACGGCTTAGGGCTGCCCCCGACTAAAGATTTTTCTAGTCGACTAGTAGTCATTCATTTAAGCCATTATTCACACGTTTATATTAATTTAATTACTTAAATACTGGGGGTGAAATATATGCCTATTCCACGCTCAAGCGCACACACAAAGCTTGCCGCAAAGCACTG
The DNA here is from genome assembly GCF_018812025.1 of Megalobrama amblycephala. Classification (NCBI taxonomy): domain Eukaryota; kingdom Metazoa; phylum Chordata; class Actinopteri; order Cypriniformes; family Xenocyprididae; genus Megalobrama; species Megalobrama amblycephala. The sequence continues at coordinate 27,809,851 of NC_063055.1, forward strand.
GCAAAAGTAATGATTATCAGTGTGTTGGGAAAAAATAGCACAGAGACATTGTAGCCTATACACACTGCACTGTAAACCCGAATAAGTTCACAGAACTCAAAAAATATTTTGTAACAGATTACACAAAAACATTTAAGTGATGTTTTTAAATGTTTTAGGTTTACATAAAATAAAAATTACATTTCCAGCTGCCTTAAATTATCTCAATGTTATCTTATAAATATTGATATTTCTCAACTTATAATTAGGGAGTAATTCACTAAATATTTTCACTATTTTTCAACTCATATAATGTGGGAAATACACTCAAATTTTTCACTATTTTTCAACTCATATAATGTGGGAAATACACTCAAATTTTTCACTATTTTTCAACTCAAATAATGTGGGAAATACACTCAAATTTTTCACTATTTTTCAACTCAAATAATGTGGTAAATACACTCAAAATGTTCAATATTTTCCAACTCATATAATTTGGGAAATACACTAAATTTTCAATAAATTTTAACTCTTAATGTGGGACATGCACTCAAAATTAATTCTAAACTGAAATACTGATGTCGGCCCACTACACAATCAGCTAATAATGTTAGAAACCATGAAAGTGACACTACAGTCGCAATTTGAACAACTTGTTTTATTTAATACAATGCGCTTTTTAAAAGGCATGAATCAAAGGAGCAGCAGTCAAAATCAAAGTGCTTGTGAAATTAAAACAAAAAGAAAATGACCCCATGAAAACAAAATGTTTTTTAAAGTACAATATGTGTTAATAATAAAACATTCAAACAAAAATACTGGTTGTACTTCAACTGGCAACATCAAGTTAGTGCATCAAGGTATAGGCAATCAATGTATTAAATCTGAGGTAGAACAGGCAAACAGTGTCAGATCTTAAATCTGAGGCAGAAGAGGCAAACAGTGTCAGATCTTAAATCTGAGGTAGAACAGGCAAACAGTGTCAGATCTTACATTTGAGGCAGAGGCGGCAAACAGTGTCAGATCTTACATCTGAGGCAGAAGAGGCAAACAGTGTCAGATCTTAAATCTGAGGTAGAACAGGCAAATTATTACATTTGTAAAAAGGGGGGGACTTTCTCAATACTCAACTCAAATAATCCATCCTGAGTGATTCACTCATTAAACAAATCATTCTTCAGCGTCAGTAGACGCCCTTTCAGTGGTTTGTTGTCCTCAAGACACATCACAACTTTTTGGATAAATGTGAATGTAAGTTCAAGATTCTTTGGGTACTGTAGGTCTAGTGCATAGACGTACCCAAAGAGCAGGAGAAATGAGTCAGCCAGAGTCGTGGGACCACTCACAAGTATTTCATCCTCCACGACAATACAGATGCTCTCAGGGACTGAAGAGGGCCGCATCAATAGTGTCATCCATGACGACTGTCAGGAGAGCCACTGGAGTGTCAGTGAGGTCTGGGACAATCTGCTGACTATAAAACACAAATAATACATGAATGAGTTCAGCTCCTCAAGGATACAAATCATGGTAATGATGTCTAGACATTACTGTCACTTTGCACTTAGACTGCAACTAAGCTACATGTTTAAACTATTTTCTTTACATATGCTTATATCTTATGTTAGTTTCACACCTATCTGTTAGCATACTTTTTGTTTAGTGGAATGATTTACACTTAACTTTTCATTTATGCAATTTCTACACGTCAGTTTGCAGAATAACAACTCAAGTAAAACAGGTCCTGGGGGATATTCCAGAAAGGACGTTCAACAAACTGAGCCTAACCCTGAACTCTTGAGTTAACTTACCCTTTGAAGTGAAACTGAGTTTTCACTTCCAGAACAGCTGATCTGAGTTAGGTAAGTCGACTCGGAGTATGTTAACTCAGAGTTGAGCTCGTGCCTGACGACCTAGTAAAAAGCCATCATCAATGGAGCTCCGGTACTGTGACATTTTCTGACTGCGGCCATAATAAAAAAAAATCACTGACAGAGTTTTAGATGCGCTCGTCTATATATTTTGAATTTAACATCACTTTATTTTATATTAGCCTTTGAGGAAGTGGTTGAATGTTGTTCAATGTTTTATTTAAGGCTATTTTATTTCATTCAAATCAGCTGAAAATGAAATATAAAAACAGTCTCACAATGGCTCCTCACTTCGTTTTTATTTCACATATTAAAGTAAAAGTTTATTCAGTGGATAATTTCACTTGTAGCTTTTACCACCAACAGATGCTGTTTAACACACATCTGTGTCCTAACATCCTCCTGAGTAGGGCTGGACAATAATTCAATATCAATATATATCGCGATATAATTTTTTTTCGATAACGGTGATATGATTTTTAAACACATTTCCGGTATTTCGACATATACATTACTGCATCACTGATTTGAGGCGCAGCCGTTAGAAAGAGCAGAACGCGATTGGCTATTTGCGTGATGACGTACACCACAGAGACATGCAGCCACCAGCCACCAGCCAGTGCTCAACAGTTGTAGATCAAACGCGAACGCGGCAAGTTTTACAAAATTGAGTACACCTGATGCAAATGCGACGGAACAAGCTTCCACAACTTGATGAAAATATGTGTGCATACCTACACCGTGCTGGTTAATGTTTGGTGCAGGAGAATGTGTGAAATAAAAACTTTAAACACGGATAACTTACTTTATTCTGTATGAATTATGTGTCACGTGGCTAGTGTTATTAAACTCATCGCGGAGCTCCGCGCTGAAACCGATCATATGCGCTCCGCCTGGATATCATAAAATCATATTTTTCATGTGTTCGTATTCAAACTCCAGTTCTGACCGCATCGCGAGCAAAATACAAACAACACACGTGCTGTGCTGAGGTAAACAGCCTACGGCTCGCGTGTTTGAACGCAGCTAGAGCAGGCAGAGGTGAATGAACAGCACTTGTGATATTTGAATTCTCCGCTGTAATGCGATCTCATGCGAACATATTTTCCATTTGTGCTGTAGATTACAGCAAAACAATCCACATGCACACAAACCTCTGCTCTGGTCGCGTCGCAGGAAAACGCATTGTGTTGTGGCACTGAGAAAACTAGCACCAACGATGTCTCTGAATGACAAGAGACCGAGGCGAGAGAAGTGATGCTTCCTCATGCATAATACCGCAATTATAATCTTATGCATACTACAGTGCAGTGATTGGATTAACTTTATGTCATGAATATATATATATGGCGAGATTCGCTCTAAACAGTCTACGTCAGCATGTTCGACCATGCCCATACTTGGGCCTAAAGTACACGATTACGTCAGATTTTGTGACGTTGCTCCGACTCAGCTTTTCAAACAGGAAGACAGAAATCGCTCTGAAAAATGCAAAAATAACTATTTTTCACTTATTAAAGGATTAGTTCACTTTTAAATAAACTTTTGCTTACAATTTCCTCACCCCCATGTCATCCAAGATGTCCATGTCCTTCTTTCTTCAGTCGAAAAGAAATTAAGGTTTTTGATGAAAACATTCCAGGATTTTTCTCCATACAATGGGTTTGAATGGGCACCAGACAGTTCAAGGTCCTAAAGACAGTTTCAGTGCAGCTTCAAAGGGCTTTAAACAATACCAGACGATGAATAAGGGTCTTATCTAGCAAAACGATCAGTCATTTTTTAAAAATAAAAAAAAAAATTAAGTTTTATAAGCACAAATGTTCTCCTTGCTCTGTTCTCGGATGCGCGTTCGTGACGTCACGTAATACGCAATTATGTTGAAAAGGTCATGCTTGACATAGGCGGAAGTACAGATTCGGTGTTTACAACTTAAACATGCAAATACTAAGTCAAACGCCGTTTACAAAAAAAGGTAAAACAACAATGTCGGACGAGGAGAAGATGAGTTTTTCGCCTGCCCTACCTTTTGAACCGGAATACACAGAGGAAGAAATTAGGCAGATGGAAGAGACTGCTGCGGCGACACACACCTCTCAAGCATCAGGCAGACGAAGATCTAACGAGACGTGGTGGTGCACATGTGGCAAATGCCAACCATTGCCAACAGAAGAAGAATCTAGATGCTGCCACGACTGGACCATTTCAGTCCCGCCATTAGAATCAGTCGGTGAGTCCCTGTTTCCATCTCGCTGCATTACCGGACAAAATTTCCACCGTTACTGAGCAACAGCGAGGGGGTCGCACACCGGACGCGAAGCTCAGCGCAGAGCCACGTCTTTAAAATTTTTATATTTTTAATAAAAATTTAACAGGGTTAGTATTTGCACGTTCAAGTTGTAAACACCGAATCTGTACTTCCGCCTATGTCAAGCGTGACCTTTTCAACGTAATTGCGTATTACGTGACGTCACGAACGCGCATCCGAGAACAGAGCAAGGAGAACATTTGTGCTTATAAAACTTAATTTTTTTTTTTATTTTTAAAAAATGACTGATCGTTTTGCTAGATAAGACCCTTATTCATCGTCTGGTATTGTTTAAAGCCCTTTGAAGCTGCACTGAAACTGTCTTTAGGACCTTGAACTGTCTGGTGCCCATTCAAACCCATTGTATGGAGAAAAATCCTGGAATGTTTTCATCAAAAACCTTAATTTCTTTTCGACTGAAGAAAGAAGGACATGGACATCTTGGATGACATGGGGGCGAGTAAATTATAAGAAAAAGTTTATTTAAAAGTGAACTAATCCTTTAATAACATTGAGTACCTTTAGTGTTTTCAATGATGTGCAGCCTACACCTGTTTACATCTCAAAAAAAAAAGTGTTTTGGGGTTTCATGACCCTTTAAGAATAATAAAATCACCCTACGTTATAGTTTAATGTTAAAGATATTAATATTACTAAAAAATAAGTGAGTCTTATGTTTATTTTAATGTTTGTATGAAGGCTAAATACAAATAAAAGCTGAACATAAATTTATTTGTACTGTTTTTATTTCTAAAATATTATATAGTTTTATAGGAAGAGATTTCATAGATTTGGCAAATTCATTTTTCAGACGGATGTAGGTACAGACATCCGTTGTGGCCGTTCTTGGCAGTTTTTCTGAGGCTATTATATAGTTCATATCGATATCGGAATTATATCGTATCGACCGAAATTAAGAATTATATTGTGATATAAATTTTGGCCATATCGTCCAGCCCTACTCCTGAGTAGATGAACATGAAGTGGTGCTCACCTCCACCACTTGCAACAGAGGCAGAGCAGCTGGTCCTGGGTTAGGGTTTCCCTCTGGAATGGATAACTCTGTTTCCCTCATCTCAGAGTTCACTCTGAGTTTTCACTTAACCTGCTTTCTGGAATACCCCCCTGGAGTTCTTTGAGTGATGTCATATGTTTAAGCTTCAATATGTATATATGTTTAGTGCTTCAGTTCAAGCTGATTGAATAGCTAAGCAAAGGGATTGATAGTGAGGCCAGTACACTTACATTACAGGTCCTGAAGAACTTGAAGGCATCTTCACGCAGGTACACAGGAAGAGCACGGAGGACGAGTGCCCGTCTTATATTTACATTACGTTGTTCCTAGATGGACAAAAAATATCCATTACAATAGTAATTACACAAATGCAGAGCAAACACTTTATCAAAGTGTTAAATAGCTCCATATTCTGGTGGTGGTCATTGCTATAGATTCAGTATTTGGGGTCATCATTTCTTCAGTAAAACATTTTTAAAATTAAACATTTCTATTGTAAATACTTTAACTCAAAAGAAAAAACTTAAAATTGTAAATCAAATTTCACATAAACAGTAGTTATTTGGACTTCTTCAAATTGTAGCCGATAAAGTATCTTTTTAAGGTTCCTCTTTCTGATAGAATACATCGTCAAGACGTCTATGTCCTATGAGATGACAATGTTGTGTTCATGGCATAATCACTTAACCTCAAGGCACAATTCGAGTCGGGGCAATTAACACTATGGCTTCTTACAGTTCGTCTGCAAACAATCTGTTAATAATCTGTTTCTGAATCATGCAAAGTTAAAAATTCACCTGAAGGTCATAAATCATCATGAGCTTGGCTAGCTCCTCCGCTATCTTGCCAGTCTTGGTGGCCTTGTCTCTGAACAAGGTAATGAGTTTAGGTGTGTGTCTGTCCAGCTCCTTGTAGAATTGATTGCGCAGGTTAACGTTGTTGATTCGGTGGAACTCTGCAAACACCTGTACATGGACAGAATTACACAGAAATGCACAAAGATGAATTAGGAACAGAATTGTGAATGTATTTTAAAGAAGGTTTATGTTGACAGGTAGCAAAACCAAGGGCAATTCTATTAGGGATGAGTCAGAACCAAGGTCAAAATATAAAGTTCATTGTCATTCATTTAAAACAGGCTGTATAATGTTATCTAAAGGAAATTGATCTAATAAACCTCTGTATACTTTGTTTACTGTGTATGGCAAAAATATGTCACAGCGTGATGTGTTGTCAACTTTTACATCTGCCATTTGCTTTTTGGTGAATTTATTGAAAATTAAGATTTTTAAAACAGTCATTTAAATATTGCGAAAAATCAATCATGTTCAAAGTGGTACATGCTAAAGAGTCTTGTTGATTAATTGCTCTCAACAGGGAGAACCCGTAAAATGATGTAGAAAGATTCTTTTTTTTTTTTTTTTTTTACCTGTGACTCCATAAGTAGGGCTGGCCATCTATCCACGACGTCTCTCACCCGTGGAGCTACAAGAGCTCCAACGATTTCTTGGCGACGAAGGGCATAGGTTGTGTTCATGAGCTTGCCTATGACTAATTGGTTTCTCTCAGTCTTTTCGACTTCATGTATGATTTCTTCTCTCATTGTTTCCAGAGTGGCTGGGGTTTGATCCTTTGGTAGGTTGATGATGTAGTTGACCTCAGCTTTTCGAGCTTTCTTTATGTTTTGATGGGGGTGAATCATTTGTCGGGGTTGTTTCGGCTCCGCCTCCCTGTGTTGATGGCTACTTCTGCAACCCCAACTTTGGCCAGATTGTTACGGTAGGACGCAACCTTGTACCCTATGTGACGTTTCCATCCCAACTCCCCGTCTTCACCAGCCGTCATTCTGAGACATGGATGAGCTGTAATCAATGCTTTAGCAGCAATTGCCAATTCCTTTTCATGTGGGTATGGTTTAAAACTGTAGATCATTTCTGCCATTTTTTTAAGGATTTCACTCTTCTGTGACCTCTTTAACTTCAGCATTTTTCCTGATTCTTCATAAACACGATTTCCTTCTTCTAGTATATGCTCCATTTCATAATCAAAACCAGGAACAACAAAGTGATCAGGCCAACTCTTCTGGCGCTGTAACGCAGATACACATGGGAGTATGTCTGTGTCAGAAGATGCAGTAGATGAGGTGTCACCTTCAGGCCTGACGACTCTCAATGTGCCCTTCTCTGGTAACTCCTGGATGTCCACAAGAAGACAAAGATCACCATCAAAGTCTGGATCCTCATAGTGCAGGCTAAAGTCCCCATCCAGTCTCGGCTTGAACCTATCTTGCATTATTTCTTTCAGCTCCTCCACTGACTTTGGTCGCTCGAGTAGAGTAAGCTTCAGGGCAGTGTCTCGTGCAACATACACACGCAGCACATGCTTCTGGGCAGCAGCCATCTTTTGGTTCCTAAGACAAAAACATGTAAATTTTCATGGAGAGTGAAGGTGACATACACAACATATACATGTCCGCATACTCACCTGGTCAACACAAATACTGGGACACCACTTGAACGAAGGGATGTATGGAAGGCCAGCTGCTGTAGTGGAGCAGTTTATTCATGGAGCCACTGGTCCGCACAGCTCCAAGAGAATGTTGCAGTCATCTGTTTACCTGCTTCAACCAATCTTCAGTTCAATAATATGAAACGTCTGGGTGTCAGGAGCAATCGTCCATCAATGTTGTAAGTGCAGAGAGGTGTTTTGTCATTTAGCTCTGATGGGAAGTGAACAGCCATATTGTTTGGGGAAAAGTTCGTAAGATCTCAGGTGTTCAATGTAGTGTGATGTGTGCTCTTGGCAAAGAAAGACAACACTACTATTAACCAGGAGAACCTGTTCAATTCTACAGTAATTAGGCAGTCCTCCCTCTTGTCCCACAGACAAAAACATTCCTACATCATAATCAGTTCCATCAATGCAGACCTTTGATGTGCTGTAAATAACATTGCTTGCTGTTATTTGTTCAATGTATGTCTTGGCAAAATTTGGAAGCATTGATACCAGTACAGAAGAGACATTTGATGTCTGCTGGTGAGGTTTGAAGAATCCTGAGGCACTGAGATGGTATGCAACCATGTATTGATGCCTGTCTGCAAGTGTTTTCAACACATTTTTAAAGTTTTGTGTGTCGTGTACAACTCTCTTGAAAAAACGGTGTTTACCCTCAAACCTCATTGTCCACAAGTTTACAAGGGGCCCAAAATGGCGTATAAGGTCAGGATAGTGTTCAATGTAGTGATGCTTAGGACGGAAGTTTGAAATCTGGAAAGACTTCTTTCAGCATCTCTCTATGATCCTGTATCTTGGACTGTAAATACTGGATGGACTCCTCTGTGAATTCTGAGCACAGCAATAACTCTACTACCTCTTTTAAGTCCATTAGCACAGTCCACGCTCCATCCTCTTCAGGAACTGCATTGCCAATAATCAAAGGGAGCAGTCTTAAGCAATGTGGCATTTTCATGGCCATTACCACCAATGCTTTTCTTTACAGAGAAGTTCTGTGGTATTTTATGAGGTTTGTCAAGCTTGTCTGTGTGCTGGTATGGAAACGATAGAATTCTCTCGTTCAAATATTCAAGGGTGAAGTATTTACGACGGATCATCTCACCGATACACAGAGCGAGCTCTACGGGCACAATGCCCTCAAAAAGATCGTGGAGGACATCAGGTGGAAAGCCAGTGACAGTATGAAAATGCTCTAGATACTGGCTCAGGACACAATCTGACTGAACACCATTCTGACTCTGACTATCCGCCATGCATTACAGCATGCACATCACCATTATGGCTGTCTTTTGTCCTAAGACTGAATTCGCCACTTATAACTTCATGAGTCTGAAGTTTAGCTTGTGTTGCTGTGCAGAATCTGCAAAAATATTCTGCTCTAAAAGACTTTGAAAAGCCTGCCAAATCATGGGCTGCAAGATTGTCAGACACCACACACATGACTGTTCCTTGAAGTACCTTACCAATGGACTCAATGAATACCCCATCTTGTTCAAGGGTACGGAGGTCTCTCAACAAAGGACCATGTGCTTTTTCATAGCCAAATTTCTTTATGTCATCCACTTTACATAAAGCTGCAAGCTGTATCACATGCAGGGCTGATCGGTATTTTATGGGAAGATCAGCAAGCATCCAGTATACTGAACATATTTTGGTGTATTTTGCGTGATGTTCCAAGTGGATTGGCTATTTCCAAATCATCAATGTACAAAATGAGTGTTATCTTTAACTCATCTGAAGACAAGAATGTGTTCTCTTTGAAGTACAAACCATCTTGGTGGCTTACATAATGACTGTTTAGTGCCACTTTTGTTTCTTTAATTTTGTCCAGAATATCTGTATGATTGAAGATTTTTTGTATCATCTCAAGAATGGGAACATACACTGCGGTGTGTCCTGGCTGTAGCAGATACTGTACAGGCTTTACCACAGGGTAATTATTTTCGATGAAGGTTTTCCTTCTCTTGGTTGAGGATAACTGCTTCCCCTTAGCTGTGGCACTGACAATAACATTACTGTCCATAACAGTACTGACAACCTCATTTAGAAGTGTTTCACTGACAGTGATGTCATGATTCTGTAAGACCTCTCTAATGTCATGTTTGAGTATCGGTTGCGACAAGGAAAATATTTGAGTCAATTGTTCCACTATTTCCTGAGATGCCATGTCAGATACATGAAGAATAGATTGCATCTTCAAGAATAATGATGCCAAATTATGGTTCAACTGAGCTCTTAAAGTGTCTGCGTCACACTGACTGTTTACCTCATCAAGATCAAACTGTGTCCGCAGACCCTGCACTGTGACTTTCAGCAGGTTCCCCAAGACTTTCTGCTGCAACTACAACTAGGGCACTATCACTGTCTGCCAATACAACACATTCACCAAAGTCTGAATCACCACCATGTTTTCTACTCTTGTGTGCATTAAACGCTGAGTAGCTATTTGTTCTGTAATTACAGTTCTTGAATGGGCATGCTACCATCTCATGACTTCGTAAATGACTTCTCAAATGACCAAATAGAATTTCCTCAATAAAGGGCTGCTTGAAGTTACACAAAGGACACGTAAAAAAACCACACGCTCCTTCAGTTGCATCTACTCTACGTGAGTCATTATGAGATCTTGACAGATGAGCTTTCATCGCTTCAAATGATGGAAAAAGTACAAATGCAACTGTCATAGAGACATGGCAGGGGGGACACTCTTGAATATTGGCTATGCAGTACAGTATAGTGCCAAAATAATTGTCCCCGGGTATTTGCAGTTGCAGAACACAACTTGCACTTCCACTCCATTGGGACCAACTTCAGCCTGCAATTTAAGTATTTTCAATTAAAGTCTAAACCATTTCAGCCCTGGTTTGCACTTTTGGCTATTCCATTTTTTTAAAGTTAAAATGTGTGTAAAATTGTGAACGAGGGGGGAAATGATTATGCCAACCAGTCGACAACACATCAGTAATTAAATTCTGTTCTGCTGCAAAAAAATCTAAACCTTGTGAATAATTTAAAATTCAAATTAGTACACAATTTACAAAACTCACCTATTGGCACCTGTCTGATAGTGAAACACTGACTCTCTGTAGCACTCTTTGTAGTCCGACATCTGTACACAACATTAACAAATCATCTTTGTGTGCATGTTCAAAAACATTTTTAAAATAATACATAATGATAAATGAAATTTAAAAAAGTGAATATACAGATAAAAAAGTTTCCAAATATATTAAATACATTCATTGTACACTAATTAAAGTAAAAATGAAAATGTTAAAAGATGAGCAAGTTAGTTTTTAACAAAAAATAAAATAAAATTAAAAAAATAACAAAGTTGTGTGCTTATAGATTGCTATTTATGTTGTTGTTTTTAACAAAGTATTAAATAAAGGGTTCAAGTGATCAATTGAAATAAAAACATTGAAATAAATAGCAAAATAATGACTGTGGAAACACAAAATAAACCAATTGTTAATAACACTCTTTCATAATGCATCCTACCTGAACTGTTAAAATTATTTCGAGAAGATCTCACAACCACACACTTGAGCCTACGAAATACAAACACAGGGCTGGTTAGCATCATGATAACACACTCACATTATGTTGTTTAGAATTGTTCGTTACACGCGATCACACACAGCTCGACCTAACCCTAACCCAACGTAAAATATTTACTGCGTAACGCAGACATTTATTTAAATATGTATACTCAAAGTACGCACATGCATTAACGACGAACAGCGAAAACAACGAGCGATAACGAAAACTTTCGGGAACTCCGCCAGGGAATTCAAAACTCATGGACCTTCTTCAACCGTCAATGTCCCGGGCAAACATGCATTATGGGTAATGTAGTTCATCCAGGAATCCCGCTGATAACGTTACACTGTTGTAAGATGAACTAAGGTAACTTAACGTTAACGCATTTGTCACATTCAACAACTTCTAAAATTACAATTACTTGGATTTGTAAATATTTTATATATGATATATAAAAAACGTTAGAGTTACTTACCAAATCAGGGCTGATGATAAGACAGCGCTTAAGAAAATGAGAGCAATAAGACTAATGAAAATAACTGAGGTGGTGGTGGTTTGAAGCGGGGGGATAAAAGTGCGCATTCCAAACAAATAAAAACAAATTAAACTGTGTTCCACATCCACATGGGCTGGCCAAAACTTCACCCGCATCAAGGCAAATTCAAGATGGCTGACTCAGCTTTCCCGAGGGAGCGATAAGACCCACCCACCAAAACGTCATGACGTCGATAACGTCATAACGCTACTACATGGTTCCTAAACTTTTTGAGCGTTCCACACAAATTAACTCTAAAAAACTGTGCCCTATTCAATTAAAGTAACACAAATCTCAACAGAGCTCAAAACCTTATAGTTTGGTCAACTGCATAACGACATTTGACTGTTATGACCTTATTAGTTATGAGCTAGTACAACTGTTTGGGATTACAGTGTGAGTTTCAGTTCATTTATGTGACATGCTGCAGTACAGGGAGACCGAGATGGTAGAAAGCTTATCCTGTTTGTTTTCTTTATTTTACAAAAGCACAAAGTTTTGCACAAATAAAAGTAAAGATCCTTTACAGTTTGGAATGATGTATTACTCTTATCTGTATGACCAAAAATGAGGTAAAGCACGCTATACTTCAACTTTCACACTCCGCACAAACATTTGGATATGCACATAATAATAGCGCACATTTATCTAGGTTAGCGTTAGAGCGAGCGGCCATGTAAAGTTGCTACTACTTACATGTTTCAAATGATAAGCCATATTTGAGGTTGATGGATGATAAGCGAGCGTAATTACCACAAGGACCTGGTAAATATTATTATTTTTTATTATGGGTTAAATTATATTTTAAAGTATATTAAAATAGTAAACCATCATTTTAAATTGTAATAACATTTCACAATATTATTGTTTTTTCTGTATTTATTATGAAATAAATGCAGCCTTAATGAGCACAAGAGACTTTGTTCAAAAACATTAAAAATAGTAGTTTCCAAACTGTTGACTGGTAGTGTATATGAAATACTGTGTTTACACACAAGTCAAGTTTGTCTTCAGTGATGTTTAATTAACAAAATTACAATTTAACATTCGCTGCAGTGTGACCTCGGTACAAGTACTTTTTACTTTTACTTTGAATATCTAAATGAAACTGAGTCTGACCCTTGTCATGGACAGATGATACTACCCTCTCTTTCCTCTAGTTTCCTCTACTTTTATGTTCTTGTTAGGGCTGGGCGATATATCGCATGTGATTGTCACACGCATTTCGTCAGTAAAGCCGGTTCCCTGATTACCGCTAAATTGCCATCACCTGCTTTCAAATGGAGCTGCATTTAAAGGTCCCATTTTTCGTGGTTTTTTGAAGCTTTGATTGTGTTTATAGTGTGCAATATAACATGTGTTCATGTTTCACGTGTAAAAAAAACACAGTATTTTTCACATAATTTACTTATCTGTATACCGCTGTTTCCACTGTCATAAAAACGGGCTGATGACTTCCTTGTTCTATGAAGTCCCTCCTTCAGAAATACGTAACGAGTTCTGATTGTGCCAGCGGTTCCTGTGTAGTGATTCGACAGCAGTTTAGCCCATCTTGCCCGGAAAGGTCACGCCTCTTACCATAACGTGGAGATGCACGCGCTCAGTGTTATTGTAAACATGTCTTTAATTTTACACTATCAATTTGAGCCGAAATCAGACCCGGTGATTGGACTGCGGGATGAAAATAACAGCGTTTCGATGACATGGCGACGAACACACTCTACAAACGCAACTCTTGTGTATTCCTGTGGGCGGAGGTTAGTCAAAAAACTGTTTTAGTGACGTCATTAAAGAAGGAAGTATAGGGATGTAGTCCAAACTGGCCGTTCGATGTAGGCGACTCTTAAATAAAATATCTCGCTTGGCATTGAACTTTGAGCTTTAAAATTTTACAGATTTTATTTATACTCTAACAACAACATTACACACTAACTAAAGTTTGAAACATGGGATCACGAAGAACGGGACCTTTAATAGACAGAACCGTAGTTCACTGACAAGCCACGCAATATCGTGTTCATATCGCAGATGAATCGCCTTCGATAATGAACGCGATATTGTGTGGCTTGTCCGTGAACTACTGCTCTGTCTATTAAATGGCGCTCCATTTGAAAGTAGTTGATGGCGATTTAGCGGTAATCAGGGAACCGGCTTTACTGACGAAATGCGCATGCGATATATCGCCCATCCCTAGTTCTTGTAAATAAAAATGCAATAAGTCCAATGAATGTAGTTACAATGGATATAAATTCCTCTTTGATTCACTAAAATAATGCCAGCATATATTAATGAAGTACTTGCACCCTTGTTTGTTAGTGCATTTAAGAACAGGCTTGTATTGCTATTTAAGACTTGGCAATTGTAAATAATCTGCAATGTTTCTTGTTAATTTTTCTTCATTATCTCTCTGTATAGAGGTCCTAAAGCCAATAAATCTTTATGGTTTTGAAGAACAGTAAATCTCATTTGATAACAATAATTATGTGTTACTGTATATCTCTGTGTGAACCCAGTTACTCTTTTATACTGCCACTCCTACTTGGAGAGCACATTTAACATCCAGCAGAAACACTTTACTGATGATCTTCATAGAAACTCTGGCAGCTTTTTGTTAAATGACAGTTGTTCATTTATGATCTTTGATGAACAACTATTGCCTGAGGATAGTTTTCTTGTTTAACTTTCCACTGGAATCTGATTTGATCGAGTGATTTTTGCAGCCTTGGTTTATGTTCCTAGTGCTTTTTTTTAAGAATTGATTAAATACAAATTTTGAGACCTGAGGCATGTTGCATGAAGCTAGTTGAACAAATCTGATTCAGAGTAGGTTTAGAGTTGACGAATCCATATAAATCCAACCTGGTTTAGTTAGGTTCATTAGGTTCAATGGGCTCACAAAGATCGGTATAAATGTTCTTTGTCAATTCAGGTTTAATTCAGAGTTTGTTTCATTTTGTGCTTGCCCATCACCAATAAAGTATTTGCTTTAAAGAAGTGGATTTTCTCTGTATATAAAAATAATTGGGAAAATATCTAGGCCATATTTCACCAAAATCAAAAATCATTTTATTTTATTATATATTAAATATATTTTATTTTATTATCTTATTATATATATTATTTTATATATATATATATATATATATATATATATATATATATATATATAAGAAAATTAAGCTACATTTTAGGACTATTACGTTTTTTGTGTTGTCACATTATGTATTCCCTAACCGTTCAGAAACGTCGAGATGCATTCTAAATGTTGTAACTTCTTCCTGAGTCTCTCCAACAGTGTCTGACTATGGTTTTAACACTATTAAAATACATAATGTAATATACTATAAACAATAATCATCTGCTGTACATTACGTATTACAACAAATGCCAGCAGAGGGTGGCAACGGCCTGGTGATTGTTGTTGTTACACTTTACAGCATGATCAAATCCTTGTTTCTTATTGACCAAACAACATTTAATTCAAATGTCCACTTAATCTTTAATATTTTGCCACTTGTCCATAGAATGCGGCACTTCCGGTATTTTGCTGGTTAAACGACATGGGTAAATTGCAATCGAGGATTTTTTTGATAGAGCCCTCGAATTTAATCAAGGAATTGTGACATCCTTATCATGTAGCGAATGTCACTTCAGCTCTACTTTCTGAGTATGAGACTCAACTCCTTCATCCCGATGTATCACGAGACCGCTTTCACCTCGACGAGAAATATTGTCCCATTTTAATATTATGAGATCTCATGGCACGAGATTTTTGGCCCTATATTTTTAAAGAGTTAATTCACCCAAAAATGAAAATAATGTCATTCATTACTCACCCTCATGTCGTTCTACAGCTGTAAGACCTTCGTTCATCTTCGGAACACAAATTAAGACATTTTTGATAAAATCCGATGGCTCAGTGAGGCCCCTATTGCCAGCAAGTTAATTTACACTTTCAAATGCCCAGAAAGCTACTAAAACATATTTAAAGAAAGGTACTAAAACATATTACAGTTCATGTGAGTGGTTCTACCTTGATATTATAAAGCGACGAGAATACTTTTTGTGCGGCAAAAAAAACCCAAAATACAACTTTTCAACAACGGCCGATTTCAAAACACTTCTTTAAATCTTTTGTTTTGAATCAGTGATTCGGATGAACGAAGGTCTTACAGGTGTGGAACGACATGAGGGTGAGTAATAAATGACATTATTTTCATTTTTGGGTGAACTAACCCTTTAACCATTTAAGGTTATTATTTATATTTATTGTAATTGTCTATATAATTTCATTTTTAAAAGCACAACTGTGTGACTTTTATCCTTCTGGCTTTGAGGTGTGAGATTTGCTGTTACCAAGAAGTCTTCCAAGTCTGCCAAGATTAAGATTTGCAGTGTAACTTATGTGAGATAAGTGCTGCTTACTTTAATGCAGAGGTGTAAAGATCTATGTTAATTTTTCTAGGTCAGTGCTAGATCATGTTTGTGTGTAAACGTGTCTCTACGGGATGCCAGAAACGACTTCCCTAAACATTCTGGTTTTGAAGCTGTAGATATTAAACATTCCAGCTGCAGAGGCGTTTCCTGTCAACAAGCGAATGCCAGTCCATGCACTCTGATGAGGATCCTCCTCCTTTCCTTCCTTCACAGTCGTTCTCCCTCTTTCTGTTCATTGTTGGCCGTCCCCTGCTTCCATGTCACTACTTCTGCACCCCCACCCCTTTTACGCAACCACACAGCTAAGATTTCACTACCGGAGACATATCAAATGTGTTGGTTTGTTTGGTAATCTGTAGATGTAGGTCAGTCGTACTGGTAAATATCTTCCTTCGATCTATGTGTCTGCTTTCTGTGTATTCATTTGTTTGTGAAAGACACTGATGAAGTCTCTTTGTTGCATGTTGCAAAAAATGCGTAGATTCTAGATATGTGTTTGTGTGTTTGAGTCTGTGCTGTGTTTCAAAAGTCTTTGCAAACATTCTCGTTTGACTTTTCAGTTTTTATGATAATATTCAATGATTTCAACAAGCTGTGCCATTGACAACAAGTGTACATGTGCGTGCATATGTGGAGAAAATTACAACAGACACTGATACCTTAACTGTGCAGAAGTAACGATGTCTGACCATGCTGTATTCCCTGCAACAGAGTCTGGCTCCGCCTCTTCTCCATATGATATGACATCACTCTGCGGTTACCACAGAAACCAGGGCTCCACTGCAGACGGTTGACAGCCAGGCAGGTGAGTTATTATTGTGATGTTGGAAAACTGCAGACAAAGCACAATTTGATAACTGCATGGGGAAGCATGACACATGCATGTGCTTTTAAACAGGTATGTGAATGTGTTGTGAACCATGGTTTCATTCTGTGTAAAATGTAAGTGTGTGTATGTTGTAAAAGTCTGCATGGCAATTTAAGTGTGAACACGTGTTTGTATTAGCGCACAGCTTCCAAGAGCGACATGTGTATTGCATTAGCAAATATGGCTCTCTGGATTATCTTGTGGATTCCTTTTGTTTGATGTGTATTTGCCAGAAGTAGCAGGTTTTTTACGCTCAGACCTGTCTCAGTCTGGACTCTTAATTCAGCAAATTGATCCCTCCCTCCTGGGTAATGTCCAATCATGCTGATTTAATACACCCGTACACACACACACACACTCTCTCTCACAGCGTGATTAATGATGTGTCAGTAAAGCGTTCGTTGTGCTCTTGTGAGCTCTGCATCTGCCAAGGCAAAGTCCACAGTGGTGGAGAGGAAGAGGGTTAGATAGCGTTTTTCTTCAGGTTCATAGACACCCCACCATAACAACATTTCTGAGAACACTAACACTGTATTTGTTTTGTTCTACAAAATGATAGTGCAATGATTTTGCTCGGCATGTGGGATGACTCCAGCCCTAAAGGAAGGTCTACACACTCACAGTAATTACCTGCGAAAAAGCGACCGGATATCATTCTCATTTTCAGTGAGAGCCTGTGATTTCTGGTGACACGAGTGAGAGTTGGCTTTGAGACAGTGTTGAGCAGAGCTTAACTTTATGCAAATGAGCAGTGAAGATATTTGGAAATTACCAAAAGGAATGCAGAAAGTGATCTGTGGCCAGATACAGTTGAATACTGTGACGAATTGACAGACTAGGGACTGTGCGATCTCCAGTGATTTAATCACTGTCCATGTGAACACAGCTTAACATACAAAATGATTAATTTAAATGATTGTCAGCTAACTTGATTTTTTGTTTCAGGTGGTGCGATGGCTGCCCAGGTTGAGGTTGATGCTGGGCGGCCATGTGTGGTTGGGAGTCGTCTGCACCTTAACCCTCTCATAGACTCTAGCAACAAGAGCTTGATGGAGAGTTCAGGTGGCCCCCAGGGGCCACTTATTATTCCTTCAGAGCCTAACAAACCTGTCCCAGGCCCCAAGCCCAGACTCACCCCAAAACCTTACACTGTGGAGAAAAATCCTACTATACGCCCCATTCTTGCTCCCAAACCACAGCCAAAACCTAGACCTGAATCCAGTCGACCACTTTCCTACAAGCCAGACCTGCCCTGCACACCTAAACCACAGCCAGCCAGTAAACTCAGTCTACCATCTGCCTTTAAAACAGGCCAGAAGCCCAGCGGACAGACAAACAAACCTGTGGCACAACCTTTTAAACCAGCACCTACCATTGCCTCTACTGACTCCAACAAGTTTAGAACGACTCAAACTGGGGACGTTCTGATAAGAACGAGCATTGGAGCCACACCAGCTCGACTCAGAATCGATGGACAGGCCTCCACTCCTGGTGCTGAATGGCCTTTTGCTTCTCGGAAAAAACAACCTGGCCCTTCGATCACTCGTGCTAAATCATTGGGCTTCCTTTCAGAGATAGGACTGAATTATGAGGACAGTAAAGAGGATTCTGGTGCCAAGGAAGAGTGTTCTCCTACTGTTCTTCGGCCCCAATCTAAAGGTTCAAGGCCCAGGCCGGTGTCAGCTGTGTTCCTCCAAAACCCCAGTCAGTCTGAGCCTCAGGTTGTATCCCCTACACCTGCCCCTCGTTGGGCAAAAGGACGACCCCTTTCATCTGACCTTACTTCAAAGTTTGAGTCAATTGGGCTGTCCCTAAACCGGCGACCTCCCAAGGAGGACAGCAAAGAAAACACTCCTGAAACACCAGAGGGTGTTGGAGCTGTGACTGAAGAGAAAGAACATGGTGCTGAAAGGGCAGAAGGGCCAAATAAGGCCCCTGTGCTTGATAAAAGTACTCAGAGGATGGAACTGAAAGATGAGGACTCCAAGAAAGACTCTAAACCTGAGGATACAGGAGGTACCAGTATAAAGAGACGCATCAGCCTTCTGTTGGACTCTTCATCCTCATCCTTCTCAGTGGCACGTGTGGATACTCCAGGAACGGAGCCTCGCTCACCGGGGCTGTCCATCTCTGATACTGATGGAGCGGTGGGGGTAAAACAGCGCATCAAAGAACTGACCGAAGAAGTGCCTTCTACGCTGTCACCACCACAGAAGCCACAATATAAGCCACGAAACATAGTTTCTGACCGTACTAAAAAGTAAGATCCAGTGATTTTCAGCATTCATTACTGAAGTCTACAATGTTAGTGCTCTAACTCAATAAATTGCAGTTGTACATGTAAATCAGTTATCAATTTCATATTCATCAGTTAATTAGTTATCAGTTTCAACAATATGCACAGTTCTGCTGTAGTTTTACTGCCTTCGGGTCCTCCTGAAAAGTTTTTCTGAATGAGTTTCATAAGTTGCAATTACTGCAGCAAAATGAATATTAAAGGATCTATATTATGTGCATAAGTAATTTTTTTTTATATGTGTTGGCACAGAGAATTCTGAAAAGTGTAATTATGTCTCGCAAATATGTTGGCTCATAAACTGGCTAAATAAGTACAACAGTACACACAAAAAAGATATATACTACATGTGTACAACTAAATGGTACAGAAATCACAATTAACACTTTGCTTTCATCATGATTTATATTTTCTACTCTGAAAATCAAGGCTGAAAGAAAATATAGCTTCACACTGGTAATAATGTGGCATTCATTCAAATGGTTCTTAAGATCATTCTGATGAGAACAGAAAGCAGTATTTGTTTCTACTAATTAAACTGATTTATTTACAGATTTGAACCAGAGCTTGACGGCTTCTGTTCCAATGAGTCCAAAGTCCCCCAGCAGGTTGAGGAAGATCTCAGCAAAAAGGTATGAGAATATGAGCCACTGCTATTAGTCATACTGCTGTAAATCAAGCATCTTTACAAGGTGCAGTAAGGCACACCTCGTTTTTCAAAGTCCATAAGAAAAAAATGTAACATTTTATTTGAATTGAAATTTTATATATATATATATATATATATATATATATATATATATATATATATATATACATATACATACATACTTGACATTTCCTGCATTTTTCATGAGTACAGAAAACATTTAGCTCTTTTTACAACAAGAGTATTGTATTTCAGCATTCCTACACTAATAAAATTATACTGTGACAGTCATGTGTTTGATAAATTAAAACAATATTTAATATTTAGTTATATAATATTTTTAAATTAATAGAAAAATCCTTTATGGCCTTTATGACATTTGAGACAGTAACTGCCTAATTGCGGTCTCGGCCTCAAAATGAACGTCTTTTAAAAAACAAAAAGAGATTTCACATTGAGAGAGAGAGGAATAACAAATGAGGTTGAAAAGGCACTTCTGATGTCACAGAAGGTGCGGCACTCCAAAGACGTGTAACCTGAGTTGTAGCGTGTAATCATATTGTGATTATGAAACATGCACGCTTCGAAGGGAGGGGGGTGGGAAAGGTCAGTTTGTGAGAGAAGAGGATTCTTTGATTATGGCCCCTTCATGCCCCACCCTGCTTTATGAGCTTTGACAAAGAGCATACAGATCCCATTACACTATTCTCAGTCACACGTGTCAAGCTCCTCTCCCTTTTCATGTGCTCCCAATGTTTGCTTCTGTCTAAATCCCCTCTTTTCAGGACTTTGTTTAGCAAAAATTTCCTAATACAATCCTTCACAAATTGTTTCAATCTGTTTCGTTATCTTGTACTTCCTCATTTTTGTTATCTTTTTTATACCATTCTCTGTGAAAGAATATCTTAGATAAGCAATTTGCAAGATTTGATAATATGTTGTTTATTCAAATGAGACTCCATCATTGCATTCTTTCTGTAGCTGATTTGTAGAGTAGAAATATATTCCTTTCCCTCTCGTACTGTACACAGCCGCCCACTGTAATGATAGCTTATAACTAAGCAAAGAAAATGTTACCTCTAAATGCCATATCTGTCATGGTATGTCAAAGGCTGCTTCTTTAGGGATCACAGTTGTAGACAGAGCTCATCTTGTCTGACTGAAAGTAAAACCAAACTCTAGGTTCTTGCTTACTCATTAAACTTTTCAGTATTTGAGGCAAAAAACATGCAAATGATTCCCCAATTTTTTTGCTTAACAAAACCAATGGCAAATGAAAATGTAAAAAAATATACTTAATTTCATCTTTATTTTAATTTTTAGTTTGATTACTCCACGATTGAAGGACAGTTCAACAAACAGGAGGACAGGAAAGTATCATCACTTGGTGTTCATGACTTTCCTACCCACTCTGCTTTTAATAGTGATGGAGTGCAAACAGTACGGGCATCTATGTTTGAACATGTGGTGGAGAGGCATAATGTTCAAGTGATGGAGGATAGCATTTCACATGGCCCAAGAGCACAACAGGAAAGCACAATTAAACCCATGCCCAGGCGGAGCCACTCTTTGCGAATTCAGGACAACATCTTTAAAGCTCCTCAAGATGATGATCCTGGAAGTTTGGTGAAAGCGACCTATAGAGAGCAAGTTTCTCCTTCCAGCCCTGTACGTGTGGAGCATGTATTTGATACTGTAGCTTTGTTTGGAGAGAGCCGTGCTATTAGTGAGGCTTTGCCAACTGCTCAGCTTGAGGACAGAGCTCTCACTCTGCGTTCACGGCGATCAGCTCCTCAAGGGGAAGAGGACAGACCAACCTATGAGATAAGTAACCTGCAAAAGGATGAAGCAGCCAGTCCGCGTTATCTCAGAGTAGGGGCACTACAGAAATGGACTGCCACAGAGGCAGACCAAGAGACTGAAACCGAGAGGGAGCGACAGAAAGAGATGGTGAGAAAGATGGAAGAAGAGATACAGAGGCAAATAGAAGTGCACATGGCTGCAGCAGCAGCATTGGAGGAGGAGGAGGAAGAGAGTGAAGCAGAAAGTAAGAAACGCTCAGAAGCACAAAGAGACCGGGAAAGGGAACGAGAGGAAGTTGCAGCACCCAAACGGCCTAAGATGCTAGATGCTGAAGAGCAAATGAACAAACCTCGAGCCACTTATTTTGCTCTGACTGGTCAGATTCAAGAGCCTGTGCATCAGGGTGAGAGAGCAAATGATGAAGTAATCATTGGGAGAGGTAAACGTAGTTCACAAGAGGACAGAGGGATAAAGGATGTTCCATTTGAGGATTTCACTATTAGATCAGGGCAGTGGAGTCCTCAGAACCCAACTGCTCAGTTTAGACGAAATCCTTCATTGGAAGCTGCAATGCACAGAGATTTGCAAGAGGAACTGTATAAAAACGACACTGCACCAAGAACAGATCATAGATTACAAGAAATTGAACTGCAAAAAGCATTCAGGGAGGAAACCGAGAGACAAAGCCTTGCAGAGTTTGAAAAGATGAAGGAATTGGAAAGGCAGCGAGAAATTATGAAACAGAGAGCCTTGGAGGTTGAGAAACAAAACAAAATTGAAAGGGAGAAAAGAAGAGAAGTTGAGATGCAAAAAGAGAAAGAGAGACAAAAAGAGCTGGAAAGACAGAGAGAGCTAGAGAGGGAGAAACTTAGGGAGTTGGAGAAACAAAGGGAAGCGGAACGACAGAGACGAGAAAAGGAGCGACAGAAACAAATTGAATATGAGCGAATGAAGGCTGCAGAAAGAGAACTTGAGCAGCAGAGAGAGTTTGAGAGGCAACGACAAAAAGAGTTTGAGCGAGAGAAAGAGAGAATGCTCGACCAAGAGAGGCTTAGGCTTAGAGAATATGAAAAACAGAAAGAGATCGAGAGAGAAAGAGAGAGACAGCTGGAGTTGGACAGACAGAGGGAAATTGAAAGACAGAAGCAGAGAGAACTTGAAAAACAAAGAGAGATGGAGAAGCTAAAGGAGTTAGAAAGACAGAGAGAATTGGAGAGGCAACGAGAGGTGGAGAAACTGAAAGAGCAGGAGAGGGAAAGACAGAGACAGTTGGAAAGGCAGAGAGAACTGGACAGGCAAAGGGAACTTGAGAGACAAAGAGAGTTAGAGAGAAAACAGGAGATTGAAAGACAGAGGGCGATTGAAAGGCAGAAAGAACTTGAAAGACAGAAGCAGAGAGAGCTAGAGATTGAGAGATGGAAGCTGCAGAAAGCAGAGGAGAGAGAGACCAAGAGAGAGCTGGAAGAACTAGAGAGGGTCAAGGAGCTTGAGAGACGACAGCTTCTTGATTTTGAGTTGCAGAGACAGCGGGAAAGGCCACTCCAGCAAGAGAAACCGAAACAGAGATCAAAAAAAGAACGAGAAGAGAGACAACTGCAGCCTGAATGGCAGAGAGGAACAGAACGACATTGGACAGAGACAGAGCAAGAGAAGGCAACACCTACATCTCCACTTAGGCCTAAAGTTCTAGATCTAGACGCAGTGTCTCTGGGTGTTAGGACTGGTCGAGATAGCCATGAAAATAGCCCCACAGCTCGATGGAAGCAGCCCTCACTTCATCCTGATGAGGTTTACAAACCAGCCATCTTAGACATTGACTCATTTAGGAGTCAAACCCAACCTGATACTTTCCCTTCAACTGGATTTGGAGGTTTAGAATCAGGAGGTGTTAGTTCAATGACTCAAGTTCGTCCACAGGCCATACAAACAAACATTCTCCAGCCCCAAACAGCATCTCAATTTCAGTCTCCTTCTCATCCCCAGTTCCACCCTCAGTCCCAGGCTTTCTTCCAGCCCTCCCCAGCAGAACGTATGAGAACTCAACTCCCGCCACCTTTGCAACCTCAAATTCTGCACCAAACCCAGCCTCATTCACAGCCATTTGATACAGAAAGACCTAGGCCACAACCTCACTCATTGATTGAGACCTCAGATTGGGCCTTTGGCTCTCAACAACCTATCTCAACTTTGCCATCTGTGCAAACTAATGTTTGGGGACATAATCAAGCAGAGTTGACTGTAGATGAGCCCCTTTGGGTATCAGCCATGGACGGATCGAGAAGACCAATTAGCACCAGACTTAGCGGTCTTGAGCAGCAAACCTTGCGCCAAGAGGATAGAGGTTTAAGTAACATTGTGACACCCATTTCGACCTCTTCCATGACTCCTGTCTTTACTCCGGTACAGCATCAATATCTTTCACCACCCATGGTTCCAATTCAAACTCCTCTGCGGACTACACAAACAAGCGTTGGTCCCTCTTCAGCCCCTATACTGACCCCAGAGAGATGCTGGACCTCAGTACCTTGGAATGCGGGGTCAAGTGGAGCTGTGGTTCCTTCTCCTGCAACATCATTAGCTAGGAAAGAGACACAGGTACCCACTAGTCATGTTGCAACCTTCTCTGTCACTGATCCTATATCAAGTTCAAATTGGGAGCTGGCATCCCAGGGGCTGAGAGAGAACCGTCCCTCGCACAGGGACAAAGTACAACAGGTGAGGAAGAACTCACTCTTGCATACATATTTGCACACATTCACTCCCACCATATATGTATTTTTTTGTGTTGTGTTTAGCAGTGCACAAATGTAAACAGTAATGATGCGCACCATCTGAAATTGGTCACTTTAATTGCAGAACCACCCACCTATCGGTATTGGAAAATGTACTCCAGAGTGATCAAATAACAATGTCAGCATATCCCTAGTTGTGTTGCATTGCATTTCCCTTGAATGAACTAAAGAAGCTTCCTATGTTTGTGTAGAAACGCTCAAGGAGTATGTGTCGAAGATCTGCCCCCACGGAAAGCTCTGCTGATGGTCCGGTTGCCCACGTGAGAACTCGTAGAAGTCGCAGTGCACACAAAGAAAGGGCTGGAGAAAGCTCAGTAAGTAAAAGCATGCTTAGAATTTTGTTTTGTGTATTTTTTCCTTGTCATTAATTTTCTTATACACACATGCTCACATACACAAACCTATTTACGATTACTTTGCACTAGGGCTGGGTAATTAATATTTACTAAGGTATGCACTGAAATCCCTTTTGGATTGTTTTGTTTGTAAATCAGCACAATTAATTTAAAGAGCCCAACAAAAAGGTAAATAAGTTTACATAAGTCTACTTTATAAGATTTGAAAAAAGTAGATATTCTAATATGACAGCTTTTCATAGTGGTTGTCATGTTTTTATTTTTTATGTTTGTATTTCTAAACAATAAATAGTGTACAACTTTTTTACCAATTGTGATTTCAAAGTACTTGTTATAATGTAAACTTGTTACTTGCCAATTAAAGGGTTAGTTCACCCAAAAATGAAAATAATGTTATTTACTACTCAGCCTCATGTCGTTCTACACCCCTAAGACCTTCATTCATCTTCAGAACGCAAATTCAAATTGAGAGCAAAGCCACCAAACCTCTCAAGATCTACTACAAACATATTTAAAACTGTTCATGTGAGTTCAGTGGTTCTATTATAAAGCGACGAGAATACTTTTTGAATACTTCTGCGCTTAACAAATCTTTTGTTTCAAATTAGTGATTCGGATCTCCTATCAAATGGCTAAACTGCTGAAATCATGGGACTTTGGCACTCCGAACCACTGATTCGATTCGTAAAGCTCCGAAGCAGTGATTTGAAATCGGCCATCACTAGATATTGTTGAAAAGTCATTATTTTTTTTTATTTTTTTTGGTGCACAAAAAGTATTCTTGTCGCTTTATATTATTAAGGTAGAACCACCGTACTAACATGAACTGTTTTCAGTATGATCTTGAGAGGTTCAGTGGCTTTGCTCTCAATAGAGGCCTCAGAACGACATGAGGGCGAGTAATTAATGACTTTTGGGTGAACTAACTCTTTAAGGTGCAAGCTTCTGCAAGATGGTGCAAGATTCAGCTTGTTAATTTTTCTTCAGAGCTAATTTTTCATCAAAGTCATTAATTCTCTCACTCCATGATATAGTTTGTTACATTTATGCAACGGAACAATGACTTTTTGGTCAGTATCTAACCTAAAACATTGTATGGTTTTAGAAGACTTGTAATGTAGCACAGAAATGGTTTGAAATGAGTAAATGATGACCGAATTTCAATTTTTCAGTGCACAGTTCCTAATCCACTACATAATTAATTATATTTAGATATATTTCAGATATTGTCAAAAGTCTGAAAAATATTGATGTAATTGCCCAGCCCTACATTGCACATGGATAAGCATGCATCTTACATAAGAGTTGAGTTCCTCACCATGTTCTAATGGAAAGTGTACAAAAACAAAGGATGGAGAAATTGCTTGTTGGCTTCTGATGATGTCACCAAACTTTAGAGACCAGATGTTGGAGGAATTCCTCGACAATGTGAATAACAGCTGTCATATGACCCTTTCTGGCATGCGGTGCTTGGCTAATAATGTTTGCCCATATCTGATGGACTTGTTAAAGCGCATATTGAAATAGTTATTTTGGCTGAGGGTCATTAAAGCTGAATGTTTATATTTATATGCATGTTTGTTGGGTATGGAGGCTAACTCAAGCTTGTGTTTTTATGTGTGTGTGTGTGTGTGTGTGTGTGTGTGTGTGTGTGTGTGTGTGTGTGTGTGTGTGTGTGTGTGTGTGTGTTTGAGTGGGTGGTGCAGGAATGCAGTCTGATGACAGAAAGAAGTAGTGTCTTGAAGTTTATTGTGTAATAGAAGAGCATTTTCTAACAAAGATACACTGCTAGTAGCGAGTAAGATTGTGTAAATCAAGGTAAAACTGATTTAATCATGATCATGTAACGTGTGGAAAAGTATGAACACATGTATGGGCAACGCTAACTTAAGTTTAAATGTGTTAAAGAGCTTAAGATCGCTTTCTTGTTTTTGATTGACAGGTTAATTGAAATTTCATACCAATTTCTGTGTGTTTTCAGAAAGAGTGAAGTCCTTTTCACTGAGAGACTTATTCCACAAGGCAGTTGTTGTCTTTTTTTGCAGGGGTCGTCTGAGTGTATACATATCGCCATCTGCTGTATGAATCAAGTAATTACAGTGTTGATTTTTATGATTAACAGTGGCTATAAATTGTTGCTTATCTGACAGTCAAGAATATCCTCTTAATTTAATTTGAAATGGAAAGCTTCCCACGACCGATAGTGCGTTTCTTACTTTAATGTTTGGGTTTATTTTTGTGAACCAGTTATGTGGGTGTCTGTACGTGGCCTTAAAGAGGAAGCTCTCGCTCTTGCTCTCTCTCATATCTTTTCTCAGTATTGGTCATCATAGGAAGAGTCATTTTTGCATCATTGTGTGCTCACGGGCACAGGCGAGTTACAAAGACATAGAGAGGGGTTCAGAAGTAATGAACACTCAAATAAGCTTCACAAAAGTAAAGACTGTAGAACATTCTTTTGGGGTAAATAGAAGGATTTGCTTCATAGAAAGATGGCCTATTGCTTCTGTTCTTCCTGCTGTTGGTGGCTATGGGTAAGCATACTTTATTTTACTGTTCAGATGGTAATACAACAACACATACTACAGCACAACCACAACACTTCATGCTACCTGAGACAAGGAGACAAATCTAAATGTAGGTCTGATAGCATTACAAAACACACAGGTTGACTGATGTTTGATTGTTGGATGAAGTCCTGATGCTCTTGCTGATACTTGCTCACTTATTTTTTCATCATAGAAACATTCATAATCTTTATAGCACATTGATTTGTGAAGTTGTTTGTTGGATGTTGTTAGAAATATAGCAGTAGTTTCTTCTGTATTGTGTTGATACAAGCTTAGTACCCATGCTCAGTATTAGAAACATGAAATATAGATGGATATCATATATTAGGGCTTGCAAAGCCATAGATTCGACATTTTTAAATTGACTGGCTGTGTGTATCCTTCAGCTAGACTGAAACATCAGCCTCTGTAGCATTTTTATTAGTCTTGTCACTTATGAATCAATTTAGTAATGCAATGAATAGCGCCTGTATGAATTAGTTATTTTAATGTAAATGCCCAAGCTAATCTTAAACAGTGTACAATAAACTTATTCAAGCGACCAGGTCCAGTTCCCTTCTGTGCATTAAATGTGTCTCTTTGAATGTCACGTGACTGATTATAGGAACAGATTAATATAAATAAGCTTCCTTATTATAAAAGTCAATTCATCTGCACCATGAGCCTCTAAATATGCATTTTGAGCTACTTTGCAGTTGTGTTTATGAAAGAAGTGATTTCTATGGGCCAAGATTTCTCAGACTGATGTAATTGATATCAACATAGCATTAAAATAGTTTTTGTTGGGGGAAAAATAATTCCCAAAACCAATTGAGCATCTTGTTTAGCAAAAATAAATCTTGAGCCAAAAATAAAATCTCTTGCTTCAACTCTTAAAAGGTGTTATTTGCTGTGTCAGAGGAACTGTTCACTTTCACTGAGTCATAACACTGGGTTCAAATGAAATGGCTTTTTCACTATGTCATTTTTGGTCATTGTTTTTCTCACAAATTTTGTTAAATATGTGCATGGTTTGAAATATAAAAAGCCAACTATCTGTGTATGCTGTAATTTTCAGCATTGATGTGTACACTTGTTGAGACAAAGGAAGTAGCATCACACAGAATTACCTTTCCTGTATGAGGCCACATGTGGTTGAAAGAGGAACATTAAAATATTTAGAGCACTTTTTCTGTTTGGACTTTAGAATTACCCTGTTATCTTGATATAGTCAGTGTAAGAGGATGTGACATGCCTATTAATACCTATAAATGCAGATTACATCAACCTTAATTGTAGTATGTTGTTTAACCCTTTAAAATTTGACTGGGGTATTGGAACAGGCGACCCAGACTGATGGAACTGAAAATGGGGGCATGGCATTTCATATGAAATATACACAAACACCCACAAAGTGTACACACGTACACAGTATTGTTATATTGGGGACATATTTATTTGATGACATTTAAGTTACACTACATCAGTTAGAAACAAAAAATTATATTTGTAGCTTGACAGGATTTTGAAGCACATTTTCTACTAGAGTTTGGTTTGCCTTTTATCCAGTTGTCCTAAACTAAAATGATAACTTTGGTAATGGGCCTTTTGGTCCATTAATTGTCATGAGGTTTCCAAAACTAGGCTGGAATAAGTAAATCTTCTTTCTATCATACACTGTTAGCCTGGATACGTTGAATTTACTTAAAAAAATTGAGGAAACTGGTTGCCCTAAAAAAATTAAGTAATGTTAACTTAATAATTCGAGTTCATTTAACTTCAAATGTTTTGTAATATTAATTACTTTGTAGTTATTACACCTAGTATATTTAAGTTCAGTGCACTAAGCAAGTTAACTTGCCACCAATCAAAATTCATCCATGCGTCCCATCATGCATTGCTGCATGAATAAATTATGAGCTGAATTGTCTTAGTAATTTCCTTTATTCTCACTATTTAAATTTTGCTGTTTTTCTGTGACTTTTTAGTAGCTTGTTTTTTAATGTTCGGAGTTGATCTGTTTATCAGAATATGTTGCTTGTCACTGTTGTTGAGATTCATATGCTGATTCTTGATGTCTGTGTGTGCCTAAATTTTTTATTTTTTTTGTGATAAGGACAACTTTTTTTTTTTTTTAATTTGTATTGTAAAAGTTGATCTTCCGCTGTAGAATCACAGTGCTGCTGTAATCAATAATGTAAATCTAACTCAGAGATTGGGCTCTAAATGAGTTCAGTGATTCAGATCAAATAATGATTATGTGAAAACATAATCAACACCACCTGATCATCTTTTAACTTTGCTTGTCTGGTTGGTTTTAATGCAGTTAAAACTGCCCAAACAAAATCTAATATTAAAAAATCAAGGGTCAAGAGCTCAACTAAAACAAACCCTGACCTCGATGATGGTAACTTAAAAATTGTGATTTTCTCCTTTGGTGAAAAACTATAAAAAGGTAAATATTTGGAAAAAATGTCTGTAGAACAGCCAAAACAAATGTTCCAACTGCTCATCAACAGCTCCTTGAATTCACACACACCACAACAAAATGGCATCATTACCTGCCGCAAACCAGTGTGTAGGAGGCGTGGCCAGGAGAAAAACTTCATAATTTAAGTGCATTTAACTTACATTTATTAACACATTCAAATACACCCACAAATTAGTAAAATATACTTATATTTTATAAGTAATGCAACCAAACTTAAATATTTTAAGTATATTGTAATTATATTTTTAAGTAAATATAAAATCCGGGCTAAGAGTGTATACGGTTCTGTACAGTATACATTCTCTAAGAAGATACTTCTCTATCAAAGTAGTATTTTCAGAAAAGAAGAGATTCTTGTTTTTTGGGTGGTTTTACCATCAGGCAGATGACTGAATCATGAGCAGTGACTCTGTGACTCATTCCAATACCAGGATGACATTTCTAGTGATAGTGAAATTCATAAAAGTATGGTCAGCAATTTACCACTCAGCACTGTAGCTAATGTATGCACTTAATCGATATTTGGATATTAGCACTATAGCCAGATCCTCCTAATGTCAGTTTATATCGTAACTGTACTTTTTAAATCTTTGTATATATGCTGTTTATCTTGTAATAAGATGTGTGGTGTGCCGATTGTCATAAAGAAAGGAAAGCAGATTCCATCTACATAACTATTGTGGTCTCTATAAAAGGAACAAAAACTCATTGCCATTGATTAGCTTTTGTCATGTATAAGACTCTCTTGTCTTGCTGGTTCTTAATCTAATCTTAATGATTTGTGTCTCTTTTGTACCAGCTGTACCTCTGGAACTGGAGTCTAGTTTTTAGTTTAAACAGTAATTATGGTTTAAAATCTTTGTGATTTAAATGAGTTCATATGCAAGTTTTTCAGATTAGTGATTTAAAGGGTTAGTTCACCCAAAAATAATAATTCTATCATTAATTATTCACCCTCATGTTGTTCCACACCCGTAAGACCTTTGTTCATCTTCTTTATTTTTGATAAAATCCGATGGCTCAGTGAGGCCTGCATTGAGAGCAAGTTAACTTACACTTTCAAACGCCCAGAAAGGTGCTAAAAACATATTTAAAACAGTTACCTCAACGAACTCAACAGATCAAATGAGTCAAAGACGCATCCCACATGAGTGAAGGCGGAGCTTCGGCGGACACCTCCTATTACGTTATCGTCACGGACCAATGGTGGTACGAAGGTGTTTTGCAGCTGGAGCGAACTTTTCCTGAAAGTTCGCTTTGGCAAGCCATTTTGAACTTCCAAAAAGAACACAAAACGAACTTCGTTTTGGGCTGACGTCACATCAGTTCGTTCTTCAATTTTGTTTGAAGTATACCGGGGCCTTTAACTTGCTCTCAATGCAGGCCTCACGACTCACGAGCCATCGGATTTTATCCAAAATATCTTAAATTGTGTTCCGAAGACTAACAAAGGTCATGAGGGTGAGTATTTAATGGCTGAATTTTCATTTTTGGTTGAACTAACCCTTTTAATAGTGCAGAATTTTCATATTTCATATTAATTTAACCTCACAATATTTAAAACATTCAAAATTATGTGTGAAAGAAGTCAACTGACTTAAGCTATAAATAATTTGACAAAGTGCTTTAGAAAGCTGTAATAGTTCAGTGTTGTGGTTTTATTATTATCATTATTATTGTTGTTGTTGTTGTTGTTATTATATTATATTTATATTTAGATGTAGATTTAATCTCAGATTAGGTTAATCAACATGTATGTTATTTTTCTCCATTAACACCATAGTGTAACTCACTCTCTGCCCACTAGTGGGTGCTGAAGTACCCTCTTAACCCCAACATTTAACGCTTAACAACCCCCCACCCCACACACACACACATTTTGAACTAATTATTTTAATGCATACATCATCAGGCAGGTGTAAATTGTACATTTTAAAGTTTTTTTTTTTTTTTTTTTTTTTTCTCCTGTTTGATTTCAAAGACTTGGATTCAGATCGCAAATTCTGAAGTAAGCGGATATGGAAATAAATACCAGGCCAAAAATGGACAGCAAGGTTTAGTTGGTCTTCGCTGATATTTGCATGACAGATGGGTCAATTTGCAAAGCAAACTAACTCATTGTACTATGTGCTTTAAACTCTTTATAAGCCGGACTGATTTACTCTGTATAACATGCTTAGGTATATGCTATCAATCCTATTTATTTGACCATTTCTCCGTTTAATTGTTTCTTTTCATCAAGCGTTCTCTAAGCAAAATTAGCTGCTGACAATATTGCATAACCAATGCACCTTGCTCCATCTGTCTCTCTCTCCTTCTCTCTAAGCTGGAACAGTAGCAGGGAATACTGCAGTACATATATCTCTCCCCCCCCCTCGTTCTCTCTCTCTCTCTCTCTCTCTCTCATGCTCATATTGCTGGCTTCCCTTACCCCTCCCTCTCTGTCTCTGCTCTCATTTTCCTCCTCCCTCTGTTTTCTCCTTGAGCACAAGTCCTGTAACACAGGGGGACGGAGGCAGGAAAGCTGACGCATTTCTGTTCTACCTGCCAGTACCTGCAGGGACACATTTAAGGACACCAGAGGAAGAGACCTCCTCGAAACAGTATATGTATTTTCCTGCCAACGCCTGTGAAACCACCTGGACACCCCTGGCTCGTAACTTCCATGTTTTACGGACAGACTTTCATCCTGGACCTTTGTGTACTGAGCTTTCTAGCAACAAAGAAATAAGGAAACACTCGTCTTGGTCTCCAGCGTTCCGTTTGACCCTACATTGAGAGTTGCAGACATTCTCTGAATTGACAGGTGGACAGTTTTGATGCTTTTTAGGAGATAAAGTTATGTTGAAGCATGCAGCGTGCACTGCCTGACAGGTTTGAGACGTGACTGGGAAAGTGTGTGTGTGTTTGACAGCTCTGATTCATGAGTTGACTAGCATTTGTTTGAGTATGTGACTCTGCTGACAGATCTACTCAAAAGACTTTCAAACATTCATGTAGGAGTGGTGCACTGTTCGTTTCAGACCTTCTCTAATGACGCAGCTCAAAGCAAAATGATGTTTCTCTGTAAAATGTGAATGTCATTGTTATTCATTCATTGATGCATTGATTGGTTGAAATGTAACTATTCTAAAGTGTCGCTGAGAACAGTAAGTAAGAAAGGCGTATTGAATTGGCTTCCATTACATCACTTACTCTATTTTATGTTTACGGACGTAATTGCAGGTGCCTCTGTGGTTACATAATAACTATAACTTTGTTTTGTCACTGAGCATGAGGGATTGCAGAACTGTTGTGATCTCTTGGACAATCCAGTGTCCTGTATTCCAGCTCTTTCTATGATGTCTTAGGTCACAGAAAACTGCATTGTAGAACTCGTATTAGCCTAATTTATCCATCTAATTTTGATCTCGTTGAGCATCTTAATTTGGGAGTACCTGAGTGACTTAATGTTACTATATATCTTTTTCTTGCAGTTCAAGACGTAGGCATTAAATTAAAGTATGCTACTGAAAATGGTCCGTCAGTCAAGCATGGTGGGAAGTTAGATTGCAATCGACTGCTTGGTGGCAGTTTGAAGTTTGTTTCATACTGCAGTGCAGAGTAGAACACAATCTGTCCTGGCCTTGCTCTGGAAACACCGTGTACCCGAACAACGCTTGAGTTGATGGACTGGGCTAAAGTGGAAGGTCCTTTGTGTCATAAAATGTTACTCACCATGGAGTTTAACCACAGATTCACTTTCAACTTGACCTGACTGGACTGGACTGGTTTCTCATGTAAACCTATGCCATTTCCCTGAAGGTGGGATTGAACTACCATCAACAGACCTTAGAGACTCCGTTTGAGAGTCTTGATTGGATGTCTGCTGTTTCCCCAGTTAAAGAACCTCACTGAAAAAGCTCATCTTGACATTGAGCTCCATAAGTTTGCCAACCTCTTGGGACTCTCTCTGAATCTGTGAATAGAGATGGAGTACCTCGGAGACAAGTTGTCGGTGGCCCATTCTCAAATGTCGGGCTGGATGGGGAATGTACGCCGTTCCCTTCAAGGTGCCCTCAATTTGGTGTCCAGTAGTGTGGAGAGAAGATCTGGAGGAGGAGGTGGAGAGGACGGAGTTGGCTTTAAGAGGGCCGCATCTCTACGTAGCCTGGCCAGTCGCAGCCGTGAATCCTTCCGCAGATTCAGCCTGCGCAGCCAACAACGCTTGTCTCTGCGCAGACGAACCACCTCATTGGCTTCACCGAGCACTCCCTCTTCTGTAAGAGAAACTATTTGCAATTTCTATCTCTGCATTACTCCAACATCATTATCTCTCAAACCATCTATCACCCAACACAAATACAGAGTAGTGCACATGCTATTTGAACAATATTGGTTAATTGCTTTTGTCATTGTCTTAACCTGAAACTGAACTTTCTTCTCTAGTTGTCTCAAGTTGTATGGCCAGGTTGGGCAACTCCAGTCCTGGAGGTCCACTGTTCTGCAGAGTTTAGCTACATTCCTAATCAAACACACACCTGAAATATCTAACCTAAGTCATCAAGATTGCTTGAAATGGCAGGCAGGTGCAAGTGATAGATTAGAACTAAACTTTGAAGGACAGTGGTCCTTTAGGACCGAAGTTGCCCTTCCTTGCTGCACGAAGCCCCTAAAGCTGCTCAATCCTGTTCCTGGATATCTAACCTTCTGCAAAGTTACACATTACACAACTCTACATATTTTCCAACTTTCCTAATCAAACACACCTGATTCCACTCATCAGCTCATTAGTAAAGAACTCCAATGGTGTGTCCAAAATTGCATAGTAGGTTCTAAACTGGAGTAGGAACAAAACTTGTGAGTCCATTAACCCCTTAGCATTCCTGTAAAATTTGCCTAAAACTCCTAAAGGCATACCCAAAGTAAATTGCATGCTGTTCTTGAACCATTTGGGGTATATGCATGGTTTTGGTCTCTTTTGAAAGCTATGTGTACCGTGGGTGGTACGGTGGAACGCTAACAGGTTAAAAAGTTACATGTATATTATGAATGTGTGTAGTATGATTGTTGTCATTGTCATGTGACTTAGCTGTCAGTTGCATCACTTCACCTCCATTAACAAATCCTTGTCAATTTATGTATAAAGTGTCCAAATTGTATGCACACATCAGATTCTTAGCAAAAGTAACAGGTCATCTAGGGACCTATTTTATGAATACTATGAATTCAGACATACTACTCTGTTCACATACTGTTTAGTACGGAAGTAGGCGTATTTGAATGCAGGGTAAAACCTGAAATGGTTGGGTCAGATAAGGGAGAAATCCAAAATACCTATTGCTGGTGTGCAAACAGGAACAGGGTTGGGGAAACACTGGGATATAGCAATGGAGTTTTATAGGAGATGAATTTAGAGACCTCCTGTATGTCATTCTGTCTGGATAACTTTTAGAGCTCCAACAACTGCTAATTTTTATATGATCTATTCCTATGTGTTGTATACATTTTTCTCTCTTTTGTGCCTAGTAACTCTCCTTCTCCCAATATCTATTTGTTTGCATTTGTTGGTGGCTTGACCTTTGCAGTGGTATGAGAGAAGCTTTGAGATGCACAGTGAGCCCAGAAGGGCATTCTGGGAAAGCTAGGTCAGCATGATTGACACAAAATGTAGGCAACGTCTGCATGGGTAGAGTTTCATGAATGCCAAAGCCCTAGTACACAAGAGGTGAACTCGCAGTACAATGCAATGGCAGTTTGCATATACTTCCTGGACATTTACATGCATTTTCTCAGCAGATACTTACTTTCAACAAAAGATCACATACATTTTTTTTTACGTATTTGTGCTGCTGTTTGAGTTATACCTCATAATCAATGGCTGCTGATAATTTGGTATGTATAAGTCAGGTTAAATGGTTGTTTTCCATGCGTGCCAATCAAAACAGTGAGTGATCTCAAAAGCAGGAAGCTGCTGTTTGTCTTAAACAGTGAGGTGGAGTAAACTAGGCAGTGCTGGTGGGCAGGTTTTCAACTAGATTATAA
The DNA here is from genome assembly GCF_018812025.1 of Megalobrama amblycephala. NCBI lineage: Eukaryota > Metazoa > Chordata > Actinopteri > Cypriniformes > Xenocyprididae > Megalobrama > Megalobrama amblycephala. The sequence continues at coordinate 27,845,884 of NC_063055.1, forward strand.
TAACCCCTGATAGCTGTGTTTCAGTCATGTCACATCTCATAATGCTCATTCACTCTGCTCTGTCAGTCAAGGGCTATTCCTCCATCACTCAGAATGAGTGAACAAAAGGAAGAACTGTACTGTACATTGATCCTTTGCGTTTAGTGTCACAGGAAACAGTCAAAACAGGTACATAATCATTGTAACAAAATTAACTAACGATAAGGACACATTTCCTGTGTCCTTCAGTCGTCAGCACTCTCCCTGTGACACACAGGCAGAGTGCTCCATTTCCCCTTCAGGCGTACTATATATTATCACACATGAACAAGCTAAGATATGAACACTTTGCCTGGAATAGTTTGAACTTTGTAACAGTGGCTCAGGGTTACATGCTCAGAATTATGCGTTTTGAAAGTAAATGTGTAGGAACACTTTAAGCATATTATCTGAGGCAAAAATCTTCAGTGAATATCTCTGTGAGAGATATAAATACAACCATTCATGATGTACAATTTAATTTGTACATTAATTTCATTTATTTTTAATAAACTAAAAATTTGTAGAAAGGTGTATTTTGAACATTTCATCTGCTGATCAATTGGCCCCCTGGTGCATAACAGTACAATAGAGTAAGAGTATTTTGACTGATCTTGTTTATTAAAGGGTTAGTTCACCCAAAAAAGCAAATTCAGTCATTAGTTACTCCCTCTCATGTCGTTCCAAACCTGTAAGTCTTTCGTTCATCTTCGGAACACAAATAAAGATCTTTTTTACCCCTTTTCCACCAAGGCAGTTTGAGTGCTGGTTCGGAGCCAGAGCCTAGTTTCAAATCAATTCTTTGTCTTTCGACACACAAAGCACCAGCTCCGAACCAGGAAAAGTGGTTCGTAATTAGCCCCAAAACATTGCTGGGCTAGAAGTAAGAACCGCTTGCATCAGGGGCTAGGGGCGGGGTTACCGTGACCAACAAGAAACTTGAGACCGCCATTTTTGAAATAGCAGCTAATCGAGCTAATAGCAGCTCGATCGTAATCTCCGTCTATATACAAATTACGGCGAGCTGTGTTTGGATGCCGATGTAGGTTCGCAAAGCCATGAGCATCAACAGTAGTGAAACAGCCACGATTGTTGATAGAAGGCTTGTGCGAGGTGCATTGGAGCAGCACGGACCGATTCGGCGGGTGCCGCGGGTCTATCGGAGTGTTTGCAGAGCATACGACTCCTTGTGATTTTGGATCATTCTCGTGGAGCTTTAATGTCATGCACCGATCGCTATGCGAGAAGCCGATGCATCTCGAACAAGCTTGGTGTGTTTGTGTTTGGCGCTGCGGCGCTAGCTTTGCTGTGAAATATGAGACGTATACAGTGACGTAATGGACCTGGCTCTGTGCTGCTCTCTAGCCTGTGGAAAGGCAAACCGGTTCTTAGAAGGCTCGTCAGTTGAACCAACTCCGAACTGGCACTAGCACTAGCTCTGAACTAGCACCCGGTTCGTGCTGGTGGAAAGGGGGTATTTGATGAAATCTGAGAGCTTCCTGTCCCTCCATTGACGGCATACGCAAGTACCATTTTCAAGCCTCGGAAAGGTAGTAAAGACATCATAAAAGTAATCCATTTGTTTCTAGTGGTTTGACCACAATTTTATGAAGCGAAGCAAGTGCTTTGTTAGCACAAAAAAAAAACATAATTTACCACTTTATTTACAAACTATTTTTGCTCCAACGTGCGTTCACGCATCTATGTGTTGCACAAAAAACACACGTGTGCGCCTTGGTGAACACACGTTGGAGATGGAACAACATGAGGGTGAGTAATTAATGACATCATTTTCGTTTTTGTGTGAACTAGCCCTTTATGGTATTTATTTTGATCATTCAGGTAGGGGATTCATAGTGATAACTGTTTTTTAGGCTACGTATTCCAGAGAAAGGCCTTTTCTTACTGAGCTGACATATTTAAATTCAGTCCAGCTTCAAAGTCATCTTGCACTGCTCCTTCATAACACAGGAAACTCAGCTGTTAATGTTTGATGTTCCCTGAGGTAAATGCCGCCACACCTTTGGTGGGAATGTTTTGTGAGAATGCCAGGAGATGAAAATGAGAGTCTGTAAACAAATACACACACCTAGAAACACGTCAATACACTACTGGAAATGAAGAAAGGTTTAAAAATTGCTTGTGTTGAATATGAAGAGACACAAAAGAGGAGATAGATTTGGAGATGAGGCTCTGACAAGTGTAAATAGAAAATCAAATGCATCTTTTTTAACTCTCTATAACAGGCCATACATTATTGTGTTGGATGTTGAAGTGACGACTACCCTTTCTCTCATCTTTTCTTTCCATCCGTTCATTGTTTCTTTGCTTCCCCTGACGCACTCTTCCTGTTCATGTAGTGAGATGGTGAGAGGCTTTCGAGTTCTCTCTCTCTCTGCTGTGTATTTGTTATTTTCACACTGAAAGGTACAGATAAGAGTGTTCTTATCCAGGGCTTTGCCCTTTAAAATAAGATATTGTTCTATCTAGAGACTACACCCTTATATTGTCAATGTGGTCCTTTAGGCCATTACAACTAATGTTAGTTCTAAGTACCACTCCCTTTCAGTGTGTGTGTGTGTGCGTTTATTCGTGAGTGATCGGTTGGCACAGAATATCAGTCGCTTTCCAAGGTAATCAAGCAGTTCATAGGTGTGTCTTCATTCGAAGTGCATAGCTGTTATTAATGGGCTTTATATGAAACTTGGAAGATCTACCTTTCGTAAATAAACTCAAATTGTTTGGATAGCCAAAAATTAAAGCATTTGTAACCCAACACACCCATTTCATAGTCTTTGAGGGTAGATATATGCAAAGATGTGCAAAAGTTAACACAGACATTCTGCTGATACATTGTGTTTGTAGCCGATGCTAATGAATTAGCGCTGCAATGCATGCTAAAAGCTTTAGGTTAATCAACCACCAGCTGCTAAGACATTCCTCTTGGCTTTTCTGGTCAAGTGATTAACATAAACTGTAATTCCAGTCTGTATTTTGGATTTGGATTAGTTTTTCAGAAAATACTATATATATGGCAACATATTCTCGTGACTCTTATCAGTGAGTATCATAAAGTTGTCTGAAAAAAGGTGCTCTTGTTTTTGAGCTCATCATACAGACATATGTTTCTTTGTTTGCTCAAGCATGTGTTTATGACTAGTGGTCAAACGAAATGGATTTTTCAATAGCCAGTGCTGGTACTGATATCTACAGACCATAAGCATAACTTATAACATTTTTATAGCAACAAATTTAAGTTTGACTGACTGTCTGACTGATGTTAAGTCCTTATTTAGATAGCTAGGGGTAGTGTAGGGGGATAGAATATACAGTTTGTACAGTATAACAACCATTACGTCTATGGAGAGTCCCCGTAAACCGTGTGTGTGTGTGTGTGTGTGAAAGAGAGAGAGATGAGCTGTTTGTCAGGTGGTAGCACTGCTCGGATATTGTCCGGTCTGATTCTCACTGCTCTGTTGCCTGTTACTCTTCCTGACAGGAAAGGCAGAACTGATGAATGACATCCTGTGCTGTTTTCTCTAATGCAAACACCCTCAATACACACTCTCCCTCTCATTCAGTCTCATATACTCTCTCTTTCATTATTACTAATGACTTAATGCTCAGGTCTTAAATTCTGAATTTTGCTCTGGTGACTATGTTTAATAGTTGGCTCATTTTTAGTTCCATTTTCCATTCATGAGTGATTGTGAATTTGAAGTGATTTTTGCCACGCCCCACAGAATACGAATGACAGGAATAGGAATTATTGAATGGACTCTTTGCGATTTTGTTTTCAGATAACTCTGCTCTTGTGGGTTTAATAAATCAAAGTAGTGACTTGGCCTATAGAAGAGAGATTGAATTATTTGTAAAATGTTGTGATTTAAAAAAATTAAATGTGGAGAAGACCCAGGGAGTTGATTTATCACTCGCTTAGCCGTTGTATTACACCCTCGCAGCAGGTGTTAATTTTTTTTTTTTTTTTTTTTTTATTTACTGCCAAGGTAATATAGCACAAAGTTTAGAGTTATAAATGTGTATTATATTTTTAAAGAATTAAAATATGAAACACATTACTAGATTTGCTATGGTAATAACTTGTCGTCACAGTCTGTAAAAAGGTCCATTGTGTTTCAAAGAAAGTCATGCATCAGAGAAACTTTATTAGTTCACCACAACAACACATTGACAGGTCACTTGTTGTGTTAAAAGTGTCCATCCTGTAAACCTGTTTCATGTTGTTTGGCAACTTTTTGAAGATGAATTGCAACATTCTGAGTAGGGCTGGGCGATATATCACATGCGATTGTCAGGCGCATTTCATCAGTAAAGCCGGTTCCCTGATTACCGCTAAGTCGCCATCACCTGCTTTCAAATGGAGCGCCATTTAATAGACAGAGCCGTAGATCACTGACAAGCCACGCAATATCGCGTTCATATCGCAGATGAATCGCCTTCGATAATGAACTCGATATTGCGTAGCTTGTCAGTGAACTACGGCTCTGGCTATTAAATGGCGCTCCATTTGAAAGCAGGTAATCAGGGAACCGGCTTTACTGACAAAATGCGCGTGACAATTGCTTGCGATATATCGCCCAGCCCTAATTCTGAGTAATTCTGTTCTTTCACCTTGGTTGATATGAATATATCTGAAATGTCTATATGCAAATATTTAATCCAAAAATTTTATAGATAGCATTTCAATTCAAACATTAGTTATTTCTAGACGCATAAGTTTATATTAATAAGATTTAATCAGTAACATTACTTACTGCAGTGTCGTTATTGTTAAAGGTGCTAAAGAGGATGTTTTGTTTTATACATTTTTGCAATATTACTTGAAACTGTCTTTACTAACTGATAAAACACTATTTATTAGGTGCACTGAAAGGAATAATATTATTATACATCATCTGTGCACGAGGTAGGGCCTTAAAAACATCAGCCAATCGTTTACGTGATCATCGCATAAACGATTGGCCCTCTGGCTTGTCAATCACTTCCGTGACGTTCCTTGTGAGAGACGTGCGTGGATTGGTCCTCTGGCTTGTCAATCACTGCCGTGACGTTCCTTGTGAGAGACGAGCGCGGCTGTGCTCTCCAGTAACTTTCCACACTCTACAGGCACCGCATGCAATGATTTTGTCAGGAGACAGGAGTAACAACTGCAGATTATGAGTTACCTGCGGTGAGTCCGACATAATGAATCCAAAAATCACGACACAGCGAATGCCGGTGGTAAACACTCGTGTTCCGAGTTTTGGGAGGCGTTCCTTTGAAATGAGCTGTGAAGGAGGGGGACTGTTCTTACGCATGCGCTCATTTCAAAAACTCAGTAACAGTCTTTGGATTCTCAGTCGACGAAAAAATCCTCTTTATCACCTTTAACTAAAACAATAAAAAAATAGTTTTTGTTCATTGAAATAAAGCTAAAATAAATATTAGATACATTTATGTTATTCTTTTTTTAAGTTTGTTGAAGTAAAATTATTAACGGAAAATGAAATAAAAATAGCTAAATAGAAAAATAGAAATTTCAAAAGCACATAAAATTACTGAAACTTTTTTCCCGTTTGTGCCCAAAGCCTAATTTGGAATTGGAAAAGACATGGAAAATTAATAACGCATTCTACAGAGCCCCTAAAGAGACATTGTTAGGCTTGATGCTGTAGTTGGTTACATTACAGTACATCAGATTTCACTTATCATGTGAAGATAGTAAGGAGAGATGACTGACAGGTCAATGTTGAAGGATTTGTTGTCCCTGTTACTCCCTGTGTCCTCTCGCATTACTTAAAAAATCCTTCTGCTTACCTTTAAATCAATCAATGGCCTCGCTCCTCCTTATCTCTCTGATCTACTGTCTCCTTACATTCCACCTCGATCCCTTCGATCTTCAGGGTGTGCACTTCTTACAGTACCTAGATTCCGTCTATCTTCAATGGGCGGCAGGTCATTTTCTGTCATTGCACCAACACTATGGAACTCGATACCACAAGCACTAAGGACAATAACCTCATTCTCTGTATTTAAATCACAACTCAAAACCTATTTGTTCACCCAATATTTCCAGTCATTACATGATCTTTAGCCACACTCCTCTTCTGTACAACCAGCTGTAATTCTCTGAGTATTTTTGTCTGTGTATTTATGAATCTGTTATTCTTTGTTTTTCATTTATTACCACTATCCTTACAACTGTCTCTGTAAAGCGTCCTTGAGCTTGGGAAAGGCGCTATATAAATTAAACATATTATTATTATTATTATTTATACCCAACTATATAATTGCGAGAGAACGCAAAAAGAATTAGAAGAAATATATTTTTTCCTCCCATCTTTTTTTTTTTCTCTCCCCCATCACCATGTCCCTGTAGGGGCTCTGTAGAATGCATAATTTCCTTTTTCTAAATGTAGTCTAAGTTAAACTTATTATAAAGTTATACCTAAAACCTTGGTAGAATTTATCTTTATTTCTTATTCTAAAATTATCTTATATTTTATTCTACATTATCTTATATCTTATTCTAAAACCTTCTTAAACTCTTATTTAGGAATCGATTTGAAGTTCTCCAGGCATTTTCAATTCAATTCTGATTGGCGCAAACCCCTTGCAGTCACATAGACAGTGATCACACTCCGTTCTGCTTGTGATCAAGGAGCTGATGACTCAGTTTGTGTGTGTGTTAGATACACTGTACCCTCTGTAGTCTCCTCATTAAAAGAGGCACGGTTGAATAGACACTCACCAGTTCAACCAGTATATTTCTATGAGGTCATTGCACTACTTTCATGGGAGTCTCACCAGTATCTTCATGTTCTGTTTTTCCTTGTCATTCATTTTCACTAAGTTTTTGTGACTCTGCTTCAGGATATTTGCCTGGTATTACATTACTGCCCTGAAAATATCAGCAGCTGCCCAGCTATGACACAATGGTGCTTCTGAATACTTTGTTACAGGATGCTGAACTGGTGCCAGTGGGGTTTGTAGCTGAAATGTGGTTGGGGTTAATGGTCCTACTGCTCTGTTCTGTGATACACACAAGATGGTTTTATGCCCTGCTGGTCCGATTTCATCTCTTCACTCAGTGATTGGCTAATGTCCAGCTCTGGTGCTGTGATGTCACTCCAAAAGGGAGTGCATGAGTTTTTATGACTGGGTTGTTGAGCGTGAGGTTTAGCTTCACCTTGTGGTTGTTTGTAGTGCTGCAGCATGATTAAATTCCTTCTCCATCTTCATTCATGCTTTTATACAATTAGACAAAACATCATGCCCATTCAAATGTTTGGGGCCAGTAAGATTGATTTATTTACTGAAATAAATTAATACTTTTATTCACAAGTAAAGAATTGCCTAACAAAATACATATATCATCAAGGAATCCAGAAAAAATGAATCTGGTTTTTACAAAAATGTTAAGCTGTACAACTATTTTCAACATTTGGTAAAAATAAGAGCAGCAAATCAGCATATTAGAATGGTTTCTGAAGGATCATGTGACACTGAAGACTGGAGTAATGATGCTGAAAATTCAGCTTTGACATCACAGGAATAAATTCAATTTTAAAATATATTAAAATAGCAAACAGTTATTTTTAAGGTGCCCTAGAACTTTTTTTAAAAAATATGTAATATAAGTCTAAGGTGTCCCCTGAATGTGTCTGTGAAGTTTCAGCTCAAAATACCCAATAGATTTTTTTTAATTCATTTTTTTAACTGCCTATTTTGGGGCATCATTATAAATGAGCCGATTCAGGGCTACTGGCCCTTTAATTCTCGTGCTCCACGCCCACGGAGCTCGCGCTTGCCTTGAACAGTGCATAAACAAAGTTTACACAGCTAATATAACCCTCAAATGGATCTTTACTTTTCGTCATGCATGCGTCAGATTATGTGAGTATTGTATACTGTTATATTGTTTACATTTGATTCTGAATGAATTTGAGGCTGTGATCCATGGCTAACGGCTAATGCTACACTGTTGGAGAGATTTATAAAGAATGAAGTTGTGTTTATGCATTATACAGACTGCAAGTGTTTAAAAATGAAAATAGCGACAGCTCTTGTCTCCGTGAATACAGTAAGAAACGATGGTAACTTTAACCACATTTAACAGTACATTAGCAACCTGCTAACGAAACTTTTAGAAAGACAATTTACAAATATCACTAAAAATATCATGCTATCATGGATCATGTCAGTTATTATTGCTCCATCTGCCATTTTTCGCTATTGTCCTTGCTTGCTTACCTAGTCTGTTGATTCACCTGTGCAGATCCAGACGTTACTGGCTGCCCTTGTCTAATGCTTTTCATAATGTTGGAAACGTGGGCTGGCATATGCAAATATTGGGGGCGTACACCCCGACTGTTACGTAACAGTCGGTGTTATGTTGAGATTCGCCTGTTCTTCGGAGGTCTTTTAAACAGATGAGATTTACATAAGAAGGAGGAAACAATGGAGTTTGAGACTCACTGTATGTCATTTCCATGTACTGAACTCATGTTATTTGACTATGCCAAGATAAATTAAATTTTTCATTCGAGGGCACCTTTAACTTGCAATAATATTTCACAAAATTACTGTTTGTATTGTATTTTAATCAAATAAATGAAGCTTTGGTGAGCAAAAGAGACTTCTCTCAAAAGCATTAAATTATCATTAAGTTGTTAAAAGGTGTTTTTGATTCTTTTTGGTAGTTCATCTGGCTCTACCAGACAGCCAGTGGTACCCTCAAAAATAAATAAATAAAATAAATTGTTTTTTTTTTTACTTCCCTGTATAGAATCTTATTAATTTGGTAGCTTTTTAGTTTAAAACATCCTTTTTTCTTCCTTCTCTCTACAGGAGTTGTTAAAGCAGAGTGTTAGTGGACGGGAGGAGAATAAAGACAGAGACAATCTGGTGCAGGAGACCGACAGTCAGTATGGTACATGGGAGACAGGACTTCGCACAGATGACAGGTGAACACGCACGCCTCATTTAATTCCTAAAAGAGCCATTTTTTGTCCTAAAACTTACATATACACTGTGTACCTGAATGACTCTAAAAACTGTCATCAGCCACTGTTTGTAACTCAACACCAGGATCAATTGCATCTATTGAGTGGGTCATCTGTAACAGAGCTATAATGCTATAATGATCTCATAGACAGACAGACAGGCAGATACATCTTTATTACAGAGCAGACTGGGCTTGTCAGAGAGGTTTGGTTACATTAGTGACTAAGAGGGATTCAGATGAAATATGTCGATCATTGGGTGGGATGGGTTGTATCTGTCTTTTGAAATGGTCTTTGGATGGGTGGACATTGTGTTGTCTATTAACAGGGATGTCGCAAAGGCAATGTATCCGTCTTTAACTTAAGTCAGTTGCTCATCATAGTTAGCCGGTAACTTTATTAGGAACTGCAAAATTAAATCAAATTATATGAACGGGAGTCTGACCGTCATTCAGGCCTAAGTGATGTGTGCAAATCAAATTACAAACCATCTGTTGCTAAAATTGTGATGTAACGGAAGTAGCGACAGATCTTTTCTTCAATATTGTTAACATTGTGGCAGCGAGAAACACCATTTAGATTTTCTTAATATTAACTAGTCATGTTTCTTGCTTTCTCCAAGTATATTCTGTACAGATTAAACATGACAACATGTAATTGTGTTCAAATATCCCTTTTCTCCTCCTCAGCCTCACTCCAGCTACACCTTCATCTGAAGGCAACCTCACCCCGTCTCCACGGAAGTCAACCCCATCCCAATCGGCTGAACCATCCTTTCTCATCGACACACCCGATGGCTCGATCACGTCTCCTCACAAGCAGACAGAGCTCCCATTCCCAGAGGTCAGTTTCATCCTTATACCATAAAGAGGTAGTTCATCCAAAAATGAAAAAATTTCTTCATTTACTCACCCTCATTCTGTTCCAAACCCACATGACTTTCATTCATCTTCAAAACAGATATTTTTAATGAAAATTAAGAGATTTCTGTCTGAATCTAAATGAGACTGACACTTGAAAAGCTCATAAAGACAATTTAAAAGTAATTTGTATGAATGAAGCAGTTTTTCAAAGAGACACAATCACTTTCTATGATGAACAGATTTAATTTAGTTTTAACTGTTTTCATATATAAACATTGACAAACACAGTGTACATCAGATATGGTAAACGGAAGCTCAAACATGCTTCCTTGATGCTCTTCAGAAGACTTTATCAAAACGCTCAATTTATATGAATTTCTTTTACAATGCTTTTAAGTGTCAAAGTTGTAGAATGGACTTTCAGTGGATTGACAAATCTCTCAGGTCTCATTAAAAATATTGTCATTTGTGTTTTAAAGATGAACCAAAGTTGTATATGTCTGGAACAACATGAGGGTAAATAAACGATGACAAAATTTTCATTTTTAGGGGGAACTATCTCTATATAAAACTTAAAGACCCTAGTTAGAAGGCAAACACACAGAACTATAGATTTGTTGGTATTTGTTTATCTGTAGACAACCACAACACTGTTAGACTCTAGTGCGCTACGGGCCAGGGTCAACTTAAACAAGAAGAGCACTCGCAGAGCCCCTCCCTCACGAGCTGCCCGTCACAGCGCCCTCTTAACACAAGTACCCGAGGGAACCGGAGAAGGAGATGATGAATGGCGCTATAAGGACTCAACAGGTACTTACACACATCTTAGCAGCTCGACACGTGTACCTGTACATCTCATCCCATGAGTTTGGATTTAAGTAGGGTGCTGGTCCTCTGTAGTGTAACGAAGCCTATAAAAGCATATACTCATCGACACTCACTTCAATCTTTCTCTCTGTCTGTAGAGGAGAAGACTGACTCTTCTAAGAAGGGGGAGGAGTCAGACTCAGAGGAGCAGGCCAAGGGAATCGACTCCCGCACTTCCTCCATGTCTCAGCCTCAGAGAGTGGCTCTCTTCCCGGGCATGGACCCATCTGCTCTGAAGGTAAGAGGCCTTTTGCCCACAAACCCCCCCACCAGGCTTTTGTAGCCCATATAGTATGATACTCGGAGAAAAAAAAAACGGACCCACTTTATATTAAGTGGCCTTAACTACTATGTACTTACATTTAAATTAATCATTTGATACAATGCACTTATTGTGTACATACATGTTTTTACATTGTACTTATATTTTAAAAACACCTGCATGTAATTACATCTGTAATTAATTTCTGTAATTACATTTATAATTACACTGTTGACCCTACCCTACCCTTAAACCTACCCATACCACCAAAGCTTTCCCTAACCTTACCCGTACCCACCTCAATAGCTGCAAATGTGATTTGCAATTCAATATGAACCCAATAAGTACAATGTACTTATTTTTTGATGTAAGTACATAGTAGTTAAGGCCACTTAATATAAAGTGGGACCAAAAAAAGTTTTTTTCAGAGGCCCAAAATGAGTAAAAATATGCAATTTGGTGGAGCTGCTGATATTTAGATAAAAAGTAAGTAAAAAGTAAGATGAAATTCTGATGGCTTGCGATGTAAATCAATGAGATCTTTATAACAGTTTAACAGACTACTTGCATAAAATGAATAGAAATATCAGTTGTCACTCTATACCTAAGCATATCTTTTAAAGGGTTAGTTCACCCAGAAATGAAAATTTTGTCATTAATTACTCACCCTTAGAGTTGTCAAAAGTACCGACTTCGGTACCTAGTCGGTACTGAAATTTAAAAAATGTGATCAATGCTTCAGTGATCACTGCTGTAAAAACGTTGTAAATAGTCATCAATGATGCTTTTCACTGAACGCTTACACAGATACACACAGGAGGGTTTTAAACTCTCCCGCTTTCAAAACCATAAAACTCTCTCTGCTTTCAAAACCATAAAACGCTTTCAAATTCAAACACTTCTGTGTGCTTTCAAACGGTCCTGTGCGTTGATCATTGTAGCCAATCACAGACATATCCAATGAGCATGTGGCCAATCAGGTGTTTATGAATCCGCTCAACAGCGCTCAAAGCATCACATTTTTAAAATTTCAGTACCGATTAGTCGGTACTTTTGACAACTCTACTTACCCTCACGTTGTTCCAAACCCGTAAGACCTTCGTTCATCTTCGGAAAACAAATTAAGATATTTTTGATGAAATCCGTAGTTTTCTAGCCTCCAATAGACTGCAACGTTATTACCACTTTCAAGGCCTAAAAAGAAAGGTAGTAAAGAAATTGTTAAAATAGTCCATGTGACTACAGTGGGTCAACCTTGATGTTATGAAGTGATGAGAATACTTTTTGTGCTCAAAAATAACAACTTTATTCAAAGTCAAATTATTTCAAATTATTGGCCAGCTCCTGCGTCAGCATCACGCGCATTCACATGAACAGCTTCGGCCAATACTGAGCCGGCAATCTGACGTAGAACCCGGAAGCTCTGCACTGTGTTTACTACGTGAACAGCGTAGGAGACTGACATGGAAGAGAGAAACTTGTTGAATAAAGTCAGTATTTTTGTTTGTTTTTTGCGCACAAAAATACTCTTGCTGCTTCATAACATTAATGTTGAACCGCTGTAGTCACATGGACTATTTTAACGATGTCTGTAGTACATTTCTGGTGCTTGAAAGTGGTAATAATGTTGCAGTCTGTCGGAGGCCAGAGAGCTTATGGATTTAATCAAAAAGATCTTAATTTGTGTTCTGAAGATGAACGGTGGAACGACATGTGTAATTAATGACAGAAATTTCATTTTTGGGTGAACTAACCCTTTAAGTTGTGATCATGTTGACAATTTAGAGGCCTTAGACATTTATGTATCAATTATGATACAGTAGGCTTTATAGGGTAAAGCCCCATTATTTCCTCTATCAATTCTACCGTGCGTTAAGTTGCGAAATGTAGTTTGTAGACCAGTGAGAGTTGTCTATGATTCTTCCTATTAAAATGTTGTGTAACGTGTGATGCCCTGTCGCCGATCCGTCATGTAATGTGCACACAACAGCAACTAAATGGTATCCCGGACAGTAGTGTGAGAAGAACAGCCACCCAATGACTTTTGAAAAATGTGCAGATTGTACCCGGCATAACAATTACATAAGGAAGCTTACAGAAGAAGCTTGCAGCTTGTGTGACATGAGGTGCATTTGTTCATTTCAGGCTCAGCTAAAGAAGAGAGGAGAGTCAGACAATCAGACAGACGGCCCCTCACCCTCTCAGCTCTCACGCTCACCGAAATCTCCATTCTTGCCTCGAGCTTCCCGTGTGCTGCCTCCTGCTGGTGGCAAAGAGAATGGGTGAGTGCTTTTTTAAGATAATGGACATCATAAAGTTTCAGAATTGTCTTTTGCCCGGCAGTCTTGACCAGTATGACTGTGCATTTTTGTATCTGATTTGTTCTGTCTCTGTCCTCTCTTAGAGAAGAGTCCTCACCTCAATGGCTGAAAGAACTAAAGACTAAAAAACGCTTGAGTCAGTATGAAAGCGACGGTACAGCCTGAACAAGCAGGTAAACGGTCTTACGTGCCTTTTATGCATAATCGCACCACTGTATAATTAGACCTGTCACAATTCTAAAGCATCTGTATTCAATGGAAACAGCACTAGTTGGTTTTTAGTTTGATACCACAGCAAAAAACTAATATTTTTACAATTTATTTAAAATTATTTACATCCCTAATCATAATGCTTTTTACTTACATTGCCCTCCACAATTATTGGCACCCTTAGTAATTATGAGCAAAGGCGGCTATGAAAGTAAATCTGCATTGTTTATCCTTTTGATCTTTCATTCAAAAAATTCACAAAATTATAACCTTTCATTGAAGGAAAACAGTTAAAAGTGGGGGAAAATCACATTATGAAATAAATGTTTTTCTCCAATACATGTTGGCCACAATTATTGGCACCCCTAGTAATTCTTATGAGTAAAATATCTCTGAAGTATATTCCCATTCATATTTACATTTTTTAGCACACCAGGGTGATCATGAACATGAAATTGTCCAGCCATGACTTCCTGTTCCACAGGAGAATAAACATGAGGAAACACAAAGGCCAAATTCTCTTAATCATTCATCACAACGAGTAAAACCAAAGAATATAGTTCTGATGTGCAGCAAAAGAATGTTGAGCTTCACAAAATAGAAAGTTGCTGTAAGAAAATAGCTAAAGCGTTGAAAATCCCCATTTCCACTATTAGGGCAATAATTAACTCCCTGAGGTCTGAAAACGCGTCGGCGCGTTTTGCAGGATTTTTTTCACATTGCAGCAAATCAGACTTAAAATACTCCGTCATTTCTTGTCATAGAGACATGAGTAATATATCAATTGAAACTATAGAATGTCTTCTTTTATTTGTGTACACTCAGAGTAAAAACACAATGTTGTGCTTTTTGTAAAATAAAGAAAACTAACATGATGCATGATCTCTCCTCTCCCTCTGAACGAAGTCCAATCTGATAGTTCTCAGAAAATGAACTGTAACTTATGAATACTAATGACAAAAAAAATGACACTTACGTCTAAAGAAACGTTGAAATGTCAGGTTTTAAATCATGCAAGTCAAATCGAAAACAAACATTCTGTGTTTATGTAATCTGTATGAAAAGAGAGCATTGTCAGAAGTCTGTGATTCAGCTCATTATCCGCTAATGCGGCCACGCCCACGGAGCCAGCGCTATTCAGACGCAAATTCAGAGGCAATACATGCATTCGTCGTCTCAATCGTGTATTTATTGTCTTGAAAAGTGTTTATTTGGATGTTAAAGCAATGGTTAGCGATCTCTAGAAGACATACCGTTAGTTCCTAGTTCCTTTTCTTCTTTATATGAATTTGTGGACTAAAGGTGTACAGAGAGCGCCCTCCGGCTGCAAGTATGAATTAAAAACACCATTCCTGAAATGTCCTCTTCTTCTTTAGAATAATTTGTGGACTAAAGGTGTACAGAGAGCGCCCTCCGGCTGCAAGTATGAATTAAAAACACAGTATCCAGCACTCATAGTGATGACAATAAATATTACTTCTCAGTATAGAAAATTGACATAAATATATAAGAATCCATCAGTATTTCTCCAAATGTGCATGCTTTTAAGCTAAAAGCCTATATGAAATGCCATAGAGGTAACATAATTGTTCAGACACTTTGCATCACAGAAATACATTATATTTTAAAGAATATAATAGAATACCATTATTTTAAATTGTAATAATATTTCACAGTATTGCTGTTTATGATGAGCTGAGACATTATTACAGAGGGTTTTTTTCACAGCCTACCTGACTGAAAGGCCTCATTAATATGCAAGTCATTTCAGGTCATTATTATGCAATTCTTTTGTCTTCTCAGGTGTAAATGGCCCATTATTCATGCAGATTCACGCCTCCACGCATACAGTGTTTCTTGACAAAAAGTGTCTTACAAAAACTAAATCAATATATTGTTTTATATGAAGGAGTAGGCAGCATAATTTTTACATAATTCTGAAGCCAAAACTCTAGTCTACAACCTCAAATACCCAAAAGTCTTGTGAACACAGATTTAGTATACTTTTTTTGGCCTTATTTCAGTGACTTAAGTTTTTTGTTTTTTCAATAACCACGCATAAACATTATTCCTTCAAAAATACATGTTCCTCACATATTATTGTAGCCTAGTTTGTGCTGAATACAGTGTAATGACACTTTTGTCATTTATATGTTTATGAACAACTGAAAAAAGCACAAATGTCAGGGCATGCCAAAACTTCTCCAAGCCCCAAATCAGCCTCAGACTCCAGAGGGTTAAGAAGTTCCAATTAACTAAAGATGTTACAAATCTGCCTGGAAGAGGAGGTGTGTCTAAATCGTCCTAATGCGCGGTGAGGAGGAAAGTTTGAGTGGCCAAAGACTCTCCAAGGATCACAGCTGGAGAATTGCAGAGATTAGTTGAGTCTTGCGTCTCAGAAAGCCTAAAAAAAATTCAAACAGCACCTACATCCCCACAAGTTGTTCGGGAGGGTTTTAAGAAAAATCCTCTGCTCTCATCCAGAATCAATCTCCAGCATATTCAGTTGTCAGTCAAGACTGGAACTTCAAACAGGACCGGCTTCTATGGTCAGATGAAACTAAAAAAAGAGCTTTTTGGCAGCAAACCCACCAGATGGGTTTGGTGCACACATGGATAAAAAGTACCCCATGCTCAAGGTTAAATATACTGCTGGGTCTTTAATGTTGTGGGCCTATTTTTGTGCTGGAGGTCCTGGACATCTTGTTCAGATACATGGTATCATGGATTCTACCAAATATCAACAGATAAAAAAATCAAAACCTGGCCGCTTCTGCTAGAAATCCAAATAATGGGCCGTGGTTGGATCTTCCATCAGGGCAATGATCCAAAACAAACATCAAAACCAACACAAAAATGTGACACTGAGCACAAAATGAAGCTTCTACCATGGTCTTCCCAGTCCCCTGACCTGAACCCTAAAGAAAATGAGTGAAGTGAACTGAAGAGAAGAAGCACCAGCATGGAGCTGGGAATCTGAAGGATCTGTAGAGATTCTGCATGAAGGAATGGTCTCTGATCTCTCCTCAGGTGTTCTCCAAACTCATCAGGCATTATAGAAGAAGACTCAGAGCTGTTATCTTGGCAAAAGGAGGTTGCAAAACGTTTTGAATACAAGGGTGCCAATAATTGTGGCCAACGTGTTTTAGAGAAAAACATTTATTTCATAATGTGAGTTTCCCCCTACTTTCAATTATTTTCCTTAAATGAAAGGTTATAATTTTGTGAATTTTCTGAATGAAAGATCAAAAGGATAAACAATGCAGATTTATTTTCACAGCTGCTTTTGCTCATAATTACTGAGGGTGCCAATAATTGTGGAGGGCACTGTATGTATAATTTAATTTTTTTAATGAATTATTTTTTTTTATTTTTTTTTATTTTCAGGATGCCTTATAACTGCAGTATCTGTAGCTGTAAACTCATGACAGAAGCCTTAACCTTTGACCTGGAGTTGACGGAAATTCTGCTGCTGCTGCTGCTGCTGACTGACATCATTCTGTTTCGTTGTTTTTCTGGCCTTCCTCTCCAGCCTGAGTCGTGTACATGTGCATGGTGCCTTTCTAAAAGATTTCTGACTGACATAAAGGGCGAAGCAGAGATCTGTGTGTGAAGCGTGTGTCCATGTATGTGTTGTCGAGTTTCTCTTGAGCTCTTCGTCATATGAGAGAGAATTATTTTTGCATAAAGCCACTTTAACCTCTAGTGAGCGAGAGATCATCCTTTTATAGTGGAACTGTGGGACCACACGCAAGTGCTTCATATATGGAGTATGATGTTGGTTTCTTTTTACCCTTTATGTTCATATTAGCACAGCTTTCATGCTTTTTTTCCCATTCATTTGATGGATATAGGTTGCACATGCATTTCCATAGACATCACGATTTTATTTCTAAACTTTAATAGTCAACAAATCATTGCGAAGCTGTCTGTATAGAAAGTGTATTTAGACAAATGTTCATGTAATCACAAAATGTTATATTTGTATTAATGTTGGTTTGAAAGAGGAAAATGGTGAATGCTTATTGATCAAAAAAGGAGTCGAAATTCTTCATTTAAGAAGAACTGCAGCCCTCTGAACTGTATGCGTGTTGATGTGCGCGTGGGAACCTGTTTGAATGGGCCACTGAATGAATTTAGTTTGTTTGCACACATCTTCACTCCTAATAACCCATATTTTGTGTTGAGATTTGGGACGTTCAGTCTGTGTGCTGCCGTATAAAGTGTCATTTTAGTTTCACCATTCCATCATGTTCTCATTTGAATCCATAATAATATCATGATTGGCAAAAATTGCGCATGTACAATCAGTCATTCCCTTTATTTCACTTTATTTCCTTATTTGTATCCCAATACTTTACTTGCTTTAATGATGGGCCAAAAACAATGGTAGGAAATTGCACAATCAGCATATTACATCTAATTTCTTCCCTTACAATGTAATAATGAATGAACACAAAGGGAAAAGGTTTCATTTTCAAATGTGTCCCTCACTCTAGGTTACACACATCTTACGTTTGTTTCTTTTGTTTACTAGTTCACTTAAGGGAAGTTTGAAATGTCAAAGTACTGTAAACATTGTTCACATTACATTGCACACTAGTTGTTAACCGTATCTTTGAAAGAAAGAAAAAAAAATGCTGGGCCATTGTGCCACTCCCACTTAACAAGCACTTTTCACCTGTTAATGAACAGCGGTTCTGACCAATAGTCACTTTTGTAACGCATGAGTCTTCGTTGATGTCAATGTTGTGATGTTGGTATGCTGACGGTATGTGAGTAATGTGTCCTACGATTCTTTTTTTTTTTTTTTTTAATATTAGCTTCCTTTCTTTGTCTGCCTACAGTTGTTATAGTCTGTTTAAGGGTAATTTGTCCTTTTTATTTTAGACTTGACTGTAAAGATGTTTATTGCACTGTTGTAATGCCAGTGTCCAATACTGTAAATTCGTAATAAAATTTACTATAAATTGATTTTTTTCCCCCCTTCTTTGACCTAAAATTGTACTTTTCAGAACTTACAAAGGTAACATGCACTATGCCTCACTGCTGAGGATTTTATGGGAAGGCCTTATGAGAAGAACTCCTCTATTGTACACTACCATTCAGTTGTTTTGGGGTCAGTATGAGTTTTGGCATAACATTATGACCACCTTCCTAATATTGTGTTGGTCCCACTTTTGCTGCCAAAACAGCCCTGACCCGTCGAGGCATGGACTCCACTAGACCCCTGAAGGTGTGCTGTGGTATCTGGCACCAAGATGTTAGCAGCAGATCCTTGAAGTCCTGTAAGTTGCGAGGTGCAACCGTGCATCGGACTTGTTTGTTCAGCACATCCCACAGATGCTTGATTGGATTGAGTTCTGGGGAAGCCAAGTCAACACCTCAAACTCGTTGTTGTGCTCCTCAAACCATTCCTGAACCATTTTTGCTTTGTGGCAGGTTGAATTATCCTGCTGAAAGAGGCCACAGCCACCAGGGAATACCGTTTCCATGAAAGGGTGTACATGGTCTGCAACAATGCTTAGGTAGTTGGTACGTGTCAAAGTGACATCCACATGGATGGCAGGACCCAAGGTTTCCCAGACCATTGCCCAAAGCATCACACTGCCTCTGCCAGCTTCCCATAGTGAATCCTGGTGCCATGTGTTCCCCAGGTAAATGACACATACGCACCTGGCCATCCACATTTACATTTACATTTACGCATTTGGCAGACGCTTTTATCCAAAGTGACTTACATTGCATTATACTATACATTTGTATCTGATTATGTGCAATCTCTGGGATCGAACCCATGACCTTGGCATTGTTAGTGCCATGCTTTAACCACTGAGCTACAGGAAAGCATATGATGTAAAAGAAATGTGATTCATCAGACCAGGCTATCTTCTTCCATTGCTCTGTGGTCCAGTCCTGATGCTCACATGCCCACTGTTCGCGCTTTTGGCGGTGGACGGGTCAGCATGGGCACCCTGACTGGTCTGTGGCTATGCAGCCCCATACACAACAAACTGTGATGCACTGTGTATTCTGACACCATTCTATCAGAACCAGCATTAACTTCTTGAGCAATTTGAGCTACAGTAGCTCTTCTGTTGGATCGGATCACACGGCCGCCCATGACCCTGTCGGTTCACCACTGTTCCTTCCTTGGACCACTTTTGATAGATACTGACCACTGCAGACCAGGAACACTCCACAAGAGCTGCAGTTTTGGAGATGCTCTGACCCAGTCGTCTAGCCATCACAGTTTGGCCCTTGTCAAACTCGCTCAAATCCTTATGCTTGCCCATTTTTCCTGCTTCTAACACATCAACTTTGAGGACAACATGTTCACTTGCTGCCTAATATATCCCACCCACTAACAGGTGCCGTGATGAAGAAATAATCACTTTAGTGTTATTCACTTCACCTGCCAGTGCTCATAATGTTATGCCTGATCGGTGTATATTAAAATAGTAATATAATAGTTCAATTGTAATAGTACACAGCAGGAATAAATGACATTTTAAATTAAATTATATTCAAATAGAAAACTAGAAAAAAACAAATTTCACAAATATTAGGTGGTCACAAGAAACTGAAGGAGTGCAATATAACTACTGTGTGTAGGACTTTTGTACTATTTGTTTTCTACTATTTTCTCATAATGTGGTTTCTATTAGTGATATTCCATTAATATATTTTCTCTGAGGCAGAATTAAATCTTAGCTAAAGTCTTTTCGAGATGCTTTTTTTTTTTTTGGCTTTTTGGCTGTTTGGCTTTTTTCAGTAAAATTCTTTTTTAAACTTTGATATGATAAAAAAGTTACTGTTTATATTACAACATTTAGGCCGGGAGGCTTGTATGACACTTTTCAAAGAGACTGAATTTAATTCATTCATTATAAATCAATTAATAGACTGAAACAACTATGGATTTCAAAAAGTCCAATCCACTTTTAAAACAGTGAATGGCCAAATAAAGGCTCCAAAACATTCATAACGCAAAACCACTTATTTATTTCTCAGCAGTAGCAAATGGAATCACTGACACAATTGAAAGGATCAAAGATAAGCATTCAAAAGTGAAGATTGGGGAAAGAAGGGGGTGTTTCAGAAGCTTTGGGGGTTTGAAGGGGAGTGCTGGGTATTTAGTTAGAGGGTTGGAAGGCCCCTTTTGGGTGATATTGCATGTCACGGATGCGCCTCACGGACTGGATCTGAGGCAGCACGGCCCCAAACTCAGAACACTCCTTAAACTCTCCTTTCTCGAACAAATACTGGTAGCCTCTGTATCCTGGGTACTGATAGCCCACCCAGCTGTAAAGGAGATTAAAACGAGAAATGAAGCAAAACTGTTATTATACAGGAGGACATGTCCGAGATGTGAGTCAATGTACTCAAGTCAGCGATTTTTGAGGTTATACTTACGTGCCACTCTGCACGCGAACTGAAGAGACTTTCTCATGGTATCCATGAGCGTGGAAGCTAGGAACATCATCATCTACGATCTCAATCTTCTTCCCAGCAAAGCTTGGGTTCTCATAGAGTACGATCTTGTGTTCCTGGCTGTCCTGTGGGGACATAAAAAGTGTAGAACATTATATTGAAAGAACCCCTTCGGGACAAATGAATATACACATTTGGACATGCTTGAAATGTTTTGTAATCATAAATATTGTTTGATTTAAGGGTGTATGCACTTTGAAATTAGTCTTGTAAATTCTTTCCAAAATGTAATAAAAACTTTCATTTATTGCATAATTTCATAATTTAACGGCATTCCATTATTCAATTTTTGTTATTTTATAAGTTTTATGATGACCTTACTGTTATTCTAAAATATGTAAACTACTCATAATGAGTGAATGTACAAACTTTTGATTGGTACTGTATATAAAGGACAATGACATGTTATAACCCTGCAGTTATTTATTATTTACCACTTTGATGGGGCGGAAGGCTGCGATGCAGTCACTGCGTCTGCTGTTGGTCCAGGCGTCCCAGCGAGGATACTCACCCTTCTCAAACACATACTGTTCCCCCTTACAGCTGGGCTGCTCATATCCCACCCACCTAAAACAAAAAGTCAACTTCTTTGTCATGCATTCTTGCTCAGTCATTTTTCTACAACAATTCTCGCATCTGATTGGTCAAGCAGTGTTCCTAGAACATTTCACTGTTTGTATCACTACGCTTGTCTGTGTTCGTAACGTTCCAGAAAAGAGTTTGTGAGAGATAATGAGATATTTCATTATGGCTGGAACAGGGTTGCCAGATCTGTGTAACAAAACCAGCCCATTGGCCAATCAAAACTATTCCAATGACCACTTAAACTAATCCAAATACCACAACTCAAAATATTCCACTCCTACCTAAAATATATATTTTACAGTCACAATTATGCATTTTACAGCTATAAAATCTATCATAAACAGTCTGATTTCATAACTGAAATCATCTTACATTAAAGGGTTAGTTCACCCAAAAATGAAAATTATGTCATTAATTACTCACCCTCATGTCGTTCCACACCCGTAAGACCTTTGTTCATCTTCGGAACACAAATTAAGATATTTTTGATCAAATCCGATGGCTCAGTGAGGCCTCTATTGCCAGCAAGTTAATTTACACTTTCAGTGCCCAGAAAGCTACTAAAAACATATTTAAAACAGTTCATGTGACTGCAGTGTTTGTACCTTAATATTATAAAGCGACGAGAATATTTTTTTGTGTGCCAAAAAAACAAAATAATGACTTTTCAACAATATCTAGCGAAGGCCGATTTCAAAACACTTCTTTGAATCTTTTGTTTCGAATCAGGCAATTTCAATTTCGGAGCGCCAAAGTCACGTGATTTCAGCAGTTTGGCAGTTTGACACGTGATCCGAATCACTGATTCGAAACAAAAGATTCAAAGCAGTGTTCTGAAATTGCCCATCAATAGATATTGTTAAAAAAGTTTTGTTTTTTTGGCGCACAAAAAGTATTTTTGTCACTGTAAATGAACTTGCTGGCAACAGAGGCCTTACTGAGCCATCAGATTTTATGAACGAAGGTCTTACGGGTGTAGAACGGCATGAGGGTGAGTAATAAATGACATTATTTTCATTTTTGGGTGAACTAACCCTTTAAGACTGACAGCTGGTGAACAACATCCTTTAGTGGGGCTGGTAATCAGTGTTGCCAAGTCTGTGGTTTTCCCGTAGAATTGGGATACTTTTACACTTTTGCCGCGGGATGTTTTTAGCCCGTGGGTTGAAGTGACACCCTCTCCGCTGCGATCTATAACAATCCCCCACCAGCTCCCTACCAGTGCCACTCCCTCAAAAAATCCCCCTACTCAAACACATAGAGAGTTGTGTTATTAAAGTTGAATTCAATACAAGTTTTCCTTTCAAAATTTAGTGTATGCAATATGTCAAGCCCAATTTCGCTATAAAACGGCAACATTTTCTCTTAACTCCAGGACCACTTAGTGTTCTGTTTCTCTCACTAGTGAAATTGAAAAAACGGTGTGGAATATTCGAGCTGTCAACATTTTTTTTATTATTAGTTTAAAACGTAAGTTGCTCAATATTAACTTCTTGCTTATTTGATTTAACGCAATATTACACTTGCATTCAGCTGTTTTCTCTCACACACAAACTCACGGTCCACAGAGCACCAGTATTGAGCCCACTTTCTCCATGTCCGCCTCCTTGAGGTTGTTACAGGGCCCAGTCAGCTCATGACAGCGGCCTTGAAAGTTTTCCTGTTCGTAGATCACCAACTTTAAAGGGACAGAGAGCATAAAGGAAGATAAGAGGTAATAATGGAAAAGTAACATACACCACAGGTACTCTGAGTCTGACGACATGTTTGTACCTTAAAGGCACTGGCAACTGGTTGTTTTTGCTTGGTTGCAGGGTTCTGGTGATCAGTTGCCATAGTGAACCAGGATGGGTGTGATGAGCTTTGTTCAGAAATAAAATTAGGAATAGAGTAGGAAGCAAACAATAATTATTAGTGTCGATTAAGAAGATAATTAAATATTGCAAATGCATAACAGTCTGCATGAATGACAAGGATGAGTTATTATATTCCGTACTTAAGTAGATAAATCGGTGGAGATGAAAATAACACAATATCTGTAACAATAATAAAGCAAGCGATGATATGTTTGTCTTACCAGCTCCGGGGTGTGCCAGTCGCTGTGTGGTGGCATCAGCGGCTCAATATATATTGCAAGCTCAGGGGTGGAAACACTGCCAAAACATGTCTCTGTCTAGAACGCGCTCATAGTCAGGTCCTAATAGGCTGACTGGCTGGCACTGGGAGGGCTGAAGAAGTACCAGCCAAACATCCTCACCCTCGCCATACTACCCTCCCTTTTCTTTTGATACCCCACAAAGTTATTTCATTAGTTGTCAGTTTTCGCCCAGCCACGCTTTGTTCCATATCCCATGATTCAGCACAACCTGTGCCAAGAGTCCAGGACCTACAACAAGAGTGACCAACTCTGGACGTGGTACTGAAAGAGAGAGACAGATGCATCTTTGCTATTTAGAATTACTGTGAATCCTGTGAAATTTCAGAAACATCTTAGTTTGTCACTAAATGTGTTTCAGGTAATATTATGTTTTTCATCAATGGCGTATTGTTTGAATCCACCTCGCTGTTAATATAGGTGTTGCATTACATATAAACCCTTCTGTTGCTTCATGTGATAATCGCAAAAGAAAAAAGAAAAACAATGACATAAAATAAAAATATAGCCCAAGTTAAGAAATTAAGAGGTCAATAAAAAAAAGACAGATTCAATATTGATAAATGCAATCCTTTAAATGGGTTATTAAATAAGGCTTAAAAAGAGAAATAGACTTAGCAGATATGATATCCCAGTGGAGGCTCAGACAAGCCTTTACTGCAAAGGCTCTATAGCAGTGGTTCTTAGTCAGGGGGACGGGGCCCACTAGGACGCAACAGAAAACTTCCAAATGGGCCTCAAGTGTAATGATACTGGAGGAGAGCAGTCTTTTAAAGGATTAGTTCACTTTCAAATAAAATTTTCCTGATAATTTACTCACCCCCATGTCATCCAAGATGTTCATGTCTTTCTTTCTTCAGTCGAAAAGAAATTAAGGTTTTTGATGAAAACATTCCAGGATTATTCTCCTTATAATGGACTTCAGTGGCCTCCAAATGATCGCCTTCCAAGTGCTTCCGCCAAAACCGCACTTTCGTATTCTTCAAAAAGCTTATGCTGTACTTCCTACGCCTTCCCTATTCTACTTACAGAAAAAATGGAACTGGGGCTGCGTTCATTCCGTAAGTAGAATAGGGAAGGTGTAGGACATACAGCATAAGCTTTTTGAAGAATACGAAAGTGCGGTTTTGGCGGAAGCACTTGGAAGGCGATCATTTGTTTATATAAAGCATATACATTTACATTTTTTTTCTGAAAATGGCCGATCGTTTCGCTAGATAAGACCCTTATTCCTCGTCTGGTATCTTTTAAAGCCCTTTGAAGCTGCACTGAAACTGTAATTTTGACCTTGAACCGTTTGGAGGCCATTGAAGTCCATTATAAGGAGAATAATCCTGGAATGTTTTCATCAAAAACCTTAATTTCCAGTTCAAGATAAATCTTTTCATCTTACTACTGGAGCTACCAGATTACTAAATTTCAAATCATTTCTAAACAGTAAGCACTAACTATGCAAAAGAGGTAGCCCTTCCAGCATACTTAGTGTCTGATTTCAAGGACAGGAAAGGACAGTAAAGGATACTGGCCTACTACACATTGGGACACTTATTACTCAACAATCAACAATCAACATCCTAATTGTACAACATAACATTCACAACTGATATTTATGAACAACAGCAAAAAATATCTCTCTGACATTACTTCTAATGTTAAAGTACATTATGATAAATACTTTTCTTGTTACATATATACGTGCAACATTTCAGCTGTAAGTAAATTATAAATGTTATGTTATCTAGATTACCAGTAGAGCAATGTATGTTTATGCTCAAATATAATAAAATAATGGTTTGTATTTTAAAAAACATCTATTGTGTGTCGTTATGAGTAGTGAGTTGGCTCACAGGATTTAAATTTCACGCTTCAGCAGAACTTCCATTAAGGGAACACAGTGAGAATCGATGCCCCCTCGATGCATTGTGGGACTTTTTAAGGAGCAAACATCTCAGTGCCCTGGAAGGTTTTTGCGATTGAGACAGCCCTTAAAATGGTGACAGCCCTGATCAATGCCCTGACGACTGAACTAGGGAGCTGATTGAGACGCAAGTCTCACATGCAGAGTTTATAAAGAGCACCAAACGCTCCTTTAATGAGTGTCAGGTGTGGCTCGTTATTGCTCAAGTGGAAGTGCAAGTGGGGGCAAAAATGAGGTGGACAAGACAAGAGTACAAGTGAACTTTACCCCCACCTCTAGGAGTGGATTCCAGATGCTCCAAAACATTTTCTATAATCCATAGGGGAATTGAGGGAGGGAGCATCCAGGGAATAACCCCAGGATGCAGGCTCACAGGGGAGATAAGGGAGAAAGGAGCCATGGGGAAATCTTGGCTGCTGGACCCAAGGAGACGACTGACAGAGATGGAGCTGTCAGTGAGATCCCGGCGGAGCCGTGGGACTGCAGGGACCTGGGAATGATGCTGGTCCTGGAGTGCAGGGTGTAGCCGGAGTGATGGAGCCATGGCAGCAGAGCGACTGAGGACCACGGTGGAACAGGAGAGAAGGAGAAGCCTGACGCAGGCAAAGGGATGGAGGGATGAGGCGCATGTAAAGGACTGGAAGTCCGTGGCACAGGCAGAGCGAACCTGATCAAGGTAGAGCCGAAGGGATGAGGAAGCCCAGTGGAGCTGACAGGATGACAGTCCCAGGTGAAGCTGAGAGAGGGAGGAGCCACAGTGGACCCAACTGCTCAACAGGCCTAAGAGGAGAGGTGGACATGCCTAGGCGGAACTATGGAGTCGACATCCCATGACGGAGCTGGTGAGCACGAAGCCCAATGCAGATCCATACTGCATAGCAACACACTCGTAGGAGGAGCCATAGGGCTGACTGGAGCCAGCGAGAACAGGGCTGAATAACTGGATTTCTTAGATACTGGTTCACAAGACAGTCTCCTTGGACAGAATGAAGGGACTTTCTCTTTGGCAAACATGGGACAGGTAGTGAAGGTGGAAGAGGGAGAGCGGGTGGGAGCATCAACAATGGAGACTTGGATCTACTTGACAGAGGAGAATTGTGACTAACCGGGATCAGCGGAGGTGGAAGGGCTTGGGGACAGAAGGAAATCCAGACATACAGAATATCCGACTGGAAAACACTTGAGCTTGTAGATATTGACGGATGGTTATGATCGTTGACTTCCTCATCTCGCTCCACCAATCTTTCCATTGGTATGGAAGTACAACCCGGCTCACACACCTTGTCAGATGGCTCAAACAAGACATCAGAAGTCATAAACTCTCACAGGGTCCGTGGCAGTCATCACCACTGGCTCTGGGTCTGCAGTGGCCACAGGTTCTGGGTCTGTGGTGGGGGTGGGCTCCGAGTAGATGACTGTGGATGTCATGATGGAAGCAGACTGGGAGGACAGTAGCTAAATGGCATCAAAGTAGTCTTCCACCTCACTGACTGTATATGATGAGCCACAAGATCCAAAATTTGTGCTAGTATTACAAAGACGTTTTCTGCTGGCAACAGTTGGCAGATGTCATCATCCATTCCATTTCAGAAATATCCTGCCATCCTGAAATATGGTGCACAAGAAAGACACGTACTATCTGGCCATTCTATAATGATACTGGAGGAAAGCAGGTATGTGTTACATCCACCAGGTGGAGTGTCCTTGATTTCCACCAGAGGGCACTCCTTCCGTCTGGGTTATCTCACCATGGACTACATTTCCCACAACCCATTGCCTGGACTCATTATGTCTGATTACATTCACCAGTGTCTCATTATTCTTGTTAACCCTGCCTATATAAATTATATATTTTCTGTCTTTCATTGTGAAGTCTTGTAAGTGTCATACTGCATTTCTGAGCACTCTCTCTCCCTCTCTCTTTGGTTTCCTGTGTAATGGTTCTGACTTTCTGCCTGGTTTCCTGGATTTCCCTGTTTGCCCGTGTGTTCTGCCCTGTTATAGTTTGGATTGTTGCCCCAGAGATGCCTACGTGAAGCAACAATCAACTCATTTGTCTTTTATAGGCTACTCATGATCTTCTGGTGACCTCAACTGTAATGGTGATAAGATGTCCAAGATGTTCTTTTCAAGGCATCTCCCATGCAACCACCATTTCTTACACAGTTAAACATCAATTGAATTTGAAAAAAGTCTTAATTTGGACATTTTCTCTCTCTCTCTCTCTCTCTCTCTCTCTCTCTCTCACACACACACACACACACACACACACACACACACACTAACAGTTACATCTTTACTACTACTACTACTACTACTACTACTAATAGCTTGGAACCATGTCATGCATTAGGCCAGTGGTTTCCAAACTGAGGTACCTGGGGGTACATGAGGTGACAACAGGGGGTATGCGAACAAATGCTGAGTAGTTCATTTAATTCTACCTTAAAATATTATTAAAATCGAGCATGTATTTCTAACTGCCCAAATGCCGTAAATCCAGTAGGCTACAAATTACCTCATCATTTGGAATAAAAAATGACTGTATATCCACAAGCAGCATGCACATGATAGACTGCGTGCAGTCTGCTGCCTTAAATCGCGCTAAATTACTGTCGTTCTCGACAGTGCACCTTTGTAAAAGTGGGGATTTAGCACTTACTCGCGTGAAGAACAAATATAGACACAGATAATGGATTAATACCTTGTGTAAGTTCTTGTATTTAATGATGATTACGAGCAAGAATGCAGTTGTTCCCAAATATCCACATGACTGCAAACGTGACATTATTATACAACAGGTCAAAAAACAAAACGTACATTTTAAACACAGTACTGTCAGTATTTACTCTATTTTACAATGAAATAATAGTTCTAACGAAAACCACAGCAGAACTACAACACACGTCTCTGTTTCGCGAACAGTTCTGTGGCTTTGAACGAATCGTGAGAGTCAATGATTCAATGATTCATTCACAGCCACTTGCTTCGTTACTGAATGAATGACTCGATGACTCACTCATAAAAACAGTGACTTGCTGCCACCTACTGGCGGTTTTAGTTTAATATTTAAAACTTTTACTTAGTTTTACCATCATTGCATATTTCTCTATTGAGCATTTTTATATATTATTTTATTTATTTTATAACATTATTTATTTTATAAAGTTATTCGAGGTAGGGGGCAATGATTGTATATATATATATATATATATATATATATATATATATATATATATATATATATATATATATATGAATTGGTTTTCAAGTTCACTAGTTTAAAAATGTAGGTATGTTATGTAATTAGAATTCACTTTGAAGTTAAAGTTTAGAGATATACCACCACCTAGTGGTCGTTAGCTTTCGCCCGCTGTAAATACACTCCTTTAAACTCAATGTATCGTTTCGTAAACTTCTAATAAACCACAAAAATTCACCATGATTTTTCCCCCTGCATCGCTGGCATCCAATAGGACGAAGCTGTAAGTTCGCGGTAGTGGGGGAGGATAGCTGTGTTTATTTTCTTTCAGCCACAGATGGTTTCAGAGGCTGTGAGACAGAGGTAGAGGAGAACGACAGTCGGGGATGAAGCCGCAGCTTTGGGGGAAAGTTGCATTTATTGCATGTATAGCTGGGGCACGAGACATAAACTCTCACGATGTTATTGAACATAGTTATGTTTGCTGTTTTGGTTCTGAGCGTCAGACCTGGAGAAGGTTTCCCCAATTACAAAGATGACTACATGGACGAGGACTTGGCCACTTTCGACTATTACAAAGGGACGGATGTGTTTGATGAGGGGAACAGGACGCAGGAGTGTGAGGAGTGTGTGCCGGAGCTGTGCCCGCTCGCGCAGGGCTGTAGAGCAGGGCTGGTGCAGGACAGCTGCGGCTGCTGCTTTCAATGCGCCAACCTGGAGGGACAGACCTGTGATCTCGGCCAGAGAAATGTCTATTATGGATTGTGTGGAGAGGACATGGAGTGCAAACTGGACAGGTCGGATGGAGTAGACGGAGAGGAGCCAGAAGCTCAGTGTGTGTGTTTGTCTCAGAAACCTCTGTGTGGCTCAGACGGACAGACCTACATGAATCTCTGCAAATATAAAGAAGCGGCTTATTCAAAGCCTGGACTCAATGTGAGCGACGGGCCGTGCAGGACAGGTATGAACAACACAAACAATAGACACAGCCTTTTCCAACCATTTATTTAGGCTATTTAAGTGTTTGTTTACATTCTTTATTTAATGCATGGAATAGGTTTTTATTTTTCTTTCCAACCAAATTTTTTTCTTAATAAATGATTCTTTTTCTTTCTTTCTTTCTTTCTTTCTTTCTTTCTTTCTTTCTTTCTTTCTTTCTTTCTTTCTTTCTTTCTTTCTTTCTTTCTTTCTTTCATGGGGTAGAGATGTTTCAAGAGTTTTCCTAACCATATTTATTTATTTATTTATTTATTTGTTTGTTTGTTTTTGTTCCAGATGCATTTTTTTTTAACCACCAGTATTTCATTTAATTTATTTTTTTCTCTTTCTTTCTATATGGAATAGATGTTCTTCAGTGGTGTTTTTCTAATCTAAATTTATTTATATATTTATTTTTTTCTTTCTTTCTTTCATGTGGTACATATGTTTCAAGAGTTTTTCCAACCCCATTTATTTATTTGTTTATTTATTTTTTAAAAATATTTATTTATTTATTTTTGTTTCAATAAAGTAGATATATTTCAAAATTGTTTTATTATTATTATTATTATTTTACCACCAATATTTCATTTAATTTATGTTTAATCCCCTTCTTTCTACATGGAATAGATATTTTTCAGTAGTGAAATTTTCTAATGAAAATTCATTTATATATTTATTTTCTTTCTTTTATAAATAGAATAGAAATGTCTTTTTTACAACCTCTATTTATTTTCTTTAATAAATAGGGTATTTATTAAAGTATTTTTCTGTATTTTTCTATTAATATTTTATTTTATTTATTTTTGTATTATTATTTAGCTCTTGCTTATTTTCTTACACACATGGAACTGAAGTGTTATCTCAAGAGTATTTTTCTCTCTGACCTGCCAGCACTTGGGAATTTTGGACCTGGCCCCTATAATTTCCCAGTAACTTTAAAGAGGGGCTTTATGACCTTTAAACTGCTCTTCAAGTCAGGCTGACATAGGAAGTGTTTTTTTTTTAATGTGATCCCTGATGTGACCTCTTTCCTTCTTTCTGTTTCTCTGTCTATTTCTGGTAAGTCCCCGTCATCAAAGTGCCACCACATAATCTGGTAAATGTAACAGGCAGCAGTATAGCATTTCTCTGCGAGGTGTTTGCATTTCCCATGGCACTAGTGGAATGGAGGAAAGATGGAAAAGAGGTCATTTTACCGGGCGATGATCCTCACATATCTGTTCAGGTAAAGTATTTCCAAATGTAAGAGCACTTTTTTAAACAGAAACTTTGTGAAGTAATATAGTTATAGCCTTGACTTATGTGTAAGGCCACACATCTGCAGCCACAGAACTTAACAAGCTCTACAGATTTCCATGTCATTCATAAAAGTCTACTCATCTCATTCCATGTGTCTGTTTATTAAATATTTTGGCTAATGATACCACGTTAAAATTATTTAAATTGTTTAATTATCATTATACTCAGTTTTTCCCACAAAACGAGTGCAGAAAATGTGAATAAAGCCAGCAGTTTTATTGGAATATTGATGTCTAACTGCAGGTGTTTATGGCTTCAAGATTTAGGACATTTTGGGCGTTCCTGATTATATGCCTTAATGAACTTGTCAAGAAATACAAAAGTTATATATGGATCTCCTTCCCTGGCCTATACAGGAAAAGTTGAGTATTTCGGGATCCACCTCAACCTTTCCATTTCCCCATTTTTCCTGTAGTCACGAGGTGGCCCTCAAAAGTATGAACTTTCCAGTTGGCTGCAGATCGAAGAGGCCAGTCAGACGGATTCTGGAACATACAGGTGCATTGCTCGAAATGAGCTTGGGCAAGTCTCAGCCACAGCAATTTTAGGAGTCCTGCCACCAGGTAAAAGATATACCCTGATCTGTAATGACATTAATACTTCCTTTTCCATTACCATTAAGTATAATCTGTTTTATTCTGTCTTTTTTTCTTCTCAGATGAGATGTCTGTCTATTTGGAACAAAACATGAATGAAATGAGGGGCTATGACCAATTACAAGACTATGACAGGGATTATTACTAAACTTCAGATTCCAAGACCCTCAAGAAAAACAATGTTTTTTTTATTCATAGACATTAAATTTGAGACATGGCAAGAAGACACTCAGGCTGTAAATGAAGTAAAAACATCCCCCCCAGAGCTTTTTCTGGATAATCATAAAATAACATGGAAGTGGCGGGGAAGAAGCTTCAATAAATTCCCAATGGCACAGGCCTCTAAATTTAATGAAAAACACACAATGAGATGAATGGAGCAGTTTGGGAGCTGCTAGAAGCTCTAAAATTAAGTACAGAGAGTCAGAGAGTAGCTACTTGAGCTGAATGCCTCTACAAAACATGAAGAACTGTGAAATCTGAATGAGAACTGAACGATTATATGACAAATATATGCATTTTATGATAATTTCTTTTTATATTATAAGTACAGTTATGTATTTTGACCAGTAGACTTCTATGTGCCAGATTTACTAAACGGGGCAAATTAGTGTGAGAGCGCAATTCCACAAATGCGCCAATAGTGGCAAGTTCTGTGCGTGATCTACTGCTGACACGCAAAATAAAGAACACAGATACAGCCAAATCATTTACATAATGCCAATGCAATCTAACAAGAGCAGCGCAAATTAGCGTTGGGTCGCAAATAAGCAGAGCTGATACTCTCATCAGGTGCGGGTCGACTTGTTACATGTAATCTGACAAACTTGTACACACACACTCACACATATGTAATATCTTCCTCTGGCATTCCAGAGAAATTAATATGAGTGGAAAATATTTTCTCCCTTCTATCACATGCTCTCTGTTCTCTGTGGTGTCTCCTCCTAGCAGCAACAACTGCAGCAAAATGGGTAAAGACATGCTTTTTTTGGGGCGTTAAATAATGGCACAAATACCAGTAAATTGACTAGCGCAAACATTAGTAAATCGCGTTGCATGATTGATTTAAAGGGTTAGTTCACCGAAAAATGAAAATTATGTCATTAATTACGCACTCTCATGTCGTTCCACACCCATAAGATCTTCATTCATCTTCGGAACACAAATTATGATATTTTTGATAAAATCCGATGGCTCAGTGAGGCCTGCATCGCCAGCAATAACACTACCTTTTTCAATGCCCAGAAAGCTACTAAAAACACATTTTAATCAGTTCATGTGACTACAGTTGTTCAACCTTAATATTATAAAGCACCGAAAATACTGTTTGTGCGCCAAAAATAACAAAATAGTGACTTTATTCAACAATATCTAGTGATGGGCGATTTCAAAACACTGCTTCATGAAGCTTCGAAGCTTTGTGAATCTTTTGTTTTGAATCAGTGGTTCGGAGCATGAATCAAACTGCCAAAGTCATGTGAACTATTGAAGTTTATGACGTAACGAATCCTAGTTTACTGAAATTATGTGATTTTGGCGCTCTGAACCACTGAAAGCTTCGAAGTTTCATGAAGCAGTGTTCTGAAATCGCCCATCACTAGATATCGTGGAATAAAGTCGCTATTTTGTTATTTTTGGCACACAAAAAGGACTCTCGTCGATTCAGTGATTCACTTATAAAGACGATCACTTGTCGCCACTTACTGGCATAACAATTTAGCCTGCAGAAAAAAGTCACCAAAAATACCCACCACTAAAATGTATAGACTGACAGTGCTGTTCGAGTACTTGCTGCTGTGTGCTTGGCTTTTATGCCAACTCAGTTCTTCACAAACCATCCTTTTCTACTCAAAGCAGAATGTGTATCAGCCTTTGAGTTTATGTGTTTCCATATGTGGCATCCCTCTTTTACTAGCCTTTGTGTGTGTGTGTGTCAGATCTGGGTGAGCCAGTTGAGCACACAGCTGGCTTTAATATACCTTTATATGATCTCCTGTCTTAGGACATAAACACAGAGATCCTATTCTACAGGACATGTGAATACAGGTTGCACTCATGGGACGTTTTTTGATGAAAATACAACAAACAACATCAGGTTACTTATTGATATACAGCAGACATCTCTTAACCCTCTAATTTCACCTCTTAGTGGAGAACACCTGTATTTAACATAACAGCCATGGATACCAGAGCTTTTTAACCCCCATTCTCTCTTCTGTCCTGTCATGATTTTCTCTGGTGCCTTTAACTCAGAGTAATTATGGTAACAGCTATGCATGTAATGTTAGGTTATGGTTTTGGTGCTATATTAAAAGATTCCCATTTTGACACTATGTTGTTTCAGACCTCTGTTCAGAGGACCGGGAAACTTTAGATGAAGTTTTACATAAATGTATTGTACTGTAATTTTACTGTAAAAATACTAATGCAGAGTTAAACACTAGACTTTCTTTTCAAAAACAGTAAGTGTAATAAACCAAATGTAACAACATGTGGTTTAAGGCTCCATTTGCATTGACTTCCACCCAACAGTCAACTGTTAAAGCAATTAGCCTGCAAGGTCTAAATCACTTCAAACTGAGAGCACCCTGGGACATGCTCGTTTCCTCTAGCCTTAAATAACCAAACATTCTGCAAACACTATGGAAGCTTATGTCTGCCACATAAGAAAAATATATATGCATACAAAAGGTATTGCGACTTTTTATCTCACAATTTTGACTTTTTTTTCAACAATTGAAGTTATATCTTAAAGTTCAGACTTCTTTTATACAATTGTGAGTTTATTTGAGTTATTAACTCAAAATTCTAAGTTTACATCTCACAATTCTGACTTCTTTTTTTTTTGGAATTCTGAGTTTACATTGTGCAATTTTTCCATAGAATTCTGAGTTTACATATCAGAAGAATTCTCATGCTGAATTCTGAGGGGAAAAAAGTCAGAATTTTTGAGTTTAAATTTCTTTCTGAGTTTACATCTTGCAATTCTGACTTCTAAGGAAAAAAAAGTCCAAGTCGTGAGATAAAAATATAACGTTAAACCAATGTACAAGTATAGATATACCAATGTATCAACTTTATGGGTAGGCGATATCTTCATGGGTCCCCTTGTCACATTCCTAAATGGCTCTGATTACAGGTTAAGTGTTTGACCTCCTGATGCTTTGTGATTTTTGTCACAATGGCAGTTCTCCTCAAGACAAATGTGCACATTTAGTTGTTTCAAGCAGTTTAGGAAAGTCGATGGTTCCTGTTTCATTGGCATCAGTTATTTTTCTTTCCCCAAATTCTATGGAAAAACCGAAGAAATATTCAGGGGATTGTGTGAACCTCCAGAGCCAGAAGCGAGGGGCTTCCCATCTCTGCCCAAGAATCCGCTAATATCCTGTGTCCTGAAAAGACATTACTGGCACAGGGATGGAGACCAAAAACAGACTGAGGTAAAGGCCTGAAATTCAAACAAACAGCTTTGGGAAATGCAGTAGACAACCAAAGATATGTGCAGAAGTATTCATATAGATTGGTTGGAAAAGAATAGTTTCTAAGAACAAAAATAACAAAAGCATTGTCATTCATTATGTCTTTTTGGTTTCCATCAACTACAATCACCACAGGCACTCAAATCCCCTTCACGCCTATTGCTAAACCATGATAGCCACTTAGAAATGCCTCTCTGCTTTCCAAAATAGCGGCCTCTATCTGATTTTATTAAAGGAAAACAGTTCCAGACTCTTAAACAAGTAATTTCCATGCTTTTGTTTTCCTTCCAGTTTTGTGGTAAATGAGATCCATGTGCTTTGTGAAAGATCATCAGTCTTCTGAGTGGATTTATTGTAATCAATAAAGTGAGAGTCGAAGACAACAGGAAGAGTTCATGTTCTTTACTGAGGAACAATAACAGAAAAATGAGGAACAACATAGGCAGTAAAACTAAAAACAAGCAGATGAACTTGTGAAACAAAAACATAAAGCTGGCAGTTTCTTAAGATGTTAAAGGTTTCTGTATTAGTTGGCAGTGGTTTATTATTACTCTTTTACCATTTAAGCACATCAGCGTTCTCAAATTATATATATATGTAAAAAATTAGCGACTATATATACCGTAAATCATAATTTTGTGTGACAAGCGATCAATGAGAAACGTGTGTGGGCCGGTGGTGTGTGACAGATCATGTGCCGTACTGATTTCAGGCCCTAGAGGGCAGTAAGAAGATACTGCTTACAGTCAATGCTTTGCAGCTGTAAGTCTTCCATACTGATGATTAGCCTAGTCGTATTTATGATTAGAGGTTCAAACGAACCCTTAAGCATTAAACATGGCCATGGGCATATATTTAATCCAGCACTGTTTATAAATGATAATACAGACAGTTATTACACCTCAAATTGTGTGGCTTGTTAAGCACAGAGCCGTTAAATATCAAATTTCAACGGTTATATTAAATTTCAACTGCTCTGGTTAAGCAGAGGTGAGTAAAGCGATCTGCCCTATTTAATGATAAACCAAGCAACTTAAACTTGCACTGACGGATAAATTTGAATATCATAGAGACTAATTTCAGCTCACTTCATTTGTACAATAGTAAGAAACCACACAGATGAATATAGTCACTACATAGCAACGTGCTAAAATCTTCTTTAAAACATTTTAGTGATCATATAGCTCGACGGAAAATACAAACAGCATTCTGTTGTTATCATTGTGGCAACTTTTACACAGGCAAGTATCCATTTTTCTTTAAAATATCTTTTTCTTTAGAAAAATCTGTTTGATTTTGGTCAACTAAATACAAACAATCCTTGAGAAAAGGGGTTTGTTTTTATGTCTGACAGCTGTGTTGCATTAATGTTGCAGGCCAAAAGGCAGAGGCCTAATGAGTGAATAGTACTGGCATTGGGTCATTATATGATGATTAAACATATTTAATTAAATACATTTTATATCAAAGGCCTTTATTGTGTAACCAATACTACAAAAGCACATACAAGTGTTTTTCACTATTTATTTTCTTTACAGAAACTCATAAGCCACACAACAATAAATGCACACATGCTAATTATCTAGTTACACAAACCTATTATTAGCCTGTTGTTCATTAAATAAAGTAAATGATTTAATATGCAAGACAAAGTTAACGATTGAGACAACTGGAGAACTGCAGGCAGTGGTCAATATAAGTACCCATCGCTGTCTTGCTGTTAAGTTGGTGTGTGTGTGTTTGTGTGTGTGTGTGTGTGTGTGTGTGTGTGTGATGGAAACTTGACACACCGTAGAACAGGAAGTATGCAGTTGACCACAGACCCTGAAAAAATAAGACCTCAGATCCTAAAATAGCTCTTATGTGACAAATATAAATCAGTGACTCTCCTTACATTACCTGCTTGATGAATACTTTGGAAATGAATAACAATTTAAATTTTCAAAAAAAGAAAATAATAATAATATGAGACAGCAATATCCTCAGGCCTTGTGCAATCAACCTAAAAATGTAAAATTCTTTTATTTGCCCAATTTCTTTGTGTTTAATGAGTTTAATGGGTTTAAAATGTTTTCAAATTTAAATAGCGTTATTGTTTCCTTTAGTTTTAGTACAACATAACGTGAGGAAACTCATGATCTTGAGTAATCATTGTGGCTTCGACACACTCTCTTGCACAGCTCTGCAAAGAAGTGTCAACTCTTTTGGGCTATACAGGAAGTAGATATGGCGGAACTTGGAGATGCTGTTTGCGTCATAAGCAAGTTCAGTAGAAGAAGTATGTTACGCTAGATGAGACAGTCTCTAGGAGCTGGGTCGGAGACAAGACCGAGAAAAATGGAGGAGGACATTAGAAAGAAGGGGATGCTGTATTTACAACAGCAGCGCTTTGGGAAGGTAAGACAGAACGTGTTTTATTTACCAGGGGGCTTCCAGCTGAAGGAACGTTAAGAGACAAAAATCAAAGAACGTGTTCTTTCAGCGTGGATGTTTTTGAGGACAATGATGGTCTGTCTGTAAGTATTGTCATAGCACAAAATAAAGGCTTAAATCAGCTGGCCTGAGTGCAGGATGTAGCTGCTCCATTACATAAATTACCGCAAAATAATGAAATCCGTGAATATTGTGTAAACCCTTTTGATGGATGCATGTCTACTTTTTATTATGTCAAAACACAACTGGACAGTTGCCCCTTCTTTATTTCCT
Organism: Megalobrama amblycephala; assembly: GCF_018812025.1. Lineage (NCBI taxonomy): Eukaryota > Metazoa > Chordata > Actinopteri > Cypriniformes > Xenocyprididae > Megalobrama > Megalobrama amblycephala. The sequence goes on from NC_063055.1 coordinate 27,883,848, forward strand.
GTATAACACCCAAAATTTTGTCTGCAGTTGTTCGTAAAATTGCAAAGCCAGAAAGATGAAAGAATACAATATAAAATAATAACAGTAACAAAACATTGTTGATAAGTGTGCAAATTTGGTTTAAAATACCTACCTAAACATCAAGGCCTCATGAAAAGGAATTGCTTTTCTTTTTTAAACCCCTGGGGAACATATTGAATTGGTTATTATTTGAATCAATACCCAATACTAAAGACTTATCAATGACTGATGGAGATTTGACATTCATGTCTTTATAAGGGTGTCTTGCAATATGCATGTTAGTAGTGCCAGGAATTCTATTCCAATTCCGAAGTCAATCAAATTAAATAGATAAATATGTCATCAAAAGAGGACTTCTGTATTATACAAATCAAGCGTGATAGGCTTGGTTTATAAATTTCAATTAGCTGCTTTCACTTTGCCTAATTTGAACCACATGTTTGTCGGCAAATACTCTATATCTATAGAGTAATTACAATAAGAGAGAAATTCATGAATCATATTAAGCTCACTGGCAGTGTCATGAACAACTTCCTGAACTGTGAGCGTGATCCACTTTAACACGCTAATATTCTCATCTAAAACCATTTTCACTTCATTTTGATTGATGCTACTGATAATAGTGTTGGTTCCACCATATGGGACTGCAATACAGAATTATCCTGTTGGCATAATTTAGAGGACTTATGGGCTGCTGGAGTCCATTAAAGTGAGCTAATGTTAGCAATAGGATCAGGGCTGTCTCTTTAGGAAACCATAAGGAGCATGTTGCATCTGTAATAGATTATGTGTTGTTTGAGGCCATGAATTTCTCTGAAATGGTCGGTCATATCCGTACCACAGAGATTCTCTTATTATGGGTATTTCCTGACTGAGGAATCTCACACTTTAAATACTATCAATTGATGCCCTCATGATCCAACCATAGGCACCAATTTTAAACTGGACTTAGTTTGGACATAGTTTGACTGTTTGCTTTTCATTTAAAAATCTTTATTGGTCTTTTCCAATAAAAACAATGCTGCCCTTATTTTAGGAAGCACTTGGGGTATTTCTGCCTTTAACCACTTCCAATTTTAAGGTTAAACACAAGCTAAATTGCAAAAACATGGTTATTCTTTGGATTGCTGACATTATAAATATTACTTTCGGTTTACTATGAGGGAGCGTGGGATAAAGTGTGTCAGTGGGTAAGATGTGGCACCTTGATGTGCTTATACTGAGTATGAGTGCAGTTACAGAAGCAGTTTTTAATATTAAAATTGATTTTTGCATGTCACAGTAGATTTTCTACATGCCAGGTGAAATGAAACTTGTGACAGATTTATCCAGGTCTACGCAATGATTAAGCTTACTCACTGACATGTGAGACAAGATGTCACAAGACATTTTTTTTTTTTTAATAATAAGTCATATTTTCATTAGAGGCTTAATGTTAGTTGATAGTAGACATCCTGAAATGTAATAAGGTCCATTAGTTTTTTATCTAATTTCTTCATGCCTACAAGAATACGTAAGTAAAAGCATCACAGTTTACATAACTTTCCATTCATCTTCTTTCTCTTTCAGAAATGGCGAAAGGTCTGGTCCGTGTTGTACCGAGAGAGCTCCTGCTCCATCTCCCGGCTTGAGTTCTTTGAGTTTAAAGATGGAGCTGGCAGCACGCTGGAGAAAGCCAACCGCAAACAGGAAAACAAAAAGGTAAACAACAAACCGTGGAGCTCAGATTTTCCCTGTACTGCGAACATAAATAAGATGTGGTGAATCTGACAGTCATGTAATTCCTTGATGTGCCACGGAACACAAACAATCAAACTCTGTGAGGGGTCATACACATGACTTATGTGTGGGCGGACATGTGCAAACAGTTCGCAGGAAGTACCATTAAATCTGTTCCCATTTCTGCTATGAGATATGACGAACAAAAAATACCATATCCCCAAAAAATGATTGTCAAGAAAAAAGCTATCTTCTGAAATTAAAGTATTTACATGATGTGTAGGTCTGGGGTAAAAAAAAAAAAAAAAAAAAGGAAAGAGAGAGAGAGAGAAAATGCTCAAACATCAAGCCGCCCACCCAAATGGCAAATCTGGAGCATATTTAAATTGTTCTGATGTGTATGATACAGATTCACCTCAGATTATTTAAGCAGTCAAAATGCATATTGAGTATATAGGCTGTCTAAACGTTTGACTTAAAGCTTTTTTGTCCACTTATTGGCAAGCATTTTTTTTAAAACCTCAATTCCTGAGTTTCTTGTTTTTTACAGGTGATAAAAATGAACGACTGCATTCGTGTTTCGGAATCTGATGTCGAAGGCTGTCCACGGGATTGTGGACCCTTTTTGGTGGAAACAACAGAAAAGACATTTGTTTTCGCCGTTGAGACAGCTGAACTGGATGACTGGATCCAGAAACTGTGTGAAATCGCCTTTCCGGTATTTAACGCTGAATTTAAATTGTGTGATCGTCTCTTTCCAGTATTTTTTCCTGTTATAGAATATTGTGGTGTAACAGCTCACTTGACAACCGGACTGCAACAGTGTAGAACGGTTACATCAAAGTTTCCAGGTTTTGTCCTCTCTTGTGTTGCTGGCTTTGTAACCACAGTTGCGTTTGTACTTTGAAACTCTTGTTGCCTTCTTGTTACTTCTGCCTTCTATCTTTGCTGAAAGTTTGTCAGCTCCATATGTTAAATTTTCTGCAGACGTGAGGATTCAAATTGCAGTGGTTCGCCAGGGTTTTTTGTCACATCAGCAAATGTAAAAGCTTCAAAGCTTCAGAAACTTGCTCGTGTGAATCACAGAACTCCTCATGCTGCTAGTTAATGCTTGTGCAAAGAAGAACTTCTGTTTCCCATGAATTTGGCAGACATGTTTTTTTTTTTTTTTTCTATCTTTAAAGAAGGGAAGTTGTTTTCATATCTCATTGTACCATGCATGTGCTATGCTGTGGGTGACCGTTATAGTTCAAAAAAAGGAAGTAAATGCCAAGTAACATTGACTTAATGGATGCTAGAGGTATAAGCTCTCATCAGACAGTTGCAACATTCAGAACCTTGCTCTTGCTCTGCACTAGCCATGAGTCAGAGTAAATGCTTTTTGACATTACATGAACTATGACAGTATGTTTGGAGCAAAGGGGCCTGTACTCAAAGAGTCAACTGTTATGAAAGGTTCTCTACTTATAACTTCTCATTTCAGCACTCACAGCAGTACTGTATTATGACCCACCCGATGGCCTGACCCCACACTCTTTTGATTGAGCTAAAATCCTTATATTACATTCTTCTCTTTAGGTCCATATCCACTTGAACTACATTTTAACACCTTTAATGGACACCTGAAGTAAATGTGAGAGATGCTAGAGTGCTTAGGAGGTTCTGAGTGGTTGAAATGATGTTTTGGTCCCTAGATATAGCTGGGTTTCCTCCTGTAGGCTATGGATTTTTTTAATTTCGGATATTGTTGTCCAGCAAGAATTGTGCACCATTCAGAATTGAAATGAGAATGCCTTTAAAACTCCAATTTGATTCCTGCATTTGAATTGAGGTAGCAGACAGGATGCAAAATTGCTTACTTTATTTCCTGAACGAGTGTGCACTCGAATCTGAGTTGCTTTCACATTCAGGCAAATCACGCCACCGATCCAGTGGAACCGATCTCAGACCACCTCCTACAGGTAGTCTCGGGTTCGGTACCCCTGTTCGCAAGACAGCTTTAAGATTACCAGTTTTTCATGTGAAACGTGCCCTGTTTCGAACTCAACTGCAAGTGTGAAAGCACCCTTAGAGATCTGTTCAAATCCCTACCCTGGGAAACAATAATTTCAATATGTGGGTCAAGGCGCAATACTGGTCTTGGTTTGTTGGCAACATGGCCAATTAATCAGTATCACAGACAGAAGGTAAAAGTTTTCATTTTTTATGAATTGTCATATTAATTCTATCTATTAGTTACTGGTGTTCTGATACTGATTAATTGATTCATGTTACCAACAGGCCAAGGCAGACCCATATTGAAATAAACTAATGGGAATGTTGAAATTATGTATGATTTCTCCAGCTTTTTAGCTTTTCCTAAAAAAGCCTGCTGTCTTTCAGAATTAGAATCTGAAGAGGTGCTACAGAAAGCCAACAGTAGAAGCTGTGTTGTGCATGTTGAATGAGGAACGCTGTGTGGAATAGAAGCGCTTGGTGTAATGCATTGGGGGAAATGAATACGGCTTTATGCTGTGAAGGTTTCTTTTGTGCAACATAATATGATCACTTTGGCACAGTTTTGGAGAGTGTTTCTTGGCTCACTGTGTGGTTACTCAACAAAGGCCAATTGTCCAAATCTCATGTGGTGAAGTTAAACTGCATTTCAGCTGGTGCAAAAATAAAGAAGTGTAAAGAGAATTTCCATAGCACATACAAGTGTTGATGACCGTTGCAGATAAAATACTAACAGTGTGAAAAAAAGAGCATATTTTGCTGATGTATAATTGTTGTAGCTGTAATTGTGATTGCTTTAGGACTGTGCATGGTTCTCAACAGTTTTTATTCAGGACCCAGATTTTATACTGGACATTAAAGTTGTAACCTGCAACTCTGTTGCGCAGATAAATCTGACAGTTTGAGCAATTCCTACAGTTGCCTGTGATTACCATATCAGAGCTGATCAGTCGCTGTCTGGATTTAAATAGGCAAATGCTAAGAGTCTATGATTGGATCATTATTACACTGATTATTAGCATGTTATATGTTTGGCAACAGTTCGTCAAACCCTAACTGATGGAGTGTGTAGCTTTTCATTTCTTAAACAACCATGTAGGAAGACACATTATGGTCATATTCCAGGACGACAATGTCAAGATTCATCATGGTTGGGGCGGAGCATGAAGAATCCTTTTCACATATGAATTGCCACCTCTGAGTCCAGACCTTAAATTCAATGAAAATCTTTGGGATGTGCTGGAGTAGACTTCACAGAGTGCTCACCTCTTGCATTGTCAATACAAGATCTTGACCAAATATTGATGCACTTCTTGATGGAAATAAATGTTGTAATATTTCCATCAAGAGATGCATCAATTTTTGGGTTGCACTTTATTTTACTGTACATGTACGTATCTAAGACAATACTGGGTAATATAACTATAGGGGTTAAAGGGTTAGTTCACCCAAAAATGAAAATTACCCCATAATTTACTCACCCTCAAGCTATCCTAGGTGTATATGACTATCTTATTTCAGATGAACATGGTCAGAGATATATTTAAAAATGTCCTTAGTCTTCCAAGGTGTGCGTTTTGAAGTAAAAAATAATGAATCCATACAACTCCAGGGGATTAATAAAGCTCTTCTGAAGTGAAGCGATACGTTTTTGTAAGAAAAATATCCATATTTAAAACTCAAATAAATAGCTCCCGGCGGACGACCGTATGCAGAATGCGCAAGTCAATTTGAGGCGAAATAGTATCTTTTGACCTGATGCACAACGCAATGACAAACGCGAGGCGCAGAGGATAGAGCAAAACAAATAATCGGTCACAAATTAAAAGTCTAAAACGATCATTTTTAAAGAGAAATTTCAGAGGATTTTGATATAAGAGAAGAGGAGCTTAAATTTGTTGCACAGCCCTATTTGTTTGAAGAGCGAGAGACGACTAAGCTTACAACATTCCCACATCCTGCGTCATACATCGCATCAGAGGATTACTCATTTGGTGCAAGTCGTCTTGAGCATTCTGCGTACAGTTGTGCGCTGGAAACTAGTTATTTGGATTTATAAAGTTTTAAATATGGATATTTTTCTTGCAAAAATGCATTGCTTCGCTTCAGAAGGCCTTTATTAACCCCCTGGAGTCGTATCGATTACTTTTTTTAAGGATGGATGATTATTTTTGACTTCAAAACGTGGCCCCTCATTCACAACCATTAGCCAAGAGTCGAACATTTTGTAAATTCTACTCCAGCACATCCCAAAGACTATATATTTAATAAAAAAAGAAATAGATTACACTCTATTTTTATGGTTTCCTTTAGATATTTTGCTGACTATATATAGGTAACTTTATATAAGTAACTTTGTACCTATGTCAATTAACTCTCAATAGAGTATTAGTAGACTGTTAGGGTTAGTAGAATAAGGGGTTTGGGTTAGTAGAATAAGTTGACTTGTACTTGCAAATTTACCTATAGTCAGTAGACTGTTGGGGACCATCAAAATAAAGTGTTAGCAGATACTAAGCAGACAGTGTACTAATACTCTACTAACAGGCCTACTCTAATGAGAGGGTCACCGTGATTTTGCCAAGTAAGACATGTTCCTGGATCAACATACTTTGTTGATCCTTGAAGAACATTCCTGTCTGAAAATTTAGTCCTAATCCTTTCCCTACCCCTAAACCCAACCCTACCCATAAGTTATCCCTATAATCAGAGGAAAATTATAGCTGAATAACACTGATGTAGAAGCACCTCACCCTGGTTGTAAGCCTAAACTTGACTTAAACTGTGAACTTGTCCCTCAAATCTGATTGGTTGATTGGAAAGTTGTTCCAGGATCAACAAAGCTGTTGATCCAGAAACATGCTGTACTTCCCTAATGGTCGTTAGTTGACATGTAGGCAATGTTACTTATAGTCAACAAAATGTCTTAAGGGGACCATCAAAATAAAGTAATCGATATTTACTGTAATATAGAACAAATGGCCTTGAGCTCAGCTGTTTGCTCTTTCAGAAGAGTCGAGACTCAGGATAAAAGTGTACATGAACTATGAAATGCATATATATGAAGCATCTATATGATTATTTTGACATTCTTAATATTTTTTTTTAAATATTTATAAATAGTCAATTTATTTTTTGTTTTAGCTTTATTTCAGTAAGCACTTTAAGTTTTTGTTTATCTGTTATTTATATTTTTATTTTCAGTTTTATTTCAATTAACAAAAATGTTTTTCAGTAGATTTATTTTTAGTCAATGATAACACTGGAGTGGATCTGTCATGCTACACCAAAATCCCCTAGACAAAACTTTAGGGTTTACTATTTTTTTGTGATGCCTGTTATAAACTGCCGTATATATTTGGGTTCATTGTAGATGAGCTGGGCAGACAGAGGAGCAGTGAGAGGAAACAGTTTACATGGTGAATATGAAGATGTAACAATGGCGGACAACACCCTCTACTGCAGCAGAGAAACTGGTAAGAAAGTGTACAGTATTTACAAAACAATAGTTGTTTTGGAATTATTTTGTTTACTAATTTTATGAACGCACACGTATATGGCACTGCTCAGATGGATGAGCTGGTAAAGTACCTTAAAAAGGTCACAAAGCAAGCTCATATGCCAGTTTCTGTGAAAAAGACAAACAGAAAGTCAAACTCATGGCAGTAACAGAGGTCAATTCTTACCGATTAGGTGCACCGTTTTTACACTGCTGACATGTTTATGAGATTGGCTTGTTCTCTAGTCTGACACCTCTGGTTCGTTTTGTGCTGTGAATATTGTGAACCAAGAGTTACTTCTTCATTCCACTATTACGTAGTGGAAAGTTGTGGCTCATCTTTGTTCACTTGTGGTGGAAAAAAATATCACACAAGTGTCCGCCTTGTTAGCAGATTGACCACCTCTGTAAATGCGCAATATCCTGCTGTTCTCAAAGATGGTTCAGCACCTTATTTGACTTCCTTTACATCTATTTTTATTTTTAATTCTTCAATAATGATGGGTAAGTGCTGTTTGTTTTGTGGTTAGTTTAGTGTACCTTGTCATTTAGAACATTAGCTCTTTTGCAGTTACACAAAACAACTGCCTAGCTGCCTTTTTTTTTTAACAGACTGTGCACATATTTTCTCATTAATATATCAAAGCTGTGTCTGATTCCAAATAATCTGATTTCATCAATCAAATTCTAATCATTATTTTAAAATATTGCAACATTTGAAGATGTAAACATGTACAGTAAATACAGTGAGGTCCAAATATCTGAGTCTACATTGGAATTCTTGGATTCAAAATCTCATTTCAACAAATTTATGTTTATATAAACTGCTGTTCAAAACTGTGGGGTTGTTAAAAGTTTTTAATGTTTTTGAAAGAAGTCTTTTATGTAGGCTACTAAGACTGCATATTTGATCAAAAAAGAAAAACAGTAGCATTGTGCAATATTATTACAAACAGACTAATGAACATAAACAAAAAATAACCAAAACACATTCCCAAAGCCAGATAAAAGTCCTCAGTGGACATGTTTCATATTGTGGCTCTCGGCCTGATGACAGTCAAAAGGAGAAGTGGAAGTACAAAAAACATACATCACTGATGCAGCGCAGGTGCCAGGCAATCTGCTCCAGCCAGTCGAACTTCATTGGGCATATGAATACAACCCTGACTGTTTAATCATGGATGATTGTGTTACTATATGTGGCCGCATTCAGAAATAGCGTTTAAATGATCTCATTACACTAATTGACTTCTTTTTTTGTCTGCAAAAATTTAGCCCATATGTCTTTCTGAGCTTCAGCGTTCTGTTGCTTTCTCCTCTTTGGAATGTATTGGGCTTGGGGGAGTTTCAGATTCAGACGGTTTATAAAATCCATCTGTTTCATTTTTAAATATCAGAAGGCCTTGTTCTGTCAAGCGACAGCAGGGTAACAGGGTGCACAAGGAATTATATGATCAGAAGGTGAACTGTGAAACTACAGCTTTGTGTAGTACATGAAAATATTTCTCAGGATTCACCATTTTCACAACAAACACAATTCATATATTAACAAATCGGTCAAAATAAACCCTGTGTTGAAATTAGTGAGACTTACAAACTGTAAACCACATAGCAGATCTCATAGTATCTTAAACCACATGATAGATTCAAAAAAAGAGTACATTTTTTTTGGATCTCAGATTCAACACATTGACACATTAATTTACGCTATTAGTTAAAGGGTTAGTTCACCCAAAAATGAAAATTCTGTCATTAATTACTTGCCCTCATGCCGTTCCACACCCCTAAGACCTTCGTTAATCTTCGGAACACAAATTAAGATATTTTAGTTGAAATCCGATGGCTCAGTGAGGCCTCCATAGGGAGCAATGGACACTTCCTCTCTCAAGATCCATAAAGGTACTTTTAAAAAACATATTTAAATCGGTTCATGTGAGTACAGTGGTTCAATATTAATATTATAAAGCGACGAGAATATTTTTGGAGCGCCGAAAAAACCAAAATAACGACTTATTTAGTGATGGCCGATTTCAAAACAATGCTTCAGGAAGCATCGGAGCACAAATGAATCAGTGTGTCGAAACTGCTGTTCGGAGCGCCAAAGTCACGTGATTTAAGCCGTTGGCAGTTTGACACGCGATCCGAATCATGATTCGACACACTGATTCATTTGTGCTCCGAAGCGTCATGAAGCAGTGTTTTGAAGTCAGCCATCACTAAATAAGTCGTTATTTTGGTTTTTTTGGCGCTCCAAAAATATTCTCGTCGCTTTATAATATTAATATTGAGCCACTGTACTCACATGAACTGATTTAAATATGTTTTTAGTACCTTTATGGATCTTGAGAGAGGAAATGTCATTGCTCCCTATGGAGGCCTCACTGAACCATCGGATTTCAACTAAAATATCTTCATTTGTGTTCTGAAGATTAGCGAAGGTCTTACGGGTGTGGAACGGCATGAGGGTGAGTAATAAATGACAGAATTTTCATTTTTGGGTGAACTAACCCTTTAATAGTAGATGTAGGGAATTAATCTGTGATGACTCATTTAATAGAAACAATCTCTCAGTCAGATTTATTAGATGCTGATGCAGTAATTATTAATGGTTTAGTTCTTCATGAGTCAAACAATAACTTAAGATCATCTGCGCATTAGTTAAGCATGAATTAATGCATATAGCTTGTTTCCAATCACGTGGTTCTGATGACACGCAAAATTCTAATAGATGGCAGGAAGTTCAAAAACAGAATGGAAGACATAGAGGAAAGTCTGTATTGTAGCGGTTTAGATACTATTTCAAAAGATAAACAAAAATCACCACTTATGTTAGACGTGATCCTTAAGTTATGAAGAGGAGTGATTTTTCTACTGAATTGAAAGACTTGCCTGCCATCAAGGCGGTAGATATAGAAAATGTGAAGCTGCCATCACGTCATGTTTAGTTCTAGTTTGGTTTGTTTATGTCACGTTTATCTCTGGTTTGTTTATTCTGCTAGTGACGTTAGGGCAGCATTTTGATTTTTCGTCGTAATTTTGAAAAATGTCGCCATTGTAGGTCATTCACGCTGAATCAGGAATTGAAATAGGAACTCGCATCATCGTTCAGGGAAAAAAAACTGGATGGTGTAATTCAATTTTCGCCTTTTCTACGTGTAAAAACACACTAAGGGAAGCAGGTTGAGGAGGTGACGGGCAGACGCCGTATAGCAAATCTAATAATGTCACTGATTGAACCCACTGCCTATCACTCAATAAAATAATCACATTGAGTGTTTTTTTTTAAAGTTTTAATATTTTAAAGCATAATTTATTCCTGTGATGGCAAAGCTGAATTTTCAGCATCATTACTCCAGTCTTCATTGTCACATGATCCTTCAGTGACAATCATGTTTATGTCAAGTTAAATCGAACTTTTATTTTGACGGTTTGCCTAGAGCTTTGAGTTTCTCTGTGACGGTAGTTTTCTCAAATGAAGCGATTAAATGCTGATGAAGTGACTTTCAGAGCAGCTCTGGAGATGAATTCATTCTAATATGATGATTTGCTGCTCAAGAAACATTTCTTATTCTTACTGATGCTGAAAATGGTTGTGCTGCTTATTTTTATTTATTTATTTATTTATTTTTGTGGAAAACGTAATACATTTTTTAGATAGAATAGCATTATTTGAAACAGATTTGTAACATTATAAATGTCACTTTTCATCAAGTTAAAGGATTAGTTCACTTCAGAATTAAAATTTTACTCAACCCCATGTCATCCAAGATGATTGTCTTTCTTTCTTCAGTCGAAAAGAAATGAAGGTTTTTGAGGAAAACATTCCAGGATTTTTCTCCATATAGTGGACTTCAATGAGGTACAACGGGTTGAAGGTCCAAAACGAAGTTTCACTGCAGCATTAAAGGGCTCTACACAATCCCAGCCATTAAATAAAAAAAGAATAAAAATTATACACTTTTTAACCACAAATGCTCCTCTTGCACTAGCTCTGCGATGCACCACGCATTACATAATCATGTTGGAAAGGTCACATGTGACGTGTGCGGAAGTACTGAGCAAGTGTTTACAAAGCGAACATGCAAAGACATACGCCTTGTCCAAACACCCACACTTCAGGTCTTGGCCACTTGAGAGCACGTGCACGCAACAGTGAGTAAGTGCGCAAGACTGTCCCATGTCTTTAAAATGCCAAAGTGCAGTGTCTTTGACACACACTAAACCCACACTATCTCGAATATGGCTTCGGAGCGGTATTTGAGGATAAGCGTATCCCATCATGCATTATGTTTGAGAATTCATGTGTCCTTAAATCGCGAGATGTCATTTGAAAACATTGCACTGTAAGTTAAATTAATTAGACATTACATGTAATTTGATAGTACAACATAAAGTGTTGCACATTTTATTGGTGCAGTACAGAAGCTCTAACGTTAAATGGCCACGGATTATTATTATTTTTTCTATCTTTTTTTCTCGAGATCACAACTTATTGTCTCATGATCTCCAGATAAAGTTGTTTTCTCGTTATCACGACTTAATCACTGCTCTAAGTTACACAAATGTGCCAAATATAACTGATAGGGTGCGTATACTGTGTTAGTTCATATTGTAGGGCCCTATAATTTCCGCGATCACAGAATCGCGGACGGAATCGCGGAATCCAGTCATAAAAACGGAATTTACTATATAACAAATATATAAAATTTTTGATGAATGAATTAAAAGCAGGTCAGTACACATAAATTAAATAGCGATATAGACTACAGTGCTTCCCACAGGTTTGAAATATACTTGCGGTGGTAGCCGGGTGAAAAATCCTCCTATTACCCACGGCACAAAAATGATCTACTACATGTGACAAACAATGTGTGATTTTTAACAGTATTTTTATTTATTGAAATTCATTTTAATTACATAGCATATTACATTTAATTACATACTAATATTATGCATTATTATGCATTGTAAATTATGCAAAATTACAGCATTTAAATGGTTTACATTTTCCTATGTTCTCCTTGCTGTCATATATTGTCTCTCTCAGTGAATGGGACACAGATTTTACTAGTAAAATTTATAAAATGAATAATATATCTGTCAAATAATGTTCTTAGTGTTTTCTTCCTGTGGGCGAGACTACAATAATTTACTATGAATTAAATGGAAATCAAATTAAATACAATTTATTGTGTAACCAAAATACCAATAATGCCCAAAAGAAAAAGAAAAAACTTAGCGTGTGACTTTTAATTATAAACAAGCCCGAAATACACCGGTACTCTTATTTTGAAATGTCTGTACTATTGCAGGCCGATCCTTCAGATTCTTACAATCGTTTAAAACATTTTATATAAAGGCCATAAAGTAGACATTGTAATAATTCATCAACTTGAGTTCATTAGCAATCACTTGGCATAAATCTGCGCTTTTCATTGATTGAGAACAAAGTCCCTTTAAGACAAGTCATTTCACTCGGCGGCTATATTTGAAACACCTCTCGGGCATCCTGGGCATCATGCAGCTCCTATCTCTTTGAATGGGGAAACATCAAATTCTCCAAAACTGTTCAACAAAATTGAAACATGAAAACAATGTCTATAATAATATGAAATAATTTTTTTAACAGGTTATGACAATTGTTTGTGATGTTATGTTGTATTTATTGTGCATTAGCCACTTATAATATGCTGGGACGGTCATTTGAGCAACAAGATCGCAGCACATCTCAATTCTCAAATGATGCGTTCTCTGTCCTCGCGTCCTTCCGAGATCGTTCTTTCAAGGTCGCCTGGCAAGACCGGACTCCACAAGAACGCAAGTCTGTTCTCTGCGTTCTTGGAATTGAGAAACAGCTGTAGTCTGAAGCGCTGTCGCGTGAGCTTGTTGGACGCGCAACAGCGCCCCCTTGTGACTTTGCAAAATGCAGCGCCCGTTTGAATGTTAGTGGGAGTAAATAGTTCTGACATAACGAGCAGGTACGAAACGACAGATGGTTTCATAATCTTGCGCGGATATAAAAGTATAAGAGGATAAAAATAATAAAAGCAAAAATGTGTCTCCGAATATACTTGGGCGGCCGTTATTATATGTGGGCGGCCCACCCAAGTAAAGTCTGTGTGTGGGAAGCACTGGACTAGTGACTGAATATTAAACCGCAAAAAGACTATTTAAACATGAATCCTGCATGCCTGTGTGACTCTGAAATGAATGATGCGGAAGCGCAGTTTCATTTACCTCACACACTCTCGCGCGGGGGCGCACGTGCGACGCTCGCAGTGTTTTCGTCCTCTGTCGCCTCATTATATGAACGCGCGAATTCATCTCCAGAGCTGCTCTGAAAGTCACTTCATCAGCATTTAATCGCTTCATTTGAGAAAACTACCGTCACAGAGAAACTCAAAGCTCTAGGCAAACCGTCAAAATAAAAGTTCGATTTAACTTGACATAAACATATTACTGTTGTACAGTAGAATTTAGATAAATTAATTTAATAATAAATGTTTTAATCCATGTTTTAATTTTAACAGTACAGCTCTGTTGTGCAGCACATTGTTTGACAAAAAAGTTTAATTTCATGATTAAAAGATAAATTAAATGGTATGCGTTAATTTGATTGCCAGAAAAATTTAAATACACAACAGAACTTCTGAAAAAAATATATTTTGTAATTAATATTGTTGTTTTTAAGAATTCAATGAATTAGACATGCTTTTTGATTATTAAAATGGAATTAAACCATTAAAATGGAATCCAGAAAACAGAATTTGGTAAAAATTAAATTTGAGGGGAAAGAATAAAACGTAGGGCCCTAAAAAAATGTAATTTCTTTGTTAAACTTTTATTAAATTGTTGGTAAATTGGACAAGATTCATTATTTCAATAAATTAGACATGCTTTTTGATTACTAAAATTTAATTTAACCATTAAAATGGAGTCAAAAAATAAATAAAACGGAATCCAGAAAAATTAAAACGGAAGAAACGAATTTGGGAAAAAATTGAACGGAATTTGGGAAAAAAAATAAAACGGATTTTATAGGGCCCTAATATCGGCCCAGATTGTACGAATATCGGACAGAGAGTCTTCGTGATCGCTTTATTTTGTGCAGTATTGTGTGCGTTAAGTAATTAACTTAACTGTTATATGCTTGAATATGATTATTTTGCTTGAAACTGTATCTGACTGCTAGATGCATGACTCATCACAGTTTCACTACCGCAATAGCGTTCGGTGAGATATATTGCTTCTTAAAACCAATTTTGATGTCACCTATTGTATTGTCTACTTTTCTTTGTAGGAAACCACACACATACACATAAACACTCTTCTCAAACAGCATCCCAAGATTGATTTAGCCTATATCAACTGTATTAAAGTTTTGTTTTTTGGAAATCTGGAGTATTGCACCTCTTTTTAATGGAAGAGCTAGGAGGAGGAAGACAGTTTAACACACATGATATCACAGCAAAAATAACAAACACATTATGTAATATAATTTTATTTCAAAAGAATGAGGAAAATAAAGTGGGTTTAATCCAAGCAGCTCTAAAAGTTTTTATAGAATAATCTGGCATCCTTCTGAAGGCACTCCGCCTGCGCTTGAAGTGTTGAATGCTCTGTTGATCATTTAAACATGTTAATTACACAAATAAAATGTTTAGCATACATTTATTTGAACAGTGATTGATTAGCCTATATTTATTTATTTATTGTAGACTTTATTATTAAGCGAAGTAAACATTTTTCTCAAATATCCACAAGATATAAGAGCGCATGATTTATCCGTCGATCAGATGCGTTCGTTACTATAGCAACAGTAGACTCCGGGTACAGTGTGTTTCAGAATCAATCATTGTAAAAAGAACTTTTATGTTGAGATCACAAGAAAATTAAGTTGTGATCACCAGAAAACAACTTTTGTTTTCTCGAGATCACGAGAAAAGTCGTGATCACAAGAAATCAAGATAGAAAAAATAATAATAATAATCCATGGCAATTTAGGGCTTCTGTAGTACAAAGATGTGTAGCCTATGTGTATTTTGTACAACATTTGCAACTGCTTTTTATCACTTAATTAAAAGCACCACAATTTTTATATTGTGTTTTCTGTTAAAATAGTGACCACTGAACAGACATTTAAAAGTTTTTTTTTTTAAATGTAAAGTTTTGAAAATAATAGTTAAAAAAAAAACCTCTGTAAACACTTGCATTTTTTGTAACACTATAAGTGTGTCCCTTCGGGTAATCAAAAGTTCTGTACACAATTGCAATCTTCACGCCTACTTGAACACTTGAGCCAAATACAGGAAATACATCAGCTGACAAGTGGTAAAGTGCAAAGACTGCAAGTGTGGGTATTTGGACAGGGCATATGTCAAACGGCCTTTACAAAAAAAAAAAAAAAAAGGTAACACAACAATGTGAAAATGAGTTTTTCGCCCTACCGCGGTACTTCCTCTGCCTCACGTGTGACCTTTCCAGTGTGATTAAGTAATGTGTGGCGCATCGCAGAGCTAGTGCAAGACGAGCATTTGTGACTAAAGGAATAGTTCACCCAAAAATGAAAATTATCCCATGATTTACTCACCCTCAAGCCATCCTAGGTGTATGACTATCTTCTTTCAGACAAACACAATCCGAGATATATTTCAAAATATCCTTAGTCCTCCAAGTTTTATAATGGTTGTGAATGGTAACCCACATTCTGAAGACAGAAAAAATGTATCCATCCATAAAAAAAGTAATCCATACGGCTCCAGGGGGTTAATAAAGGCCTTTTGAAGTGAAGGGATGTGTTTTTGTAAGAAAAATATCCATATATAAAACTTAAATTCAAATAACGAGCTTCCGGTAGACGACCGCACGCAGAATGCGCAAGTTGACTAGCGCCAAATGAGTAACCCGTGACGCGATGTATGACGCAGGATGTTGGAGTATCGTAAGCTTTGACGCCTCTCGCTGTTCAAACAAATACGGCTGGTTAACAAACTCAAGCTCCTCTTCTCTTATATTGAAATCCTTTAGACTTCTGATTTGTGACCAGTGTTTTGTTTTGCTCTCTCCTCTTCGCCTCCACGTTCGTCATTGCGTTGGGGTCAAAGGTCGCTCTTCCGCCCAAATTGACGTGCGCAATATGTGTACGGTCGTCTGCTGGAAGCTCGTATATATTTGAATTTATAAAGTTTTATATATGGATATTTTTCTTACAAAAACACATCCCTTCGCTTCTAAAGGGCCTTTATTAATCCCCTGGAGCCGTATGGATTATTTTTTTATGGATGGATGCATTTTTTCTTTCTTCAGAATGTGGGTTGCATTCACAACCATTATAAACCTTGGAGGACTAAGGATATTTTAAAATATATCTCGGATTGTGTTCGTCTGAAAAAGGTTGTCATATACACCTAGGATGGCTTGAGGGTGAGTAAATCATGGGATAATTTTCATTTTTGGGTGAACTATCCCTTTAAAAAGTATACAAATTTTTTTTTTTTTTTAGAAAATGACAGATTGTTTCGCTAGATAAGACCCTTATTCCTCGGCTGGGATCATGTAGAGCCCTTTGAAGCTGCACTGAAACCCGCAATTTTGATCTTCAACCCGACTGGTATCCATTGAGGTCCACTCTATGGAGAAAAATCCTGGAATGTTTTCTTCAAAAACCATAATTTCTTTTCAACAGAAGAAAGAAAGACATACACATCTTGGATGACATAGTGGTGAGTAAATTATGCTTTGCGACTTTATTATAAGAATAAAAAATTGAAAAAAATACTAATATATATATATATATATATATATATATATATATATATATATATATATATATATATCGCTTCACCTTTATGAATCAAGAAATTACGGAGCCCCTGAAGGGAGATAGTGACGTAAAAATATGAGATGAGAGGAAAACTTATATTTCAGTGCTTTTTTAGGAAAGGGTTTCTCTCTGGCTGGTCGTAACCTTATTCTTGACCAGTAGCCTAGTAACCTTCTACTAGCAAATCTTATTGGATGCCACAAGAAATCCTTCATCTTATCTGATAAAGTTCTCTGCTTATGCTGCCGTGCAGTGAAAGTGCGCTCAGACTTTTAGACCCTACTCTATACAGTATATATGCCTACATGAAATGGGTTGTTACATCAAATGTACATTTATGATTTTACAACTTCCTGAACATAACACACACCTGGAGGGAGAAGGAGATAAAATATGTGAGAATGTTATGCAAATGAGGTCATGTGGAAAGTGATGTGGAAATGGGGGGTTACAACCACAAAACAGTTGCCGTAAATTTGGTGCAATGCCAAGTGTAGAGCAATAGAGAGAGAGAGAGAATCTAGCATTTGAATCTTACCACTTGTTGCTCAGTGACAACAGGATGCAAATGTGGAAATGCGTCTCTTGTTACATTTTTACACTAGTCTGTATATACTGTGGCTTTTTTGTTCTTTTGCAGGAAGTGTCATTTTTTCATTTGCTGAGAGGTGTGGAGTGTTCGCTTCTGTTCTGACAGCTGCAAACAGAAGCTAGTATTGTCTTTGCAAAGGCACACTTCCTCTCAATGAAGTTTGACTGTGGCTGGAGTAGCCACATTTTTCAAACGGAAAAAGATACCTCCAAACCACATCGCACTCTTTGTCATTCTCTTTGTCTTTCTCCCTCTTCCCCTTTCTAGTGTCTTTATCAACAGAGTTATGCAACAGAGTTTTAGTCCTTGGCATAAACGAAGGATGGCATGAAGAAATACTTGTAGCTATATCTCAGGCGACCAAAGGTCTTGACCTAGAGGTTCAGAACCCTTGACTTCCTTTGTTGTTTCTGTTTCTGTCCCTCTATCTCCCCTAACAAAAAAATTAGTATCAAGATCACTGGGTCTCATTCACTAATAATTGCATGGATTTGTATTTATACACACAGAAGAATTACTCATGAAACATTTCCGCCTAATTCACAACGTGTGTACACACACAAATTTGTTCACATGACACCATTTTTGACTAAAAATGGAAATCTTTTTATGTGTTTTGGCTGTTCATTTACATGACAACAGCGTTTTGGGGGCCTGAAAATGCACATTTTTGAAAATGGGTTTCAAAGTGCACGTTTTTTAAAACAATACTGTTATTATCTCTGTGTAAACTACAAAAACGCAAATTTGTGAAAATGATGACATCATGCACATGCGTATTAACAAAGACTATAGAATAACACAAGACGCGTCACTCGTGTTCCCGGTGTAATGACATTTGTTAAGACATTTGCTTTAAACATAATAATGCTCCTGATAACTTTCATCAAAGACTATAGAATAACAAGACATGTCACATGTATTCACATGATTGCTTTGAATGGGAGAAAGTGAAACGCGCAATATGGCGAAATAAGTCCCGCCTTCTAAATAAGAGCCAATCGCCGACTGGTAAAGTCATCGCGTCATTGCAGCGGCCGTTAGAAGCTCCAGTTTCTATAGAAACATAGGGACACGCATTTATGTCTGCGCATGCGCATTAGGTTGATCCAGCCTGAAAAATACAGTTTTTTGTCATGATTCGAGCGTTTAGAAACTAAATTTATGAGACAGTTGTTGTCAGATTTCATTGGTGATTTCAAATCTGAAATTTAATCGAAAGCTTGGCAAACAGCTTTAGATAATTTGATGTTTCCCCATTCAAAGAGATAGAAGCTGCACTTGAATGCCCGAGAGGAGTTTCAAAGATGGCTGCCGAGTGAAATGACTTGTCTTAAAGGGACTTTGGTATTAAGTGTTCAGTCTGTAGACCTTCCCTGCGTTCCATTCGGAAGGGCTAATCCCTATGCCCTAAGCCCTTCAAAGGGTTTACCCTCTAGAGTGAGAGCTTCGAAGGGATGAAGGGTGCAGGGGTCAAAAAAACTCTTGTTTTGGAACGCACTTCTGCGTCATCTTAACGTGACAATCAAGGAGCAGTAGATTGTGCAAGCTGCGCCCTTTGTTTAACATTAGTTTATATATTTATTTATTTTTGGTTTATCGCACCAAATTCTATATTGTATCTATGAATTTTAAACATTTGAATGGACTGTACTTAAACAAAAATACTTTACAGCTCCCTTAATCAATGTCATTTTGACCATAATAATGTACCAAATCTAACTCGTATAAACATTACAGTAGTATAGAAAAATACATTTATTGTTCAAATCCAACTCCGAGCCTTTTGTACGCATTCTGTGATGTCAAACAACTTCCCTGTGCAAAGGATCATGGGGGCCCGAAGTGTCCATCAGTTGTACCCTTCGAAATCCTTCATTCTGAAGGGCCCTTTGAAGTGGCCAGTTTTGAGCACTTCGGTTTGGAACGACCCTTCAACATGGCGACCATGGTTATTTTCACTCCGAAGTGCCCTTCGGAGGGCGATATATGCCATTTGGAACACACCGCTTATGTAGCTCTGCCTCTTTTTCAGCGCTGCACTCGTTGTCTTTTGTCTTCCAGTTTATAATATTTCCACAGCGATCTTACATATTTATGAATGAACAGAGCTCATTTTAAAATCTTCCCGGTGTACTGACATTTGTTAAGACATTTGCTTTAAACATAATAATGCTCCTGATAACTTTCATCAAAGACTATAGAATAACAAGACATGTCACATGTATTCACATGATTGCTTTGAATGGGAGAAAGTGTAACGCGCAATATGGCGGAATAAGTCCCGCCTTCTAAACAAGAGCCAATCGCCGACTGGTAAAGTCATCGCGTCATTGCAGCGGCTGTTAGAATCACCGGTTTCTATAGAAACATTTAGGTCTGCGCATGCGCATTATCTTGATCCAGCCTGAAAAATATATTTTTTTTGTCATGATTCGAGCATTTAGAAACTAAATTTATGAGCCGGTTGTTGTTAGATTTCATTGGTGATTTCAAATATGAAATTTAAAAGAATTTGATGTTTCCCCATTCAAAGAGATTGCATGATGCCCAGGATGCCCGAGAGGCGTTTCAAAGATGGCCGCCGAGTGAAATGACTTGTCTTAAAGGGACTTTGCTTTCATTAACTCTAAAACAAGTAAATCCACTTCACCAGCTAATTATTCTTTGACAGTGATGCCATTGAAATATACAGAGCTACCACAAAAACGGAAGTTATATTATATATATATATATATATATAATAGCCTCACTAACATGAAATGGACTGTTTCAGTTCCTACATTTTTCATAAATTTAGAATAAATGTTAGTACAAAAGTTAAATTATGATTTGTTCTTGAAACCGTTCATAGGCAGATTTCACATGCTCATTTGCAATAAATGTATGCAGAGCCTATTAATTAATAGCCCACACTGTTGGGCTGACTCTTTTTGACTGAAGCAGAAAATCTCCTTTTGACACTTCACCTCAGGAAATTAATGGAGTTTCATCACCCATGTCTGCTCCCGTGTAGAAAAACATCTGCATGGCGAGCCCTCCAGTAGACAATCCCTCTGGAGAAGCAGCGGAATCGTGCGTGCCACAGAGTTCACCCTGGAGTTCACCAGTAACGAATGGAGTGTTGACCTTTCTTACCCAAGAACATCTAATAAGATGCTTGTTTTTCAGCAGTGCATGTGCTAAATCTGTACAGTTGTGCGAAAAACCAATTATAATGCTTACATGGTCATATTAAAAGAAATCTGCTTTGAATTATTGTACATATGTGAGAATGTAACCTCTGATACATACCATCTGCTTGCAAAGTAGTTAAAAACATGTAAAAACCCCGTTTGTATAAAGATTCTAATACATTTTTTTTTTAAAGATATATAGCAAGGAGACTCATATGCCTTCAGGAGACCATGTGCTAAATCCACTGTTTTTCCATCAGCGTGCATCTTTGTGTGTAAAGCGGCTTATATTGTGTTCTTTTGGCACATTGTTAATATAAAGCTTCTCCTCCCTGTTGTCTTCAGCAATGAAAGACTTTAAGGTGACAGTGAGGCGCACAGAGGCTTCTGAGAGATGTGGCCTGAAAGGAACAGTGCTGTTACGGACTGATTCTGACAGCCTTCTACTGAAAGAACCTAAGACAGGAGAGGTTCTCTACTCCTGGCCCTACCGTTTCCTCCGCAGGTTCGGACGAGACAAGGTATGCCTTTCACGGTGACCTGCAATCATTCATTTAATGTTAGTAAGGCAAGCATGGTGTGTGATCTCTGTGTGAGTCTTGCCCCAGTATAGTGATGATACTGTAAAAAGACACAGTCCTTTAGATGAGATGTTAAAGTGATGTCCAGTCACTCATGTGGGGAAAAAAAAAAAAATCTAGGGTGTTTCTTGAAAATAATTGCCTCCCAATCATTTTGTCATGACTTTAAATTACAAAACAAACTATGAAAACATATTTTATTCAATAAAAAAATTATAAATTTGGAAAATAGAAAACCATCTTAGATCAGCATACCACAATAGGCTGATTTAAAGGGAAAGTTCACCCAAAAATGAAAATTATCCAATTATTTACTCACCCACAAGCCATCCTAGGTGTATATGACTATCTTCTTTCAGACGAACACAATCGGAGTTACATTAAAAAATATCTTGACTCTTCCAAGCTTTATAATGGTAATGAATGGCACTCCTGATTTTGAAGTCCAAAAAGCGCATCCATCCATCATAAAAGTAATCCATACGACTCCAGTGAGTTAATAAAGGCTTCTGAAGCGAAGCAATGGGTTTTTGTAAGAAAAATATCCATATTTAAAACTTTATAAACTAAAATAGATAGCTTCTGGCAGACGACAGTAAGCATATTACGCCACAAGAGTAATCCCTGATGCGATGTATGACACAGGATGTAGGAGTGGAGTAAGCTTAGATTGCGGTTTAAACAAATAGGACTGGGCAACAAACTCAAGCTCCTCTTTTCTTATATCGAAATCCTCCAACATTTCTCTTTAAAAATTCTTGTTTTAGACTTATAATTCGTGAACGGTATTTTGTTTTTCTCTATCTTCTGCACTTCTGCACTTCTGCACTCATCATTGTGTCGGGTCAGGGGTTACTTTTCCACCGTTACTCGATTTGCGTAGGCCGTCTGCCGGAAGCTAGTTATTTTAGTTTATAAAGATTTAAATATGGATATTTTTCTGACAAATACCCATTGCTTTGAGGGTGAGTAAATCATGGGATAATTTTTATTTTTGGGTGAACTCTCCCTTTAAAGGGATAGTTCACCCAAAAATGAAAATTTGATGTTTATCTGCTTACCCCCAGGGCATCCAAGATGTAGGTGACTTTGTTTCTTCAGTAGAACACAAATGATGATTTTTAAGTCCAACCGTTGCCGACTGTCAGTCAAATAATGCTGGTGGATGGGAACTTCTACTATAAGAGTAAATAAAACTTGCATAGACAAGTCCAAATTAAACCCTGCGGATCGTGACGACACATTGAACGATCGGTTTGTGCGAGAAATCGAACAGTATTTATATAATTTTTTAACTCTAATACACCACTATGTCCAACCGCATTCAGCACTCGTTAGTAAGGTCTGATCACGCTCTGACAGCGGCAGTGATGTCTAGCACTCATTGAAGTATATGCGCGAGACATCACTGCCGCTGTCAGAGCGCGATCAGACCAAACGAATCGAGTGATGAATGCAGTTGGACATAGTGGTGTATTAGAGGTAAAAAATTATATAAATACTGTTCGATTTCTCACACAAACCGATCGTTTCGTGTCTTAAGACATCAAAGTGTCGTCACGAGCCGCAGGGTTTAATTTGGATTTGTCTGTGCAAGTTTTATTTACTCTTATAGTAGAAGTTCCCATCCGCTAGCATTATTTGACTGACAGACGGCAACGGTTGGAGTTAAAAATCATCATTTGTGTTCTACTGAAGAAACAAAGTCACCTACATCTTGGATGCGCTGGGGGTAAGCAGATAAACATCAAATTTTCATTTTTGGGTGAACTATCCCTTTAAGCTGCATTTTTTTAAGCAGGGAAATACTTTATAAACCATCACTGGCAATCAATCAGTAAAGCTATAAAGGTACACTACCATTCAAGTTTTTTTTTTTTTATTAAATTGAAATTAAATTCTAAAAAGAGTGGAGTATCTTTTTACTACTAATTTAACTTCTAATTACACATATCATTTCTCGATAAACAGGCAACATTCTCCTTTGAGGCTGGGCGAAGATGCGACTCTGGGGAAGGCAACTTTGAGTTCGACACAAAACAAGGCAACGCCATCTTCCAATCTGTAGAGGCCGCCATCAATCTACACAGAGTCCATTTACCTGTGAAGCAGATATCGAGTGTGGAGCGAGATCCCATGCCCTCTTCACCTCGAATGAGAGGTGAGGAACCGTCGGTCTACAGTATGGTGACTGACGGAACAATCAGAGACTGTCCCAAACCACCTCAGAACCCTCAGCTTTCCAGACTTGAAGCCCCTACAGAGAAGCTTCTGACGGGAGTCAAGAGTCTGACTCTGGACACCAGGCCTCCGCCACGTAAGAGCCAAGTCAAGAACTTCCGCAGCTGTCCCTTGGCCAATACGGAAGATGAGATGTATTCCCGGGCCATGGCACCGGATCCAGATCGGGGAAGTCCAGGGGAGAAGAGAGAACCAATAGACAGACGTTCCACATGCTCCAACCCTGAGGACTCGGACTACTCACTGCCTTTTGACACCATTGCCAAGAATGTTATGGTAGACATTTTGTCCGCATCAAACCCTCCACCTACTTTAGTGGAACCCAGTTGTGAAAATGACAAGAAAGGCAACGCAGAGAACACAGAACCGCTTTATGACATTATAGATGAAACTGCTATCAGAACCCGTTTCACAAAGAGAAAAACAAATTCTTACAAAGTGGAGCACATCTATGATGAACCGGAAGGTTGCGGTGTGGCCCCAAGTGTGCCTCCATCTCTCTATGATGAACCGGAGGAGGTCAAAGGTCATGCTTGGAAGATGTTGGGCACAGTAATGGATCCGACCGGTCACGAGTACCCGTACAACGCTTCTGCGGACGACTATGCGGTTCCTAAACCTCCCAGGAGAGCCTTGATGTCAAAGCAAAGGGACAGTGAGGAGGAAGACGGTTCACCATATGATAACATCATGGTGAAAGTGACACACAAAAATAACTAAGAACTGCTTCAGAATCTAATATATGAGTAACCATAATGATTGGTGATGCTCAGTTATGTGGCATCTCCACTACAGAGACAATGAAGTGAAATATTATTGTGTGAATGAATGAATGAAATATTTAATCAAATAATAAGCAGAATGGATAATGGTTATCAGAGTGCTTTACTGAATAAAAAAGGGATTTTTTATATCTAGAAGTTTATATCTCGCAATACAGACTTTATAACTCGCAAATGCTATTTTGAGAAAAAAAAAATCTGAATTTCATGAACTCGGAATTTTGACTTTATTTATGGGACTCCTAGTTTAAAACTCAGTATTCTGACTTTTTTTCTTAGAATTGTGAGATATAAACTCGCAATTCAGAGAAAAAAGTCAGAACTGTGAAAAATAAACTCGCAATTCAGAGAAAAAAGTCAGAATTGTGAGTTATAAACTGGCAATTGTTAGTTATAAAGAATTGTGAGAATTGTGAAAACCTGCATCTTATGCTCTAACCACCCACAAACCAGTTTAACAAATAACTAAATGTGCTAAAAATGGAGCTCCTTTTTATGTAAATTAGGCTCATTATAGCACCTTATTCACAAAACGCATCCCATGAGCCCACTTTTGGATTTTTAAATAACACCTGTAATCCAGTTTAACCAGAAGCAAAATGAGTTAAAATAGCGCTACGCAATGAATATTCTATTTTTAATTTTATGTAAATTAGGTTCATTATAGACTATACCTTATTCACAACATATCACTATTTGCCAGAGCGATTGACGTAGCATTATGTTGATCAGGTTACAGTTATTTGTAAAAATTTTATTTATTCATACAAGCATACTTTTGGATTTTTAAAGATCACCTATAATTAATATTTTTATTTAAGCACAAGCACTCCTTTTTAAGTAAATTAGGCTCCTTATAAACTGTACCTTATTCACAACACAAATCGCTATTTGTCATTGTGGTAACACTTCAGTATGGAGAACAATTATCACTTTTAGCTAGTTGCTTATTAGCTTGCATATTGGCTGTTTATTAGTACTTATAAAGCACATATTAATGCCTTATTCTACATGACCATATTCTACACCACTTAATCCAACCCAATACCTGAACTTAACCACTACAACAACTACCTTACTAACTATTAATAAGCAGTAAATTAAGAGTTTACTGAGGGGAAAAGTCATAGTTGATAGTGAATATGTGTACCCCATACTAAAGTGTTATCATCATTGTGATTATCGTTGCGTTTTATTGTTTATGTGAACATTTATTTGTCAAATTGTATTTATTTAGACAAGCCCACTTTTGGCTCTTTAAAGGGTAACCGCAATCCAGTTTAACCAGTTGCTAAAAGCGCAAGTAGTGATTCAAAGTGAATACTCTTTCTTTTTTTTTAAAGTGCAAACACCTCTTTTCATGAAAAATGTATATATTAGGCTTATTATAGATTTCACCTTATTCACAACATGCATCACTATTTGCCAGTGCAATTAACATTGCATTATATTGATCATGTAAATATGTGTGTGTGTGTGCGTGTGTATTCAGATGAGCACCCGCAATCCAATTTAAAGGTCCCGTTCTTCGTGATCCCATGTTTCAAACTTTAGTTAGTGTGTAATGTTGTTGTTAGAGTATAAATAAAATCTGTAAAATTTTAAAGCTCAAAGTTCAATGCCAAGCGAGATATTTTATTTAACAGAAGTCGCCTACATCGAACGGCCAGTTTGGACTACATCCCTCTACTTCCTTTTTTAATGACGTCACTAAAACAGTTTTTTGACTAACCTCCGCCCACAGGAATACACAAGAGTTGCGTTTGTAGAGTGTGTTTGTCGCCATGTCGTCGAAACGCTGTTATTTTCATCCCGCAGTCCAATCACCGAGTCTGATTCCGGCTCAAATTGATAGGGTAAAATTAAAGACATGTTTACAATAACACTGAGCGCGTGCATCTCCACGTTATGGTAAGAGGCGTGACCTTTCCGGGCAAGGTTCGCTAAGCTGCTGTCGAATCACAACACAGGAACCGCTGGCACAATCAGAACTCGTTACGTATTTCTGAAGGAGGGACTTCATAGAACAAGGAAGTCATCAGCCCGTTTTTATGACAGTGGAAACAGCGGTATACAGATAAGTAAATTATGTGAAAAATACTGTTTTTTTTTACACGCGAAACATGAACACATGTTATATTGCACACTATAAACACAATCAAAGCTTCAAAAAACCACGAAAAACGGGACCTTTAAGTAGCGATGCACAGTGAATATTATTTTTTTTATGCAAACATATTTCCTTGTTATGTAAATTAGGCTCATTATAGATAAAAAAATCACATTTTAATGAGTCTGAATCTGTATAAAAAAGTATAGCAGATTGTGGTAGTCTGATGTATCCTCCACAACCTAGCAACCTAGAACCAACCATCAAGATAGGGATTTGCACAAAGCATTTGCGTTCAGCACAAATTCTGTGGCTGTGTTTACACTGTTAACTAATTTGCATAGGCCTAAGCACAATCGCTAAAACAGGGCTATCAGCAGGCGCAGTACATTCTTAGTGAATTCCTCACTAAGTGTCCAAATAGCAAGTGACCGTATCTACTCTGACCCGAGGCGTAGTTGATTTTATCCGGTTGTAAATCAAATAGTAATTTAGCTTCGATTGAACACGGGGCTCTAATAGCCCTGCTTGTGTCTTTTTTTCTTTTTGTTCTCATTTTAACGGGACTGTGATGGGAGCTTACACAGGTAATTAGAGTTCTGCAGATCTTTTCCAAAATGGATGACGCCCATTACTTAATCCTCTGCTTGCTAATGATGGACAAGGGAGTTCCTCCGAGTGTCATGGTATTATTCAGGCCAGACTCTGACTTTCCCCTCTCACAGGCTTCCTATTTTGAGGAACACATGAATAATAATAACTCGACTTGCAGAGGGAAACTGGGGCACTGTTAGGATTCTGCCGGGCTCCCTGCTTGTCACGGTTCATGAGTCCCACTCAGTCCGAGACTTTAAAAGTCTGAAAACACTTTACAGCTTTTATCCATTCAGTTTCTGTTTCTTGTTTCAGAGCATTCCAGAAATATGAACTGCATCACATGTGATGTGAATTGTTTATATGTATCTTTTTGTACATTTTAAATGCACACAGCATATTGATAAAGTTGTAATTAGAATGGATATAGTTCAGAGACTAAGTGATGTCAATGTAAAGCTATTTGCCGCCATCAGACTGCAGAGGGCGGTAGACCAGGATGTGTGCAGCTCATCAACTGAATAAAGTAGTGCAGACATGCACGCTGATGCACTTATTCCAGCTTTGGCAGTCTGGTGTGAGATGAGCTCTTTGCCGAAATGCTGTAAAAAATGAAAGCTTGCTGAGCACCGACTCTATGGCCTAGTTCCTTGTTGTGTTGTGTAAAAAATAGTTTGTTGAACACCAGGGGGCACTGTTTCTCCTCAGTAGGGAACCTCTGCAAAAACACTGCTTTGTTGGAGTCATGGTGTGCATCATTGGTGAGAGAGTCAAAAGCTTCAGGGGTGTTGATTTTATTTTTTTAATAATAAAAATATTCTCTCTTATTGTTGCACAGAAATCGACTTGGAGTATTCAATGGTATGTTTCAAATTATTAATGGGAAAAAAATCAACTCAAAAGTAACCGAAATATGCTTAGTGCTCCCTTACTGAATAAATAAGAGTGCAGCATGCTTATTTTAGGTGGAGATCATGAGCCTCATGCCAAGTTATGTTTCATGCCCACGATTCATTTGAAACAGACTTGACTCTAAGTCAGCGTGAGTGTAATGTAGAAGCTCTGAAAACAGACATTTCAAATAATGGTTCTTTCAGATGTAAACTGATAAAAGACCGGCCCTATCTGACACTGAATACAATGAAAGTGTCCAATGACCCCAATGATATCTACCTGTAAGCATTCCAGGTTATGTGTGTGTGTGTGTGTGTGTGTGTATATATATATATATATATATATATATATATATATATATATATATATATATATATATATATATATATATATATATATATATATATATATATATATATATATATATATATATATATATATATATATGGGTCATTGACAAATAAGTTTTTTTAAAAGTGTAAATAAAAACATAACAATGAGATTATGTGGTTTTTATAATCAATTAACACTGTTTTTGTCATTTACAAGATGGACAAAATTTGTCACCAAAAAAGCCATTCAGTTTAACCAGAATTTCGGTTTTACAGAAAGACACTTTTGGTTACACCGAATGACGATATTTTCAAACAATCCTAACAGGCTGATATCTAGCTAGCTAGCAAAAGGACAACCAAACATTTTATATTTAGTACAAGTTTTTTAAATATTACAACCTTTTTTCTTGTTTTATAACGGTTGTACTGAATGACCTAATGTTTTGGGACATGTGTATGAGCAAGTGAAAACATGAATTTTTCAAATAGTTCAGAAAAAGTTAGTTACTTGTGGTCATTTGCAGGTATCTGAATGATGTCACATCCTGTCACATGATATTGATGGCATGACTTGATCCAAAATGGTCCCTTTATATTGGTTACTCCGAATGACATCAATGAAATTAATTTTTCCGGACTTTCTTTCTCATAACAAAGCAACGACTTCTACACAATTTTAATACAATTTTGCACTGTGTTGATATATGATGTTATTATTATATTTATTACATTTTAAGATATTTTAATCACAAATGAAATGAAAATGAAATGGCTGTATTGGCCTTTGGACGGTTAAACCGAATGACCTTTTGACACTTCAAAATCTTTAAAATACCTTTATATTTAGCAAAATAGAGTTAAAAACTTTTGGATTCAATAAAAGATCTAGTTGTACAACCTTACTGTCATATCTTAGTTTTTTATTATTATTAAGGTCTTTATATACACACTGCCCTCCAAAGGTTTGGAAACACCCCTGACAAAGTGTGGTTTTGGATGATATCAGCATAAATCCTTATCATTTTTTGGTGCAAATACATTAAAGTAACTTGACATTATCATTGAAGACCAGCAATAATAATTTTCATTTTGATTACATAATAATAGCAATATATACATGTCAAAGTCAGACATGACCATTTGCCAGCTGTGATGCCTGGTTACTGGTTTAAACTTGGTCCAGGTTTGTAAAAGATTTTTGGGTCAGCACACCTTAACAGCTTCAACAATTGATTACCAATTAAGTTTAGAATACAATGAACCAATCAGAACCCAGTTTAGGTCAGATAGCTGCTAATGCTGGATATTTTGATGAATCGAAAATTTAATTTTTTTTCTATGTATAAACTGTTTACATAATAAAATATATTTTCGTAGTTTGTGTTGTCCCTTATCAGTGCAAAATGATCACAAATTAAAAAGGATTCATGTTAATATTGTCCAAAACCCCACTTTTCTAGGGCCTTTTGGAGGGCAGTGTATACTGTAATGACATGATGTTAGACATATTTAAGACATTACAAATCAGATGCTTGTAAAAATATTGCATTTTCTTTAATTTTTATAACCCAATGGTGTGCCATGGAGGAAAAAAAAAAAAAATCAAAAATATATATATGTGAAGATGGTGTTGCTCTCCAGGACACTAGTACTAATGGAGGTGGCCATAGGCTCGAAGGTAATATTATCCCAGGTAGCAGTGAACAGTTGAGGTACTACAGTCCTGCTCAATCATTTTTGTGCCCTTGAGCAAAACACTTCACCCCAGGTTATCCCACGGGTATTGTGCTCACAATTAGTGCATTGTAAGCCAATTTAGATGAAAGCATCTGCTAAAATGGCAAATATCATCTGCTATAATGGCAAATGAGCTTGTTTTTCAATTGAAGTACAAACTCTTAGTATAATTAGCCATATTACATATTTAGTACGTGTGTTGTTGAAGAGCGCGAAGCATTGCTTTTACAACGCTGATAACCCTACTTTAAAGCAATTGTGTCTGATCAATAAATACATGAGGATGTGCGGCGTTCGATGTCTTGGAGTGGTTAATTGGCTCCAGTGGATCCAATTTACCAGTGGCACTTTCTAATGATAAGCAACTACCCAATAGAATGGACCAAACTTAACAGCCGTTTCATATCCAGGAGCGACGCCTTTTAAATTCCAATTCATCACCATTGATTACACTAATGACAATATAAAGATTCTTATTCAGGCTGACCCTATGCTCTTTTATTTGCACTTGAGCGTGTTTTATTCTCTTTCATGAGTGGAATGTGTGAAGAAGCCATTGTTTTTTATTTCACTCAGCAGCACGTTTATATCAATGTGTTGTTGCTCTGATATTTCAATCTGACTCTCTCATCGGCTGGTGCAGTGACATCAGAAAATGGAACGAATTTCTTTTCCAACACCCTGGCATAGAGCAATGCTGTTCTGACAGCTTAATGTATGGCATTTAAAGCCGTTTCACCAAATCACTTCTACCCTCCGCACTGCGTGTCAAGCAGGATGACAGCAAAGTAGGGGTCACTGTCACTTTAAAGATGTATCGGGACATATTTGCATATATGAAAAATAAAGTGCACTGGGTGTTAGAAATGCCCTGTGATATGATGCTGGGATTTAAATTTTTTATCTCTTCAAATGAACTACTTGCAGTATTGCAGTACTTGACTCACAGTGAAGACATATAGAGATCTAAGTGAATAACAGATTGAAACTGGACGACAGCCAATGGTAGACAATCTTGCTCTGTGCAATCATTTATGTATGGTGATTAAAGTTATAACAGCCTACATCTACAAGTAACTTTTCACCCCTTGATTAGCTCAGTTGGAAAGGCGTTATATGTTATGAATAATCCCGTGTTCTCATGTAACATGCAGTGTTTATAGAGTCTAATGGTGAGGTCACTGAAAGGCAATGCTCTGTCCTCATGGAACTGAAGCTGCCAACCCATTTAGCTTTATTTAAAATACATCTAAGTCCAAATAAACATACTGAACAAGACTACACTTGCTACACTTGAACAAGACTACACTGCCCATCTGATTAAATGCTGTGCAGAGGTGAACAGCTGCAAATAAATACAGTGTGCAGACCTACATTCGTTCACAAGTTAACGTTTACATATAATCAGAAATAGTATAAAATATGCATTTTTGGTGTGCTGTCCGAGGAGTGGGCTCAGAGCCTGGAATTTGGTCCGAACCTGTAGCACCCCCCCCTCCCCCTCTCGAAATTTGGCCCCAACCCAGAGTACTCCCCCCCCAACCCTTTGCTGGGATAGGAAAAATCGAGTGTGAGGAGTTGGGGTGGAGGAGGTGTGCTGGGAAAATTGTTGTGGAACAAAGGTATGCCAGCTCTATACTGTATATAAGCCTCCTCTTGTGCTGAGTGGGCAGATTATCTGAACGTGCTCCTCCTGAACTTTTCTAATAAATCATTATGTGTGTAGGCCTATGGACAAAAAGAATGCATTAGCCACCTCATAGAAGGATCAGTATTTATTAAGTAATTGTGCTTATTAAAAGTGGTAACATCAGTAAATTGCCAAGTAATAAACTGAACAGAATACAGCAAAAATGTGTTTCATTTGAAACGCCACCCAAGTAATTGTAACTTTCTATTAAAGGTGCAATATGTCATATTTTTGCAGTAAAATATCCAAAAACCACTAGGCCAGTGTTATATTTTGTTCACTTGAGTATTTACAATATCCCAAATGTTTCCAACTATTTGTAAATCGTGAGAAAATTTTAATTTTAACCAAGGCTCCGGGACGTGTGAGGAGTCGCCTGTCAATTGCGTCATTCCCGCGTTACCCTTGGTCTGCCTCGGTTTCCAGGGTTTTTTTTTTGTAGAAACCATGGAAACACCAAAGAAGCGTTAATATATTACACGTTTTAAAGGTGCCCTAGATTCAAAAATTGAATTTACCTCGGCATAGTTAAATAACAAGAGTTCAGTACATGGAAATGACATACAGTGAGTCTCAAACTCCATTGTTTCCTCCTTCTTATATAAATCTCGTTTGTTTAAAAGACCTCCGAAGAACAGGCGAATCTCAACATAACACCGACTGTAACATAACAGTCGGGGTGTGCGCCCCCAATATTTGCATATGCCAGCTCATGTTCCCAACATTATGAAAGGCATTACACAAGGGCAGCCAGTATTAATGTCTGGATGAAAAACATTAGACAAGGGCAGAACGTCTGGATGTGCACAGCTGAATCAACAGACTAGGTAAGCAAGCAAGGACAATAGCAAAAAACCATCGTTTCTTACTGTATTCACGGAGACAAGAGCCGTCGCTATTTTCATTTTTAAACACTTGCAGTCTGTATAATGCATAAACACAACTTCATTCTTTATAAATCTCTCCAACAGTGTAGCATTAGCCATTAGCCACGGAGCATAGCCTCAAACTCATTCAGAATCAACGTAAACATCAAAATAAACACTTTGTAAAGATCCATTTTGAGGGTTATATTAGCTGTTTGAACTTTTTTTATGTTGTTTAAGGCAAGCGCGGGCTCTTGGGGCGTGGAGCACGAGAATTAAAGGGCCACACACCCTGAATCAGCTCAGTTCTAATTATGCCCCAAAATAGGCAGTTAAAAAAATGAATAAAAAAAAATCTGTGGGGTATTTTGAGCTGAAACTTCACAGACACATTCAGGGGACACCTTAGACTTATATTACATCTTTTAAAAAAAAGTTCTAGGGCACCTTTAATAGACAAGGGAACAACTGTTTTGATATATTTATAGACAGAAAAATGAATTATTGTTATATAGCTCAACACATTTAATCTTGTTTAAATCTAATTTTCTTGATTTTTTGCGAGTAACATGCTTTACCATGCCTCAGAAAAAAGCACTATTTCGTGAAGTAGCTAACATAGCATAATCAGATGCAGCTTTATTTTTAGTAACAGTAATACATAATTTTCTCCATCATACAATACGTTTTAAAATTAATTGCATGCCATTTATCAACACAAGCCATCCAGTATTTAATATGATATTCTAAAATCGATCTATCTTACTGCAAAGTGTCTTAAACAAGTGTCTCACAGCAGCCGCCGAGTGAACGCACAGAGTAACATTATAACATTTTCAACACACTGAAATGTATCTAATATGATAAACAGAGCTGCGTTACCTCATACTCATGACCGGAAAAGCGGAAGCGGCGCCGGCGACTGTGGCATAATAAAAGTTCCGCTGCTCACGACGTGTGTTGTACAATCGCTAGGTCCTGCTCTGCTTCATACTACAGTGGAGGTGGAGACCACATGTCCCAAGATCCCGCTCTCAAACGCCTTTGTTTTGAATAGGCTTCTAGCGATTTCTAGCGGACAAAATTATTATACATTGCACCTTTAATCTCTGGAATATTTGATTTGTAACATTGATCATTCATTGAGTGGTCAAATATTTTTATATAGGCAGTGACTATTTGCATTAAGTGAAAATAGCATATTTTCTTAGCGATAGATGCTATTTAGCGATACATTCTATTCTCACCATGTAAAAGTAGCAGTTCTTCGCAATAAGAATAAATTGTAATTAGATGCTATTTTACTTTAGGCTATATTGACAGATACTATTTGCACCTCAGTATTTTTGTACATTAACAGGATGCAATAATATCATAGAGTGTAAATTATTATATTTATTAAAATTATTAAATGGATGCTGCCTTATTGGGAGAGTAAAATCCCTCCCTACACCTTCCCCTAACCCTACCCGATAAACATTTTCATTAAACACTCGTTAAGCAGTTTATTTCCACTTTTAGTACATTATTTTAATTTTTATTTTAAATAAAAACTTTTCTGGTGTGATATGTGATGGGAAAATGGAGAAGAGCGAGCTCGGCAAAAGGCGGATTCAGCTAATTTTCTTAAGTTTATTTGTCTGAAGCATTAAGACAAACAACAAGTCAAATCAAAATCAATGATGTTCATATCCATGTATTTATTTATTTGGTAAGTCGCCATCTAATAAGTAGGATCATTTTCAGTCAGTCGCTCATTGTCATAAAATAAACCAAAAGCCGCTTCACATTGGTGTCCTGAAACCTTGTCTGGGTTTATTTTGCAGTATAACCAGCTGGCTGTACATCTTACATAACTAATTGAAAATGCATTACAGCTATAAAAGATCGTAATGGATGTGCTTTTTAAAAACCTTCCAATGACATTCCACAGGGAGCATGTTTTTAAAAACCACAAGTTGGTCTTCTCAACATTTAAAAAATAAAATAGTTTAAAATGTCACATGTAAATCTGATGTTAGTATTTGATTGAAAGACATTTACAGCCCATATCATTTCTAATAGCTACTATTAATAGACTGTATCATTACAAAATCTGCCATTTGTGCATACAAATACTTTTACAGTAGATTAAAAAACATGCATAGTTTTATGCATAAAGCCCCATGCCTTCATAGGAGGGGCAAAGAGGGGTCCTGTGCGAATGTCGACCATAAGAGGGCCACGCTGCCAACTCCCCCACTCCTTACACAACACGCCAACACGACTCAAAGCACATTACCGCTCACTCATATATGAGCATGCACTAGCATTAACTTCTGTAGCCAACGGCATTAAGAGAGTTCTGCAGACTGACAGGTCAACGGCGATTGCCACTGGCTGTGTGACAGAAAAAGAGAAGGAGGGAAAAAAAGCATAGAAAAAAGAGAAGAAGGGCATTGTACGGAGAGCAATGGCCGCAATTCAGAACCCACGCAGCATGAGGACAATTATCCCCATTTTTCAGCCCACCCCCTCCTCCCCCCTCTGCTAAGTCTCCTCCAGCTAGAACGAGCACAGGAGGAAAGTGCCAGAACGGTCTGTGTGACACCTGCATCTATTACCCCACTGCAGTTCTGCACAGTGAGACGACTAGAACTGTGCTCGCAACAACACGGCTGGAGCCACAGCGCTGCCGTTTGCATAAAGCCCAGTGTGAATAGTATCAAGCCGTTTTTACCAAATGCTGGTTTAGAAATGGCTACGGGCAAATTCCAATCGGAAGTGAGCATTCCTATGCCCAACTCACTCCGAAAGCCAGAGTCCTTGAAGTGGGGACTTTGGAGGCAGCAGGGCACTTGCATGTCACAATGTAGCCATTTGGAACGCTCTTGGCGAAGGGAGACAACAGCTGCGTCCTAATATGCATACTTCCATACTATATAGTGGGCAGTGTTGAGGAAATTTACAATATTGCGTTAAAAAAGTAACTAATTGCATTAGTTACAAATGAGGAAATTTGTTCACTGCATCTAAAATGGCATACTATAAATATTATTATTTCATATATATTATTTCACTTCAAGGACTCTTGATTATTTCATATTTAAAGTATGCGATTTCAGATGCAGTGAACAAATTTCCTCATTATATTCACCATGACAATGCAGCACAGTGTCCATCACCCAATTAGCTATTCTTAACAGGAATTTCTTAATATTGCTGTTAATATAACTGTTGCAAACATATAGACATTTTATAATGATCTTTTTAAAATATTCTTTATGTGTGTGTGTTCCCTCTCTTCTCTCAACATTAAAATTTGCCATCTCTTCTTAGGACCCTGCAGGTATAGTCACATTTACGTATCTACTATTAAACACATTTATTACCTATGAAACTTATTTAAACTTACTATAAAATGCATGATGAAAATGTGTGCAAAATATCATAAAACAAAACAACTTATTCTGTTTATACATTAACTCACACTCTCACTTCAACTAGTTTTGAAATGAATCAAAAGGACTCACCAGCAGTGTTACATTACAAGTAACTTGAGTTACGTAATCAGATTACTTTTTCAAGTAACTAGTAAAGTAACTTTTCCACATTTATTGACTGACAGCTCTCCTGTCCCCATGTTGAGAGAAATAAAGTGCAGAGATGTTGTGTGCGCAACAGAGTGAAATAAGAGTGTTGAACTGTGTCCTGTTCTTCTTTAATCCAGAAAGGCAGCACAGCTGAAAGGTTTGTTTGAGCTGCGCCCTCTACTGTACAGGCATAAATATGCACTTACTTCAGCCTGAGACTTATTCATTTCACTTTTGGTGTGAAAGGGCCTGAACATTTGCCAAAAAATATAACTTTTTTTTGTTGTTATTAAAAACAAACAAGTAAGCCCAACCCAGGTGAGAAAAAGTAACGCAAAAGTGATGTAATGCGTTACTTTTCCTAAAAAGTAACTAAGTAACAGAATTAGTTACTTTTTTTTAGAAAGTAATGCAATATTGTAATGCCTTTAAAAGTAATTTTCCCAAACACTGATCGCCAGCCTGAGTCACATTGTGGAAGGGCACTTTGTGAAGAGATTCAGTTATTCACTTTCATTTGAAACTTTTCCAGAAGGTGTGCAGATGAAAGGGAAGGAAATGTGCCATGTGGCCGATGTATGCAAATCCATCCTGTTTTCATCATTCAGTCATGTGCGCATGTGCAATTTGAGCACTTTTAGGGTGAATTTCTAACAGCGTTTTTGCACCTTTGGAGGGCTATTCAAGAATGGGATGCCATTTGTGGGGTGTCCACTTCCTGAAGTTCCCTTTCAAGGGCGCAAAAACGCTGTTTGGAATTTGCCCTGAATGAAAGTGCTCAAATTGAGCCTGAATGATGAAAACAGGATGAGGTTTGGCTACATTGGCCACATGGCACGTCTCAGTCCCTTTCATCCGCACACCTTCTGGGAAATGATAAAAGTGAGAAAGCGAGGGAACGGAAGGTTGAGGGGAAAATACAGGTATTTCACCCATCCCTCCTGTGGAGGCTTGTCATCATAAACACAGAACAGGTGTCAGTTCACACCTGTTGCCTGTGTGCAGTCTGCTCCCACAGCCAAATCCTACCAGCCCTGCCAGAATGCCAAATTGATTATTATTTCTCGCTCTGTGACCGACCACGGGACTTTCTGCATTCTGCACAGTACCCCAGCGATGCCTTCTGGGCAGCACGCAGTGATGTCTATGTCAAGTATGCAGTGATGGTTACAGTGGAGGGTAGAAGAGAATAAAGTTCAGTGCATCTGGAAAGATAAAACCTAGTAAGCTGCCTCACTACTGTCACGTTTTGAGTGTTTTTAGATCTGTTTCTCTGTCCTGTTCATGTTTAGGGGCTTTTGCACCGAATAGTTCTAGGAACTCAGTTATAAGAACTAGTCGCTATGATAGTTCCCTCGGAACGAATTTCTCCCTCGGGAAATGTTCCTGGTTGCATTTGCACCGGGAATAGGAACTGCGAAACGGCGTCTTTAAACGCGGCATTCTCTAAAAAACGGTGGATGGAAGATGCCGTGAGCGGAACTGTGTTTGTTGTGTGTCGTGGGTTTTGTGATAACGGAGATGTAATGTAAACGCATAATTTATGCGACTGAAAGAGCAAAAACTGGGGCTAAGAGACGAAATCACCTATGACAACTTTCAGTATCGAGGTGGAAAAAAGAACACAACCCTGCAGACAACAGGTAAATGCCGTTGCTGTTTTCCATGTTTGTGAAGTAAATGTTTAAATGGCTTTTTAAAAATTCTGGGTGCCAGTGTTTGACATGCGTTTGACCAATCAACGTACACTCACATTACAGTGATGGTTTAGACCCCTCTCTGAAGTAGGAGCTAATTTAGTTCCTAGTTCCTGCTGTGCGAACACAGCAAAATCCGGGTACTTCAGCCAATAGTTCTAGGAACTATGAAAAGGTTCCTCCTTTCATCTTCTAGTCTGTTAATTACCTCTGTTCCCTTCCTGTTTATTTCTATGGTTTCTAATTGATTGCATTAGTTCAGTTCGGGTGTGTCTCATTAACTCATCAGATCCTCTGTTAGCCCTCACATATTTAAGCCCTCAGTTTCTGTCTGTTCTTTGTCAAGCTTTGTTTTATGTCAAGCATCATGTGGTATGCTTCTCCTTGTTGTTTCTCCAGTTTATTATTTACATCTCCTTTGTCATGTGCTTGACTACAGCCACACCTATCCTGACATCTACCACTGCCTACAGAAGAAAGGATTGATTTGTAACGCAAAATACAGCAAATCTACAGTATGCATCATACAAATAGTGCTCCTTAGGTGCTTTTGATTCAACTCAACTCACGCAACATGACGGAAATGGCACAATATTCTATAACGAACTAAAATGTCCAAGGTGCACACATTTTTTGGGGGTAAATAATTTTAAACTTTTTTTATGAATACATTTTAGTAATGATTAAATAAATATGTTTACAATCATCATTTCTCTCAATTTGTCATAAGTGCTGCAAACCTGCCATATGGTGGTAGGGTTTTTTGGAACAGAACAATAGCATTCCACTTAAGTTAAACTTTGTAAAGTTTTTTTTTTTTTTTTTTTTTCTATGGAAGTTAATATTGTCTTTTATTACATTTTTTATTATATGGAAGTTTCTATATACTGTGTAGACATTATATGGAAGCTGATTAGATGAAGTAAAATAATACAGTCGTATTGTGACATATGAATGAATGGATGATTGAGGCACTTATATAGCATTTTACTAAGAAGTTGCTAATACTAGAAAAAAGTTGCAATTATGAGAAATAAAGTCACAATTACTAGTAATATAGTCAATTTCAGACTTTAGCTTTGTGAAATTATGCCACATAAAACTTCATAACAGCAGACGGGCTGTATGAGAACGCAAATTCACTGTCTTGACAGCAGGTGGCACTTTTGGAACAGCGCTTCCATGGTTACCGCTGTAAACAAAGCAGCGCTGTGCGCTAAAACTACATTAAAATGCACTGCACGGAAGTAAGATGAAAAGAAAATACCATCTAAACTTTTCTGAACACAGTCAGTTCCCCTCAGCTATATATTCACGTAAACCCTCGCCCCCAAATGTATCGCGATTAATTTATCATCTCAACCGACTTGAATCATCACGTTTTAATCAATTTTCAACCGTTTCCGGATGCATCGTTACATCCCTAGTTGCAAGATAAAGTCAATATTCTTAAAAAAAACAAACAAATAGTCGAAATGACCTTTATTTATTTTACTCTGTGCCACACAGCAAAATCCCCAGAGTTAAATCAACTCTGCTCAGAGAATATATGGTCCCTCTCTACACAGAGTTAAAATAACACTGAAACAGAGTTAAAGTTAATGAGATAATATGCTGTTTGTGGAGTTGTTTAATCAGATCTTGAGAGATTTAATGTCTTTTATCTTCCGTTGATTTCGTCTAAGGCTGTTGCTGGAAGTCCTTTGTAGTTATTCTGTTTCTCTTCAGTGATTCTGCTTGTTAACAGCAGGTGTTCATCACTAATGCTCCATCATAACTTAATCACTTAATTATCTCATTAACTTTAACTCTGCTTCAGTGTTACTTTAACACTATTATAGAGAGGGACCATATGTAATCTGAGCAGAGTTGATTTAACTCTGGGGATTTTGCTGTGCAGAAACAAGTATCCATTCTTTGAAACCCATAAGAAATTCCAGTCCTGAAATGTCAACCGCTACAGTGATTCACAATGACATTAAAGGTCAAAGGTTAAAAGTGTTTGGTACGACCGCAGCCTTTGCACTTTCCAGGAGAATCAACCAACCAATGGTTTACTTGTAGTTGTCACTGCATATTAAGCTTAGAGTGAAGAAAGTGTTTTAACACTGATACACACATCACCTTCAATGTATAGAAAAAATGCTTTATTTCACATAATCAGCAGCATATATGTGCAGCGGAGTGACTTGAAGTATATTATTCATGAAAGACATGAGAACATTATCTCATGATAAACAAAAGAAGAGTCTAACCAATGGCTATGTGTCCTTCTAAATTCGAGACAATGCATCTCATGCTGCCATTCTGCATTCTCTAGCATATGTTTAAGATCATCCCCAGGCTTTGGCTCTTCATATGCAGCCAGACCTCATCTTGCCTACAGTAAAGCCAGACCTCAATCTCACTAACCAGAGAAAGATCCAACATGACAGTGAACTGATAACTTTGGTCAGTTTCACTCATGGCCTTTGGCAAGACTCTTAAGCACAGAGCTCAGTCCCAGCCTTATTTGTTGGACCGGGCCTGATCTTTATCATTGACTTGTTATCCCTCTCCAACAAATGACAGTGGGAAAGAGGACCAAGCCTCCTCATCCCTGTTTACTGAGAATAATTGAGCCCTGGCTCTTTCCCGGTCTTTTCCAGCGGATTCTCCCTGAGCTGCCCCCAAGAGAAAGCAGGCAGGAAATGAAATGATAACATCCATCTGCACCTGACGAAGAGAAGAGCTGGGAGGTGTGGAAGGGGGATAGTGGAAAAGAAGGAGAAAGACTGAAAAGAGGGAAGCATCTCATAGGAAATAAAAATAGCAAATGAGATCTCTTTAATATCTCAGTTGCTTGTCTTGGACGGCTACGAGCAAATGAAGAATTCTGCTAAAATCTCCTTCTCAGATTTTTCTTCTGAGAAATAGACAATATTCTCAAATGAGCCTTCTCAGTGTTTTCTACTTGATCTCCCTGAAAACATGCTACAAGCTACAAGTACTATAAACTTCTACTGAGAATTTCAAATATGAGATATATTTATACAAATATTGTATACTATACAAAGTTGATTTGTTGAACAGAATTAAAGGATTAATCCACTTTTAAATAAACTTTTGCTGATAATTTACTCACCCCCATATCATCCAAGATGTCCATGTCTTTCTTTCTTCAGTCGAAAAGAAATTAAAGTTTGTGATGAAAACATTCAAGGATTTTTCTCCATATAATGGGCTTCAATGGGCACCAAATGGTTCAAGGTCCAAATGACAGTTTCAGTGCAGCTTCAAAGGGCTTTAAACAATACCAGACGATGAATAAGGGTCTTATCTAGTGAAACGATCGGTTTTGCTAGATCAGACTGTCATACCCTTCTCCAGCAGAACAAAAACACCTCTAAAGGGGGTTGCACACTGGACGCGAAGCTCGGCGCCGTGCAGCGTTGCGTCTCTGACAACTCACAGGTATCGCACACCGGCCGCGCACATTATATACGCGCAACCTCAATTTTGACTCGACTCCTGATAGAAGAGCTGCACAATGGGAGTGTTTTACGTCAACAGGGAAACGTTACATATGCCTATGCTTTAATATTTCGCACTGAGGTTAGTGTACATGGAAAAATGGCACAACAAAGCAAGACTTTATTTTTAAACTTTATTCAAGCTGTTAAATAAATCATGTAAAACTAATGTATCTTGCAGCACAGGGTGAAGTCAGTATGTACATTAACGACGATTTGAGAGAAATATAATATACATTTAATGTAAAACAATGTACATGGCGCTCTGTGGCACGGCAGGATTTTGAGTCGTAGCTGGGCACCACGGACAGGCGCCGAATGTCGCTGCCGGTATGCGTACACTCATAGAAAACAATGCGTTCGAATTTTAAAGACGTGGCGCGGCGCTGAGCTTCGTGTCCGGTGTGCGACCCCCTTGAAACGCTGTTGCTCAGTAACGGTGGAAATCCATTTTGTCCGGTAATGCAGCGAGATGGAAACAGGGACCCACCGACTGATTCTAATGGCGGGATTGAAATGGTCCAGTTGTGGCAGCATCAAGATTCTTCCTCTGTTGACAATGGTTGGCATTTGCCACATGTGCACCACCACGTCTTGTTAGATGTTCGTCTGCCTGATGCTTGAGAGGTGTGTGTCGCTGCAGCAGTCTCTTCCATCTGCCTAATTTCTTCCTCTGTGTATTCCGGTTCAAAAAGGTAGGGGAGGGCAAAAAACTCATCTTCTCCTTGAAGTTCAAAATCATCTGACATTGTTGTTTTACCTTTTTTGTAAACGACGTTTGACTTGGTATTTGCACATTTAACTTGTAAACACTGAATCGGTACTTCCGCCTACGTCAAGCGTGACCTTTTCAACGTAATTGTGTATTCCAGCACGTGAACGCACGTGAACGCGCATCGCAGAACAGAGCAAGGCGAGCATTTGTACTTATAAAACTTAAACTTGTTTAATTTTTTTTTTTTAAATGACTGATCCTTATTCATCATCTGGTATCGTCTGGTATCGTTTAAAGCCCTTTGAAGCTGCACTGAAACTGTCATTTGGACCTTGAACCATTTGGTGCCCATTGAAGTCCATTATATGGAGAAAAATCCTGTAATGTTTTCATCAAAAACCAAAAATTTCATCAAAAATTTCTTTTTGACTGAAGAAAGAAAGACATGGACATCTTGGATGACATGGGGTGAGTAAATTATCAGCAAAAGTTTATTTATATGTGGACTAATCCTTTAAGGGTACTCATATAACACCATTAGGACCCAAACAACATTGGGATTTTTACTTTTTTTTATCACTTTGCTTTTCTCAGAATGTCAGTCTGTGTAATAGTGGGGATTTTTAGTCGACCAGTCGGTAAGTGACTGTCTGTAAGAGCCACTGAATT
Source organism: Megalobrama amblycephala (assembly GCF_018812025.1). Lineage (NCBI taxonomy): Eukaryota > Metazoa > Chordata > Actinopteri > Cypriniformes > Xenocyprididae > Megalobrama > Megalobrama amblycephala. The sequence goes on from NC_063055.1 coordinate 27,926,668, forward strand.
ATTCACTCAACCAATTAATTCTGGTTGACAAACAAAATGGCTGCGTCCGAAAGCTGAAAAATGCTGCATACACAGAGGTTAGACTACAAAGTACATCCAAATCCAATGATCATGTCACATCCTGTTATCTGATTGATTTTTTTAATGCAGCATAGATGTATCTTTCAATGTGTTTTCGATTCTGTGACAGTTAAGCTAAAAATAAAAAGGCATCTGGAAGTTGCAGGTAGTGGTCAGTTTGTATGTAAATGCACACTACCTCAGAAGTCTGTCTGTTGTGAGGTACCTTATGTGCAAGCGCTGCCTGCAAAATCATTGACTGATAAGGCAGCAAGGCAGCCGCCTAAGCTTTCGGACACAGACAGTGTGAGTAATTGAATCATTCATTTAACATGAATCATTCAGGAATGAAATACCACTACTGTGTGTTGCTACGTTTCTACTGTGGCTTTGCCTGGAACTATTTTCATTGGTGGAGCAAAAACAGCCTAAGAAACTGGGAATATTGTGACTAAAATGTAAGTTACTCAATATTAACTTATTCTTTATTAACTGTTCTATAAAAGCTATCAAAGACGTCATGTCTGGTATCATCCTAAAATTTGAACACTGTCTTTTGGCAGCTAAAATATAGTTTATAATACTGGAAATATCCTAATTTACACCACACTTTTGCTGATGCACCTTTTTTATATACTTCAGTCTAATTTACGGCACTTGATTAGATTCATTGTTTTGGATGTTTAACTTGAGTGTGTCAGTACAGTATGACAATTCCGATATCATGCTGTCACCTTGTTACAGGAAAGGCCCAAGTAAACTTTCTAACGTGATGTTTTATAATTAGTCACAGAGGTTTGGGCACATCCTTTGAACAGTTGATCATGAATCCCTGGCATTGTTCCACACACAAGAGTGTGTTTGGGAAGCTGCTTGGTTTTTCCTTTCTTATTTACATAGGCTACTGTACTTGTCCAATTAACTTACTGAGGAGTTGTAATTGCATGGAAAAAAGCCTTCAAAATATCTCATTTAGTGTTCTGCAGAAGAAAGAAAATCCTGTGTTTTGTCATATTCATTCATTTCAGTCAGACTAACATGGCATAATTTAGTGTAGTATTTTAGTTAAAGGTGCCCTAGAACCAGTTTTTACAAGATGTAATATAAGTCTAAGGTGTCCCCTGAATGTGTCTGTGAAGTTTCAGCTCAAAATACCCCATTGATTTTTTTTTAATTATTTTTTTTAACTGATTAACTAATTTTGGGGCGTCATTAACTATGCACCGATTCAGGCTGTGGCCCCTTTAAATCGCACGCTCCCTGCCCCCCCGAGCTCTCGACTATAATACAGTGCATTTACAAAGTTCACACAGATAATATAACCCTCAAATGGATCTTTGCAAGATGTTCATCATGCATACTGCATGCATGTGTCGGATCATGTGAGTATAGTATTTATTTGGATGTTTACATTTGATTTCTAAATGAGTTTGATAGTGCTCCGTGGCTAACGGCTAATGCTACACTGTTGGAGAGATTTATAAAGAATGAAGTTGTGTTTATGCATTATACAGACTGCAAGAGTTTAAAAATGAAAATAGCGACGGCTCTTGTCTCCATGAATACAGTAAGAAACGATGGTACCTTTAACCACATTTAACAGTACATTAGCAACATGCTAACGAAACATTTATAAAGACAATTTACAAATATCACTAAAAATATCATGTAATCATGGATCATGTCAGTTATTATTGCTCCATCTGCCATTTTTCGCTGTTGTCCTTGCTTGCTTACCTAGTCTGATGATTCAGCTGTGCACAGATCCAGACGTTAATACTGGCTGCCCTTGTGTAATGCCTCGATCATGGGCTGGCATATGCAAATATTGGGGTCATACATATTAATGATCCTGACCGTTACGTAACAGTCAGTGATATGTTGAGATTCGCCTGTTCTTCGGAGGTCTTTTAAACAAATGAGATTTACACAAGAAGGAGGAAACAATGGAGTTTGAGACTCACTGTATGTCATTTCCATGTACTGAACTCTTGTTATTCAACTATGCCAAGGTAAATTCAATTTTTGATTCTAGGGCACCTTTAATGAAAGATGTCAAATCAAATATTCATTGATTTTATACTTATTCAAACATGTTTCAACATTTACCAAAAACAACATGTGGCTATTTTGTGAAAAACTGATGGACTGAAATAACATTACAGTGAAGCCTACACTATTGTAATACAATATTGTGATTTATTTAGGTTTTAGTTAATTGTCTGGGTTTTAGAAGTATTTTAGTCTTTTGCTATGGACAGAGCTACACAACCTGACAAGCATTTCACTTAATTCAGGTTGACTTGTGCATTTATATAGGGCTGTCAATAGATTTTTTTTTTTATCAGGATTAATCGCGCACTTATAGTGAAATTAAGCATACACCATTTATCTTGTTTAACACATCCATTTTGCCATCATTGCCTATATCCAGCAAAAGTAAACCATCAGATTGAAGTGTGATTTTCACACAACTGTATTTTTCAGCTTTTTTCAAGGTAAATTTAGATGTCTTTCCAAAAAAGGACACCAAATGATATGATTTCATATAATACATACACTTATGTACACCAAAGCACTCATAAAAAATAAATACATTTATAAATAAATAGGATGTATAGTATGTTCAACAGCAAAGAGCTTGTTTACATTTTAGACAAGTCAAGTTGCGATACTGAACAGGACCACATGGAGATGCCAAAAAAAAAAAAAAAACGAAACCAACCGACTTGACCATATACTAAAGTACACAGCAACATCAGAGGTGTAAAAAGTACTCAAAAATGTTACTCAAGTGAAAGTACAAGTACTGAGTGAAAATTTTACTCAATTAAAAGTAAAAGTATCTGGCCAAAATCATACTTGAGTAAAAGTAAAAAAGTTCTACATTAAAATTGTACTTGAGTATTAAAAAAGTAAAAGTAACAGCAAGAATGAAAACTAGAGATTCTCGTTTAAGCTTTAAATCTCTAAAAACATGAAGTGAATGAACCACATACAAGGTTTTATCCTGCTGTAGAACTGTTTGTGTTTAATTGTATTTAATTATCAAACTATAAGACTACTACCTAATGCCAGTAAGCAACATGCTACTCAAAGATACTCACAACATGGGCTCAGGAATACTTCCAGAAAACATTGTCGGTGAACACAATCCACCGTGCTATTCGACGTTGCCGGCTAAAACTCAATAGGTCAAAAAAGAAGCCATATCTAAACATGATCCAGAAGCGCAGGCGTTTTCTCTGGGCCAAGGCTCATTTAAAATGGACTGTGGCAAAATGGAAAACGGTTCTGTGGTCAGATTAATCAAAATTTGAAGTTCTTTTTGGAAAATTGGGACGCCATGTCATCCGGACTAAAGAGGACAAGGACAACCCAAGTTGTTATCAGCGCTCAGTTCAGAAGCCTGCATCCCTGATGGTATGGGGTTGCATGAGTGCATGTGGCATGGGCAGCTTACACATCTGGAAAGGCACCATCAATGCTGAAAGGTATATCCAAGTTCTAGAACAACATATGCTCCCATCCAGACGTCGTCTCTTTCAGGGAAGACCTTGCATTTTCTAACATGAAAATGCCAGACCACATACTGCATCAATTACAACATCATGGCTGCGTAGAAGGAGGATCCAGGTACTAAAATGGCCAGCCTGCAGTCCAGATCTTTCACCCATAGAAAACATTTGGCGCATCATAAAGAGGAAGATGCGACAAAGAAGACCTAAGACAGTTGAGCAACTAGAAGCCTGTATTAGACAAGAATGGGACAACATTCCTATTTCTAAACTTGAGCAACTTGTCTCCTCAGTCCCCAGACGTTTGCAGACTGTTATAAAAAGAAGAGGGGATGCCACACAGTGGTAAACATGGCCTTGTCCCAACTTTTTTGAGATGTGTTGATGCCATGAAATTTAAAATCAACATATTTTTCCCTTAAAATGATACATTTTCTCAGTTTAAACATTTGATATGTCATCTATGTTGTATTCTGAATAAAATATTGAAATTTGAAACTTCCACATCATTGCATTCTGTTTTTATTCACAATTTGTACAGTGTCCCAACTTTTTTGGAATCGGGTTTGTATTTTACCAGTTGTGGAATCCAACCATTCAACTATCTGAGGTAACGTAGTTAGCCTACTTTGAGTATTTCCATTTTATGCAACTTTACACATTTATTAATAGTAAATTAATAATTAATACATTTAAGATCATCATATTTGCATCGAACATTATATTTCACACCTAGTGGAATAATAATAATAATAGTATCAGTAGGTCTGAATTGAAATGGGCTATATGAGATGTTTTAATGGATCACGCTACAAACATAATGATGTAATAATACATGATGCATTGCTGTGTCCGTCATCGCATAATTCCCACTTTTGGACACTTTTGCTTTAACGGACATTAGACAACACTACAAAATCAAGCTGTTATATTCATATATTTATTGTCCAACATTCCCAATTTTTCGGATGCATGTCCTTAATTTAATTTTATATGTTAGTATTAATTCAGTGTTTATAAGACTTTTAAAGAATTTTAACCCAAACTGACTGGGTTTCTAGAGAGCAAAAAGGTTTTGTGAAAAAAGTTAGACTTAAAAACAAAGTGTGTAAAATTAACTGTTAAAATGATTTGATGATCACTAGTGATAGTATTTTATTCTGTGTTGTCATCATTCAGGTTGGATTTCAGCTTTTTTTTTATTTTACCAAACCAGCTGATATTTCCATAGAAACTAGTGGACTGCCAAGTCGCTTTCACCACAAAATGGCGGAAACGCAGGGCTGCTGCTGGGCGCCGGTGTTTCAATGGAATGTTCTATTGAGTGTCGCTTCTTGTTAGTGTATATTCTTTGAGGTCAAGGTGCTGTGCATTGTGGTAATTGATGTGACATGACGTCACTTCCAAAGGACCAATGAACATGTCTAACCAATTTCATGGAATGTGAAAACGAATCTCACTGGCAGAATAAATAGCATTTAAAATAAACTGGGCATCAGTGCAATTCAATTGGTTTGGTAATAGCAAGGGAAAATAGAATGAAGTGATCTCCAAAAAATAAGTACTTTTTGACTGTAAATAAAATTGTAAGGAGTAAAAAGTACTTTTTTTTCTTAAAAAATGTAATTAAGTAAAAGTAAAAGTACTGATTTTTAATTGTACTCAAGTAAAGTAAAAATCCCCAAAAATAATACTTAAGTACAGTAATCAAGTAAAATTACTCAAGTACTTTACACCTCTGAGCAACATACACAGGACAAATCCAAACATTACCCTGAATGTGTGTGAAAATAAATGTGAATGTACTAAAATGTGTCTGTGCATAAATACAATGTGCGATCAGTGCGTCGAGAGCGCTCATATTTGTTTACGCATCAATTATAATGGACTCATGCGTGCATCACAGGACAGACTCCAGTACAGTCACCGCAATCGTCTTTACTTTGATTCCAATCCTCATCCATCAAAACTTTCATAGCAAGAAGATGGTTTGCTTTATCCATCCGAGAAACATAGTTTGTCTGGCCATACATCGGTGGGATGTTTTCGACATTCCATTCAGACAGGAACAGCGTGATGTGCAAGGGCTCGCGCTCTTCAGATACAATATCAGAATATGACAGAGAGTTTGTATTTTAAATTTCACAAAAATTATGCAAGTTAAAATTAATTAAAGTTGATTAAAGGTTTAGTTCACCCAAAAATAAAACAGTGGTTCAACCTTAATGTTATGAAGTGATGAGAATACTTTTTGTGTGCAAAAGACAAAACACTTTTCTGGACCTTTAAATGACAGTTCCGTTGCTTTCTATGGGGATTAAAAAAAAAAAGCTCTTGGATTTCATAAAAAATATCTTAATTCGTGTTCTGAAGATGAACAAAGGTCTTACGGGTGTGGAACAACATATGGATGAGTACTTAATTTTCATTTTTGGGTGAACTAACCCTTTAAATGTAAAACTTGTGAAAATGTAAAAAAGAATTATTCCGAGCAATAAAAGTGCAACCACTGAGCAATACAATTTTCCATTTGGGAGGGAAGCAAACATGGTCAAGAAAGGGAGAGAAAACGAAAGAAAGGGTGGGAGATTTGTAAATGTGACTAAGAAAAGCTACCAAATGAAGATGCAGTCATGCAGAAGGAAAGACTTCATTTGTGAGAGAAAAAGAGCAAGCATACTCCAGGGTCTTGGCCTGACTAGATTATGCCCAACTTTCGCAAAAATGTTGGCGATTTCCATCCATAATCTGCATTTACATACATCTTGCCTATTAATAATGGATATTAGTCCCATTAAATCGTCACTCCAGAAAACCACTCCAACTGCTTCCCTTACCGTTAACGTAAATGCTCCTTCTGCTCCCCTCTAGCAACCTCACACACACACTTTCCGTGGAATGGAGCATGAGAAAGTGTGTGTGTGTGTGTTCGGGTAGGTGGCTACACCATCGACACATCCTCTCCATCTGGCAGCGCTCCTGCATTGCTCCTTGTTCATGGCTATTTAAAATTTCAGTAGCCTGTCGCCTTGAGTAACACAGAGCAGTGCTGTAATGAGGACATGAGGGAGGTTGTATTGATTTACTCTCTTGCCTATTGTCAATCATTGAGGCTGGGATATGTGCATGCAGTAGAGCGACCCCAGACCTGTCGCTAATGCTAAATGGCGTTGCCCATACTTGTTTGCCCATTAAGCTATTTGTGTTATGTAATGACCGTAACATTGTTAGCCACTTCTGTGGCTACAGCACTATAGTGCATTTACAGAACAGCGCTCGTAAATTACCATGCTTTTGTGCATGTATATTTGCATTATGTATCTCAGACTATCATATGTACCATGCTGGCTTGAATTTGTTTGTGTGCAGAATTCAAATGCACGGAAATGACCATGAATACCAGGAGTTGCCTGGCACCTTTGGATCCTTGGTAGTTTAAACCAGCGGCATCCAAAACTGCTCTCAGCTGGCACACAGTCGTTTCAAAGGCTTCCTCCCAGTGCAGAACATTCATAAAGAATTCATGCAGAAAGATAAAAATGCAAAAAAGAGCCATAATGAAGTTGTGACCAGGGCAAGTGAGCATCTAAGGGTGTAGGAGTCAGTGGCTGTATTAAATATAATGAGTCTATTTCTTTGTATGCTGTTGAGACATGGGAAATAATGAAATATATGAGTCGCAGAAAGGATTTTGCCTTGTAGGTTGTGTGTTCAGCAGATGAGACCCCTCACTAAGATGATAGAAATAACAGTAAAGGGCCGTTCACACGAAAGACGATAACTATAACGACAGCTATAAAGGATTAATAATCATTCTATGAAAAAGTCCACACCACAACTAATGATAACGACACAAACAAGATTGTTGGAATCACTTTCCAGCTGATGGACAATAAAAACATTGACAGCAAAATCAGAATCCACCCGTCTTTAAAGAGCTTGAGCATTTAATGTGGAAGACGACAAAACTGTTTGTTATAAACAAGATTATTGTGCGTTCATGTGGACGCTATTATCGTTATATTTATTGATCTTGACGTGAATGGGCCTTAATACGAGCTGCACTGCAAGACTACATCTACAATATGCTAATCATCTATATTTATATTAGAGAAAGCGTAAGCTACGAGGGAAACATGAATTATGAGTATGCAGTTAATGTGAAGTAAATCTAAATAGAGAAGTGGAAGGGATTTTAAGAATTCTACAGAAATTTATTATCAAACACATTCAAGAGAATAGGTTTTCTTTTTGACATGAGCGTTAAACACCCTAAATGTGCATTTGGATTCATATACGTACATGTGACAACATCTGAAAAGTTTTATGACATAGTCAACTTCAGACCAAACTGCTTTATCTTTAACAAGGTCATTGTCATAAAGTTTTAAGATTTCTGCAGGACCGGCGCTTAGCTGCGTTTGGAGAAACAGTAAATAGCGCTGATAGACTTTTAATAGTGTCCTCTTAGACTGACCCTGAGTTTTAAGTGTTATAGACGAGCTATAAAAATAATAAATAGGCGGATATGATTAACGGGGACAATAAAAGCATCAGCGATGGACAGTAAAAGGCAGGGCAACAAGCACACGTTTTGTTTGATGTTGACTGGCATAAGATAAATAACATTTTTAGAGATTTATTTTTCATTCATTTACAAAAAAAGAAAAAAAAGAAAAAAAGATTTTCAAGTATTTCAACCATGCTGATGGAATAATCTATCAGCATTTTGTTAGATCAGCTGGCAGCTTTTCATTCAGTATGACTTCAAGGCTTCTCACACTGCACTTAACCTTGGGTTAACGTCTTTTTAAACCCAGACCAGGGTTAAGGTCGCTTTTAACTCTTGGTACCCAGAGTTTAGAATGGCACTGGGTTAAGTGTGAAAAGACCATTACAGTAAACTACTTGCAGAGATAGTCATAAAGCAGTAACCTCGGGTTAAATGCCTTACTTCTGGGCATAACAGTGACAGAGCACAATTATATTCTCAGTAGTCTCTAGGATTGTTTGCTCCAAATATAAGCAAATGGATTTTTGTGGAACCTCTCTCTTATTGCCCCCCTGGCAGGACCCCCTCGCCCATTCTTTTTTCCCTATCCCTTAGATTTTTGCCACTGCACAGATAGTAAACAGATATCGGAGGTTGAATCATCTGCTGCAAAATTGCTTTTCATAGCGAGCCAAGCCTGGTGGCAGTGCTGGAGCATCTCTGTGCCCTGCAGCCAGATTTCTCCTTCTCTCTTTCAGTTTTTTTTTTTTATATGTCTCTTTCTTTCTCTGTTTTTCTGATTAAACACTTCCACTCAGGCGTAAACAAGTACATAATATTTAGTCATCATGATATGCATATACATGTGCCTAAGTATGAGACCCGCTTTTTATTTATATTTTGCAGAGTATAATTAGATGCAGAAAATGAACTCAAACACAACACACTTGAATATTATTGTAATATAATACTGGTGATGATTATGTTAATTATTGTTGTATTGAAATTTCAATAGTCAATTACGTCTGTTAAAGTTTATTTATGAGATTTATAAAACATTTTTAATGAAACAAAATTGAAAAAAAAAAAAACTGCTCAGTGTTCTTTTAGTGTCATTGATATACTATTGTAGTTTTGTTAATGTTTTTAATTATATATATATATATATATATATTATATATATATATATATATATATATATATATATATATATATACACATACAGTGGATACGGAAAGTATTCAGACCCCCTTAAATTTTTCACTCTTTGTTATTTTGCTATTTGCTAAAATCATTTAAGTTCATTTTTTTTTCCTCATTAATGTACACACAGCACCCCATATTGACAGAAAAACACAGAATTGTTGACATATTTGCAGATTTATTAAAAAAGAAAAACTGAAATATCACATGGTCCTAAGTATTCAGACCCTTTGCTGTGACACTCATATATTTAACTCAGGTGCTGTCCATTTCTTCTGATCATCCTTGAGATGGTTCTACACCTTCATTTGAGTCCAGCTGTGATTATACTGATTGGACTTGATTAGGAAAGCCACACACCTGTCTATATAAGACCTTACAGCTCACAGTGCATGTCAGAGCAAATGAGAATCATGAGGTCAAAGGAACTGCCTGAACAGCTCAGAGACAGAATTGTGGCAAGGCACAGATCTGGCCAAGGTTACAAAAAAAAACTTCTGCTGCACTTAAGGTTCCTAAGAGCACAGTGGCCTCTATAATCCTTAAATAGAAGACGTTTGGGACAACCAGAACCCTTCCTAGAGCTGGCAGTCTGATCAAACTGAGCTATCGGGGGAGAAGAGCCTTGGTGAGAGAGGTAAAGAAGAACCCAAAGATCACTGTGGTTGAGATCCAGAGATGCAGTCGGGACATGGAAGAAAGTTGTAGAAAGTCAACTATCACTGCACCCCTCCACCAGTCGGGGCTTTATGGCAGAGTGGCCTGACAGAAGCCTCTCCTCAGTGCAAGACACATGAAAGCCTGCATGGAGTTTGCCAAGATGGTGAGAAATAAGATTCTCTGGTCTGATGAGACCAAGATAGAACTTTTTGGCCTTAATTCTAAGCAGTATGTGTGGAGAAAACCAGGCACTGCTCATCACCTGTCCAATACAGTCCCAACAGTGAAGTATGATGGTGGCAGCATCATGCTGTGGGGGTGTTTTTCAGCTGCAGGGACAGGACGACTGGTTGCAATCGAGGGAAAGATGAATCAGGCCAAGTACAGGGATATCCTAGACGACCTTCTCCAGAGTGCTTCGTACGTTGAAAACGGAAGGCGGTCTAGTGGAATCTAGAAATTTTACTTCATAACTTGTTAAATATGGATATTTATTGTACACAAAAGTATCACTTCACTTCAGAAGGCCTTTATCAACCCCCTGAGCCGTGTGGAATATGTTTATGATGGATGGATGTGGATGGAAGCACTTTCTTCATCTCATACTTGTGACCCCTGTTCACTGCCATTATAAAAGCTCAGATGCATCATATTTATTAATATATCTCAGATTGTGTTCATCAAAAAGAAGAAGGTCATATACACCTAGGATGGCTTGAGGGTGAGTAAAGCTTGGGCCTTTACTCATTTGAAAGTGAACTAATCCTTTAAAAGCATGAATATTACAAAGATATTGGCTGTTTATTACTACTTATAAAGCACATATTAATGCCTTATTCTTCATGACTATTCTACATCCCTTTATCATTCTCAATCACTAAACCTAACAACAACCTTACTACTTCAGTAGTAATTAGGAGTTTATGGAGGCAAAAGTTGTTAATAGTGAGAACTGGACCCTAATCTAAAGTGTGACCATATATTTCTATTCTATTTTTTCACTTTCATTTGGCATTGCAAGGTTTCCCTGTTTCCCTTTTGGGCCTCAATTTCCTCAGAATAATTGTTTATTTAAATTGTATTAATTTATAGGGTGATGAGGAAAAACTGACAATATACATGAACAAACATAAAACATGAATATAAAAAACAATGCACAAAACACTACAGTAACAAACAAACAAACAATAATCCACACAAACAAAGGCAGCTGCAGGAAGTCACTATATCCATCTTGCATAATCTCATTCGCTGAGGTGATAACGGTACAGCAGACTAAATTAATTAAATGATTTTATTCATGAAGGAGCCCCATCTCTTTAAAAAGGTATTATAATCATTATTTATCTTGTATATTAATTCCTCATAGCAAGCATATTTTTTATTAATTCTTCCATCTATTCTTCAAAGAGAAAAATTCCTGCAGATTTCCAGTCCTGGTGTATTATTCTGCCGTATAGATTTTTAATATGTTCCTCATTCTATCTCCATAGAAATAATAAAGCATGGCACCCATCTTTCTCTGACACTGCACAACATCAAATGAACCCAGGACCTTTGTTTTCACAATGCTGCAAACTGCTCTCAAACCACCACCCAAGATGGCCATTGTTTCGCATTAAAGGCGGCATTTGGAGTGTTCACATATTGTAAAAATTTAAGTGAACTAATTTTATATTCTGAACAGTACATTTTTCAGGGTGCACAGATCTAACACACACACACACAGGCAGTCGCACATTTTGCAGTGTTGTATAGCTCAGAGAAGGATTAGAAACATCATCCACTGAGCCTACGCTACAAAACAAACAGCAGAGAAGGCCTCAGGACATCTTACCAGCTTTGAGTACTCCATTGTTTTCTTCACACACTAACAATAAAACTTGGAGCTCTGCGGTTGTTTCACTATTAGTGGATAAATAAATTCCTCGGCTTACCTCCAGGGCAAATACTTACTAAATATCAACATCTCATAATCTAATTTCTTGAATATGCTTTAGAATTGGGTTGGATTGTTGCTTGTTAAGAGTCAAATTTTGCCTTAAGGCAAATCTAATAAAAGTCTTTTCTAGGCTATTATAATCAATCAGTGGTGCAGTGAATCACCACCTGATTCACCGAGAGTAATAAGAGGGCTTATATCTGAAAGGTAATGTTTGCTAAATTTGGCAAGAGTTTCTCTACACAAGATAGTTGTTATTTCTCTCAACCAAAAGCAGAACTGGAGGACTCTCAACCTAACTGTACACTGAGAATTAGTGGCTCTGGAACTGATGGGTTTAAGGTTAGGGTGAGATGTCATTATTGAATGGTACAGGCTAAAATAAAAGTTCATTTGTGTGAATCAGTTGTTCAGTAAAGAGGGTGTTTTTTTTTTTTTTTTTTGTTTTAGTAGCTAGAATAATGGACAATTCTTTAGTCTGACAAACCTGAAATCAAGGTAAATCTGAATATAAATGCAAGAAATCACTTCTAGCAACAATAATGAAAGCAAAAGATGTACAAATGTTTGATAAGGGCCCAGGACAGAGTCACATTTTCTATCTATTCCCCTTTACATTTTTATTAAATTAAACATAAGGGGGAAAAAACCCAACAAAAATAAGCATGTGTTTGATAGTTTATTTAGATTGGACTACAAAAACATGTGCATTTACAGTATATAAAGACACCAATACAAGCTGAAATAAGTAATAATATTTATTTACAAGTAATACAGATACAGCTTAAAGGCCCGCTGAAGTGTCTTGGAACGCTCAGCATTATTCTTGTGTTGATGTAATTTCAACTGAAACAGGAAGACAGGACGTTTTATCGAACAGCCCCACCCCTTTTTTTAAAATAGCTAATAGCATTTTGTTTATATCACAGCTCGGTCAGAGCCGTTAAACTCATTAAAACCTCTGTTTCCTTTTAATATCTAACTGTTTATTCTCCTAATCTCCTCCATATCACTTTAAAAAACAGAATTCTGTGCAGAATTTAAATGGGTCCGATACCTTTCGTGGTCTGAGCCGACCCACGGATATGATCTGCTCTGTGCTCTCGTGTCCCTGGGCCAGAGCAGACTGTGCTCGCGCTGCGGTGGTTCATGTTATACTAAAGGCCTGTACACACCGGGACGAATATCGCACGCGTTTATTGCCAGCGTTTTTTTCGAGACGTTTTTTTGTGTTCATACCCAAGCGATTTTCACTTGCGATGCACAGAGTGAACGTGCAAATTCACTCCCTGCCAGTATATATATATATATATATATATATATATATATATATATATATATATATATATATATATAGTTGAGAATAGACATTCTCAACTATATTTCTTGAATGTAAAAGAAAAAAACAAACAGTAAAAATACAGAAATAATACACATCTATTGGTGTGGCCAAGAACTGACAGCACCCATAGCGTGCGTCTCAATCAGCTCCCTAGTTCACTAGTCAGGGCACTGATCAGGGAGTCGGCCACATTCATTTACACGGTATACTGATACACGACCTAGGAAGCTGGGGAGCTGTTTGAGACGCAGGGATAGTTTGTAGGGGTTTTCCTCGTCTACTTACTTTCTGTTCGTCGTCTTGGTATCAATGTGTGCTCGGCAAGACCGTTTTGTGCTTGAGCGCCACCAAGTCGCGTTTTACTGTAACTTCAGCAGCTCCAGGCACGTGAACAAAAGCACCAATCTCATTGGTCGGTCAGTTTTTAACGCGGCGCGTCAAACCAAAAAAACGAACCCGAGGCGTTTTTTTAAAAATGCCGCTTTTACGCCTCGCGTTTTTCGCGTCGGTGTGCACACTCACATTGGCGCCCGTTGTTTAGTCACGAGGCGTTAAACGTCGGCGAAAATCACGCGCGATATTCGTCCCGGTGTGAACAGGCCTAAACGCGAAAACGGACTTTATTCGCGTCAATAGAAAGCATATTTACACAGTCTGAATCGCTATGTGTGCTTAACCACGTAGAAACTAGTAAATGTGTGAACAAATGACTGATTTCAGCCTTAGCTTCAGTGTCTGTTGATAGTATAGGAGGGGGCGGGACTTCAGATTCTAAAGATAATTTGATTGGACCGAAGATTTGATGAGAAACTGAAGTGTGATGTGATGTCATGAAAATCTGTGATCCATTTTAGCGGAAGTGAGAGACTGTAAGTTTTGAATGCTTATATCTCCTAAATGTGAATTTTGTCATTGTTTTGGAACACACTGGCTTATTCATAACCTTAAGGCTAACATATTCATACTAAAAGCTAAAAAACTTAAATTTTGATTTCAGGGGGACTTTAATCAGTTATTTCTTAAAATCTCTTTAAAACTCAATTTGCTGCTGGCCTTTGATGATTAAATTCCACAAAAGTAGCAAATAACTTTTTATATTTGAGTATTGAACTTGTTTCTCTGATATAGTCTGTAGAGCAGCTGGAAGGTTTTGGAGTAAATTTGCATTTCATTCCCTTTGGTCTTGGTGCGAGTAGACCAAACATTGTCAATTTGTTTCAACTTTTTTTCACCATATTCAGTGTGAACAAAGCGACAAGTGATCAAAACTGAAAAATAAAACAACAACAACAACAACAACAACAACAACAACAACAACAGCAATTCTTGTTTTCCAGTAAAAATATCACACCATACAACAATTTACTTGAAGAAAAATTCCAAACATTTACTTGAGACCTACTATGCCCCTTTACACAAGAATTAATATAAGTCTCTGGTGTCCCCAGAATGTGTCTGTGAAGTTTCAGCTAAAAATACCCCACATATCATTTATTATAGCTTGTCAAATTTGCCCCTATTTGGGTGTGAGCAAAAACATGCCGTTTCTGTGTCCCTTTAAATGCAAATGAGCTGTTGCTCCCTGCCCGCTTTTCAAAAGAGGGCGGAGCTTTAAAGGATTTGTTCACTTTAAATGAAAATTACCTCAAGCTTTACTCACCCTCAAGCCATCCCAGGTGTATATGACTTTTTTCTTTCTGATGAAACTAATCAGAGTTATATTAATAAAGGCCTTCTGAAGCGAAGCGATGCATTTGTGTAAGAAAAATATCCATATTTAACAAGTTATCAAGTCAAATATCTAGCTTCCGCCAGACCGCCTTCCATATTCAACTTACGAAGAAAGTGTAACGCCTCTCGCAGTTCAAAACACTTGCGATACATCCTACGCCTTCCGTATTCAACTTACGAATTGTCCTTTTTTACATTTTCTGGGTTGGTAAATGCACTGGGGACCCGATTATAGCACTTAAACACAGAAAAAGTCAGATTTTCATATGTTCCCATTTAAGCTTATCCTTCTTATAACAAAATTCTCAAAACAAAATTGTGTTAAAACAGATTTACCAATGGGATAAGTTTAATTCAAGGTATAATCTATTTATAATAAATTTTACAATTTGCTGTGGCTGAAGTCTTCAGACTGTTAACTGATTTGGTCTGGATTCATCTGTGTAGCTTCCTGAAGAACAGTCATTACCTTCTGCGGTTTCTACGTCCCTGCCATTGCCATTTGTACTTTGTGTTTCACAAGGTACAGGCTCACGTCCTCGTTGTCATGGACACACGCTCTCTGCTCTTTGTTTTTGAAAGATGGCTTTTAAAAGTGCACGTTCAAAGAGGTGCAGCCACCCACAAGCAGCAGAACAATTCAAACTTTATCAACAGTGAATGTGCGTTCATACAGGCAAAGATGGGTTTCTTTAAAGGGTTGAGAGATGGTTAAAATGAACTTTTAAAATGATGTATCTTGAATGAATAAAGCATTTGTTTTGTGAATTATTATGTATAACCTGTGAGGGGCTCAGTGGAGGTGTTATAATGAGTAATCCAGTGCTGGTGCAAGCGTCACCATTACAGGCCTCTGGACTATTGCTTTATGAAGTCAGTGCATATGTTATTACTCTCAGTAGGGTCACATTTCATATACAGAAAATAAGCTTTTTTTTGTAATGAAAAATGAGCATTGCTTTATGTAAAAGATATAAGGACCTTTAATTTCCTGTTGAGTTTTCCTATGTTTTCTTATTATTATTGGTTATAAGGCTGATATTTTTGTCATGCTATCTAATAAATAATAATATTACTGGAATCACAACATGGACGTCATTGTTCTGACGCATTGCCTCAGTACATGCTTTAAAGTGTTTCCTGCAGGCTACTTTGGTTGTTTATCTGTCAATGTGTTATTTATATATAGAAGTGCAGTTGCAGTGTGTTCTTGTGAAATTCTGCTCCCCAGTCATAAAAGAAGAAAAGACGAGCTTCTGAAATCTGATATAGAATGAAAAAAACAAAGGTTTGCCACTGTTGCTTTCCTGACCACTAACTACCTTCGTATGATGGAATGAATTTCAGGAAACATACTGATATAAAAATGAAATGCTCTTGCTGTAGTGTGAATAAAAAAAAAAAAAAAAAATAAGAGACATATTTTTACAAAAAGCTCAAAGCAAACGAGCAATTAGAACAACCTAAATAACACATGCAGAAACCTTCAAATGTAAATTTAAAAAGGTCATATACAAACCGATTCCAAAAAAGTTGGGACACTGTACAAATTGTGAATAAAAAAGGAATGCAATAATTTACAAATCTCTTAAACTTATATTTTATTCACAATAGAATATAGATAACATATCAAATGTTGAAAGTGAGACATTTTGAAATGTCATGTCAAATATTGGCTCATTTTGGATTTCTTGAGAGCTACACATTCCAAAAAAGTTGGGACAGGTAGCAATAAGAGGCCGGAAAAGTTAAATGTACATATAAGGAACAGCTGGAGGACCAATTTGCAACTTATTAGGTCATTTGGCAACATGATTGGGTATAAAAAGAGCCTCTCAGAGTGACAGTGTCTCTCAGAAGTCAAGATGGGCAGAGGATCACCAATTCCCCCAATGCTGCAGCGAAAAATAGTGGAGCAATATCAGAAAGGAGTTTCTCAGAGAAAATTGCAAATAGTTTGAAGTTATCATCATCTACAGTGGATAATATCATCCAAAGATTCAGAGAATCTGAAACAATCTCTGTGCGTAAGGGTCAAGGCTGGAAAACCATACTGGATGCCCGTGATCTTTGGGCCCTTAGACGGCACTGCATCACATACAGGAATGCTACTGTAATGGAAATCACAACATGGGCTCAGGAATACTTACAGAAAACATTGTTGGTGAACACAATCCACCATGCCATTCGCTGTTGCCGGCTAAAACTCTATAGGTCAAAAAAGAAGCCATATCTAAACATGATCCAGAAGCGCAGGCCAAGGCTCATTTAAAATGGACTGTGGCAAAGTGGAAAACTGTTCTGTGGTCAGACAAATCAAAATTTGATTTCATAATCGCACCATGAATCACGTTTAAGTGATAATTGCATTTAAGTTCAATGTTATTTTTCGTGTCGTGCAATAAATCGTGCAGCCCTAATTGACACCATTCTGTGCGAATTGAACTGAGCTGGACGATGACATCACCGTTTTCTCCAGAGCTGCTGTATGTAAGCAATAAGGAACTCGGGGCTGTGCTGTATTGTGAATAAGTCACGGCTGAAGGGCATTGTTAGGCACGACGCGAAGCTGTGACTTATTCACAATACAGCACTAGCCTCGAGTACCTTTATTGCTTTTATAAAATGGTTACCATACAATACAAATATTAAAGCCAGAAATATGTATCAATGCAACTTTCATGAAGTAATTTTTTTCTAAAAGCCTTCCTTCCGCCGGAAAAAATAGTCCCTGACCATGAACAGCAACAGAAGTTACATTTTCACGCCATTAGATGGAGACAAAGACTGTCTTTATCAGTGTGTCAGTCAGTAGCGAAGACTTTTATATTGAAAAGACTGAATTGTTTTGAAAACAGAAAAAAAACACAACTGACAAATGCTTTGACTAGCGCTGTCAGTCATGGGAAAACCCCTTTTTATTATGAACATAGGACTGACCTGAAGGAAAATGCTAAATCTGAATAATAAACTCGCTCACTCGATCTTTTTCTCACAATTCTCTTCTACATAATACAGTAAGCTTTAATGAACAATATCAATTGAGAACAAACAGTTTACGTTGCTAAGAGTGGTTGCTAGCCTAAGGGTGTTGTGTAGTGATACACAGAACCGTTGGGTGAAGCGGCCATAGCCGTGTTTTACTGTGAATAAAACACAGCTATTGAACAATCAGAGTCAAGGACAGGAACTAACAGTTTTATAAAGATAAATAAACTAAATTAATAACTAAAGATTTTTACAACGGAATGTATTAATACTGAACTTACTTAAGCTGGACAATGACACCATTTTCTTCTAAAGCTGCTGTGAAGCCAAAATGATTTTTCTATTATCACTGTAAAGCTGCTTTCACACAATCTGCATTGTAAAAAGCGCTATATAAAGGTGTACTTGACTTGACTTGAAGTCAACCTCCTGTTTACTCACAAATCAAGCATAGTATCAGTTCTGACTCTCAGCTGATCCACGTCCAACTATAGGAATACAACACCTATCACAGCATCCAAATATAAAATCCATTCAGCATTATCAACAGTTTATCACGTTGTTCAGGAGCTAATTACCCTCCTCCATCCCCAGCTCCTCCTCTCGTACAGTTAGGCCTTCTGATATTCCTCTTCAAATCAGACTGTCATTTATCTTGATTTATGTCGTTACATTAAATTATTGTCATTAAGAACATGAATGATATCTGCAATACTGTTGGTTATCGCTGCGCTCCCTTCTCTTTTCCATGCTAGGCTGCATGGGCAGGGAGTTCTTGCCCAGAACAGAACCATATCACCAATCCAAACTGTATGCTAATGTCATGAGTGCACTGGTTCTCCTTCACTGCTATACTCCCTCACTCACACTCTGGACTACGTTTTCCAGCATCCCTCCTAGTTCTCACCTGCACTCATTCAGCCATCACCCGCACCCGCCACTGATCATCATCTCATCAAGACGCAGATATAAACACACACCACGGATACACACATTGTCCTGTCTTGTTTGAGCAAGGACTACTCACTTCCAAGCTCCAGCGTATCTCCTACGATTCTCCTGTGTGTATTTTTGCTCCCTCGCATCTCCAGCGTATTCAGTCCTGATAACCTGTGTGAGTGCAAGATTACCTTATACCACTACCCAGACGAGGTGTGTGCATCCCCACATCACCGATCACCTCATTCACAATCTCCTCTGTCACCTGCAAAACAATCCAGTTACAATCCATTTATCACCACAAACTGCTATTATTCTGAATTTTTTAGCTGTAATTCCATTTGCTCACTCGCTATAATAAAGTTCCACCTTTTTTCCATTAAAGGGATAGTTCACCCAAAAATGAAAATTTGATCTTTATCTGCTTACCCCCAGAGCATCCAAGATGTAGGTGTCTTTGTTTCTTCAGTAGAACACAAATGATGATTTTTAACTGCAACCGCTGCCGTCTGTCAGTGGTATAATGCAAGTCAGCGGGAACTTGGATTATAAGAGTAAATAAAACACGACAGACAAATCCAAATGAAACCCTGCGGCTCGTGACGACACATTGATGTCTTAAGACACGAAACGATCGGTTTGTGTGAGAAACCGAACAGTATTTATATAATTTTTTATCTCTAATACACCACTATGTCCAACTGCATTCATCACTCGATTCGTTTGGTCTGATCGCACTCTGACAGCGGCAGTGATGTCTCGCGCATATACTTCAATGAGAGCGAGACATCACTGCTGTTGTCAGAGCGCGATCAGACCAAACGAATCAAGTGATGAATGCCGTTGGACATAGTGGTGTATTAGAGGTAAAAAATGATATAAATACTGTTCGGTTTCTCACACAAACCGATCGTTTCTTGTCTTAGGACATCAATGTGTCGTCACGAGCTGCAGGGTTTAATTTGGACTTGTCTAAGCAAGTTTTATTTACTCTTATTGTAGAAGTTCCCATCCACTAGCATTATTTGACTGACAGACAGCAACGGTTGGAGTTAAAAATCATAATTTGTGTTCTAGTGAAGAAACAAAGACACCTACATCTTGGATGCTCTAGGGGTAAGCAGATAAACATCAAATTTTCATTTTTGGGTGAACTATCCCTTTAACAATCTGTCTGAGTCTGATATCCCATAACAGCTAACTGTCAATCATCTTTGATGACTGTGGTCTTGATAGAATATATACGAGTACCATTATGTATAATATTGTACAGTAAAGCGATACAAAGTTGTGTTAAAAAGCTGAAAACTTTTATCACGGAATTTGTGACTTGGTATAGAACCCCATTTTTACACCTTGAGTATATCATTCCTGATATGTGTGAAAACTATTTTAGTCACTGTGATGAGACGGGGTGAATAAGTGAAACACAGATGTTACAGTCTAACTGAAGGTAACCTGTAGTAGAAGTAGATCAAAAGAACCGACTCCCCACCCCTGCTTGTGTTATACAGGATAAGAAGCTACAGAAAAACAATGAATCAATACACTTACAATACAATACAACAGGCACCAGTGTTCTTTTCTTCTGAGCAACATTTCCTAACCTCTCTTGACCTCTGTTTCTTTACCCTCAGGTGTGTGGAATCACATATAAGAAGCTTCTGTTTCCCACTCTTCCAACAAAATAAGAATAACTTGACAAGCTCTTGCACCACTCTCTTTCTCTCGTCTTATGTCACGTTTTCATCCTACTGGGAGGAAGATGTAGATTTGCTGATTATTCAGACCAAGTTCATATCCAGTGACCATTCTGCAATCTTCACAGAGAAAAGGAGAGAGGGCAGATTTCCAGAGAACAAGCACATGGTATTTTTGCATTGCATGATTAGTGGTGAACTGCTTCAGAACCCAGATTTTACATTAGATACAATAGCAAAATTGTATAAAAGTGAACAAAAAAGTACTTTGTCAAACATCTATTAATTACCATGAGCAGCAAGGGTCCAATAACACACAAAAAGCATTACCCTTGAAAATAGATAATATTTAATATAGTTTGCATCATATTCTTTTACCTTGCAATTTTGTTAATTGTTTAAGGATGGTAAAGGCATCTCAATCAACCTGGTTTAGCTAGTTTGGGTAACTGTATTTTACGGTGTCCTTGTCACATATGTTAGAAACAATAACAGTATGTAGTATTTAGTAATAACAGTTATGCATAATTACATAAACCTAAACCAAACCCTGTTCCTTACCCTTCAGTAAGTACATGTTGTTAATTAATATTACTCAGTACTTAAATGTATAATTACACTGTAAAAAGGACACGTTTTCGTACTAAAATAAATTGGCATACTTTATTATTATTTTTTTTTGATGCACAGATTTTAAAGACAAAACACATGGGAAACATCCATCCATCTGCAGTGCTATTAAACTGGTATTACACTGGAAATATTTATTTTTTACTTTTCCCCTGGTATTGTGACCCACAGCTCCTATTGTATGTGTTAGTTATTTTGTTAGTAATCCATTAGTATTGGCCAAATTTAACTTTTAAGCCAATTAAAAGTTATCAGATTTAGTATGATTTAAGATTTTTGCAACTGGTTTTGAATCACACCCTTGTGTATTTGACAATGTTGGTAAAAAATAAAAATAAATAAATAATAAATAAATCGAAGGAATGCTGTTTTACTCCAGAGGTTGTGTGTGAACTCCACCTATTGTGGAGTTGCACCTCTATCGTCTGTGAATCTTGGCATTGTGCAGATTGGCTGTGCTTGGCCCTGTAATTGATGCTTGCAGCTATATTCTATATCTGTAATTAAATATAAGCAATTATGAACAGCACGTTCATGTTGAGATTTATATTTATTAAGTTAATAGCAAGTTGTCAATTAACAGTTGCTTTTCTCTCTTTACAGTATATTTATTACAGGTGCAGCTCCCCTGGAGCAAGCTGAGATTAGGTGCTCTGCTAAAGGGCACAGTGGTAATTGCTCATATACCCTGTATGCAAAACCACTCATAACATCTAATTGTAACCCCAGGTAAAGTTAGCTATGTGTTTTAATGTTTACTAAAAAAAAAAAAAAAAAAAGTGTAACATTTACATACAACAAAAAATGAAGAATTGATGAAATGTGAAACCAATACTTTTTTGTGATTATAAATTGTATTTAATATCAGATATATTATACTCTCAACTAAAATAGTTAATAGTTAACTAACGTGTTAAAACGAATGTAGGCTTCATTTAATTAATTTCTGATTTTTTTTTTTTTTTTTTTTGGTAATTTATGTAATTGAGAGAGTATTTGTCAGGTTAAACCAGACTCAAAGACAGAATAGCGAAACCAAACAGGAGTGTGTTGTTCAGAGGATGAAATGGAGCAATGCAGAGTCAGACTGTGAGTAAATGGCATATAAACAATTTCTTTGAATGGTAGCTGGTGGATAACTTACCAGGGGTGCATTTCCTGTACTATAACTCGCTGCTTCACTGCCATAGTACGATGTATTGTTGAACAAATCAATTGACTGTTTCCCAAAATCGTATTGTCACAAACTTGTCGTTCAGCCACGTTGGTGAATGATGTCACGCAGATGGTTGAGTAATAACAAAGTCCCTTTAAGACAAGTCATTTCACTCGGCGGCCATCTTTGAAACGCCTCTCGGGCATCCTGGGCATCATGCCCTATCTCTTTGAATGGGGAAACATCAAATTCTCCAAAACTGTTCGCCAACCTTACGATTAAATTTCATATTTGAAATCACCAATGAAATCTAACAACAATCGGCTCATTAATTTAGTTTCTAAACGCTCGAATCATGACAAAAAAACTGTATTTTTCAGGCTGGATCAAGCTAATGCGCATGCGCAGACCTAATTGCGCATCTCTTCGGAGGCGCGCGTCTGACTGTTTCTATAGAAACCGGTGATTCTAACGGCCGCTGAAGTGACGCGATGACTTCGCGATGATGAGTCGCGATTGGCTCTTATTTAGAAGGCGGGACTTATTCAGCCATATTGCGCTTTACACTTTCTCCCATTCAAAACAATATGAGTGACACGTCTTGTGTTATTCTAGAATAACACAAGACATGTCACAAGTATTGTTTTGAATGTCACACGTATTGTTTCAAAACAATACGAGTGACACGTCTTGTGTTATTCTAGAATAACACAAGACATGTCACACGTATTGTTTTGAATGGGAGAAAGTGTAACCCGCAATATGGCTGAATAAGTCCCACCTTCTAAACAAGAGCCAATCGGCGACTGGTAAAGTCATCGCGTCACTTCAGCGGCCGTTAGAATCACCGGTTTCTATAGAAAGAGTCAGACGCTCGCCTCCGAAGAGACCAGTGCCCAAGGAAGTCGACCGGAAGTTGAAGTCGGCTGCGTGCCGCCATCTTGTAGCAGAACTTCACTTGCGTTAGCATCCCATTGACTCCCATTCATTTTGGCGTCACTTTGACAGCGAATAACTTTACATCTGAGGCGTTTAAAGACTCCATTTGTCCATTATTTATTTCTAAAGATACACGACAATGTATAAAGGGCTCCATTACCTTCTATGTTACATTATGGCCCCGTAGAAACAGTTTTTGTAAAAATAGGCTAACGATTGCATCATAACCACTCGACTCTCTGTCGCACAGTAGAGAAATTACCGTACAGACAGGAGGAGAAGCTCGCAGGCAATAGTATGCATTAACTTAATATGGCGTACTGGCGTTACATTTTAAAATACTATACAAAATAATTAATCAGAATACTTACTACTGCTCACTCACGCCAAAGAACTCCCCGCTCAAGCTCGCCGTCTCTGCAAGATTAACGATGGCAGTTTGCACGCACAGCAACTAGAAGATTTACATCTGTCAGACAGGTTGCTGACGTCATCAAGCTTAGTTTGAGTCTGCCCGTCAGAAACGGAAGTGCTAAAAATCGCTAAAAATGGGCTTCACTTGTCTCAATTGAGTTCCAATGGGGTCGCTGTGTCCATTTCTTTTACTGTCTATGGAAGAGACGCGCATTTAGGTCTGCGCATGCGCATTAGCTTGATCCAGCCTGAAAAATACAGTTTTTTTTTTTTGGTCATGATTCGAGCATTTAGAAACTACATTTATGAGCCGGTTGTTTTTAGATTTTATTGGTGATTTCAAATATGAAATTTAATTGTAAGGTTGGCGAACAGTTTTGGAGAATTTGATGTTTCCCCATTCAAAGAGATTGCATGATGCCCAGGATGCCCAAGAATTGTTTCAAAGATGGCCGCCGAGTGAAATGACTTGTCTTAAAGGGACTTTGGTAATAACTTATTTTAATAAATCCGTGTGAGATCGAATTAACGCTAGATTATTTACGGACATGGAATCTGAGAACTAATTTTCATTTTTCTCATTTATTTTGCTTTATTTCCAGAATCAAGAGCACTTACGCACATGTGCACTCTTCAAAAACGATGCTTAAAAATCTCTTGACAAGATGTAAATGACATCTGTATATATTAAATAAAAGATATACATTGTACTTAAAGGGTTAGTTCACCCAAAAATGAAAATTATGTAATTAATTACTCACCCTCATGTCCTTCCACAGACCTTCGTTCATCTTCGGAAACACAAATTAAAATATTTTTGATAAAATCCGCTGGCTCAGTGAGGCCTGCATCGAAGCTTTACGAATCATTAGTTTTGCATCAGTGGTTCAGAGCGCCAAAATCCCATGATTTCAGTACACGAGGCTTCGTCACGTCATAAGTGTTTTGAAACTTCAAAAGTTCATATGATTCTGGCAGTTTGATACACGCTGCGAACACTGATTCAAAACAAATGATTCGTTAAGCTTCGAAGCTTCATGAATATCCCATCACTAGATATTGTTGATTAAAGTCACTATTTTGTTATTTTTGGCGCACAAAAAGTATTCTAGTCGCTTAATAATATTAAGGTTAAACCACTGTAGTCACATGAACTGTTTTAAATATGTTTTAGTAGCTTCTGGTCTTTGAAAAAGGGAGTGTTATTGCTGGCGATGCAGGCCTCACTGAGCCATCGGATTTGATCAAAAATATTTTAATTTGTGTTCCAAAAATGAACAAAGGTCTTACGGGTTTGGAACGACATGAGGGTGAGTAGGGGAGAGTGGGGTGATTTGTGCCAGGGGGGAAGTAGTTCCACCCATTGTTTCTGGAAAACCATAGAAAAAATTGGTCATGTGACCACATCATTTTGAAAAGCCATCCATTTTACTCATCCTCCAAAGAAGAGAGACACATGGCATGAGAGGACAGCACATTTTAGCTAAAAAAAACGTTTTTTTCCCTTTCAAAGTAAAATTTCTATGATCAAGGTTTTTTGATTGTAGTGTCTGAACAATTATAGATAAGTTTGAAAACATTTCACACATGTTTTAGTGCTTTAGCAGGCTACACAATGAGTCTATACAGTTAACATGATGTTAGCTCTTAACTGCTGGATCATGCTAGATTTTCAAACTTGTGGGTCCGGGGTGATTTGTGCCAGTGGGCCTGGGTTAAGTTGTGCCAGTGGCACAACTCACCCCCACGTATGATTATTTTCAACATATTATTAATTTGTAATTACATTTTAGCAGTTAAACTATGTGACATTCTTGATTTTAGACCAAAACCCATCATGCCACACACTTATAAAACGCACTTTCTGAAGATGAAAAGCATGAAATGGTCCAATGTTGTGCAAAAGGCATGAAAACAACTAATACTGTGTGAAAACTGAATGGAGATTATCGAATTAGATTTGTGAGTGATTTAGAGCACAGCAGAACTCGGCCAGATAAAGGCTTATTAATGAAAGTTACTGTCAAAAAAAAATAATTGTATTAAAAGGGCAGCTATAAAAAAGCCAGTGTTTAGCAGCAAACAGGTATTTTCATCTTCAGAAAGATCTTTCTTTCTCCCCATTTTGCATGAGAACTGTGACTTGCTTAATAATGTGGAACAACCTCTAAGTAGGGTTTCCATAGACCTGGCAAATTATTTTGTCTGAGATTGATACCAGTTATCTAAAAAGACATGGATAAATAAACAAACAAACATTTTCTTAGAAAAACTAAAATCTGAATGTTTATTCTACTGAAATCTTACTGATATGTCACTTGCATAATAATTTGGAACGTGGCATATTCTTATATGTTATTCTTATAATTGAGAGACAGCGTTCTATGTATGTCAACAGGCATCTATTGCAAAAGCCTTTTTGCCTGAAATGATTCACAAATATCATATATTGTGTATTTAAGTTTTTTGTGTTTTCCCAAAAACTACAAAATATGACTTAGCCTATTCTAACAGTTTAATAGGGTGACAACATCTAAATAAACCTTAAATGAGTAATTTTGTATTGAATTTGTCTTTCTTTCATATAGCATTACAGTTCATAACATTAAAATGTTCTGTTTTACCTCAGAAATGACTGGCACAAATTACCCCTACGTATTCTCCCCAAAGGCACAACTTACCCCGCACCAGGGGCAAGTTGTGCCACGAGACCACTTTTTTTCCAAAAGCTATATTTCTGAAACAATTTATTTCAGATCCAAAGTTATTGTTCTCAGGCATGCATCACATCCTGAAATATATGTACATTCTTAAGTTGAAGGCATTACTGCCATGGCCTCACTTTAAAGTCACTTTGAGTAAAAACTGGCACAACTCACCCCACTTTCCCCTAATTAATGACAGAATTTTCATTTTTGGGTGAACTAACCCTTTAATGTCAGCTTGCATATTTTGCTCAAGATAATGATTTAATAAGGCCACATATCATAAAAAAAAAAAAAAAAAAAAAAAAAAAAAAAAACACTTCTAAACTGTCGTTCCAACCACACAAGTTTGCCATGCTGTTTGCGAATGTTCGTTTGAACTATGGTTTCGGGAAACACCAAATCTTTGAAGTAGCCTACGTGAGTAACGACGGAACTTGCGATGTTAGTTGGCCAACGATGCTTTTGGGAAACAGGATCAGGGGCAGCACACACCTCAGTTTGAGCACGGTGAGTATTCCAGTAACAGTTTTTCACAGGGTTGCATGCACAAAGGAGAATCGCTAGGAGATCGCTGGAGATTCACAGGAACAATAGTTAAGATGAATATAGCAGATAACAGTATCCACGTTCAATGCCAGGCCAAGCGTGACTGTGGGGTGTGTGCTCTTATCCTGGTGCTTAAATATAGGCTGGTGGTGATGGGGAAAGGTGCAGGTGATGGCCGAGTGAGTGCAGGTGTAGGACAGGAGGGATGCTGGGAAATGTAGATTCTGACTAGATGACTGGACTGATGAAAATGGGTGAGAGCATACGTGACAGCATTATAATTTACTACTCATTTATTCTTTTATTTTTTATATTATTTTGCTTTTAATATTTAATTTGTTTTCATTATAATTAATAAGTTTATAATTTTTGTATTTTGTAATATTTCTGTTGGTAAAAAAAAAAAAAAATTAAAAAAGCTTAATATCTATACATGTAATTTGTCATTTATTCAGTTTAATTTAATTTCCAGCGTTGCAACTCTCATCATAAATTAATATCAAAGTTGTCAAACATAATGGATTTATCACTGTCTTTAAAGCAGCAAATCAAATTAAGATTTTAATTTTAGTGGGCTGATTTTTTTTTTTTTTTTTAGTGCTGCTATATTTCAATAGTCAGCTCAATGTTCATTGCACACAATGGAATGGAAGGGAGAGGGTAAAGGGAAGGCCTTTCAGATCCAATTAGGTTTGTGATATGATGTGGGAGTACTATAATCCAAAGAAACATTGTCCCCACCTCCATAACCTCACTATACACTAGAATATGTGCGAGACAGAAGCAGAGTGAAGAGAGAGGCTTATCAAGAGGAGAGTAATGGATTTGCTGTTGTGTATTCTCTCTGCTCTGCTCTTTCCCCCACTGCACACACATTAATCTCTGTCATAAATGCTCATTTTGTAAGCGGCTGCTTTTGCTACCCACCATGTGTGGGAGAAGAAAGAGAACGAGAGCATGAGAGAGACTTCCAGACTCACCTTCTATACTGTGGCAGTCAGGGCTATGGCAGAAGAAAGATAGAGATGACTTCTGACAAACTCTGACTGAAAATTTTTTTTCCAGAAACACTCTGTGAAGCTCCGAAGAAAGCGAGACGGGGGAAACGCCACTACATCCCTGAAAAAATCCCTTGACTTTCATGTTCCATCGAACAGATCAATGCGGAAGTATGTAGTCATCAATCCAGTGAAGTTCACAAGCCCTGTCTGCGCTTCACGTATCCACCCTTTTGCTGTTACCGCAGATGTATGTAGAATAATGGGAATTTGCACACCATCTGCTCTTGATGTAAAGTAAGTAAATGGCAGATATGCCACCGCAGACATGGAAAGCAATGGTAAGCAAAAATCCACTAATACAAGCTCTGCCGTTTTGTTTGGTTGTACTGTAATCACTTTTTTTGCTATAGACGAAATATCATAAGAGCAGACGGGCAGCATTTAGTTTGCAGGTATGGAAAATGGCTTTGAAATCGTGACGAATAAACACATTTGAATTATCTTAAGGATACACAGCTATGGGGGAAAAACAGCTGACTTTGCCATCTGCAAATACGTCCTAGTCAGAAAATGATGAAATTGAAGGAATATTTGAGGAAATACTGCATTTCAAGATTACCAGCGCTTCATCGTTTTCTCTTATTACTCACGCCAAAGTCACAAAATGCCTTTTTTAAAATTATTTGTATGTCTGACTGCACAGTGGTATGTCCGTGTAAGCTTGAAAATTCAAAATGGGATAGTGAAAGGTCAAAGGCTTGTCCAATAACTTTCCCTTCCTGCAAAAAGATATTAGGCTTACTGACACGAAACCAGCTGCACTTGTCCAGAATTACACTGAAGTGGAAAAATGCAATAATGGTCTAAATAATCGCTTCACATGGAAAGCTAGCGCTGTGCTCCTAAAAGGCCACTTTATAATGAAAGAAAAGGTGTAGGGTGACCTCCTGCTAAAGGTCACTGAAGCAGGCACTTTTCCATTCCATTCAGTCATCTGACTCTGCAGATTGGTTTAATAAACCTCGATTTGATCCACCTACTGTATGTGCATCAGTCCCACTGGTAATCCCAGCATCATATCCTGTTCTTTCATTTCTGAGATTGCTATTCTGTGGCTCCTGATTCCAGACAAAAGTAGAGAAACTCTGAGGCAAAGTAGTGTGCTTGTGTTATTGCCGCAGATTTTTTATTGTGAATCGTTCTGTTTATGAGTAGATGGTCTATTTCACACTTTTAAGTGCCATTCGCCAAATATGTATTGCTGGCAAAAGCACTGTTCAAAAGTCATTAAGAATTAGAATTAGTTTTTCACAATGGCTAACAAACTGAACCAAATTCTCAATGGCCAATTTTGTCAAATAAATCACTCTTTCTGCAAAACCCTAAACAAATTAAGGCAGTTTTACACCATTTGCAAATCTCTTGCACTCTTTTTGCCAAACTAAAACACATATCGCACTGTGATGCACTTGTGTTGCAAAACAGAATACATATGCGGCAAAAGTTAAACACAGCTATAATTGTTTACACACAGTGACTCAAAATTGTTCACATTATGTGAACACATTATGATTTTAATGATGTTCAAACCTATGGAGTCAATATAAACAAAGAACATGCAGTTAACCAAATGAAACAATACACATTTTAATGCTATAAAAGTGTACTCATCGAGAGAAATAAACGGCAGATGTTCATGGTAACAACTTCTTTAACTTCTTTAACAAACACTGCTAATACACATACTGTATACATTTGTTAATAAGGTTAATAAAACAAAAACATGCATGTTTTAATGCTATTGAATAAAAAGAAGCGATCCACTCGCAAGCCTCTGCTCATTATGACAGTACCTGGATCAGTGAGCTGCGTCTCGGGCCGATGACGTCACTTCCAGGGAGGCATCTTGTACACGCCCCCGTCCCATGACTCCACCCAAACAGTGCCACAAAGCGAGATGCGCAAAAAATGAAGCGCAAAGGGAAAACGGCATCGCAAGCTCAAACTAGACTTACACGCAAAATGAAAAGCAGCGTCGCAAATAAATTAATAGATATGACCATGGAAAATATGTATCGCAAAATCATTGCTTTTCGCGCTGTTTCATTTATGTTTTGCAATTCTTTATTTTTGTTTGCAAAACTTAATTTTTTTTCTCCCAATACTTTCTTTTCTTTTGCAATTCTTTCTTTTTGTATGCAAAAAGCACATTTATTTTCCTCAATACTTTAATTGTCGTTCGCAAAACTTTATTTTCTTTTGCAAAACTTTATTTTTTTGTGTATATATGCGGCATTATATTGACTCCATACAAACCAACTGTACACTCTAAAAACATTCAGGGGACCTTTAGTCATTACTTAAATATATATATTGTTGTGAAATAAAAAATCAAGTTCTGAAATGCTGTTAGACTTTTTACTTGTAATTGTTATTTTATTGAGCTTGGATGACACAAATTATGGCTATTGATTCGATATATCATGACTTGTCATAGTTTAACATTTTCAGTTAATCAAAAATGTATTTAATTTTAAGTTCTGTTAATGTAAAATGCAATCTGATGACTTGTAAACGTGTTTCATTGTTTTATTCTTTTAATTTAGACAAACTTAAGTTAAGTGAATCTGGGCTAGGATTTATATTTCCCATCATGCTTTGCCCATGGCACTTGAAAGGGAGAGTAAATGCTAAAATTAAGTGTTATATAATGTTTTTTGCACAAGATTAATGGTAAGGGAGATTTAGCAGTAATTAGTGTTTTGTTATGCTAATTTAGAAGAGTTTCTGTTAATGTGGGTTTTTGGAGATTTACCATCATGGTGACAAGCGGTGCTTGGTAAGTTCATGTTACTTAGAAATGCGTTTTACTGTGTCCAAAAAGCGTCTTCACCTTACTTAAAACATTATGTTGGGTCAACTTAAATAGTTGCATTCATGTTGACAATTATAAAGTTCATGTTACTTAGAAATGTGTTTTTATTATGGCAAAAAACGTCTTCACCTTACTTAAAACATTGGATCAACTCAAAATATTGCTTTGAATTAATGTAATTCTCTCAATTGGCTTAAGTTAAAAATTCTAGTGGAAAACGTTAACATTTTTTTTTTTTTTTTTTTTTGAACCAATGTTTTATTTTTTAGAGTGTACAAAATAGGCCAGTTCAGAGTGTACAGGTGGCAGAGATGCACTGAATGTTGATACGAACAATGGATGGAAACAAAGAGGGAGACGAGGAAGAGATTATGTAAGAGGTTGTGGATGAGGAGGAAGAGGCCTAGCAAGAGACATCATTGCCTGTGATGTGGACAAAGTCTTGAGGCCGGACCCAGCATGAAGATGTGATGCTGAGGCTGAGGATTTTTTGGGATGTACTGTTGAGTGTAAATGTTTTTTTTTTTTTTTGTTTTTTTTTTTTTTTGATGCAGTGTCTAATGAATGATGTGTTTATATACTGACTGATGTATGATCTGAAAGCTTTGTTTGATTTTGAGTACTGGTGAAATATTTTTGAGGCAATTGTTTGATTTTGCCAGAAGATTCAGGGGTTTTGTGAATTTAGTTGAACATTTGGTTTTGTGTTTAATGTTGTGAGAAAATGAGTGAAGGTTTCAAGAAACGTGTCTTAACAGTTGTGAAAAACTGCAAGTTTTATTCAGCAAGGACACATTCAATTGATCACAAGTGATAGGAAGGACATTTATAATGTTACAAAAGATTTCTATTTCAATACAATTCTATTCTTTTGAACTTTCTATTAATCAAAAACAGCTATTTTAAATTGTAATATTTCACAATTACATTTTTAAATGTATTTTTAGTAAAACAAATGTAGCCTTGGTGAACATAAGAGACTTTTCAAAAACATTTTAAAAATACAAACCCCAAAGTTTTGAACAATAGTGTAACTATACCATAGATAATGCTCTCTGATTAAAATATAAAACATGATTCCTCAGTTGCGAAGAAGAAGAAGAAAAAAAAAGAGAGACAAGTTTCAAAAAACTTCTTTAAAATGTGGTGTTTGAAGGCTCAGTTGAAGATAAGCAGCAGAGAGTAGTTACAGCATTGAGTGATGAGACACAGCCAGGGATAATGGACAGTATCTATAAATCATCCCAGAGTAGACAAAGAGGAACAAGAAGACAAAACAAAAAGAATGATTGAGGACCAGCGGTGAGACGTTTTGCAAATAGCTTGAAGGAAGCAATCAGGAGAGGATGAGGATAGTAGAACTGGTGCAATCCATGCCAGTCATCTCATCCAGTCACAAAACCCATCACTGAGTGATCTATCTTCAATTTATGAGTGTGACAGTTCACTCAAAGTTGAGAACAAAGACACAGTGGAGTTTCTATACTGTGGGTCCAGCACACACATCTTCATAATAGAAAACTTACCGTAAGTAACGAAAAACCTAAAATGCATTATTCTTTTAACTGTTCCCAACACCTTCCATCACATGACCGTGAAATGGAGATAATGCACAGATAATGGAGAAATTATCATGCTAAGGGTCACACCTTGGCCATTTTCAAGCAGACCCTTGGGATTCTTGCATCTCTCAGAGGCTCTAATGTGATTGTGAGACGGGTTGTTTTGGGGGGAAATACTTGCCCTTGTGATGTGAAGTGATTTGATTTGAGGTTTGCATTATTATGGGAAGAGAGAGAAAGAGAGAGAGAGAGAGAGAGACCTAATGTGATTGGTTATTTGCTTCAGATTTACTGTGCCATCTGCTACTTTTGGGTTCCATATAGAGACATTAGCTCTGTTCCAGAACCTAGTGAGCTGCCTACGGAGGCAGCATTTTAAAGAATTATAGGCATTTTAATTATGCTGCCTTCTAAGATACCCCTTTTTGACCAAATTTTAAAGTAGTAGGCTATTGCATGATTGCTGGAAAGGCAATTCCAGAATAAAGCAATAAGCCCCAAGAAGCCATGGTTTAGGGTCTACGTCGTGCCTAGCAACGCCCTTTAGCTGTTATAAATTCACTGTAAACCACGGCTTCACAGGGCTTATTGCTTTTATAAAACAGTTACCACACAATACAAATAAAGCCAAAAAAATGTGTATCGGTGCAACTTTTATGAAGTAAATTACTAAAAGCCTTCCTTCCGCTGGAAAACTGTGAACAGTAACAGAAGTTACATTATTACGCCTCTAGATGGCGGCAAAGATTCTCTATATGAGCGAGCCACTCAGTTGCAAAAACTTTTATATTGAAACTTGTTGTCAACATGGAAAAAGACGCAAATGACAATTGCTTTGACTAGTGCAGTTAGTGTCAGCAGGGCACAGGGAAACACATTAACTGTTTAAAGGACAAGATCGCAGCATAAATTCAAACTGATTTTTTATTGTGAACATAGGATTGACCTGAAGGAAAATGCTAAATCTGAATGCAGGTAATACACTCAGTTACTCGAAATCTCTTTCACAATACTCTTCTACATAATACAGTAAGCTTCAATGAACAATATCAAATGAGAACAAACATGTTTACGTTGCTAAGGGTGTTGTACAGTGATACACAGAACTGTTGGGTGAAGCAGTCATAGCAGTGTAGTATTTATAACTTTTTTATAAATAATAAACAACAGTTACTTTTCGTGAAATACACATGGAACCACAGCAACACACAGACACAGTGGCGCGGTAAAACTGATGTAATGAGGTCACAGGTGTATGTTTGTAGAGTAATTTACAACGGCTTCGAACGCGGATCAACTAATCAGAATCAAGGGCCAGAACTATCCGTTTTATAATGCATTGTTTGAAACTCAATGAAACAAGTCAAAGATCCATCCATCCATTTTCCAAACTGCTTGTCTTAACGCATCAACTAACAATAAGCAATGCATTTGAGTGATACGTTTTGTAAAAAAAAAAATCCATAATTAACAAGTTATGAAGTTTCTAGCTTCCGTTAGACTGCTTTCCGTATTCAACTAACGAAGATAGTGTAAAACTCTAGCAGTTCAAAAAGCTGGATGGATGTGGATGGAGACACTTTCTTCAGCTCATACTCATTTGGTAACGCTTACTGCCATTATAAAGCTCGGATACGTCAGGATATTTATTAATATTTCTCCGATTGTGTTCATCAGAAAGAAGAAAGTCACATCAAGGATGGCTTGAGGGTGAGTAAAGCTTGGGGTAATTTTCATTTGAAAGTGAACTAATCCTTTAACTAATGTTTTCCACCAAAATTACCTGGAAGAATTTGTCCCTAGCTGCGTTTCCATAGCGGTCTAAAGTATTGTGAAGATAGTCCGGTGACGTGGGACTACGCACGACTTTCCAGTTCCCTCTGGATTTCGTCCTCCGCATATAAGCTTAATAAAGCCTGAACCTCTTCGTCAATCCATCTGTCGTATTTTTTAAACTCCATTGTTGATTCGAATAGCAAACAACTCTTAACAGACTTTAAAAAATGATAGTTGAAATAAAATGCTGCGTGGAGTCAACCAATCAAAATGCTGCGTCGACTCAACCAATAAGCATGCTCAGCGCCCAAGTCCCACCCCTGAAAGTTCCGGAACTTTGAAAAAGTACTACCTAGCGAGCAGGTACTTTCAGAGGGGGAATTTTTTACCCGGAACTTCATTTAGACCCTGCTTCCTGCGGCGGAAACACACCGAGTACCACCCCAAAGTTCTTAGTTCCTGGGGAAAGTTCCTGCGGTGGAAACGCGGCTAAATACAACTTTTGATTTAAACGTATTAATAAATGTTAAAATTAACTAAGATTAATAAATGCAGTAGAAATAAAGTTTAAGTACTAAAATTACTACCTGAAATAAAAGAAATAGAAATATATAAAAAATGACAAAAGCACATACTAAATACCTAACTAAAATTAAAAAGAAAAGTGAAAAATAAAATATTAATAAGTAAATAATTTTTTACAAAATATTACATTTCTAAATTTGAATGTATGTATTTATGTGGTAGAACAAAATGTAATATTAACCACCTTAAAAAGACCTTATTTTTCTCATAAATCAAAAACTACCATTATAAAAACCCATTGGAAATCCCTTAGAGAACCGTGGCAAATTAGCCTTGCGGGTTGGCCTACAAATTGACGTCATGACTGAACAGCTCTATTCTCTCACTCTGTTCCTCAGAGAGTGTGTTAGTGTCTCTCTCACACCAATGGTGGAAATGAAAGGGGAAGGGTGTGCTATACTGGTCGAATTATTATTATCTTCCTGACAAACCTGAGAGTCCATCTCGTTCCTCTCTTGATGCGATTTGGGACCGTGTATCCGTTCCTAAACCAGTGACTAGAGAAGTATTCTTGTTAGTGACACTAGCGGTTTTCCGAGAAGAGTCTGAATGTCTCATCCTTGATTATTAAATTTCCTTTTTTCTTGGAGATAAATTGTGAGCACTCAGTGTTATTCCAGTGAGGCCCACGGCCGAAATAAAAGAACAGAGGAATAAGACCAGATGGTTTCAGTCTGTTAAATTATTTATCATATGCTAAGAAGCTGCGACTGCTACTCTCTGCTCTCCAGCCACATAATCAAGAGTGTATGTTAGCGATAGTCTAATTTAATTTTCATTGTTTCATTTGAACCAATTTTCAATAGTCTTTCAGTATAATGTGTAGCAACAACATTCTAACATCAGAAAACAGGAATGATCATTCTTTTTTAAAACCTTGCGAATTGTCTTTCTATATAGGCAGCTGCTTTATAAGTCAGTATCCGAACTGTCCTTGAACATCATAAGTGACCCATTTGAAGCACTCTGCATAGATAGCAACTTCACATACCACACAAATAGTACTCATTGTGGCTAAATCACCTCGCAATAGAGTTTAGCAATAGCATGGTGTTAAGATAATGCTGTAAATTGGGGTAAAATGGTTTTACTGGATTATATTAGCTGTATTTTTCAATTATTGAATTAAATATACATTTATTTCTATTTAAAATGTTTTGTGCTTCATCCATCATCTTGGATTTATGTTTTTAAGTTGAATAAAACCATTTAAAGGTGCAGTAAGCGATTTCTGATACACACTGTTGAAAGTGGATCGGCCAATCAGCAGTAAACTCATGACAGAGAAGGAGAGAGATTGAGCAAGATGGAGATTTGAAGAAAGACTGTAGAAAGAGAGATGGCTGAGAGACATTACAAAAGAGAAGGTCAGAGGAATATCACAGGAAAATGAACGGTTATAATCAGGCAAGAGCTTTAAAGCATTAACATTAGAAAAGCTTTCCAGCACTGGAGAGACCTAAGGTGAAAGACCTGAAAATTAAAGGTGCCCTAGAATTAAAAATTGAATTTACCTCGGCATAGTTGAATAACAAGAGTTCAGTACATGGAAAAGACACATTGAGTTTCAAACTCCATTGTTTCCTCCTATAAATCTCATTTGTTTAAAAGACCTCCGAAAAACAGGCGAATCTCAACATAACACCGACTGTTACGTAACAGTCGGGATCATTAATATGTACGCCCCCAATATTTGCATATGCCAGCCCATGTTCCCAACATTATGAAAGGCATTAGACAAGGGCAGCCAGTATTAACGTCTGGATGTGCACAGCCGAATCATCAGACTAGGTAAGCAAGCAAGAACAATAGCGAAAAATGGCAGATGGAGCGATAATAACTGACATGATCCATATTATCATGATATTTTTAGTGATGTTTAGTGATGTAAATTGTCTTTCTAAATGTTTCGTTAGCATGTTGCTATTGTAGGCTACTGTTGGTTAAAGTTACCATCGTTTCTTACTGTATTCACGGAGACAAGAGCCGTTGCTATTTTCATTTTTAAACACTTGCAGTCTGTATAATTCATAAACACAACTTCATTCTTTATAAATCTCTCCAAAAGTGTGTAATGTTAGCTTTAGCCACGAAGTACTATCAAACTCATTCAGAATCAAATGTAAACATCCAAATAAATACTATACTCACATGACCCGATGCATGCATGACGAACACTTTGTAAAGATCAATTTGAGGGTTATATTAGCTGTGTGAACTTTGTAAATGCACTGTATATAGAGTCACGAGCTTGATGGGCAGGGAGCAAGAGATTTAAAGGGCCAGCAGCCCCTGAATCGGTTCATAGTTAATGATGCCCCAAAATAGGCAGTTAAAAAAATTAATTTAAAAAAATCTATGGGGTATTTTTAGCTGAAACTTCACAGACACATTCAGGGGACACCTTAAACTTATATTACATCTTGTAAAAAAACGTTCGATGGCACCTTTAATGCCAAGGTTTTGTTGTTTCTGTTCCATATATGAGTGACATTGGTTTAAAGATGTGCTTACTTTAAATTATGACATGTTTATGTAAAGGCCACAATATTACTAATGCTAAAGTTCACTAGATTTTGAAACGGAGCATAGTCTATATCTTCTCATTGCTCTGGACAGGTCCTGCCATTTTGTTCCTTTTTCAACTCTAGCAACTCAGCTGTGTTTTTTTCTTATGGATATCTAGCAATTACCAGAGATAGAGGTTTTGTCGGGACATCTGAATGTGTTGAATTCTGAGTGGTATGGTAGTAGCCTAAATCCCATAATCCTCTGTGTCTAAGGGCATCTACTTTAAAGGGATAGTTCACCCAAAAATGAAAATTTGATGTTTATCTGCTTACCCCCAGGGCATCCAAGATGTAGGTGACTGTTTCTTCAGTAGAACACAAATGATGATTTTTAACTCCAACCATTGCAGTCTGTCAGTCGTATAATGCATGTCAAGGGGAACACAATCTATAAGAGTAAAAAAAAAGCATGCACAGACAAATCCAAATTAAACCCTGTGGCTCATGACAACACATTGATGTCCTAAGACACGAAACGATCGGTTTGTTCGAGAAACTGAACAGTATTTATATCATTTTTTACCTCTAATACACCACTATGTCCAACTGCCTTGAGCGCATGCACAGCATCCGGTGTGTGAGGTGT
Organism: Megalobrama amblycephala; assembly: GCF_018812025.1. Classification (NCBI taxonomy): domain Eukaryota; kingdom Metazoa; phylum Chordata; class Actinopteri; order Cypriniformes; family Xenocyprididae; genus Megalobrama; species Megalobrama amblycephala. Next base: position 27,964,591 of record NC_063055.1, read on the forward strand.
GTACGCAGGATTAGGATTAGTTTACTTTCAAATAGAATTTTCCTGATAATTTAATCACCCCCATGTCATCCAAGATGTTCATGTCTTTCTTTCTTCGGCTGAAAAGAAATGAAGGTTTTTGATGAAAACATTCCAGGATTATTCTCCTTATAGTGAACTTCAATCATCTCTCCAAACGGTTGAAGGTCAAAATTAGTTTCAGTGCAGCTTCAAAGGGCTTTAAACAATACCAGACGAGGAATAAGGGTTTTATCTAGCGAAACGATAGGTCATTTTCTAAAAAAATACAACTGTATATGCTTTATAAACACAAATGATCGCCTTGCGCGTGCTTCCGCTTTCCATATTCTTCAAAAAGCTTACACTGTATGTCCTACGCCTTCCTTATTCAACTTATGGAACGAACGCGGCGCCAGTTCCGTTTTTTCTGTGTCTTAGGACATCAATGTGTCGTCACAAGCCGCATGGTTTAATTTGGATTTGTCTGGGCATGTTTTTTTTTACTCTTATTGATGTAATTCCCATTGACATGCATTATACGACTGACAGAGGGCAACAGTTGGAGTTAAAAATCATAATTTGTGTTCTATTGAAGAAACACAGTCACCTACATCTTGGATGCCCTGGGGGTAAGCAGATAAACATCAAATTTTCATTTTTGGGTGAACTATCCCTTTAATGTGACATATTCTGCATTCTGAATCAAGGACAATGAGATTAACAACACCTCTGATGTTTAAGAAAGAAGTAAATGCCACACTTTTGATAACTTGATAAAATGAGCTCAAGAACACTGAAAAATAAGTGTCCTTACGTAATGGTATTGAATGTGCACTTGAAGTATACAGTACTTCAAATCTTGAAAGTATGTTTTTTTTTTTTAAACTACTTGCAGATAATATAATAGTACTGAAATAACGTCTACCTAAAGAGAGTATGAGAGAGTGTGTTTCTTAATGCACTTAAGTATACACTTTTAAAAATTGCAGTTTGTAAAAATGTCAAATTAAAACTCTTAGGGGTTAATTCAGGGTGATTGAGACACTTTTTGTTATTGAGATGACTTGGAAAATGTGTCCCAATCAACCTGAATTCACCCCTACTTTAAAACATTACGATTTGATCATCTTCTGTCATGCTTTCAATAAATACTTTTCAAGAATACTAAAACACATGTGGTTCAATATTAATATTAATATTAATATTAATGTATTTATTAATATTAATTAATAAATATATTAATATTAATATATTAATTAATATAATATATATATATATATATATATATATATATATATATATATATATATATATATATATATATATATATATATATATATATATATAAAAAAAGTGATGGACGATTTCAAAACACTGCTTCAGGAAGCATCGGATCATAAATTAATCAGTGTGTCGAATCCGCAGTTCGGAGCGCCAAAGTCACGTGATTTCAGCCATTGGCAGTTTGACACGCAAATCATGATTCGATACACTGATTCATTTATGATCAGATCCTTCATGAAGCAGTGTTTTGAAATCGGCCATCACTAAATAAGTCGTTATTTTATTTTTTTGGCACACCAAAAATATTCTCGTCACTTTATAATATTAATATTGAACCACTGTACACACATGAACTGATTCAAATATGTTTTTAGTACATTAATGGATCTTGAGAGAGGACATGTCATTGCTCCCTATGGAGGCCTCACGGAGCCATCGGATTTCAACTAAAATATCTTAATTTGTGTTCCGAAGATTAATGAAGGTCTTACGGGTGTGGAACGGCATGAGGGTGAGTAATAAATGACAGAATTTTCATTTTTTGGTGAACTAACCCTTTAAGGGTTAGCTAATTTTCCATTTACATCTGCAACCAGAGAAATATTTACATCACAGACCTTGCGGTTCAAAAAATAGCATTGATAATAATAGTTTAAATGATCAAATTTGCTTCAGTGACATCAGTAAACGCATTCATTATGACAGCAGGTGAGGAGGTGGGTGGGTTACACAATCTCATCAACAGCTATAATGTCACAACATGCTGCAGGTTAGTAGCATTAGTTAGAAAGGTCTTTCCACAAATGCTTATAACATCCTAAGAATTAGGTACTCGATACTGTTAAAAAATGACTAATTATAAAAGGGAAAGGTCAACTTTAAATATTAACTGGATGAGCTGCGTTCAATGCCACAATAAAATGACACCTGTGACCGCTCATTCTATATTAACATCCACTTTTAGTGAAAGAACTTTTTACTAATAATAAATGTAACTAATAAAAATGTGAACATTGCTGTATTTTATCATATTTGCTGGTGCTACTGTTTTATTCAAGTTACTTGAGTCTGTGCGACACATTAATTTTACCACAAACTCTCATGGCTTACTACTTTATTTGATGTCCATGTGACTCTTTAGTAATTTTCTCATTAAGATCATGTGATATTCACTTATCACATATCAATTTGAAACCTCCAGGAGTTATGGGAAGAAAAGCATTTATGAAATGTCCATTTCATAGGCTCCATGTAGGGATGAAATATTACATAAGGACTATCCATTTTTCATCTTTGCTTAAATGCAGTCTTGTCCATACTTGAAGCTACAATCGTAAATGAAATCTTTGACTTCTGAAAGAGCCTTTTTACAATTAGAGATTGCAATCAAAACACACGGACACACACACACACACACATTAGTGGTTCAGAAGGAGTGATTCAGTGTGTTCATGAGGAAGTCGCTGGAAGAAACACTTTTCCAAGCAATATTAGCCAGTTCTGAGAACAATCAGTCATCATAATGTACAGTAATTCAATTGCATATTTTTGAACAAGTCCAGAAACTGTGCCCACAATAAAGACGAATTGTTCAGCCAATAATAAATTACAAAATATTGCATACTTGGGTGACAGCACATGAACATAGCCATATGCAGCATTGCAGGCTACTTAATTTTGAAAGACATTAATACTTTTATTTAGCAATGACACATTAAATTGATCAAAAGTGACAACAGACTTTTACATTGTTACAAAAAAAATGTATTTCAATCAAATGCTGTTCTTTGGAACTTTTTATTCATCAGCATTAATAATAATAAGAAATGCTTCTTGAGAATCAAATCAGAATATTAGAATGATTTATGAAGGATCATGTGAGACTAAAGACTGGATTAATGTCTGCTGAAAATGCAGCTTCGCCATCACAGGTATATATTATATTTTAAAATATATAAGAATAGAAAATTGTTATTTTAAATTGTAAAAATACTTCACAATATTACTGTTTTACTGTATTTTTGGTCAAATAAAATCAGCCTTGGTAAGTACACTAAACATGTCTTTTAAAAAGATCTACCCAAACTTTTGAACAGTAATGTAAATACATTCGTTTTTCATAAAACATAATTATTTAACAACACTACTGCAGTTTATACACCACTGCATTAAATGTTTAGTTCTCCACCACTTATGACTCTGTTGGCCGTTAGGCAGGAACACTCAATGCTATATCTTGAACTCTGAGAGACCTTCAGTGGAATGGATAAATGAGGGGAAGCTATGAATCTGGAATACAAATCTAGACAGGAAAGGGCTGCTGGTGGACAGTGGTGAGGATAGGAAGAGAGAGTGATTGAAAAGGTATTAGAAGAGAGGAAATCGTTCAAAACCATGACCATTATACTGTATTATGCGACAGAGGGTCGTTTAAAGTTGCTTATAGGCCTTGACTCGGCCATTGTTATGGAAATGTATAGTTCAGGCATCCTTGGCATGAAAAAGCTATGCAATCAAGTGTCAGAAGTACTTTGTTAGGGTCCAATATGATGATAATTTAGTTGCAAATAGCTTTCATTCAGGATTTATTACTTTATATGACTTGACATTCACATGGAAGTAAATGTATACTGTAGTATACCTTCTTTTACATTTTCTAGTCTCTGAGGATAGGAAATTAAATGTCTCACAATGAATGAATGTCTTTCTTTATTTCCCTTAAAATAATTCCTCATCTTTTTCTCGGTGTATATTTCCCCTGCAATTAGGGGTGGCTGATATGGACAAAATCTTACATCACAAAATGAGTAATCTTATTACTCTCCAGCTTACTGAAGACAAGTACACAGTCAGTGATAAAATAAGAACAAAGAAACTAATTACAAGCAATAGGACAACAAAATACAATAGAACAAAGACACAAATGAAATGGACCAGAAAAACTTCAAGCACTAGAAATAGGAAACACTACATAAATTATATAAATCACATGTATAAAAAAAACTGCATAGTCTTCACTGTGTAACATGTACAGTATATACATTTGCTGTAAGTTACAAAAGTAATTCAGTCAAGAGCAGTCAGAGATGCTATGAGCAGCGGCTTTGTGTGCGCGCATCTTTCACACAACACTCAGAAACCATATCTCAGACAGCATGCACATATAACAAATGAGTTCTCTTTCACTGCTTATTGCACTTTAATGGTTTAAATCACTTGTTTTAAATCTGCAATGCTTAAAAACGCATGCAAATGATAAGCTTTCATGACCATGCAGCACAGCAACGTCACTGTGAGCGTTGATGTCCAAAATCTCTACCAGTTGACAAATTTCTACTGGTTAATCATGTCTATTGGTATATCGCCCAACCCTTCCTGCAATAAATACTTATACGGGCTAATATAATCAGTAATAATTATAGTTTTAGCACAATGTCATGAACATTGTCTATATAGCAACATCCCATGTTGTAACTAATTAGCCATTTTCTCTGAATTCAATGTGTTTGCTACATAATTGAAGTTGCTCCCACAAGACACACCAGCAACAACAAATGAAAGCTTTCCCAGCACCAGTAGCAACTAACACATTTTACTTTATAAATGTCAACCAGTTATCTTCCAATAGCAGGAGAATATCGTAGCAATTTCAAAACGGCAGCATGGGGTTGAATTCAATTAATTTGGCCATGGCAAACATTTCATTAGATAGTTAGCAGGTGGACACGCAGATGCAAGGTAATTTAGCTACAGTTAGTGTGAAATTGAGAAGGTCTGCGAGCCAGATTTATTTCCATTAGAAAAGGACCCACTGAGAGCTGGGTATCAGTATGTCTGATAACAGCTGATCGAAATTCTCCACCATAAACAGAGAGGATTGTTTTCTTTTGAAGATATTGAGTCTGAAGATTTCTCTAAAGTTGCTTGGCATCCAGCATAGTTTGTTTAAAGGACCATGAATATGGTCAGACAGTGTGTGAAGCCAAGATATCACAGAAAATAATCAGGAAAAGCCAAAACCTATCTTCAATATAAAACCAATATAACACGTTGTCACCGTGCAAATTAGTTTGATCTAACCAGATGTTTTGAATTCTCTTTAAAGGCCTTTTTAAATACTGTAAATCAGGAAGGGATGATGTGATAGTGATAAAGTTGAAATGGCACAACTTCATCCCAGACAGACATTAAGAAAATAGCCACATCATAAAGATTTATTATCTGATAAATTACAGCGTATTCTTGGGTGCTATAGATTTTATTATTACACTATAACTCTGTATTACATTACTCAGAAAATTACCATATAACAGTTGTTTTTCTCAGTCGTTTTGACACAATTCAAAACAATTAAAATGGTGATCTGAACACTTTGTAATTGTCCTAAACAGAGTGTAAGATTTCATTAATTTCAACAAATTATAAATCATATGCATAATTTTCTCAAGACATTGTGTAGAAAATTCTCAAATGTGTTCAACAATTGTGTTAACTATAAAAACTATTTTCAAAAGTAGCATTGTTATACAAATGTAAAGAAAAAAAGAATAAAAATAAGCATGAAAAGGGAAAAAGAAAGAGGTGTAAGAGTTAAAGGTGGTGGAGAAAGTTGAGGAATAGGTGGAATGACGGAGAGGAAGAGTGGAATAGGTAGAAAGAGATGAGGGAAGAGTAGGAGAGACTTTAAGAAAAGCAGAAAGGGCATTAGAACAGTAGAATGGGGAAAAGGAGAGGCTGAAGAGATGGGTAAAGTGGAGGACAATGGTGTACTGGAAAGAATAAGAAGAGAAATTGTAAGAAGACATGAACAGAAAGAGGAGAGCAGAATGGAAGACACGTAGAAGGTACAGACTTTCAAATAAAATGGGAATCACCCTAATAAATCATGGCCTCTTCTTGAGAGAAGCTAGGAAACAGATCCAAAGTGTTACTATGGCATTCCACATCTATATTTATTAGTATTGTATAGTATTGTACTATACTATGACTGCATATTGCTTGCTTCGTAAGCTGTAAAGATAGCATTGACAATCTATTTACTAATAGTCTGCTTGGTAGCTGGGGAACCTCTTCTGGGTGAACCAAAGCAAACAGCAGATATGCCACCAGGCAGTCCGATGGACTTAAGTCAAGCCAAGTAGATTAAGCTTCTCTTGACCCGCCATCACGAAAGGAGGAAAATTAAAGTCCTGCAAGATAGTAGAACATGTAATATTTGTGGGTACTTTAGGCACATACCCTGGTTTAGGGTGTAAAATAGATTTGACCCTACCTGGGTCAAACTCTAGGAAGGAGGAGGCAACTGACAGGGCCTGCAAACCTCCTACCCTCTTGAGGGATGTAATTGCCAGGAGAAATGCCTTTTGTTAGTGTAAGAAATTTCTCAGACACTGTGTCCAGGGGCTCAAAGGGTGCCAGGGACAACCATTCCAGTACCACAGCCAAATCCCAGGCCTGGACTCTCACATGAACTGCAGGCGTCAACCTCACAGTGCCACGAAGGAAACGGGTTATCAAATGGTGAAGAATCTCCACTTTAGGGTGTAAAATTTCCTCATGGAGGGAGCTCTAGAGTTTAGGATTCTTTCAACAACCTCGGCTGAGAGACAATACTTCAGGAGTCGTTCCCCCTCAGGGGAAAAACCCAAAGCTTCCACATCTCTGGCCAGGGGTGGTAGATTGTACCCCTAGCCTGTGTTAGAAGGTCCCTCCTGACAGGAATCTCCCACAGATAGCCATCCAGAAGAGACATTAGATCCGACATGATAGCCTCTGAGATCTGGAAGATCTCTCTGAGTACTTTAGTGCTAAAAATACAACCATCATATCTCCAGTGAAGTTTATGTTATAAGAAAGATGATGCCCTCTCCACAGTCTTCGAGTAGAGTGGCCCTCTAGGACCACGCCCCAGCATATGAGGGAAGCATCTGTCGTAAACGTCTTGGGACAAAAAGACACCCCCAGCACAGGTCCTTGGGACAGAAACCAAGGTTTCTTCCACACGATCAAGGAACAAAGGCATCTGCATGTAATCTTGATCATGCAAAATGTGTTGCCCCTCTGGGAAAACACATTGTTCTTGAGCCACCACTGCAAGGATTTCATGTACAAGAGGCCAAAAGGTATCATGTTGGACGCAGATGTCATGAGTTCCAACGGTTTTTGAAACTATTTCACAGTGACGGCTTGGCCTAGCCTGATTCTGCTCAATGCTGAGAGAATCGACTCGATACAAGCAGGAGACAGTCATACCTGCATGGTAACCGAATTTCAAACTATTCCTAGAAAAATTGACCTCTGAACTGGAAAAAGCATGCTTTTCTTGGAATTCAGACTTAGCCCCAACCGCCTTATGCGGGCAAGGACAACATCTTGATGCCTAACCGCCATCTTCTGCGACTGGGCTAGTATTAACCAGTCGTCAATGTGGGCTCACCCTCAGAGACCTGAGCGTGGTGTCAGGACCTCTTCTTTGAAAACTTCCTTAAGAGAATGATGGTCCTCAGATCCGTCTTCTACTGGGGAGGCTTAAGGTGAGAATGTTGTCTTGACCACTAAGCTCATTGATGGGGGACTCAAGAAGTAAAACTCTCCTTCTGTTGCTTTCTACGCAAGGAGCTAGAGGCTGATGGCTGGGGCTGCTCCTTGGCAGCAGCCCCTGGGACCTGGGAATCATTTCCTTGGTGGGCTAAAGAGACAGGCCTGACCCCCTTGTCTTCATCCATGTCCCTAAGCAGGTCGGCTTGGCACATCTGAAGGATGGCCATAGTGTGAAGGCATGCACCAGCCTGACCTGCTGCCATGTAAGCCTTGCCAACCAGAGATAATGTATTTCTACAGGGTTTGGTGGGCAGGGTCTTAAGGAACTATGCAGCCTCAGCGGAGAGATAGGATGCCAGCGTATCTTCAACCATGGACATTTTCCCAAAGCCATGCTCTTTTGTCCCCACTATCGAGGTGTAATTCAAGATTGTAGGGCTGTATATACTTGATGAGAATAGCTTATTCCAGGACCTCGACACCTTGGTGTGGATCCAATTTACACTCATCCAATTTACTCTTACAAAGGGCTTCAACAGCATGAGCAGGGGAGGAAAGATACTGAAAAAATATATTCAAGTAATGTAGTGTGAGTAGAGTCAAAAATTACTTGTCCAAAAAAAACGACTTATTTAAAAGTACTGAGTAGTGAGTACTGAGCTGTGGATTCTACCACCGGATTCTAATATACACTGTACACTGCAGTTTAAAAACTAAATCACATTATCTTTTGTTGTTTGTCAGAAAGAATAAAGAATATCTAGCATCCGGCTGTCACAATGAATGTCCAAAGGTGATGATGAGATGCAAAAAGATGAAAATAGTAGGTTGATTTATCAAATAAAACCTTGGTTGAAGATGCTGATCTTGAATTTAAATCATGAAATGATTGAAATGATGCTTGAAGGAGTTTTTTAAGCTCAAAAAAAGAACATCAATTCATCATAAAAGTAAACCACATGACTCCAGAGGGTTAATAAATGCTTACTGAAGTGAAGAAATGGGTTTTTGTAAGAAATATATCAATATTTAAAACTTTATAAACTGTAATTACTGGCTTCCGGCAATGGCCGTACATGTGATCACGAGAGAGTCAAGTTTTGGTGGAGGGGTGACCTCTGACTTGATGAATGACGTAAGCATAGTGTAAGTGAACACAGAAGCATAGATGATAGAGCAAAACAAAAAGCCAGTCACTAACAAGTCTAAAATGAGAAGTTTTAAAGAATTGTTTGAGGATATTGATAGGCTGGGCCTCCTCTGCAGACATGAGACCCGAACCACGGGGGGCATGAACATGGCTGCTCTGATCAAAGAGGGCCAGGCAGGAGCAGAGCATTCTTAATGAGAGACGCTCACAATGAGCGCAGTCAGTCCCCTCGAGAGCTGTCTGCTCCCAAGCAGCTAACACAAAGATCTAAACTGCTTGATTGCCATAATTTTCTAAGAATAATAGTGGCCTACTGGACAAACAAACACCAAATAGGATGAACAGAAATGCAGAATGCTTGCTAAAGACACAGAAGCTAATGCTGTTTGTTCTGAGTATCCTTTATAGCTTCTGCGGCTCACCGTAACGCATCAAGGGGTGACGTTACACCAATCAGGATTGGAATAGTTGCACACTTGCTTCAGACACGGTGACGCTGAGGCGTTCCCTATAGCATCAATGTCAGACACATTGTGGAGTTCCCTCAAAAGGGAACTTTGCAAGTACGTCAACTTATTCTACTAACTCTAATCCCTTATTTTACTAACCATAACCCTAACCCTAACAGTCTACTAATACTCAACTAAATCAGTCCTTCCAGGATTTCACAAGACCTTTTTCTGATTTGTGCAGCCTAAAATGACTGAATTTGCAGTGGCTTTTCTCAAAATTTGCAGCAATATTTACAGCATGTTTTCATGGTTTCACAGAGATCATCACCCCCAGTGGTGAAACATTGAAATTTCGAAATGTTTCGAAACACTTATGACGTAACGAAGCCTCATTTACTGAAATCACGTGACTTTGGCAGTTTGATACACTCTCTGAACCACTGATTTGAAACAAAAGATTCGGAAAGCTTCAAAGCTTCATGAAGTAGTGTTTTGAAATCGCCCATCACTAGATATTGTTGAATAAAGTCATTATTTTGTTTTTTTGCCGCACGAAAAGTATTCTCATCGCTTCATAACATTAAGGTTGAACCACTGCAGTCACATGAACTGTTTTAAATATGTCTTTAGTAGCTTTTGGGGCACTGAAAGTGTTAATTAACTTGCTGTCAATGGACGCCTCACTGAGCCATCGGATTTCATCAAAAATATCTTAATTTGTGTTCCGAAGATGAACAAAGGTCTTACAGGTGTGGAATGACATGAGGGTGAGTAATTAATGACAGAATTTCCATTTTTGGTTGAACTAACCCTTTAAGTTCTAAGGTGGCACCAGCCCCTGATTTGGCAGTGCTGTGAGGACTGACAGAAAAGCACTGAGCTTGAGTTGAGATGCAGATAATAGCCTATTAACTTTTATTTTATTATTAATAAATATTAAATATATATACTAGGGTGTGGAAATGGCTAATAAGCCAATAAGTGCTCCTCTGCAGCATCTACTACAGGGGTAATTTATTATTTTTTATTTCTAAATAAGTGTCTGCTTTCCTACATTGTAGGAAACCTTTAGTTTTACAAATGGGGACAAACTTTGAAGTATGAACACATAATGTTTTGGACATGTTAAAAATAACATTCAAACTGGGCAATATTTAAAGTTTTGAAGTGCTGGGAAAAGTTGTGTGAAGCACTTAAAAGCACTCAAACATTAGACCATTTCTGCCACAAGTTATTTCAGTTAGTGTCACAATGTTTCTCATGGTTTCCAGATTACATGTGCACTAGGAAGAGACCGCTTGAATTCACCGCAGAATTAATAACATCGCTGTGACATCATGTGAGAAGCATTTAGGTTAAATTCGTTGCAGAATTCTCTGTTAAACCACAGATATCAGATCAAATATCAGATATCATATCAGATCAAACAGTGTCCACAGCGTCACCGTTTGATCTGATATCTGTGGTTTAACAGAGACTTCTGCAACGAATGTGAACGCTTCTCACAAGATTTCACAAGGATGAAATTAATTCTGCGGTGAATTCAAGCGGTTTCTTCTCAGCGCATGTGTAGAAACATTGTAATGTGATTGAGATTGGTCCACTGCTCTGCGTTCACACGGGGCGCCGGCGTTAACGCTTCTCATTTACTTTGAATGGGTGACGTCATGCGTTGCCGAACTGAATTGTGGGTTCCGTCGCGTCGCTTCACTCGCGTTGCAAGCGGCAGAAGTTGAAGATTTCTCAACTTTTCAAGCGCCAACGCAGGCGTCATCCAATCAGATCGCCCTATGCAAATACCCTAGAGCAGTTGCTAGCCAATTGCGTTTGTGCAACACCGGAAAGTAATGTGATTGGCTGTTATCACTATAATGGTCGCGTCAACACAAGCTTCAGACACGCCCTCCGTCAAGTGTTGACGCTGACGCCCCGTGTGAATGCAGCGTTATTGGTTCGAGCTGCGCAGCGCAAACGAGTTGACTAAATGCATTTTGCGACGACATCACGGGACGTGTCTAAGCCCGAAATCTGCAGCAATTAAGAAAAAATGCAAAGTCCTCCGATTACTGCGGAGTTTACTTGATTTTGCGATAAATTCAACAATTTATCTAAATTGATTAACATTTGAACAAGGTTATAACAAATGTATGTCCGTATGCACCAGTTGTGAATCTGAGAGAACTTTTTTTCTGGACATACAGAAATTGCACTAAATTAAACCAACCAATACGTAAAAAATAACTTACACAGATCTTTACACATTTCAATACCTCATCCATCACTGAATTGTATTTATATATTTTTCTATGCTCTGTACCTCGTCCAGTACCGACACTGGTTTCTGAGTGAATTGCATTGCATATCTCAATTTTATTTTAAAAGGCTGATAAATTCATTGAATCTTTATTGTCAATCTGTACCAGGATAAATCATAAAGCTCCTCATCATCCAATAATGTCCTCCAGTGATCGTCTCAGCTGAACCGTTGGCTCCAGGGCATCCTGTGCCATCTTCTAAAATATAACACAGATGGATTGGGCCTGCGTGAACGTCTCAGTTGAAGAGTCGGACTGTCTGCTTCTTGTATAATTGTTTTATCTGGTCAGTGGCATCTGGAAATGCATCCTTTCCAAAAACTGCTGCCTACTATTATGGAAATGCCAACTCTTCTCAAAGCTGTCGAGCATGACAAAAAAATTGGCTTTTAATCCGTTCGACTGTGAAACATAAACAAAAGAGTTTCCTTGCAATAAAAATACCTAAAAGTTTTAGACTGCCCAATAGTTTGGTGTTTCTAATGCGAATTGAGACCAATAGTGTATCAGGAACCTCAGGCTATTTCTGACTGCTTCCTGTTGATACTCTGGTGTCAACTTGAGCTGAAAATATGCAGGTGATATCTGTCCGTAATAAATTTGCCAATCAATATATTTTGGCTGATGATTAAATGCCAATTAATAATAAAGATGATCAATTTAATTGTTTGCTTTAATTTAACCCTTAAATGCATGACTGTTTCGCCAATCATTCTTACATTTCCGGGTCTTTATCGACCCGGATCTATATCTAACACGGAAGGATCTCTTCCTGTCGCGATAATACAAAACTCCTCTGATATTAGAGTAACAATTACAGAAGAATAAAATAAAGCATATTTTGTTACCTTTTGGAGCTTGAAAGGGCTCCGTTTGAGCAGATGTTTTATGCCATCACCACTGTCCTCGTCAGAGCTCATTTCCCAGTAAATTCAGCAAATAATAGGCTAGTTTTATGTTTGAGGTCACGAATATGCGCCCATTTGCGATCTCAAACGTATTCTCAAAACTATATAATCTTCAAAATCAATATTTTGATCGCTAACAGCTTCACCAGATCCATCCAGTAACAGTTACAGTCATATTTGATTGCGTTCAGTACTTGCTCTGCAGTAAATCGCTGAGCCATTTCATGTTTTTCTTATTATTTCGTTTTCTGTCTGAATGAGTCGTCACTTCAGCATTGTGTATCAGACATTGCCACCTTGTGGAATAAAGGTGAATTGCACTTATTCCATCATCTAAGATTCAATTATTGTTGTGAAGAAAAAATATACACTCATACACACCTTGGGTCGTTAGCGACCCTATACAATTTTTTACAAAAAATTAATACAAAAATAAGCATTCTTTTATAATTTTATGATTTTTTTCTTGTTATATTCTTTATAATGAATTGATTGAGGAATACTAAGAAGGTTGATGTCTAACTTTAAAAAATGAACGAGAAGGAGGGTAGTGAATGATGTCACAGGTTACTAAAGACCTGAGGTATGCATTTATCAAATATCAAAATATTAATTCTTAAAACTGTTTTTGTAATATGTCTTCGGGTCAACTAATCAGTTTTCTATTCATACAAGCATATATAGTGAAGAAATAAGTATACCATTCCTTATTTGGATGGTAATGTGATTGGAATTGAAAGTGTGCAATAATCACAGTTATCGTAAATTGCAATGGACCATCGATGATCTATATCTGATAACTTTGGGTAACATCATTTTTTTTTTTGAATAAAGTTTGAATAAAGTGTAGCTCTTGAAGTAGAAATATGCCTTATTTTCCCTTTTCTAAGAGCCATGTTTTGAGACATTTTTCAGCCTAAGATGTGTAATCAACTTTAAAGGCCACCAGACGTCACATCATTTACTCTGTGGCCTCAAATTAAATTGCCCTGCAGTGCAGTCTATAATAGATAGTTATAGATGGGAAGACATGTTTCATTTCTGTTACCAATAAAGGTTCATAAAACTGGGCCAGAAGCAAAGGTATTTGTTCAGCTCACAGGAAAAAACAAAACAAACAAACAAACAAACAAAAAAACCCAATTCTGCCTGTTTGTTATTGCAATCTTGAAGTTTCTTCTAACAAGTGTTTCCTTCAGGGGTTGAAAGCACTCAACAAAAGGACATATGAGAGTCAGTGAGTGAAAAGACTTATAGGCTTGGACTGTAGCATCATGCTTACTGCTGCATGTCTAGTGTGGCCAGTCAAGTACACTGACTGGCTCAGTGATTGCTTGGCATTGTTGCATAGCCACATTCTGTATACGTACTTAGCCTTAGCCTTTACAAGCATTACGATTTGTTAACTATCAAATAGGTTTGCAGATACTTCCTTTAATTGTCTCCCATTTACTCAGCTTACTGCCTGGAAGCACACTGTCTGCAGCTCTGGATTAGATTTTATTACAGCTGACTTGTGGGCAGAGCCAAATTCATCTCTTTTATTTGACACTTATATGAATATTGACATTATTAATATGCAGTAATCTTCACAGTCAGAGGCAATAATAGCAGCCCCTGTAAACAGACTATCACTGAGCAACCAGGACATGCTTGAAAGAACACAAAGCCTGCAGAGAACAATCCAGAGCTAGCTCTGTTCTGTAGCGTTGGGTGAGTACATATTCAATTTAGCAGCTGAAAAAAAAAATCTTATTATTCATTACCAGTTAATGGATTTGGCATTATTTAGTAGGGGAGAGCGGGGTTAAGCTGTCACATGGGTACGTTTTCACACTCTTCATACTGTAACTCCAAAACTAGAGGCTCTGTCTCAAAAATTAAATAGCCACTTTGTGTGACTTCTTCTTCCTTAGTCAGCTTCCTGGTCACATGTGGTCGCTTAGATTAGATCGCTCTAATCTTAGGTTAGCACAATTTTCTTATTTTTTGGCTTAAAAAGTAAAAAAAAAAAAAAAATTGCACTTTAATTTTTATGCAATACAACTTTGTTAGGTATGAATGTTAAAAAATATTATTTTGCACAACATAGAGGAGACAATAACTTGTCTTTTGATACTTTAGCTGACGTGCTATGTTGAGCGAACCTTGAGATTTAGCCAACATTAGCACACATGTCAGTTTGGGGCAAGTTGTCACATGTGCAAATAAACACATAGAACATGCTCAAAAAAGAGGTTCAACATGTTAAGTCAGTTACGTTCAGAGATTAAACCTGTTAAGTGAGTTATCTGCAGTATTCCATTCAGTTATCATGGATCTATATGCAAGCCAGAGAAAGTTTGAGTTTAAAGTTCAAAGTAAAGTGGTCTTGCCACTTAATGTGTTTTGATTGAAATGTGTATTGTTTGGATTGAAATAATTGTTTTTCCAAATTCTCTAGGCATGATTGTTTATATTTCCAGTTCTGGTTTGAATTTAAAAACTAAAATCAATAATAACAATTAAGTAGTTGTGTTCTTGTTTTTAGATAATCTAGTGTGACAACTTAACAGCCGATGGGGCAAATTGTGCACATTCTCTATTCAACAGTCTACAACTCCGTAATGAGATAAGATATGAAAATGTAATGAATACTATATATGTGCCCAAGACTTCCTCCTTTCATTTGGTATGACATTTATACCATTGTGATGTATGGAGCTCAGTAAATGTTAGACAGTGTGAAAAGTGTGACAACTTACCCCGCTCTCCCCTACCAGTTAATCAAACTCCATCAATGGCACTGTGCCTAATGTTTTTAATTTAAAAGAGTCATATAATACATTTTTATAATTATTTTCATCCCGATGTTCACTTATATTGTTAGTTATGTTAGTAAACGACAGAACTAAACTAAACTATATCATTGTTAGCAATGATATAGTTTAGTTTATAACAGTTTCCCAATATCTCTCTTTCTCAATGAAATGGGTTGCTGTTAAAGGGTTAGTTCACCCAAAAGGGAAAATTCTGTCATTAATTACTCACCCTCATGTTGTTCCACACCCGTAAGAACTTCGTTCATCTTCGGGACACAAATTAAGATATTTTTCCTAAAATCCGATGGCTCAGTGAGGCCTCCATTGCCAGCAAGATAATTAACACTTTCAGATGCCCAGAAAGCTACTAAAGATATATTTAAAATAGTTCATGTGACTACAGTGGTTTAACCTTAATGTTATGAAATGACGAGAATACTTTTTGTGCACAAAAAAAACAAACAAAAAAAACAACTTGATTCAACAATATCTAGTGATGGGCGATTTCAAAACACTGCTTCATGAAGCTTCGGAGCTTTACAAATCTTTTGTTTCGAATCAGTGGTTCGTAGCGTGTATTAAACTGCCAAAGTCACGTGATTTCAGGAAACGAGGCTTTGTTACATCATAAGTGTTTCGAAATTTCAATGGTTCACCACTGGGGGGCGTGACTTTGGCAGTTTGATACGCGCTCCGAACCACTGATTCGAAACAAAAGATTTGAAAAGCTTCAAAAATATCTTAATTTGTGTTCTGAAGATGAGCGAAGGTCTTACGGGTGTGGAACGACATGAGGGTGTGTAATTAATGACAGGATTTTCATTTTTGGATGAACTAATCCTTTAAAACTCTTATGTAAATTCTACAGAAGGATCTGCAGAGTTTTAGGTGCTACACACATTAAAAAAAGCAAAAGCGGTAGCAGATTTTGCCCCATTTTACTATAGTTCTATTTGGATTTAGGAATAATATTGCATATCTTGCTTTCTCTCACTGGATGGGCCATATTTCTGAAAACTATAAAGGATTTTGAAAAGCAAATGTGGGTGGTTTTGTGTTCAAATGTATTGATGGTGTAAGAAAGCAACAGAAGTTCAGAAAAAAAATGTATTTGCAACCTGGTTTCAATGCATGATTATTTATTTATTTATTTATTTATTACTAAGGTTGTTTTTACAAAGGAAGTTTTCATTTATATGACCTCTTTAAAGAGTCCAATTCGTTAAAATGTGCAGGCCATGAATCTGGTGATTCAAAACCTGCTTAGATAGATTTTTAAAGGGATAGTACACCCTAAAAATGAAAAAAGTTCTCTCATCATTTACTCACTCTTATGTAGTTACAAACTTATATTACTTTGTTTTTTCTTTTGCTGTACACAACAAGAAAACATTTTGAAGAATGTTTCAGCTGTTTTTTCAAAGTATGAAAGCCAATGCCAAACTTTCAAGCTCAAAAAAGAACATAAAGATACTGTAAAATGAATCCATATGACTTGATTTGTATGTGTTGGTTATTAACCTTTCATATAATAGTCAAAACAAAACATTGATCAATAGACACATCAAAAGCAATATGAAACATCTCACATGAAACTCCTTGGTTCCTATGGTATCACTAGTACAGAATTTTTATTTTTGGATGAACTATTACTTTAAGCCCTATTGTGCATATTTTCTGGCTGGACAAGGTGCTCAAAAACCCCTCATCTCTTTTCAGATACTATTCTGATGTCCCACCCACCCTCTATCAACAAAATGTAACAGCCGCAGAGTCAGCAGTATGTTTTCCATTATTTAAAACCATTCACATTCCCTTTCTAACAGCGGGCAATTACTCTGACATGAATGAAATCACTTTCCAAAACACAGCAGTAGCAATCTATTCACTGCCATAATTTATGACTGTTTTCTGTGTGCATCTTCATTACGGGGCTTTCATACGGAAATGAAGAATGACAATGTTAATTTCAGCTGAAAAAAGAGATTAAAAAGGAGAACACCTTGCTGCCTAGACAACCACTTCCCAAACTGCCTGTCAATAACAACTGACTCAGGTAGCTTAGGTGCCTTTATACTTGTGACAGAAGACCAGTCCTGGGAACTCCACGTTTTAGACAAATGTTTAGGTGGGAGTGAAAAAGCAGTGGCATCTGTGGAATACACAAACAGGTTCCCGGGGAAAGTGTGTCAACATAGATTGAAATATAGTTTCAGGTTGGCGTCTGGAAAGGGAACACTGCTGGCAGCTCCTCAGTCTGCACACTGCTAGATCAGATACTGTCATTTACACAACCAAACCGGAGGGTCTTGGCACCATGTGCATTGCATCTTGAGTGCATTGCATCTTTATTTTTAAAGGGATAGTTATTCTGTCATCATTTACAGTCCAAATAATTTTCTTTCTTCTATAGAACACTAAATAAGAACGTTTAAACGGCTTTTTGTCAATACAATGAAAGCCAATGGGTTAAAAACAATATTGGAGCCCACTAACTTTCATTGCATGGAGCAAAGCAAATTTTCTTTAAAGAAAAAGGTCATGCTGTTTTAAAATGATATGAGGTTGAGTAAGTGACAGAATTTTCATTTTTGGGTGAATTATTCCTTTTAGACTTAACATTCAGTTTGAATAAAAGCATTCATACTGGTATATTCATTTAGAGCATGATGCATGATAGAATTATATTTGTACTTTTCTTCTCCTTTTATGTGAAGACTCATAAAGTCAGACTTTAGTCAAGGTTATGTGTCACTATTGTCTGAATGACATATGGGCAAATTACCACCCACATTTCTACAGTACACATCAGTTTTCTCAGCATAGTCACACTAGGATGTGTCATGTAATTTAAAGGTTCAAAAAGGCTTTTTTTCTTCTTTTTTTTTTTGCATATTCAGTAAAGTGTCAGCCAAAAAATCATAATGTTTTTGTCCTCTATCTGTATGACTGTCCTCTGTCGATATTTTACTGTACATATGCTATACATAAATATAAAATAATTGCTTATATATATATATATATATATACACACACACACACACACACACTGACTAGGCATAACATAATGACCACCTTCCTAATATTGTGTTGGTCCCTCTTTTGCTGCCAAGACAGCCCTGACCCATCGAGGCATGGACTTCACAAGACCACTGAAGGTGTGCTGTGGTATCTGGTACCAAGATGTTAGCAGCAGATCCTTTGAGTCCTGTAAGTTGCGAGGTGGAGCCTCTATGGATCGGACTTGTTTGTTCAGCACATCCCACAGATGCTCGATTGGATTGAGATCTGGGGAATTTGGAGGCCAAGTCAACACCTCAAATTCGTTGCTGTGCTCCTCAAACCATTCCTGAATAGTTTTTGCTTTGTGGCAGGGTGCATTATCCTGCTGAAAGAGGCCACAGCCACCAGGGAATACCGTTTCCATGAAAGGGATCACTTTTGTCGTGCGCACCCAAGCAAACTTGCGGACGCGTCGAGTATAAATCAGACTTAAATAAGGGGTTATCCTTTGCTGAAACTTCCTCGTCGTTGTGGAGAGCATGGTTCATGGTTGCATAGCAATGACAGACACCACGGGAGTGCAAGCGCTTTGGAAAGAAGGAGAAAGCAGCGCTTAAAATATTTAATCGCGATTAATCGCATGATGGTCATGAGTTAACTCGTGATTAAACGCAACTTAATCGCACATTTAAATCTGTAATCTTTACATTATTTCTGTAACAAAACATCAAAAGCTCAACCAAACAGCTGACGATAGCTGTACAGGGTGGGTTTTATTTCTCATCTCCATAAATATATCTAGTAGTAGAGCTAATGCAAGGGCTGGCGTTCATTATTGAAGGCGATTCATCTGCGATATGAACGCGATATTGCGTGGTTTGTCAGTGAACTACGGCTCTGTCTATTAAATGCCGCTCCATTTGAAAGCAGGTGATGGCGATTTAGCGGTAATCAGGGAACTGACGAAATGCGCGTGACAATCGCATGCGATATATCGGTCAGCCCTAATAAATATATAAACATTTCGAACAAAAAGCTGAGAAAATTGCGTTTTTGTCAAAGACTTTGTCCAGATCAGATTCGGAGGATCAAAACATAGATTGAGTTAATTGAGTCCATCAATACCCCCAAAGCTTGCACAGTCCTATACCTCTTTATGGGTTTGACATTTAATTCGGTAATGTGTTAGGCAGTTTTGATTTATATAGTGTTGAATGTTTGATGATCACATTATAGCTTACTTGTGCGTAAACAATTTCTATTTGCAGATCTTTTTCTTCACTTGCTTTTCCAGAGATGCTGTAGTATTCCAAGCAGCAACCTCCCCCAGTTTCTCTTGAAGCCAATACGGAAGTGACTTAAACTGGCAATTCATCAACTGGCTGCTAGGGACAGGCTCCAAAAGAGAGCAGAATCTCATTGACCCCCATGTTAAAATGCCCACACTGCAAAAAATGCTGTTCTTACTTAGAATTTTTGTCTTGTTTCTAGTCAAAATATCTTAAAGTTCTTAAATCAAGAAGCATTTTCTTGACAAGTACAAATTATTTTCTTGTTTTCAGGAAAAATAAATCAAAATTAAGCACGTTTTTCCTTAAAACAAGCAAAATAATCTGCCAATGGGGTAAGCAAAATAATCTTATTTCAAACCAAGAATAAACTATATAATCTTGTTTTCAGTTTGGACTAAGATTATTTTGTTTACAGCCTGGTACAAATTGTGGCTTTGGTCTATACAGCTAATTTTGCCCTTCATGACTACTCTGAGGGGGGTGAATTTTTTATAAATCATCTGTTTAAAGGGGTAGTTCATTGCGATTTCAAAGTTACTTTCACAATGTGTATTTAAATGTCTGAAACCTGAAATAAACATTATTTGGTTGAAAACACTGCATATATGTTATATATGAAAAGCGCTGCGCGCGTCCGTCTCTGGTTTAGCGCCAGCCAAAGCGCACGCACATTTGAATTTGGCAGTTGATAACGTAATGCGCTGAACGTTCTAATCACACCGGTGTGATCGTACGCTCCTGGGGCCAGCCAAGACTGATCACCGGTGTGATCGTACGCGTCAAAGGGTTAACTTTAGTTAGTGTGTAATGTTGCTGCTTGAGCATAAACAATATCTGCAAAGTTACGACGCTCAAAGTTCAATACAAATGGAGATATTGTCTTTTAAATAATTCTCTGTTTAAGGACTACAACAAACGGCTGGTAGGGACTACAACAAGCTTCTTCCTGGGTTGGTGACATCACTAACCCTAGAATTTACATAAACCCTGCCACCTGAGAACACGCAACAAAGGGGGTGAGGCCATGTTACTGCATTACAGTATGTAACACAAATGCAATAGCATGTCATAAAAGCAAGATGGCAAAATGACAAGGTATAACCATAATTAAACTAAACTATACCTGTTCTATCTCCATGCAGCATATATTCTCTGGCCCTGTAGGCATCTTACAACAGTTCCCACAGGAGCAATTTATAGATTATCATGACAGAATATGCTAATCAATGACTTTAAGATTAAGTTAACTCCACCAGCTGCATAAATTCATCAACTAACCATTCAGAAGCGTCCTGTTGCATTCATGTCACTTCTTTTTGAATCTCTGTTAACTCCACCAGCTGCATAAATTCATCAACTAACCGTTCAGAAGCGTCCTGTTGCATTCATGTCACTTCTTCTTGAATCTCTCCAACATTGTCCTGACTCTGTCTTGAACATAAAAGGCTGAACAGTTTCTGACATTTTCAGTGAGCCTGTGTGAGGAAATGTGAGGCACTGCTAAGTGCTAACATGAGCTCCTGAAGCTCCGCCCCCTTTTGAGAGCAGCAGCTCATTTGCATTTAAAGGGACACACACAAAAATTGAACGTTTTTGCTCACCCTCAAAAAGTGACAAATTTAACATGGTATAAAAATGATCTGTTGGGTATTTTGAGCTAAAACTTCACATACGTACTCTGGGGACATCAGAGACTTATTTTACATCTTGAAAAAGTGGCATTATACCACCCCTTTAAAGTATATTAAGCCTTAAAGTTCTGCATAATAAAAGGCATGGCCACTTGAGTGACAGGTGGATTGCCGCTGCTGTCTGTGAGCTGTCATGTTACCTCAGCTAATTCCAGCTGCTGAGTTTGGCCTCTCTGCTGTGTTTGTGCTTTTTTTGGGATTATTTTATACAATTATCAAATAACATGGCTTGCTGTGCGGTTATACGGTCGAGACAGATGTGCGTCTGTGTACATGTGCACACATGTTCGTGAGATTTACTATGACAATGGCTGGAGAATATGTCTCTCAAGACACCACAAACTCTGACAGCACTGCTTGGATATTATAACTAAAACTGCTGCACTATTTTGAAAAATTATACTTTGGACGTGAGCTCATTTGTTTGTGAGAGTCTAATGTATACGATCATATACAGTTTTACAACATAAACAGTGCTCAGGTTGCAAAATTTCTTGAAGTACAAAAAAAGTGCTAATGTTTGTTTTTCAGTGGACGCTCATGGACATTTTACCCAAGTGTGACGGATTGGATTCATCTTGTGATCGCTATTTCATTACAAAGGTATGAAGTTTGTTTTGATTTTGCGTGTTGTCATTTGCACACCCCACACAAATTACAATATTACTGTTGCTGGAGCATCTATATCTTAAAAAAGAATGTAGCTTGACAGTAAACCTTTCACATGATATCTTTATTAAAGGTGCCCTATAACCCTTTTTCACAAGATGTAATATAAGTCTAAGGTGTCCCCTGAATGTGTCTGTGAAGTTTCAACTCAAAATACCACATTTATTTTTTTATTATTCAATTTTTTAACTGCCTATTTTGGGGCATAATTAAAAATGCGCAGATTCTGTATGTGTCCCCTTTAAATGCTTGCGCTCCCCGCCCCCAAGCTCGCAACTCTATAATACATTGCATAAACAAAGTTCACACAGCTAATATAACCCTGAAAATGGATCTTTACAAAGTGTTCGTCATGCAGCATATCAGATCATGTAAGTATGGTATTTATTTGGATGTTTACATTTGATTCTGAATGAGTTTGATAGTATGCTGCGGCTAATGGGGCTAAAGCTAACATTACACACTGTTGGACAGATTTATAAAGAATGTGTTTATGAATTTTACAGACTGCAAGTGTTTAATAATGAAAATAACGACATGGCTCTGATCTCCGTGAATACAGTAAGAAAAAATTGTAACTTTAACCACATTTAACAGTACATTAGCAACATGCGAACGAAACATTTAGAAAGACAATTTACAAATATCACTAAAAATATCATGATATCATGGATCATGTCAGTTACATTCATGTCACAGCTCCAGATGTTAATACTGGCTTGTCTAATGCCTTGAACATGGGCTGGCATAATGATCCCGACTGTTGCGTCACAGTCGGTGTTATGTTGAGATTCGCCTGTTCTTCAGAGGTCTTTTGCACAAATCAAATTTACATAAGAAGGAGGAAACAATGGTGTTTGAGACTCACTGTATGTCATTTCCATGTACAGAAGTCTAATTACTTAACTATGCTGAAGTAAATTAAATTTTCAATTCTAGGGCACCTTTAATATTTTAGATAGTGTCTAAGATAGATAGATAGCTTCTTTAGCCTGCTAACATGATCACGTCGTGCTAGGCGGGCATGGTTTCAGCAACCAGGCACCTCGATGACGCGCTGCCAAAATGGCAACAGCCACTTTTTCGCTTCAAAAAAATAAAATTTTCTTCAGAAATTTACGGGTGACGTCACGGACACTATGTCCATATTTTTTTACAGTCTATGTAGTATTCCAGAAGATCCATAACACCGTATCTATACTACCATATACTATCTATATATGATATACTACTATACTACCTTATAACTGTGAAAACATAGATTGCCAGAAAAAATTGCCAGTCAATGGCAATGAAGCGTTGTGTCATAAATGACGTAAAATCTTGTCAATGGCAGAGAAAGAGTTAAAATCTTTTCACCAGTATCAGAGTATATGCCTAATGGTGGTGCATTTGTTTGCATTATATTTTGTGATTCCACTGGAACAGAGAGCATTTGGTTGAGTGAAGGAAAATTGCGTGTGCATGGCAGCAGAGCAATGCTCCATGCCAAACACTGTAGGAGCCACTGTAGGAGTAAACGTTACCCTTAACAGGCCCATCCAGTCTGAAACAAAGCCATTGTGTGTTTTTCTAGCACTGAGGCTCAAACCCAGATGAGACGGGATAATTTGCTGCACCATCTGAGCATTTCAGTCTGTTTGCATGGTGTTGCAGACATGACAGATAGTCGACCAGCCTCATCACAGGAACCACTCTCACGTAAAAAGCGATGACAAACCACCCTAAACATTGGGTTATAAATATCATATTTCATCCCTTTCAACATTCAGGCACCAGTCTCCTCTCATATAAACAACATCAAACTCGATTTGCTGCCTTTTCTGACTCTTACTAATGCAATTGGATATTTTGCCCTTATTTAATTTTCAGGGAAAGTAAATCTCCAGGCCCCTCAAATGGCCAAGTTCATGTTTCTTTGTCTCTTTTCAGAACAATTATCTTCTCATCTGATCCTTAGAGAGCCTGTGGCAGGATGATACAGATATCTCAACTGGAATCATGTCATATAACGTTAGCTGGTCAATATTTGTTTTCCAGAACTTCCCAAGCAATTATTGTTACCAGAAATGAGTGACATATATTTAAGTTGTCAGTGTATATATATATATACAGTTCTCCATATCCCAAGCAGAATTTGCTAAATGTTTATTGAAACTTTTATGAAAAAATAAAATTGCATTTAATTTTATTTTTTATTGTAACTGCAAAGATGCTAAGAATAACTTAAAATACACAAATTACTGTATCTGGTTCAAAGATTTATATACTTTTATTTGTGTTGCTTCCTTGAGCATCAATAGCCGCTTTCTCACATTAAACTGGTAAATTACTGTGGATTGACTTTTCTGATAAAATACACCATGTCTGCTGTTCACACAAGCATTGGCTTTCTGTCTTTTTACGTTTAAGATATTTTTCAGACATCAGCACCAAAATACCTGTAAATTGTGATGTCAATAATCGGAAATGAGCTTTATATGCTGCATTGTTTTTTTTTTTTTTATTTGCTCGAATGAGAAAAAGCACTTTGGTTTCACTGTCCAATTTGACAAAAAATTTTTTAAACTTCTAAATGATAGGCCTAAAAGGTTGATCACACAGGATGCATTTTTGTTTTTTGAGACTCCATACAATAGTAGCCTATAACCGAACGGCTGAATGGAAAAGCAGTGAGACGTGACACAAGGGTTAAAGACACCCATCCAGTGGATGCTTACATAGAAAAAGAAATAAAAATCAGCGTTGTGGAACACAAAAACATGTTCTGTGTGAACCAGCGCTTACTGTGAACAGCATGGAGTAATCACATCACCTCCATCAAAACTTTTAAATTGCCCTCCTCACATTTCCAGGGTTTTCTGAAGGGGAAGTCGTCATAGATGGGTACATTTCTATAGTGGTGAACAGGAGGAGACAGCGAATATGATTTTTGCATTCCCTTTAATAGCAAAATGCGACTTTCCAAAAAAAAAGGAGAAACAAAAAATAGAGGGAGATTGATTACTGCTGTCAAATGAAAGAAAGATATTATCTTTACTGTTTCTCCCTCAGCTGTTGTAGAAACACCCTCATGGCAGTGTTAATTAATGATAATTTAATGCCAACGTAATATAACACAACGTGTTATCCACCTTATTTTTAAGTTAAGAGGTGTGGTTATTTGTAAAATGAATGTGTCTGGCTTCTGGTGTCTTTAGCTTCCAGTTATTTTTAGCTGTACAAAATAGCTTGTTATGTTCCATGATATTGCAAACTGGTATTTCTTACCATATTATTTTAATGTATTGTTGTAATTACAAACACACTGGTTTATAGGTTTCACGCAAATAGTTTTACTGCTTATTGCACTATGCTATCCTTCTGTAGTTATTTACCAGTAGTGACGAATGTCTTGCACATTCACAGAAATAGTAGACTACCACATAAGGTGGATAAATGTACACTATTTCTAAACTGATTCTGTAAGGGGTAGAATCATAGAGTATGTCTGCAATATCTCTCTCTAAACCCAAGGTAGTAAATGGGAAGCTATTCTTGGTGTAGTCCTGAACTCTAATTTGATATCCATGCAAAAAGAAGATTCCCTGCATGGCCATACGATTTAAAATCAAGCTTCTGCTGAATTAAATTAGATTCGGCATGCTCAAATGGCCGATTGCTTCGAGACAACAGGGAGATTTCTTGGACTGTAACAAGGTGACGGCAGTCCAATTTGATTAAGTTTGACATTTGATTGATGTATGCTGTGCTGTTAAGCTTTCTGAAGCTCCTTGTCCTGCCTAACAAGAATGATTCTTCTCTTAGTGATGGTAGCTCACTGAGATGTACGTGTACATAGAGATGGATATCTAGACATTAATGGCTGGAGTTAAAAGTGTGTCCTTCTTTTAACAACTGTTCCTCTATGGCAAGAGTATATATAGACATCTGGGTCAGAGCTTTTTAACTGATGGGATGCTGCCCAGCAATGGGTTCAGATCAGTTATAATCTGTGAAAAAACCCAATGCCAAATGCAAATAATAAAATACATCTAACCATATTAGGCAGATGCCAACATGGCATTTTTATCTTCAAAAACTATAACTATAACCATAACTATAAAGTTAAAGAAAATACAATCCAGACTACATTGATTTTCAGAAAATTAGTTTTTAACTAAATATTTTGTTCATTTATTAAACAACTTTAGTACTGTGTTGGGCCCCCACTTGATGTCCAATATGTGCACCAATGAGCCAAAACATTATGACCACCTGCCTATTATGCTGTTGGTCTTCTGCATGCTGCCAAAACAGCCCTGACTTGCCAAGGAATGGACTCTACAAGACCCCTGAAGGTGTCCTGTGGTATCTGACACCAGGATGTTACCAGCAGATCCTTCAAGTCCTGTAGGTTATGAGGTGGAGCTGCCGTGGATTGAACTTGTTGGTCCAGCACAACCCACAGATGCTCAACTGGATCTGGTGAATCTGGAGGCTAGGGCAACACCTTCAACTCTTGCTCCTCAAACTATTCCTAAACAATGAGTGCAGTGTGGCAGTGTGCATTATTCTGCTGAAAGAGGCCACTTCCACCAGGGAACACCAATGTCATGAAGGGGTGTACCTGCTCTGCAATGTTTAGGTAAGGTGCGTGTCAAATTGTCCACATGAATGGCCGGACCCAGGGTTTCCCAGATCATTGCCCAGAGCATCCCACTTCCTCCACCAGCTTGTCGTCATCCCACAGTGCATCCTGGTGCCATCACTTCCCAAGGTAAATGGTGCACACATACACTGCTGTCCACATGATGTAAAAGCAAACTCATCAGACCAGGCAACCTTCTTCTACTGCTCCAAAGTCTAGTTCCAACTCCCATGTTCCCATTGTAGGCTCTTTCACCGGTGGACAAGGGTCATCATAGGCACTCTGATTGGTCTGAGTGAAGCGTGAAGCGCTGTGTGTTGTGACACATTCCTTCCATAACATCAATACAATTTTGAGTGACTTGTGCAATAGTAGACCTTCTGTTGGCTCAGACCAGACAGGATAGCCTTCATTGCATCAATGAGCCTTTGGCGCCCAACACCCTATCGACGGTTTGTGTTTTGTCCCTCCTCGGACCACTGTTGGTAAATTTTTACCACTGCTGACCAGAAGCAACCCACAAGCCTTGCTTTTTTCAGAGATACTCTGACCCAGTCGCCTTGCCACATCAATGTGACCCTTGTCAAATTCACTCAAATCTTTACTCCTGCTCATTTCTCCTGCACAAAACACGTTTATTAAGAGAACTGATTGTTTGCTTACCATCTAATCTACTCAGACCTTAACATGTGGCCTTGTTAGGAGATGATCTGGGGTCTGGATGCGGAACTAGTTGACAAATCATTGCTGTAGGGTTTGGGTGGAGTTAACAGTGTTTTAGTTATATAAAACAACCCATCAGACATTGTCATTATAACTTGTCTGTGTTTGTTATAATTGCAGTGGGTTTGAACATGTTGCATTCAAAGGTCACTCCATAATGTTTCCAAGCTCTCAAATTTGCTTTTAAGACTAAATATCAATTTGAAATTTACCACCAGAGAACAAAATTAAATGTCCTTCACAGTACTAAATGGCATGTAAAGGTATCTTTACATGCCATTTAAACTCTGAAAGGGAGCAATCAGAGGGGAATGGTACGGCTGCATGAGACAAATTGGTTTGTTTTGTTGGCTGGTACTCTTGCTGAGTCCTGCTTGGAATCCAAATCGCACCTGGGCCAGGCACAGATATGAACACAAATCTCACTATAAGAAGCTCATTGCTAGAAACTTTTCATTTCTGATAGCAAGCTTCTTGACTGTCGACACAGGATGTGCCATGGGAGAATTGCTATTTCACTTCCATACCACCATTTTTTAAATAGAATATATATTTACAGTATTAATGTAACATATAAATTTTCAGATGCAGATGGTGGAAGATCTGACCTTGAAAAGCTGATAAAATATTTAGAGAATATTTCAGTAAGGTTTTTCAAAAGCTGTATTTGAAGTGTACAATATGCAAGCACGGTACATACTTATTGATTTAAGTATAGACCACCTGAGAAAGCCATGCATTCATTCTTTTTTTCATTTTGAAATATTCACTGCGATTCACTTTGAGTGTTTGTATTTATTTTATGTAAAGTGCGCTTCTACCACACAAATAAATGACGTTTGTATAGACACTGAACCATACCATATTGACGTACTGACATTGTCTAAAACTTATTTACATACCAGCAACTTTACAGACATACAAATGTTTACAACTCCTTATAATCTAATATCGAATTCATAGAATTAATTGGTTGATTACATTGCATTTGTGATTTGTGTTGTTGTTTTCAATCACATTTGTTTAATACAGTTGACTTATTTACTTAATTTAAAATGATCTCATTTAAAAGAATTACAAAATGTTAAAAAAAGAATAAACTTTAAATCTGCATAACATTTCTGTAATTGTTTTACGACTGATTACACTAGTTTTTCTTTACACTGTATATATTTTTAAGAAATGGTGAAAGTGGAGTAGAATTAGCAGCTCTAAAATATCTATTTAATTGTAACTAAAATGGTCATTGTACATTTTTTTCCGGCTGTTGCATTTTATATATTCTTTTTGTACCCTAAAAGGTGGTTATGGTTAGATATGGGGGTAGGGTTAAGGGATTTCGCGAAATTGCGCATTACACTTTCACCCATTCATAGTAATATATAATAGTAATTTATATATCTAAAGTCTGGTTTTATATCAGAAAATTGGTTTTAGTCAGAATGCACTGTTACATTTGAATAACTGTCAAAAACTGCTATAGTTAGGGCATCTACTGGCCCATATTAACCAGCCAAACCTTGACCATTAGGCTAAAATGCTGAATCAGTCATACCTGACAGAAATAAGCCAATCAGTGTCATAATTTAGCAATCCATTCAACAAATTAAAGTAATTGAATTTTGTGTTTTTACTCAATAACTTGATTTACTAAAAAAAGTCTCTATATTTCAGTCAATATCCTGACATTTAAGTACCACGCAGTAATTCACACACTGCACTGAGTGTAACTGCAATTAAAC
Source organism: Megalobrama amblycephala (assembly GCF_018812025.1). Taxonomy (NCBI): domain Eukaryota; kingdom Metazoa; phylum Chordata; class Actinopteri; order Cypriniformes; family Xenocyprididae; genus Megalobrama; species Megalobrama amblycephala. The sequence continues at coordinate 27,993,791 of NC_063055.1, forward strand.
TGTCAACAGCGCTTTGAAAACTTCTAAGCACAGCAAATTTTTATTTATTTATTTATTTTAGTGGGGGCTTTGACGCCTTTACTTCTACAGTCACACAGTCAAGAACCCATAGGCAATTCACATGGCCTTTTATGGTCTTTGAACATTGAATATTATATACAAAATGAAGAACATTAAAAATAAAAAAACAAAACAAAAAAAATCAATAAATGTAAATAATTTAATAATTTTAATACACACCATGTTTTTCCTTGCGCATACCCCCCAGTGCACCGGTTTAAGTACCATTTGTGGATTCATATGGGGCCAGTCTTGGGTTAAATATTGGAATGTGATCCACTTCACTGAAACATAAATTTTACAACTTGAGGAGTCATTTTTACAGAGTAAATCCTTTTTTCTTTTATCATTGTATGTATTGTTTCTAAAACAATCATAAAGAAAAACCCTAGAGAAAAAAATCTGGGGCCGTATTCACAAAACATTTTATCTTACCACTAAGAGTTCTCCTAAATAGCAGTAAAAGTTCTTAGCTAAGGGTTTTCTCTTAAAACCTATTCACAAAGCTGCTGAGACAAACTTTTACTAAGGAATAGACTGAAGTCTTAATCTAAGAGTAAGGGCGGGGTTGACCTTGTTGCTATGGACTATGCCCACAGTGATTGGCTGATGGGGGAGGAGTCAGCGATTTAATCATAGAAATATTGTTCCTTAAAATAGGTTTTAAAATACAAATGTTGCCTTACTCAAATAAAGGTATTAAAATGTAGGCTAAGTGTCACTAATTAATATACGGTTAATTGTCCACCTCTTGGATGTCTGCATCTCAATCAGGTGACAAATTATGTTTTATAAACAAAGTTTGGGAGAAAAACATTCAAACGGTCTTTCTAATCAGCTCAAGAGGAGGAATATATAGCCTAGATGAGAGCCGACTCCCCTATAGTTACTTCGACGGTTTTCTGCATCCCTCCACCACCCCGCTCCTCACTCTCGGCTCACTTTGGGCTAAATTCCAAGCTCGGAGCCCTCAATCCCCTTGGACAGCACGCCAAATACGCTTATTATTATTATCATTATTATTATAATTTTTTACTCTATTCAATCATTTGTAAGTGTGAACTCATTAAAACCACTGCCACAGGTAATCAGACAATATTTATTTATTTGTTAAAGATTTATTTTTGGCGTCTCATCAGATCGTGGCTCTTAATCAGGGGCCGTATTCACAAAACATTTTATCTTACCACTAAGAGTTCTCCTAAATAGCAGTAAAAGTTCTTAGCTAAGAGTTTTCTCTTAAAACCTATTCACAAAGCTGCTGAGACCAACTTTTACCAAGGAATAGACTGAAGTCTTAAGCTAAGAGTAAGGGCGGGGTTGACCTCGTTGCTATGGAGTAAACACACAGTGATTGGCTGATGGGGGAGGAGTCAGCGATTTAATCATAGAAATATTGTAGAATGAGGTGTCATGTTTCCAAATTAAAATAAAGGTTATAAAATACAAATTTTGCATTATTCAAATAAATATTTTTAAATAAAAATGTTGCCATAGTCAAAATAAAATGTTGCCATATTGTTGCCATAAAGGTTTTAAAATGTAGGCTAAGTGTCACTAATTAAACTAGTATATACAGTTAATTGTCCACCTCTTGGATGTCTTCATCTCAAAGGAATGCAGAATTCAAGCGACAAATTATATTATATTATTATATACATGTATATATATTTTTTTTACTCTATTCAGTCATTTGTAAGTGTGAACTCATGAAAACCACTGCCACAGATAATCAGACAATATTTATTTATTTGTTATTTTTTTTATTTTTGGCGTCTCATCATAGATTAAAATCTATAAATCAAAATATATTGCATTTATGAAGAAAAGGTTCAGCACCTAAGGCTCTATCGCTATTGCCTCAATGGTGTTCAGTGTCTTTGGGTGGACTAGGACTGTTTGTGATTTGGTCTTAGTGACTTAGGAGTCTTCTTGACTACTCCTAACGTTTCACAGATTTAGGAGCTACTTTTAGCACTAAAATGCTTTGTGAAATACTCTTAGAGCAAAAATTTAGGACTCCTAAAATGAGGACTGACACGCCCATTATTTTTAAGAGTTTCTCCTAAATCGGCAAGTTAGGAGCTACTTTTAGCCTTAAGATGTTTTGTGAATACGGCCCCTGAGGTTCTATGTCGTACAGTGAGAGAGGTTCAAAGAAAGACATTTTCCCGGTCTTGCAACCAAAGATAGCCTACGATAGTCTTCTGACATTGTCAGAAATTCAGCATGATCAACACACAGTGTGTTTGCTGCTACAACCTATGTCAGTGGTTCCCAAAATGTTTAGAGTGGAGTACCCCTTGAGGCATTTACCATCATTCTGTGTACCCCTTCTCTTCCACTTAGACTGCACCTTTTCCATTAAGGGACAATATTTGCCCCCTAAATTGACTTGTTCCAGTGCATTTATTATCTTTATAAATACATTTACAACATAGAGAAATATGCAATAATAGAAATGTGAAAAGTGACTCTTTTACATACTAAAACTGCCAGTAGGTGGCAGTAAGTCTTAATGCGTGAGTCACCGAGTCGAACGATTCGTTCAAAGCCACAGATTCGTTCATGAAACACCGCTGTGTCTGTTGTAGTTCTGCTGTGGCTTTCGTTGGAACTATTATTTTATTGCAAAATAGAGCAAATACTGTGATGAACCACTTAATATTACCCTTTTGTTTGTTGAACTGTTGTATAAAATCAATGTCTCATTTGCAATCGTGTGAATATTTGGATTTGCATTCTTGCTTGTATATTATCAACATTAAAAACAAGAACTCACAAAAGGTATGTTTTGTATCAACAGTTTGAAACAAACTGATACCTATGCTCCTTCTTCTTCTTCTTCTGGTGTTAATCGCGGTTGGCAGACCAACTTAAATGGTGCATTCCCGCCACCTACTGGATAGGAGTGTGGAACGCATAATGGTTGGGAAGTTTGAAAACTATAATTCAATTAAAAAATAAATAAATAAAAATACAAGTATGTCCTATATTCTATTGATCATGTCCAAGACGCATTCTTAACATTAAAACATCTTCTTTCCTGTTGCCAAACTTTTGTCTTTCTAGACCTACTTTCTCTTGAATATGATATGTGTCTACCTTTTATTCCACAATCCCACTCCTTCTGCCATTTCTTTTCAATTAACCCTTTTACTTCTGCTTTACTCATTGACACTTTAATGTTAATTTGTGCATGTTTCAGAGCCTGTTTAGCCAGATGGTCTGCCTCCTCATTTCCTTCCACACCCATATGTGATGGTACCCACAGGAAATACCATAATTCCAGATTGTCTTATTCTAAATAAACTCTGCATCACTTCAAATATCATATCTTTCTCGCTGTTGATATTCCACTTAATAAGCTATTTAAAACTGAAAGGAAGTCTGTACAAATTACTGTTCTTGATGGCTGTAATTCTTCTATCCACTGAAGTGCTAGAAATATTGCTATTAATATTGCTATTATCTCTGTAGTAAAAACAGATATATGATCTGAAATTCTTTTTGATATTTTGACTTTGAATTGGGGAATATAGACTGCTGATGCTATTATTCCAGATTCAGGATCTTTAGAGCCATCCGTATATATTTGTAATATACTATAATATGTTTTTTCAATGTATTGCTGCACTGCTATATTTGTTAACATATTTCTTTCTTTGTTATGTTTATCTTCATATAACTGAATGTCAACTACAGACATAGGGAAAAACCAAGGAGGAATTGCTGAAGTTGCCACAGAAAGGGCAATGTTGATGTCACTAATTCCCATATTCTGTGCCCCCTCATTAGCAGTCCAACCAAAGCTTGATTGTTTTTTATACTCATATTCCCAGCAATCCCTCAGAACTTTCTTAACTGGATGACTATCCAAGTGTCCCTTTACAGTAATCCAGTAGCTCATCTTTAACTTGAGCCTTCGGATTTCTTGAGGCATTTCAACCATCTTGTACTGCTGTTATTGGAGATGATCTTATTGCTCCACAACATATTCACAGTGCTTGTGATTGAATTGCCTCGATCTTTAACAGTTGTGTTTCAGATGCAGAATTATATACCATACTGCCATAATCAATAGCTGCTCTTATCAGTGCAAAGTATGTACTTTTAAGAGACTGACGACATGCCCCCCACTCAACTCCTGACAAACACCTCATTACATTTATTGCTTTTTTACCTTTGTCTACCATTTTCTGAATATGAATTCTAAAATTCAGTTTTGAGTCCATCCACATCCCCAGAAATCTAATTACTGACACCTGCTCCAATTGTTGTCCATACATTTTAATATTCATTATTGGATTGATTTTTCTTTTTGTGAAACAGATCACCTGAGATTTTGCTACAGAGAAACAGAAACCCCATTCATTAGTCCAATTTTCTACTTTTTTTTACAGCATTCTGCATACACTTCTCCACATGCCCCACATTGCGGCCCCTTTTCCACAGCACGCCATCATCTGCATACAAGGACCTTCCCTGTGTCTATCTGAGTAAAAATATCATTAATCATAATATTAAACAGAATAGGACTGCTAACACTTGAGGTGTTCCACTCTCTATTGGATATATCTGATAAAATGCAGAACCCACCCTAACTTGTATAGTTCTTTTAAACAAGAAATTCTTGATCCAATTATACATTCTTCCTTTTACAGTATGTCCATTCTTTCTAAATTTATTAAAAGTCCCTCTTTCCACATCATGTCGCATGCTTTTTCAACATCAAAAAATACTCCTATTAACAAAAATATTCCTTGTTTACTTGTGCCTTTCTTATTTCAGCTTCCAAACCCAGACAGCAACATAGTGTCAGCCCAGATCCGGCCCACATCTGTTCCGCGTGTAATCCACATGTACCAGATGTGGGCCAGATCTGGGCCACACTATGTTGCTGTCTGGAGCACAGAGTCCATTGTGTTTCACCCTTTCCGGAAACCACTTTGATATGGTGAGAAAAGGTTTTTCTTCTCAATGATATGCACCAATCTGCTCATTACCATACATTCCATCAGTTTGCAAAGGTTTGATGTTAATGCTATGGGCCTGTAGTTATTTGGTTATGTATGATCCTTACCTGGTTTTGCGATTGGCACTATAACACCATGCTTCCAGTCATCTGGTAACTTCCCTGTCTCCCACACCTTGTTAAAGAGGCTTAAAATTATACTTAATGATGTCTCTGATAGATGTTTTACCATCTCATAACAAATATCATCTTTTCCTGGTGAAGTTTGTTTAACCCCTGCAAGCGCTTTATTCATCTCACACAGAGTAAACTCTGAATCTAAAGTACATTCAGATGGTCCTTTTCCTTCCAATAATTGAGGGTTCTTACTCCGGGTCTGTTCCCTATACCTCCTTATTTCATCTGACAAATTTGAATTACTGTGCACTTTCTATGCTCCTTCTGTGTCAGGCTTGTTCTTCATGCTAGCAGGTGTTAAATCTACAGGTACATTCTCGATAACGGCAGTAATGTAGCGCAATCTGCTAAGGCAGCAGACTTTGACGTATAGGCTAATCTACTGTATAAGCACCCATGTGCACGATGCTTATGTGGAAATGGATGTAGTCAGTTTTGACCGCAAAAGATGTGGTATTTTGATTGGATGTCAAGTATTTATGGCATTGTGCCATGAAATACATGCTTGGTTTTAATGTTATTTTAAGAATTAAATGAACAACAAAACTCAGCATTTTGTTACCACGTCCGTCACGTCACGTACCCCAGTTTGGGAACTGCTGACCTACGTCTACTGACCAGCTAATAAAAGCAGTCAGAGCATTGATTTGTAGAGTGGGAGGAGTTATTACATTTAAAGTTATAAAAAATGTATTCAAAGTCATTAAATGTATTAAAATGCATTAAATATATTAATTGTTGTTTAAGTAATATTTATTAAAGGTGCCCTAGAACTTTTTTTTAAAATATGTAATATAAGTCTAAGGTGTCCCCTGAATGTGTCTGTGAAGTTTCAGCTCAAAATACCCCATAGATTTTTTTTAATTCATTTTTTTAACTGCCTATTTTGGGGCATCATTATAAATGAGCCGATTCAGGGCTGCTGGCCCTTTAATTGCTCGTGCTCTCCGCCCACGGAGCTCGCGCTTGCCTTAAACAACATAAAAAAAGTTCACACAGCTAATATAACCCTCAAAATGGATCTTTACAAAGTGTTCGTCATGCAGCTTTAGACAATTTACAAATATCACTAAAAATATCATGTTATCATGAATCATGTCAGTTATTATTGCTCCATCTGCCATTTTTCGTTATTGTTATTGCTTGCTTACCTAGTGATTCGGCTGTGCACATCCTGCCCTGGTCTAATGCCTTTCATAATGTTGGGAACATGGGCTGGCATATGCAAATATTGGGGCGTACACCCCGACTGTTACATAACAGTCAGTGTTATGTTGAGATTCGCCTGTTCTTCGGAGGTCTTTTAAACAAATGAGATTTATATAAGAAGGAGGAAACAATGGAGTTTGAGACTCACTGTATGCCTTTTCCATGTACTGAACTCTTGTTATTTAACTATGCCAAGGTAAATTCAATTTTTGAATCAAGGGCACCTTTAAATTTATTACATTTATTTAAGTTATTACATTTCTTATTAGTTGAGTTACAAAATATAAATTGACAATCAAGTTTATATCATTTTATCAACTCCATGTCATCATATAACTCCAATACATCATATCTTCATTGGAAAGCTTGTATCTCCTCTTCTTTGCTGCCATCTTGTTACTCCTAACTAGGTTAGGAGACCTCTGCAGCTCTCCTAAAATATTTAGGAGCAGCGTGCCTAGTCTTGATACTTAGGAACCTTTATGAATCATACTTATTCTTAAGTCTAGGAATAAGAGTATCTCATTTTTAGAATTTTGACACACTTAAGACTAAATTTTTACTCTGAGTGGCTTTATACATAGGTGCCCTCGTTTTTATAGGTGAATGTGTCACATTTATGTTCAGTTAGTTTCATGATCACAGATTTTAAGTTTTGTTTTCATCAGTCACATCTGTTTCCATGGACACTAATCATCACAGCTGTTCGTCATTTAGTTCATTATTTAGGTTCCTCAACTTCACTCTGTGTTTGTCAGTTGTTATTTGTGTACTCGTTAGTGTTTATGCTCACATGCACTCTGTTACTCCTGCCCAGTGCTGCCAATTTAGCAATTTTGTCGCTAGATTTAGCGACTTCCCCACCCCTTTTGAGACTTTTTTTCAAAAGCCTAGCGACAAATCTAGCAGCTTCTTGGACAAACCTTATCTAGATTCTGTGACTCGCCCACTGATCTATATTTATATAGACTCAACTTTACCTTTTTATTTTACGCTATTTACAGTAGACATGTTTGAGCATGTAACCTTACCCTAAACCTAAAATAGGACAAATATTTCAAGTGTTCAAGGCCAAACAATTGATTTGTGTGAGGAACGGACCTAAAAGCAATAACTGTCTCAATCCGCAATCATGCTCAGATACTGTGTGCACACATTCAAAAATTACTGCCAGAAGAAGTATTACATCAGCTTTGATTGTGAAATAGCATTGGCTTTGTGTGTCTCGTGATCGATTGTGTCAAGCTAAAGTTCAGGTGTATCTTTTGAATAAGGCATGACTGCATGTGTTCATAGAGCGGGATCATTTTCAGCAATTAAAACCTTAAAGGATTAGTTCACTTTCTAATTAAAATTTCCTGATAATTTACTCACCCCCATGTCATCCAAGATGTTCATGTCTTTATTTCTTCAGTCAAAAAGAAATTAAGGTTTTTGATGAAAACATTCCAGGATTTTTCTCCATATAATGGAATTCAATGGAGCCCAAACGGTTGAAGGTCAAAATTACAGTTTACAGCGATCTCAGACGAGAAATAAGGGGCTTATCTAGAGAAACCATCGCTCATTTTCTTTTTTTTTTTTTTTATTATTTTTTTTTTATACGTTTTAACCATAAATGCTCATCTTGAACTAGCTTATCTTCTTCTCTATTTGAATTCCAGCAGTGTAGACACTGCTAAGTGTATTACTGCCCTCCACAGGTCAAAGTTTGAACTAAATTGTCATATACAATATGCTAGTGCAAGTATATAATCAATTAGTTCAAACTTTGACCTGTGGAGGGCAGTAATACACTTAGCAGTGTCTACACTGCCGGAATTCTAATAGAAAGGAAGAAGAGAGCTACTGTAGTTCATGATGAGCATTTATGGTTAAACTTATATTATTTATTTATTTTATGAAAATGAGCTATGGTTTCTCTAGATAAGACCCTTATTCCTCGTCTGGGATCATGTAGAACATTTTGAAGCTGCACTGAAACTGTAATTTTGACCTACAACCGTTTGGGCTCCATTGAAGTCCACTTAATTTCTTTTCGACTGAAGAAAGAAAGACATGAACATCTTGGATGACATACACCCTTTTTGTGCCCTTGTCTATGTTCCCACTAGTGGCATTTTGCTCTTTTTAGCCAGTTGAACTGTTTCAACTGTTATCAACTTGATGGACTAAGTGGGATGGAAAAACGTGGCCTATCACTGCTAAAACATCTCTCAGCAAGCAAAGTGTGGTCATTTAACTGTCGCTGTGATGCCCTGTTCCTTCTTAAATCCTCAGTGTTGTGGGGTGAAGGGGATAGGAGATAGTCTTTGACCTAAGAGTGTGTGCATAAATTCAGATTTTAATGTGGGTTAACAGCGCTGCTGGGGCATTACAAACAGAGCAAAGCCTCTTACTCTTCTTGTCACGTGGGACTGATTCCCTTCTCCCTCTTATTTAATCTTGAACAAAGAGTCATTTGGGCTCCAGAGACAAAGCTTTGTGTTAAAGTGTAGCACTTTGAATCCTCCTTGAGGATTAATTAACGTGTGACCACAGTAAAATTGGAACGGGTTATCTGCCTCTGAAATAAAGCTTCTGCAATAGTGGCATTGTAATGTGGCTTCATAACTGGCAGAGCGAAATGCTTTCAAACATTGGGATATAGGAAATCTCTTGATGAATAAATATGTATGACTCATTGGAACTTGTCATTGACGGTAATGGAATAAAGAGATTACAGTTTTGATTTTGCATAAGTGGTCCTTACTTATGGAGCAGCATTAGTGTTGGCGGTACTGCATAAAGCAGACATCCAGATCTGATTGCAGAATAAACAGGAACAGACCAAACCAGAATAGAGATGAATAGCATATGAACTTCATGTGGAGTGCCTGTTAATACTATTACTTATGATATAACTTTCATACTGTTCCATATTGTTGCATGTGGATAAAGGAAAGAAAATATGAGATTTTGTTGACTATTTATCTCAACACTTTCTTTTTACTTTTTTTTTTTCTTGAATGATACAGGTGAAACTATACTGCCACGTATCATACCACTCCCAAGTTTCACGTCATTTGAATCAGTAGGCCTATGTTATGAACACAAATTCATTAGCAAAGGTCTTGATATATTGTATATCACAGCATAAGAAGTGAGTCAGTCAGATTCAGCAACCTCTCAGACAGATTAAATGAGCTCATTCAGTGAAAGATTTGCCAAAACTGATTCATTTCTTCTAGTTCAACTCCATAAAATTCATGTAGTGTATTAATATATTATTCATATATCAGCAGAGTCATTTCTAGCCCTTCATCAGTACTAAGGCAAAGGATCCTCATCAAAAAGTGTGTCCTTATTTTGATACTGTTTGTATAAATCATATTTAATTACAGTATCACATCATTCACAAGCTGCAGGAGCAATCAATACCTGCTTCGTTGTCGACAAAGATTTGTTTCTTGGATTGTACATTAAAATCCACTTCATTCAGCTCTTCTTTGTCTTTTAAAATACCCAGGTACTATCTTTTTTTGTAAGAAGACTCTGCAAATGATTGTGTGTGAGTGAACTGTCCGATTTATTTAACCCTCTGGGGTTCTTCATTTAGGAGTCACACTCAGAACCTTTGCGGTCAAAAGTGACCGAAGAACCCCAGAGGGTTAAACTGAATTGCAAACAATTTCAGACCTTTTTGCAAATCTAAACAGCTGAAAACACAGACCTTGATTACTGAAATGTTATCAGAGGAAATGGTTCTCGGTTGGTATAATTTCCATTGAAAGTAATATTTTATTGGGGCACAACAGTAAGCCTATTTCACTGGGACTGTATACAAGCCAGTAAATGTCACTAGGAAGTGCTGAGACCACCAGACTTGGGAGCTCTGAGACCAGCGGGCTTGAGAGCACTGAGAATGGCAGGCTGTAGAATGCTAGGACCCATGGTGGGCCAAGCTCTACAGCCGCTGGAGCTTGAGACGCATAGCTTCCCCCTAAAAATGTTTAGGGATTCTTGAGTGGTGATGGTGAGATCTTCCTCCACCTCTCCCATGGTGAAGGGGGAGCCACTCAACATGAGATCATGCTCCACAAACTTGCAAATGGTTTCCATCTATAGAAAGTTGTGCTTTAAGTTGATCATTGAGACCATAGTATTAAAAAATGATCAAGGAATTGTCCAGAAAATGAGTGGGATAGATCCAGTCCAAAAATTCTCTGGTATGGGTCTTTGAGGGAACGTTCACCCTGACAGAGAAAGATAAGGTGCATACCCGCTAGTTAGTTCCAATTTTTGGTCAGTTGTTCTGTAACAAGGAAGGCCAATGAAGGCAGACAGAGTTGGGGTACTAAGTGCAGGTATAAGTTTATTAAACAAAACAAAACATAACAGCGAACACGAGGAGCCAGAAAACAAGAGGACAAGAAAACAAGGATCCACCAAAAACAACTGACAAACTAACATAGCAAACACTGGGGCCTATATAGATAGGAGATAACAAGACAAACTAGACACAGGTGCAAAAGCAACCGAAAGAACTATAAAAGGACTACAAAACCAGAAACAGGAAACAGGAACAGAACTGGCCAAAACAAAAAAATAAAAAGTCCACATGGGAAACATGATATGGTAAATATCAATAACATCATAAGGACATTCCAAGAATGTTGTGTAAGGATGTTTTCTGTTAACTTTATGAGAATATTCATCAAGTATAAATAACATCATAAGGAGGTTATGGAAATTTTATTCTCAGAACATTTCTCTCGACATATGTATAAGAACTTTCGATAAATGTTATTTACAGAATGTTTTATCTTAACATTAACATAACCTTTAACCCTTAAATGCATGACTGTTTTGCCAATCATTCTTACATATTCGGGTCTTTATCGACCCGGATCTATATCTAACACGGAAGGATCTCTACCTGTCGCGATAATATAAAACTCCTCTGATATTAGAGTAACAATTACAGAAGAATAAAATAAATCATATTTTGTTACCTTTTGGAGCTTGAAAGGGCTCCGTTTGAGCAGATGTTTTATGCCATCATCACTGTCCTCGTCAGAGCTCATTTCCCAGTAAATTCAGCAAATAATGGGCTAGTTTTATGTTTGAGGTCACGAATATGAGCCCATTTGCGATCTCAAAACTATATAATTTTCAACATCTTCAAAATCAATATTTTGATCGCTAACAGCTTCATCAGATCCATCCAATAATAGTTACAGTCATATTTGATTGCGTTCAGTACTTGCTCTGCAGTAAATCGCTGAGCCATTTCATGGTTTTCTTATTATTTCGTTTTCTGTCTGAATGAGTCGTCACTTCAGCATTGTGTATCAGACATTGCCACCTTGTGGAATAAAGGTGAATTGCAATTATTCTGTCATCTAAGATTCAATTATTGTTGTGAAGAAAAAATATACCTACACTCATACACACCTCGGGTCATTAGCGACCCTATACAATTTTTTTTACAAAAATAGGCATTCTTTTATAATTTTATTATTTTTTTCTTGTTATATTCTTTATAATGAATTGATTGAGGAATACCAAGAAGGTTGATGTCTAACTTTAAATGAATGAGGAGGAGGGTAGTGAATGATGTCCCGGGTCACTAAAGACCCGAGGTATGCATTTAAGGGTTAAAAATAGTGAAAGTTCTGGGAATATTCCCTGTTAGCTGGGGCACGTTCAAGCTCAAACCGGTGCGCAACGTTTTGCTACGGTTTCCGGGTTGAACAACATGTTTCCTGGAAACGGTGTGCAACGGCGTGAAACAGTTTTGAGATATGTTTTTTTCTTGTTTGGTGAGTGTGTTAAAAATGTTAGCCCAATCAGCAGCAAAATGTATATAAACCAAGCGGTATTAAAGAGACAGCTCGCACAATGGGTCCAAGTAAAGTGACTACTGTAACATAAAAATACTATACATATTTATATATTTTGCTATTGTATTTTGGAGTGACACTTTCATAAACTTTTCTATACTCTTCTGATTTTATAATGATAAATATTACGATATCATAGCACAACAACAGTGATCAGCAATAATGATAAGCCTAATACACACAATAAAAATAATCATATAGATCATAACACAGTTCTCAGAGGTAAGAGGTGGATTATCCTTCAACCTGAAATGTTTATCTTTTCATCCTGAAATGTGAGACAAATGTTGGATCACAACAATTAGGATCACAACAAATTCCCTTCACTCGATTGGGATGTTCCCTTTTATTCTAGACGGTAAGGGCAGTGAGGCGGGACTCAGGGTAGGATCCATATGCAAGCTTTTATTGACAGATGTGTAGTATAGACAGGCAGGGGTCATACAGGAGGAATGGCAGAATCGTAGTCATTGAACAGGCAGGGAATCAGGGCAGGCAGATATCATTCACAATCCAGTAACACAATAAACAGTCCAAGGGCAGGCAGCAGAGAATCGTAACCGGGAAACAGACAGGATAAGAAACAGGCAGACAGACCAGATAAATGACGCTCAGAATTGAAACCACAGTAAACAAGACCTCGTCCTGTGTGTGAGGAAGTGCATGGCTTAAATAGTCCAGGTAATGTGCTGCAGCTGGGTGTGGTGATTAATGATTGGTGGAGTGAGTGCAGGTGATTGCCAGGGAGGATTATGGGAAGTGTAGTCCGGGAATGACTGGAACTGTGACACAGTGACTGTAACATCAAGCGTATTTTGCAGTATTAAACACATATTTATACCAATTTCATCAGGCTCCGAAAATTCTTCAAAAAGAACACAAATAATGGACTTCTCAGCTGCCATAGTTGCAGCACTTGCGTCATCAGAAAAGGGTGTTCGACGCACCACCGTTTCCGTTTAAAAGATGTTTTGTAACGTTTTGTCGGGGCTGAACGCAGCCCTGGGTAGTAGTTCATAGTATTCATAAAAAAAAAAAGTAGGATCAAAATGACCTACTATTTCTGGCAAGATTCTGAAACGCGCATCTGATGGACACTTTAATATCCCATGAGGCCATTGGAGAGGATTTGTGAATGACAGTGAAGCAATGCAAATAACTCTGGTAGGTCACATGACAATGAAAACAGGACGAATGTAGTATGTCCAGATTATATTCATACTACATCCTATACAGAATACTTTTTTAATGGTTGCTAAGTAATTATGTTATTTAAAAGAAGGTACATTCGGAGAGAATGTGATTTTGGAAGCAGCCATAGTTTGTGTGGGGCCGTTTCTGTGTATGTGTGTGTATTTTTGAGAAGCATACTGCACTCTCTACAGTTCTGGAATTGCTTCCATTTGAAAACGTTTCATTAGCTGTGCATAGAGGGGGAGCTTTGATTTGACTTCCTGTTTCAACCCTTCTTTAATCTAGGCCCTTTCTAATATTTGTCTGATGGCGAATAACTTCCCCTGAAACATGGGACTAATCAGGCATGTCACTGTGCAGTGAAATTTGCTTTCAATCCATTTGTAATAGGCAGGATATTAGCAATGTCAGACAATCAAGGCTTCACGGGAGCCAGGTCTGAATGAATAGATCTGCTTTATTTGCTGCTGTTGTTTTTGTTTCCCATTGATTACGTTATTAGTGTTAGTATCCCATAAGCAATGTCGAGCTCATCTGGTAAACAAATAAAAGATCTCATTTGTGATGCAGTGAGGGATTTGATCCAGACAGACTAATGTGAGACCATTTGTTTCAGTCCCAATGTGAAATTAAATGCTGTTTTTAGTGCATCACATCTCATTTGTGCAGTTCACAGACATGTTTTCTTTGCACTTTGGATCTTTTTGATTTGCACGTGCACGCATTCATGGCTGTCAAATCAACGGACACAGATCAGACCCTTGGGTTAGTGTTTTTCTTCAGTGTTCACCGTGACATTATCCATTTGAGTGTTTTTTTGTAATGTTTCCTGTCAAATAAACACAGATATCAAATATGCAGTGTGACCAACTGCATATTCATCAGTCATCTTCTGCTTTGGAAACAGGTGGTGGAGTTGCATAAGCAGTGCTGTTTTCTTGCCGGTGTCTACTCTGCGTACTGCTTATTTTACACCATGCAAAACCTCTCTAGGTTTTGTGATTTACACTCCAACCGCCCCCTTCCCTGGACTCTTATCCCTCAGGGATTGTTGTGATGGGGAAAAAAAAAATCCATCATATTTCCATGCACTCCATACAAATCAATTCACCTTCTCGCAGTCAATCAGTATGCTTCCTTCAGGCTGCTCCAAAATCCCTCCTTTGATCTTCTTCCTTGAACACAGTCATTTTCCGAACACAGAAAGCTTCGTCAAGTGTCCACATCATACTTGGCTTGCTTCCTTTATGCTATGTCTCTTCCTTTCTCTTTGTCTCAACCTTTATAAAAGCCTGTCAAACCCTTCCATCATATCATGGCCCAAATCCACATGCGACTTTGTTCTCTTTCTCTCGCCCAATTTCTGCATAGCAGAGGGGTGTTGATGCTGATGTGTAGGGTGGTCAGCGGTGAAAGAGTCTGACTAGGATGTAAACTAAAGGGATTTGGTAGCTGGTGAGGAGGAACCAAATCCACGGGCTGTGTGTGGTTCAGGCTGGTGTCAGCTTCATTCCCCAGAGGACATGCTTTCCATATGGAGCTCACGGCAGCAAGAGGTGTCCTCACAAGCCAAGTTCTATGCCCTCGAACTCTGCTCTGTTCTCTCAAGATAAAGGATGGTTCTCATGGTAGTATTTCGCTTTCTGAAAGGAAAGGGAGAATTGATAAAGGACATTCTTCTTTTTAAATAGAGGGAGAAGTCTACTTACTAAATGTCATTTATTTGTAATCACCAGTGAATATTTGGCAACTGCAAAAATATTCTTATCAAAAAAAAAAAAAAAAGTTTTTTTTGCAGTGGGGTGAGAAAAATAAAGACAGCAACAAAAAGCTCATACAACACACTCAAACTAAGCAGCTTTCTGTTAGTCAGTGCAGGGAATTTGCATGACCAACTGGATATGATTGGATATATATATATATATATATATACACACTCACCTAAAGGATTATTAGGAACACCATACTAATACTGTGTTTGACCCCCTTTCGCCTTCAGAACTGCCTTAATTCTACGTGGCATTGATTCAACAAGGTGCTGAAAGCATTCTTTAGAAATGTTGGCCCATATTGATAGGATAGCATCTTGCAGTTGATGGAGATTTGTGGGATGCACATCCAGGGCACGAAGCTCCCGTTCCTACCACATACCAAAGATGCTCTATTGGGTTGAGATCTGGTGACTGTGGGGGACCATTTTAGTACAGTGAACTCATTGTCATGTTCAAGAAACCAATTTGAAATGATTCGAGCTTTGCGACATGGTGCATTATCCTGCTGGAAGTAGCCATCAGAGGATGGGTACATGGTGGTCATAAAGGGATGGACATGGTCAGAAACAATGCTCAGGTAGGCCGTTGCATTTAAACGATGCCCAATTGGCACTAAGGGGCCTAAAGTGTGCCAAGAAAACATCCCCCACACCATTACACCACCACTACCAGCCTGCACAGTGGTAACAAGTGCGTGTTTCAGTCAAAGTTGTTCTTCTATCAGCTTGAATCAGTCGGCCCATTCTCCTCTGACCTCTAGCATCAACAAGGCATTTTCGCCCACAGGACTGCCGCATACTGGATGTTTTTCCCTTTTCACACCATTCTTTGTAAACCCTAGAAATGGTTGTTCGTGAAAATCCCAGTAACTGAGCAGATTGTGAAATACTCAGGCACCAACAACCATGCCACGCTCAAAATTGCTTAAATCACCTTTCTTTCCCATTCTGACATTCAGTTTGGAGTTCAGGAGATTGTCTTGACCAGGACCACACCCCTAAATGCATTGAAGCAACTGCCATGTGATTGGTTGATTAGATAATTGCATTAATGAGAAACTGAACAGGTGTTCCTAATACTCCTTTAGGTGAGTGTATATATATATATATATATATATATATATATATATATATATATATATATATATATATATATATATAATATTATTTTATTTATTTATTTTTTTTGCATTGTGATTTAAGTTCAAAATTCAATTAAATACTGCAGTGAACAAGCTGAAAATGATCTGACTGTTGAATCTGGTTGGCAGGCTCCCACGGGTGCTGTACTTCCAGCCTGTTCACATAAAGGCTGTTTCTGTGCTTCTCTGCTCTCGCAATGTGGATTAGAAAATCTCTAAGGGTTTAAGTGAATATTTTCAACCTGCATAAAACCGTACTGTTCTGAACAGCACAATATTGCAAAGCTGTGCATAAAGTCTTTCTGCAGAGAAAGGACATTCATACATCAGTAATGAAATATAAACTCTCAGTGGAGCACTTATAAATGTGAATAATGTGCAGTATTTTGTGTACAGGTATGGGTGTTTCTTCAGCTAAGTGCACTTTTATGTCCCAGGGGTGGATTTTTATTAAAAATAATAGATTAACCTTTTTTCTTTTGGTTATAAGAATGTAATTTTAAAAAGTCACATGTTACTTTTCAAATGCCTTTTATGCATGCTATACTGAATTTATTGTTTTACATACTGTACCAGACTTCGTATTAAAATGAAAATACATTAAAAAAAACAAGATATTAAACTATGCTAAACTAAATACATTTTTACACAAATTCTTACCATCCCTCATTTGTGGCATCATTCCTAATCAAGCTGTAATTTTGTCAAATAATGTGAAAAGTGTGACAGTGAGCACATTTACATGCACACAATACGCTGATAAATACAACGTTCTGTCATGAAACTCTAGAAAGTGCAGGCTAATAGATCCTTTACTCAACCTGCTCGCAATCACATTGTTATCTATAGGGCACAGCTGATTGGTTCCTGCTTTATAAGTAGCCAATGAGCCAACCTTCAAACGCTTGGTTAGCATTGCAACGTGCTTTTAGAAACTCTCCACCTTCCACACCTCCAACTGTACAGATCTGCTATGGGTAATTCACATATGCTATATTCCAATGCAAGTAAACCACACTTACAAGGCTGTATTAAAACAAACAAGCTAGAGTCTGAATCACTTGTAGTACACACCAACCGATTGGCGAAGGACAAAGTCAGATTCTCTTTTTTTTCTGAAGAAGCCATGCAGACATATTCATTCCCTTTCTCAGCAAAACTGGTTATATAAATAACTCTGAGACTGTCCTTTTCGAGGGAACATCGATGCTGCGTCATTACATTGATGCTATGGGAACAACAATACCCACGCCGCCATACTGAGAGGATGCCTGCATTACGGGTTGTAAAAAGTATACAAGCATGAAACTGTAAAAACAGAAAGGACTTCAACCCGAAAGAACCTGGGATCCAGGGGTTTGAGCCCACATCCACACTATAGACCTGATGGATGTGTGTGGAGAGGACCAGCCTGCCACAGCAGAAACATCTTTCAGAGGTGCTCCTCTTGCTAGCTCCCTTGAAGCAGCCACATTTTTGGTAGAATGGGCCCTGACACCTAGAGACGAAGCAACACAGCTTGCCTTATAGGCGAGGGAAACCATCATCCAAAACCCAGTGGGATATAATCTGCTTGAAAGCAGCAGAACCTCGGTTGACCCCACAAAGTAGACTTCACAAGTTCACACTTACAAATAATCAGATAAAGTAAAAGAGTATGCCTATTTGGTCTACTGTCCGGGGGAGGGCTCTGAGCTTGTAATGTGGCCCAAACCCAGAGTACTCCCCTGTATCTCTGGCTTGGATAGGGACCAGCAGATGGTGAGGAGTCAGGGTGGTGGAGGGATTCAGAAAAAAAATGTTCAAACATAATTGAGTTGGCTATATATATATATATATATATATATATATATATATATATATATATATATATATATATATATATATATATATATATAGGCCTCCTCTCATGCAGATTGGGTAGATCATTTGAACTCCTCCTAAACTTTGTTAATAAAACATCATAAAGAGTTGATCAGATTTACGCAACTGGCCTGAGCAGTGGACATAAACCCTGAGGGCCCGGACTGGACATATCTTATTAAGCTTCTCCTGTTCCTGATTTTGGAGGGGAGAAGACTTGAAGATCAACAGGGTGACATGGTGATGAAAGCACCTTCGGGATGTAATCTGGCCTAGGGTGCAATATCATTTTGACCAGTTTAGGAGCAAAATCCAGGCAGGAGGAGGTGACTGAGAGGTCCTGCAAATCTCCTACCCTTTTAAGAGAAGTAATTGCTATTAGCAGAGCTACCTTAATAGTGAGACATTTCTCTGAATCTAAGGTTTCGAAGGGAGCATCTGACAACCCTTTCAATACAATAGAAAGATCCCATGAAGGAACCCGTGGTCTGTAGATAGGCCACAGCCATCTAGGACCGCATAGGAAATCCATGACAGCCCTCAGCCTATGAGTGAGGCATCCATCGTGATAGTTTTGCGATGGCAACATGTCCCTAGAGAGGAACCTAGGGTAAGAAACCGGGGACTCCTTTAAATAAATAGGGTACAAAGCCTGTGCGAGACATGAGCCGAGCATTCTTCCCTTGGAAAGAAAAGTCAAATGGGAGCAGAGCTTAAAAATTTAACTCGAGATAGTGCATGCATGTACACGTCAGGAAATTTAATTCACAGATCGCTCATGAACTGTTTGCTTGCCACACACATTGTGATACTCATCCCTCATAAGACCTAGCAAGGAATGGCAGCACACATATTACATTTATTCATTCAGGTCGGAAGAAAGAGCAAGAGAAAGGAGGAATACCCGTCTCAAGCTCCACTTAACCAACTTAAGCTGCAATCCCCATGATCAAAGCTGCCACTCCACCTCGGCAAATGCAGAACCCTAACCACGGGGTGCAGATCCGACTTTCATTCCTCGAGAAGAGAGCCAGATGGGAGCGAAGCCTCATAATGAACACAGTCAGCCCCCTCGTGTGCTCCGCTCCCAAACACAACAAATAGAAATTGTATCCATTGCAATTGTATTGTATAGAATAGGGGCATGATGAACACAGATTTTTAGTCCAAACTCTTGATCTAAGAACAGACAGTTTGACTCAGAGTGACAGACAAGCGGCTTCTGAAGACAAGAAGCTGGTGACGCTCTTGTGCAGGTGTTATTTATAGACTTAGACATGCATGATGTCTGTCACCTGACTTCATCCTTGATCACTGGCTTGGCATGTACTACATGTGATTCAGACACCAGCTCACAATGGAGGTGTTGCCAAAGTGTCAATGCAATGACGTGGTGTCGATGTTCCTTCGAAAGGGAACGTAAACATTCATGTATTTTACTCTGATTATTCTAATATGTGAGTTGTGATGTTAAGTAAAGCATTAAACCCCCCAGAGTATTTGAAAAAGTAAGCAGCAAACTTGCACAGACCCAATCTCCTCTCATATTTGAAGTTTCTACAACTGTACCACTTGTCCTTTGGTTGCACAAGCAGTAAACACATTTTGCTGCATGATTAATTGTTAAAAGATCACAATCTCGATTCAAAGTTCACCTACGTGATCTCACTCCTAAATCACAACAATTTCGCTTGTGTCTATTAAACCTTTGACAAAACCACAGCAGAACATTTGAATCTGCACTGGCACTGCCGCTGACCCAGGGAGAGCAATTGTCGTACTGTATATGTATGAAGCAGCTTCACAAACAGCTTTTTAACCACACAGTATTGTTATTTCTGTGTTACAAATATTCTTATTATCATTGTAATTGTATTGGGATAAAAGTTTATAGCGATATAGCAGTAGTGATCAAAATGGAGCAAATTACCTTTTGAAAGTATGGTGCTTCAAATAACGATTATATCAATTACATTGTTACGCCGCCAAATTGCGACAATGTTATATTGGTCTTTGAATCACTGTTTCAAGAGACTTGTTCAAAAAACGCTGATTCATATAGTAATAAAACAACTGAAGTATTTATCAGTGAGTCATTGAATCATTCATTAAAACTGATTTTTAAAAAAATGATTAATTCAGATTAATCATTTTAAATAGACTGCAGCAATTAACATTTTGATAGAACTTCTAGTAAATTACATGTTATTTTGTTTAGCCGTCTGTTCAGAATCATGGAAGAATCGTGATCTCTGTTTGTGATTCTCTGTGCAGCTCTAGAAAACAGGTTAACATGTTTACATGACCCGATCCCACGCTTTATGGTCATGTTGTAATTTTGTAAAGAAGGTTAAGAAGCACACTCAATGGTATTTTGTTGTGTATATTTAGAATAAATAAATTCTAGCTATGAAATTAGCCTAGAACAGACAAAGGTTTTCAACTTTTTTATTACAAAAATCCATTTAACCCTTAAATGCATACCTCGGGTCTTTAGTGACCCGGGACGTCATTCACTACCCTCCATCAACTACCCAGACATCAACCTTCTTGGTATTCCTCAAACAATTCAATATAAAGAATATAACAAGAAAAAAGTAATAAAATTATAAAAGAATGACCATTTTTGTATTCATTTTTTGTAAAAATTGTATAGGGTCACTAACGACCCGAGGTGTGTATACGTGTATTTTTTCTGCTCAACAATAATTGAATCTTAGATGACGGAATAAGTGCAATTCACCTTTATTCCACAAGGTGGCAATGTCTACATACACAATGCTGAAGTGACGACTCATTCAGACAGAAAACTAAATAATAAGAAAAACATGAAATGGCTCAGCGATTTACTGCAGAGCAAGTATTGAACGCAATCAAATATGACTGTAACTCTTACTAGATGGATCTGGTGAAGCTGTTAGCGATCAAAATATTGATTTTGAAGATGCTGAAAATTAAATAGTTTTGAGAATACATTTGAGATCGCAAATGGGATCATATTTGTGACCTCAAACATAAAACTAGCCTATTATTTGCTGAATTTACTGGGAAATGAGCTCTGATGAGGACAGTGATGATGGCATAAAACATCTGCTCAAACTGAGCCCTTTCAAGCTCCAAAAGGTTACAAAATATGATTTATTTTATTCTTCTGTAATTGTTACTCTAATATCAGAGGAGTTTTATATTATTGCGACAGGTAGAGAACCTTCTGTGTTAGATATAGATCCGGGTCGATAAAGACCCGAATATGTAAGAATGATTGGCGAAACAGTCATGCATTTAATGGTTAAACATCATTTCTCCCATAGAATACTAATAAGCATAATTTTTAAGTTTTTGAGATATTTAAAAATTTGAGATTGTGTGTGAAGTACACTACATTGTTTGTGCACCAGTTACATAAACTAGTGTGAGTGTGTTTCAGTCCATAGAAAGGCCTCAGGCAATCCCTCCACACAACCCTCTGACATGTGTGATGTATGCCATCCGCAGTGTCGTGATGATGCTCATGGTAATGAAATCACATTGCAAGTAGACTCTACACACATCATACACTGACAGGCCTGCATACTATGTGCCTTATACTGCCTTGGGTGCCACGACCAAAGGGTGAATAGGAACAGCCTGGACAGAACTAAAGGTTTTTGCCTGAAGTAGAACTATCCAGATGTGCTCAGCATCCCAGAGATGAGAGAAAGTCAGATCAACTAGAAACAGGGAAAAGTCAAAGAAAAGAATGACAAGAGGAGAGTCTTAAAAAAACCCTCTAAGTTTAGTATAATGTAAAAGTACACTACCATAAAAGTTTGAGGTCAGTGTGTTTTTTTTTTTATTTTTTATTTTTTTTATTAATATATTAATATATGTATTCAGCAATGACGCATTAATTTGATAAAAAGACAATTACTGATGTATAATGTTACAAAAAACCATGGGGGGAAAAAAGGGAAAAAATAAGGTTTCCAGGTGATAAAAAGGCCTTGAGCCTTGCCAACTTTATCCTCATAATAATAAGAAATGTTTCTTGAGCAGCAAATTGCCATATTAGACTGATTTCTAAAGGATCATGTGACACTAAAGACTGTTTACATCATGTGATACTAAAGACCGTTTACATTTAATAAACAAAATATTAAAACAGTTATTTTAAAGTGTAATATTCAACAGTATTGCTGTTTTATAATCAAATAAATGCAGCCTTGGTAAGCATAAAAAACTTCCTTTAAAACCATAAGAAACAAATCTTATCTATCCCAAACTTTGGAACACTAGTGTATATCCTTGTTGCTTTTCTTCTAACCTTTCATTGACCTTGATAAAAACGCAGATGGAAGATTTCCTTATGCATCCTTCTCTGTTTGGCATCATAGATTCAATGAAATGGAAATAGCCCATGAACATGAAAATCTACTTGAGCTGACTTACAAACCCACTTTCTCTTACTTTGATAAAATTGTTTTCATCTATATTTTACAAAAGTGTTTTTTGTTTGTGCCCAATGGATATGACAATGATATGTATTTGATAATCACATGCTCAGTTGTACAACAAATGAAACAAATAAAAGTGTCTTTGCAACAATGAAATTTAAAAAGGCCATTCATTGTAAAACCTAACGGTTGTTCTAACTAACCTTTTTTTAGATATGTCCTAGAATTTGAACTACTTTTACTCAGAAAACCCAAGTTAAAATTACTTGACTAGTTTGAGTACCATTTTGTCAAAAAAACAAAACAAAAAAAAACAGGCGAGGCAAAATGTTTTTGAGGCAGGGCAATTCTTAATAGACTTTTCTCTGATTTCCTCCACTCCTGCCATTATCTTTCTTTAGTTACATGCACTCATTTTTCAAAGTGATCTTGAATGTTGAATTATCAAATAAAAAATTTGGGAGAATGTCACATAAGTTGACTTCATAAATTCATGTTGATTTCCTAAAATTTTTCTCACCATTTGAGTTATTAGTGTTCCCTTTGGTTGTACACTTGGAACTTCATTTATATTATTATAACTCTCTTCTAATTGATGCAACAAGAATTTACAGTTATTTGTGGTTTCAAAGGAAGAGACACATTAAATATATTGCTTTTAAAAAGTGACATAATTTGGCACTAAATCAATAACTAATCTAGACTAGGCAGCTAATAATTGTATTGTAAAATAAAACAATTAGCAATTATGTTACATGTACACTCTGTTCTGGACTCATTTGGACTTGTTGTTGTTCCATTTCCGACCACCAGTTAGTCACCATGGCAACTGATCACCACCATCATCACACCCAGCTGTTCCCAATTACCCTCCTTGTTATCACATGTATATAAACCCTGTGTTTCTAGTCATGTGTTTTCCGGTATTGTTCGTACTATGTTGCTGTATGTTCCTGTGGATTCCTGTTTCCTTCCAATTAAAGACTTATTCTGACTCTATCTCCTCGTCGTGTGCTTAGTATACCAGCAATTGTAACAGAATACCGGACCGAAACAGTTATACAGTTTGCGGCGTGTGTTTTTTTTGTTTTCCGTCCCAGTGTTTTTCGTGTTTCACTCTCCGTTCCCCTCACCACGTACACACCCGCATTTCTGTTAGTATGCCTTGAGCAGAAGGACCGCTCCCTCGAGGCCATTTGGACAATTTTTTGTTTTAGCTCCATCAACACTCCCGGACAGCAGCCTTTGCAACTTCCTGTATGCCGGCCTCAAAACCGCCACCAAAGCGCTGCTGTCTGGGGAAGGACCTCAAGGGAGCTTCCGTCATTATGTGGAGTGGGTGCTGGCGTCATGTGGATCTTCGATGACCGTGGATTTCTCCGACGACGCCAGTCCCACTCCTTCTCCAGTGCACAGCCATTAACACCCTGACTGCGAGGATCGGCAGCATGAGCCCACCGCAGACCACGAAGAGGACTTCGCCACGACGTTCGAGCCAGCGCCTACGAGAGCGACCGAGCGGGACATCGCCACGGAACCTGAGCAACGCGGGACTGACCAGGTGTGCGAGCCGGCTGTACCATCCGTCGCCGAGGTGATCTTAGTGGAGTATGAGGGTATGGAAGTGAGCCCCACCCAACCCCCTGCCACAGAGAGTGAGTTTTTGGTCAACCCTGGAGACATTTTTTCGGATTTAGAAGAGGTGAATATACAACCTGTTTTACTACAGTCTCTGGCCCCTCCCAGCCTCCCTCTCTCACCACCTCTTCAAAAATCTTTTGGGACTCTTTCATATTCTGAAGAACTGTTTAGCACGCTCCAAACTACTCCTCTGTCACCAGCCACGCCTGCTATCCAGTCGTCACTGTCTCCCATCAGCCCCTCAGTTTCACCATCTCCTCTCAGTGGTAGGTTTTCCACCTCGGGACTGCTGGGAGCCACCTCCTCCTGGACGTGAGGAGCCTGGGGCTCCACCTCCAGCCTCAGAGCTCTTCACTCCCCCTCGACCCGTCGACCAGGCTCCTACACCTACGCTCCTTCCTCCCTCGTCGTCAGCAAGTACCATCGGGCATTCGGCCTCGCTGGGTTCCCTCGGCACGTCGGCTCCGCCTGGGTCGGACATCGGCACGCCTCTGCAACGGACTTACGGGCCAGTCGCTGCTCTCTGGCCCTCCACCCCTTCTGCGATGACTAGCTCCGCCCTTCCTCAGGCTCCACCTCTGCCCTCGGTCGCTCCAGCTCCACCTCTGCCCTCTGGATACCCGCTTCTACCTCGGGGGGGGGGGTCGTCGCTGCGGCTCCGTCGTGGTCGCCAAGGTCATCGGAGTCGTTTCAAGTCTTCGGCGTTCCGGCTGCATGGTGGGCTCCTACGCTCATGTCATCGCCTCTGCCGATCGTCCCCATGGTGACGTATGGAAATACACCACCATGGCTCCTCCCGTCAGCACCGCCGCCATGGGGCGCAGTCTTGGCTGTGTACTGGATGGTTTCGCTACTTCCTCTGTTCAAGGCTCCCCTCTGGACTTCACCACCACCTGCACCTCCCTGGTCATCACCTGCATCTCTCTGGTCACCATCACCTACACCTCCCTGGACTCCTGCTCTTCGCTTCCTCCCGGATAGCCGTCCGCCTCCCGAACCGCCTCCTACATTATCTGCTCCATCTCTTCTTCTTCCCCTCTCCACGGTGCGAGGACGCGCCTTTCCAGGAGGGGGCGATATGTTACATGTACACTCTGTTCTGGACTCATTTGGACTTGTTGTTGTTCCATTTCCCACCACCAGTTAGTCACCATGGCAACTGATCACCACCATCACACCCAGCTGTTCCCAATTACCCTCCTTGTTATCTCGTGTATATAAACCCCCACATGTTCCTGTGGATTCCTGTTTCCTTCCAAGTAAAGACTTATTCTGACTCTATCTCCTCGTCGTGTGCTTAGTATACCAGCAATTGTAACAAATTACTTCACAGATAGAATTAAGTTGACAAAACCTAAGGCTTAAGTATACTTATTTACCTTTTACAGCATTTATTGTATCAAGTTGTTCTTTACTTGTTTTGAGTCACATTTATAAATGTGACTCAAAACAAGTAAAGAACAACTTGATACAATTAAGTTGAACTTAATTCAAATAAGGCAAAGAGTTTGCACAATTGAATTAAGAAAACTGAACAAATTTGTTTTTTATGGTGTATTATGCCCTTTTACAAAGTCTTGATTTTGTTATTGGGGTATACTAGATTAGGTTTTCATGCTTGAATGTTAAAAATACAAAAAAACATTATTTTACATTGTTGCAGCCCCCCATTCCCAGTCTGTCAATAACACTCTGTTTATTTCCTGTCACTATGAAACCCCTCATGAAAAGCGCACATCAGAAATGTCACACTCCTTACCATAACCGCAAGTTTCAACACACTACTAAAGCAACTCAACCAGGCCTCATCCCCCTTTTATTTTAGTATACCTTGGGCGGGAATTATTTAATGAGGAATAATGTGACATGTACATTCCTGGAAGAAAACTCAAGACTACGATTGAGGCATTTCAGGGAGTTCAGAAACAGTGCTAACTGATATAGAAAATAACTCATCTATTTATTTACTATTTGTTTATTTATCTTTTACAGCAGTTAACTTTTATTTAAACAATCCTGGATATAGCATGATAATTAAACATATTTAAATAAATAGATTTTGGTTCACAAATTTGACTGAGGAATGAGAACAGGTTGCCTATAGACTAGCAGCACTAGTGGCAGTTGACATGCGCTTATAGGTCATTTGTATGCAGCAGTTGCACCGTTGTAAACCCCACAGGAAATAGACCAGCCACCAAACAAGCCCCAGATTCTCTGAACTCCCACTGTCAAGGTACCAATCTAACTCAATTTTATCATGCTCTCAAAGTGCTACCCAGCCTTGTGTCTCTGAAGCTATCCTCCTTCAGTCTCTTTTTCTTTCTCTCAACAAATTGTGTTTCTGATCATGCTGTGTTCTTGTGTTTGCTCTCACAACAAAGGAATCGGGCAACAGGATCTGACAGAGAGAAGGAATGGCAGTCGACATCACAATTACGCAACCCCCGATGTGGAGGGCTGACCTTAAACACTTAAAGCTAAAAGAGCCAGGCTCAGGCCGCTTGCTCTTTTTCTCATTAGTCAGACTTCTTGACCTTTTAGTTGATTTTTGCTCTCCTTATTTCTTTCACATCCTCATTTATCAAACTTAAAAAAAAAAAAAAAAAAAAAACCTGTAGGAAGAGTTTAAAGAATGGAGTGCTGTCATAAACCATGCTAGACTTGCATGCATTTTCTGACTGTTTACTGAAGACTTCCTCTTACGTACATAACCATACATAATGACCAATGAGAAAGCTTGTTACTAACCCAAATACTATTTATCATTCCCAGTACTACTATCTCTCCCCTTTTGGGTGAATTATGTCAACTTTTTAACAAATGAAATTAGAACACAATTTCAATTACACTGCTGCGAACATCACAAACGTAAAACATTATGCAAACAAATATTTCCACGGATAAATTCTCTGATGCACTAGTCAAACAACCTCAACAACAAATTTGGGTACTGATGAAAATTCTGGGCAAATATGACTGGTAACACAAAGGCTTTTTTTCTCAGCAGCAGTAGGTTCTATGGAAAAAATTGATGTTCCCTGATTCGGGTAATATATCTTGTTCATGTTGAGTAGCAATATTCCCTGGAATTGCTTAGAGATGTTTTGCAATTCCTACAAAGTTCTCCATGGTCAGCTGACACATAGTATGACCTCGGCTGCTCAGGACTTACAGTCCCTTTTGTTGTCCACTCTTTTTCACCATCCAACTTTAGGTGCACAGAATCCCCAGGGCGTAGCGGCGATAAGGATCCAGCACCATGTCGTCAGTTGAAGAAGTATATCTAAGATTCCTTTGCTTTGTGATCCTAGCTTCCTCTATTTTCAAGTCAGGCCATTCTGGGGCCAAGTTACTTACCGTCACTGGAATTGTAGTCCTGAGGTGCCTACCCACGAGAAGCTGTGATGGACTGCACCCTGTAGCTGCTATTGGAGTTGCCCTATATGCTAGAAGGGCCAAAAAGGGTCGCCCTGCTTCAGTTTCTTCTTTGCAGTATCTCTCTCAGCCTCTCTGTTTGATTGTGGGAAGTAAGGACTGGATGTCACATGAACAAAACCGTACTGTTCTGCATCTTAAACTCAACTTAAATGAACTGTTGAGCATTGTCAGTGCACAGCCCTTCAGGGATGCCAGAACATGCAAACATACTCTTTAATTTGGCAATCTCTTTTCTGCTTGTCATGTCCGCCAAGTGTGCTATTTCAATAAATCTTGACTAATAGTCCACTACAACAATGTATTTATGGTCACCTCCTTCACAGAGATCTACCCCAAGGTGTCTCCATTGACCTGGTGGTAACTTTGTCACCAGCAATGGCTCCTTGCTTTGAGTTGGCCTATTACTCTGACATGACTGGCATTTACTTACTTTGTGTTTTAGATCAGTGCTGATGCCTGGCCACAATACTGTTAGGTGAGCCCGTTTGCAACACTTGCTAAGTCCTTGGTGGCCTTCGTGAATGCGAGCAAGTACTTCATCTCTCATTTTGACTAGGATCACGATTCTTGACCCATGCATGAGAAGCCCTGTCATCTTGTTCAAAATCCCTGTTGGCTAAAGTAGACTCGCAAATTGACAGGCACCGCTTTTACAAGTTCATGTTTTTTTCCAGACATATTTAAGCAAGCTTTGCAGCTCCTCATCTGCTTTCATAGCATCAGCTATCTGTTGTGGCTTCTGACAAGAAGCCACCAAGTGCCCCTCAACTCCATCTATGTAGGCCTCGACTTCCTCTTCGAGGTCTGACTGTTCTGAGTCGGCCAAAGGGTGTCTGAACAGCATGTCCGCTATAAACAGAGAGTTTTCTGGGGTATACACTGCCACTGGGTTGAAGTGCATCATCCTAATTGGGAGTCACTGACAGCGAATGGGGACCTCATCAAGGTTTTTCTGGTTTATCAAAGGAATTAAATGTTTGTGATCAGTGAGTACTTTGAAGGACTCCAGACAACAGAGGTATCATGGCCGCTTTTCGTATGTCCAAACCGAAGCCAGACACGCTCCTTTTCTAAGATTTGGGCCTAGCGATTCTCCACAGCTGTGAGAGTATGGGAACAGAAAGCCACTGGAAGCATCTTCCCATCATGCTCTTGAAGCAATGCGCCCCTATTGCATGTAGCAGCACACCCCCCTTGACATTCCAAAGTAGCTCAGTCATATGTTTCTGAAATATCTCTGGAGCACTAGTTAAGCCGAACGGCAAACGACAAAAACATTACCTCTTGAAGTACACAACCTCTTGCTGGCGTCATATAGCGGAATCTGCCAGAAACTGCTAGTTGCATCCAGACTAGAAAAGATTGTCACCTCCGCCAGTTTAGAAGTGATGTTATCCAAGGTTGGCAGAATATACTTTTCATGAATGACAGCTCTGTTCAGTCATTTGAGGTTGACACATATCCTGTTTCCGTTCATTTTGGTGTCTGGCACCATTGGGGCACACCATGGGGTGGGCTCAGAAACCTTTTCAATTATGCACAGCAGCTCCATTATATCCAATTCTTGTTTGACTTTTGTAATTATTGGGATTGGTACTCTACGAGCTACATGGACACTATACGGCTCTGCTGTACTTTTGAGTATTATTTTTACTGATTCGCATACCATCAGTCCCAAAGAGCCAAACACAATCTCTCTTATTTAATCTATTCTTTTTATGAGCCTCATTTATATTGCAGTACTGAGTCTGAGCAAACTTCCAACATGGGCTCCTCTTACCACTTATGCATTCATCACGTGCATTTTTTTTTCTTTTTTTTTTTTCTTTTCACACTTTTGCTCTCAGTTGGCCCATACACTCCAGCTTGCCACCAGTACTGTTCAGTATGACGTTTGTTTTGCTCAGTGGTATTTTATTCTTTAGGCTTAGCTTTTCTCAGATATTACAGTGGCATCTGCACCGGAGTCAATTTTGAAATTAATTATTTGTCCAACAATGAGACTGTCAACAGTCCATGGTGGAATGGGTGCATCCTGACTTTGAACAGAGTCTAAGAACATTGCTGACCCCGCATCTTCATAAGATGTCACTTTTGCACTGTCTTAGTGTGGCAGACCACAGAGAAATGGCCAATCATTTTGCACTATCTACATTCTGCTTTCTTAGCAGGACAGTATTCTCTCTGATTATGTGTCTTGTTACATCTTGTGCATTTCTTCCTCTCACATTAATTTCTATAAACTTGTCCTTTTCTTTGTCTATCAGAGCTATTTTTTCTTCCTCTGCCACAATTTTGTTGGGAGAATTTAACCTCCTCCAATTTACTTTCACTGTGCTCAGCATTTTGGTTTTTAATGAGTTTGTGGCTACGTGCCATTTTAATTGCATCAGTGTTCCTTGAAGCTGCAGTTTTTCTGACAGAGATTTGTCTCTCAGTCCAATCACAATCCTGTCTCGGATATATTCGTCTTTAAGTTCGCCAAAATTGCAATGTTCTGAGAGGTCATACAGTCCCCTTATGAAAGCCTGCTATGTCCCATCATGCTGACACCTCTGAAGTATATAACGTGATGTATATAACGTTTCTTGGGGAGGTGAAGTGCTTGTCAAACTTCTGAATCACCACTTCATAGTTATCTCTGTTGTCATCATTGTCATACGAGAATTATTTGAATATATTCTCTGCATCCTTGCCCATGGAGTAAATGAGAGCGCTGACCTGCACGTCGCCAACCTCTAATGATAATTTGGTGGCTGTTGTGTAGTGCATGAATCTTTGTTTCCACTCCGGCCATTCACTTGGCTTTTTGAACGGGAAACTTTCGGCAGTGAAAATTTGAGCATGGTCCTCGACTGTATAGCTCTTTACTCAAAGGGGCAATATGCCGTCAATCTTATACTGTCCACTGAGACTTGCATGCATTTTCTGACTGTTTACTGTATACTTCCTCATATATTCCTCATATACATACATAATGACCAATGAGAAAGCTTGTTACTAACCCAAATACTATTTATCAGAGAGTGCAACAGTGACTGCTCACTTTTTCAGTGGCCTTGGTTTTGGAAGTATTTTTACAAATAAGGAACTAAACTGTAATCCCATTGAGCATTGCAATGCAATAAAAAAAGATGATATACAATACTGTACTACTGAGTTGTAACATTCACTATAAATATAAAATGTCTCAGGTTATGACTGTAACCATGCCTCCCTGAAAAGGGGAATGGAATGTCTTGGATCAACGCTATGGGGATGCCATCAGTGTATCCAGTGTCTGAAGCACAGTGAACACACTCCAATTTCATTGACTAGTGATAGTCAGGGATATCATTAGCAGAGCACCCGGAAGTATAACAGGTTGTCTGTGATACACGTCATCAACCTTTTTGTCTGAAGGAGACATGCAGGCAGACCCAAAGACATGGTAATGAGATGCAGTGTCTTGTTCCCTTTCTTAGGGAACCACGGTTACATTTGTAACCTGAGATGTTCCCTTTCATTGACATCTGCGGAATCACCTGTTGCAAAACCAAGAAATCTCAAACTGCGGAGAGCCTGCAAACAAAAACCGAAATCAACAAAGCCCGTCCTGAAATGAGAGTAAATATCAGCATGGCTTTTGACAGGCAGTGACAACTCCAAGATCTGAAGAGATTAAAACAGAGATGCCTTTTTTTCTGTTGAACAGATAAGACATTTCAGTGGCTCAGTAGGTAGATAGCTAATTTGTGATGTGTGATCTGATCTGACTAAGCAATCATTAGAGCAGATATGTTACTTGTACATATGACTTTTTTTTTTTTTTTTTTTTTTTTCGAAATATATGCTTTGTAGGACATAGTTCTTATTGTCATGTTAATGTACAATGACAAATCCGATCTGATGTGGTGATCACAGATTCATCCGCGATGAGGAGCAGTGCTGAAGCACAACCCACTTAAAAAAACCCTCCAATATTATGTTTCAAACAGAGATGGCGATAGAGAGGCAAAAGCTCTAAATAATACTGAACTGTATTTAAGCGTAGCACACTCAGACAAACCCAGAGCTTTGACTGTGCAACGTAAGGCTTGTCGTAAGATTCATTGCGAGTCAGTGAACAGAGGCCCTCCAACAGTTCTTACCCTGAGACATCTCAGCCCCATCTCACCCCCTTTCCCCCCAGATATGAACATCTAATGAAATTATACAGAGAAACAAATACAACAAAGCATCCTGACCTTGCTTCCCTTGAACCCAAAGGTCATGTTTGAGTGACAGGTGGGTTGTTTACCAGGACCTATGGGATGAGTGCACAGCCCTGAACTCCTTGTACTCCTGTTTTTTTTTTTTTTTACTCCCTCTCTTTAACATTCGCCCCTCTCCTTGGAATCATCAGCTGTCTATGAGAGTCAAACTGTGGTAAAAACATTATATGATTTGAGTTAGAATTCAGCACTACTTATAGCGCAGAAGTGTAAGGTTTCCGGTTTGTATAGTTCACCAAAGCCCAAATAGCTCTTGATATCACCTTGGAATCAGCACTAGATTTGGTTTCCAAGGTGCTTGGCTTTAAGAATGAGACAGCTTTACGAAATGGCTTGCATCAGTGACCTCGCTAGATTGATCATCCAGACTTGCATCTCACATGAGAAGCTGTCAGAGAAAGCGAGAGAAAAATCGTGTGTGGTTTGTGAAATGAAAGTGAGCACTAGGATTTAGGAAGACAATTTGATGTGCACCTACATCTGTGACAGATATAACAATTTTGCAGGAGGAAAGTACATTTAGCAGGTATTGCCCTAAAAATTGATGCTTGGAAATGTTTGGAATGTTCTGAATTTTTAGCAGCCATTACTTCAGTTTTATGATCTTTCAGAAATCATTCTAATATGCTGATTTGGTGGTCAGTTATTATTAATAATGGTTCTTTTTATTATTGTTGATGAAAACAGTTTTTGCTCCTTAATGTTTTTGTGGGAACCATGCTATTTTTTTCAGGATTCTGTAAAATGCAACCTTGGTGAGCATAAGAGAATTCTTTCATAAACATGAATAAATCTTAATTATTCCAAACTTTTGAACCGGTATTGTATATAATACCTTACACTTTATTTCGATGGTCCACTGTAGACATTCTACTAACTATAAGTAACTTGTCAACTACATATCAACTAACTCTCATTAGAGTATTAGTAGACTGTTAGGTTAGGGTTTCAGAAATTAGAATAAGTTTACATGTAGTTGCAAAGTTACTTATAGTCAGTAGAAAATCTAAAGTAGACAATCGAAATAAAGTGTTAGCAGATATTAAGCAGACAGTCTACTAATACTCTAATGACTGGTAGTTGACATGTAGTTATAAAGTTACTTATATTTAAAATGTCTAATCGGAATAAAGTGTTACCTGTTAAAGAAATTAAATTCAAATAGTGACAGTAAAGACATTTATAAGGTTACAAAAGATTTCTGTTACAAATAAATTCTGTTCTTCAAAAGTTTTGTTCATCAAGTATGCAGCAGTTATGTAATACTGTATGTTGTCAGGCCCAAATGGCTTTTGGTTTAATTTATGGAATTCATAGATGAAATCATTTGTCCCCAAGCAACAGCAGACCTCATTTTGAAATTTTTTGTTTTATCTGATATGATGCCAAGCATTTGTTCTTCACAGAATGCACATTAATAATTGCTCTTATTGCGCTTATGTTGTTATTTCTCAAGATTGTTTGAGAAGACAAAAAGGTGCTGAGTGAGACTGCTGACAGTATGACTGCTTAAAATTATTACTGTATATTTACTGCAGCAAAAAACATGATATGAGGGGGAAATTAAGTAGAATTCTGTAGAATGGTCATACATAAACAAGATATTTAATAAACAAGCATTCGAGGCAAGGGATGGGATATACTGGATTTTGTGACTGGCAGACTTTCTTCTGAAAACTTTGGAACATCAGATTCAGCTGTGATTCCATCTAAACCTGTGAAAATGAATTAATGGATTGCTGATGACTACAAACCTTAATTAATATAAACCCTTTTTTAAAACAAATTATGTGTTTGCTTCATAATCTTAGTGAATATAATTTTCGGACTTTCTAAAGACTGAGCATATTTGAAAAGACTTCAAAGCCATATTTGTGCTCACTTTCAGCTTTGACAGAGATCTATAATTACAAAGCAGGTCAGACTGGTTTTAATTAAGGGAGAGTTAATGTTCCCAGCTCATGTAATCCGTGTCTGATTAAGTCGTACGTGAGGGATAGTGAGGAAGTGAGATCCTCACTTGTTATTCTCGCTCAAATTTCTTGTCCTTTTACGAGTCATGACCCTGGAGCAAACGCAGTGGGAGCTTATTAAATGTTTTAAACCTCACTGCCTGGCTGCAGACCCACACCAACAGACTCTCCCCAAACAAAGTCATGAAGGATTTTGTACACATCTTTCAGTCTGAGTTAAGCTGAGCTAAGGTCCAGTTAACCTCTTTGAAGCAGTGTTTGCTGTGCTCTTAATGGCAAGGTAACATTTTTGTACTATGCCGCCACCCTGTCTGTGAGGGCAAGCTGGGTCTAAAGCTGAATAAGTGAATCTAATCCTTACTCTGAGGGTCAGCTCCAGCCATTTTTCTTTCCTTCCTCCATATATATTGTAGTTGTACAGCTAGAGCATTTAGATCACGGATACTAACTTTGGAAAGCTCAGGGGTCACAAAGCAGGATTCCTTTAGCCTAAGAGTTGCACTCATTTTTTTTAAAGATTTTTTTAAATTGTATTAATGTGCGCAAAACTATGTGTGATATGTATAAAGATCAAAACTTTTTTTAATATAATTTTATATAAAGATATAAAACATTATTTTGTGGAAAAACCAAAAACATAAAAAAAGTTATATTTAAAATCACTATAAAATCAAGATTGAAAATTCTTCTTCTTTTTTTAATGGAACATTGTAATATGTGTAAACTATGTGCCTTCATGATCTTAAATCAAAATAACTTCCCCTCCCTCTTGCAGTGACATCTCTTCTCTTCTCTGATGACGTGTTTACTGGTACGAGGATGTCACTCACGAGATCCCGGCAAAAGCAAACCCCAACTATTCAATCAATTCCCAATGGATAAAATCAAGGCAGTGGCTATTTGCACTAAGTGCATCTATTGCATCTATTGCTAAGAAAATATGTCATTTTCACTAAGTGCAAATAGAGATAGATTCTATAAGGAAGGGGCGGAGTTTAGGTGGTAAAATTTTTTTTAGAAGTTTGACATTCATCACCAGAGAAAGGTCTGTCTAAAAAAATTTTACCACCTAAACTCCTGCCCCTTCCTTATAGCATTTATCGCTATTTGCACTTAATGAAAATAACATATTTTCTTAGCAATAGATGCTATTTGCACTTCACATCAGTTCATGTGTTTGTGCAAAATCTGAAAGTGGCTTGAACCGCAATATATTTTAAAGGCACTTTGGCAAGCAGGACGAGGCTGAATGGGGCGAGGCCGGCGAGTGTTAATGAGCGTGCCATCTGCATGCCACACCGGTCTCGAGTTTCTCACAGAGGAGCTTCGGGAGCATAAAAGGAGGAGCAATGACAATGAAAGATGAGAGAGGACCAGGCTTGGACTTGTTTTGTTTATGTGTGTGTGCGGCAGTCGTCTGTGAGGGGGCATTTTGTGTTTGTTTATTTTATGATTATGAAAGTTTTGTGAAACATTCACTGGTTCCCACCTCTTTTTTCCCTGAGCTAGTAAACTTGCTACAGGCACATTATGTAAGATTTTTAGCTTAAAATATCCAAAACCCATTAGAACAATATTATATATTTTGTTGACTTGTGTACTTACATTATCCCAAACATTTCCAACAATGTTTAAATCCAGAGAAATCAGCCATTTTAACTAGGACACAGACCATGTCATTGCATCACCTGTCACTGACGTCATACACCAGCAACAGAGCGACAACTCCCATGATTCCACACTCATTCAAAGTGACCTCTAGCAGTGACAATTACATATTGTGCCTTTTTACACTACAAAAGCTACAAAAGATTTTATTTTTCAAATAAATGCGGCACTTCAACTTGTTGTTTATTAAAGAATTGTTGGTGTGGATGCAAATATAGTTATCGTTATAGTTATTGTTCTTGGTGTGAACGACCTTTAGACATTCATTTAAAAAAAAGATGTAGAACTGAATGAGACAAAAAAATTTAGAATGACATGTAGAGAATATGTACATAGAATTCCCATTAACTTTTTTTTTGTTTACATTTTTTACGCATTTGGCAGATGCTTTTATGCAAAGCAACTTATATTGCATTCAATGTACATATTTTAATAAATTCTCGCTTTCTCTGGGAATTAAACCCATGATCTTGCCATTGCTAGCACTGCTCTACTGTTTGAACTGCAGGAAAGCAGTTTCCATTTTAACCATAAATGTTTGGAATCCTCTGATGAAAAAAACAAAACAAAAAAACAGTGACATTCAAGAGAATGCATAAAAACAAAAAACAAAAAAAAACAAAAAAACAATGAAATGTGGGTGACACCCGGAGGCTTTTTTTAAACAAAATCTCATGGGAACTTCAATTTTTGTGATGTCAACTTCAAATTTGGAACACAACTTGGTTAGACATGTGGCTTTATTTATAATTATTATTTTTTTTAATCAATTTTAGAGTAAAAATTATTTTGTAAAATATATATTTTATATAAAATAAAACCTTTTTAGTACAGTACATTTGATTTAAATTTCAATAACTTTTTCATACTTTCATTTTTTGAAGTGATTTCACTTCAGCAACAATCTGCTGAGTATTGTTACATGTCCACTGTTAGTTTTCCTTAGTTTGACATTTTTTGGGATTTTTTGGAGTATGTGTGCCTTACACACTTTCCCGACCGCTCACTCTGCATGTTTTACTTCTCCAGCCTAAGTGAGCGGTCCCGGCACGCTGTGCTCCCTGTGTTCCCTGAGGGCTATTTTTCTCCAGTTTCTGGTACGAGGACGTCACTCACATGAGATCCCGGCAAAAGCAAACCCCAACTATTCAATCAATTCCCAATGGATAAAATCAAGGCAGTGGCTATTTGCACGAGGACGTCACTCACATGAGATCCTGGCAAAAGCAAACCCCAACTATTCAATCAATTCCCAATGGATAAAATCAAGGCAGTGGCTATTTGCACTAAGTGCAAATAGCATCTATTGCTAAGAAAATATGTTATTTTCAC
The DNA here is from genome assembly GCF_018812025.1 of Megalobrama amblycephala. Lineage (NCBI taxonomy): Eukaryota > Metazoa > Chordata > Actinopteri > Cypriniformes > Xenocyprididae > Megalobrama > Megalobrama amblycephala. Next base: position 28,030,808 of record NC_063055.1, read on the forward strand.
TAAGTACAAATAGCGATAGATGCTATAAGGAAGGGGCGGAGTTTCCAGACAGAAAGGTCGGTCTGGAAGATCAAGTTAAGACATTTTGATAAAGAATTACAAAGTCGGTCGGTCGGTCGGTCAATCAATCAATCGACAAACATGCACTGATTAATTATTCACAATAAGATCAATAACATACATTTATTATATAGGCTGAATTTCCATTTCATGACAACATTAAATTCTGACTGATATTGATAGGCTAATAATTATTTTGTATTGTCTTTTTATTATTATCATTATTATTTTTATTAATTATTTTATTGCGAATATGTGTTTTTAATTACACCATATCTTGGCAACCATAAGCGTACAGTAACACAGTGTTTATACTAGAGGTCACAAGGGAGTGTTGCAACTCATAAAACTGAATAGTTCACATTATAATCATCAAAGCTGTCTAAATTCATTTGCAACAGAGTTTACAGAGATTAAAGTTTCCTGCACTCCAACCATAGTAGAATTATCACACAGGCCAAAAAATGTGTGTGGTATCATTGGTAAAAGCCCTAGAAACTTATTGAAAAAGAACTGGTATGGGTAATTTCTACACAACTATCCTCCAAATGTCTAAGTATTTCAAGTATATTAGCAATTGAGGCTTGATATTGCTTCCTTGATGATGAGTGAGTCTTGATCTTTGCTTTGCCTTTTGTATGATTGTTTTGACAAGGCTGCTGAAAAGAATCAATAAGGCACATGAGTAAGTGGAGGTGGTTAAGAGGGGAAGTGGAGTGGTCATGCAATGGAAACAGATCAAGTATCAACTTCACATCACCATCTGCCCCGCCACATCTTGAGACTTCTGAAAACCCAAAGAAATGCTGCTGGGGATTTTTTTTTTTTTTTTTGATCTGATAATACAAGACCTGTTTCTGCTCCTCCTGCTGTGCTGCCTACAACTTAGTATACTTTCAGAATGTATTTTCCTTGTCCATTATTTATTCTAGGCCTGATATTGCCTGAGTTTTGCTTCAGATCTACTCTTGTGCCTTCATCCTACACAACCAAAATGTCACTGTTTTTTTTTGTTTTTTGTTTTTTTCATCAGAGGATTCCAAACATTTATGGTTAAAATGGAAACTGCTTTCCTGCAGTTCAAACAGTAGAGCATAGTGCTAGCAATGGCAAGGTCATAGGTTTAATTCCCAGAGAAAGTGAGAATTTATTAAAAATATATAAATTGAATGCAATATAAGTTGCTTTGCATAAAAGCATCTGCCAAATGCGTAAAAAATGTAAACAAAAAAAAAGTTAATGGGAATTCTATGTACATACTCTCTACATGTCATTCTAAATTTTTTTGTCTCATTCAGTTCTACATCTTTTTTTTAAATGAATGTCTAAAGGTCGTTCACACCAAGAACAATAACTATAACGATAACTATATTTGCATCCACACCAACAATTCTTTAATGAACAACAAGTTGAAGTGCCGCATTTATTTGAAAAATAAAATCTTTTGTAGCTTTTGTAGTGTAAAAAGGCACAATATGTAATTGTCGCTGCTAGAGGTCACTTTGAATGAGCTTGGAAACATGGGAGTTGTCGCTCGGTTGCTGGTGTATGATGTCAATGACAGGTGACGCAATGACATGGTCTGTGTCCCAGTTAAAATGGCTGATTTCTACATTGTTTAAACAATGTAGAAATTTAAACATTGTTGGAAATGTTTGGGATAATGTAAGTACACAAGTCAACAAAATTGTTCTAATGGTTTTTTGATATTTTAAGCTAAAAATCTTACATAATGTGCATGTAGCAAGTTTAGTAGCTCAGGGAAAAAAGAGGTGGGAACCAGTGAATGTTTCACAAAACTTTCATAATCATAAAATAAAAAAACACAAAATGCCCCCTCACAGACGACTGCTGCACACACACATAAACAAAACAAGTCCAAGCCTGGTCCTCTCTCATCTTTCATTGTCATTGCTCCTCCTTTTATGCTCCCGAAGCTCCTCCGTGAGAAACTCGAGACCGGTGTGGCATGCAGGTGGCACGCTCATTAACACTCGCTTGCACCACCGGCCTCGCCCCATTCAGCCTCGTCCTGCTTGCCAAAGTGCCTTTAAAATATATTGCGGTTCAAGCCACTTTCATATTTTGCACCAACACATGAACTGATGTGAAATTGTCAACAGTGAAACATTTCGGCAATACTCGGATTAAAGTCTCTACAATGTTTTTCTTAAGAGACAGCCATGGGAAATTTGGGTCAGCAGAACATAAGTGCATTCGTGGAATATATCATGCTCTTCCTGCCACTTAGTCATACTAAATGTGATATCTTATGCAACCCTAATTATATCCATAGAGCAGCTATATCCTGCACTGCTCTTCACATTCAGTATAGTTGCACTTGTTTGTTTAGAGTGCACTTGTGCATGGGATGATGTTGATTGTCATAGTCATTACCCTTAGGTTACACATACCTTATGTGAACTAGAGTGTCACCAGAATGCAATCCTATGCTTTTGGAAGAACAGGAGGTGCAGTCGGATTTGTCTCTGATTTAAGCACAACATGGTCACTTTGAGACTTCAGGGCATAGAAGACTTACTTTGTATATGCCAACATTAATTATTACAGTTTCCATGTCACAGTTGTTTTTGCCACTGCTTTTTGATGCATGGCTTGTGAGTGTAAGTGTGAGAGAAATTTGGAAATGAGTGGCACAACATAGAACTTAAGGTTACATTTGATTTCAATAATCCACTTTAGACATTCTACTAAGTAACTTTTCAACTACATGTCAACTAACTCTCATTAGAGTATTATTAGAATGTTAGGTTAGGGTTATGGTTAGTAGCATACATTGATATGTACATTGACAAAGTTACTATAGTCCATTGAATGTCTGTTAGGGGAGCATCAAAATAAAGTGTTAGCGGCAGAGATGTATAAAGTACTAGAGACCGAGACTTGAGTAAAAGTACAAGTGCTCTATCAAAAAAGTGACTTGAGTAGAAGTTGAAGTGCTCTTTAAGCACCACACTTAAGTAGAAGTACTAAAGTATTCAACATTTTTTGTACTTAAGTATTGCAAGTAGTTTATTTTAAAATTTACTACTCAAGTACTGAAAGTAAAAGTACAAGTATTGTGTTATGTAGGTATTAAAGAAAGTAGTCAAAAGTTTAAACATCATATTGTTTTTTATTATTTCATATGATAAACCTAAAGGACAATCACAATTCCTTTGGCTGTAACTTTTTGTAAACAAAAACAGATTAAGTGTGATTAAGTACCACTTGAGATGCAGACAAGTTGAGATGCTTTGTTTGTTGTCAGCACTTTGATTTCATTACCAAAAAGTTTATTTTCACTAATAGTCTAATTTTATACCATATACAATTGAATAAAATTAACAGCTAGCTAACAACAACTTGCTTTGCACTTTTTTTCTGTTTTCACCTCAACTAGGCTAAATTATTTTTTTAGGTAATTTTTCTACACATTGTCATATAAATAACCTGAAAATACTGTAGTTCATTAAGATTAAATCTTACTAACCACTCTTACTAAAAAAAATGGGGTAAGCACACTTATATTCTCATTTCAAGAGGTGTTCTGAGTAAATGATTTGTTTGTAACACTTTATAATATGGTTTGATTTGTTAACATTACATTAGTTAATGTATTAGACTAATAACCAACATGAACTAACCATGGTCAATACATTTGTTACTGTATTTATTAATCTTTGTTAATCTTAGTTAATAAAAATACAGCTGTTCATTGTTTGTATATGTTACTTCACAGTGCACATTAACTATGTAAACAAATAGAGAGCAATTTGAGAGCAAGACAGCGCTCGTGTTTTTTTAAGACGGTGAATGCGCGCGCGCGGCCGGGGCGCTCTCTCTCTCTCTCTCGCTGCTCGTTCTTATATGCGCCCTGACAAGTGCAGCAGTCATTCTATTCTACATCACTCACCACCGTACAAATAAGACTTTGGCAGCCGCCAAAAACATTTCAGTGCAGGAAAACTCCTGCATTAGTTATGTCAGTGTAAATCTATACTACCATTAACCTATAAAACACTACTACACTATAAAAACGGGCGTATGATTAAGCAGCACCAAAGGAGACATGCTCTACGATTTATTTTTGGCAACAGTAGGCTGTCATAAAACAAGAGAAAGTTGACATTAGTGATGGGTCAAAAATACCATTCAACGCGCTGCGTGACAGCCTTTATGATAGCTAGTTAACGTTAAGTGAACACCGCAGCATGTCGCTAGTTAGCAAAAGGGCTTAACTTACTGATGGGATGAAGGTGGTGTTTTTGGTTCGTCCATCTTTTTCGCTGATCAAAAGGCAGAACGGGAGCACGCGCAGTCTTCTTAATCGCTTGATTCGCTCGATGTGCCAGCTTCATCAAACCTGCCATCTACCGTTCTGGCAGTGGTAATGTGGGTTTGGAATGGAATGATTCGTAACATTTTTATAATTGTAACGAGTAACGATGCAGCACATAAAAAAAATATCGGAGTAAAAGTATTAAACTCTTTGAAAATATGTACTGAAGTAAAAGTGGAAGTAGGAGAAAAAAATAATACTCTAGTAAAGTACAGATACCGCATTTTAGTACTTAAGTACAACGTAGTTCTACTTCGTTACTATACATCTCTGGTTAGCGGATATTAACCCCTTAACGGACGCTTGGCGCTGTTTTTCGCATCACATATTTTAGTAATCATCATAAATTAGGTATCATTCGAAAGCTTAAAAACTCAGCAGTCATCCGTTTTTGAAATTGGACATTGGTTTATTATGGAAACGGTACTTTAAAACCAATTTATTTAAAACCAATTTTTTGTGATGTCAACTTCAAATTTGGAACACAGCTTGGTTAGACATGTGGCTTTATTTATAATTATTATTTTTTTAATCAATTTTAGAGTAAAAATTATTTTGTAAAATATATATTTTATATAAAATAAAACCTTTTTAGTACAGTACATTTGATTTACAGTAAATTTAAACTTCAATAACTTTTTCATACTTTCATTTTTTGAAGTGATTTCACTTCAGCAACAATCTGCTGAGTATTGTTATATGTCCACTGTTGTTTTCCTTAGTTTGACATTTTTTGGGATTTTTTGGAGTTGGTGTGCCTTACACACTTTCCCGACCGCTCACTCTGCATGTTTTACTTCTCCAGCCTAAGTGAGCGGTCCCGGCACGCTGTGCTCCCTGTGTTCCCTGAGGGCTATTTTTCTCCTGTTTCTCCTGACTCTCCAATGCCCTCTATATCTCCTATGTCTTCTGAATTCCCTGCATGCCCACCCAGCCTCCCTCTCCTCTTTCACCCAGTTCTTCAGCCAGTTCCTCAGCCCCACCATCGCTACTGACCTTCAGCCGCTCTACATCTTCCACATGCCAGGTAGAGATGTCTGGCGTCTTCAATCCACCTCACTCAGAGGATCCCCTGTCTCCACTTCCAGCCTCTGTGTCCCCTGCTCCACCACGGCCCGTCGATGCTTCGGTTCCACCCTGGCTCCTCCCTCCCTCGGCTCCACCGGACACCATCAGCCATACGGCTTCTCCGGGCTCTCTCGTCTCTCCGGGTCCGCCTTGGTCAGTCGTCGACCTGCCTGCACCTACGGTTCCGTCCACCTCCATCCTCGGTCCCACCGGCTCAGCCTCTGTCCTCTGGATATCCACCTCCTCCTCAGACGCTCGTCACCATGGCTCCTCCTTGGTCTCCAGAACCATCGGCTGCGCATGGACTCATCGGCTCTTCAGTTCCATCTGGGTCTCCATCTCTAGCTGCATCTCCGTTGGTCGTCCCAAGGGTGTCATCTGTTTTCCCTAACTCCTCATCCATTCTCGTTTAGGCATTGATGTTTGATGTGTATATTGAGTTCCTGTCTGTTCCTGTGATTAAATTCTACTCCACGTATTCTCCTTCGTCCTTGTGCCTCCATATACACACGTACCCATAACAAGTATCTTCTTCTTTAAAACTTAGGTCTATATTCCAAAGCATTCTTGAATTACAATGATACAAGCTTGGATAGTGCATTTTCACATCTACTAATACTCTAACGAATGGTAGTTGACATGTAGTTGCAAAGTTACTCATAGTTAGTAGAATGTCTAAAGCGCATCAAAATAAAGTGTTACTGAATTTAATCCTGTATGAAACTAGAAATATCCTCTTGAAAAAAAGTAAACTTTAGCATACTTTTAAAAAGAGTATACTTTAAAAGTGTGAACTGAATGTAATGTTTTTGGACACTTAACTGCATGTCAATTGCAAGTAAATGAAAATATATTTTAGTTAAAATTTATATTATCATATTTTTACAGAATATAAGTCATGTATTTTATCATCTGAAACATGCTACAACTTATATTCTAAAGCATCTTATATAATGCAGTTATTGTCTAGCACACAAAACATCAGCAAATTTGGATTTGTGCCAAAAGAGAATTTATTTGTAAAGTGCATTTATATTATAATAATATTATAATAAAGTACTTTATATATGCTTTAACATGTTGGTCAACACATCAAAATGAGTGTACTTCTTTAAAAGATGACACAAAGATTATTAAACCAGTGATTTAAAATGTACTTTATAAGTTTTAAAATGACATTATAATTCAAAGATACTTATTAAAAGAATTTGAAGGAAATTACACTCTGAAATTAATTTTTACACATACAGCAATGGATTCTCTGGAACCTCATAAGTAAAGACACAGTAGAGTCAGTCTCAACAGAACATGAAGGTTAGCACATCAGCCACCTATTTAGAAAACAGCATGGTTTGTAGTTGATACAAGTGTGAGTTGTCAGTAAGCGTGTATAACAAAATATGATGTTTTTATAAACCCAGTAGTTTGGCAAAAGATCATTTGGGTCATGAAGCAATGCCACATTTGTTCGGCCAATGACAATCGGTGCACTTCAGTGTGATTGCATCACCAGAAGTTCAATATGTAATTAAACCCCAGGCTATATATTACCACAATGAATCGGGTTCATGTACCCTGTGAGGACACAACGACATAACAACAACCCCCTCCAAACATGGTAGCAGAAGGGTAAAATGGAAAGAAATGCATTCAAGGCAATGTTTACAGAAATGTGTTCGGACAGGATAAACTATATCCCTGGCAGTAGATTACAGTGGCATTTCACACGGCTAACTCACTCCACATCCATTCCCCCCATTTCTGCCTACAAACTAATTTCCATTTAGAAGAAAACATGGTCAGTATGTGTGTATATGTCAGTGTTAGCAAGTCCGAATGTTCACGTATGTTGTGTATGTGTGTAATGTATAAAAGAGGCACAAAGTACGTTTTATAGACACTATATATTATGACCAGGAGAAGTTAACAGGATGTTTCCTCATTAAGTCTGTTTATTTTACATGTCACTTACCAAGGAACCAATGAACTAATTCATCAACACCATTGATGGAGGGGATATGAACCCATTATGAAACTATAAACCAAACAGAATGAAGCAAAGTCAGGATGTCTTTCTCACAGGAAAAAGAAGATATTAAGCACAACAAAACCTCAAATGTTGTAATTTTACATCATTGTAATTTTAAAGAAGATTTATTATATTATATCACACACACACACACACACATATATATATAGCACCACATTCACACTGTATTAGTGCTATATTATTGACAGTTTAGCTGTTAGATTTGATGTAGTCATTTGGTGGCCTATAAATTGGATTTAGCACAATATAACTTTGGACACCTGTTTTTCAAGATAAAAACATAATTAAATAAAATATGTACAATATATACTTAAATGATAGGTAAGTGCAGCCTTTGCTCACAGACATTGGCTCAGCTATAACACAATTTAATTAGGCTTCATCGTTGATACTTTTGGCTTTTGAATAATTGAAGTCCCTATTAGTGCTTCATTTTATAATCATGCTGAAAACTTCCCCTGTGGCACCATCAAATGAAGAGAGAAAAGGCAAAAAGCTGTATTTAGAACTTTTCAAATGCACAAAACTCCACGTATTACATTTACATTTCAGTTCTGTAAAATGATAGTTAAATAGTTACATTATTCAGGCTGTATAAAACGTCTCGGTTACTATTGTAACCTGTGTTCCCTGGTGGAGGGAACAAGACGTGGTGTCGAATGACTGAAACTAGGGGTAGCACTTAGGTTCTCCAAACACCTCTGATACTTTAAGACAAAGGCCAATAAGAATTGTGCAAGTGGAATTTGCATGCCACTCCCCTGGACATATGGGTATAAAAGGGAAACCGTGTACATCACTCATTCAGGTTTTTGCTGAGGAGCCAAGACAGTGTCCCTGCCATTTCAGCAGGCAGTTCAGTGCTGTGGCAGAAAGGGGACACCATATCTTGTTCCCTGAGGTTACAATAGTAACCGAGACGTTCCCTATCTGTCAGTCACTTTGTGACTGACACTAGGGGTCCCTTGTGGAAATCGCCACAACAGCTGAACCGTGTTACAAGGTTTTGCTATTGCAGATGTGGGCAAGCCTGGTGTCCTGGGTAACAAGCGCACTTGCAACAGTGTAACCTATCCAATGGCCTACGTAAGCTGTGTAGTCCTACGTACCATGCGGGGACAGAGAGGACAGTACTGACCATGCCAATAGGTTGTTTCAGCCAGTTTTTTGACCTTCTCTCTCTCTCTCTCTCTCTCTCTTTTTAATAAAAGCTTACAGCTTTGCAGACCAGAATTAGCACTGGTGAAGCGCTCTTTTTCCAACATAGGAGAAAGAACACTATGGAGATGACTTCCCGCCCTAAGGGAGGTTAGTATGTGGAGAATACATCACACGGACTTACTACACATGGAAAGAGGTCCCTGCAGTAGGTCCTACCTGAAAAGGGAGGAACTACTACAAACACAGTGTCTGGTGGCAGAGACGGAGCTCTTCCTAGGGGAAGACATGGGTTTACCGTTAGGGAAATCATATTGTGGACAATACATCATATGGGATTATCATCTGGGAATCAGTATATATGGAGCACCTTGCCAAAGTATACGGGCTGACCTGAAAAGGGCATGCATCAGGAGTTCTAGGCCTGGTGTCAAATTCCTCTGCCAGATTCGACTGTGAGGGTGTTGAGGGAAAACTCACATCCAGGGTCTGCCGGTCCAGGAAACTTACATGGGAAAAAAGTACACATATTCACCTCAGCGGTGTGCCAGCGCGTCCAAGTCGAGGGGGGCCTGACCGATCTGTCCAGCAGCACTGTAAGCCTTTGCCGTTAGAGACAAAGTGAACTTACAGGTCATGGATGGGGGTCTGGGACAATTCTGCCAGGTGGCAGAGTTTTGCGGGCATAAATGCACCACAATCGCACACTCCACCTGTGGAATGTCCATATACCCCACCCGTCCCACCACCAAGGATAGTTAGAATGCATGCTCTCCATGACTTTGTCAGCTCTTCATGCACATCTGGGATGAAAGGCACTGGGGTCAGGCATGGCTGTGAGTCGTGTTCCAAGCCCAGATACCAATCATCCAGCCGTGAACGCTCGGGACAGGGTAGAGGATTTCATTCCAGCACGAAGTTCATGGTGGCCCAGGCAAGTATAGCAGTCAACTCTTCAAAAGACTTAGATGGAGCTACTGCATCCGAGGGTGGGATTCCAGCCGAGTCCTCAGCGTCAGAAGGCATAAGCACACCCTCTCATGCTGCTATCAATAGTTCATCTTCATCTGGAACCCCGAATGAGAAATCGGGTGCGCCATGCGACGCACATTCAAAGTCATCCTGAAACTCCACCAGGCACAATGTGCAAGATATTTAAATAAATATATTTAAAGCAGAGTGCTACATAAATAAACATGGCATGACTGGAGTGCCAAATTGCAGAGCTGCTGCAAAAATGTCCACATCGCTATGATCCGATACTTCCTTAACTCCTGTTTTCTCACCACTGTCTTTTTTTTGCTGTGTGTTAATGTTGTTATTGAAAGGAAAGCATGTTTGTCTAAATGTTGCTCCCAGCAGTGTGGGCGGCGTCGGGATGTTTGCTAACAGTATATCCACTGCAAAGGTACTTCAAACTAATTTTTTACCCCCAAGCAAAAAACAAAAAGGAACTTAGCTGTGAGTATACGTGGCCTTTACTCCATACAGACATCAAAAAACACTGGTTTGGTGAGGTGAGTAGCTAAGATCAAAGGAATCCTCAAAGGCCCAAGAAACACTTCTGTTGATCGTCTTTAAAACCATTCCAAGCAATCTGTAGTCAATCATGTTGATCATCCACAAATAGGGAGAATTCGAAACCACTCGCAATCTGTAGGTCAGATCATCTCAGCAACTTCAGCCAAAGAGCTGACTGAAAGTAGCTGCAGGAAGTTTCCCCAGGATAACATCATAACATCAAAAGGATTTACATGCAATGGTTGCCTCAGTGTTGAACATGAGAAAACCTTGGAGAAGAAACTGCATAACTTTGCGATACAGTCAGGAAGAAGGAAAGGAACATAACATGCAATTTGTTACCCCAAAGCTTTATTTCTACTTGATCTAAACCACAAAAATACTTTTGTTGGTGTAACTACAATTGTCAGATTAAATTTTATGCTTTAATTTTTTCAAATAATGTCAAAATACATTCAGCACATCTTTTAGGTTACCTATAAAATGTACAGTCTAGATGCAAGTCGGCATGACACGGAAGTTGCCTATTGTGGTGAATATCTGAGTGAAACGGCTTCTCGAACAAGAAAAAATGTAAGGCAGGACTTGATTTTGTCCATCGGGATTTGATTGCATCGTTTTGGTTTGCTATTGTGATCTCATGTAAGTGACAGGTTGTCCCACCCTTGCACCAGTAAACACGTCATCAGAGAAGAGAAGGGATGTCACTGAAAGGGGGAGGCCAGGTTATTTTGATTTAATATTATGAGGGCACACGATAAATCATTTATAATAAATCCTGCAATATTCCATAAATAAAAACAAGAACTGCCCATTTTGATTTCATGGTGACTTTTCACAAAACTATTGCTGATCTTAGTATATCATCTTAGTCTTATTTAGGTTGTTTTTTCAACATATAGACAAGATAAGAGCAGTAATACAATGTAAGAAATCATGTTGAAATATATGTAGTTACCAATCGTTGTGTATTGTGCAAGCGTTATGGTTTGGGTCTGCTTTTCTGCCTCAGGGTCTGCCCTGCCATCATGGAGTCAATCATGAATTTCACATTGTACCACTTGAGGAGAATGTGAGGTAGCTGAGGCTGAATTACAAGTGGATCCTTCAACAACACAATGCCTCAAAACACTGAAGGACACTATAGGGATGATCAAAACATGCATTAAATCAATGCAAACGGCTAATAAACAAAAGTCATTTCTGCCAATAGGGACAACATCAGATGAAGCTATAGGCTGGGGTTATTTTTGTACATTGCAGTTTTCATATCATTATTATTTAATTATTAAAAATAATCATACTATCTTTATCCATCAAAATCAATGTACTATTAAATGCTTTCTTTTATGCATGAGAAAATAAAGTGTGTCAATACATACCTTGTGTTACTGTTTGCGTTGCTTAGAGACAAATAAAACCTTTAAAGTGCTAGCTAAACAAGGACAGTGTTCTCACATTAAAAGAGAAATGAGAAAATCATTGGAAAAGAAAAGTTTAGGGGCCTTGAACATAAAAAGGCTTCTGTTTCTTATTGTCCTTCTCGGGGCTCAGAGTAACTATCTTGTTTCTCACTTTCATGTTTCCCCCAGACAGCTTCAGGATTTTCTGTCTCCAATTAAAAACATTCAGAATAAATAATGGTGTGAACTTACCCAGCCTGATGTTCAAACATTAAAGCAGGACTGATGGAAAATTCTGTCAACGGCAGCACAATGGCAATGTAATTATGATTGAATAGTAATAGTAATTAAATTTCTTAGAGACTTTTGATGTTTTAATGAATTTGGGTATAGAAGTGTCGTGGGAAATTTATATTTAATTTGATAAACAGGCAGAGGATTTTGAGGAGACTTCATTGTTAAATGTGTGTGTGCACCTACAAATGCAGAAAACACTTTTTGACAAGACGTGGAAGCTGCATCATTGGAGTATTTGCTAGTATTCCCATCCATTTCAGATGGATGTATTGCTATTGTGCGTCATACCTATTAACATATTGTCTGGATTTGAATAAGAATGTTTCCGTCCGAGCAGAAAATCCACTGAGATTATATCTACGGTGAAAACCACAGATAGAGAATCAGTTTACAGTGCAGTGCTGTTTGGCCTAAAGTAATTAACAACAGCTGATGGATCTTGTATTGGGATCAGGCAGCAGGAGCTGATGCAGCATGAACCAGAGCTTACTGGAAAAAGCAGACAAATTTTGTTGCTACATGCTATTGCTATAGCCAGCGTTGTCATGCTTTCAAAAAATACATATGAATGATGTTTTTGAATGTCACGTATATATTATATTATATTATATTATATTATATTATATCTCCATTTTTTCAATTGAAAGAAACCATCCATCCATCCATCCATCCATTTTAACTGCTAAAGACTTATAAGAGACCTTCCTGCTTGTATACTCCCAATAATCTCTTTGGGGAATTTTCCCATTTAGGGAGGTTTAATTCTTGATTGGTGCTTTGTCTTTTTCTAAACATTTTCACCTGTGACTTTTACCTTGTTTGGTGTCAGTGCAATGAAATAATCACTGTGAAATTTCCCTCCATCATGGTCAGAGTGTTTCTTTCCTCTGCGTTCATATGTTTAATTGCCAGTATTTAGGAGCGCGAGCGCTTGAGATTCTCTTGGTGATTTAATATGATCAATAGCGTCAAAGAGGATAAAGGGAAAACCAATGAAACAGTCATTACCTTTATCTCATTATTCATCCCTTCTCGGCCCATCGTTAGTCATTTAAGCTCATGCGCAGAGGCATCCTGACTTAATGAAAGCTGTGAATCTCTTCTTTTCCAGAAGCAACCTTTAAAAAAAAAACAATAAAAACAATAGTGTGGGGGTTTATTTTCCCATCTGTGCATGTACTTCATGTTGAATAGCTATTTAGATGTATCCGTTAGGTATTTTCTGTTGTGAGGATATTATTATTTAAAAAAAAAAAAGTAACAGATGGCTAAATATACAATCTTTCATTATCTATGGAATGCTAATATTTTTTGGGGCATATGAATGTTTCTTCAAGTACTGCCACCTTTATGTCTCAGGGGTTGAATATACATATAGTGGACTATCAAAATAAAGTGTTACCTGACTTGTTGCTATATCTTTAAATGGCTTTTATGTTAGATGTGATGTTTTATTCTTATCTTCAACCTTAAATCATGAAAATTCAACATAAAATTTCCATTATATACAGTAAAATTTTCAATATATACAGTTGGCTCCACAAATATTGGCACCCATGGTGATTATGAGCAAAACTGATAATGAAAATTTGTTTCTGCAATTTCTCCTCTTGCTCTTTCATTCAAAATATTCACAAAAATATAACATTTACTTAAAGTCAAATAGTTATCATAAAACCAATATTGGACATATGACGTAGGACATATGCATAGCATAGGCTCAGGTGAGAATTGTTGAAGGCGGAAGCACAGAGGATTGAGCAAAACAAAACACTGGTCATGAATTAGAAGTCTAAAACAAGATTCTCAATTCTCACTTGAGTTTACACTATGCCTACGTCCTACAGCATACATTATACATCGGGTCAGAGGTCACCCTTCCGCCAGAACTCGACTCTCTCATGAAAGTGCGTACGGCCACTGCCGGAAGCCAGTGATTATATTTTATAAAGTTTTAAAAATGGATATTTGTCTTACAAACACCCATTACTTTGCTTCAGAAGACAATTATCCCAATAGAGTCATATCCCAATTGGACACTATTCAATGCCATAACAAAGTTGGGAAGAGCTAGGATATTATTTAAAGGTGCCCTAGAATCAAAAATTGAATTTACCTTGGCATAGTTGAATAACAAGAGTTCAGTACATGGAAATGACATACAGTGAGTCTCAAACACCATTGTTTCCTCCTTCTTGTGTAAATCTCATTTGTTTAAAAGACCTCTGAAGAACAGGCGAATCTCAACATAACACCGACTGTTACGTAACAGTCAGGATCATTAATATGTACGCCCCCAATATTTGCATATGCCAGCCCATGTTCAAGGCATTAGACAAGGGCAGCCAGTATTAACATCTGGATCTGCACAGGTGAATCAACAGACTAGGTAAATTGTCTTTATAAATGTTTCGTTAGCATGTTGCTAATGTACTGTTAAATGTGGTTAAAGTTACCATCGTTTATTACTGTATTGACGGAGACAAGAGCCGTCGTTATTTTAATTTTTAAACATGTAAACATCCAAATAAATACTATACTCACATGATTCGAAGCATGCATACAGCATGAATGACGAACATCTTGTAAAGATCCATTTGAGGGTTATATTAGCTGTGTGAACTTTGTTTATGCACTGTATTATAGTCGAGAGCTCGGGGGCAGGGAGCGCGAGGATTTAAAGGGGCCGCAGCCTAAATCGGCGCATAGTCAATGATGCCCCAAAATAGGCAGTTAAAAAAATTAATTAAAAAAATCTATGGGGTATTTTGAGCTGAAACTTCACAGACACATTCAGGGGACACCTTAGACTTATATTACATCTTTTGAAAACACGTTCTAGGGCACCTTTAAGATAACTCCGATTGTGTTCGGCTGAAAGAAGAAAGTCATATACACCTAGGATGGCTTGAGAGTGAGTAAATTATGGCATAATATTAATATTTGGGTGAACTATTCCTTTTATTCTGCTCTTTAAACTTTCTGTTTAAATGTATCATGGTTTCCACACTTTCTTTAAGCAGCACAACTAGAAATGTTTCTTGAGCACCAAATCAGTATATGATTTCTGAAGGATCATGTGACACGGAAGACTCGAGTAATGGCTGCTGAAAAATCAGATTTGCCATCACAGAAATAATAATAATTTTAAAATATATTAGAACAGAAAAAGGTTATTTTGATTTGATGGACTAAATAAAGAGAGTTTTAAGAGAGTTAATTTCATAAACGCTGGGACAAAAGTGCCTATAGTTAAATCAACACCCATGTCCACCTGTAGATGGAAATCAATGAATTATATGTATAGCTGCTGAATAAATAAACCGTGGATGAGATAGAAGGACCTGGTTTTATTTAAATGTCATTACAATGGATCTGTACATGATCTTATCATTAAACAGAAAGCACATTTTCAACACAATTGGTTCAATATGCCCTTTGCAGAGGGCCGTGTCATGGAGCTATTCGATTCCTGTCCTCTGATGCTCTGCTGATACTGCTGCTGCTCCTCACAGCGCAGTCAATACCTGCCAGTCATTTCGTCGAATAGGTGCTGATTCGTGGCATCAGACAATCAGATAAGAGGTATCTAGAGCATTACATGATGAAATATTCTTTCTGAAGAGACAGATGTAAAATGTATATCATACCACCCTGTCTGAGAAACTTTTGAGAACTTTTCCAAAAGTCCAAATCGTACAGCGTGAAGGTGACTTTTAGATAAACACAAGTGTTTTGTAAAGCTACTGTATTGAGATTGACAGAACTGCAAAGCATGGCTTTTTTTGTTTTGATAATGTGGCTTTATGTCTTTTATGATGCTTTTATCCTACTTACTGAGATCATAAAACATCTATTATCATTTTTAATACATCCTCTCATGTTGACGTTTCTGAGTCCAATTTTGAACGAGCTTTAAAATATTATATATAATTTATATGCTAAAAACGCATCCCCAGTAAAAACTCTTCACACAGCTTGTCCTCGGCTCCGTCCAAGCAATCATTCATAGCCTGAATCCATAGTGTCAGATGTTCACACGTTGTCTTTCTGTTGCCCAGCACTGTCCTTCAAATCGATGCCTCGCTGACAGTTTAATGGCCCTCTAGCATGTGTAGTCTCAATGGTGTTCTAGTGTTTCAGAACGAGATTTGATTATGCTGACCACAAGTGTAAGCATTAATGCCCTCACCTTCTCATAAGTGCTGGTCACGAGCTAGCCATCCTTTCACCATCCATTAGAGCTTTTTCTAAGAAGACCAGCAGATGCCACGGTGGCCGTGTTATTGCACGCTATTGGATAAAAGTCATTTGAAGGGAGCAGGGAATGATTTGTGGGAAAAGCTGTACACTCTGCACACTAATGTAATTCAGAAGCAGGAATTGATCAGCAATGACAATGCAAATCATTGTGCTTTTTTCCCCCTCACAGCAGAAGACATATAAAAAGGATATCCATCTCAAAGTTTGAGATCTGAATGTCGTAAAACCTTGTAGAAATGGTGTTAACATTTACTCAGACATGCTTTGAACCTTTCAGCATCTGCGTTCAGTTTAAACTGATAGATGTCACGTGAAAGCCATTTGAAGTGCAGGTGAGGTGAAGAGAATCGCAACATCCAATATTAAAGCAAACGCCTGTGAGAAGAATTCAGCTGCATTGCAAACTACACCCTAACTAGGAGAAAGAAAACCAGACTGTGATACTCACGCAGCGCTTGGGGGATACTATGCCCCATGGCTCTGTTTCTATTTCTCAGAATCATTTCTGTGCCTAGAAAGATCTCATGTTCTGTTTTTCACAACAGATTCGAGACCAGAG
Source organism: Megalobrama amblycephala (assembly GCF_018812025.1). NCBI lineage: Eukaryota > Metazoa > Chordata > Actinopteri > Cypriniformes > Xenocyprididae > Megalobrama > Megalobrama amblycephala. The sequence continues at coordinate 28,047,529 of NC_063055.1, forward strand.
ATGATTTTTTATGATGGAATCATTCAGCACATTGCCAGAATATAAATGATGTTTCTGAGATGCTTCATTTCACCACCCAAAAAGAAGAGCTGCTGCTAATTTTTAAAAATGTATCCATGCTGGAAAATCCAGCTTAAGCTTAACATAGTTCAATTGAGAAAATATTGAAAGCTGTGGGCACTTTTGGCCCTGTGGACTTTCAGAAAATAAACTCCCAGTACATAAAGTACATAAATCACTGGAAAATTCTTCTTTTTTTTTTTCTTTCAAATGATTCTGTGGTGGGAATGACATTTCTTATATTTTAGGTTTCTATACTCCTGTATCTTGCTAAAGCTAATTTCATAGCTAGTATTTTATGTATTCCAAACAAACCCTATTAAATTATATTTTCACACTTTTGTATAGTTTAACAATTAAAGGGTGATTAGAATTGAGACTTTTCAGAAATATTCTGTGTTTACATATCAAATATTTCACATGTCTCATATTTCATCTTAAGCTCTTCACTAACTTCAGAAAAAAACAAATAGGGACTGAATTGTTTTGTGTGGTGGAAAGGACAGCTGTGGGACAGTTTTTTTTTTTTAAATATTTGTATACAAAAATATTGAAATGATTTTACATTGAATGTTCATTTTACTCTTTGTTTAGGCTGTCATAGTTTTAAATGTAATAATTCATTTGTTTTTTGATGAATTTTCATACAGTAGTTTAAAAGACTAAAAGGGTACAACAATGAAACCTACATAAAGATCCATACACTTCATTTGAAAATAAGCAAACATAAATAAATGTAAATAAATGTTTCCAACACCTTTTTTTCTCTCTCTTTTTGACACTCATATTACAAAAAGAAAAATGTTATTTAGTAAATCTTTAGTAAACATGATTTAAAAATCAACCCCTAGGACAGTTCCTGAGGTTAAATTAACTATTAATTCCATTAATTACAATTAATTACATTAATTATTGGCATATTGTGTAATTCAACATTTTAATCAACTCACAGCCCTATAGTATAAACATGTGTGACCAAGTAGAAACATTAAAGGACTGTTGCTGGAGATTGTATAGATTCAACAGAAGAGTGAAACAATAATGGTTATTGTTTAACTGTCTCCCGATGTTCAGCTAAAGTATCCATTACCATGGTATTGAAACCAGACTTTAGGTTGGCTAAAATGTTTTAAATTTGATTTATCCATTTGGACAAAACGATTTGTTTTGTTGACATCCAAAACCCATTAGCTTTCCTTCAAACAAAAACAAGCAATAACATGGCAAACTTTTCCATTTTTCTGCCTTTCCAAGCCCAGCATTAAGTGGTGGGTGGATGAGTATGGAATTTGTTGTGGCACAGTTAGTGTGTGTTCATTCCTATCAGACTTTGGGGCGTAGCAAAAATACGCCCTATTTCAGCTGAAGGTAATTGTCTGTTTTTTCCATGTGGATTAGTGGTGAGAACTGGTGGGTCGCAACTCAAACATGGGTCACAGATAAGGTCATGCATACAAGGGAAAACAATGATACTGTAAATGCAAAAAATAATAATAAAAAATAAAATGCAACTAACCATATAAAAATATGATTAACTTTTATTTGATTAACCAAAATTGTTGATTAACTTTTTAATTTGTTGTGAATGAGTTTGCTATTTTTTATTTACATGTATAGTAAGCACTGACAACTTTCAAAATATATTTAAATATTCAACTTTTAAAATGGAGGTAAAAACATTACACATACATTTTGTTGTTTGAGTTTATTGTCCAATCAAAGTCAGTATTTTCATTTTGGTAGCCAAATCTGATGCTAATACAGGCCTTCTGAAGTGAAACAATGCATTTGTGTAAAAAAAAATAAAAAAAAATAACCATATTTAACAAGTTATGAAGTAAAATATCTAGCTTCTGCCAAACTGCCTTCCATTGTGAAGTTACGAAGAAAGTGTAAACTGGCATCGCGTCAGTTACACTTTTTGCGTAAGTTGAATACGGAAGGTGTAGGACGTAGCGTAAGCTTTTTGAACTGCTAGAGTTTTACTCTTTCTTCGTAAGTACAATACAGAAGGCGGTCTGGCGGAAGAAATTTTACTACATAACTTTTTTTATTTTTTTTTTTACACAAATGCATCGCTTCGCTTCAGAAAGCCTTTATTAGCAACAAATAAAACTTTAAACAATAAAATATTAGAGTATTATTATTATTAAATTGCAATGTTTTGATGTCCAATGTAAAATCTGGGTCCAAACAAAACTAGTTGTTGCTCTATTGTAGAAACCCTGTCCTTTATCTTTTTTTTTTTTTTCTCAGCTGTCGTCTTTTCTCTATCCTTCACTCTGCCTTTTTGCTTCTCTCCCTTTTCTCCTTCTCTTCTCTGATGAGTGGAAAATTACCTCAAATACTTTACGTTCCTCTGCCCCTCTGTTTGGTGGCTGGGGGGATGAAAGTGGAAGAGGGAGAAGAAGGTGTGAGATGAGAATTCATACGTTAGATCACAAGATCTGCCTGATAAACGGCAACAGACACGTCATTTATCACCGGGCCCACTAGGGAATGGAGACTCTCTAACTACTATGGGAAGAAACAGATACTTTTTTCACAAGGGCAGATAAAGAAAAAGAGAAGAGAAAAAACTGCCAATCAGTTGAGCAAATTAGCTGCAGAAAATGTCTGGCGGAAGTGAAATATAAGTAATGTGATGTTGGTGTTACAATGTCACACTGATTCATTGCCTGGACCTGTAGTCATGAATATTATATAGAGAGTATGTGGAGTTTTCCCACTTTCTGATGCAGAGAAGACACCTGCAGCCTCCTGGCTTGTGGCCTGTTTGGATTTGGAAATCTTTTGAAATGAATAGGATAATTTGCAGAGATGTCTATGGTGCTGATGAAACTGGGGATATTTGCCATGCTTTGAGGACCACAAAATATATTTACAGGGTAGTGATATATTCTTTTTAGGAAAATTTAAAAAAAACTGACTTATGTGAATATGCTAATGTGGTTACTGACATGTAGACCTTAGTGAATGAAAATGTCATTTGTGGAAATTATGTGATCTAGGACCTTTATACAGTGCTTGTCATTGTAAAGACTTTAAGTCTATCCCTCACAGCCTCATTTTCAAATGTTAAATTCAATATGGTGTCTAACCTGTCTAAGGTCTAGGCCTATAATGCTTGCGACATCTAGCTCCGGTCTCCTCTGCCTATTAACACTGTGAACCTGTTGTCTTTTTCTGTAACCTGTTTTACAAATTCTAAAATCTGAAATTCAAAAAATCAAGTGATGGAAGTAAAGGTAAGAATGTTCAAACACAATGACAAATGGCAATTTGTCCTCACTGGTGAGTTGCTCATTGTATAAACGTTAGACACTGTACTTTCAGAATCTGTTCATCTGTCAGTTGTGGCCAAGAAATGATAAAGCTTTTCATTCTGTTGAGTTCAGCTTGTACTGTGAACATTCAGATCAATGACAAAATCAATGAGAGGCCTCTTTTGAGCAGAAAGGATGCAACGATGTGTAATCATGAAGCTTTTGATATTTTAGTAGTTAAAAATCAATACTCCTGTGTTATGAGCTACTTAGAGGAAAAAAAAAAAAAGACAGCCATTAAAGATTCACAAGAAAGTAAGCTTTGCATTTACCTCGCTTGAGAGTTCCTTTGGTGCAAATTTTACTTTGACTTGTGTTAAATGAATAAGTTTTGTAAATTAACTAAAGGATACTTGAGGGAAGTGTATGAATTAAAGAGTCCCTATTATGCTATTTTAAAGGTTCCTATTTTGTTTTGGAGGTCTCTTATAACAGATTTACATGCGTCAAAGGTTTCATTTTATCATAATATACATTGCACATCACCACATTTTTCAAAGATTCTCAAATGACTCTCTGAAAATTCAGTCTCTCTAAACCCCTTATTTCTGAGAGCCTACTCTGCGCTGATTGGACAGATGGCCCAGTCTGTTGTTATTGGTCTACCGCTTACAGCGTGTGTTGGAAACGAAATACCCATTACCACAATTGTCAGCTCCGGAGGCTTCCTAAAGCTCAGCGTTTGTACACACTGTAAAGACAGTAACGGTAGCGCCTTTTTCACCACATCAATTCACTGTGGTAATTTTAACCGCTTCACATCCTCATCCTTTGGAAGTGTTTACAAAGAGAATTTGCTTTTGCACAGCAGAAAACAGTGTCTTCTCGACATGTATACACAACACGAAACAGCTACAGTGTTTGAGGGTGGGTCAAAGCAGACATTCGTGAGCAGCCAATGAAGACCATAGGTTGGCATTATGCAAATTTGTTACATTGTTATGTATGTAAGTTACGGAAGTAAGACTGGAATTACTGATGACTTGTTTCGGCATTAAAACACTGAATGCATTAAAATATAAATCTTTTCTGTCACATAGTCTACTAGACATCTCAAATGCATGAACAGTAATAAAAAAAAAAGTTATTTAAGTGGAGCAGACTCCTTAATAAATAAATAAAATGATGATTGAAAAGTGGGCTGAGACCGTCTCGGTTGGGCTGAGACCGTGGGCTGAAACCATCTCGGTTACGTATGTAACCTTGGTTCCCTAGTTCACTGAAATGCTGTGGGATCACCTCTGTGTGATTGCGTCGTGAAGCACTTATGGAATAAGTCCAATGGCATGATGGAACATCATAGGTGGGTGATGTCATCGACCAGAAAACTTTAAAGCATACCCAGACCAAACAGTGTTAGCTTCTGAAAGACTGAAGCAAGTCGCTCACATGCATGGTGGGAGTATGGCATGGTGACGCAGCATCTCGTTCCCTTTCAGGGAACCAAAGTTACATATGTAATGGAGACATTCCCTTTCAAGGGAACTTGTGCTGCATCGAAACACTATGGGAATGCAATACCCATGCCGCCGTACAAGGAAGTGCCTGTCATCGGGAAATCATGAGCACACATCAAGTGGCCGGTGAAGGTGAAGGCTGACCAGCCCACTCATAAGAAGGTGAGATGGCCTTGACCACCCACTTGCACATTCTCTGCTTAGATGCAGGACACCCCTTCCTAGGTGACTCAAAACAGATGAACAGTTGTTCAGATTCCCTCCACATGACAGCTCTGTGGATAGACGCATCTAGGGGCCTAACTGTGCAGAGCAGATAAAGTTTCTCCTGGTCTGAGGTACGAAAGGGAGGAGGACAGAAGGCCTGCAGTATGATAGGCCTTGTATCATTTGTAAAGACCTTGGGAATATAGCCAGGTCTAGGGAGAAGAAAAGCCTTTACCATTCCAGGTGCAAATTCCAGACATGAGGGCACAGCTGAGAGGGCTTGATATCTCCAATCCTCTTGAGAGACGAGATAGCCAGTAGGGATAGGATGGTAGGATAGCCGCGAGGAACACTCCTGGAAGAGCACCCAGTGGGATCGCAGTGTCCTTAACAGTAGCCTCTCACAGTGCTCACACGAGGCCCCACATTATATTGTAGTGAACAGCAGACATGATGGCACCAGAGCTTCACCACAGGAATTTCTTTGTCCCACTGTGGTTAAGACAAAGGGGTGTGATATGGCCCTCAACAACAACAACAACTGAAGGACTATTATGATCAGGACTGCCAAAGGTGGAGGGCAGGAAAGACGACATCAACGGCCCATTGATCACAGGATAATCTCATCACGAGTTGCCTTTGTTCACCTCAGCCCTCCATGCCTGATACCAAGGTGTTAACGATCATGGACTCCTAGGGCCACCAAACCGGTTCTGACTAGAGCATAGCAAGAACAAAGAAATGCTCCAAGAGAAAAACAATCTTTATACATATTGGCTTGAAACCACAAAAATGGACAGGAAACTGTAAAAAACATGTCCTATACATCTCCTTATTTATCCAGGGAACTGTGCACACACAGTGGAAACTGCACCTGGAATAACAGCCAATTGCAATCACACCCACTGAGACAGAAATGTGATACCTCAACCAATTCACATCAAGTTTGCAATCTATGAGTTCAGAACACTGCCACAAGGCTTTGAAAAAGGTTTGGAAAATAAATAAAGTGTTTCCAAGGTCTTAAAGACACAGTTTTATTTAACTGTGTACTTTGGGACAATGCAACAAGTTCCACAGGATGAAACGAGTGTGTACGCGAGAGAGAACGCTTCTATTCTGTGTCATTCAGCGTGATTCCACCTATCCCGCCTTCACTAATCGATAACGAATTGTGATTGAAAGCACGCAGTTCGCAATGTGTGTGTTGTCATCAATAATCATTAATACTAGTATCGGTATCGGTGCATCCCTACTTGCGAGTAAACCTTTCACCACATGGACCTTCAAGCAGCCCAGCCCAACCTTCTGCAGAGGACTTTGTCTCCTGACCTGCACGACTCAAATACCTCCAACTTACAGAAGATCCTGTGGACTGACCACCATCTGACCTACAATTCTCTGGATTACACAAAGACCAGCAGCAAACCCCCAGCCCTCAGTGCAGCTCTGCAACTGTTGGAAAGCAATCCAGTCTCTCCCACTGCAAACGGAAGGATACCAGTCTCCTGTCGCCGGACTGATCACCCAACCAAGTGAAATGTTAATATAAGCTAATCAAAACTTTTCCTAAAGACCTTGGCATTAGGTTGTTGCTATATGAGATTGCTTATATATATACCCTAGATAGATAGATAGATAGATACACCAGACACATTATCTGTATTCATAGTAAATGCATCCAGAAATACCACAAATGACAAGAACTAAGATCACGGGAACTGAAACCAGAAACATCAAGACAAAAGAGCATCAAAATAAAAGTAATTGAACACAGGTGCTGTTTAGACCTGGTATTAAAGGGTCATGAAACCCCAGAACACATTTTTTGAACTGTGAACAGATATTTATAGGCTGCACATCATTGAAAACACTAAAGGTATTAATTATATTTATAAGTTGAAATTAGTTATTTTTGCATTTTTTCAGAGCGATTTCTGTCTTCCGGTTTGAAAAGCAAAGCCGGAGCAACGTCACAAAATCTGACATCATCGTGTGCTACCGGCAAGATCCGGAGTGCTGATTGGCTCCAGTCGAACATGCTGATGTCAACCGTTTCTGCATTTATTCATGATGAAAAGCTCTTTCAATCCAATCACTGCACTGTAGTATGCATACGATTATAATTGCGGTATTATGCATGAGGAAGTATTATTTCTCTTGCCTCTGTCTCTGTTGTCATTCAGAAACATGGGTCGTAGTAGGTGCTCATTTCCTCAGTGCTACAACACAAAAATGTGTTTTCCTGCAACGCGACCAGAGAAGAAGTTTGGGTGCATGTGTTTTTTTTTTTTGCTGTTGTTCACCAGCACAAATGGAAAATATGTTCGCATGAGATTCGCATTACAGCAGAGAATTCAAATGTCACAAAAGTGCTGTTCGTTACCACGCGAGCCTGTGTGTATGTTTCTCTCAGCACAGTAGCACATGAGTGTTGTTTGTATTTTGCCCGCGATGTCAGAACTGGAGTTTGAATATGAACACATGAAAAATACAATTGTTATTCATATACACAGAGTGCGCATATGAACGGTTTCAGCGCAGAGCTCTGCGATGAGTTTAACAACACTAGCCACGTGGATCAAAGATTATACAGAATAAAGTATCTGTGTTTAAAGTTTTTATAGACATATTTCACACATTCTCCTTCACCAAACATGAACCAGCATGGTGTATGAACACATTCATCAAGTGTTCTTCAAATTAAATATATGTGCAAATTGGACACTGTGGTGTTTTTGAATGCAATGACACAATTATTCTGATGGACAAAAGACTTAGAGAATGGACAAAAATTAAACTATGAATTTATTCTTTTGCATTTATCATGAGATTGTATGCTCGTAAACGTAATGAAAATATTAGCCCTTTTAAATATTCTTGCACATTTCTTCCATTGTGCTTGTGAGTTTGTTGTCATTTTTCTCCGTGCTCATATATTAATATTCATTAAGATGCATTTTGGTCGATCAGATCACAAGTAGATGAGGGAGACGCATACCCGTTTACACCTGGTATAGTCCCATTTGTCCACTTTTAACCACTTCTGACCTGATTACTTCAAGGGGAGGATCTATGGGCAGGTTAATGTATGGGTTTTTTCAGACCTTTTGATCTAATGGACAAAATAATCTCAAGCAATTTACATATGAACATGGCCGGAGACAGCGGTAAAACAGAGAACAGCAGCTTTTATTTCTGCTCTGATAGCCACAAGACCACGCCGAACATGGTGAGTGTATGTTAAAAATCAGGAATGGTGAGAGAACATTGTGCTTGGTACATTTTTCATCTTCAAACCAAACTTGCATCTACAGCCAACAAAGTTTAAAACCCGTCTGGTTAGCGCACTTCCCATAATGTTCATTAGGTCAGTAGGCGGAGAGTAAGTGTTCTTTTGTGGCTGTTCGAACCCATTCAACCACATGAGTTTTTTACACTATGAAAGTAATCCGGTCAAATGCGTTTTCGACTCCCTCAGGAAGTGGTCGAAAGTGGACAAGCTCAAAATGTTTTAGACCCTGTTTACACCTGTATTTACCCAGCAAGCAATTTTGCATTTAAAGAACGTCTAGTAGCAGTCCAAACACAACCCTGACATCAAGACTAAAACAAGGCAAAATTTGGTCTATCAGTGAAAATTTAGATAGAACATGTCAAAGAAATGAAACCAAATATCTTGTAATCACTGTTGACTTTGCTTACATGATGGAATATCATACATCTCGCAACTTATTTTGGCAAAAACGACATGTAACCAAATACAAGGTTACTTTGACTAGAAGTGAGTTACTCATAGTCGGACTATATCGGGTCTATAGTTAACCAAGACAGTGAAATGGCTGCTATTGCTTGCTGGGTAGCATAGTGTCGTCCACTTGTGATCCGATCAACCAAAACGCATCTTAATACCAGGTGTAAACAGGGGAACAGATTCAAATTTTGTGTGTGTATAAGGTTTTGTGGCACATATGTGTTTCTTCAAGAGAACAGAACCCATTGCTGTGCAGAAAAAAATATAATATAATGAAGGAGAATAAAATGTTAAAATATATAGCCTGAAGCTGTTACAACAAGCGGAAATCAGTTTTACAGAATATTTTCCCATTCAGTCTAATGCATATAGAAAGCATATCCACAAAAATAAACATTTGAAAATGACTTTCAAAAGATGAAGGACAACATATACTGTCATTCTGAATGTCCTCAATAAAAAAAAAAAGTCACAATGAAAAAAAAAAAAAAAAAAAAAAAACTATTAGCTTATATATCTCATCATCTTGGATTCAACTCATTTTCTTTTACAATATTTCACCTAAGGCTTTAGATTCATGTTCTTTCAAAATGTTGTTTTTATCTATTACTGTGTTAAGAGCATTTATCAGATTACTGCACGTAAAAATGAACTGAACCCATGAATGTTGTGAATTGAATCTGATTACAGAAAAATCAGTCATTAAACTTCTTCTCTATGCTTTTAGACATGTTTTAAGAAAGATTATTCTCTTTTGGCTGTATCAGCAGTCTGATTGAAACTGAACACTGTGATCGTTTTAGTAGATGCAAAACTGTCTTTGTGAGTGCCAGCAAATAAGCAAACATACAGTGACAGGGATATTTTCCTTCATATGCTTATCTAATAATGATCCTTCATCTAAAAAAGGTGAATGATGACTGGTGCTCCTGTGCAAGACAATAAAATGTCAAAATTATGCCTATTCACAGACAGCTACAAAAATTCTCCTGATAGCACTGCTTTTTTTCTGAATTTTGTCAGGCTGTATAGTCTATCCATAGCCAGGTCATATGCCTCTCACATAATGGGGCCTAATTGCAAGCAATTACAGGCTCCATTATGGAAAATAATGGTCACAATTTATCATCTTCGCAGACAGAGAGGAGTAAAGGGAGTTTCATATGGTCAAAATGTTAGATTGGCCAGCCTTTTTTTTTTTTTGTGATGAAAGAGAAAAGATATTTACAAGAGCCATCAATTAATGTGTTCATTTCGACATGAGTGGATTTATGTGGAACACAGTTATATTCATGTAACAACGCTCTACTTTGTTGAACCGCTGACACTAATGGCTCAGCTAAATGTGTAAAATAACAAGGGTGGTGAAAGAAGTTATGGACTTAGGCATGGGTGACACGGGCAACCGTCCAGTCAGTGTCTTGACAGGTGCATGCGTATAATAAAATGCTAATATCATTTATTTTATGCTATATGTTGCTTGCTATGCTATTACAAATAGGGCAACAACATTTCTTTTTCTGTCCAACTAGCTTATCTAACCAGACAGTAAATTTTGATTTTGTAACATAATAATGTATTTAAAAATATAAATGTAATATCACTCACTGTATTAGTGTTTTTACTGTACTGTGCAGTTTTGGGGGAGAAGATTGCAGCCATCTACTGGAAAACGAACACTTTTAAAATTAAAATAACATGAATTTTACAACTACAGCCTCTTGATCACGGGTGTCCAACACCCCTATAAATTCATTATAACGTCAATTTAACATTTTAGATTTTTTTTTTTTTTTTTTTTTTTTTACTGAAGTATCATTTTGCCATTTTTTTTTTTATATTTTGCAATTATGTCAACAACATTACAGTCAAACCTGAACATAGTGCTATGCATGTTATATGTGTGTGTTTGTGTGTTTAATTTGTTTCCTTTCGGATTGGAACTTGCACTGCATCTGATGCTATGGGGAATGTCTATAGTACACATTCAATGAAGAATCTCTGTTCCCTTTCAGTTGGTCACGTTTGATGTCATGTCGGACAGTACCAATGAATTGGGATCTTGCCTGAGAGTCCAATCACCTGTGTGTAAACTAAACGAGCCAATGCATATTGGTGTGCGAGATTACCTCAATACCTCAAGCGAGTGAGACCCCTTATCTATACACTGATCGGTAATATATGTGACAAAAGTCACTTCGAGGATGCAACCAAGCCTTCTCACACACCCTCTGTCCAGTTGTGGAACCAGGTAAATGTTACACCACACACTCAGACCTTTGGGGCGCTATGCCGTCCGAGTCCTGCCTCTGGGTTCCACGTAGCTGCCCCACTGCAGGTACATCTGTGGTCCAACTGGTCCCCCTTGTATGGTTTCTGGGGGCCTGGCTAGCGCCCCACAGCCTATCTGGCTGGCTTACCTGGACCATCAGACTTGGCTATGCGATTCAGTTCACCCGACGTCCCCCGGTCATAAGGGGCATCCAGTTTACCTCCATGCTGGCCAGCGATGCTCCTGTCTTATGAGCAGAAATCGCAGTCCTACTGGCGAAGGACGCGATAGAGTTGGTCCTTCCAGCCGATGTGAAGACTTCATTTTAACCAAGAAAGGTTGAGGGTTGCGGCCAATCTTGGACCTGCAAGTTTTGAATCGGGCCCTTCACAAGCTCCCATTCAAAATGTTAACGCATCTTTGGCTGCATCCATCCCTGAGATTGGTTTGCAGCAATCAACCTGAATGACGCATACTTTCATGTCTCGATTCTCCCTCGACACAAATCATTCCTATGCTTTGCATTCAAGGGGCAGGAATATCAGTACAAAGTCCTCCCCTTCGGGCTGTCCCTGTGACCTCGCATCTTTACGAAGGTTGAGTAGGTGGCCCTTGTTCTCCTGAGAGAACACAGCGTTCGCATCCTCAACTATCTAGATGACTGGCTCATACTGGCCCAGTCACAAGAGCAGTTGTGTGAAAACAGGAACATCGTGCTCAAACACCTCAGCCAGTTGGGGCTAAAGGGTCAACTGGGAAAAGAGCAAACTCTGCCCTGTGCAGAGGATCTCTTTTCTCTGTATGGAGCTGGACTCGGTCAACCAGACAGCACACCTCACAGAGCTCAGTGTTGAACTGATTGAATTCACTCAAGAGCAGGACAGCAGCCCCACTGAAATTATTTCAGAGGCTCCTGGGGAATGTGGCATCCGCAGCCACAGTGAGACCCACTTCAGCACTGGCTTCACGGCCGAGTCCCAAGATGGGCGTGGCTAAGCAGCACTCACCAGGTGAAAATCACCGCAGCTTGTCGCCAAACCTTCAGCCCGTGGTTGGACACTGTGTTTCTACAGGCAGGAATTCCCCTAGAACAAGTGTCCAGGCATGCTGTTGTCTTCACGGATGCCTCCATCTCTGGCTGAGGTGCCACGTACAATGGGCATGCAGTTTTGGGTGTTTGGACGGGACCCCAACTGCACTGTCACATCAATTGCCTCGAGTTGCTTGCAATGCGTCTTGTGCTGGGCCGCCTCAAATCGCTGAGGCAAGCATGCACTGGTCCATAAGGACAACACTGTGACCATTGCATGTATCAACCATCAGGCTGGCTCCTGTCGCATGTCACGACTCGCCCACCATCTCCTCCTATGGAGTCAGAAACATCTGAGGTCGCTTTGTGCCATTCACATCCCGGGCCTGCTCAATTGTGCAGCTGACGAGCTCTCACACCAGTCTGTGCTTCCAGGAGAGTGGAGACTACATCCCCAGGTGGTCCAGCTAATAGGGAGGGGCTGCACAGGTAGACCTGTTTCCCCCAGTGACCCTATTACACAAACACTGTGCAAAGTCAGGTACAACAGAGATGCTCGATCAGAGCTGTGCTCTCCTTCCTGCAGGATGGGCTGGAATGAAGGCTGTCTCCGTGCACTCTGAGAGTGTATGTTGCAGTGACTGCCGCATATCAAGATGCAGTGGATGGTAAATCTGTCGGACAGCACGACCTGATTATCAGGTTCCTGAGGGGTGAGAGAAGGCTGGATCCTCCTCACTCTCAACCCATTCCCTTTTGGGACCTATGGTGCTTACAGCATTGCAGAAAGCCCCCTTTGAACATCTGCGGTCAGCTGAGTTGAAAATCCTTTCAATAAAGGCGGTGCTCCTGACTGCACTGGCTTCCATCAAGAGGGTAGGGGAACTGCATGCATTTTCAGTTGACGAATCGTGCCTGGAATTCGGGACATGTGCCCGATGTTCCCACCACTCCTTTTAGGGACCAGGTGGTGAACCTGCAAGTGCTGCCCCTGGAGAAGGCAGACCTAGCCCTAGCTTTGCTGTCCCGTCCATGCTTTGCGCCTGTATGTGGACTGAATGCAGAGCTTCAAGGCCTCAGACCAGCTCTGTGTGTATTATGGAAGCCAGCAGAAGGAATAGCCTGTCCAAGCAGAGAATGGCCCACTGGATAGTGGATGCCATTGTCTTGGCATATCAAACCCAAGGCGTGCCGTGCCACCTTGGATTGAGAGCTCACTCTACCAGAAGTGTTGATTCCTCCTGGGCACTGGCGCACAGCACCTCGCTGACAGATATATGTAGAGCTGCAGGCTGTGTGACACCCAACATGTTTGTTAGATTCTATAGCCTTGGCAGGGCTTGGTGTGGCAGAGCATCCGATGCCAGGCCTAACACTCGTAAGTACGCCCAGTGGTTGACTCCTTTGCTAGGCTAGGTGCCATATGTTGTGATCCCTTACAGCATGTGTATTCTTCCACGGTACAGCTTCCCGTGTCTTTCCCTCAGAGTCCACTCTGCCTTCTCTGACCAGGTGTTGACTCCCTCCTGAACAGGCCGGAGCTACCCCAGAGACTCCCATATGAAGTACTGCCTAAGGCCAAGCCATATGTGTAACTTCCACATGATACCTCCCTAAGGGCAGGTTGTGGATTCCGCAGGGTCCTATTCCAAAACTGGAAAGGGCACGCTTTCTCAGTGTTATCCAATAGTCTCGCTAATTAGGTCTTACTGAACAGCAGTGATCAACGTTCTCGATGTAAGCCCCCTCTCATCTTCTGCCCCAGGAGGTACGGAGGGATTAGGTGGTTTATGCAAGGCGCTGGAAGGGGCAGCAATAGTGGTGCTTTGTTAGGGATCCCAATTTGTTGGTACATTCCAATGTGATGTTTAACCCCCCCATACAATTTTATAAACACTACCTACCAAAAATAACTCAATAAAATAACACGTTTACTTGCACTGCTACAAGAACTCAATAAGAAGACATGTTTTACTTGCACATGCACTACAAATCATCTCACATTCTGTGCTGCTTGTCCTAAAATACCTCTTTTGCACAATATCATGTACAGTATTTATGTAAAGTACTTGTATAGTTTGTAGATTATGTATATATTGTCAAATATTTATAGTATATTTATAGTTAGATTACCCGCTGTCGGTAGGTTAGCTATATACAGGTTCAAGACTGTTTCTTACTATTGTTGCATGTTTATATTTATGTTGTATGTTTATATGTTTATGTTTAATTATGTAGCACCATGGTCCTGCGAGGCATGACATTTCGTTCCATTGTATGTCCACACATGTAGCGAAATGACAAAGCTCGACTTGACTTGACTTGGATGTCTCGGTTACGTATGTAACCCTCTTTCTCTTAAGGAGGGAATGGAGACATCACGTCCCGTTGCCACAGATGCTGTATCACCGCTGAGCACCAGTTTCACCTTCTGAGGTTTTTGGCACATCCGTTGAGATGGTGGTTGGAAAGTTCAGGGAGATGAAGAAGTGGTTGGAGGACTTCAAAAGATAAATACCCTGCTGGTCCAAACCCACGCCTGAACCCTCTGAGGGGCTTGGCCCATCCCGGTCCGAGGACTGGAGACAGAGCCAAAGGGTGAGCATTGCAACTCATGCCCCTCCTCAGTGGCGATCTCGAGGACCCAACGAAGAGTAGATTTGCCCCAGCTTTGAGAACTCCACTTTCGGGAGTGTCTGTGTTTTGAGTTTCTGAATGCATTCTCAGGAGGAGTGCAGAGTAGAACTGCAGCACATGTGTTGTCAAACTGATGTTGAAGATGTGTTCGTTTAGGGTGACCATATGCGCCATTCTCCCAGGACGCGTCCTGTCCAGGATTTCTAAGTTGCATAAAATGTCCCAGTTTTGGTTTTGTTTTCATATTTGCGGAAGGTAACGACTGAAAAATAATTTGACCAATAGCATGCATTATACATAATCAACCGATCGTGGCTTGCAAGAAGGCTGGATCTACAGAGAACGGTCAAAGCATTGCAAATACGACAACATTTTAATGCATTGCATGAAGAATATCAATAAGAACAGTGGCTTGCACAGACCTCCGTGTAGAAATCGTGTTCCTAAATCGCGTTCCGGGGGTATCGATATGACCACTTTCACAATTAAAGAGGCAAGGGCTCAAGCCATTTTAGGCAATTTAGAAATCCTGGACAGGATGCGTCCTGGGAGAATGGCGCATATGGTCACCCTATGTTTGTTTCTATTTAAATTAGTTTTCTTCAGTTGCAGCTTTTTGCTATTTGCAGCACGTTTTTGTATTTGATTGCGTTGTGAGTATTTGCAGCACGCTTCTGTATTTGGTTACGTCGTATTTGCAGCACGTTTTGTCAAACTGATGACGATTTTCTTAATTTGCTGGTGTTTTTCTATTTGCATCAGAATGGTGAGCTCTCTTGGCCACCATACAATAGTTTCTCGTGAGCACGCAAATGTTTCTTGTGCACAGGCGAAAGTCAGTATATTTTTATTTTTGCAAAGGTTCCTTTAGGGGCTCTGCACACACACACACACACACATGCACACACACACACACACACGCACACGCACACGCACACACACACACACACACACACACACACACACACACACACATGCATCCATCATTGGAAAATTTTCAATTGAGCACATAATTAGCCAGAGCTCTGCAAAGTCCATTGATTTGTCTTTTGTTGTGATAAATTATCTCTCACACTTCTTTCCATGTGATATAGCACATTGAAAGTTAATAGGACCCCGGGGGCAAATGTTCTCCATCAGCTGCCATCATACTCATGTTTGTGTAAGCTGTGTACATGTGGAGTTGGAGTGACATGTTATGCTCCTATCACCATTTTTATTGAAAAGCAATTGGCATGAGTATTGATTGTCTCCTAAAAAGTATGTGGGTGTGCAAGAGAGAGGCAGATCTTGTCTTTGGGTTTGTTTGAGGTTACTACTGCCATTAACGATGAGTTATTGGAAATTTAGCAGAAACATTTTTGTCTCATGTGACTCTAGATTATAACATATACTGCAACAGCTCACAGTGATTGTATGTATATTGATTGTATATTTACATGTATATCTCTTAATGAGACTGTGTATATCATATACTACCAGTCAAAAGTTTGGAGTTGGTAAGACTTTTTAATGTTTTTTTCTCTTATGAAAAAGTCTCTTATGCTCACAAAGGCCGCATTTATCGTGAAATATCATTACAATTTAAAAATAACTGTTGCCTATTTTAATATATTTTAAAGTGTAATTTATTCCTGTGATGATCCTCCAGAAATGATTCTAATATCCTGATTTGCTACTCAAGAAACGTGTATTATTATCAATGCTATAATAACAGTTAAACTTTGGAAACCGATATACATTTTTTTCAGGATTCTTTGATGAATAGAAAGTTCAAAAGAACAGCATTTATTTGAAATATTTTTTTGCAACATTATACATATCTTTACTGTCACTTTTGATCAAATGAATGCGTCCGTTCTGAATAGTATTTTACTCTGCATGAAAATTTTGTTTATCTACATTTTTTCTTTTTTTTTTTCTCTGTTTATATTTGAGCTTGTGAATCTCATTTACACTGTAAGCAAAATTATATGCTACAGTATGCTTAGCACGCATGTGTGCCCTAAACCATACAGAATTTGACAGGAACCTTCCTTTATCATCTTAAACTTGCTTGATGTGATCTTTATGAGATGAAAAACCTCCTTCTGTGACCTGAAATATGTTTAACTCAGATTTGGTGGTCCAAAAGTATTTGCACAGTCTACATTCTTTTCCCTTAAAGGAACACTTCATATTCATAGTGTCATATTTACTTACCCTCATACTGTTTCATACCCATGTGATATATATATACACACACATAACAAAAAAACAAAACAAAAAACAAGACATTAAATGTAAATTTGATGGAATTTACTTTTTTGTGGGTGAACATTTTAATCTTTAAAAATGGTAAATGTTCTGCCTCCTGTGTGTCACAGAGGACAAACAGCTGCCTAACGTGGCAGGTGTAGGTGTTTGGATGAACATTCACTATCAGATCACGCAGCACCAACCTTTAGATCATTAATCAAAGGGCTGTTGATTCTGATAGTGTTTTATTAATGGCTTATCTGAGTAATATAGATCCATGGGAAGTGGAGGGGGTGCTGGTTCCCTCTGCAGAGAGATGGGCTTTGATCAGCTACCTGATATGAGGCAACTCAAATGTGACCTGGGACCAGGTCATTGTGTGGCATGACAGGCATTGGGGGAGCGAGACCACCTGCTGCTAGCCTCACCTTCACACTGGATTTATCCAACACCGGTGATATTAAAGAAATCATTATGACATTGAAATGCAAAGAAACACCCTGACTGCCTAATGGGAGAAGAGTGTTGTTGAATGCTAAAATGAATATTCTGCTGAATTATGGATTTGACATGATACAGAAATGTTGGGATACTGTACACTCACTAGCTGGAAACATTGCTCTGCAGTGAATATTTGAGTATTTGGAGTGTTCACTAAAAAATAAAAATTATTACTCAGCCTCAGCCTTTTTCTATTGAAAACAGTAAGGCACATAGTTGCTAGTGGTGTTATATAGTTATTTATTAGGCCTATTAGTTGTATTACAACTGTCAATGCTCATGCACTGCAGTCTTTACAGTTCTTAAAGGTGCCCTAGAACGTTTTTTTAAAAGATGTAATATAAGTCTAAGGTGTCCCCTGAATGTGTCTGTGAAGTTTCAGCTCAAAATACCCCATAGATTTTGCCTATTTTGGGGCATCATTATAAATGAGCCGATTCAGGGCTGCTGGCCCTTTAATTGCTCACGCTCTCCGCCCACGGAGATTGCGCTTGCCTTAAACAACATAAAAAAGTTCAAACAGCTAATATAACCCTCAAAATGGATCTTTACAAAGTGTTCGTCATGCAGCATGTCTAATCGTGTAAGTACAGTGTTTATTTGAATGTTCACATTTGGTTATGAATGAGTTTGATGGTGCTCCGTGGCTAAAGCTAACATTACACACTGTTGGAGAGATTTATAAAGAATGAAGTTGTGTTTATGAATTATACAGACTGCAAGTGTTTAAAAAATGAAAATAGCGACGGCTCTTGTCTCCGTGAATACAGTAATAAACGATGGTAACTTTAACTACATTTAACAGTACATTAGCAACATGCTAACGAAACATTTAGAAAGACAATTTACAAATATCACTAAAAATATCATGATATCATGGATCATGTCAGTTATTATTGCTCCATCTGCCATTTTTCGCTATTGTCCTTGCTTGCTTACCTAGTCTGATGATTCAGCTGTGCACATCCAGACTTTAATACTGGCTGCCCTTGTCTAATGTCTTTCATAATGTTGGGAACATGGGCTTGCATATGCAAATATTGGGGCGTACACCCCAACTGTTACGTAACAGTCGGTGTTATGTTGAGATTCGCCTGTTCGTCGGAGGTCTTTTAAACAAATGAGATTTATATAAGAAGGAGGAAGCAATGGTGTTTGAGACTCACTGTATGTCTTTTCCATGTACCGAACTCTTGTTATTTAACTATGCCAAGGTAAATTCAATTTCTGAATCAAGGGCACCTTTAAGTGTCCGCTGATAACTGTAAATTACAGTAGCATGAAATGTATGTATATGATATTTAAGTACTGTATAATATGCCACAATTCATTATAGTACTACATTTAAAATGGTCAAACCTGGCACCTAGTTTCTGTCTGTCAGTCTGTTAATCATGTAATTAGTTTCCACCTGTGTTCATTTACTCCCTCATTAGTTCCTTTGTTTGATACTTGTATTTAGTCCATGTATTCTCCTTCAGTCTTTGTCCGTTCTCATTAATGTTAACTGTGTTAAAGTGTATTACATGCCTGTTTCTGTCATTAAATATCATTATTCGTTTTGTTTAGTTTTGTTAGTTTAGTTTATAGTTTTGTTTCCTCTCTCTCTCTCTCTTTTGTTATCAGTAATGCATAAGGTGTTTTGTAGTACACATTCTATTATTTAGCTAATGTTTATTGCATTATTTTAGTGTCTTGTGTGTTACCCTGATGATTACCATGTTTTATGGACAGGCCAATTATGATGAACTGATTCACCATATAGCTTTCTATTGTGCCACCTGTTTTATTATGGTGGTTTTCAGATCATTTTAAGGTAAAAGCATAAATGGGTAGTTAAAGTATATTGGTATATTAACATTATATCACTCAACAAAATATATGGTTATAAATGTTTAAAAATGCAGGCATGAAATATCATGCCATAATATTTGAAACACTGTAACAATAATTTTACGATCAATTTCTGTAAAATATCAGCTGCCAGTTTTTTTCTGTAAATTGAGCAAGACGTGCATTGTAAATGTTAATGATAGACCATTTAACTAGACGTGTCTCAAATTCTCATTTCAGAAATCATCTTTCTTACATGACTGTATTTCCTCATGTCAGAGCTCATAAACAATAGAAGATGAACTGAGGCTTTGCAATAATGGGGTGGGGTGGGGGTAGTCGTCAAAGCATTAGTTTTGCTAAATGGAAATAGGAGAAATGGTGTAAAAAGTCCACATATTGCATTTAAATGAATACGCATTTTGATTGGTAATGACAGTCATAGGTCATTTCACGACGACAGACATAACACGACACTGTCATTATTTTTACGCCAGCTAGAGGGTGCATGACTTTAAAACGTAAATATAGGTCGTAATAAGGTGCTTGAAAAACGACCTATAGGGTCGTTTTTTTAGATAGATTTGAAAGGCTTGAAAAGCCTAGATAGATAGATAGATAGATAGATAGATAGATAGATAGATAGATAGATAATGGTCTTGCACAGAGGGAAACAGGTTACCCAGTGCATTATTCATCTCATGATCTATAATAACACTCTATTCCCATCTCACACATGCAAACACACAGCAAATGTCAGTTTATCTGGGACTATAGCATCAGCTCAGACCTTCTGCTTGTGCCAGTAATATATGACATTATACACAGTCCCAACCATCTGCTGGCGGTGCCTATTTCCCCCCTAAACTTTCTCTCTTTTCACCTGAGCCAACATCTCATCATCTCAGCCAAACAACCTATTTAAAGTGACATGTAATTCAGAGCAAGGATGGCTTGGAAAAATGAAAGTGTTCTCTCCCGCACGGGGGACATCATAGCTGTGGTGATGTACTTGCTGGCTCATTTGGGAAGATAGATGACTTTTGTTTACTTTTGAGACTTTTCAGGTGAAAGTCCTCATGCCTGCAGAGACTGAATTTGCTGAAGTGCATTTTTTGATAATAGATCATGTTGGTGGGTAATGTGATGGCAAGCATAACCCCTTTTAACACTCTCTTATAAAGTTAGAAAGTGATCAATGTACTTCAATGGAGAACATGAAAGGCAAATTGCCAACCTGAATTGTGCACTGCATTTCATGTCTCACGTTTTATTATTATCTGAATCATAGTGATGCTATTGTAACAATCATATCTGGATTTCTAACAGAGGCAAATCAGCTAGCGTGGCATAGGAAATGTAGGCCGCTTTTAGCACAAATATGCGGAAACATTTAAAAACAGTCGCCGCTCTGACTGAACGATAACACAGTGGGTCATTTGAGGTTCATCTTAACAAACACATAAATCTAAAGATAAAACTAATGCAGCTCTCTGAGATGCTGCAAATGGAGCTGACATAAGCCATGCATACATATACACTACTGGATCCATCCAGCTAAATCAAGTTTTGAATTCAAGCAGGAATGTCTACATCACCAAACCTTTTTTTTGTTTTTTGAAATGAATAAAGTAGTGCTTACAATACATTAAAGGACTAATTCACAATTATAGTTATTTGGTAACATTGCAAACACAATGAAGGACCTACCAGGAAATACTCATCTACTACAGTAAGGTAAAATGTAACTCACCTTGGTTCTCTGAGGACTGATAGAATAAGGTCTGGACTATTCTGGAGGAAGCTGCAGTTCCACATATTTGTACAAAATATTTAATTAATGAATTTAATCAATGTGGTATGCATTGATATGTTTTAATGCATCAATCAATCAATCAATCAATCAATCAATCAATCAATCAATCAATCAATCAATCAATCAATCACATACATTTTTCCAGTCTTTTAAACAAAACTGAAAGCAATTGCCTTGACAATATATTGCAATTATAATCAAAACTTCAAGTTATTGAAGTTATTGAAACTTTATTTCAATTGCATTGTCAGTTCACTTCTGAATGGTGTCACAACCCTGACATTGAAAACTATTACTAAAAGGGATTCGAGACTCATGTGAAAAGACTTGACTTGGACTTGGCCTTTAAAGAGCTGAGACATGTACACCTGCTTTCTACATTGCAATAGGCTGTATTTGGTATTGGTTGTAAATACATAGACATTCACTGTCCTACCGTAACCTCAAAGTGCAAATGTGAAACTGTGACCCTGGTTAAAACAGTATCACTATTGTCATTCTTCCAGTACATGATAGACCAATTGCACCTATTTTACTTGTACATTCCAGATCTCACTCACCTTATTGTGGCTAGTTATTTTGTGTGTGTGTGTGTGTGTGTGTGTGTGTGTGTGTGTGTGTGTGTGTGTGTGTGTGTTTGTAATGTAACCTGAGGTTGTGGACAGAATTAGACCCTGGCTGCTTTTTTAACTCTAGATTTGGGGACATTGGCTCGGCTGCAGCTGGACTGGAACAAAGGCCCTGAGCTTACGCATCCATCATACAAGCAAGGGAATTGTGTGCATTTCCTCATGACACTGTGTTCACACTGTATTTACGTTTTGCCCTATTTAACACAATATTAAAGAAAGCGAGCCATGTCCACTTTATGATTCAAGTGGATTTTTAATGCATTATATATATATATATATATATATATATATATATATATATATATATATATATATATATATATATATATATATATATATATATATATATATATATATATATATATTGCGTTGTGTGTTATATACATAAATTGTATCTGTGGTATCAATCAGTCAAATTTGTCATCTTTCTTTGCACCTCTGTGATATGTGAGCTTGAGTTGAACTTAAATATCATTTAATATTCCAGTAACATATTTTAAGAAGGTTTAAGAAGGTTTATTTATAATTGCAAAATTAACCAGAAACAAAACCAACATAGGCTCACTGGAAACACTCCGCTCTTGCAAAACTCCAAACACGTACCTATATATGCAATTCAATGCAGTTTCCAGCTGAAATAAACACTTGAGGCAGATTATCAGTTAAATAGCTTTTTGCATGATTCCTTGCTCAATACTATGTTAAAACCTCAAAACACATTTACCATAGTGCATGATTTTTTTATAATAACAATTTCTGATGTTTGCATCACATATCCATATTCATATGACTTTTCTGATGTTGTAAACTTTCTTGGTAGCTGACATGGTACAGCATTGAACTTGTGATGTGGCACTCTTGCAACTACCACGATATGTACAACAACCAATGTAGCCGGATTCACATTCATTTGTTTCAGATAAAACTTAATACGGTGGCCGAGAGACATAACCAAATATAGAAATGCGCTGCAAAAGTTCACAACACAACCAAATACAGAAACGTGCTGTATCTGTATTTGGTTGTTGTGAACTTTTGCAGCGCTTTTCTGTATTTGGTTGCGTTGTGAACTTTTGCAGCACATGTGTTGTCAACTGATGAAGATGTTTTCTTTATTTTCTGGCGTTTTTTTCTATTTGCATGTGTTTTCTTCAGTTGCAGTGCGTTGAGCTCTCTCTTCACCGTACCTTTAGCTCCACTCGCTGGACATTTTAATTTGAAAGTGTCGGGAAACATGCAAGAAGCAACGTTATATAATTTTGCAAAAAATGTCATCACAGTCAGGCTTGGTTTAACAAAATGTTACTGATCAAAAAAATAAATAAATTGTATCGAAAACTAGAAATATTTGAAAGACTTTTTTTTTTTTAAATATTATGTTATACTTTATTCCAATTTTAGTATATATATATATACATATATATATATATATATATATATATATATATATATATATATATATATATATATATATATATATATATATATATATATACAGTGCCCAGCGTAAATGAGTACACCCCCTTTGAAAAGTAATATTTTAAACAATATCTCAATAAACACAAAAACAATTTCCAAAATGTTGACAAGACTAAGTTTTATATAACATCTGTTTTAAGAAAATAATTTCTTTACACCAGAAATGTGAAGGCTACAAGAACATTAGCAAAGCTTTGCTTATCAGTCAGAATAATGTAGCAAAAGTGGTAAAAACATTTAAAAAAGATGGAACTGCAACCATCTCACAGAGACGTCCAGGTCGTCCACAGAAGTTAACACCTCAACAGGAGCGTCTTCTGATAAGAAGGGTTGAAGAAAATCAGCATGCAAGTTCACTGCAGTTATCTAAAGAAGTAGAAAGCCAAACTGGGGTGACTGTTTCCCGTGACACAATAAGGCGTACACTGCAGAGGAATGGCATGCATGGGTGCCGTCCACGAAAGAAGCCTCTTCTAAAGTCCAGGCACAAAAAGCCCACCTAGAGTTTGCCAGAGCCCATGCTGACAAAAATGAAGACTACTGGGACTCTATACTCTGGAGTGATGAGACCCAGATAAATGTTGTTGGAACTGATGGCTTCAAAACTGTATGGTGTCACAAAGATGAGGAATACAAAGAAAAACGCATGGTGCCCTTGGTCGTTGTGCACTTTTCCAACATGACAATGATTCTAAACACACATCTAAGGCCACTGTTGGATTTCTCAGGGTGAAAGTGATTCAGTGGCTCCTGATCTGAACCCAATTGAACATATATGGGGAATAGACAAGTTGAGCATCACTCTCCATCCAGCATCCAGTCTCTAAAAGAGGTCATTCTTGAAGAATGGAAAAAGATAGATGTTGCAAAATGTGGCCAACTTGTTCATTCCATGCCTAGAAGACTTGGTGCTGTCATTAAAAATCATGGAGGCCATACAAAGTACTAGATGTAATAGTTTTTGTTGTGGGGTGTACTCATTTTTGCATCACCCTAATTTGAGTAAAACTGAAAAAATGTGTAATTTAAGTTATATTATTAACCTTACTTAACCTTAAAGGAGCTGTATGTAGGATTGTGGCCTAAACTGGTACTGCAATCACTATAAAAATACTGTAGAGCGGTGTATCCCCTCACCCTACCCCTGACTCGAGGTTGCCAGATGAGCTGCAGGATCAGCAGAAACGTAGGCTGCTTCAATGAGCTTCCAATGGCAAGTGACGAACAGACAAACAGACGTACACAGTAAGTTTTTATCATAAGTAGGCTAACAAAATAACCAAACATTTGCCACAGCAATTATAACGCGGGACATATTCAATATCACCAATGGCTATCACAGGGTTGTTTTCAGTTCCATCAGAAAATATTGTTAGAGTAACTAAATTACATTAGCAATGGTCATACAGGTCAACTTGCAGCATGTGTAACTTAGTCCACGATATACGTGAAAAAACAAATGATGAATCATTTTTACTGAGGTAACATTGGGCTACTGTCTCAATTACGATTCAAATTGCCGTAATGGGCGTGCTAATGTTGTTTTCCTCAGCGTCTCAGCATAATGACAGAGCATACGTCCATGTGAGCTAACGTTATGTTACTTTGCACAAACATGCATAACTTTGTTCGACTGTCATGAATATATGAAATGTCCATTGACATCAAGTACAAGTTAGCCAAGCTGAATCTTACCTGTCCAGGAGAAAATTAGCAACGTTGCCGCCTGTGTTCAAATTCTTCTCCGTTTTCAGCCGTCTCCATCTTTCAAAAGCATCTCCAATACAAATTTTGGTTTTATTTCGGACTTTGTCACGATAAATTTCTGAATTATAACGAGGTCTTTTTGATTTAGTAACATTAGACATTTTTATCCGACTGGAGTTAGGGTAGGTTACAGCAAAGCTGGCAACACGGATCCCGAAACACTACTGACTTCGTGATTGGTAGATAGGTGGAGGGAGGCGCGTCAGGCCAAAACACAAAATGACAACATCAACATCAGTTGAGGGCTGCAAGTCCACTTTTTAAATGACAATATCCTGGCCGGACTACTTTTGTCAGTGATATAAGTATTTGAAATGAAAATGATTTCTTAATGTCTAGTGACACATCAGGGCCATTTTATGATTGATTAAAATAGATTTCTTACATACAGCTCCTTTAAGTTAAAAAGATTTAAATTTATTAAACTTAGTCTTGTCAACATTTTGGAAATAGTTTTTGTGTTCATTGAGATATTGTTTAAAATGTTACTTTTCAAAGGGGGTGTACTCATTTACGCTGAGCACTATATATATATATATATATATATATATATATATATATATATATATATATATATATATATATATATATATATATATATATATATATTAATACATAACTGGAATGATTATTGTATAAAAAAAAAGAGGTAGGAAACACTTTATTAAGATAGTCCACTTTCTACTAATTACATGTCAAATCCTAGTCATTAAAGTATTAGTAGACTGCTTAATATCTGCTAATACTTTATTTTGATAGTCCCCCAACAGACATTCTACAGTATATAAAAGTAACAATTGCTGCGAGACGAGGCAGAGAGAGAATCCACTTGCATGCACAATTTTAATGAAAAGACTCCACATGAACTCCTAATCCAAAACACGAACACGATCAAACTCAAAACAACAACTAGCAAAGAACAACTGAAAAGCACAAGCTTAAATACACAAAGAAATCAATGATAATTAAACACAGGTGAGTCTAATGATGATAACCATAACAACTAAAATGATAACAAGGGGAAACAGAAAACCAAACACATAAATGGAGCACGGAAACAATGACAACAGAATACATTTCAACATAAAAGTCCATACAAAACAAAAGACAGAACTGGGATTGTGACAATAAGAAACTTTGCAAGTACATGTTACCTTATTCTACTAAACCTAACCCTAACCTAACAGCCTACTAATACTCCAAATGAGAATTAGTTGACATGTAGTTGCAAAGTTACTTATAGTTGGTAGTGGACTATCATTGTACCTCTTCCTGTGTAGTTATTTATTAATGAAGGATCAGTATTCTAGTGTTACCACAAAAGAGTTATCGTTCAATTCATCGTTCAATTCAATCGTTCATTCAATTTGGTTTCAAAGCTGCTTTTTTCAATGCAACAAAAATGCATGCTGATATTAGTGTGTATCTACTAGTTCAAGACTTCCACTTGGATCTCCTTGCTCTCTAATCAAAAACTGCCATTTGACAAACATATCTTACATGTATATGATGGATTACTATGTTTTTAAATCTTCGCTTAAGTCTTATCTTGCCAAAGGCACCAAATTACTCTAGTTACCTCTGATGGGCCATCAAATAGGAAGTAGGTGCATGACGCACACGTGTGTGTGTGTGTGTATGTATGTGTGTGTGTGTGTGTGTGTGTGTGTATAAAGCCAACTCATGCCTGCATGCCCGTCAGATTCAGTAACCTGTCATACATGTTCCCTGCCTTAGTGCCAAACATCAAACCAATAAAAGCAGCTGTTGCTGAACAAATGAGAGCGACAACCACACTAGAAAAAAGTCATATAATCAGGAAAAAACAGTTTGGCTTTTCAAAAGTTTCTACTTAAGGCTGTGTGGGCTTCTGCAGAGATTAAGCAAACTGACAGGGTCAGGATTGGGGGGTATGTTATGGGTCTTTGTGCAGGAGGATTCATGCTTGTCACAAACTATTTGGAGAACTTGATCTGTGCTGATGTGGACTGAACTAAAGGCACAGTAGAAGATATCATTATCTGTGTAGGGAGTCGCTCTGAGTGCCTCAGATGGTCTATTCGGTTTATGCCGTGATGTGGATTCAACCAAGGAAGTGTCTGTGAGTCACAGTCAGGCGGTGTAAACTGCGGCAGACAGAATATAGACAGCGGACACCTGTGAAGGTGTGATATTTGTAAAAAGGTATACATCCAAAAAAAGACAGCATTTACGCTCTGCTACATTCTGTCAGATGCATTGACGCAGCTTGCATAGTTTTGACAGTATATTAACAAACATCTGAATGTGTTTATCCTTCAAGCTTCTGATCAAGAGGCTGTGTTTAGCTGAACACACCTGCTTCACTTTAGCTTCTCTTTGTTCTCAGTTTAACATTTCACGTTTTGTCTGTTAAACTCTGAGTATAAACATTTTTACACATGTCTAGAGATGCGCTGTTTAGTGGATCAAAGTGGATCAAAGATCAAGTTGTAAATCGTCTCGTTCACTGTTTCACTACATTTTTGCTGTAGTGCTTCAGGGATCAAACCTTTTCTGTAGGTAAAACACAAACAACAACACCTGCATTCCAGCCCAGTTTGAGTGCGATTTGTCAACATGGAGACAGAAACATGTTGTGAGTATCTGTAAGTTTATTCACATCATAGCAAACTCAATCAAATGATCCTCTAAAATTACATGGTAGAAAATGGTAATAGGCATTTTTTAGAGCTTGTAAAGAAGATAGTTATACCTGATCTGACCCTTAAAAATGATGTTTGTTTGTATAACCTTATAAAGCTGAAGGATAATTCTGTAATATTAAATCACATTTATACAGTGTTTGACTTTAATAAAGCCAGTTCTTTTTTCAGGTTTTTACATTGTACACTTGTAATTACATTCCTGAATCACACTTCCTGCCTTACGTATTATTTAATTTCATTTGGATTACCTTTGACAATTCCTACATAACATGTTTATATATATATATATATATATATATATATATATATATATATATATATATATATATATATATATATATATTATTGCATGATTGGATTAAAATTTTATTTCAATTAATTACAATTGTAGTCATTTCATGTTTAGTTTTACTTGATTCCAAGTACTAACAGTGTTGGGGAAAGTTACTTTTAAAAGTAATGCATTACAATACTGTGTTACTCCCTAAAAAAGTAACTAATTGCGTTACTTAGTTACTTTTTATGGAAAGCAATGTGTTACATTACTTTTGCATTACTTTTTCTCACCTGGGCTAGGATTCCTTGTTTGTTTTTTAATAACAACAAAAAAGGGTAACACTTTACTTGAAGGGGTGTGCATAAGACTGACATGACACCTTCATAATCATGACATGACACGTGTCATGAATATGAAGGAGGTTTTATGAATGTTTATGACAACTGTCATTAAGTGTCATTTGCTCTGTTATGTCATTTTTAATGCAAAGATGACATTGTTTGAGATGTCCGAGTTATGACAACTTGACATAAACTAATACATCATAACCTGTCAGTGTCTTTGTCATGACAACTTGACATTATTTAGCTTTATGGGTTAACATTACATTAAACTGTCATGTGGTTGGTTTTGACATTGGCTGTCATGAGGCCATTATAATAGTGTCATGAATATTTATCTTGAGCTCAAGTACAGTGGTACAAATTGAACTTGTCATTAAAATGTCATTAAGTGACAATACTCTGACAAATAATTTTATAACAGCGTCATGACTATTTTTCATTTCATGTTTATTTTTAGGGGCCAAGCCCCGAAGGGGCTGTAGCCCCTATTGTAATTGTACGTTTTCTCTTTTATTATTATTCTTCCTCCCGAATGGGAGTCTATGGCAGCCCTATCAAGGGAACATGAGAAAATGATGAAATTTGGCACAGTTGTAGAGATGCTCATGAATAGTTATTGGACCAAATTTGGAGTATCTAGAACCAACCCTATAGCGCCACCACCAGTTCAAAAATTCACTATTCTAAAGGTTATAACTTTTGAACCATTTGCTCTAGAAAAATGTAATTTAGTACATCTGATTCATCTCGTTATGCTGATGCTACTCAACATCTTACGTTAAGTCTTCGCCTATTACAGTAGCGGCCATTTTGAAAAGTACAGTATTCCGTTTTTTCGCTACTCCTCCTTCAAATTCTGTCCAATTTTGTCCAAACTTTGATCAGATGATCTTTGGACTGAGCCGCACAGAAATGACTGAACAGATTTTTTTTATTCATTTTTGTTCAAAAGTTATGATGTCACGAAGTTAACGAGGTCGACCCGAAATTAGTATAGAGGCTGTATCTCGGCCAAACTTTGAGCAATCGAAACAAAAATTGGTACGCTTCATCAGGACCATGGTCTGAGGGTCTATGCCAAACTTAGGAACAGCGCCACCTACAGGTCATGAGATATGAAAAATGGTTATTTTGGCCAATAACTTTTGAACAGTTTGTCATAAAATCAAGATCTTGGTGTCTATGGATTCCTTGGATCATGCCGAATCCGACGATACCGATTCTGTCAATATTGGATGAATCACGTGTCCGCCATTTTGAATTTTATCATAAATTGCAATATCTTTTAAACAATTTGACATATCTTCACAAAAATTGGTACGTATTACCTTTAGAAGGTCCTGAAGGTACCTGAGAAGTTTCAGCACAGCACCACCTACTGTTCCACAGATGTAATGATTATTGCAAAAACGCTTATAACTTTTGAAAACACTTCCCAAAATATGTGTGCTTTATGTCATTTCATTCCCTGGCTTATGCCGATTCCGACAATGTATCATTTGTCATTTTCCTTAAATGTACCTGTCTGCCATATTGAAGTAAATGAAAAACAGTTTTTTCGCTACTCCTCCTACAAATTTTGGTCAATTTTGTCCAAAATCAGCTCAGATGATCTTTGGACCGAGCTGCACAGAAATGACTGAACGGATTTTTGATATTCGCTACCGTTCCCGAGATATTCGTCTCTGAATGTGACCTTGCTTGTGTTTGTTGTCTTATGCTAGTTAGCTTAGCATGCTAATTGCTTAGCATGCTAACCAGTTGTCATTCTCTTTAATGTGGCTCTTCATTTATCAAGTTAACCATGAGCTTCATTAGCATTAAGTTAGCTTAGCATGCTAATATGGTTAGCATGCTAAGTAAAGCTCTTTTTGTAAATTCTTTCTTACACTAAAATGTCTCTTCCACAGCCTATTGAATGTGCATCCTCAAGTAGCTCAATGTGTAAAGCCAGGTACCTGAAGAGCCCTGTATCCCAAGATAGTGGGTTCGAATCCCGGGTGGAGTGGTTTTATGAAATAGTGTGTTTTGATTCCTTTACTGCCTCTTGGATTAGAAATAAATGCTTTTTGTTTCATGCTGTGTTCATTTTCATCTAAGCTTCCATACATTCTGAGTTCATTCTCGCCCATAATTCTGAACCAGATGTTTCATGTTTGTTCATTTTCTGCTGTTTTTCCTCTTCCTGCTCTGTATTGCGCTACAGCATGATGAGCTGCAGAATGATCTAAAGTAGTTATTAAATATAACATTCAGTGCAGTTTTATAAAAAATTCTTCATTTTGAGTTCATTTTCACATGAACTAATGAACTTCGGCAGGTGTGCCAACATTCACCTGCACAGTGGTGCAATGAGATGAGAAATGGACATTGGACTTGGAGGTTGTGGGTTTGAATCCCATGTGGGGTGCCTTTATACAATTGTGTGTAATGAGTCATTTTGATACCTTTTTTATCCAAATAAGCATTGTACTAATCTTTATTCCTCTTCAATGAGATACAAGTGTTTTTAGTTCATTCCGTGTTCATTCTCTGAACTTCTATTGATTTTCATTTCATTTCCACCTGTCCTTCTGAACCAGCTGTTTTGCATGTACATTCAATTTCTGCTGTTTTTGCTCTTCCTGCTCCGTATTGCGCTACTGCCCCTTCTGGGGCTTGGCCCCGAATTGCTGCTTGCAGCTATATTTGTTTTTTGTTTTTTTTAAGTTTCCACCAACAGAAGGTCAGATAATAGACAATTTCAAATTTCTTAAAAAAGATGACACTGTTATAAAATAATGGTAACACTTTATTTTAGGGTCTTTTAACTAGTTGCTTATTACTATTAGCATTCATATGGCTAAAATATTGGCTATTTATTAGTACTTATAAAGCACATATTAATGCCTTATTCTGCATGACCTTATTCTACATTCTTAATCCTACCCAATACCTAAACCTAACAATTAACTTTAATAAGCAGTAAATTAAGAGTTTATTGAGGGAAAAGTCATAGTTAATCGTTTATATATGTGTTCCCTATACTGAAGTGTTACCAAAATAATGTAATGTAATGTTAACCCATAAAGCTAATTAGTTTTTTAAGTTTGATAATTAATCTGCTATGTCATGTTTATGACAGGTTATGATGTTTTGCTAATGTCAAGTTGTCATGACAAAGACACTGACAGGTTATGATGTATTGGTTTATGTCAAGTTGTCGTAACAAAGACATCTCAAACAATGTCATCTTTGCATTAAAAATGACATAACTGAGCGAATGACATTTAATGACAGTTGTCATAAACATGCATAAAGCCTCCTTCATATTCATGACACGTGTCATGTCAAGATTATGAAGGTGTCATGTCAGTCTTATGCACACCCCCTTCAAGTAAAGTGTTACCCAAAAAAGTTCTATTTTTGGCAAATGTAAAGGCTCTTTCACACCAGAAGTGAAATGAATAAACCGCAGGCTGAAGGAAGTGCATGTTTACGCCTGTGCAGTAGAGGGCGCAGCTCAAACAAACCTTTCAGCTTCACCTTTCTGCCTTTCTGGATCAAAGGAGAATAGGATACAGGAGAAGAAAGTTCAACACTCTTATTTCTAAATCTAATCGAAAGTCGTTTTTGCTTATTAGTATGGTTGAATTAGATCATTGAAGGTCAGCAGCAAAGACATTGGTTAATAAAGTGCGATTAAATACATAAAGTCTATTTGTGTAATTTAATATAGTTAATTATTATTACAGGTTTGTGTAAATTCTGAGATTGCATTTCACCGTTTTTATTCATTTTGAGGAATACTGAATGTTTTCATGCAAGCGAGATGAGTAAATGCATGTTTACACTTAGTCTAAGAACTGCAATAACCATCATGTTCACACAGCGCACACAACACCTCTGCACTTTATTTCTCTCAACATGGGGACAGGAGAGCTATCAGTCAATAAATGGGAAAAAGTAACTTGCATTACTTATTTGAAAAAGTAACATATGTTGTTGTAAATTGAAAAAGTAATGTGTTACTTTACTAGTTACTTGAAAAAGTAATCTGATTACGTAACTCAAGTTACTTGCAATTCTTTACCCCCAATTTCAATGTGTACTAATTTCAATGTGTTAAACATTAAATAGTGAAGTTTACAATTAAAATAAATTAGAGTCTTTTCTGGTGAATAGAGGACAATAATAATAATCATAAGCGTAATTTGCGGGTGGGACGGGTGGGACATGTCCCCACCACTTTTTGAAAGGGTCGATATTGTCCCCACCACTTTTTGAAACATCTCGCAGCATCTCGCGGATATCTAATACAAAAGAAACACCTCTAGTTGATTATCAATTTGTGTTAATAATAGGCGATCTGGCGCTGGGATGTGTTGTTTTTGAAATCACGTTGAGTGCTCGTTGTCGCTGTTATCAGAGGCGCAACAGTGTTCTCTTGGCGCTCGTGCACATTGCGCAGTGTTCACACGGATGAGCGCTTCAATCTATCGCTTAACTGTTGCAGAGACTCTCTATTCGTTACGTTGAATCACAAAACAAAATACAAAAAACGTGTCCCTGCTCTTGATATACAATCACTGACGAACATCTTTGGTTTTAATGAGAGAAAAAAAAAATCATACATGGTTGGCTTCGAACCCAGAATCTCTTGCATGCTAAACGAAAATATTGCCTCCAGTCCATCAGGACAATCTATTTTTACCAGCGGATCCACTTATTTATTAACTAATATACATACTCTCGAGCCATATTGTATTATAGCAGATGTAAGGAAGAAACTATCATATTAATTTTAATATCATATTATTATTATTGTAATAATACAAGTACAATACAACCCCCCCCCCCCCCCCACACACACACATACACATTCCTGTCCCACCCACTTTTTAAAACAAAGTTAGGCCACTAATAATAATAATAATAATAATAATAATAATAATAATAATAATAATAATAATAATAATAAAACCATAAAAGTATATTGCATGTATCTCAGGCTCAATTTAGTGGCACAATCAGTAAATTATGAAGTTATTTTTGTTGACCAATTGGAAATAGAGTCAATTTGTAATCACATAATTCACTGAAAATATTTGTCATCATTTAAAATGTAGCAAAGCATATTTTATTTTCAAGTTCTTTATTTTTGTCTGAATATGTAACTTATAATATATAGTATATTACTATTCAGCACTGATCTGCACAGAGTCAATTTCACCATGTGCTTTTTATTAACAATAGAAACTATTTGACTCTAGAAAATCTAAGATCAAACAACAATGTTTGTGGCTCTCCATTTTCCTGCTCTGGCTGTCAGATGAACTGTGCATTCATTTTACTCGCAGAGATAACAAGAAGGTCAGAGACTGTAAATTGGAATTCATCAGAGTTCTTCCCCATACACAAAGAGAGATAGGCAGGATCACAGAGGTCCTCCATGTAGGAGCACATGCAGCAGTAACTGTGTACCTGACATGACCTTGTCTGTATCGGCTCTGGTCGTGTGAAGTCCTGCAGAGGAGGATAGTTCAAGAGCAGACCACAATTCTCTATCAGTCTGCATCTGAGGAGAGAGGGTGGGTGTTGCAGTAGATTACATGATTATGACTCTTACAAGGAGCCTTAAGGTTTAAACCGCTGAAGAAAAAAATGTTAGAGCAGTACTTCTAAATTAAGGGTGCAAGGTTATTACAACTGAGAAAGAGTTGCAGAAGGAGAGTTTTCTCAGTTTCTCATTTTGATATTGACTAATTTTTTCCTTTGGTCCAGTAGCAATGAACATTAAACCCAGTTCTCTTTCCGAACAAGCTTATCACAGCTTGAGGACATCTGCTCTCTCCTCTGGTTACACTGCTGCCTGATGTTCACGTTATATCATTTACAGTAGCAGAACCTGGTTTAACCACCATCATGTTCTCTTGCCAAATTGAATTCCTCTTGTTTAAGAGAACCTGATTGCATTCTGCTGATATGAAATTAGAGAGGGCTTCATTCTGAATAAAAAAAAAAAAAAAATGCAGTGAACCATAAGATCAGCTTGTGGCTCATGTTTTTATCCTGTCTATTTCCTAGTGAAAAATAAATATACTAAAATGTATCTGAAATACATTTATTTCATGCAATGTTTACTACTAATACATTTACATATTTATGTAAGTCAGCTAAATTGGAACAATTTTGCACTTTAATTATGCGGAAGTAGTGCTGAGGTCCAACTAAAGATATACTTAGGTATATCTGATTGTGCTAAAGTGCTATTGCAAGTATACTTTAGGTACACTTTAAATATGTTGCATTTAAAGACTAATTTAATTCAAAGTTTATACAATCCTTATCAATATTAATATTAAAACACATTTTAGGCTTAATATTAAGAAATGTGTATTGTGCACAAGTAGTACTTCAAATAAAGTTTAATTATAATTTTTATATCAGTAAATCTCAAGCAATATGTTAGTAAATATGTTATAAGCAATCTGTTATTAAATATGCCTAATCTAATCTAATCAATCAATCAATCAATCAATCAATCAATCAATCAATCAATCAATCAATCAATCAATCAATCAATCAATCAATCAATCAATCAATCAATTTTTCATTTATTTATTTATATTTAAACAGGGACATGTAAAATATACATTAACTTTAAGAAGGAGAGATGCATTTTACCAGGTTGTAGCACTTGTGCTAATTTAACCTGTAGTCCCTAAGGCTGATGTTTCTATCTATCTACATCATAGTGAGGACCTCTGCAGACCCTCATACTCATATAGTCTTAATAAGTCAATGTCAGTAAGATAGCAAATATTAAGATATCGGATAAAAAAAATTAAACATTTAGAAATAATCGTTACACCGTTCAAACGTTTGAGGTCAGTACGATTTCTTTTACATGTTTTTGAAGTCTCTTTTGCTTACCAAGGCTGCATTATTTGATCAAAAATACATCAAAACAAGAAATATTGTAATATATTATTACAATTTAAAATGTTTTCTATTAGAATTTTTAAAAATGTAATTCATTCCTTTGATGGCAAAGCTGAATTTTCATCATAATTACTCCAGTCTTCAGTGTCACATGATCCTTCAGAAATCATTCTAATATGATGATTTGCTGCTCAATAAACATTTCTGTTATCAATGTTGAAAACAGTTGTGTGGAAACATGTAGTAAAAAGAACATTATTTATTCAAAATAGAAATCTAGTGCAACTACAGTGGTGCTCAGAATTATTGGCACCCTTGGTAAATATGATCAAAGATGACTTTAAAAATAAATATGCATTGTTTATCCTTTTGATCTTTAATTCATAAAATGAGTAAAAATCTAACCTTTCATTGAAGGAAAAGAATTGAAAGTGGGGGGAAAATCGCATTATGAAATAAATGTTTTTCTCCAAAACATGTTGGCCATAATTATTGGCACCCCTAGAATTTTTTATGAGTAAAATATCTCTGTAAAGTAAGTAAATTCCCATTCATATTTACATTTTTTTAGCACACCAGGGTGATCATAAACATGAAATTGTCCAGCCATGACTTCCTGTTCCACAGGAGTATAAACATGAGGAAACACAAAGGCCAAATTCCCGTAATCATTCATCACAACGAGTAAAACCAAAGAATATAGTTCTGATGTGCAGTAAAAGATTGTTGAGCTTCACAATATAGAAAGTAACTGTAAGAAAATAGCTAAAGCATTGAAAATCCCCATTTCCAATATCAGGGCAATAATTAAGAAGTTCCAATCAACTGAAGATGTTACAAATCTGCCTGGAAGAGGATGTGTGTCTAAATCATCCTAATGCACGGTGAAGAGGAGAGTTTGAGTGACCAAAGACTTTCTAAGGATCACAGCTGGAGAATTGCAGAGATTAGTTGAGTCTTGAGTCTCAGAAAGCCTAAAAAAATGATCAAAAGCACCTACATCCCCACAAGTTGTTCAGGAGGTTTTCAAGAAAAATCCTCTGCTCTCATCCAGAAACAATCTCCAGTATATTAAGTTGTCAGACATGATTGGAACTTCAAATGGGACCGGCTTCTATGGTCAGATGAAACAAAAAAAAAAAGAGCTTTTTGGCAGCAAACCCACCAGATGGGTTTGGTGCACACATGGACAAAAAGTACCCCATGTCCACGGTTAAATATACTGCTGGATCTTTAATGTTGTGGGCCTATTTTTTCTGCTGAAAGTCCTGGACATCTTGTTCAGATATATGGTATCATGGATTCTACCAAATATCAACAGATAAAAAATCAAAACCTGACCGCTTCTGCTAATGAGCCATGGTTGGATCTTCCATCAGGACAATGATCCAAAACAAACATCAAAACCAACACTGAGCACAAAATGAAGCTTCTGCCATGGTCTTCCCGGTTCCCTGACCTGAACCCTAAAGAAAATGAGTGGAGTGAACTGAAGAGAAGAAGCACCAACATGGAGCTGGGAATCTGAAGGTTCTGGAGAGATTCTGCATGAAGGAAAGATCTCTGATCTCTTGTCAGGTGTTCTCCAAACTCATCAGGCATTATAGAAGAAGAGTGAGAGCTATTATCTTGACAAAAGGAGGTTGCAAAAACTATTGAATAAAAGGGTGCCAATAATTGTGGCCAACGTGTTTTGGATATAAACATTTATTTCATAATGTGACTTTCCCCCCACTTTCAATTCTTTTTCTTCAATGAAAGGTTAGATTTTTGGTAAGTTTATGAATTAAAGATCAAAAGGATAAACAATGCAGATTTATTTTTACAGCCATCTTTGATCATATTTACCAAGGGTGCCAATAATTCTGAGCACCACTGTATGTAATAGTCTTTACTGTCACTTTTGACCACTTTATTGCATCACTGCTGAATGTTATCTTGCTGTAAGTATTGGTGCCCCTAAATTTTGAGTGTTACTGTACAAAATTCAAGCTATTAGAGAAATATATACGTTTTTACTTGGTTACCCAACATTTTTAAAGTCATTCAGGTCAGTCTTTTTTGAAAATTTTATAAAAGTGTGCATTTATTAGAAATAGGCATGTGTTTTGTTTTGTTTTGTTTTGTAATCATGTACACTCTTACTGACCCAAATATAAATAGTTGACAAAGGCATCTATAAATGACTTTGTGATAATGACAAGTCTACTGCTTAGACATGATTATATTCCTAAGAAATGTAATACACATAGGAATAGGGGTGTCTGTTTACACGGCCTCTATTTTTATCTGCTTTCAAAAGCTTGTGTAACTCACAGATTTGATATCTAAACCAAAGGCATTTTGAAAACATTCCTACTTATCTGCAGATTAAACTAACCCACTGACTGGGGTGCCGCTAGCATCGCTATAACATTTCTGGACTGCTAGCAGCTGTCCCTACAATAATATACAACAGATTATTCCCAGTGCACTGACTACATTTTGGAAAATTCTCTCTGAGCGTGTCTGCTTGTAAACAAGCTTTGCCATTTAAGCTCAAAGTCCATTCACACCCAAAAACACACCATAGAAATATAATAAAACTGATTCCCTACAAAAAAACTGCAATAGAGCCAGAAGGTGTTTTCTACAACATCAAAGAACATCTACTTTCCCTCTTGGCGGTGTGTAATCCCCTTGTGAGTCTGCTGGCTTGGTCTAAATTTGGCTCGGTGGCTCACTAGACCCAACAGAGGCTTAATGGCACCAAATCGGTGGGATTCTTACCATGCTGAAATGAAGGACATTGGCCTAACCAAGGACACAGCTAGCCTGACAGATTAGACACCAGAGGGATCGGAAAGAGACATTAATTAACATGAAAAAACAGATGAAGGATGATGCAGGTCCAAACCCAGAGTTGGCCATGCCAGCTTTAGCTTCTCATCGCTAGTATCTGTGAAAAAAAAAAAAAAGGACAAAATCCCAGTGTGACAGCTGGCCCATCATTCAGACTGAACCCATGACAATTTTGCGACTGAACTTGGAAGACATCTCGAGTATTAGAAGAAAGGGCTTGACAGCAACATGTACATGTCTTCATCATCAACTTATAGTCGGGTCATTTTTCACTAGCCCGTTGTCTTTTCTTTCAAAAGAGCTGCACTGTGATTAATGAGTGGTCTGGAATGTGTTCAGGCAGTGACATACAGTGAGACTATTATACCAAGTGATCTATACAACTTTTGATGAGCCACAACACTGGAAATTCCATCTTTTCTTATGAAATTTGAGGACATTAGGAGGGCATTTTGGAATTATTATCTAATCCTTCAGCCAATGTTTGTTCTTATGAACTTCTCTGTGTCGGGAGTAATTGAACAGGCAATGAGAGATAACTTTAACAGTACACCACATACTATGCTGCCTGCTGCTGGAGAGGTTAATAAAGAAAATGCACACTAGAGATTTTTTCTCTGCACCACAAAAACATCACCATGGTTCCCTATTCTAAGCAGATTCCGAGGCTAAAATTTGAAATGTTCAAATGAATTGAATGGCAATTCTGTCATAATTGTATGCCTTCTGATCACTTGAAATGTAGCGCAGCTATATGCCGTTCTTTTGAATTTTATATTAATCAAAGACTCATGGTTTCCACAAAAATATTAAGCAGTATGATGAACATTAATGATAAGAAGAAATGTTTCTCGAGCACTAAATCAGCATATTAGAATGATCTCTGAAGGATCATGTGGCAGTGAAGACTGGAGTATAATGGCTGCTGGAAATTCAGCTTATTTGCCAGTAGAAATAAATTATATTTTAAAATATATTCAAATAGAACACAGCTTTTATTTTTATTGTAATAATATTTCACAATATTACTTGTATTTTGATCAAGCAAATGCAGCTTTGGTGAGCATAACAGACTGCTTTCCATATATATTAGTATATGATCAAATATGTTGAGGCTAAACATTCAAACACAAGATTTGCAAGGCTTTAAGGGAATCCCCTGAAGGTGAAAATGTCACGACATTGACATTTTGGTAGCACAGGATTAAAGTTGCTGGAGTGACACTTGCCTTATAAAACTGCCCTGATCTGAGTGATGAAAATGGGATTTTCACTTAAAATAGCCATTTGTATGTGTTGTAGCTGAACATCTATAAAATGCATTATTATATAACTTTTGGAACTTATCTTATGCTTGGGTGCCAATACTGTTTCACACATGCATTATGCATGTCATGAATGAACAATGGTTTGTTGCCAAAATACTGTAACTGAAGGTTGTCATAGAACAGACACAGATTATTACTATTTAGAGAGATATGTGCTTTAGGCATTTTTTATATGATGGGACAATAAGTACGTAAAAAATAATGTCACTCATTTGGACTTCTAAGACTAAAACTCACTTTTCTCCTCTATACTCTCACCTCCTTCATCTTTGTTTACCCAGCCTTAAAGGGTTAGTTCACCCAAAAATGAAAATTCAGTCATTAATTCACTCATCCTCATGTCGTTCCACACCACGTACGACCTTCGTTCATCTTCGGAACACAAATTAAGATATTTTTGATAAAATCTGATGGCTCAGTGAGGCCTCCGTTGCCAGCAAAATAATTAACACTTTCAGATGCCCAGAAAGGTACTAAAAACATATTTTGTGACGAGAATACTTTTTGTGCACCAAAAAAAACTAAATAATGACTTTTTAACAATATCTAGTGATGGCCGATTTGAAAACACTGCTTCGAAGCTTTACGAATCTTTTGTTTTGAATCAGTGGTTCGGATCACCAAATCAATACTTCACGTGACTTTGGCAGTTTGATATGTTTTTTTTTTTTTGGCGCACAAAAAGTATTCTCGTCGCTTTATAAAATTAAGGTTGAACCACTGTAGTCACATGAACTGTTTTAAATATGTCTTTAGTAGCTTTCTGGGCATCTGAAAGTGTTAATCTTGCTGGCAATCAGTGTTAATTTTGACAGCAAATTTTGATTTAGTTTTAGTCATAGTCTTTTGACTAAAATGCCATTTAGTTTCAGTCATATTTTAGTCACCGGAAATTGTTTTAGTTTTAGTCTAGTTTTAGTCAACTAAATATCATAAGATTTTTGTTGACTAAATCTACAGTAGTTTTAGTCGACTAAAATACAATTTAGTTAAATTGTAATGTATTAAGCAAGCATTTCTCTAACAATACACAGATCCAATATACTGATATACATCTGATATTCTCCAAACTGTTCATGTTCACTTAAGACAACCAACTGTACTTTACTCGCCAAAGCAGACGGTTTTTGACAGTTCAAGTGCAAAAAGACATGAAAGAGAGCTCAATTCAGTACTTGTCAGGGACTGACAGTTAACATTGAGGTACTATTATACACTGGAAAAATTGAATATGGGTGTAAGTTGGATTGCTATAACTATTTTAGTCGAATTACTTTGTCTTTCTGCTTTCCAAATTGTAACGCATTATTGTACACTCTTTCAACTTAAACACGTAGAAATTCACAACTACTCAAATGTCTCACTTTCAGCCAACGTATAATTTCCCTTTAAGCATCAGACATTTTTTTTCTGACGTCATGACGCACGAGCCTGTCTGAAAATTTCTAGTCGACCGCCATTTTTTCCCCCCGGACTCGGATGAATTAAGGTAGGTTGGAAAGTTGTTTTAATTAATATACTCGATAATGCAAAGGTTGAACGTGTTTTATTTGTTTATGAGTTAATTAATGTAGTTTGTGGACATGAATACTAACGAAATCGTAACGTTAACCGAATTTTTGAATTTGCGCGGCCTTATGTTCACAATATACAGGTTAGCTCTAACAGAATATTTTCTATACAAGATGTTGCATTTACTCGTTTTTTTTTTTTTATAGAAATGTATTCAGTTTGGACCTTGGGATTATGTTTATAGATCGTTTTTAAATAAATGCCCTCTTTACCGTGTATGCAGTTGGTCTAATGTAAATAATAGGATTGAACAAACTCAAATAATATAAGTGTGATTGACCTAGTGAAATTAAGTTGAGAAAAAGTAATAAATTAAGTTCAGAAAACTTAATTTATTTAGGTGTTACCAATTTAAGTTTTTTTTAAGTTGATCCAACTGTTCACTTTTTACAGTGTAGTAATAAAATTTAAAATTTTGATTAGATTTGATTTTTAGTTTTTCTACTTTCAGTGTAATTTTAGCTAAAAGTTTTAGTAATTTGTGTGTGTTTATGTCTTTTAGTTTTTGCTTTTAAATGTCTATATTGTTTATTTGTTTATTGTTATTGTATATATTGTATTGTCTATATTTATTTTATCTGTTGTAGTTATTTTAGTTTATTTATTTATTATCAGGTTAAGCTAAAGCTTGGAAACTAGATTAAATAAAATAAGTTTACATTTTTATATATATTTATTTTTTATTTCAGTTAACGTTTATTTCAAGTAATGAAGTTTTTTTTATGGTTTTAGGTTTAGTTAACTATAATAACCCTTATACTTGTAAAATATATTGAATGTCTTAAATAATGTTCTTAGTCTTTCCTTCCTGTTACAGAAGATACAGTAGTTTACTATGAATAAATATAAATTCAGTTTATTGGGAAAAAACAAAATAACAATAATGACCAGGAAAAAAATATAATTATAAACCATTCCGAAATACACCGTGACTCTTATTCTGAAATGTCTGCAGTCAGCACTGTAGCAGGCTGCTCATTTAAGTTCAGATGAGGGAGATAAAATATGCATTCTTACAACCATATAAAACATATTACCATATAAACATAGTGTAGTAAACACTGTCATAATTCATCAACATTAGCTTATAAGCAATCGCTTAGCATAAATGTGCACTATTCATTAATTGCGAAGCAGTCTGAAGTGCTGCTGGATGAGCCTGTAGAGTGCGCAACAGCGCCGCTATTCCCGCAGTTAGATCAGTATGTTACACTTCAAATGTGCGCATCTTCCACAGGACAGCAGTCTTGACTGGATATCTTCCCAAATCATCCCCCTCTATCATTTCCTATGATTTTAGTCATAGTTTTAGTCATTCAAAACACATTTTTATTTAGTCATCGTCTCGTTTTCGTCCGTGAAAAAATGTTGTTGACGAAAATTATTCGTCAACGAAATTAACACTGCTGGCAATGGAGGCCTCACGGAGCTATCAGATTTTATCAAAAATATTTTGTGTTCTGAAGATGAACGAAGGTCTTACAGGTGTAGAAGGCATGAGGGCGAGTAATAAATGACATTATTTTCATTTTTCGGTGAACTAACCCTTTAAATGTCATAGAAGATCTGTAGAAATCTGAAACCTCTTGTGACTTATAACCCAAAGAGGTCAGTAGTACTTGTTGCAAGTTATCCATTAACATACCATTCATCTCCATGGCCTTAAAGACAGTTTATATATGCCATCTTTCTTCATAGATGTTCCCCCAAAAGCCAAACGAATGTCCCAAACCCTTCACTAGCAACTATAATTAGCTGTGAAGTCAAAGGCAGTAGACGGAAAATATAAGTCCATTTCACACTTTCAAAGAGCCATCCAATAAAGGGCATTTAAAAGTAAAAAAGTAAAATTTTATGGAATATTGCAGCATTATAAATGATTCATCCATGCACATCTTTTTTTTAAATCCAAGTGCCCTTGTAATCTTTAATCAAAATTCCCCTCCCTCTTCCAGCGACATCTCTTTTCTTCACCGATGACGTGTTTACTGGTACGAGGGCGAGGCAACCTGTCACTCACATGAGATCACTGCAATAGAAAACCACAATCAATTCCCGATTAACAAATTCAAGTCCCACCCTACTGTAAATTTTTTTCTTGTTCGAGAAGCCGTTTCACTCAGATATACAGTAGGCTACGTACATCACAATATGGAAGAAAAGACTATCACAACTTCCGTTTCATGCCAACCTTAACCTAGCCTGGTAATACCAGACTCTGCTACTTCACTTTGCTTCGTAGACAGAGTCTGGAATGGCATAAAAGAGAAGTGTTTTCTCTCTCGCTAGGGGACGCTTGTCTGAAGTTTAAAATCATTGGTTACCCGTAAGCCAATCAGATACGTTTAGTTATGACGTATGTTATGCGCCTGTACAGCCGCATCGAAGCACAGACATCATGCATCTAACTCAAATCTATGATTGAACTTCCACTGTAAACCTGTTGTAAACACATGATGATGTGAGCGAAATACCGGAGTGAACATGGCTGTAAACGACTTTTGCAGATTATGCGAAGTTAATGCATCCCGAAGTTTGCATCCCGTGTCTCGTTTCCCATTTCCGCGGTCGTTTCGGTTTTCGATTTCTCTAACCTACAATGTAAAACTCGGCGCTTAGCATCTACGTCACGGCTCTCAGCCCGCCCTCTGTTCGTTGATTGGCCCGGCTGTTTCCAGACCGGTGGCAAACACAAAGCTATGACGCTGTATCAGACTGAGTACAGAAGCGAAATGAAATTGAGCGGAAGTAGGAAGTCTGACGTAGTCAGGCTAACCTTAACCAGCAAAGCTTTGAATCATTAAAAACTGCAGACAAATGACAAACTATTCTCTTGTCTTTGGCGAGGATTCATTGACTTATTATGATAA
This sequence comes from Megalobrama amblycephala, assembly GCF_018812025.1. Classification (NCBI taxonomy): domain Eukaryota; kingdom Metazoa; phylum Chordata; class Actinopteri; order Cypriniformes; family Xenocyprididae; genus Megalobrama; species Megalobrama amblycephala. The sequence continues at coordinate 28,091,381 of NC_063055.1, forward strand.
ATCCTTATTAGTGATCAATAATTGCAGTTGACCATTTATTGCCACATGTTTCTAGAAATGCAGGCATTTTACATGACGTCAGGTTCATGTCTCCCTGCAATATTCACATCATTCTAGCAAACTAAGCTTAATTATGTTTTCACACAGTGTGCAGCTTAATATATCAGATGATTTCGTGCATTAACCTGTGCCAGACATGATGATGTGACATCCCTACAGAGGTAACACAAGTGAGTCCTCAGAATGATAAGTATATATATATTCCTAAACTCAAATGCTCAAAGCATGACACATCATAAACCAGCCTGAACAGCTCAAATGTGTCCAAAGCCCACCTAAAACCAGCCACAGCTTGGTGAAACAGAGAGACCTTTTAACTAAGTCCTTCTTGAATGCTCACTGAGAAGTATCCTTCCATTTGAATTGTAGTTACACAAAAACAAGAGCAGTTATACTGACCTCTTGTCAAAAGTTGCATTTATCATTTGCCCTAAAACCTATTAGTTAAGCATAGTATGGTGAGTCAGCTTGACTCCTTGTTTGTTTGCGCTTTGATTAACTCATCCGTCTCCGGATCATTTACCATGTGGGTTGGAGCGCGTAACGGGGGCACGTGCGTTCGTTTATGCCTCGCTCCTCAGGAGCGCACTGCCTCCGCCAGAAACAGAAGTCAGTCCGCAGAGCTCTGCCATCTGAAGTTTCTCACTGCCTTTGCTTCGGAATTTCGTTTCGGACATAAACGGGAATATCATATAGAGGAGCATTGCTTTAGTAAACCGGACGTTTCAATTCTGCGTCCTTTGCGATAGTAGAACATCAGCATTGGGAATATGCGTCTGTCCACCCGAAACCACCACGAGTAAACGGTTCCTACGGAAACCTGGGGTTTAGTTCCCCTCCTGAGCGGAATAGAGAACTTTTCCCTCTGTATATGAGGTTTTGGATTATTTAGACCTGGAAAAAAAGAATCATGGTCCGACAAACGCTGGATACAATTTGGGATTTTTAAGGTCATAGAGCGTTTAGAGCAGCATCGGTATTTTAAGAGGACTGAGAATACAGTAATTTGGAGGGAACATATGACAGCACGAGCGGCACCCTTTAACGCACGCGGACTCCCTATCAGAAACAGAAACATGTATATCTATATCTACGGCTTTCTGCTCTTTTTAGGTAAGTTTTTGTTTAAATTTACCACCCTTTTTGCGAGATTATGCTTTTTTTCCCTTTAGTCTCCTCATGAAATTTAATTCAATTTATTCTTCAGTTTCAGTGTAGGCTATTTATATTCACTTTTCTCCAGTAACAACGTTAATAATGTGGCGGAATTACATTAGCTATATTTTAACATCATAATAGTTTATGAAGTTACGTGAAATTAAGGTGAGGTCAAGTTCGATAACGAAGAGAAAGCAAGGATATGTATTACATTTCAGTTTAATTCATGGAAATCGGAATTAAAGACATAAAAACTTATCAGTTCATGGTAATCGCGTATTTAAATGAATGATGATGCAAGTTACATGAGCTGCGTTTTCATTCCTTCTGAATGAAGATACGTTATCTAATAGTTTTAAATGGCATCTAAATAGTATCCTATTGTTCCCACTCACTCATATACAGTAATCCGACTTATTACTAGTAAGTGTATAGAAAATTAATCACAGTAAATGTTTCAATAAAGCTGGGAATTATCAAGGTCACTTTGTGGATTTACCACTGGCCCATTTCACACTGACAAGACTTGATCCTTTCTGCGCACCATATGATGGAAAATTAGGTTGATTATTTAAACAGCCTATAAGAAGATATTAATCATTTAGACATTTTGAAATAGATATTCAACCTCCAGTTATGCCTTACATTAGTTGCAGTGTAATAATATAAGATTCCACATATGATGTGGAACTGCCTGGAAGTATTAATACAGTAAGTAGTATTAATCTGTAATAAAATGTAATGTAAAATACTATATTCTTGATTTTTTTCTCTTCACACATTTGCATTCTTAGAGCATCTCCCAGCATTTCTCAGTCTGTCTTTTTATTTTCTAAAAAATATGCAAAGCATTCATCAGTGATTCGCTTTCCAAGGGTGTGTCTGAATCTTTCATTATGTTTCTTCTCACTGATATTCTCTGAACAGTTTAAAGGGAGGGGGAAAAAAAATTGAGATTGGTAAGTATTCTGATGTATTTACACCTGTAGGTGTCACTGGTGGGTTGCACCTCCGTTATAATGACCCTATGACCAAAACATGCATTTGCATACATGCACACAAAAAATCTCTGTCACTCTCACACAAATAGGATGAAGTGGAATTGAGCAAAGGCAATTTTTAGTAGTAAAATAATGAGGAAAGTGTAAAGCTATTAATTACACCACTAATTAAACCCATTTCTCACAAATACTAAAAAAAGACTGTCACTCACTAGTGACTCACGTCATGCTAATTAGAAGTCTTTTTGTGCGATGCATATGATATGTTACTCTTCGAGGCATGTATTTTGTACTTTGACACCATTCTGAGCTGTCAAGCGATCCTTGTGAGTCATTAAAATTATCTCACAATCATGTGGTTATTGCCCCTGGCTTGATGGTCTCTAAATTGCACTCTTTGGCTGTATTAGTCATTGAGTACAATTACTTTATTTTATAACGAAAAAATGAGTCAGTGATGTCTTTCTGGATTCATTTGTCATAGATCAAGATTTGTTAAACTTCTATCCTGTTATCTAATTAAATAGTTGTGTTTCTCAGTCCATATGTAAAAGCATACCTGAACCTCCATTCCTCTCCACCCTTCTTCATAGATGAGCTAGTGTTCTCCATGTCGGGCTCTTCCGCTCTCTCTGAGTCTGGGAACCAAGACTCAATGGACTGTTTAAGAGCCACTGAGAAGTGTAACCAGGACCAAAAATGCAGCCATCGCTTTAGGATCATGAGGCAGTGTCTGGCAGGCAAGGACAGGAACACCATGTTGGCCAACAGGGATTGCCAGGTAGCCCTGGAAGTGTTGCAGGAGATGGATCTGTTTGACTGCCGCTGCAAGAGGGGAATGAAGAAGGAAATGCAGTGTCTGCAGAGTTACTGGAGCATCAACATAGGCCTGACTGAAGGTAAGAGCTTTTGGGGATTATGGATCAATGGATAAGATAGTCGGATAGATACACATGATTGATCCCAGAAAGGCAGTAGGGGATACTGAGGATAGTAGTCACACATTTAACTCCAGTTAATATTTCTCAGAGTAGATTTATTTTATGGTCATTTTCGGTAGGCACCATAGTCTTGCTTACAACGAAGCTACTGAACATTGAACTGAACTGAACATTTCCAATGCTATTATTAGATAGTGCTTTGATGAAATAAATGAAGTAAATGTGGCATTTACAAAGAATTGTGTGTATATCCATTTAAAGATTGGTGTTCTTTTTGGTTTCTACAAAAATATTGAGCAGTTCAACCTTTTTAAACAATGATAATAAGAAGAAATGTTTTATTTTTGAACACCAAATCAGCATATTAGAATGATTTCTGAAGGATCATGTGACACTGATCACAGAAATAAATTATATTTTCAAATATATTAAAATACAAAAGAGTTAATAATATTTTATGCAATAATACTAAATTTCTCAACCAATACCGATAGCCGATTATTCAGAGTGATATCTGCCGATACCGATAATGCTACCGATAGTTTGGGGGTTCTGCCTTTCATATATCTCAATTTCATCAACTTGTTTCAGAGTAACTGGTATCAGTTATAAACAATCACATTACTTAAATTAATATTAACACACATTAACTAAATTCTAATATTTCTTAACTTTCTGAATGTTACTTAATTAATTTAAGTACTAATAATATTGAACATCAAACTGGTTTCTTAGCATTTTCTGCATTTTTCTGCCCTCTTTTGATTGACAGGATATATCGGCCCTGACTATTGGCTGTTCTTAAACTATTGGCTGATAACTAATGATAACTAACTAGTGTGAAAATTTGCTTTTATCGGCCGCTACGGATTATTGGTCGATATATCGGTGCATCTCTACTCTGGTAGCATGTGCCTTAGCAGTGCAGCATGATTTCAGAAACCCTCCACCTTCCCCAGCTCCACCTGTATAGATCTGCTTTGGGATACTTGCTCACAGCAGCGTGTCATGTATGTATTGGCAGTACCAAGTCCCGTACTTGCTCTGCAGCAGCAGCAGCAATAAAAGCAGCAGCGTATAGCAGATCTATTCCACCAAGACCAAACATATCAACATTGTCATACCCATTACCATGCCAAACACTTTGAGAGTTGTCATGAGAGAAATATACACACAAAATAGAATAATGATGAAATTAGAATGAATTGTGAAACAATCCGAATTCTAAGAAGGTTTTTAGCTATCTGTCTGAATCCACTGCTAAAGAAAACACATTTGTGAAGTTACTATAACATCCCCACGTGACAACTAGCCGCAGTCTCTCCTCTGTCACAGAGTGCACAAAGTACTTCACTATTCATTTATATAGTGCAATGTAGAGTCCAGTGGCAGTAGATGTGATGTGCATTAGCTGGTAGTGCTGTCAAGCTCGTGAATGAGAGAAAACTGTCCTTGTGTGCTGACATTACTCCTCACTGGGGTAACAGCCAGAAGTAATGCGGCATAGGCGGGCACAGGAGGAGGGTGAGGACGCGCCATTGTGGTGTCATGTTGGCATGAGCTGAATATATATGACTTGATCAGCTTTGGCCAAACACCTCAATGTGATGCTGCCATGCAGCTCGTCTTCTTCGTTCCTGCAGCTGCACTAAAGCAAACACAATCCAGTTTGCATTTTTAGCTTCACTCAACATTCCTGTTTTTCTGCTGGAATGTAATTTCTGATTTGTAGTCAAGCAAGATTTTGATGCATGGAAGTGTTTCCAATATTCTCATCACTGATCTCATCACTTTTTTCATTAATATATTATGGTTTCATATATTCAAAATATTTTCCACTGAATTAGAAAGCACTGCGATAAGCCTATAGTTGGGAATCTTTTTTGGCCTGAACAGAGGAGTCATTCAATGCCAGGATGTAGCAGTCTGACTCAACTCACAGTTAACTGAGCACACATTCACTGTGATGAACACACAATGCGTCATTCGCTCTGGTTATGTGAAATGTGACGCCACCAATTGATCTTTGCATCTGGTCTAACGCTGCACTGCAAGAAACATCGCGGCCTCTCTGAGCAGTTATACAATAGTGACCAGTGCTGTTTGTTTTTGTGTAGGTAGCGTGGCTCGTGCGCCCTGTGGTTATGGAATATTCTTTATGTCTGCCCTGATCAAGCAGATGCAAACTGAACCGTGTGGAGTCAAACCAATTGATTGACCTCCTTTTGAGCAGTCATGCGTACAGGACCACCCCCATGTGAACACAGTGTTCACAGCTTATTGGTTGTACTCCCTCAATACTGTTAACAAGATGTTGTTATAGATTGTTTATGAGATGAAGATGCATCCCTTATTGGCTTGTTGTTCACTGTTCTTGTCGCATTCCATTACATTAGAAATCGTATCACAATGCAAGCGTACAATCCCAATGCAAGATATATATATATGTATATCTTTTCGATTGTGATTTTTTGATGAAAAAAAAAATGATTGTCAAGAAACCTAAATGTGTTTCATCTGATAACATTTCAATTAAATGGTTTTATTTATATATATATATATATATATATATATATATATATATATATATATATATATATATATATATATATATATATATTATATATATATATATATATATACACACTGTAAACCCTAATGCTCAAAATACTCAATTGGTTTGAGTAGGACAAACTTAAATTGAACAAATTAGTTCAGTTAAATTAACTGTTATGAGTATTTGGAACTTTCTTTTTCTTTTGAGTTCACAACACTGGCATATTTCAAGTAAACTGAACTGTTTCAGTGTTTTGAGTTATATGAACTCATTTTTTAAAATTTAGATGAACTTAAGTTTAACTGAAACTGGACTGGGATTTCTATTTCCCAGCATGCTTTGCCCATGGCACTCGAAAGACAGAGTAAATGCTAAAATTAAGTGTTATATAATGTTTTTTTGGACAAGATTAATGGTAAGGGAAATTTAGTAGTGATTAATGTCTTCTGTTAATGTGGGTTTTTGGAGAGTTACCATCGTGGTGACAAGTAGCGCATTCGGCTTGGTTTGAAAACAGGTAAGTTACATGTTTAAGTTGCTGTACTCATTCAGCAAGTGCTATACCATGCTATTGTTAATATCTTAGCAAATTAGCAAGTTGGCATTTATTTCTTACAGTTTACAGAGAAATAAATAACTAATTTGATTTGTAAGAACTCAAAATAAAAAGTTAATTAACTAAATATTTTATGTTAATTGCTATCAAAATGTATGAGTTCGCTAACTCAGTACTTCAAGTTAGGAGAAATTAACATGCATGAGTACTACAAACTCGAAACTTGATAGTTCTGCTTACTTAAAATTGGGAACATCATAACTCAAAAAAATTGATGTAACTGATTACCTCAAATTTTTTGAGTTAGCCCAACTTATTCGGGTTTACAGTGTATATATACACACACATATGGTAAAATTTGTTAATGCTTTTGAAAGAAGTGTCTGATGCATACCAAGGCTGCATTTACTTGATCAAAAATACCATAAAAGCAGTATTATTGTGAAATATTATTAGAATTTAAAAGAACTGTTTGCCATTTTAATATATTTTAAAGAAAAGTATTTATACCTACATTTTCAGCATCATTACTCCAGTCTTCAGTGTCACATGATCCTTTTATAATGATTCTGATATGTTGATTTGGTGCTCAAGAAACATTTCTTACTATAATTGAAGTTGAAAAAATTGTGTTGTGCTTTATATTTTTGTGGAAACCGTGATACTTTTTTTTCCCCCCAGGACTCCTTGATCAATAGATTGCTCTAAAGAGCAGCATTTATTTGAAATAGAATGTTTTTGTAACAATGTGACTGTGACTTTGCTCAATTTAATGCATCCTGCTGCTTTTTTTTTTTATTTTTTGACCTGACTACATTAGGTTACACCAACGAATGGTCATTTTAAGGGTCAGATCAGACAGAAATAGCATTTTTTAAGGTATTAATTTTAAGTATTGTGTATTTTAATCATATATTCTGTTTTAGGGTGACTTGTAACATTCTGTCAAGGGACTATACAGATGAAAAATGGCCTTTGGCTAACTCTGGCACATTTACTGAAATGCTTATTAATGTGCACTGTCCCTGTAAAGAAAAAAATAATAATCCAGTGACAGTCTTAAGAAGTTTGTGTGTTTATCAGTGGATTTCCAATGTCAAATTAGAATTATTTAGATAAACAGTTTTGTTGTCCCACTTAAGAACTTAGTAGCTGTGTTATAATTACAGCACCTGATTTTCTGCTGAATGTATTTTATAAATATATACATATTTTCGCTATGGCTTTAAAAGCACATTTCCCAGCAGGGAAAAGCATGGGGAACATGCTGAAAATGCAGTCAGGTGCAGCATTATGTACAGAGGTGGATAAATGTAGTCTGAATTAGAGACCGACCACTTAATAGGAGTAATAGGAGAAATCATGATTTTTTTTTTTTTTTTTTTTTTTTTTTTTTTTATGATTCTGTTGTTTTCAGATTGTATTGCTGAATTCAAATCTGCTATTCTATTGTTATTTTGACAAAAGGAATAATTCACACGAAAAATAAAATTATGTCCATTTACTCAGCCTTAAGTTGTTCCAAACATGTATGAATTTCTTCTGCTGAACACAAAAGAAGATATACTGAAGAATATCAGAAACCATTCTTCAGAATATCTTCTTTTGTGTTCAGCAGAAGAAAGAAATTCATACAGGTTTGGAACAACATGAGGGTGAGTAAATGATTTTTGGGAGAACTATCCTTTTAAGGTTTGGTGCTGAAATGAATATGTGCACATATTTTTTTTTTTTCCACATTTCACTAATTTTTTGTTTTTCTTACTCTCCATCTGTTTATCTTTATATAGCCATCCATCCATTCATCCATCATTGTATCTGCTAAGCCTAAATAAGTATGAGAACACTCCGTGCCGGTGTATAGGGAAGTGTATACTGTTTACCTTTGGGTCCTGAGAGCCGAATTCATTCGATTCTCCACCAACATCATAACAATAGATTAGATAGTTGACAAAGAGTAATTGCTTTCTGTGGTATGTGTGCAACAGTGAGGTGGAAAAGCAGTACAGAGGCATGACCTGATATGGGAATTGTATTAGATTTCATTTAAAGCCTCCACTGTTTCAAGGCTGTGTATCCTCTGTAGGATGAATATGTGTGTGCAGTTCAACGGTACCGGTGAAAAGCCCCCCTGTTGCTATGTAAGGTTATGCAAGCTCTGTTCTCCAGCCTGTCTGCGGTTTATCATGAATACCCTGAATTTAAACACAAGGGAAAATTATGTTTGTATACAGAACAAGCTGGTCTAACTATCTTCGAATGGCCACACATAACTACTCCACAGAGTGAAAGCTATCTGTTAGCATTCCCGTTCATCTCAGCATCGCTTGATGGGAGTACACTTGAATTTGAATCTTTGCACATAGGCATGCAGTTGTTATTGGTTAGACTGTCTACATAATATCTACTAAAATTCTTCTCATCTGTGTTAACTGCCAATTTCCATGGTTTTTCAATGACTTTTCAAGTGATTTGTGATGGATAAGGACTTTTAATAAGCATTTAACAGGGACTGCACTCACAATCCAAATGATTTATAGCCTATTAATATTTATGTTCATTACCAAGATTTCAATTCTTTTCTATGACTTTTACAGGCTTGGACCAAATGACCATTTTCAAATGACTTGATTTTTAAACATCTTTAAAATGAGATAAATTTACTTGAGAATCTAAATAGAGTACTACAGGGTTGACATATTTTTGTAGGCCAAAACCCGAAAAAGGCGATTCCTCGTCCCAAATCAATGGGGTTTTTAATGGGTTTTTGGTTAAAAGCCTGAAGTAAGGTATGTGGTTACCACAAGCTCAAGATAGGCATATTTATTACATTTTTATTACAGTAAATACATAATACCCCTTGGTGATTTTTTATGACATTGAAGACATGTGACCGTTATAGCACTCGTTTAGGTGTTTTACTTCTGGCTATTTAGACTTCAAAATTAATAAAAGTTGTGTTAATCTGGGAAGATTATCATGATGAATGAAACTTGAAAGGCTTGTCACAGCTTATTTTCTAATAAATAAATAAAAAATTCTTTTGACAACATCTGGGTAACAAGTGAATTATAGCTACAGTTAGCATCAAGCTACACATGAAAATTTATAAGATTAATACTACGCTTTTGCTCAAAACTCACTGTAAACCACCATAGAGTGTTTGTAATAGCTTCTGATTGCAATCTAATGTGGATTTTGGCCATATGATGTAATACAGCAGAAATATGTTGTTTGTGGCATTTTAGAATAAGCTAATCACTTGCTTAGCATTTCTCATGTAAACATCCTTTACTCTTACAAAAATCACATGAAAACCATATGCTGTCGTAATCATATGTTTATTAGCTTCATGTTTCAAATTTGGAAACATTTTTATGGGTTAGTTAGGTACGGAGACAGAACGTAGAAATGTAATGGAACTTTGTCATTGGAAAACACAAACCCGGTTATGAAATGTAATATGAGTGTCATATATGTGCAAGGAATGATCTTATTCTTTATCATAGCAGTGACTCCAGAAGTGAAAACACAGGGAGATAGCACTGGTATATCCTCACCAGATCACATAATTCGGTGGAAAATTAATAGTCTAAAGAAATACTAAACATGTGTAAATATACCAATATAACATTCACAGAGGGGAATACATCTGCAAAGATTTTGAAGAGAAAATACGCAAATACCAATTCTGTGGGGTGTAACGGAAAAGTAATATAGCAAGTAGTGTAACAAATTAGGAGTAATAAGTAAAGTAATAATATTACTTTTGAAAGGAGTAATGAGTAATGAGTAATAAATAACACTTTTTGATAGCACTGTGCACTTGTGTAAGACAATTAGATTTGTACAAAGTAGAGTAATGCAAAGTACACTATCGTGATCAACATAGCATGCATCATTCTTGTCTTTTAATTAAGAGTGAATGTTGATTGAGTACTCCCTGAACTGCACTACTTTACTCACACAGCATTAGTGACGCTTTATCACCCACTGTAGCTTGAGCTGTGCACTTGTGGACACTGTGAGTATGGCACAGAATCAGTCGTAATTAATTTTGAACCATTGTGCAGTGAACCAGGTTCAACTTAACAGGAGGCTAAATGATTCTGACACAAGCTCCCCCGGTTGTCTTACTGAAGACAAACACTTGTAAGTAATTTTACCATAGGGAAAACTAGAGAAAGCCACTGAGCAGTAGGAAAGGCTTGTGATCTGATTTTATACCTGAAGGAGGTTCTGTCTTAAGATACAGACGAATAAGGTTAGGGGAGTTTGTGAGATCACAGAACTGTTCTTCAAAGTTGAGAACTTAAGAGAGACTCTGCTAAATGGTACATCAAATTATTATATAAATGCTGCTAATCGTGACAAACGTACAGATAGAGTATTCAAGAAATTATTTAAAAGTAAAGATTTAAAAGTTCAATTCAAGTTTATATGTATAGCGATTTTCACAAAATTGTTTCAAAGCAGCTTTACAGAAAATGAATGTGTCATTGTTACATTTAGGAAGTATTCTGTTATCAACCAGATGAGTGTGTCAAAGTAATGAGTTCAGAGAGTGAATTTCAAGGGGGGGATGTAGTTACAGTTCAAAATGTAGAGGATTTCCATTGTTTATCCATGTAATAACCTCCAAACCAAATTTCAACCCTTAAATGCATGACTGTTTGCCAATCATTCTTACATATTTGGGTCTTTATCGACCCGGATCTGTATCTAACACGGAAGGATCTCTACCTGTCACGATAATATAAAACTCCTCTGATAATAAAGTAACAATTACAGAAGAATAAAATAAAGCATATTTTGAAACCTTTTGGAGCTTGAAAGGGCTCAGTTTGAGGAGATGTTTTATGCCATCATCACTGTCCTCGTCAGAGCTCATTTGCCAGTAAATTCAGCAAATAATAGGCTAGTTTTATATTTGAGGTCACGAATATGAGCCCATTTGCGATCTCAAATGTATTCTCAAAACTATATAATTTTCATCATCTTCAAAATCAATATTTCAATCACTAACAGCTTCACCAGATCCATCCAGTAAGAGTTACAGTCATATTTGATTGTGTTCAATACTTGCTCTGCAGTAAATCGCTGAGCCATTTCATGTTTTTCTTATTATTTCGTTTTCTGTCTGAATGAGTCGTCACTTCAGCATTGTGTTTCAGACATTGCCACCTTGTGGAATAAAGGTGAATTGCACTTATTCCGTCATCTAAGATTCAATTATTGTTGTGCAGAAAAAAATATACGTGCACTTATACACACCTCGGGTCGTTTGCGACCCTATACAATTTTTACAAAAAATGAATACAAAAATAGGCATTCTTTTATAATTTTACGATTTTTTTCTTGTTATATTCTTTATAATGAATTGATTGAGGAATACCAAGAAGGTTGATGTCTAACTTTAAAAAATGAACGAGGAGGAGGGTAGTGAATGACGTCCCGGGTCACTAAAGACCCGAGGTATGCATTTAAGGGTTAAATATAGTGGGATTTTCTAATATATAAAAATGTCTTCAATTAAGGTGCCCCAGTGAATCTCTGCCATTTACACCACTGGCTAAAAGACAATACATGTCATGAATGACAAAAGCACATATCAAATTGACTAAAAATCTGAATCTGAATCTAAATCTGAAAATAAAAAGCAATTCAAAATATTAATAAATCTATAATTAAACTAAAATAACACTGCCATGGACACTGTTTGTCTGTCTTCCATTGGTTGGACAAACAGATAAAAATTAGTAAACAAATACACTTTTTAGTTGGGATTGATAATTGATAAAATATATTTTTGCATAACATGATTGCAGAGGGGCCTTAAAGTCTAAAATCTTTAATATGAACATAAAATGCTTCATTTGAATGACATGTTCTAGAAGAATTCCATAATTATGTTCCAATTTAATAATCATGTTCCTTTTGTTTGTATTTTATGAAAGTTGACTTCTTTTCAATTTAAATGTCAGCCTTAGCCTTCAGCTTATTCTGGTTCCCATGGATACTCTGGAATCTCTACATGTGCAATAAATACCTGAGGAGACTGATTCACATCTTGTAAATTAAGTGTCTATAATTCCCTTAGCCTGCTGGTCCACAGTAATAGATCCATCGCCACAGGGGATGTCCAAGACTAGACGGAATGACACCTCATGTCTTCCTAAATATTGTTTATGAGACTTACAATCTACTTCATTTTAAATTTCAATTTGAACGCTAAAGATGTATGACTTTTGCTTCAAGGTCACTATATTGTGAGCAGATGTTGACAGGTACCTGAGCAGGTGAATAAGCCAAACAAAATCAGTGTGATTTTAGCAGCGAGGTCCAGCCTCAAACATTAAGAGCGCCTTCAAGGTCAAGCTTACTGGGACTAGCGATATAAATGTAACCGCATAGGGTTCACACTGAATTTTTTTCTTGTTTTCAGTAAAAATATTTAAATATCATTAAAACAAAATCAGTATTAAGATGTCAAGACCTGTTTACAGAAAATAGATCTTGAAACTTTACCATAAATATATGAAGTTTTATTGAGATTTATGCTTAAAACAAGAAGTATTTAAACATTAAAACAAAGTAAATATATGAATTAATATGATATATTAAGGTATTTTTTTACACCATTGGTGGAATGCTTTAAAATTTAATTGGGTTTATGCTTAAAATAAGAAAAAATGCCAGTAAATAAAGGCTCCTTTAACATCCATTGCACAAAAGATTCTTAAAAAGGTTCTTAAAACGTTCTTCGGACTAAGAAAATTGTTGTTTCACTGAAAGGTTCTTTGGGGAACCAAAAAATGGTTATTCTATGGCATTGCTATATATACTTTTTAAAAAAAATTATTATTATTGAAGGCAAGTCTTACCATCTTGAACAATTTAATTTATTACATTAAGGATGCTTAGAAAAATACTGGTAGATTTTAAATGCACATAATTTGAAAATTGCCATTTCCAGGCCTGGCAATTAATAAAATCTTAACAAGTCAATGAAAGGTTATGGAAATCTCTATAATGAACATAATTTTCTAGTTATGCTGAGCTCTAAAATATTTAATGATCTAGAAATTGCTTTTTGTAATTGCTGTCTCTATAAAATGATTGTTAAAAATCCTTATCCATCACGAACTACTGGAATAATCATGGAAATTCACTGATTAAAATGTATGGGAACCCTCACGGCTGGAGACTTGTGAGTTCAAACCCTGGTGGGTCTGTGGTTTTCCCAATGCTACCATAGCAAGTAAAAAAAAAAAAAAAAAACACAGTATGTATTGCTTTCTGGCATTTTTTTCTCTCTCTGTATGCCGGCTCTCTCTCTCGAGCTATGATACTAACGCCAAGCACAAAGTATCTTTCCCCAGAATCTAGCTATTAACTCTATGACCGATAGCAGCAGTCAAAGTCTATTACCTCAGTCATCCACTTTCATAAGGACAGGCTGGCCACAGGGAGGCGATAGGACGCCTCACCCCCACATGCTCTATTTGTCCTCTGCTCCCTTCCTTTTGCCCCGACCCAACCCCCTCCCCCTCACCCCTCGTCTACTGCCTCTAAATCATCAGCACTGGCCCTAGGGCAGCTCAATAGCTCTACACTGGATCACAGACAGTTTCTAAAACTGCCAACCAGCCGGGTGGACCCACATCCACACACACACACGCACACACACTCCCACATTTTCCCTGGAAACACTTCGGTGCATGTGTTTATGTGTACAGCAGAGAAGAAATACGATGACAGGCACAGCACTTGTATCTCCTTGTGAATCCCTTTTTAATGATTTCCATTACTGTAAGTGGAGATGCAGCGAGACAGTAGTGCAAGATTGATGAGGCTCTAGGTGTAATGTTAAAACAGTCTGGGCGCTGTGCTGGCACTCTGAGCAGGCAGAGTGAAAATGCCAAGGTTTATACTGCATGGGGAAATACCTTATGACTGCACAGTGCATCCAGAACCAGCAACCACTGCAAAACTACATTCAAATATAGAACAACACATTATATTCCCTTACCTGAAAAGGCCAGCTTGGACCAACAACATTATCCAGACTGGTTTATGTTGGCTAGTGCTAATTATGTGACCGCCACTACCATTAAAATTTGCTGGTAATATAGCATTATGAAAATTAAAGGTGCCCTAGAATTAAAAATTGAATTTACCTTGGCACAGTTAAATGACAAGAGAACAAGAGTACATGGAAATTACATACAGTGAGTCTCAAACTCCATTGTTTCCTCCTTCTTATGTAAATCTCATTTGTTTAAAAGACCTCCAAAGAACAGGCGAATCTCAACATAACACCGACTGTTAAGTAACAGTCGAGATCATTAATATGCACGTGCCCAATATTTGCATATGCCAGCCCATGTTCAAGGCATTACACAAGGGCAGGACGTCTGGATGTGCACAGCTGAATCATCAGACTAGATAAGCAAGCAAGAACAGTAGCAAAAAATGGCAGATGGAGCAATAATAACTGACATGATCCATGATTACATGATATTTTTAGTGATATTTGTAAATTGTCTTTCTAAATGTTTCATTAACATGTTGCTAATGTACTGTTAAATGTGGTTAAAGTTACCATTGTTTGTTACTGTATTCACAGAGACAAGAGCCGTCGTTATTTTCATTATTAAATACTGTATACAGTCTGTATAATGCATAAACACATCTTCATTCTTTATAAATCTCTCCAATAGTGTAGCATTAGCCGTTAGCCACGGAGCACAGCCTCAAACTCATTCAGAATCAAATGTAAATATCCAAATAAATACCATACTTACGCGATTAGACATGCTGCATGATGAACACTTTGTAAAGATCCATTTTGAGGGTTATATTAGCTGTGTGAACTTTGTTTATGCAATGATAGAGTCGAGAGCTCGGGAGGGGGCGGAGAGCGCGAGCAATTAAAGGGGCCGCAGCCTGAATCGCCGCATTTCTAATTATGCCCCAAAATCAGTCTTCAGTATCACATAATCCTTCAGAAATCATTCTAATATTCTGATTTGGTGCTCAAGAAACATTCATTTTTATTATCAATGTTGAAAATGTTGTGTTGCTTAATATTTTATTTGTTATTTTATTTTATATATTGCAGAAACCATACTACATTTATTTCAGGATCTTTGATTAATCGAAAGTTCAAAAGAACAGCATTCGAAATAGAAATATTTTATAACATTATAAATGTCTAACTGTCACTTTTGATCAATTTAATACATTCTTGCTAATTAAAAGTACTAATTTCTGTCAATCAATCAATCAATCAATCAATCAATCAATCAATCAATCAATCAATCAATCAATCAATCAATCAATCAATCAATCAATCAATCAATCAATCAATCAATCAATCAATCCATCCATCCATCCATCCATCCATCAATCCATCAATCCATCAGTCAATCAAATAAAATTTCTTATCTTGGACTCCAAATCCAAAAATGTCTGTAATTCAGTCCAGATACTATAATGAAAATCTAATTTTGCACAATTATACAAACTGTAATACATCATATCATAAGAACAGAACCCTAGTCTTTTCAGGAGGGTCGACAGAGACAAATCTCACCTAACGCTCCTTAACAGTTATTTTACTGCAAACAAATGCTCAGTAATGTACGCTATTGGTTTATTCAATGACTAAGACAATTGGAAGAACTTTATCTGTCAGATCACCAAGTGTAGGACATGGCTGAATAGATAAAACAACAACAACAACAACAATGGTGATGTATACCCACACATAGAGATGAGATGGGAGCAATTCTTGTTTGCCAGTTAAGATTTTCTATTTCAGTTATGCCTTTTGGCACTTTCCATTTCAGAGAATCTCCCTCCTGCTGTTCAATAGTCCCACTCATCTGGAATGATGTAGTTTGAGGAACAAATGCCACCACAACAGTAGTGAACATGTTTGCCAGGCAAAAAGGACAAACAATCTTGCTGGGAGGAATATAGGCTCACAGGTAGAGGATTGTTTTAGCTCCATTAAACTGGAAATGGATGTGCTCTTAGAAAATGTAATGAAAGAAAAAGGCAATTATTCTGCAATATGCTGAGGGTTATTCTTCACCTCACTATGTAACTCCCATATGAGGAAGCCTTTTCCCCCCCAAAAAGAGTGTGCGAAAAAAAGAAAGAAAAAAAAAAAAAACCTTTAGTAAACAAAGAGAAATCAGCATATTAACATGCTTCTCTGAAAGAAGAATTGAAACCCAACTGAATTATACCTGCTGGCCAAATGTAGATGTTAGTAGGTGGCCTAATTATGTTTTTGGAATTAGCTGAATTGTTTATTTTTACTCTTTTTTTTATTTTTTATTTATATGGCCCCATTATAAAAGTCTCAATCATGAAGTTATACAGTTGTGGTGTTTGTATTTTGGCAGGGTAACAGAATGTTAAACACTTGCTGTCAATCATATCAAAGATCTGAAATTTCTTGGTCTCACAGGGCAACAACTGTTTTCAATTAAAAAAAAAACAAAAAACAAAACAACAACAGCAAATGTTGCCAAATCCAGTATTTACTCCTTCCAAAAGAAGCATGTAAAATCCATTGCACAATGTGTGTCTTGTTTTGGATTTTATTTTAGAAGTAACCTGCTGTACTCACTGAAGAATTACCTGCAAAGCAGTTTGTAAGCCAATATTACATGTGCAACTGATATAAACCATACCTACAACATTGCTGAAGTAAACAATCTTTATTGAAAATAGTTGTTTTGACATTTATGAGCGTAGGGATTTTTTTTCTAGTAACTGTTTGAGTGTGTTTACAATATTATTACTTTTTAATACACCATTGCATATAGAGCATGCCTAAATATGGCCCTGAGTCGCATAAACTAAACAATTAATAAAAACTATGTGGCTATAAGTACAAATAGCGATAGAGGCTATTTTAATTTTTTTGCAATAATTGTAAATAGTTGTTTTATATTTATATTATACTATTATATAGTTATAGTATTTTGTAGTATATCATAAACCTTTTTTTTTTTTTTTCATTCTGTATTCCAGACCCTTAGGTCCATATCAAACAAATAAATGACAAGTGTGCAATATACTGTAAAAAATAAATCCGTAAAATAACAGAAAAGGTACTGGCAGCTCATTACCTGGACATTATCCAGTAATAGGGACATTTCCATTAACATTAAAACACAACTCATTGAAGTGCAAAAGTCTAAATACAGGTAAAACACCTCATTTGCATTTAAAGACACATAAAGACACATTTACGAAAACAGCATGTTTGTGCTTCAAGTCAAAAATGGGCATTTACAATATGGTATAATAAATTATTTGTGAGAAATTTTGAGCTGTGACTTTACAAATACATTCTGAGGACACCTGAGACTATATTATCCTGTGAAAAATGAAAATAAATGCCTCTCCGAGCTGATATGCAATGGGAAAAGGGAGAAGGTAGGGAAAAGGCAGATTTGAACTTGAATCAGTCGCATCAAAAGTTAATGTTACCCACCTTACACTCCATACCACTGATACCATTTCTTTTGTAATTTTGTCTGGCTCAATCAGACACTGATGGGCGGAGATAGTGTAAATAGCCTCTGCCAACAAGGTGTGCTTTTTGTACTTGGTGTCAATAGACACTCCGAAAACTGGAATAAATAAATAAATAACAGTAAAATAACACTGATCCGAAATTAATATCTGTATAAACTTGCTACAATAGACAGATTGACAGACCCATATGACTCCTCCTTAATCTCAAATAAACAGTTTTTTTAATACAAAAATAATATTTTAATCATAGCCTGCTCTGGATTTAAAATGAAAGAATGCACTGTGCACACATAGTCCCACTGGGTTTGCAGAATAAAACTAAAATGGACCATAAATTAAGAGATGGCGTATTTGCCTACTGCAGCGTAACATTTTAAAAGAATTTTACAGCATAAAAAGAAGACAGGAGGAAAAAGGAACAAAACAGCGAGGATCTCAATTAGAGACTTTTTTGGATTTTTCTTTTCTTTCTTTTATTCTTTTTTCTTTCTTTCTTTTTTTTTTTTGGTCTTATTCCATGACCAAATATCTTCTTTGTTGTCTTGTATTCCTACACTGAGCTAAGCCATATCTCAGGTAAATCCAGACTTGATCCTGATTAATACCCCAGCTGTGAATGAATCAGGGTGGAGTAAATGATCACTGGGTCGAACAGGAAGACCGGCCCAGTGAAATTAAATTAACTCAAACATGTCAGCCGCTCAGAGACTGATTATTGTCCTCAGCCCTCTCACAAATCTCTCATTTGCCTCAATTTACTGCAAATGGAAAAAAAAAAAAGACAGTGTGGTAAGATTCCATTTTAATCCATATCTCTCAGGGAAAATGTAAAGACCCTGGTATTGTTGGGGTAATTCATCATCAATCTCTAATTTATTATTGAATATAATGCAGAATATAATGTATTAAAGGGTTAATTTAAAAAAAAAATGAAAATAATGTCATTTATTACTCACCTTCATGTCGTTATACACCTGTAAGACCTTTCGTTCATCTTCGGAACACAAATTATGATATTTTGATTAAATTCGATGGCTCAGTGATGCCTCTATAGACAGCAATGCCATTGTAACTCTCGCCAAAAAACCAAAATAACGACTTTTCAACAATATAGTGATGGGGCGATTTCAAAACACTGATTCAGAGCTTTACGAATCGGATCAGTGATTTGGAGCACCAAAGTCACATGATTTCAGCAGTTTAGCCGTTTGATAGGAGATCCGAATCACTGATTCAATTCGTGAAGCTCCGAAGCAGTGTTTTGAAATTGGCCCATCACTATATTGTTGAAAAGTCGTTATTTTGTTTTTTTGCTGCACAAAAAGTATTCTCGTCACTTTATAATATTAAGGTAGAACCACTGAACTCAAGTGAACTGTTTTAAATATGTTTTTAGTACCTTTATGGATCTTGAGAGTTACAATGGCATTGCTGTCTATGGAGGCCTCACTGAGCCATCGGATTTCATCAAAAATAACTTAATTTGTGTTCTGAAGATGAATGAAGGTCTTACGGGTGTAGAACGACATGAGGGTGAGTAATTAACCCTCTGGAGTCTGAGGCTGATTTGGGGCCTGGAGAAGTTTTGACATGCCCTGACATTTGTGCTTTTTTCAGTTGTTCATAAACATATTAATGACACAAGTGTCATTACACTGTATTCAGCACAAACTAGGCTACCATAATATGTGAGGAACATGTGTGTACATGTTTGTGTTTTTGAAGGAATAACGTTTATGCGTGGTTACTGAAAAAACAAAAAACTTAAGTCACTGATATAAGGCCAATAAAAGTATATTAAATCTGTGTTCACAAGACTTTTGGGTATTGAAGGTTGTAGACTAGAGTTTTTGCTTCAAAATTATGTAAAAAATTATGCTGACTACTCTTTCATTTATAACAATATACTGATTTAGTTTTTGTAAGACACTTTTTGCCAAGAAACACGGTATGCGAGGAGGCGTGAATCTCCATGAATAATGGCTCATTCTCACCTGTGAAGACAAAAGAATTGAATAGTAATGACCTGAAAAGACTTGCATATTAATGAGGCATTTCAGTCAGGTAGGCTGTGAAAAAAAACTTCTGTGATGTCTCAAGCTCATCATGGTATATGAAACATACAGAAAAATTTTATTACAATATAAAATAATGGTTTTATATTATACTTTAAAATATAATGTATTTCTGTGATGCAAAGAGTCTGAATATAGGCTTTTAGTTTAAAAGCATGCACATTTGGAGAAATATAGGATTCTCATATGTTTATGTCAATTTTCTATACAGAGGAGTTATTTTTTATTTAATATTCATTGTTATCTCTATGAGCGCTGGTGTTTGCAATTCATACTGCAGCCGGAGGGCGCTCTGTGCATTTTAGTCCACAAATTCACCTAAGAAGAAGACGATATTCCATGAATGGTGTTTACCAATTCATACTACAGCCGGAGGGCGCTAAAGAAACAAAAACTCACTTAAAACTTATCAATAGAAGAAAACAAACAGGAATTTACTGAATGTCTTCCAGAGATCGCTAACCATGGCTTTTTCATCCAGATAAACAATTTTCAAGGCAATAAATACACGATTGAGATGATGAATGCATGTGTTGTCTCTGAATTTGCCTGTGAATAGCGCTGGCTCCGTGGGCGTGGCCGCATTAGTGGGTAATGAGCTGAATCACGGACTTCTGACATGGCTCTCTTTTCATACAGATTACATAAACACAGAATGTTTGTTTTCGATTTGACTTGCACGATTTAAAACCTGACATTTCAACGTTTTGTTAGACATAAGTATGAATTTTTTGTGATTAGTATTCACTAAGTTACACTTCATTTTCTGAGAACTATCAGATTGGACTTCGTTCAGAGGGAGATGAGAGATCACGCATCATGTTAGTTTTCTTTATTTTACAAAAAGCACAACATTTTGTTTTTACTCTGAGTGTATACAAATAAAAGGAGATATTCTATAGTTTCAATTGATGTATTACTTATGTCTCTATGACAAAAAATGACAGAGTATTTTAAGTCTGTTTTGCTGCAATGTGAAAAAAAACCTGCAAAACGCGCCGGTGCGTTTTTAGACCTCAGAGTGTTAATGACATTTTTTTCATTTTTGGGTGAACTAACCCTTTAATTTTCAGTTCAAAGTGAAAAAAAAAAACTATAATTTTTTGACGCATATAGTTTAAAAAGAAAAACTTTACACACAATAATTAGTATGCTATATTAAACTACATTGTGTCTTCAACAAACATAACAAAACTCTCATAACTTTTAAAAATGTGATTATTTTACCCAACATTGATTGCTTTTAGTTCATCAATGCAATCATGCAATCAACTTTAATAAAATTAATTGCAATGGTTAATGATATCCGATAAGGGTTTCAAAAAACACATTTCTGATTTGATGTTGGAACACGAGCCTTACTTATGGGTCTGTGAAAATAGCTGGGTTGGGAAGACAAAAAATATTGGGAAACACTATGCAATTCCTATGAATTGAAGTCTGTAATTCTTCACTCATAGAAGTATAACTCAGATTCAGATTCAGTTGTCTCATGAGACAATATAAAGTACATGTCTCATGAGACAACTGAATCTGAATCTGAATATATATATAGTGTCCTCCACAAATATTGGCACCCTTAGTAAATATGAGCAAAGGCGGCTGTGAAAATAAATCTGCATTGTTAATCTTTTTGATCTTTCATTCAAAAAATTCACAAAATTCTAACCTTTCATTTAAGTAAAACAATTGAAAATGGGTGGAAAAGCTCATTATGAAATAAATGTTTTTCTCTAGTTCATGTTGGCCACAATTATTGGCACCCAATTATTGCAATATCCTTTTCCCAAGATAACAGCTCTGAGTCTTCTTCTATAATGCCTGATGAGTTTGGAGAACACCTGAGGAGAGATCAAAGACCATTCCTTCATGCAGAATATCTCCAGATCCTTCAGATTCCCAGCTCCATGTTGGTGCTTCTTCTCTTCAGTTCACTTTCTTTAGGTTTCAGGTCAGGGAACTGGGATGGCCATGGCAGAAGCTTCATTTTGTGCTCAGTGACCCATTTTTGTGTTGGTTTTGATGTTTGTTTTGGATCATTGTCCTGATGGACGATCCAACCACTGCCCATTATTGGATTTCTAGCAGAAGTGGTCAAGTTTTGATTTTTTATCTGTTAGTATTTGATAGAATCCATGATACCATGTATCTGAACAAGATGTCCAGGACCTCCAGCAGAAAAATAGGCTCACAGCATTAAAGATCCAGCAGTATATTTAACCTTGAGCATGGGGTACTTTTTATCCATGTGTGCACCAAACCCATCTGGTGGGTTTGCTGCCAAAAAGCTCTTTTTTTAGTTTCATCTGACCATAGAAGCCGGTCCCATTTGAAGTTCCAGTCTTGTCTGACAACTGAATATGCTGGAGATTGTTTTTGGATGTGCAAAGAAGGATTTTTCTTGAAACCCTCCTGAACAACTTGTGGGGATGTTTGATTTTTTTTTTTTTTTAGGCTTTCTGAGACTCAAGACTCAACTAATCTCTGCAATTCTCCAGCTGTGATCCTTGAAGAGTCTTTGGTCACTCAAACTTTCCTCCTCACCGCGCATTAGGACAATTTAGACACACGTCCTCTTCCAGGCAGATTTGTAACATCTTTAGTTGATTGAAACTTCTTAATTATTTCCCTGATGGTGGAAATTGGGATTTTCAATGCGTTAGCTTTTTTCTTATACCCATTTTCTATTTTGTGAAGCTCAATGATCTTTTGCTGCACATCAGAACTATATTATTTGTTTTTACTCATTGTGATGAATGATTAAGGGAATTTGGCCTTTGTGTTTACACATATTTGTACTCCTGTTGAACAGGAAGTCATGGCTGCACAATTTCATGCTCATAGTCACCCTGGTGTGCTAAAAAATGTAAATGTGAATGGGAATATACTTCAGAGATATTTTACTCAGAAGATTTTCTAGGGATGCCAATAATTGTGGCAAACATGTATTGGAGAAAATATTTATTTCATAATGAGCTTTTTCCCCCATTTTCAATTCTTTTCCTTCAATGAAAGGTTAGAATTTTGTGAATTTTTTGAATGAAAGATCAAAAAGATAAACAATGCAGATTTTTTTTCAGCCACCTTTGCTCATATTTACTAAGGGTGCCAATATTTGTGGAGGGCACTATATATATATATATATATATATATATATATATATATATATATATATATATATATAT
Organism: Megalobrama amblycephala; assembly: GCF_018812025.1. Taxonomy (NCBI): domain Eukaryota; kingdom Metazoa; phylum Chordata; class Actinopteri; order Cypriniformes; family Xenocyprididae; genus Megalobrama; species Megalobrama amblycephala. The sequence continues at coordinate 28,114,476 of NC_063055.1, forward strand.
ATATATATGAATCAATCACTAAGATGATTTTAAAGTATTTTCAGCTGTGTTTAAGGTTTTTAATGTATCTCTGTACTGTGTATGTTGCAGTGTAAACGTTGTTGCTGCACTATTCCTTAAGAACTCTCTGATCTTTACTCCTAATTACCATCTTGATTTCCCTAGAGGTGTCTCGGCTGAAGTGCCCAATGCTCTTGATAAACAGAAGTTTGTTTCTTTAATTAATGTACAGATTTTTAAAACACAACAATAGGCATAAAGGCAGCTGTGATAGTGGTTCATTCAGTCGTCTCAGAGGACTTTTGTGACGTCTGCATTAATATAAGCTTACAAGTTCCTTACAAGTGCATTTTAGAGAAAATTTCCCATTGTCTCATGTTTAGTCCGCTCAGTGGTTCTTAACTGCTACGTACTGAGTAATACGAATTAGCAGCATGTAGTTACTATAGGGTTAGAGTTAGGATTAGGGTTTGGTTTACGGTTAGTTGCATGTAATTATGCAGAATTTACTGTTATTACTACAGTTAGTACATGTAACAAATATAACAAGGACAGTAAAATAAAGTGTTACCAAATCTTCCTCTTAAAAGCTGATATTTACTTTGCAAAATGCAGTTATATACATGTGTTTTAAATGACATACCATACACTTGAATTCCTTTTATATAAAGCTAAATATATATTTTTAGGGCCCAAGCACCGATGGTGTGGGGACCCTATTGGAATTGCTCCATTTCTTATTATTCTTCTCCAAAATTTGCATTTTTGAGGGCCTAAACATGCTTGAAATCTCATTAAACTTTACACACACGTCAGAAGTGGTGAAAATTAATGGTGTCTCTGAATGTCCCCACAGGGAGGTTTTGCTAGCTTTAGCTCACTTCTGTGGACATTTAACACACACACACACACACACACACACACACACACACACACACACACACACACACACACACACACACACACACACACACACACACTGTTGGTTATGTATATTCATGCTCTTTAAGTCTCCTAACAGGATGTCTCTAAAATAAACTACTGGATGTTGTGGATTGAATCACAGTCTGTTTCTATATCCCGTGTCTATTTGGAACAGGATCAAAGGCCTTGCTCAGTCAGGTTGATATTGAATGTCTTGGCTGATGCTTTAGGGACATTAGTGCTTGCTTTGCTTGAATTACTTGTTTCCTGCTGACCTAATGGAGTATTAACAGGGGGGCTTGGGCTTATTAGACACAGTTTGTGTCCAAGACATCAATGTTATGAACAAAGGCTGTGGTGACAGCATTGAAAAGAAATGTCTCGTTTAAGGACCGCTATTGGATTGGTAACTACATTCTGTTATTCTTATGCCAACGGAGTTGAAAAAGGAAAGAGATTACAAATAAACATACAAGGTTGTACCAGCAAATCTGTTGTTTTAGTATAAACTCATTAGAGTAACAGTATGAAAAGGGTCTGCAGAGTCTAATGATGTGACATTATTTGTAAATGTTGTCAGATGATGTCGTAGAGGTCACACATGTTTTGAATGTCTAAGGATAATGGTGCTGTCCTCCTCATTCTCTGGTCCTTCACAAACAATTATACAAAAGCAATTATCCAGCATGCATCAGTGAAGCGTAACACACTGTGATTTAGCTGCAGATTGGGATCTCTGTTGCTATCATCATTTTGTTCCGTTCTAAAAATGACTCTCTCTGTATTTTTACGACTAACTACACAGGCGAATTAGCCCGCAGTTGAAGCCTGACTTCAAATATTCACTTTTGTGATAAGTCCTTTTTCAGCAGAACAGTCGATTTTTGAGCTTATTTCCTCCATTATACTATGCTCATCGATTATGTGTTCTCACAGTGAACAGACTGGGGTGGAAAGTAGACTGTGGAGGAATGATTCTTTACGGTTATGGTCTTCCAACAAACATCCATCAAAGTGGTTGCTCCCTGCGCAGGGGAGATTTTATATATTCATCTTCATCACCTCAGGATTTGAGCTCTTTTTTAATGGTTTACATATCCTGAAGCAAGGAATGGCAAAACAGTGAGGGGAAACGAAAGCACAGGATGAGCCTCACCTGTATAGTGTTAGATCCATGTTTGGATTCAGTTTACTTTGTACTAGATCGCTCTCTCCATCAGAACATAAAGATTTTTGAAAAAATTAGATGAATGATTTCTGAAAGATTGGAGTAATGGCTGCTGAAAATTCAGCTTTGTCATCACAGGAATAAATTACATTTTAAAATGTATTAAAATAGAAAACTATAATTTTGAATTATAATAATATTTCATAAAAGTTCCATTTGACTGTATTTTTGATTAAAAAAAAATGCAGCATTGGTGAGCATAAGTGACTTCTTTAAAAAACATTAAAAAATCTTACCCACTCCAAATGTTGGAATGGTAGTGTATCTCTAAAATGACCATTAAAGTAATGTAATTTTTTTTCATGTTTTTTTTTTTTTTTTTTTTTAAGAATTCAAAAGTTTAACTTTTGGGTCCTTTAAAGAAAATTCTACATAATACAGTAAGCTTCAATGAACAATATCAATTTAGGACATATAGTTTACGTTGCTAAGAGTGGTTGCTAAGGGTGTTGTGTAGTGATACACAGAACCACTGGGTTCGACATTTCATTCAGTAACGTTAGGCATTTTGATTGTATATGCTGTTTAATATTTGATGATCATGTTATTTTACATGTGCATATGCAATGCTTCTATCACTAGTTTCTGCTTCTTTTTCTCCTGTGTTTTAATCCTTCTACCTAATCAAACTACCAAAGCGGTGTGTTAGCTTAATGCTAATTCCAGTACTCACCAGGTTGCTGAAGCACCTCCCCCAGCATTTATATATATTTTTTTCACTCTGTCGTGGTAGTCACTCAAGGAAACATCATAAAGGCAGAAGTAATTGTTGCCATAGTTCCACCTTTTCTCCATTGCATAATTCCACCTAGCAGCACCAATACCATGGCCTCTCTCTCTCATTTCGCCATGTTTGAAACTGTGCAGAGCTTCTGTGCTCCTATTGGTCAGCTTCACAGATGTGACGGAACCTGTCGTGGAGGACTGAAAAAAAATTAAACACACTGTAAAACCCAATAAGTTTCAGAATGCTCAAAACATTTGAGGAAACTTATTACCTCAAAACATTTAAGTAAACTAACTCATTTTTTTAAAGTTGGTAGAACTTAAAATTTTTGTGACAAGTGGGGCGGGGCTGAGAGCCATGGAAGCGGATCAAGGCCAGTGTGGTGCACGGGTGTCTCTCACTAACAATCCCGTTACCAGCATCCCTTTCCCAACTCATCATAATGTTAATTACATACAGTTAATTTACATAAACATGACATTCAGATCTTGGTTAAATGTTACATAGCAAATAACACACGCTATTATAACTATCAGAGAGATTGTCATTACATACTTGCATATATGTAATCAAACAACATATGTGGTCTTAAATGTTTTGCAGCTCATCCTCAACCTAACCACAGGCTCTACTCTTCACCACAGTGGTAACCCTACAAAACTAACATAACAGAACCCCCCGAATCCCAACATAACTTATATCTCCATATGTTAATCTTGTGCAACAACACACAAAATAACACTTAATTTCAACAGTTATTTATATGGTCTGACGCAAAGCATGCTGGGAATTAGAAATCTGCTGCAGCTCAACTCAATCATATTAAGTTCAGCTTACTACAATGAAATTTTGAGTTCATGCAACTTTTTCCTATTAAGTACAATTAACTTTCATTATTATTTGAGTGAAACAAACTCATTTAATTTAATTAATTTCACTGTTCGGTTTTACAGTGCATGCTAGTCTTTTAGTCATGACATTGTGAGGCATCGCAGACACAGCGTTGGTTGTTGTCCACTATGATACACTATATGAGATGAAACGATCAATTCTTGTGTCCCAAAGCCATTGTCATTTACGAATCACCACAACACCATGCGTCAAAAGGATTGTGCCAAAATTGGGCTGATATTGTGTACTCTGAACTCAGTATTTGAATACTTAATTGTACTTTTAAGTATATCTCGATCAAAAGATTGAGTATAGGTATAGGGCAAATATACTTAGGGCCAGATTTACTAACAGCTTGCACCAGCACAGACCCTCATTTGGTGTTAAAAAACTACTGTCAGGATTTACTAAAGACACGCAGTGAAAAATTAGCATCGAAAAGGTGTTATTTTTGTGGCTGACCTTATTGCATATGCATTTGTAGGAGTTTCCCTTTCAGACAAAAAATTTATGGGAGGAGAATATTTAAATGAATCACGCAAGGTGATTTACTAAGGTTTGTGCTAGTCAATTTATTGGTATTTTCGGCATTATTTACCGCCCAAAAAAAGCATGTCTTAAACCAGATGCTGACTTGCGCTGCTTTTGATTGAGTTGGTCAGGACCCACTTTATATTAAGTGGCCTTAACTACTATGTACTTACATTTAAATTAATAATTTGATACAATGCACTTATTGTGTACATACATGTTTCTACATTGTACTTATATTTTAAAAAACACCTGCATGTAATTACATCTGTAATTAATTTCTGTAATTACATTTATAATTACACTGTTGACCCATCCCTTACACCTTACCCCTACCCTTAAACCTACCCATACCACCAAAGCTTTCCCTAACCTTACCCGTATCCCACCTCAATAGCAGCAAAAGTGTTTTTCAATACAATATGAACACAATAAGTACATTATACTTATTTTTTGAAGTAAGTACTTAGTAGTTAAGGCCACTTAATATAAAGTGGGACCGTTGGTCATTATGGAAATGATGCTTTTTTGGAATTTCACTTTCAGCTAATTTGCCCTGTTTAGTATATCTGTTTCTTTTCTGTTAGTATAAGTCAAGTATACTTAAGTGTAATTTTAATTATATTTCTAAGCAGAAATATACTAATAGCACACTTCTTTTTTGTAAGGGAAGCTAAAATGCAATGTGTAGTGTGTACATGTACCTGCAACCAAGCACAATTATACATTATGATACATTCTATTATTGAAAACAATCTCTTCTAGTATCAAGACATTTGATACTAGGGCAAAGATGGATTTGTATAATGTTTTGGGAATGATTAGCTAATGAGTAGCTTGTCTAGGCTACTTGAGAAACTAGTGCTATATTTGCCCCATTCACTTATGTCCATTCATTGTAAAACCCAGCGCTGAAGAAAAAATCCAAACCTGTAGTGGAATGCATGTTAAAAATCCTGCCAACCCTGTCCGTGTGCAGCTGTGGAAGCCGTTTGGCATCTCTCACCTGACTCTACAGTGAGACGGTGAGTGTTCTCTAGTAGAAAGCCGTCAGACAACGTTTGTCTGTTCAGCTGTCACCTCAGCACTCCTGAGCTGGGCTTACTGACAAAAAGAGACAGACACATAACAGAGACAAAGAGACAGAACACAAGAAAGAACGAGAGGGAGAAAGACACGAGGGAAAAAACAAAGACAGACTCCCTGTGGACTCAGGTAATAGGCTGTCTCTCCAAATGACCATCAGAGTTCACTTCACATTGCGATGATTGCAGGTGAAGGAACGGCAAAGGGAGAGCGACTGAAAGATGGAGCTCTTATTCAGATTGAAATGTCATTCGGAGAAAGGACATATGCTAATTCTTATGTTCTGTGCATTTAGTAAGTGCTATTTAAAACAGCTTCATGCTGTGCTTTGTGTTGTCAAGTTCAAACATAAATATTCAGTCACAACAAAGTGAAAAAAATATGTGTCCCAGAGGAAAAGCTGATCACTCAGAGGTTGCTTTGTCATAGCTCAGGAAATGTAATGAAGATCTCATGTTCCATTGAAGAATCAACTTCTCTGATGCTGCTCGTAAAATTGCTTTGGATAAATATAAATAGATACAAATATGAGTATCTCAACATGCAGTAAGAGTATAGAGATATAAAATAAATGTGAAAAGCATACCTCTGATAAATTTGAATGTTTGAGGTCTGACTTTTGGTGAAAGACTAGAATTTCTCTTCAGAAATTTCTGGTTTTGTTTTCTGCCGAAACATTTAAGAAAGCAGATGTCTCAGTTATGTTCTCCTTTTGATCTTATTGTCAATATAGGGGAAACAATTGAGATATTTGAAGAGATCCCATTTGTGATTTTTCATTCCCTTGGGATGTTGTTTGCTCCGTTTGGTTTTCTGGAATGTTAAAATCATCAGTCATTCACATCAATGCTCTGCTGACCTTTTATGTCTATTAATTTGGCTAAAAGTAACTGGACTTTCCATCTCCAGACAACATTTTTAAAGTCTTATGGTGCGTTCACACCGGACGCGAATGAAGCGGTAAGCGCGAGTGATTTACATGTTAAGTCAATGCAAAGACGCGAATTGACATCCTGCGGCGCGAATTGAGCGATTCGGGTGTTTGACGCGCTTAACGCGTGATTCGCGCGAATCGCGCAAGTTGAAAAATCTGAACTTTGGCGAATTTCCGCGCCGCGTTAACCAATCAGGAGCTTGCTCTAGTAGTGACGTGACGTAGCGAGCTGAGGCAGAAATTCGAAACAACAATGGAGGCATAAAATCATCGTCGCTGTACATCTTCATACATTTATAGAAACAGAAATAAAAAGGATAGTGTTTGAAAGTGAGGAGGTCGGACAATCTGATAAGTTGTAAAAAACGGTCTTTACTCAATTTGAGCTATATATATATATATATATATATATATATACATATTAAGACTACAAGCCAACTAAAGACGACCAATTGAGCTTATTCGCTGTGATTTACAATTATTTCCCCACTGACAAGTTGTGTTTATTCAGAGGAAGTGTGCAGAAAGCAGTGGGAGAGTCTGGGACACATAAAGGAGCGGGAGAGCCCCTCATGACGCAAATTCGCGTCTGTTGTGAAGGGATTTTCACGCGCGAATGAAGTGAGTAAACTCAAAATGTTCAAGCGTCCAACTAGTCGCGTCTGGTGTGAACGCAGCATTAGACTTTTTGAGTCAGGTCCTTGGTCCATCATGGACACAGTGGACTGTAAATACAAAGAGAACATTTCTCCAAAAAAAAAAAAAAAAAACTTGACACGTTTTTTTTTTTTTCTTCCTTTGCTTAAAGTTGTTTCATCTTCACTTTTATATTTTTCATTGACCTTTTAATATTTCATATTTTCAGTTTATCTGCAGTACTCTTTCATGTGATTTTTTTTTTAATAACTGTAATGAAAAAGTTTCCAATCCTTTTCAAATGTCTTTAAAAGTATAATCAATGTCCTTTTGCTTTCAGACTTAATTGTAGCAGACGTTTTGGTCTATTCATTTTAGTTAGGATAATTCATGCAATTCTATCTGTCTGTCTAACTGCAGAATCCTTGACGCTCGGTCAGCAGGTGGAGTGATGTTTAATATGCACTGTTCCATGTTAGTGATCTAATGTGAGTTAGGGACTGTCTGAAGACATATGCCATCTTTCATCACATCTCTACATGTGCACACATCCATGTGTAGCCCATCCGCCTCAGAAACCGCTGCGTGACAGTGGAGCTCGGCGTATGATAAAATGAGACTGACACAGCTTAAATACTCCAATGATCCGCATTGCCCAACAGAAAAGAGGACCTGAGTGCCCCCTGCTAGTATGCAGGTGTCTGAATTACATGGAATGATTGTGAATTTCGAATTCTGGATTAAAGCTCCCGAGAGAGACTGTCAGAAGGGAGTACTGCATGCAAAGGCTGGCTAATTTTTAATTTTGACAGGCACAAGCTTCACACACTCATCGCTGAGGGGTTTTACTGTCTCCCCAACTCGGTTCAAGAGTCACAAAGCTTCCTTTGACAATAAGTATCCACAGAACAGCCAGTAAAATGCAATAGTTACACTCCACTGGGTTCAATTTAATATGCAATTTACACAGTTTTTCAGACATTGTTCTTTTAAGATGAATGCCCCAAAAAAGAACATCTGATGGCGAATAGTAGCAATAACTTTTACATTATTCCTCCTGATGTATTTTCATGGTATAGGGGCCTCTCAACCCTTGTGTGCAGGTAATATAATATTAATGAAATAAAAGTCCACTTGATGTATAAAAGTCACAATATGTATATACATGACATACAAGTTTCAACAAAAATTAAATTAAAATATATCTTTTGTTTACCATAAATGCTTGTCAGTACATTCGACAGTTCAATGTTACCATATAAAGATGTACTACAACTTTCCATTTAATAAAAATTTCAAATTATAACACTTTTTTTTTTTTATTTCATTGAAATTAATATGCAGTTAAGTGTCTGAAAATGTTACATTCAGTACACACTTAATAATTTTGTTTTAAATTATATTATTACCATAATAAGTTCTCTTTTTTAAAAGGTTAAAGTGCTAAATTCTAAAGTTTACTTATTTTTCGCAGGGTACGTTTTATGGCTACATTCACAACAACACTAGCTGTACTATATCAACAGTATGAAGCATGTTTTACCATAAGTTGGTCCTATGTCTCATATATTTGCACTATTGTTCGCCATTTTGTAAGTAAGTAAATTTAAACATGGCAGAGCTATTCAAAGTGCTGAACAGAGTAAAGAAACATAAAATAAAAAACAGAGTAAAGCCAAACAAAACAGACAATAAAACAGGATAATATTAAAATGCCAGGGAGTAGAGATATGTTTTCAAATTTGATTTAAAAAAATGGTAATGGCGTAAGGCGGATGTCCAGAGGCAATTGGTTCCATAGACGGAGGGCGGCAACGGAAAAAAGCTTTATCTCCCTTCGTTTTTAGACGGGAGCGAGGAATAGATAAAAGAGCCCTGTCTGAAGATCTTAAAAGTCTGGAAGAAGACAGAGGAGTAAGAAGATCATTAAGAGCTTTAAAAACAAACAACAGAATTTTAAACTGAATTCTAAAATAGATTGGGAGCCAATGAAGCGAGCCTAAAATTGGGGTTACATGATCATATTTCTTTGTCCCAGTCAGCAGCCTTGCAGAGGCATTTTGTACCATCTGGAGGTGTGTAAGCGATGACTGAGGAAGACCCAGATACAATGGGTTACAATAGTCTAAGCGTGAGGTAATAACCTTCTCCATGTCTTGGAATGACAAAAACGATTTAAGTTTGGATATAATCCGCAACTGATAAAAACTATTCTTAACAACAGAATTCATTTGTTTGGATAAACAAAATTCCTGGATCCAAGTCCAGGATGACACCAAGGTTCCTAACCTGGGAGGAAACTGAGGGGAAATGATTACTCAGCTCCTTAATTTGGGGGGACCAAAAACAATGATTACCGTTTTGTCCTCATTAAAGGGTTAGTTCACCCAAAAATGAAAATGATCCCATAATTTACTCACCCTCGAGCCATCCTAGGTGTATATGACCTTCTTCTTTCAGCCAAACACAATCAGGGTTATATTAAAAAATATCCTGGCTCTTCCATGCTTAATAATGGGAGTTATTGGAGTTTTTGAAGTCCAAAAAAGTGCATCCATTGATTGCACTATGTCTTACGTTATAATGTGCAGTACGTCATGTCATTGTTTATTACATCGCGGAAGTTAACGCTTTTTGGATGTACGCTGAATGCGTATGGCTGTCATGCCGGAAGCTCGGAAGGATATTTTTTCTTACACAAATGCATTGATTTGCTTCAGAAGGCCTTTATTAACCCCTCGGAGCCACGTGGAGAATGTTTTATGATTGATGGATGCAATTTTTTGGATTTCAAAAACTTATCCTCCAGTCACTTCCATTATAATGTTTGGCTGAAAGTCATATACACCTAGGATGGCTTGAGGGTGAGTAAATTACAGGGTAATTTTTGTTTTTGGGTGAACTAACCCTTTAAATTGGAGAAAGTTATTTGATAACCATTTCTTAATGTCCCAGATGCATTCCAACAAAGGCTGAAAAGAATCGCCAGCTTTCAACGGCAGTATCATCAGCATAAAAATGAAATGAAACATTGTGCTTCTTAATGATATCCCCGAGTGGATGCATATATAAGTTAAAAAGAAGCGGACCCAAAATAGAGCCCTGAGGTACTCCACTAGGAGCAGAAGATAAAGAGAACTCTACAGTAGTGCGTACTACAGTAATGTGGGTAATGTGTTTACACTTAAATACACAGCTAGGCATAGTGCACTGTGAGTACCTGGATGATGTACTTATTCAATGATAAAAGAAAAAAAAAGTGCATTGTTGGACACTTATCATTTCCTACATATTGCAGCTAAATATGCTAAAGCCAAGAGCAACTTCAAATGGAATAGAGTACATGCTTCTGTATAGCAAAATAAATAAATAAAATTCAAGTGCTCCATTTGATACCACACTATCCTTATGCATTCTATGGCAGTACATAGTGTATAATGTAAGTGCACAGTGTATACTACAACTAAAGTGACCCAATACCAAAATGTGCAGTATACAACAGATCATGTTTACTGTACATAAGGCTCTACGTGCAATAACTGAACTGTAAGTAATATTAACTGAGATTTTAACATTGTTTTTTGGCTCGATATTTTCTATCGGATGGCATTATTAACACAAATTTGGATTCTCAGATGGTAATTGGATGCCACTCATTGAAATAAATAAACATAATAAGGTCATGTGAAAACAATGTGGAATAATGTACTAATGTAGCATACAAATGCAGTGTAGCATTTGAAATGTTTTACACAATATTTTTCAAAAAGAGGTTAGAGGTCAGAGGTCATACAGTGGGTATGTACAGTGCTAAACATTTTTTTAATAGTCTATAATTATGTCTTGTTTTAGGTGAGGATTTTTATGAGCCATCTCCTTACGAACCCATGACGCCTCACCGACATTCAGATGCATTTCGCCTGGCGTCAATCATCTCAGGTAATTATCAATATTTTCATTATGTATACATTGTGGCAATGTACAGTACTGTACTGTTTGTTGTTGATATTAGCTCCTTTTTATTGCCAAGTTCTTATATGAAACTCAAATTAATTATTATTATTATGTTCCAATACAGACCAGTCAAAGTTTCTTCTTCCTAAATTTTTCTTTTAGCACATTCCAAACATTATAGAAGGAGAAAGGAAGATAAATTAGTCATTTTCCTTTCTAGGAAAAAAAGAAACAGGAGCAAGCGCTTATTCCAGTGAAATAAAAACCATTCTAGGCATTTGTCACCTCGGCATGAGTTAAGTTTAATGTTTAATTCACTGACAGCAGTCATTACAGACAGTAGAGGACAGAAATATTGCATCCAATCTATTATCACAGCCTCACAGAGCCTGGAACAACCAGAATAACTCATTTTTATTCTGATCTGAAAAAAAAAAAAAAAAAAAAAGCCAGTGAAAGACAAATCTCATGCTCAGTATAGAAAATAGTGAATTCAACAGGGTTGTCAGATCCATCTTCTTGCCAATTTGTTGCATAATACTATTTTTGTGTCTTGAAAGGCCTGCTGTGAGTAGCAGCTGAGGTTTGGAGTTTGCATATTTTCTTTCTTTCTTTACACAAAATAAAAACATTGCAGCTGGGAAATGTGGACACGGCCTCCATTGGCTGATCGTGTAAACATTAGTTGATCGTGTAATTTCACAGAGAGGTGAGTTAAGTAGGGTTTAATGTCTTTGTTGACATAATTGTATGTATTGTTATGGTTATCACATCTTCAGTTGATTATATGACAACATAAAAGGGGAAAATGAGTTTGTAGACTGATTTAAAGGGATAGTTCACCCAAAAGTGAACATTCTATTATCATTTACTCACCGTCATGTTTTTCCAAATTATTCTTGCATTTACTGTTTCTTCATATCAAAGTAAGAGTCATTTCTACAGCGAACTAAAGGCTGTAGTTTCTCTCTAAAGAAGTCTCAGACATCACGCCCACGGACCATTGGCTGAACGTCTGATGCATTTGGCACACTTAACTGGAAGCACTTCAGGATTTTCGAAGTCGTCATCTGGTTGGTTAAATTCTAGAGGATGTCCGGGAGACGTGTGTCACGTTCTTTAATGGTCCACCTGGTATGCGCCTAAACATAACGTGGAACAAAACGAAATGTGATTGGTTGCGTTACATGTCAGTCAGACATCCTCTTGGGTAGTCCTTGGCCAATGAAAGCTGCGATAGAGTCCAGACCTTCTGCCATCAGTCGAGACTACATTGCGTCTCACTCACAACCTTCACAGATTGAGATGGCGTCTTTTGATTTGATGTGACAGCCCGAGTCATTATTCTAGACGGCTGTGTCTGTTCATTTACTAAAGAGGATGAGAGGAACAAGTGGACCGCAGCACTAGCACTGACATATTGAGGGTAAAGCTGGCGGACCCGCTCAGCCCGTAGCCGCTCCCTGGTGGGAATCTCTCCCAACCTGGAAGTGGAACAGCCCTGTGTGCCATATTTAGGATCAGGCAACATTAATTGTGACCCCTTAGTGCTCTGGCTGCTGTGATGCACAACCGTGGATTTATATATCACTGGAAGCACCATTGTGTTACTGATGTACATGCAGTAAGTGGATAGTATTAGCAAAGTAAAATCCTAAAACACACACGGGGGAATCCACTAAGAATGAAATGCGTATTAATTTGTTAAAAGACACATTGTGACATGTGAAGTTACATACATGTGATTGTAACAACATTGGTTTGTCACATTCTGATATATGAAGTCAAATTATGAGAAACAAGGACTCAATTGCAGGATGTAAAGTTACATTGTGATTTATAAAGTCAAAACTATGAGAAACAAATACACAATTGTGAGATATAAAGTAACTTTGAGATTTTGCACATTAGTTACATTAGTTACATTCTGTGATATGAAGTCAAATTACTTGAAACATATACATTTGCATTGAGATTTATAAAGAAACAAGTTCACAATTGTGAGATGTAAAATCACATTGCGATTTTGTGAATTTAAAGGTGCCATCGAATGAAAAATTGAATTTAACTCGGCATAGATGAATAACAAGAGTTCAGTACATGGAAATGACATACAGTGAGTCTCAAACTCCATTGTTTCCTCCTTCTTATGTAAATCTCATTTGTTTAAAAGACCTCCGAAGAACAGGCGAATCTCAACATAACACCGACTGTTACGTAACAGTTGGGATCATTAATATGTACGCCCCCAATATTTGCATATGCCAGCCCATGTTCAAGGCATTACACAAGGGCAAAACATCTGGATGTGCACAGCTGAATCATCAGACTAGGTAAGCAAGCAAGGACAATAGCGAAAAATGGCAGATGGAGCGATAATAACTGACATGATCCATGATATCATGATATTTTTAGTGATATTTTTAAATTGTCTTTCTAAATGTTTCGTTAGCATGTTGCTAATGTACTGTTAAATGTGGTTAAAGTTACCATCGTTTCTTACTGTATTCACGGAGACAACAGCCGTCGCTATTTTCATTATTAAACACTTGCAGTCTGTATAATTCATAAACACAACTTCATTCTTTATAAATCTCTCCAACAGTGTGTAATGTTAGCTTTAGCCTGTTAGCCACGGAACATAGCTTCAAACTCATTCAGAATCAAATGTAAACATCCAAATAAATACTATACTCACAGGAATCGATGCATGCATGCAGCATGAATGACGAACACTTTGTAAAGATCCATTTTGAGGGTTATATTAGCTGTGTGAACTTTGTTTATGCTGGTTAAGGCAGTCGAGAGCTCGGGGGCGGGGGAGCGTGAGATTTAAAGGGGCCACGCACAGAATCGGTGCATATATAATTATGGCTCAAAATAAACAAATTCACAATTGTAAGAAATAAAAATTGAGATTTTACATAGTTGGGTCCCATTCTGACGTATGAGTCAAATTACAAGAAACAGTCACAATGAAAAGATATAATGTTGTATTGTGATTTATAAAGTCACAACTACAAGAAACAAATTCACAACTGTGAGAAATAAAAATTTAGATTTTACACAGTTGAGTCTGATTCTGATGTATGAATCAAATTACAAGAAACAGTCACAATTGAAAGATATAAAGTTGCATTGTGATTTATAAAGTCACAACAACTACAAGAAACAAATTCACAATTGTAAGAAATAAAAATTGAGATTTTACACAGTTGAGTCCGATTCTGATGTATGAATCAAATTACAAGAAAGTCACAATTTACCACTCACAAAGACCCGCCCCCTTTAGCTACTGTTGCTATTTCCGACAAGCCATGGCGATCTCTCACGCAGTGAAAAATACATCGCGGAGCAAAGAGGACACTGACAATGCGTCGTCAGACAAGACAAAGCAGGTTACTTTTGATATAAAATTTTGTAATTTTTAAAGACATTTAAACAATAAATACCGTTTTGTGGCTCTTGGATGTGTCGTGATAGATTGCTGTAGCGCCTCATCTCAAGTGGCTCGTGAACCGATCATCTCTTCCTACTAGTTTATTTATAGCATCAAATAAACATGAATGAACATCATTAGAAATGTTGTTTCAAACGTGGAAAGATGTCATTACACACCATTTTACAAGTTCAAATCCGCCTATGTTAATCTGCGATCTCCCTGACTGCTCTGTCGGACAAAATGGCGGATTCGGCATTATGATTGGTTAGATCGCCTGTCAATCAAATTAGTCAGTCAAATTAGTCAAAATGTCGCTTTTGTAAGATGTAGTTACATAGTCATTTTGTAGTCACAATTCAAAGAAATTAATTTACAAGTACAAGAAACAAAGTCACAGTTGCTAGATATAAAGTGTTATGAGATTTAAAGTATCAATAGCTAGAACAAAATTTGCTTGAAAAAACATGGTTGCTGTGTTGAATACCTCTGTAAACTTTCCCCTCGCAAAGGTCAACAGTTCAAGATCTCAGAGCACCACTTTATGTTGTGGTTCACACTCTGTGTTCAATTTGATAGATATCAGGCCAGGGCAAAAAATATTTGTCTGCCTGAAATATGACAGAGCGTTTTATGACATGACATAAGACTCTCTTCATGGGTCATTTCAGGTGTCGATGAAGACTCTATTAACAGGAGAATCTTCTCTCCTGCTCGTTCACTTTCTTTTTCATTTCTTTTGACAAATCCCTCAAGCCTGGTGAGCAGAAACACTTTCCAACAGAATAAGCCACTCGAAAAAGAAACAGATAAATTGAAGAATAGAAAAGGTAGAATATAAATAGATGAACCTTTTCAGGCACAGTGGTCTGTGAGAAATCACCTATTATTTTCTTACTCTTGAATTTGCATTAAAGTAGGAATCTTTCAGTTTTGTGACATTTTATGTATCTCAAAAGCTGGGTGTGCACAGTCTCTTGGAGATTATGAAAAACAAAACAAAACAAGCTAAACTAGTTAGATTTTTTGCAACTATTCTTGATGCTAACATCAACAGAGTTGATGTCATAAATGTCATAAAATCATGCTATAAAGATAAAATATAGCTGTTTTTATATAGGAAATTAGGTGGATTTGCACAGCAACCACTGTGGATATACAGGAAAAACCAAATCATATGACAAAATGGTGGTAAGCATTCTGTGTTTGATCAAATTGAGCAATCTTTATAATATACTATACATGGTCAAATCATTTTGACTGGAAAAAAAAAAACATTTGAAAGATATTTCAATCAGTGCACAAAATAAATATACACTCAGTGCAGTGTAGTGCTTTTCACTTTGAACTTTGAGTGAGAAACCACCTCAAAAATGCCTGCATAATCATGGATTTTAGTTTGATGGTTTTTTACCCATTCATCCTGTTTGAAAGAAATAGTGACTGTGCCTGAAATGGTTTGAAAAGAGATTATGGTGGCATGAGACCATCATCTCTGCAGGTTCAGAATAATATGGTCGTGCAGTTTTATTATATTGATAGTGGCTTCCAGATTTACACTAGTTTCTGATCAAATCTTTTGCACCAATAAAACAGCATTCAGACTGACAGTTTGAGCGATAGCGGTCTCTTTTATAATCATTTCCTTGAGTTTAGTATCTTTGTGTAGTGTTTATTCGTTGCTGTAATGGAGGTCCACTCTTATAGTCACGGCCAACATTACTGTCACAACAGGCCGATGAAGAAGGTAATAATAGTGTAAGTAATAAAAGCAAGACTTTATGAGCTTTTTGCTCATATTAAAGTGCACACATGCACACAAATATATGTGTGTAAAGGGAACTGGGGCATTGAGATTGACGATTTTATGATAATACAATTTACTTCATGCATAATGTAAATAAGAAATTTAAATATTGGTGTTTATCATTAAAGTTGAGTTAAGATTAGATGAGTTATGTAATTTACCTGTTAAAAACATCTTAATCTTTGTGATTCACTTTGTCTTTAATGCCTCAAGCATTTTTCTATTCTGAGTTCAGCATTGGAAATTATTTGGTATATTTGCCAGGCTAAGTCCTTAGGGGAGATGAAGCGATAACTACATGCAGTGATGCTCCGACTGCATGCAGAGCCAATGATTCCTCACACCTGGCATTGGAAACTTTCTAGAGATTTCTGGCTGAAATTAGCAAAAACTGCTGAATATGTTCAGTTCTTATAGCTCATGTTGATTTTCCAACTTACAAAATGTTGATTTTATATTTAGTTCATTTTTGAAAGCAGTTTCTTGACAAATTTGCAGTTATAAAGCACAGAAAATCCCAGTGACAATATCACCAGTGGCATATTCTCATAATATATAGTGTCAATACACAAAATTTACTTCTGGTCAGATTACTATAATCAATAAATGTAATATGCATAAATGTGCACAAAAATATAAATCAAAGGGAGTTTCTGAACTAAAAGTCAAGGGACGTGTTTGACACCAAATTTTAATAATGAACCCCTCAAAAAAACTGAAGAAATATGTATAACCTTTCTCATTTTCAATCTTGCAGCATGCATATATTGCTACAGAACATTACGTTTTATGAGAACACAACCATTCTGATAAACTTGTGCAAAACTGTAAAGATTTTTACAAGTTAGTGTAAAACATAACCTTCAGCCACTGAGACCAATTCTCTCATTCTCGCCCCCCTTCATTCCCTTCAAAGGGAAAACACTGTTAACACACCCAACACAACCTTAGTTCAAGACATTGTTATCTTCTCTCTTCTTCCTATTACCTTGCGCATACATTGTTTCTTTTCCCTTTACTGCTGGCTATATTAACTGTAAAAGCACATTTGAAATTCATACTTCACTGTTGCCTTTGTGCCCCTTCAAGGGAGAAATGTAATGAGACTTTGTTTACCATGTGGCATCCCTGTCAGTAGGGAATGAGATATGGTCGGCGTTATACAAACAAGCCTGGGTCATAGCCGCTGATTATTAAACCAACAACAAGACGGTGGCTTCGTGGTCTGTGCTGATGCTAAAAGTTTGAAGTAAACAGGTTTTAGACTTCAGAAGTGTCCACACAAAATCAAATGAGTCAAATAATGAGGAGTCAAATTTTCCTGGATGTTTTGAGATAAAAGAGATTATTACTATAACTTTCAGCAGTCAAAACGTATTATTAGTAAAAAAAAAAAAAAAAGAAGCAGTTTACTGAAATTCTTTACTTCTGCAACAGATAAATACATTTTGAACTGCCTACATATGCACATCAATGACACTTATTCTGTGTATTTTGAAACTCTGACTATACCATTCAATACATGACTCATTTGAATCTTTTGTTTCGATTCAGTGTATCAAACTGCCAAAGTAAAATGCAGTAAACGAGGCTTTGTTACATCATAAGTGTTTTGAAACGTTTCAAAATTCCAATGGTTCACGTGACTTTGCAGTTTGATACGCGCTCCGAACCACTGATTTGAAACAAAAGACTCATAAAGCTTTGAAGCTTCATTAGGCAGTGCTTTGAAATTGTTGACTAAAGTTGTTTTTTTTTTTGTTTTTTTTGGCACACAAAAATTATTCTTGTCACTTCATAACATTACAGTTGAACCACTGTAGTCACATGAACTGTTTTAAATACATCTTTCGTAGCTTTCTGGGCATCTGAAAGTGTTAACCCTTAAATGCATGACTATTTCACTAATCATTCTTACATACTCGGGTCTTTAGAGACCCGGATCTATATCTAACATGGATGGATCTCTACCTGTCGCGATAATATAAAACTCCTCTGATATTAGAGTAACAATTACAGAAGAATAAAATAAAGCATAGTTTGTTACCTTTTGGAGCTTGGAAGGGCTCATTTTGAGCAGATGTTTTATGTCGTCACCACTGTCCTTGTCAGAGCTCATTTCCCAGTACACGCGAATATGAGCCCAAACTACATAATTTTCAACATCTTCAAAATCAATATTTTGATCGCTGACAGCTTCACCAGATCCATCATGTGACAGTGACACGAATATTTAATTGCTTTCAGTACTCTGCAGTAAATCGCTGAGCCATTTCACATTTTGCAAATGATACTTCCTATTCTCTCGTTTTCTGTCTGAATGAAATTTCACTTCATCGTGTATCAGATATTGGCAAATATACGTACACTTATACACACCACGGGTCGTTAGCGACCCTATACAATTTTTACAAAAAATTATTTTATAATTTTATGATTTTTTTCTTGTTATATTGTTTATAATGAATTGATTGAGGGATACTAAGAAGGTTGATGTCTATCTTTAAAAAAATGAATGAGGAGGAGGGTAGTGCATAAAGACCTGAGGTATCTTGCTGTCAATGGAGGCCTCACTGAGCATTCGGATTTTAGCAAAAATATCTTAATTTGTGTTCCGAAGATGAACGAAGGTATTACAGGCATGTAATGACAGAATTTTCATTTTGGGGTGAACTAAACTTTTAATATTAGTTAATACATTGACTACCATTAACTAACGGGACCTTTTTGTAAAGTATTGCTCATGTATTTTTATATAGAAGCAATTAAATTCCTTAGATCAGTATGAGGAATGAACATGGTAATAAAGAGCATATTGTGTGGTTTTTGTTGCAGAATTGTTTTACTAATATTATAAGTGAACCTCAGGGACCCATTCTGTACAGCAGACTGAAAAAGTTTGGATCTCTCTTTCCATCGCTGCTTTTTGCTCTCTTCCTCTCTCTCCCAAATAAGTATTATAATAGAAGGAGATAATGAGTAATGAGAAGTAAAGAAAGGCTTCCCATTCTCCTCGCAGCAACAGTAGGAGCTAAAGACTTTCTAACGAGCTCACGCACCTCAGAGGAGATTACATCTAAACTGTGGCACTTCTCCTAATTGCAATCAACCTAGGCAGTGCCAAGAGCTGTGAATAACCCAGACTGAACCTGCTGTCCCTTTAGCCGTCCATTACACAAACCATGCATTAATCACACATTATATGCCTGTGAGTGATCTGTATGGTAGCCTATGCTTAGTATGGGTATTTGCACATTAAATAAACCCAGATGCCTTATAAACTCATACTAATTAATCAAATAATACTTGTTACAGATAGTATTTGTGACCTGTGGTCTACCAGCAGGTCATTTTTGGTCACAATTTATTTTATAGGCTACAGAATTACAAGGCACCCTCCAGCATTCTTGCTGAGAGGAAGAAAAAAAAAAAAAAACTGTAAATCCTTTTTATTCCTTTGTCACTTTCACTTTTTGTGACCCACATGGTCCTCTCTAGAGGAGGTTTATGGTTTTCTATTTCTCTCTGATGTCAAATAAAATTCCATGTGTCATTTGTTGTCATGATTTGAATGTACATGTAAGAAACTTTTTGGTTAAATTCACTGAACAGTTGCACAACTTTTGTCATGGACTTGGGGCTACTGTGAATTCCTGTCTATTTGATATTTTCAGGATATCTGAACATCTCCAGATATTTTGTCCCATTTCCTTCTGTTCGGTTTCTATCCCTTCTTTAACCAGGCAAATGTTTGTGCATGCTGTGCTGCAGCATCCTCTGACCTCCAGACGCTGGACGCTTTTTTTATGTACATTCTCACCAACCAATTTCATACCTCATTTACGGCTTCTTCCTCCACTGTGAGACACACCTAAAATTGCTCTCTCACAAACACACACATACACACACAACAAGAGAGCGAGGACTGCTGAATCAAATTTGGAAACACTCTAAAACCATACTGTATTTTTAGATCCGGGTAACCTTTGCTTGCCTCTCATTCAGATCATTGCAAATGGCTTTTGTCGATTCAGAGCAAGAACTTTTAAAGGGTTATTATTATTATGGAAACACAAGATTGCACCAATTACAGGATACTTTTCCGACCTCGTAATGTGTCAGTCTAAATAGCTGTAGATTATAATGTTCTTATTCAGTGTTTTCCAGGAAAAATATCTAAAGTATAAATAAATAAAAACCATCTAAACAAGATACATTTAAAACAATATTGCTTTTATTGTTAATATATAGTTAATATATAGTTAGGTCCTTTACATGCAATCTGCAAGCAATCATAATTATTATTACCACATGGCACAAACTGATTGGCTTCTGCTGATCCTGCAGCAGATCTAACTTGCCAAGACCAAATACATTAACACTGCCTTATACTACAGGGCTGCTGAATGCTCGAATCTGATTGGTTGACGAACATTCTAAGGTGTTCTAAGGAAACGCATGGCTAAAGTAGTTCTAGGCAGGTCTTGACCGCATTACAGTTCCATATCACTTCGCCAAATGATTTCAGTTATTTCAAAAGGTCCTTACAACCTACAGCAGCAAAAGAAACAAACCCCGCAATGACACTGAGCAAGCAAATAAATATAGTAAACAATAGGATAAAAATGACAAATTATTGTCTTCGTTTTTGCCACAAAATATGTTTTATTATGTCCTGAAAGGTCATATTTTCTCTCCCGCACACACAATACACTACGGACACATATTCACACAGAAACATGTTGTCCTCGCTGCTCTGACAAATTTAGATTTAATTTTACATTCTACATGTTGTCACTTCTTCTAGAGTCTCTCCATTATTGTCCGACTCCGGTTTGAACATAAAAGGCTAAACAGTTTCTGACATTTTCAGTAAGTCTGCGTGAGATAGGAGCTGCTAGTGCTAACACGAGCTCTTGAAACTCTGCTTGGGAGCAACAGGTCATTTGCATTTAAAGGGACACCCACACACACACAAAAAAACTGAGGGTTTTAACATGCTATAAAAAATTATCTGTGGGGTATGGAGTACCTCAGGGATGACGCGTTTTTGTAGGCCAACCCGGAAGTTAGCGGCGCACGGGTTCCCTCAGTTGAAAGCCTATGCATTTTTCCCATAGACTTTTGGAAAATCGCAGAAAATATGCTCTGTGTTTAACAAAGGGTCATGACACTTACACGTTTTGTCTATTAAGAAAATCTTTACAAGTTAAAACAACATAAATACATTTTGAAGCCTAAATAAAGTCGTCAGATATAAAAAGCTAACAGTAGGCTATAAACAGACTACAGCACACCATAGTCGCGGATCAACATCGTCACCACCAAGCTTCTTCAAACTGTATTTAACCCTCAGGGGTCTGAGGTTTTTTGGGGCCCTGGAGAAGGTTTGACATGCCCTGACATTTGTGCTTTTTTTAAGTCTTCATAAACATATTAATGAAAAAAGTGTCATTACACTGTATTCAGCACAAACTAGGCTACAATAATATGTGAGGAACATGTATGTACATGTTTGTATTTTTGAATGAATAACGTTTATGCATGGTTATTGAAAAAACAAAAAACTTAAGTCACTGAAATAAAGCCAAAAAATATATATTAAATTTGTGTTCACAAGACTTCTGGTTATTGGAGGTTGTAGACTAGAGTTTTTGCTTCAAAATGAGGTAAAAATTATGCTGCCTGCTTGTTCATATAAAACAATAGAGAGATTAAAATTTTCTAAAACATCTTTGGTCAAGAAACACAGTATGCGTGGAGGCGTGAATCATCATGAATAATGGGTCATTTACAACTGAGAAGACAAAAGAATCGCATAAAGAGCTCTAATGACTTGCATAAATAATGAGCTCTTTCAGTCAGGTAGGCTGTGAAAAAAATCATGTCTCAACTCATCATGGTGTAAATCAAACATACAGAAAAAACTGCAATACTGTGAAATATTATTACAATTTAAAATAATGGTATTCTATTATATTCTTTAAAATGTAATGCATTTCTGTAATGCAAAATGTCTGAACAGTTATGTTACCTCTATGACATTTCATATAGGCTTTTAGCTTAAAAGCATGCGCATTTGGAGAAATATTGATGGATTCTCATAAGTTTGTCAATTTTCTATACAGAGGAGTAATATTTATTCAATATTTATTGTCTTCACTATGAACGCTGGATACTGTTTTCAATTCATACTTGCAGCCGGAGGGCGCTCTCTGTACACCTTTAGTCCACAAATCCATATAAAGAAGAAGAAGAAACAGGAACTAACTGCATGTCTTCTGCATGTTAGCTCGCTAACCATGGCTTTAACATCCAGATAAACACTTTTCAAGACAATAAATACACGATTGAGACGATGAATGCATGCATTGCCTCTGAATTTGCCTCAGAATAGCGCTGACTCCGTGGGCGTGGCCGCATTAGCGGATAATGAGCTGAATCACCGGCATCTGACATGGCTCTCTTTTCATACAGATTACATAAACACAGAATTTTTGTTTTCGATTTGACTTACACGATTTAAAACATGACATTTTAACGTTTTTTTTTTAGACAGAATTCTCATTTTTTTGTGATTAGTATTCACTAAGTTACAGTTAATTTTCTGAGAACTATCAGATTGGACTTCGTTCAGAGGGAGACGAGAGATCACGCATCATGTTAGTTTTCTTTATTTTGCAAAAAGCACAACATTTTGTTTTTACTCTGAGTGTACACAAATAAAAGAAGATATTCCACAGATTAAAATGTTGTATAGCTCTTAATTGTATGTGCAACATTGACGGAGTATTTTGAGTCTCTTTCACACTGGTTAGAAAAAAAACGCCGACCCCAGAGTGTTAAAAAACGTTATTTAAAAACGTTCGCCGATTATGATCTGCGCTGTGTATGAATACTTATCAACTTTTTCATGAGAAATGCTGTCCAAATGTCCTGTTTGTCATGATGACGTCTAAAGTCCTCGCCAAAGGAAGTAGTCCCTTTTAGCAACTTGTTAGCAACCGCCGTTTTTAAGACACAGTAAAGGTTTAAAAAATCACAAGCGGGTTATAACTGGTGTGTTTTATGTCATAGATCAAAACGTGAAAATATTTAGAGGCTTTGTTAACCACAGACCTTATTTCAGGCGATTTAGCAAAAACCCATTCAAAAAATCCATAGACTTTACAGCGTTGGAACCGGAAGCCCTAAAATGCTAACTCGCTTCCGGGTTTTGCCTACAAAAATGCGTCATCCCTGAGGTACTCTATTTTGAGCTAAAATTTAACACACTCTCTGGGGACATCAGAGACTTATTTTACATCTTGTAAAAGTGGCATTATATGACCCCTTTAAGGACAAAAACCTGACAAATGTCTTGAAATGGTTGTATTTTCAAATTCAAAGAGGTTCAGTAAATGTACTTCTGGTGTTTTTTTGTTTTTTTTTCTCTCTCTCTCTTTGGGGAGTGAGGTTACGAGGACGTGAGTCTTCATGCGTTGATTGCACTTGCTTTAAATTGTATTGATTGCATGCAGGACTCCCTCCAGTATTTAACTGTAGCGAAACTTGAGCTCAGAGGCAATCTGTTATTTCATGATTAAATATCTGACAAATGCTTGTATATGCTTCTAGCAAGGATGCCGATGGTAAAATCAGAGTCCAGATCTCCGTAAAATGTATAAATCTGTAACTCAGATGAGGCTTGTCTTTAATAAGTAAGGATATGTTTAATGTAAACATTCCCATGTCTTATTAATGACAGGCTTCTGAACATGCGTTATTAATCATTACTTCGTAAATACAAGACCTCTGAGCAATGATGTCTACTCTGAAACCAAGATAACTCCCTACAAACATCAAGATAGTTATTAATATCAATCAGTTTCAAAATATCTTCAAAGGACTTCATGAAAATCCCTAATGTCCTTCGCTGCCATAACACATGGTAATTTATATGCATACTCCCTTTTTATTTACATAAATATTATATTTCCACTCATTTAGAGTAAACAGTTCAGACATTTAGATCATTAGCACTTTATTCATAAGTAACAAAAACCCGTTCGGAATAAAATTCATCTTTTACTCTCCACAAGGGGTCTGATAAACCATCTGTTCTCAAAGTTATACCAACACCCACTGGGTTTTATTAGTTTCTCTCTCTCTCTCCTTCTCTCTCCAATCACCAGAGCTGCCGTCAAGGCTGGAGACGCCATTAGGGCAACATATCAATGCCGACCTTCATACACTTTTAGAGGTCCAGAACTTCCCCCCAGTCTCCAGCTGATAGTTCCCCAATCCCCTGAATGCTTCTTTCAGCTGCCTTCAACTGAACACTTACAGGCGTCACACAGCTGGATACATGCCCTTGTTTCCCTTTTCCCACTTTTCTTTATCTTGATTGTACTTATTGGAGTTTGCACAGCATATACACCACTTGAAGTTTCAATAATGCAAAGGTTTCAGTGGGGTTTTAGATAATACATTTAAACATCTTTTGGTTTTAGCAAGGGTACAGCTAATGTTTCATGCCCATTATTTTTTCAGGACCTTGCTCAGCGAAAGGTTGGGATTACATGGGATTATCCACAGCGAGTGCTCTGCCCATTCAAACTCAGGGTGCATGTGCAAATTTTTGAGCCAGAGGGATTTTGAGTGTAATATTATGTGTTTAATGAATTATATATATATTGACATTGATAATAATAAGATATTTTTCTTGAGCACCAAATCAGCATATTAGAATGGACACTGGAGAAATAGACTGGAGAAATGGCTACTGAAAGTTCAGCTTTGCATCACAGGAAATTATATGTGGTCCATATAAGCTGCGAATGCTCTGCATACCCAAGGCATTCTTGGACTCGCTAATTAATAATAACACTATAAATTACTATACATTCCCTTGTTTGAGGTGTACCATAAAGCTTACATGATAAAGTTTTGTTAATATGTATGCAATTGTCCCTCATTTACTTATTTGCCAACTGACGGTAATTTTCTTCAAATCTGTCAGTTACGGAGGGTTTCGGGTAAGCAGATCCACAATAGCTTCAATGAAATCAATGAAAATCACATTGTATTTGATATAAAACTAACTAGACTAAATCAAAGGAAAAAGTCATAACTGAAACTATTTTCATAGTATTTCATTTTCTCCATTGAGAGATTTAATTTTTACAAAACTTACAAACTGTTAAAGACAGACCTGCTGTAAGTAGACCTACTGTAACTATTGAAGGTTGTTAATCAATAGCGTAGACTATGTGTTTGTTAAAGTCATCGATTTGCTTTATTTCAACTTATTTTTTTTTTTAACCCTTTGACACATACGATCACACCAGTGTGATTAGAACGTTCAGTGCATCACGTGATCAAATGCCAAATTTAAATGTGCTTGCGCGCTTTGGCTGGCGCTAGTGTTTTCCACCGCATAATGTTTATTTTAGGTTTCAGACATTTAAATACAAAACAATACATTTAGAGTTTGTAAAATACACAATGATGTCTATAGAAGCGGCAATAACATGCCTTTAGACGACAAGTTTTATTCATGTAAGATACACATTGTGTAAGTAACTTTAACGTTTACTCTATTCTTCTCCCAGTTCACAGGCTCACTTACTTTCATGTATTTCGGGAGAAGTGGATGAATTCGCATGTCGTAAATCCAACAGATCTGATTCTCTGCACAAACTAACATGGCGGCGCACATTGCACATATAGCTCATCTAACGCGAAACACAAAACACATCCACTTGCACATATTTGACAATCGGAATATCAGATATTTCATGCTATAGTTAAAGGGATAGTTCACCCAAAAATGAAAATTTGATGTTTATCTGCTTACCCCCAGGGCATCCAAGATGTAGGTGACTTTGTTTCTTCAGTCGAACACAAATGATGATTTTTAACTCCAACCTGTTGCCAGTCTGACAGCTGTATAATGGGTGTCAATGGAAACACAATTTATAAGAGTCAAAACATATACATGCACAGACAAATTCAAATGAAACCCTGTGGCTCATGTGACGGCACATTTATGTCCTAAGACACGAAAAGATCGGTTTGTGCGAGAAACCGAACAGTATTTATATAATTTTTTACCTAATACACCACTATGTCAAACTGCATACACCAGTGAGGTCTGATCGCAGTCTGACAACCGCAGTGATGTCTAGCACTCATTGAAGTATATACGCGAGACATCACTGCCGCTGTCAGAACGCCATCAGACCTCACTAACCGAGTGCTGAACGCAGTTGGACATGGTGTTTTAGAGTAAAAAATTATATAAATACTGTTTGGTTTCTCACACAAACCGATAGTTTCGTGTCTTAGGACATCAATGTGTCGTCATGAGCCACAGGGTTTAATTTGGATTTGTCTGTGCATGGTTTTTTTTTTGACACTTATAAATTGTGTTCCCATTCACTCGCATTATTTGACTGACAGACGGCAACGGTTGAAGTTAAAAATCATCATTTGTGTTCTACTGAAGAAACAAAGTCACCTACATCTTGGATAAGCAGATAAACATCAAATTTTCATTTTTGGGTGAACTATCCCTTTAACAAATTTGTGTATATTTTGAACAAAAAGTGAAAAATTAAATAAAAGCAGATCATCAGTCATACAGCGCTATTGTGGCTACGCCGGTGTGTCAAGTAACAAGCAATGATGCATCACCATGGAAAAAATAAAGTGATACGTTCTAAATAATGGTCGCCTTGAAAAACTCACGCTGGGGGCACAGCCAGAATATTTGAATATTTTGAATATATTTTATTATATCTTAGGCTACTTATATAAAATTTAAATTTATAACAGGCTACTAATATTTATTACATTATAGTTACTTTTAATTCTTAATTAAAAAAAAAAAACTTAAGACATACATACAACCAAGGATCAGTAATCTCTGATTTAGATCTGAGTATTTAAGCTGTTGCGCCGCACAGGTGAAGTATGTCATTTCTGCGACACTGGTGGCATCTAGCAGAATTACAAAAATAGACCTACAGCATATTTTGGAAACACCCCTTTCGCTCGCCGCCCCTCCCTCAACTCAAACATCACAAACACAGCTCTTACGGGTGCATGCTTGAAGGCATGTCTCAACAGGTAAATGTAGGCTTCTTTCAATAAAAGGTCCAACCAATGCTATCTCATGACCAATTCGTAAGTATTTTATGAAGTGGCTAATTCATACAAGTTCACTCGTACAAATTCATACGTTTTTTCTAAACCCCAGTGATGGGTAGGATTAGGGGCAGGGTTAGATCATTCATACGAATTCATATGAATTTGACAACTTGTACGATTTAGCAAAAAAACGTACAAATTTGTATGAGTGAAGTCATACGAATTTGTGTGAATTAGTCACCTCAAAAAATACGTACAAATTGGCAATAAAAATACGTACAAATCAGGTTGGTCCAACATATTTACTCTCTGCTGTGTTGCTATGTGTCATGAGACTAAGCAAGTAGCTCTCTATTTAGAGCGAACGAGTCTCGCTTATTACAAACCGATCCAACGTATCTGTACCAGGCAAATTTTTGCGCTACCCACATGACGCATCATCCAGCATACCTGGTTAATTGTCCTCAGGACCAAAATGTAGTGTTTGTTCAGGTTTCAGGCCACT
Source organism: Megalobrama amblycephala (assembly GCF_018812025.1). Classification (NCBI taxonomy): domain Eukaryota; kingdom Metazoa; phylum Chordata; class Actinopteri; order Cypriniformes; family Xenocyprididae; genus Megalobrama; species Megalobrama amblycephala. Next base: position 28,142,271 of record NC_063055.1, read on the forward strand.
TCCTGTACATTATGAGGACATCCAGCTGTCCAAATAATTCAAATCACTAAGTAAACTTTTTATTTTATTTTATTGAAAATGTAAAAATGCAGAATTATGTTTAGGGGTGGGGTTATGATTAGGGGACATACAAAGCCCAGTATTTAAAAAAAAAAAAAAAATAGGTCTGTGAAAAGTCTTCATAATGATAGGCCTGTGTGTGTGCTTTGAAAGCATCCCAATTGGGACACAGAGTTGGAATCAGATCAAAGAGTTCACTGTTGTGCTGGAGTTGTCCAATTCATCAGACAAGGAGTGTATGTGGGACAGTGCATCTGATTGTCTCTTTTTTCTTATGCACACCCACTCTCAATTCCCCTCTCACTCTCTTGATATCATTCTCACACACAAAAAAAAATCTCACTTATCTTTCCTGCTCTCCTCTCATAGGCATACATTCTGGCACAAGTAAAGGCCAGCCACACTGCTCAGATCCCAGCCGCCCATGCAACCCTTGTCTGGACGCCACCAAAGCCTGCAACCTCAACGAAAACTGCAAGCGTCAGCGCTCCAACTACATCTCCACCTGCACCCGTGCGCAGACGCAGGGCCAGCAACCCTCACAGTCTCAGTCACAGGACAGCTGCAACCGAAAGCGCTGCCATAAGGCCTTGCGTCAGTTCTTTGAGCGTGTTGACACGCAATACACCTACGGGCTGCTCTTCTGCTCCTGCAAGGACCAGGCCTGTGCTGAGAGGAGGAGACAGACCATTGTACCCTCTTGCTCATACCTGGACAAGAGCAAACCCAACTGTCTTCAATTGCGCAACACCTGCCGCTTGGACGTCCACTGCAGGTAGGCAAGTCAATGCGTTTTATAATGTAGACCTGAAATGAACTGACATTTATTCATTTAGCAGATGCTTTATCTAAAACCACTCCCCATAGCTACAAAACAAGTGATTCATCCAAAGAAGCCCTTAACGTAAAAAAAATGTCAGTTTCCATAAATCTGTAACTCTTAAATCTTTATTTATAACCATAGCTTTCCCACAATGTCGCCATGGAACAGTGACCACAAACTTATTACAGGGAAAATCCCCTTGGATCTGGGGTTACAGGGATAGTTCATCCAAAAAATGAAAACTCTGTCATTATTTGCTCTTCCTATGTCATTGCAAGTCTGTATTACATGTTTTCTTCCATGGAACACAAAAAGGGACATGAATAGAATTAATTGAGACTTCAAAAAGCTTCAAGCTTCAAAAAGGACATAAACATATAAGCATCATAAAAGTATCATACAAGTATGCAGGGTGCGATTTGTAGGGGGGGACGGGGGGATTTCCCCCCTTCTGGTCTATGTATCCCTGCCTCTGCTGAATAATTTTTATCCCCGAGGGGGATAAAAAAATATCCCTCCCGGCTGATGCTACTCCACAAAACACCAACAGGGCATACAAAATACCAAAAATAAAAATCTTTTTTTTTTTAAAACATCGCCAAGTAAAATGCTGCGTTTATATAGAACTGTCTCAATACCAACACAACAAACGGGACACTTTTCAGACGCGCATTCCGACTTCGCCTCAGCGCCAGGCACCAGTCAAACGAGGCCGGAAATGGTAGGCTACAGGTGACGACGAGGGAGCTTCAGTTGAACAACAGTGAACTGCGGTCAGATGAGATGTTGTTAGGCTATGTCGGTAAAACTCAGAAAAACATGACTGTCCAATCAGCCATTATACTGTGCTCGTGGCGCGCACTCAAGAATTGCATGCGCAAATGCGCCGGCGCGCTGCATAATTACTTTATTATAAAGCGCAAAAGAAACTACGAACAATGACTGTCGTTGTTCTGTTGTAAGTTAAGTCATGAAATTACCAAACATGCGATTAAAGCTGCCTCAAAACTGTGCATGCATTTATTTGTTGACATGGTTTTAAATTGTTATCCAATTTGTTGGCCTTAAAATGTCTTAAAAATGCAGATATGTACACCAGGGAAATCAAAATTTTCTCGGGGGACCATGCCCCCGTACCCCCCTTGCAAACTACATTTTCTGACCTAGGTAATTATGAAACTCTGTGTACGGTCCAGCTTATATTCTATCTAATGAAATATGAGGTAAACGTGCATTTCTCCAAATGTGAACACTTTTGGACTAAAAGATCGTATGTGTATGCACTGTGATCAAAAATAAATGGGACCAAACGCGATTGAATGTAAAGCTTTGTGTCTCGTTGTTCTATTGATAACTACCGATTGATTTTGCAATTCTATCAGAAATTAAGAATTATTAGTGTCATAGTGGTGTGAATATCTAAGCTATTTAATCCCCTCTGTTTTTTTCACAAATCGCACCCTGCAAGTATGCCATACAACTTCTGTGGTGTATTTGATATTCTGAAGTGTTAGCAGAAATTTAAGTCATTATTGACACACAATCTTAAAAAAAAATAAATGACTGTATTATATGGCTTCATAATACTACTTCCTTTACTATGTAGGGGAAAGTGGGGTGAGTTGTGCCAGTTTTTACTCAAAGTGACTTTAAAGTGAGGCCATGGCAGTAATGCCTTCAACTTAAGAATGTACATATATTTCAGGATGTGTTGCATGCCTGAGAACAATAACTTTGGATCTGAAATAAATTGTTTCAGAAATATAGCTTTTGGAAAAAAAGTGGTCTCGTGGCACAACTTGCCCCTGGTGCGGGGTAAGTTGTGCCTTTGGGGAGAATACGTAGGGGTAATTTGTGCCAGTCATTTCTGAAGTAAAACAGAACATTTTAATGTTATGAACTGTAATGCTATATGAAAGCAAGACAAATTCAATACAAAATTACTCATTTAAGGTTTATTTAGATATTGTCACCCTATTAAACTGTTGGAATAGGCTAAGTCATATTTTGTAGTTTTTGGGAAAACACAAAAAAATTAAATACACAATATATGATATTTGTGAATCATTTCAGGCAAAAAGGCTTTGGCAATAGATGCCTGTTGACATACATAGAACACTTTCTGTCAATTATAAGAATAACATAAGAATACGCCATGTTACAAATTATTATGCAATTGACATATCAGTAAGATTTCAGTAGAATAAACATTCAGATTTTAGTTTTTCCTAAGAAAATGTTTGTTTGTTTATTTATCCATGTCTTATAACTGGTATCAATCTCAGACAAAATAATTTGCCAGGTCTATGGAAACCCTACTTAGAGGTTGTTCCACATTATTAAGCAAGTCACAGTTTTCATGCAAAATGGGGAGGAAGAAAGATCTTTCTGAAGATGAAAATACCTGTTTGCTGCTAAACACTGGCTTTTTTTATAGCTGCCCTTTTAATACAATTCATTTTTTTTGACAGGAACTTTCATTAATAAGCCTTTATCTGACCGAGTTCTGCTGTGCTCTAAATCACTCACAAATCTAATTCGATAATCTCCATTCAGTTTTCACACAATATTAGTTGTTTTCATGCCTTTTGCACAACATTGGACCATTTCATGCTTTTCATCTTCAGAAAGTGCGTTTTATAAGTGCGTGGCATGATGGGTTTTGGTCTAAAATCAAGAATGTCACATAGTTTAACTGCTAAAATGTAAGAGTACAATGTACAATTACAAATTAATAATATGTTGAAAATAATCATACGTGGGGATGAGTTGTGCCACTGGCACAAATCACCCCGGACCCACAAGTTTGAAAAACTAGCATGATCCAGCAGTTAAGAGCTAACATCATGCTAACTGTATAGACTCATTGTGTAGCCTGCTAAAGCACTAAAACATGTGTGAAATGTTTTCAAACTTATCTATAATTGTTCAGACACTACAATCAAAAAACCTTGATCATAGAAATTTTACTTTGAATTTTAGCTAGTTTTTTTTAGCTAAAATGTGCTTTCCTCTCATGCCATGTGTCTCTCTTCTTTGGAGGATGAGTAAAATGGATGGCTTTTCAAAATTATGTGGTCACATGACCAATTTCTTCTATGGTTTTCCAGAAACAATGGGTGGAACTACTTCCCCCCTGGCACAAATCACCCCACTCTTCCCCTATATATGTGCATGCTTCATGCTAAGTTTAGAGGCTGTGCTGTATCGTGAATAAGTCACGGCTGAACGAGGGCACAACACGAAGCAGAGTGCCTGCAACCCCTTCAGTCGTGACTTATTCACAATACAGTGCTAGCCTCGAGTACCTTATTGCTTTTATAAAAGGGTTACCACACAATACAAATATTAAAGCCAAAATATGTATCACTGCAACTTTCATGAAGTAAACTTTCACTAAGGCTACGTCCACACGAAGCCGGAGCTTACCCTAAACCGATCTTTTTTTTTTTCCTCGTCTCAAAAAATATCTGCGTCCACACAAAACCACAGAAACGACTCAAAATGATGTAGTATACATGCCAGACCATTATGCGGCGCTGTAATTCTGCCACAGAGATACACTTAAAGCAGCAAACAAGACTTGGAGCATGCTCATAAACCTTGTGCGCTGTATACAAATTATAGTAGGAAGCTTAGAAATAACGCTTTATTTTGGCTCAGTAGCTTCTGCAGCACGAACACAAGCATCTAGGGCCCTATAATACACCCGGCGCAATGCGACGCAAGGCGCAGCGCAAGTGTGTTTGCTAGTTTGCGTCCAGCGTTGTTTGCGTTTTCCCGTTCAGCGCCACGTCCTTAAATTAGTAAATGCATTTGCGCCAGTTAGTGCGCCCATGGGCGTGCTGGTCTAAAAAAGAGGTGTGTTCAGCCGGCGCATTGCTATTTTAAGGAGCTGAAAATAGACTGCGCCATAGACCAACTCAAACCTGGTCTAAAGTCTAAAGTCAATGGCGCAATATTTTTTTGTTAGAGCACGTTGGTAGAAACTGCACCTCTGGGCGCGTCCACAGTGCGCGTTGACTTTGCTTATTACACACAGGGATGCGCATCACACAAACATGCCAAATATTAAAAACAAAAGGATTACAGTGTAAAAGAATATTATTGTGTAGGCTACATAAATATAAAAATGTAATGATGAATAGTCATTGCGTGTATTAGAATTAGGCTACCTATTTTCAATTCAGCCTATTACTACTTATAATGATGAACGAAATTGGCTAATTAATTGAACAATCGTGCCAATACACACACATATATATTACAGTCCGCCATGGCGCGAGCGCATCTCTCTCTTAAATGGGAGATGACACTCTGATTGGTTTATTGAACGTTATGCCCATTACTCATTAAGAGAATAGGGACAACCCATTTCAAAAATGCGCCCGGCGCACGGACCGTTTTTCCGTCGTTAAAATAGCAAAAGTGCACCTGCGCCGTGCGCTTTACACTTTGCGTTTAGATCGTTAAAATAGGGCCCCTAGAGTCTGCTGTTTTGTGCTGTTAGCGCCATCTGACTAGGGCTGACACGTGGGGTGATGACATCATCGTTTCAGAAAATATACGGATAGGCCGTCCACATGAAAACGCAAAGACGCCGTTTTCAGATTTATCCACTCTGGGACCCGGTTTCAAAAAAAACTTTCGAAAACGCCGGATCCGTGTGGACAAAACGCCTATCCGATACAAAATTTGTGCGTTTTCGCAAAAAACGTGTGGACGGGGGCCTAAAAGCCTTCCTTCCGCTGGAAAAAAGTAGTCCCTGACTGTGAACAGCAACAGAAGTTACATTATTATGCCATTAGATGGCGGCAAAGACTGTCTTTATGAGTGTGTCAGTCAGTTGCAAAGACTTTTACATTAAAAAGACTGAATTGTTGTGAACACGGAACAAGACGCAACTGACAAATGCTTTGACTAGCTCCACCAGTCACGGGAAAACCCCTTAACTGTTAAAAGGACAAGATAATACATCGGACATTTAAACAAATTTTTTATTATGAACATAGGACTGACCTGAAGGAAAATGCTAAATCTGAATGCAGGTAATAAACTCGCTCAATCGATCTCTTTCTCACAATACTCTTCTACATAATACAGTAAGCTTCAATGAACAAAATCAATTGAGAACGAACAGTTTACATTGCTAAGAGTGGTTGCTAAGGGTGTTGTGTAGTGATACACAGAACCGTTGGGTGAAGGGGTCATAGCCGTGTTTTATCGTGAATAAAACACAGCTATTGACTAATCAGAATCAAGGACAGGAACTAACCGTTTTATAACAATCAATTTCACTTTAGAGGATTAGGAGTAAAGACATTTCAACATATTAAAAGATGTCCAAGATATTCTACAAAAACTTCATTCTTAGGTTTTAAGGATAAAAGAAATTCATGTGGGTTTCAAACAGCGTTTTGGATGAACTGTTCCTTTAAGTGCCTTGCTCAGGGGCCTCAGTAGTGCGTTGTGCTCAAGGGCTCAATGATATTGGCTCACGGCTCACTCTTTGCTGAACCAGCATCCTTCCAGTTAACTGTTCTGGTCCTTTAACCACAGCAGCATGCCAGAAAACAGATACTAGATTTGAAGTACCTGTTAAATTGAATGTAAAGTAAATGTTTTTATATTTACATACCTTGCACTAATTTTCCATTTGATTTTTTTAGGTTATGCCCAAAGCGTTTAATGTTGCTTTAAAATTAAAGTCTGCTCTTTCCCTCCACCATATTCTATTAGTGCCTTGAGCCTTCGCCAGGAAAGTAATTGCAGACATTTTAAGAACCTTCTATTAGAAACAGAAGAGACTTTCTGCTTAATTGACATGACAGTGTTCAATTAGGCTGAACCGAACATTAGTACATCACTTTTACTGTGTTTCCCTGTGATTTAACAGCCAACCGTTTTTATTAACACAAGCTTATCCACTACCACTTACCAGTGGACCATTGCTGGATTACTTTGTCAATGCCTGTCAAGAAATCAGGCCTCTGTAAAATGAGAGAGTTTGTACACAGAGATTATTATATATTTTTTAAGTTTTTAAGCTTTTTTTATTTTAGCTTAGATTTAGTAGAGTTTTCTCATTTCAGTTTATTTCATGTTTTAAAATTTTAGGCCTGCCAATGTTCATTTAAAATAATTTTTAAAATGTTTAATGCTGTTAAATATTCAGAACAGTCTAGTGTTACGCAGATGGATTGTAAAGGTTTCACATTTTCTAATATATATGCATCAAAAACTAAAATTAATTTGTTTTAGTTAGTTTTGTAGTTTCATTTTAGTTTAGTTAAAATGCATTTAGTTCAACATTTGGTGCTGATACACCAAAGGAATGGAAGCCTGATCATTCACAAGCCTGAAAGGGTCATGCTTATTATATGCAAATTACAGAAGTGGCATCGAACATAGATTTCGCTTTTAGTCCACACATACCGTGAAACATCCCGACGCTTAATCCTTGGCTGTGTTGGAAGATGTGGGTAGATGAGCAGTTATCTGTAATTCTCTGCAATGTAGCTGAAATAGCCACATAGTGTGAACAGCTGATATGTCAGAATATTGCATTTCAAAGAAAACTATTCATTTGATTTGATACACGTTAATGTCTTTCACAGACTGAGACAATTTGGTCTTGTAATGTTAACATGGCCTTTGGTAGTAATGTGTATTTAGCAATGAAGATAAGTTCATTGAACACATATGCATAACCAAATAATCGCTGAAGCATTAATGGCTACAAATTATACGAATACCCCCTCCAACGATTGAAAATACGTAATCACGCAAGGACACACATGAACACATTACTTATAGAACAGAACACACTGTTCCTGTTGTTGCTTTTAAATAAGTGAATGCGTAGTTCAAGTGCTCAATCTGGGAATCATCTGTACTGCATGTTTCCCTGCTGATTTTTAACTTTGAAGCTGTATGAAAGCACTTTGAAGAAGAGATCAGAGATATAAGTTGACTAAGGATATGAAGCAGCATTAATGAGGATTTTTAAGAAGACTGATTTGTTCTTGCGTGTCGTGGATGTGCTATGTTTAGCATTAGTGCTCTGCTGCACCCGATGTACGCGAACAGTCATACAGTCAAGACTGCAGAGGATGGACATAAATCTCTTCATTGCTCTGTGTTTTTGTGTGGAGGCACGTCTGTGGAGGTGTTTATGTGGGTGTATGTTTATGTGAAATAAAAAGACAGATAATGTAGGCGAAAAGGCATCTCTTCCCTCTTGTTGACTGCTTCGTGTTTGGGATCAGTGAATCGCGGCAGGATTTACTTTTTCACACTGCCACGCAAACCAATAGTGTTGCCAATTATATGTACAAATATTATTTATAATATTACAAATCATAAATAACTGTAAACAGAACATCCATATTGTGTTGCACTGTGGGATCATAGCGTAAATAGCTGGGTTTTGTTGGAAGTCACCATTATGGTGATCAGTGTTCATTTTGACTTCGAACTGTAAAAAACAAAAAAAAAAAACTTAATAAAGGACTTTTAATCATAATTAGCTATATATATATAAAAACAGTTAGTTCCTGTCCTTGATTCTTATTCACGATAAAACATGGCTATGACCCCTTCACCCAACGGTTCTGTGTATCAATACACAACACCCTTAGCAACCACTCTTAACAACGTAAACTGTTCGCTCTCAATTGATTTCGTTCATTGAAGCTTACTGTATTATGTAGAAGAGTATAGACCTTTTTCACACTTCCGTGGTTTTTTGGCTTCCGGAATGATCCACGTTGGGTAAAAGTTTTTCCGGTTACAGTGATAGATAGCCTCGATCAGAACCAGCTCGGGAATCAAAGTCGTTTTACGAATTAAATGTCATGAAAATGTTTGAACGTTCTTGGTGAATTATTGGTGAGACTACAGAGCTCTCATTAAGAGCTTAATTTAATAAATAATTCAAAGTGATGGCGGTTAAACTGGTTATATTCTTTGTGTCTGTTTGGCGCGGCTGTGCATTATCGCGCTCTATGTGCTGTAAAGATAGTGCGTGCATACTAGCCATCCTAAATAGTAGTCTATGTGACATTAGTAATATTTAGTACTATTTAGGGTGGATAGTATGCACATTGGGATGTATAGAGTATTTTTAGCGACGTGCTGGGGAAATGATTGGCAGCTCCCTTATCACGCAAGCCTGATCCTCTGATTCATAAAAGAGGACCGCTCGCACCCTGGATATTTCTGGATATATATAAACACTTCAGTCATCTCTCACTCATATTTTCCTGTCGTCATCATCATAAAGTGTGTATTATGCACAATATTATTGTGCTGTTGCAACATTTATGCAAAGACTGATAGTTGTGTACAGTGTAGTGTTGGAAATTAATTATGTCTTACTAGTTTAATCATTTTAATCGATCAGGGTATAACATATGCTTGAAAGTGCTCAGATTTAGCATTTTCCTTCAGGTCAGTCCTATGTTCATAATAAAACATCCGTTTAAATGTCCAATGTATTATCTTGTCCTTTTAATAGTTAAGGGGTTTTCCCGTGACTGACGGCGCTAGTCAAAGCATTTGTCAGTTGCGTCTTGTTCCGTGTTCTTACTCAATGTAAAAGTCTTTGCTACTGACTGACACACTCATAAAGATAGTCTTTGCCGCCATCTAATGCCGTAAAAATGTAACTTCTGTTGCTGTTCATGGTCAGGGACTATTTTTTCCGATGGAAGGAAGGTTTTTAGTTATTTTACTTCATGAAAGTTGCATTGATACATATTTTTTGGCTTTAATATTTGTATTGTGTGGTAACCATTTTATAAAACTCTGCTTCACGTCATGCTTAACAACACCCTTCAGCCGTGACTTATTCACAATACAGCACAGCCTCTCGTACCTTATTGCTTACTTATAATATTGTTAAATTCTAATACCAAATTCTAAAAACCATCATATTTCTTGAACCCTCTAGAGCTAATTATACAAAAGATCTCTTGAAACAAAATCTGTAAACTAATGTGCATTACTTTTCAAAACAGTAATTCAAATAGTAATACTTAAAGGTGCCCTAGAACTTTTTTTTAAAAGATTTAATATAAGTCTAAGGTGTCCCCTGAATGTGTCTGTGAAGTTTCAGCTCAAAATACCCCATAGATTTTTTTAAATACATTTTTTTAACTGCCTATTTTGGGGCATAATTAGAAATGAGCCGATTCAGGGTGTGTGGCCCTTTAAATCTGGTGCTCCACGCCCCAAGAGCTCGCGCTTGCCTTAAACAACATAAAAAAAAGTTCAAACAGCTAATATAACCCTCAAAATGGATCTTTACAAAGTGTTCGTCATGCAGCATGTCTAATTGCGTAAGTACAGTGTTTATTTTGATGTTTACATTGATTCTCTATGAGTTTGATGGTGCTCCGCGGCTAACGGCTAATGCTACACTGTTGGAGAGATTTATAAAGAATGAAGTTGTGTTTATGAATTATACAGACTGCAAGTGTTTAAAAATGAAAATAGCTACGGCTCTTGTCTCCATGAATACAGTAAGCAACGATGGTAACTTTAACCACATTTAACAGTACATTAGCAACATGCTAACGAAACATTTAGAAAGACAATTTACAAATATCACTAAAAATATCATGTTATCATGGATCATGTCAGTTATTATTGTTCCATCTGCCATTTTTTGCTATTGTCCTTGCTTGCTTACCTAGTCTGATGATTTGGTTGTGCACATCCAGACGTTAATACTGGCTGCCCATGTCTAATGCCTTTCATAATGTTGGGAACATGGGCTGGCATATGCAAATATTGGGGGCGTACACCCTGACTGTTACGTAACAGTCGGTGTTATGTTGAGATTCGCCTGTTCTTCGGAGGTCTTTTAAACAAATGAGATTTATATAAGAAGGAGGAAACAATGGAGTTTGAGACTCACTGTATGTCTTTTCCATGTACTGAACTCTTGTTATTTAACTATGCCGAGGTAAATTCAATTTTTGAATCTAGGGCACCTTTAAATGTATAAAGTAATGAGTTACTTGATAATCAAAAAAAAAAAAAAAAAAAAACATTAAAAAAAAAAAATTCTGATTACGTAATGCATGTTACTTGTAATATATTACCCCCAACACTATATTTATGACTTATGATTTCCTCTGCATTCACATTTTCCATTTTTATCAATTCACCCATCTTGAATGACAGATCACTGTTTGGATTGGCGTTATTAAACATGAATGTCACAGTCAGCTTAATCTGTGCTTCAACTGTACTGGGCCAACTAACAATAAGCCTGCCTCCCCATCCATCTCCACAATCCCCATCCGTCCTCGCCTCATGGCTTGAATCCATTGCAGTGGAAATTGGCCTCACATCATCTCTCATTGGCCGCGCTGCGATCGGAGCTGTGAGGGATGGCTTTGTCTGAGCAGAGGAATACATGATGAACTCGGTAATGAATGACTCTGCGGGCTCATACAGGGCTCGACTATTTAAAGCCACAGTTGGCGGCCCCACGACCTCACTGATTCAACACTGTTTGGGTCAATAGCCTCAATAGCCTTATTCATTGTCTGTATCTCCTCCCTTCAAATGCCTCTCTAGGTCAATGGCTTTTGGTCTTGGAAAGGAGCATCTGAAATATGTGTACATTGTGTTTGGGTGACATGAAATCAAATCCTGGATTGCAACATTTTCTTCTTCCCCTCATTTCCTGTCTTTTCTCTGGGGCTTAATTTGTGCCGGAACAAGCCAGATCTAGATTTTAGTTGATACCCCTGCATGCCTCAGAAGACAATTTAAGCAACGTAACACTTAAAGGGGACCTATAATGTCTCTTTGCAAGATGTAATGTAAGTCTGAATGTGTCTGTGAAGTTTCAGCTCAAAATACCCCACAGATCATTTATAATAGCTTGTCAAATTTGCCCCTATTTGGGTGTGAGTAAAAACACGCTGTTTTTTTGTGCGTCTCTTTAAATGCAAACGAGCTGCTACTCCAGAAGAGGGCGGAGCTTTAACAGCTTGCTCTTCAGTTGCTCAACAACAAAGCTGGAGAATCTCACGCAGCCAAAATGACGATTGTCAGAAAAGGTGTTCAGCCTTACATTGTTTAAACTGGAGTCGGACACTGATGGAGAGACTCAGGAAGTTACAAATTTTAAAATGCATTTGGATGTTTCTTAAAGGTGCTCTAAGTGATGTCACGCGTTTTTAGGCCAAAACATTTTTTGTCACATACAGCAAACATCTCCTCACTATCCGCTAGCTGCCTGTCCCCTGAACACACTGTAAAAAAAACACGGTCTCTGTAGTCGCCACAAGCTCCGAAAACGGCAATAAAAACAAACTGGTGCAGCCTGGACCACGAATCATAATAAACATGCTCCAGCCAATAACCGACAAGAATGATTTTAAATGCGCGTTCATGACTGTTTCAGGAAGCACGGAGGGGAGGGGAAGGAGGAGGAGGAGGGAGGGTCTAGCTAGCTTCTGTTTTGTTTGACAACACTTCGAACGTCAACAGAAAGTTACTCCACCCAGGATCACTTAGAGCACCTTTAAAGGCACTCTAAGCGATTTGACGCGTTTTTAGGCCCAATTTTTTTTTTGTCACATACCGCAAACATCTCCTCACTATGCGCTAGCTGCCTGTCCCCTGAACACACTGTAAAAAAACACGGCCTCTGTAGTCGCCACAAGCTCCGAAAACTGCAATAAAAACAAACTGGTGCAGCCTGGACCACTTAACATAATAAACATGCTCCAGCCAATAACCGAAAAGCAGCGTCAATACGCAAGCTACTTACATTTTAAATGCGCGTTCATGACTGTTTCAGGAAGCACGGAGGGGAGGGCCAGGAGGAGTAGGAGGAAGGGTCTAGCTAGCCTCTGTTTTGTTTGACAACACTTCGAACGTCAACAGGAAGTTACTCCGCTCAGAATCGCTTAGAGCGATTGTGGGTAAATTTATGTAGTTGCTGTGGAGTTGATTCAACTCATCGACTAGCATGTGCCGTCATGTTAATCTTTTGTGGAAATGAATGCAAACTGTGTTGAATTGACCCTTGTTTGTGAAGCAGGCATAAAATGATGGCATGGTAACAACACTCTACTACAACAACTCTTCCTCTTCTCATATGTATATAAAACATATGTTACCTCAGTTCTCTTTGGAGGAAATCCAAATATCTATGCAATCCAGACATGTATCCGCTTTTTCTGATGATAAGACAGAGAAAAAACAAACTGCTAGCCATTGTTTGTTTACGCTCATGGAACCTTCTGTCAGTCACCTTCTTGATGACAACACGCACGTTGTTAAAGACTGTGAGCGATGAATGATCGGGTAGCAACGCGTAGTCTGACATATTTCTTGTCCATAACACGACAAGATTTTTGGAGTTAAAATCATATAATCTGACACAGTGCCTATCGTAACCAACAAAAATATTATGTAGTCTGAACCCTGCATTAGGATGATATTTAAATGATTCGTTTTATGATCAAAGTACTTCAAAATCCTGATGTATCATATTTGATACTTTAATTTTAACATTATTTTGTTTAAAAACAGAGATGTTCACGAGTCTTTTATCTGGAGTCCGAGTCAAGTCTGAAGTCTTTAAGCTGGAGTCTGAGTCAAGTCTGGAGTCTTTTGTCATGAGTCCGAGTCAAGTCTCGAGTCATTAAAAAAAAAAAAAAATAAATAAAAAAAAATCCTAGTTTATCCTAGTTGTATTATATAGAAAAATTATATGATCTTTCTATAATCTGTTTTATTTGAAATTAAGGTCCTATGATTTAAGGGATAATGTACATCCAGTTTTTTGCTTTATAATCCATTACAATGTACAAAACAGTCATCCTGGCAACACAAGTAGTCATTTTCAATACAGCCGCTAAACGGACACAAGATGGCGCCAGTGAGTTTGTTATACAGCTGTTTGTTATACAGCTTCGTTGTTAGTGACGACATTCATTATCAGAAAATATCTAACTTCGGAATGTTTAAGAATCTCAATATAAAACTCTACACATGCAGATTGTGATACGTTAAAATATGAGCTTTAAGTAATAAATGGATTAAAATCTCTTTCTATCTCTCTCTCTTATGGACACACATTAAGAAATAGAAAAGCTGCAAATAATATGAAGATTGATAAAACGTAGTGCTAGGTTTAAAGTCTAGATTTTTTTTGTTCATATTTTAACAGGCTGGCTATTCAAATGAGCCATGCAGCTACACCACAATATAATAGTTAGTTGTGTGAGTTAATGTGACTAGCCTTTGTGGATGCGATGTCTCATAAAATTTGATGATGTTGTTCCGGTGTCTTTAATTGTTTTCCCACATTCTGTGCATCTAGCTGATCTGACGTGATAATAAACCCAAACGAAAGAACATATGGCACGGTGGCTCCTATCTTGTTGCATGGGACTCTTATTATGACATTTCGGAGTTTATGCGCATGGACATACGTAATCAAATTCTATGGCAAGAGTCCAATCTACCACGACACGTGAGGAAATATATGTGACGCAGATATTATAAAACCATTTAAACACAACACAAATTCTTTCTTTATTATATCAGTAGTTAAGGGTAAAAGACTTGAGTCGTTTTTAAAATATTCCGAGTCAAGTCTGAAGTCATTTCAGGTCGAGTTCGAGTACGAGTCTGAAGTCTGTTAAAATGCGACTCGAGTGCGACTCGAGTCCGAGTCTCTAACTCGAGTGCCCATTTCTGTTTAAAAATGATTTAAGGATGATCAAGTAAACCTAAGTTGCTTCAGTCCATTAAAAACAATGTGTACCATGATCTGTTTTTAGAATTGTACTAAATACCTTTTACTTGGTAAACAAAAGTATAAACTATCAATCAGATGACAGAAGGCGTATAGTACATTGTGTTCAACAGGATTTTCAGTAGGTTTCACTAGGCTTTATAGGGTTAATGGCACTATCCTCTCTTTTTTGGTAGTCTGTATTCCTGCTTTCATAAAGCATGTTGAGCTTGAGTTGACTGCCCCTAACCATGCCCTATTTATGTCAATATGACACAACAAATTAATTCATTTGTATTTTAGCCCAAATCCTAGTCCTGGTATTATTTGTGTTATGTAATAGTTTCAGCAGAGGAATAACTGAGATTTTTAGCAAAACTCATTTTTCATTCTTCATCTTCATTTCTCGTTCTCATTCTTCAGTTGCATTTTGAGCAGAGTGAAAGTTCATGGCATATTTATTTTTTTCAGAGGCTGAATAAGCAGCATGACTACTGATATGATTTGTTTATTAAGGTCTAATGTTCACATACTGCTTGACTTATCTAGAGTTTGTCAATGCAGTATTTGATGCAAGACTCTTGAGTTTTTATGATTTAATTAAAGGCAAATCCACCTGACTTTAAAAAGCTTAAGCCTTTAAAGTGCCATAAAACATAACTGCAGCTTATATTTTATAGTGCTTTTGTGTGGACACTAAAATAGTTATCTTTCTTGGGACTTTAATATGAGGCCATATCACCACAATTATATTTCTGGAGGTTTAAATGGAATTGCATATGGAAGTTTAATTGAGATCATATTTCTCTTATTGTTATGTTTGTTTTACACTGTCATTTATGTGATTAATGTTACTGTTACTATCCTCAGGTGTAATACATAGATGATGGCTTTTTAATTGATTTTTAAGTAGGCGAATGGCCATACATTCCAGACCTAATGGTCTATAAAATTGTTGTACAGCCCTGCTATAGGGGGAAAAAACAGCTTTTAGCAGCTAAGATTGCTGGTCTTCACTGATGTGAACTGGTCTAGCTGGTTATCAGCTCATTTAGCTGATCAGGCTCCCAGCCTGACAAAAAAAAGTAAAATAAGTACCCTAAACCCCTTTAAAACCTGCAAACCAGAGCAGCCTGACCAGCTTAGCTTCGCTCAAGTCGTTCTGTCAGATCAGATGTTTCAATATCTCCAGTTCTGATGCATTCAGAGGTCTGTTTTAGGAAGATTGTTATTGTAGCTTCTACTCCTTACAGTGGTGATTGGGAGCATTGTGATTTTCTTTCTTTTTTTCTCAGAATGAAGAATGTACTTTAAGTCTAGCACTCTGGGCGCCCATTAGCACAGTATCTGAAGCAATTGCATGAGTGTTTTTTTTTTTCTCTCTCTCTCTCTCTCTCCCAAATACACATTTTTTAGCCCTGATTTATAGTACAGGAATGTTGTTTATCTGTTTTGATGGGGACTGGTGGTAGGCCAAATATAGGAGCAGTCAAAACTGGTTTCAAGCATACAGTCCAGGCAAATAAAGCACAGAATGACAGGGTTAGCTATCGATCCCTCCACAATAGGAGCTGGGTCATGGTTCAGCTGGAGAAGTATGGATCTGACAGGCTTTCGTGCAGTAGGATGTGGTGTGTTTTCCAAATACGGGTAACATGCCAAATGAGCAGTCTGTCCCACTGCTGAGTTTATTTATCTTTGCACAGCAATGCCAGATGTGAGAGAAAGACTTAAATATGCTTGTTGCAGCAACTAAGGTAAGTGAATAACAGGGATATCAACAAATTTTCAAAGTCAATTTTCTTTGTTGACCCTTGACTTTACAAGACATTCTAAAATGTCACAATGACTCACAAGAAGGTGTGCAGTGCAGCTTGATGTCTGCTGTCTACATAAGGGGCCGTTCACAACGAATGTGTTCTTATGTTTATAAAGATGAGATGCAGCACAGCTGAATCAAAAAGTCTTAGAGGCGTTTCAGCTTAACATAAAGTGAAATATGTGAAAATGTGAAAAAGTACGATTTAGCATGCTTTTAAAAATAGTGCTTATTGTGGAAATACACTGCCCAGCAGTTTTCTACTCTGTAAAGTCTACTCCAGCACATCCCAAAGACTTTCAATGAAATTAAGGTCTGGACTCAAAGGCGCCAATTCATATGTGAAAATGATTCTTCATGCTCTCTGAACAATTCTTTCACAATTTTAACCCTGGTGAATCTTGACATTGTCATCATGGAATATGGCCATGATGTGTCTTCCTACATTGTCGTTTAACAAATGAAAAGCTACACACTCCATCTTCAAGGGTTAAAAGAACCGTTGCCAAACATATAACATGCTAGAAACATAATCACTGTAATAATGATCCATTCATAGATTCTTAAAGGTGCCATCAAACGTTTTTTTACAAGATGTAATATAAGTCTAAGGTGTCCCCTGAATGTGTCTGTGAAGTTGCAACTCAAAATACCCCATAGATTTGTTGTAATTAATTTTTTTAACTGCCTATTTTGAGGCATAATTAGAAATGCGCCGATTTATGCTGTGGCCCCTTTAAATCGTGCGCTCTCCGCCCCCTTCCGAGCTCTCGACTCTATCACTGCATAAACAAAGTTTACACAGCTAATATAACCCTCAAAATGGATCTTTACAAAGTGTTCATCATGCAGCATGTCTAATCACGTAAGTATAGTGTTTATTTGGATGTTTACATTTGATTCTGAATGAGTTTGATAGTGCTCCGTGGCTAACGGCTAATGCTACACTGTTGGAGAGATTTATAAAGAATGAAGTTGTGTTTATGCATTATACAGACTGCAAATGTTTAAAAATGAAAACAGCGATGGCTCTTGTCTCCGTAAATACAGTAAGAAACGATGGTAACTTTAACCACATTTAACAGTACATTAGCAACATGCTAACGAAACATTTAGAAAGACAATTTACAAATATCACTAAAATTATCATGTTATCATGGATCATGTCAGTTATTATTGCTCCATCTGCCATTTTTCGCTATTGTTCTTGCTTGCTTACCTAGTCTGATGATTCAGCTGTGTACATATAGACGTTAATACTGGCAGCCCTTGTGTAATGACTCGATCATGGGCTGGCATATGCAAATATTGGGGGCGTGCACCCCGACTGTTACGTAACAGTCGGTGTTATGTTGAGATTCGCCTGTTCTTCGGAGGTCTTTTAAACAAATGAGATTTACATAAGAAGGAGGAAACATTGGTGTTTGAGACTCACTGTATGTCATTTCCATGTACTGAACTCTTGTTATTCAACTATGCCGAGGTAAATTCAATTTTCAATTCAATGGCACCTTTAAGTATTTGCCTATTAAAATCCAAACAGCGACTTTTTTTGGCTGGGCAGTGTAATATAGCATACTTAAAAAGAATACATGTACAGTAAGTATGAACAGTTCAATTATAGTTTAAATTCATAATTAATGCAACTTTAGAGTACTTTTTGAAGCACTAATGTAGGACGTAAGTACATATTTATATGTAATTTGATAATTGCTTCTATTGTCTTTGAAATACGGTTAAAGTGCACTGCCAAACGTACTGACATGCATTTATAAACTAAAATATAATTTCATGTCATTTCTATTGAAACTTTTTAAAGTCCTAATTTGGCAGAGTGCACTTTTTAAAGTGTAATCAAGTGTTAAGGAACTCTCATTAAAGTGTACTCTCTTTAAGTAAACTGAAGTGTCCTTCATTTAATTAGTATTACATTATCTGCAAGTACAGTTTTTTTTTTTTTTTTTTTTTTTTTAATATTCTTTTAAGATTTGAAGTACACAAGTGCACATTTAATATAATTAAGTGCTTCTTTTTCCATGAGGGGAGACTAAAAGCAATAAGATTCAGAGCAGTCGTCAAATATGTCCGTCTAACGCAAGTTTACATTGAAAAACAAAAAGATGTGCAGTGAAACGTAAAGATGGTGATTTGGGAAGGTTTAAGCCTATGTGAAGGGCATGGAAGACTCAACTCACAATTGACTTTTAGAGATTGATGTTAGTTTGCTGCTGAGCTAATAGCACAACACAAATACGGGGTAAATATTTTTCAGAAATGAACATATAATACTTTTCAGTATTGAACCTACTGAATACTATATAATCAACTTGCGTCTTCCACTGATTTATATTTCTGCTAAGCTCATCACAGTGCATTCTGCTGAAGTATGGAAAGGTTTCTTGACCTGGCCATGTTGAATGGCTTTATGTGGAGCGATAGGGAAGCTAGATGACCAAATTGGATGTAGCCAGTCACATCAGTCTGAGTGTGGTGCATGGTTAGGTAATGGATTGCAGGTAGCAGGGCGCCAAGCCAGTGACTGACTGCGCTGGCTAGAAAAAGTGTCTTGAATATGAGTCTGGCAGCAACTGCCCGAGCAGAAACTCAAGTAAAGATGTAATGTGAAAATAACTGGAGGTTATTAAGTCAAACAAGGTCAAGGGTTTTGGATGCACTTGATAGATTGTGTAGTAAATGCATTTTTGTTGGCGATGAATGACTTGCATTAACCCACTCATTGAATAATAAAAGCCTGGACAAGGAGCTGAATTAAAATTGTGTCATTGAAGGGCCTGGTTGTGTTTCTGTTGTGTAAGCAAGATGATTCAGCAGTTTGTCATAATGTGCTCTACAAAACCAGGTCACCTGTAATAATGAAGGGGTTTTACACACCTGGAGGCTGCTACTGTGTACCTTTAACTAAAACAAAGAGACATTTGCTATGTCCCAATTCGCCTATTAATACTGCATCCTAAAAGTGTACTCTTTGTGAAGAAAATGTAGAGTGTGTAGCAGAAGAGTAGGCACACTACCATGACAGAATTATGCTCTGTTGCATAATTGCGTGCATTCTGTCACCGTAAACTGGCCTGTCAATCATCCTCATATACACACTCCACATTTGCACTACTAAAACAATTCTTCCTACCATACGGAAAAACAAGTAGCACATTGATCTGCCAGTCGGAGAATTCTGCTAATGTTTTTTTGCATAATGATGGATTTAATAGTTGATATATCTGCCAAATATATCTGCTTTGCTAGTGTGCTATCCATATCTTTATTAAAAATCACAGTATTGTTGCAGATGGAACATATAACAGATTACATTGTATATTTTTTTTGTCAGGTTAGATATTGATTATTAATATATCAAACCCCTGTCAGGGAATCTCTACTTAACCGTCAATCTCTCACACATCTGCCATGTCCTTTTTATTTGTGATTTTAGTTCTGAACCGAATTCTTCTCCAAAGCGCAATGGGTTGTGGCCAATATCAGCCATTAGAGTGTGCACAGATCCACACTTCGGAAATAGTAGACTATTTTGAGACTTTTGCCAAACTCTTTTCAACATACTATGCTTTTACACAATTATTGTAATCTCATACTATTTTGGATGGATAGAATGCACATTGGGATTCAGGGATTGAGTTGAGAAGGCCTTGGGAGGAAGAGAAGCTTCCTTTTCGAGGTTGAGTTTGTTTGGCATGTTCATATCTTATCTGAAATTGCTGAAGTGGTATCAAGGAAGATAAATGTTCAAATGAGATTGACACAGGTTAGCATTGTTATAAGAGTGATAAGTAATACTCCTTACATAGGCAGTCTTAGAAGGCAGCATTAAACTTAATTCAGTGACTTAACTTATCTTCCATCAAGGAGCCTAATAAGTGAATGATTTGCTCTACATTGGCAGCAACTCAACTCGTAATTTCAATAGAGTTTGAGCTTGATCAGCCATCTTGGATTTATTGTTTCACTGTTAGTTAAGGCCCATTCATACCTAGAATGATAATTATAAACTTATAACTTGATAACTATAGCATTAACTAAGCATCTACACCAATGTTTATTATTAACCTGCTGTTAATTATGAGGCAGCGGCTATTTGCACTAAGTGTAAAATAGCAACAAAAAGTGTTTTCTTTGTACTAAGTGTAAACAGTTGCTACTTATTGTCCTTGGTTTGGATGGGCCTTTAGGGACAATGCATTTTGGGATTGTCTCCACAAAAAATATTTGTGATGATCATACCTTAAAATTCTGAATTCTAAAATTCCAAACTACATATTATCTACTACTGTTGTAGTACTCAAGACCGGTCTTAAAGGGCACCTATTATGCCCCTTTTTACAAGATGTAATATTGGTCTTGGGTGTCCCCAGAATGTATTTGTGAAGTTTCAGCACAAAATACCCCACAGTTAATTTATTATAACCATTTGAAAATGTCATTTTTGGGGCCTGTTTTAAAAAGAGCTGTTTTGGTGTGTACCACCTTAAATATAAATGAGCTGCATATCCCCGCCCTGCCTTTGGATGAGGGCGTAACTTGCATACCTATGGCAATAAACAGAGGGTAGAAGCAGAATGGCTGAGAGTGAGAGACCCGCTGTTTTGTATGGCATTCAGCCGTACATGTTTGAACCGGAATCAGACCCAGATGATGAAGAGACTCCGGCAGAAGAAACACAATTGAGAATGGAGCAGGACGTCTCTGAATGGTTATTTGATACATTTATGTACTTATAGAGTTTTAATCGCGTCCCCTTTGCAATTATGGATGTGCAACACACACACACACACACACTGTGATAACGTTCGCGCAATTTTTTGAAACTACAAACACAAATACTGTGATAACGTTTGCTAAGTACAAACGAAATTATATTTATGCGAGGGAACAGTTGCGTCATGTTGACATTACTTGTCGTACAGGTGCTTATGTGGCAAATGTGAGAAGATGGCTACAGAACCAGAAAATATATGCTGCAGGGAGATAGAACAGGTATTAATTTATTTACATTTGTAACGTTAATTGTTGCAAAAAATAATACGTGACATAAAACTGTCTGACGCTATTTGTTGTATCAAAGGTTACAAGACGGATGAAACAACTTCAAGTCACTCCATCATGTATGGTAGACCATCCCGGAAAACATACACAGTTTTTAATACAATATCTTTAAAAAATATATATATACGTGTGGATACACACTATACAAACAAGGTTTAAATTATATACACAGACATTCTACGACGACGACAACAACTTTAGACGCATTTGTTATTGAACTGGCTGACATCGACTGAAATGACTATTTGCTCAAAAAACATTAAATACACTTACTTCTTCTGGAGGAGACGTTGGATCGCGAACAGTAGGCAACGATCCACACTTTAGGATTAACTTTGAAGCAAGACCTGCTTTGAATTGACCCTCGTTCTCAAAACAGTCAGTCAAAAAATGATTCGCGCAAACATAAACGTATTTTGGAATTTTGAGTGGCGCCTTTCCTTCGTAAATAAAATCCATCCACTGCGTTTTCAGTGGCTTTGATGTCGGAAGTAAGTGAAAACTACTATGTTCATTATTACATCCCACAACAGAACACTTATGTTTCTTAGGAGACATTACCGGCTGTCGTTGAAACAATGGAGGATTGTTGACCGATCACCGAGGGCGGGGTCTATGCCAAAACCAGATTGTCAATCAAACCACGTGGGTGGGGCTTAGCGCAATTCTACGTCACAGTGAGAGCAATCTTAGAACAGGGCGTTCTGAGACAGTGCTTATGAATTATTGAGATTGTAAAAAAACCACTGGGTGGATTTTTCTCATTCTAGGGTGGTTTTGCTCACACACTGCCAACACACATTTATGGTCAAACACCATGTAAAAGTGAATTTTGCATAATAGGTGCCCCTTAAGACTATTTTTTGAAGGTCTTGGTCTTGTCTTGGTCCCGTCCGCATTTGGTCTCAGTCTTGTCTTGGTCTCAGACTAAAAGGACACTGGATTTTATTTCAAGGCCGGTCAAGACCACAACTGCGGGGATATCGCTAAATTGCAGTTGCATTTCTTTGTTAAAGGATTAGTTCAGTTGAAAAGAAATTAAGGTTTTTGATGAAAACATTCCAGGATTATTCTCCTTATAATGGACTTCAATGGCCTCCAAACGGTTGAAACGGTTGAACGGTTTCAGTGCAGCTTCAAAGGGCTTTAAATGATACCAAAAGAGGAATAAGGGTCTTATCTAGTGAAACGAGAAAAAAAATGTATATGAAATACGAAAGTATGGTTTTGGTGAAAGCACTTGGAAGGCTATCATTTGTTTATATAAAGCATATACATTTACACTTTTTTTTTTTCAAAAATGACAGATCGTTTCGCTAGATAAGACCTTTATTCCTCGTTTGGTATCGTTTAAAGCCCTTTGAAGCTGCACTGAAACTGTAATTTTGACCTTCAACCGTTTGGAGGCCATTGAAGTCCATTAATAATCCTGGAATGTTTTAATCAAAAACCTTAATTTCTTTTCGACTGAAGAAAGAAAGACATGAACATTTATTTCGGGGTATTGTGCCAACAATTCAAGATATGATTGCAAAAAAGTACTTGTATAAGATCTTGATATTAATATTATAACATATAATTAAGCATTATCACAAGAAAGAGGGCTATTTTCACTAATATGAGCACAATTGCAAACGTGATTTTGATTTTTTACAAATGTTCAATAAACAAAATTTTATTTTTAAAATATTAATCTCAACATAATTTATGCATTTGTAATTGTACCAATTCAGATGCAACTTCTGTTCCACCTCTGCAGTGTAAAGATGAACTTTATTGTTAGTGATTTCAACTGATTGGTAACAGCTCTATATAGTGTCTTATTATTCTAATTGTAATTATTGATTAAAACAATACATTTCATAGGCAGTAAATGTAGATCTTTCAGATGAATTTGAGGAGTGCTGGTCTTGTCTTGGTCTTGGTCTCGACTTTGTCTCGGTTTGGTTGGTCTTGACTACAACACTATTATCTACCATACTCAACATAATTTAGATGACTAGAACAGCCTTTGTTTTGGGAGCACTCCAATGATGACTGAAAATGCCTCTGTAGGCAGCTCACCAGGTTTTGGAACAGAGCACATGTGATGACAGAAGCAAGTGATTTGGTATAAACATAGAATAATGGAGTGAGAGCAGACAAACCATGAAAAATACCTCTGCCATCATAAAGATCAACAGTGGTTGACCAGAACAGACATATCCAGAACAATGGACCGTTTAAGAATCATTCTTCATTACTTAAGAGGGGAATACCTGAATTATTTAACTAAAACCTCTGTTTGGGGATACATCTGTGTAAAATATCACAGCAGATGAGGAAGAAGACCCATAAAAGACACAAAAGGCATAGGAGGCACTTGGGCATCAAATCATTTGGCTTGTTCAGCTCTGGGGCTCTTTCATGCATAGATGTGAAGATGGATCGATGCGACACATCAAAATGTTTGAAGTCCCCTCTCTGTTGTTTTTCTTCCACTGCATCTGATTTGTCTGAGAGATTTGGGTAGGCTCTCACAGGGAGAAAGCAAAGAACAGATCGATTTTAACAGAGGTACCCTGACCCACTTCTCTGCACTAACATAACCCTGCCTAAGATGAGCAAGGTATTTGTAAGGACTTCAGATGGAAAGGAAAATGACGTTAACTAATATGTTAGTGGACGGGATGTATTTGGTGATTGAGCAAAAACCTGAGGTTTGTGGTTTTTAATATGTGACTGTCCTTCTGAGTGAATCATTCATTCAAAAATCTATTTCCAAAGTACTGATTCTTTCATGAACAAAATAAGAAATCACATACTTCCATATTATATACTGTAGTTGCAGAAAAACACTGTGTGAAAAGGAAAAATAAAACAGCAAGCAAAAAGTTCCTGGATGACTTCCAGCGAGATTCTGATGTGCACATACAATGGATACTTTTCTATTCCATGAGGCCAGTTAAGCGATGCAGTTGACGTTTGTAGGTCACATGACAATAAGATTGCCTGAATTACATTCATACTACACAAATTCACACTATACAGAATGTACTTTTTTAATGGTTGCAAAGTAATTACTTATTCAAACGAAGTAGCTATTCAGAGTGAGCCACTGAATCATTCACTCAACATATCGTTCATAAAATCTGATTCGTTAAGGAATGAAACACCAGTTCCAATGCTCAGAGATGTGCAATGGTTGATTTTGTTGTAGCTTTGAACCATTTTAAAACTATTTCACTTTTTAATCATGCAATGGGCAAAAACAGCTGAAACATCCCTTAAAATATCTTTTGTGCAGGGGAAAGAAACAGTCCATACCAATGTAGGTGTCAGTACAACAGACTTGTATGTCTATCCCCCATATCCTCATTTTCATTTGTGTTAAATTAAACATGATGTCTATTATAGAACAGATTCTTAAGGTCACAATCATATGGACTGCAAAAGCAGCACTGTCTCCTAATATTTCAAGTTTACTATATACTATGAGGAGAAATGTTTCTCTCTGGGGTGAATCAATAAATCTGAACATGCCCCCCTCGCTGTTGGAAGATGAATCTAACGTAATAAGGCCCAGTAATGGCCCTCAACATCGATAAGTCTGAAATTCAATAGAGATTGGACCATTTCAATTGCTTTCTTGGCGAAAGGTGCAGAGCCCTTTTGTTTTTCAGTGTCAATCATTAGTCTCAAAGTGGCTCAGTACTTTGTCCTTCCAGCCAGCATCAGGAGAGCTCTTTCATTCTCAAGCATAGGGTGACTCCATCATTTGCCAATTGAGAGGCATAGATTCAGGCAGTCCATGTGCAATGAAAGCAGATTTTAATCTTTAGTTGCAAAACAACTTAAAAATGAAGAAAACCTGGCCTCTGTCCCATCAGATTGTCGCATTTCTTCCCATTATTAGATAAACAAGTAACATTTGACCCTATAAGGGATAGATATTCTGTACAGTCTGTTCAATAGGCTGTACTGCTGTACCTTGGTGTTGGTTGTTTCTGATTGTTCTGTCTGCCCTGCACAGGCTTGTTTTATGCTTCATGTTAAATTTAATATGCTGTCTGACTATGGTCCATTAAAAGTAAAGCAAATAGACACATACATATTCTTGACATGTCTAATGGCTCAATAATATCTGAATCATAAATGATAAATAATCACAAAGTGCCATGGTACACCTTGAATCCTAAGATAAATGCAAACTGTCTTTGGTTCAGTGCCGTCTAGAGCTGCACATTTCTGGATAAATTCTGGATTTTTTTTGTTTTAAATAGAGATCATGATTCTCCCACAATTCTGATCAGACAACTAAACATAATAGCATGCAATTTACTAGAGGTTCTGACAATATAAATTGATGCAGTCTATTTAATTTCAATTAATATATATATATATATATATATATATATATATATATTATGATTGGACATGATTGGTTTGTGCGATAAATCCCGCCTCTTGTTTTCATGCGCATTCTCGTCGAATCGGCCTGAATGAAGACAGT
The DNA here is from genome assembly GCF_018812025.1 of Megalobrama amblycephala. NCBI lineage: Eukaryota > Metazoa > Chordata > Actinopteri > Cypriniformes > Xenocyprididae > Megalobrama > Megalobrama amblycephala. The sequence goes on from NC_063055.1 coordinate 28,168,315, forward strand.
GATGGTGTTTATGTGAAGACTAATTAAAAAGTAAGTAAACATTTGTCACTTACATATCACTGCTTTGTGTCATGTTAAAATCAAACTCGAAGTGGCCTGAAAACATGATGAGGGAAAAAAATCTAACCTTTCATTGAAGGAAAAGAATTGAAAGTGGGAGGAAAATCACATTATGAAATACATGTTTTTCTCCAAAACACGTTGGCCACAATTATTGGCACCCCTAGAATTTTTTTTTATGAATAAAATATCTCTGAAGTATATTCCCATTCATATTTACATTTTTTTAGCACACCAGGGTGATCATAAACATGAAATTATCCAGCCATGACTTCCTGTTCCACAGGAGTATAAACATAAGGAAACACAAAGGCCAAATTCCCGTAATCATTCATCACAATGAGTAAAACCAAAGAATATAGTTCTGATGTGCAGCAAAAGATTGTTGAGCTTCACAATATAGAAAGTGGCTGTAAGAAAATAGCTAAAGCATTTAAAATTCCCATTTCCACTATCAGAGCAATAATTAAGAAGCTCCAATTAACTAAAGATGTTACAAATCTGCCTGGAAGAGGACGTGTGTCTAAATCGTCCTAATGCGCAGTGAGGAGGAGAGTTTGAGTGGCCAAAGACTCTCCAAGGATCACAGTTGGAGAATTGCAGAGATTAGTTGAGTCTTGAGTCTCAGAAAGCGTAAAAAAAAAAAAAAAAAAAAAAATCAAACAGCAAGTTGTTCGGGAGGTTTTCAAGACAAATTCTCTGCTCTCATCCAGAAACAATCTCCAGTATATTCAGTTGTCAGACAAGACTGGAACTACAAACGGGACTGGCTTCTATGGTCAGATGAAACTAAAAAAAGAGCTTTTTTGGCAGCAAACCCACCAGATGGGTTTGGTGCACACATGGATAAAAAGTACCCCATGCTCAAGGTTAAATATACTGCTGGATCTTTAATGTTGTGGGCCTATTTTTCTGCTGGAAGCCCTGGACATCTTATTCAGATATATGGTATCATGGATTCTACCAAATATCAACAGATAAAAAATCAAAATCTGACCGCTTCTGCTAGAAATCCAATAATGGGCCATGGTTGGATCTTCGATCAGGACAATGATCCAAAGCAAACATCAAAACCAACACAAAAATGTGTCACTGAGCATAAATATATATATAACAGTTTGAATGAATGATTCAATGACTTACTCATAAATACTTTACTTACTACTGGATGACTCAGTGTTTTTGAACAAATCTCTTGAATGAATGATTCAATGACAAATACATTTTTAAACAGTCACTTGTCGCCACCTAGTTGTGCAACAATGTAATCTTTACAATCGTTATTTCAATCTACAAGCAAAAGGTTATTTGCTCTATTTTGATTGCTTTCGTAGATATCAGTGTTTATATCCAAACTATAAACTTATCCCAGTACTTCTGTGATAATTTGAATATTTGTACCATGGAAATAACAATACTGTGTGGTGGAAAAGAGTGTTTGTAAAGCTGTTTCATAGCTAGCCTAACTGCTTTCTCTGGGTCAGCGGCAGCACAAACACATATTTGAATGTTCTGGTGTGATTTTGTCAAAGGTTTATTAGATATAGCCCAATTGTTGTCATTTAGGAATGAGATCGTGGCGGGTGTTTGAATTGAGATCGCGATCTTTTAAGGATTAATCATGCAGCTCTAGTGCTGTCCCTAGCAACGAGAAACATTGTTTAAAAGATATTAATTCCCCACAGGTCTGAAGAGCATTGGACTGAAATTCATTACCACACAAACTGACGTTTAGGAGTCCGATTTTTTATAAATATATGTGATGATAATGAATCTCAGACCAATTCTTTTTGTGTGTATAAATGAAAAATAAAACTGTTAGCGGTGCTCATTTTGGGGTTCTCTCAAAGAATAGAGAATCTAAAAGGACCTTTCTAACCCTTCGAAGGCAGACAAGCTGTAATTTGAGCAGTGAGTGGTCCGCTCAGGTATAATAGAGGAGTACTGGCGAGAACTGAAATGTGCTTTATCTTGATGCCAGAGCACTTTCTGCCCAAACAATCCTAGACAGCCTTTTCTAAACTTCAAGTGAACAGTAAATTATAGCAGTTATATTGTCCTCACCTGAAAGGCAAAACCTGCCGCTAAAACCTTTCTATCTTGGTCTATCTTGTCTTGCGCTTTCCTCTCTGCCATGAAAAATAACTGTTGGTAGGTTCTTGCAGCTCCTCTGCTAATAAGATACATTTCAGTTACCATAAGACATATAAAAACACGAAACAACCCTCCCCTTTTGGTAGATGGATGAGTACTTCATTTGACCAATATGGAAATGCAGAAAAGTCTGTCTAAAATTATAAAGAAAAAAAAAAAAAAAAAAAAACTCATTACACTGAAACAAAAAGGAAGAGCGAAATGTGCTTGGAGACTACAACTAATACTGTAAGAGAGAGTGAACAAATAAGATGTAGAACAAATAAGACAAGCATTATTTGCTTCATTAGCTGGTTAATGCAGTAGAAAGAGAAGGAGGCCCAGTTTCAGAGTCTTTCATCCTTGGATAAATTCGTAGCTGTAGGTGAGGGAATAAGAGATATTACTATTGATTGAGTCTAAGACAAGTAGCAATTTCGATTCCTTAACACATGGGGTGTCCATCACTTGTGTCACTATGACCATGAGCGTCTAGGAGGATGTAGCTGAAGAACATAGGGTTTTTTTTTTTTTTCTCTTTTTTTTCCCCCCATAAGGCTATGGCAGGAAAGTAATCAACAATACAAAAATAAAACGTATATTACAAAATAAAAGATCAAATAATGTATAAACCACATTTCTTTTAAGATAACGCTGTTTCAGAGGGAGGCTGCGATTCTTTCGCCTCCCTTGAGCTCATTGTTTTCTCATTGAGAAATACAAGCAAAAAGTCACATGAGAGAAGACAGTGCCTCCACGTTGCTGGGACTGGCTAATTACTTATTACTGAATTTTATAAAGCCGCTCGTTTATGGATTTGTTACGCCAAAACCACATGAATGGGTCACACTGTCACACCATTTTGTCAAAATGGATGGAGTAATTACAAAAAAAAAAAAAAAATCTCTCCCACTCAGACATCATCACTTTAGGTTATATCAGAGTCAAAATGAACTAAAAATCACTTGAAATACAAAATTATCTGTGAGTCAGTTGTTTTTTAGCAACCACTCTGTAATAATAATAATAATAAAATAACAATATCCATTGATTCCTTAATCATATTGATTGCATGTTGTATTTGGATCAATGACATGACGGGTCATTTTTTTGTCCAAAGGCCTTAACAATAATAAAAAAAACAAAGATATGACATCCAAAGTATGTAAGGTAGTACAATTAGATCTATTATATCGAATCCAAAAGGTTTTTAATTATATTTTGCTGCATATAAAGGTATTTTAAAGATTTTGAAGTGTCAAAAGGTCATTTGGTTTAACCGTCCAAAGACCAATACAGCCAATTCATTTGCGATTAAAATATCTTAAAATGTAATAAATGTAATAATAACATCATATATCAACATAGTGCAAAATGGTATTAAACATAATGTGTAGAAGTCATTGCTTTGTTATGAGAAAGAATATCCGGAAAAATGAATTTCTTTAATATCATTCGGAGTAACCAATATATAGACACCATTTTAGATAAAGTCATGCAGTCAGTATCATATGACAGGATGTGACATCATTCAGATACCTGCAAAGGACCACATGGTCGTGAAGCAAAGTAACTAACTCTCTTTTAACTATTTGAAAAATTCATGTTTTTACTTGCTCATACACGTCTCGAAAAATCAGGTCATTCGGTACAACCGCTATAAAACATGGAAAATGTTGTAATATATAAAAAACTTGTACTAAATATAAAATGTTTGATTGTTCTTTTGCTAGCTAGATAGCAAGCTAACTAGCTAGCTAGCTAGATATCAGTCTGTTAGCATTTTTTGAAAATATCATCATTCGGTATAACCAAAAGTGTATTTCGGTAAAACCGAAATTTTGGTTAAACCAAATGACTTTTTTTGGTGAAAATTTTGTCCATCTTGTAAAACATGACAAAAGCAGTGTTAATTGATTATAAAAACCACATAATCTCATTGTTAACACTTAATTAATTATATTTCCATTATGTTTTTTTAAAACAATGACCCATCAATGACCCATTCCCTAATGTAAGGTAAATTGTATTCCATGTGCCGATTACCAGTAAACTGTGTAAAATATCAAATGTAACTGTAAATATGATAAAACAAACACTGAGAGGAAACTTTGGAATTTGAAATTTCAGAAGTTCACCAGACACAAACTTACTTTTATTCACAAAAGACTGTAGCATTGTTTTTGTTTTGTATTTTCTCAGGGCAAAGAGTAATTCTTGATTTTTCACAGAAACCCGTACAATAATTTATGTATGATAGGAGCTTTTGCATTATTTATAAGTACTATAAATGTTTAGGAATAAACTTTGCTTTTGACAAAATTTCATCAAGTATATATATATTTCAATGGACATTGGTGGTTTTGCTTTGAAAAAAAAAAAAAAAAAAAAAAAAACGGTAAATATATTACAGAATATAAAACATCTTGCCTGTTTGTCATATTGTGCAATAGTTAAGAAAGTAAGAACAGGGAGCTTGGAAAGTTTTGTGAAGTTTTATGACTTCCAGCTCCTATTCTTTCAAGAATTAATATCATGTTTGGAACCCAACTGGTACATCAATATTTTTTGCACCTCTCCATTTGATTCCAGCAGCGTGAACAGATGTAATTAGACATGTAAATCACAGCAGGGTCTTTAGCGGGAAGGTTAATTAAAAGGTGCATTTACAAAGAAGGGAGGGTGTATGAATTAAATATACTCTGGATGCTGCTGGGACTGTATCTAGTACTACATTCCACAGAGACCCACTTCTAACTGTACTTTCTGTCTGACTCTAACTTTAAAGTGCACTAAAGGGCACTTGAACAACACTGTTTGCCAAGTGGCATTGAAGGAAGAGATTTTAAAATGAGATCATGTCTGCACAATACAATAATGAATAATGATGAAAGCTAACTTTTGTAATCAGGTTTAATAGTGGGGTGGAAGAAAAGTTCTTCTATGGAGCTACCTTAATATGAATGATTTAATTGCAAGGCTGATAAATCACATATTATTTTAAAATGCAAACTTAAGACTGTTCAGAATAAGATAACCAACCAAACAGCAAAGAAATGACTATAAATGAAAAGGACAGAGGACTGTGTGTGTGGTTGGACTGGTGATGTTTGTGTGTATTGAGAAATGGCCATTGTGTCTGTTCACTTGTTGGGTCACACAGCAGTGCTCCCAGATTTCCTGAAGGAAGCGGACAGAAATACTGTTTGCCAACAGAGACTGTAAACTTGTCTGACAGTGTTTAAAATTCTCTGCAACAACAAATAGCCACTGGTTTATCTATTGCCTTATGCAGACAGAGAATGGAGGGCTAAGATAGACTACAAGAAGACAGTTCAAGTGTTTGTGGAAGCTCTTATGCTCTAGAGAGGATGTCCTGTCTGCTGCCTGACCCCCAGGATGCCTCTGAACCACAAACATGCTGTGGTCACGGTCAGCAACGATGACTAACTAATGGACAAGAGAGAGAAAGAATGAAAGACAGCAAAAGAAAGAGAGATGGTCATGATTTCCCCTTATCTTGAAGAAAAAGCAGTGATGTGTAAAGCTGAAGATGCCTCTGAACATGCACAAACTCAAACTCTGTCCTTTGTGTATTGCAGCTGGCCTCTTCAGTCATAAACACACATGCACAGACTTTCCCCAATATTTCACCCCTAGGCAAAACTATAGACTGACTGTACTTTGTTTTTTTCATGTAGTTTCATGTTGGCTTGTTGCTCTTGTGTTTTTCTGCCAAGGTCACGACTGGCTGATTTCCACACAAACTGTCAGATGACCCCTCACTCCATCAGCAGCTGCCTCAACGATGACTATCAGGCCTGTCTTGCGTCTTACACCAGACTGATCGGTGAGCTAAAGAATGTTTTTCATAATTCTGTTTGATGTATAGATGTTCAACAGAAATAAATGCAGTGGATTTTCATAGGCTATTTTTCTAGAATGTGCTTTTGCTGGGGTCAAACTGACTGACACCCAACAAATTCAACGTTACTTTTCTGAATTGCTGAAATACAATTGACTGTTCGCAAAGACCCGCCCTCTTTAGTTACTGTTGCTATGTCCGACAAGCCATGCCGATGTCACACCACACATCATGTTCTCACGCAGTGAAAAATACATTGTGGAACAAAGAGGACCCTGACGACACATCGACAGACAAGACAGAGCTGGTTACTTTTGATATGACACATTTTTAAAGAAGTTTAAACAATAAATACCGTTTTGTGGCTTTAATGTGGTGTCTCTGTTCAAGCGGCTCGTGAACTGATCATCTCTTCCTTCTAGTTAATTTATAGCATCAAATAGACATGAAAAACATTAGAAGGAATGTTGACATGAGTACACACAATTTTTGAAGTTCAAGTCCACCGACGTTAATTTACAGCTTTGTCGGACATAACAGTGGATTTGGTGTTATGATTGGTTAGATTGCCTGTCAATCAAACTCCCGGCGAAGGGTCAATTGAGTGGAAATAGGTCGAAACTTATAAGCACATAATACAATTAATAATAATAATAATAATAAAAGTTAATTTGAAACTACTATTACTACTATTTTTACACATACACGACCGTTCAAATGTTTGGGGTATGATTTGTTTTAAATAAATTAATACTTTAAAGGTGCTAAAGAGGATGTTTTGTTTTATACATTTTTGCAATATTACTTGAAACTGTCTTTACTAACTGATAAAAGACTATTTATTAGATGCACTGAAAGGAATAATATTAATATACATCATCTGTGCACGAGGTAGGGCCTTAAAAACATCAGCCAATAGTTTACGCGATCATCGCGTAAACGATTGGCCCTCTGGCTTGTCAATCACTGCCATTACGTTCCTTGTGAAAGACGTGCGAGGATTGGCCCTCTGGTTGTCAATCACTGCCATTACGTTAATTGTGCGAGACGTGCGCAGCTGCGCGCTCCAGTAACTTTCCACACTCTACAGGCGCCGCATGCAATGTTTTTGTCAGGAGACAGGAGTAACAACTGCAGATTATGAGTTACCTGCGGTGAGTCTGACATAATGAATCCACTAACACGACACAGCGAATGCCGGTGGTAAACACTCGTGTTCCAATACTCGTGCATGAGTTTTGGGAGGCGTTCCCTCAAAATGAGCTGTGAAGGAGGGGGGTTGTTCTTACGCATGCGCTCATTTCAAACACTCAGTAACAGTCTTTGGTTTCTCAGTCGACGAAAAGATCCTCTTTAGCACCTTTAATAAATAATTATTTTATTCAGCAAGGATGCATTAAATGGATCAAAAGTGACAGTAAAGACTTTTACATTGGTACAACTAATTCATATTTTTTAATTTCTAACAAAAACATAAAGAAATTGTTCTAAATTTTATCTCTGAAGATGAAGTAATGTTGATGCCTGTGTTTATTTCCTAATTCAATATCATATACATTCGTTACTTAGAATGATATTTTGTTTGATTTGATATTTTGATATTTTGTTTGATTTGTTCTCCCTATAGGTACAGACATGACTCCTAACTACATGGACGCAGCTCACTCAAACTTCACCATCTCTCCCTGGTGTACCTGCAAAGGCAGCGGGAATCAGGAAGAGGAGTGTGAGAAGTTTCTACAGGACTTCATGGAAAACACTTGTCTCCGTAAGTCTTACCCCTGTTGTTATTAAAGAGTTCCTCCTGTAATGTCTTTCCCTTCCAGCTTCACTCACCACTGTAGCTTTCAGCATTTGCATTCAATTCAGAATTAAGTAACTGAGGATACTTAAATGAGTATGTGGTTGTTTAGAAAACCTGAATGCTGCAGCTACTGTGACGATGTTTAAATGCTGCCATGTTTTGTTTACTTTCCCTTACAAAATTCATCCCATGTGTGGAAGCTCTACCCAACTCCAGAATCATAAAGTCTGATTATTTTGTAACTAATGTCACACTTGTTAGCATAAAGTAAACATGTAGGCTGAGGATAAATAAGGCTTCCCCCATGGCTTGTTATCATATGCTGCTACAGGACTCCTTTTTTGGTATTTCATGGTGATAATGTGTGCGTTCAGCCATTTAAAACTGGCTTATTTTCAAATGATAATCTAATTAAATTCATGTGGACAGATGTTTAGATTTACATATTTTAGATTTAGTTGAACACGTTCATTCTTTAGCATTAAAGTTGGCATGAAACCGAAGTTGCGATAGTCTTTTCTTTCTTACTGTGACACGCTGATGAGCCAAAACATCATGATTAGTCACAGGTGAAACGAATATCATTGATCATCTCCTAACAGGGCCATATGTTAAGGTCTGGGTAGATTAGATGGTAAGCAATCAGTTCTCGTAATCAACGTGTTGGATGCAGGAGAAATAGGTAGGAATAAATATCTGAAAAGCTTTGACAAGGGCAAAATTGATATGGCAAAGCAACTGGGTCAGAGTATGTCTGAAACGGCAAGGCTTGTGGGTTGCTCCCAGTTAGCAGTGGTGAGAATTTTCTAACAGAGGTCCAAGGCACAAACTAAAAACCAGCGACAGGTTCATGGATGCACAAGGACAGTGAAGGCTATCCCATCTGGTCCAAGCTAAAAGGAGGTCTTGGACAAGTCACAAAATTTTAATGATGTTTATGGGAGGAATGTGTTATAACACACAGTGCATTGCACTCTCTTCCGTATGGGGCTGCATAGCCACAGACCAATTAGAGTGCCTTTGATGACCCCTGTCCACCATCGAAAGTGTCTACAATGGTCACGCAAGCATAGGAACTGGTCTGGAGCATTGGAAGAATTTTGCCTGGTCTGATGAGTTTTCTGTGGGTTGTGCTGGAACAAGAAGTTTGATCCATGGCGGCTCCACCTCGTAACCTACAGGTATTGAAGGATCTGCTGTTAACGTCTTGGTGCCAAATACCACAGGACACCTTCAGGGGTCTTATAGAGTACATGCCTCGGTGGGTCTGCACTGTTTTGGCAGAAGACCAACAGCATTTAGGCAGGTAGTCATAATGTTTTGGCTCATTGGTGTATATCCAAAGAAAACGGCTACTCGAAGAAGAAGAAAAAAATGATTGGATTGTTGGATCATTAGCCCCGAACACACCAAGCTATCGGTCAGCCGCCAGGCAGTTTTTCTCAGTGTGTTCCACACTGTAAAAAATGACTGTGATTTTAACAGTAAAAGATAAAAATGCTGCGGTGAAAAACTGTCATTTTGTTTACAGAAAGTTTCCGTACTATATACGGTGAATAACTGTAATAGATCTAACGGTACATTTAATGTAATTTTACGGTTAAATACTGTTTTTGGAAGTGAAAAATAACAATTCATTGTAAAATTTACAGTGAAAAACCGTAAATTGACATACCCACAATTCCCTGCGTCACTTCACATTTGATATATTTTCGTTGAAATAACTCTGTTTCTTCTTAGTTTTTCTCATTTTTTTCTAATCAGTTATGTACATTAGGGTTTTATGTTACATCTAATGTTGTTAAATTAATGTTTATTGCATTTTTAAAATTTCATGCATGTTACCATGATGGTGTTTAGTGTGTGTGTGAATGACACTGTGTGCACCTTCTATATATTATTATAGTCCTCCTCAGCTTGTGGAAAAGCTGCTTATGATGAACTTTGATTCATCATGTGACTCTTATCACCACTTTGTTTGGTGACTGTCAGTGTATTATAAAGGTACAAAACAGATATTAGTACTTCATTAGGTTGGTAAATTAACATTATATCAGTTAATGAAATATGTTATTTTACCGTAAATTTAACAGATTTTTTTTTACGTTGCTACTGTATTTTTAACGGTAAAGTTCTGGCAAACACAGCTGCCGGTTTTTTACCATAAAATTTAATGGGATTTTTTTTACAGTGGTCGGCTGAAGTTAGTCCTCGTCAGCTTTTTTCGGCCGATTCAACATGTTGGATAGGCGTCGGTCAGTCGGGCCATCTGATAATTCTGATTGGCTGTTCAGCTACTGCCACCTGCTGGTATGGAAAGGCATTTCTTCTTATGCAGGCGCAGAATGGACGTGCTACTTGGCCGTCGGGTGTCGAGCATCAGTTTGGTATGTCAGGGCACCTTTGGACCCAGACGGTGCTGACGTGAGCCAACCCCGCAGTCTGCTTTCATTGCCACTAGTTCGTCAGCGTCAGCTTGGTGTGTTCAGGGCTATTGTGGTTTGCTATTGCTGTAATTCATGTGACTTAAAGGCTACCCCTCCCTCACACCAGTAAACACATCATCAGAGAAGAAAAGAGATGTCACTGTAAGAGGGAGGGGAAGTTATTTTGATTAAAGATTATGAGTTCTATATAGAACTTTTTTTAATGGTCGTGAAGTAAGTTTAAAACCAAATGTAGTATCTACTATGCAATATGTGATTTGGTACTCAGTGTGTGTTATGAATAATGTGGTTCAACAAATTTTGACAGGCGAAATCACGCCATTTCAATAAGATCGCATGCAACTGGGAATTTCGTATTAGGGCAAAAGATTTCACCACAAGGATTTTGCAACGGGTTAAAATTGGTGACTGCGTTTACCAACAGAAAGCTGCTAGGTTTGAGCTGCTGCTTGGTTTGCTTCTGTATGAGTTGTGCTTCATACAATGATACACTATTGACAATAGACAATAATCTGTGAATTTTTTCTAATGTGACTGCACTTTTAGCCTTGAGACAATATATATGCTAGTGTATTCCTAAACAGTGACTAAATTAACCTTTAGCAGATATGCACATTTAAATTTTGCAGTCTTTTTCATTAAAAAGGGCCAAAAATTTAATTACTGAATCTGCATTCATGGCCCATCAAATTTTGTGCAATCAAATGCTCTCTAGAATAAGAATCAGCCACACTTATCTAACTTGTACAGGTTACTGACTAGCAATAGTATGTAGCAAATCATAGTTCATAGCTGTTGGTGAAAACATCTTGTTTCTATGCTAGCAAGTACATGATTCTTTGTCTGGGTTTTGCTCAAGGAAAATACCAATAGATTACACTGAAGTGGTTTCCTGCTGACAAGAAAAGGCCAGCATTTGGGAAATGGTGTTAATATTATTCTGTTTCTCTGACTATCTGGAGACATACATGTGTATTTAAGAGATGAGAAGAGAGAGAGGACAGACAGACAGATGGATTATTTTTGTTTGACAAGTCTAGTTGGTTCTGTATCAAGAAATACAGTAAAAAAAAGATAGAAAAAAACACTTGTTCTTTTACTTTGATTTATTAAAGAATGATTAACTTTGTTTATCAATGGCTATAAAAAATGCATTATCAGAGATACAATTAGGAGGCAAATAAAATGAAGAAATTCCAAAAAAAGAAGAAAAAAAAAAAATGTTTGACTGCTTGGCAGGAATATCTTCCAGTGAGAGAAAGAAATAACAGAGCGGAAACGAAAACATAAGATAATAAGCTACAGAGCTTCAGGCATTAGCACAGGAGACATTTCATCTGATGTCCCACTGTGAGATAGGCTGAGAGAGATTTTTCAAGTCAAAACAAGCAAGGATACAGTATAATTTGCATGGATTGCATGTAAATCGTGGCTTTGTTACCAAAACTAGCGAGCTGCTTTCGTAGAATGTGTTTTAAGGAATTCTAGGCACACTTCCGATGTGAGGGCTGTTCCAAAAATATCTCATTTTGAGTGAATTGTAAGGCAGCATCACATATATCCTTTTTTTTTTTTTTTTTTGGACTGACTGAAATGCTATAAATATACATACTGAAAAGTAATAAACTGTAAACAGTATTTGATGTTTGATGTTAGCAAACTCTTTTTGAAATTAATTGTGAGATAAGCATCACATACGCATCATTATTCTTATGGTGTAGGTACTGTAAGTGAAGTTGTAGCCAATTAAGAGTGTTTTGAGTCCATGCATGAAGGCATTAGACAGCAAGTCAGCTTACTAAATTGTGAGACAGCTTTTGTATGTGTGTGTGGTGAGTGGATGTGTGTTCTGGTTTGTTTTTCTAGCAATTAACTGATCCAAAATCTGCAAGTGTTGCAGAATTAGCATTTAGCTGAACTGCTGACCCCCAGCTACAGCTAACTAATGCCTCATTCCTCACAAACTTGGAAGGAAGACACATATTCATTTTCTCCTCAAGGGATCTGGTGATTTAAAGTCTCTCTGACTTTTTGACTTCCTACGGAAACATTCTCTTATAAAAATGTGCTTTGAACCTATGTTTTCTTGTTTTTCTTTTCCTGCAGGAAATGCAATCCAGGCCTTTGGCTATGGGTCGCTACCCAAGCCTGATCCTCAGCCTACTACAGGCTCAGTGAAACCAGATCTTGAGCCCACTGCCAATGTCCCTAAAACAACCATGGATCCTGGGGAGGAGCTTTTAAATGTAAGTCAAATTTTATGGGGTTTAAGGGGAAGTTTTAGCCTGGTATATTGCATCTTATTACAGGCAATTTCACTGCAATGTACTTATTTTATATTGTTTTTCTAATTTATTTACCAGTTACTCTGTATAGTCTGTTAGTGTTGCATCTTATAAGCATATTTCAAAAAAAACAAAAAAAAAAAACAAAAAAAACAAAACCGGACTGAAGATAATATATGAATTAAATAAAAGGCCACTTAAGTGTACACTTTCTTAACACACTTAAGTCCACACTTAAGTAATAATGTCAAATTAAAAGATTTACTTTAAAGTACATTTTAAATTGTTTTACTAATCTTTTGCCGTGCTTTAAAGAAGTACACTTATTTGATGTGTTGACTAATATACTAAAGCAAATGTAAAATACTTTTAACTGTAGTGTTATTATATTTAAAAGTTAATATATTTTAAATGTACTGAACTTCATAACAATATATAATTTCGAATACATAACATTTAAGTTTCAATAGAAATGACATTAAAGTATATTTTAGTTTAACATAAATGTTTGCTAGTACATACAGTACACTTTTACCTCATTTTTAAAGACAATAGAATTTATTATGAAATTACGTATAAAGATGCACTTAAGTCCTACTCAAGTGGCTCGCTCTGTATTTTAGATAATTTAGATAAATGTTCGAAAACATTTCATCAAGTTGGCACTTAAGTAAAGTCAATTTAAAAGAAGTGTACTTCTTTTCACAAGGGTAAGCCTAGTAAGAAATGGATGTGTCTTAGTCATTGATGCAGAAACTGAAAGAAGCAGCTGTGTGAATGAATTAAAATACTGAACATGTTGCTTAGTAAATATTTAGATCTCACCACTAACAAAGCTGCATTTACAGAACATCAATTAAACACTTTACTCATTTATTTCATTTATACATGCTTTAGTGAAAGAAAGAAAAAAACATGGCATCGCATTTACACATAGGAATATTGTATGCTAACTGCCACTTTGCATTTAATTAGCATTGATTGGACTAGTTGACGATAGTCAAGCTGTGAACAGCTGTAGAATAAACAACTGACAAGATATAAATTAGTTGACATTTGTACCTTTGTTTGGTTAATTGCATAGAAACACACACAGAAACACACAAATCTTTGCAGAGTTTTTCACCTGAGTGTAAAATACTCTCCAGAGATGTTGACGGGCCCGTAATTAACATATTAAAGTTGAAAATGTAAAATGATTCAGTGTGCCTCTGAAAACAGCACAAATAGACAAGACAGAAAAATGTGTCCTCACAATTTCCCCGAGGAGCCACAAAACTGCATGTCACTATTTACACTGCATGATGTGTTTGTGTGTGTGTGCGCGACTGTACGTGCTGGGCCAGTAGAGCAATGTTTAATTTATTGTAAAAATGATAATTAGTGCATTACCCAAGCAGGAAGTTTATAATTAGAGACTGCCTGAGGGGAAACATTGTCAAACTTTACCATTCTCCAGCAATTCAAAAATGTGTCAGATGCGCATCACAGATTCACCCCATTGCTGAAACTCATATTTTTCTTCTGGTCCCACTCAAATGAAAGATGAATAGTTTGCCATGGGCCATTTTTCTCATTCTGACAGGTAGAGAGAAAATGGGCAAAGTCTCGCTCTGTTTACCGTGTTTTAATTCCAGGCAGGGTTTGGCAACACAGTGATTTTTGGAGGTGAAATTCAAAAGGAGCGCTTTGCTCTATCTAGCAGGTCCAATAGCACTTAAAGTTTGCCTGAGGCAGAAAGGATGTTCCTTTACAGAATCTACATGTAGAAGTGACATGTCTAGCTCATGGGCACAACTGAGGGAATGATTTTATTCACTCGGCATTATAAATCCTCTTCGGTGCTCCATTGGTATGAATGATCAGATATTCATCAAGTTATTCATACTGTTTCTACTGCTACAAAAGAATAGAACAGAAGCATAGAATATTAGTAATAATCAAAGCATGTTTAACCTAAATGAACTCAAGGGAGAATTACATTTAATAACTTTCATTTATATACACCAATCTAACAATGCATGCTAATAAACAGCAACATTTACATAATTATATTTTTGCTAAAACATTTTATTTGTAAAAATGCCACACAGCCCAATGACGCAAAGGAATCAGTAACTTTGAAACAGACAGTTTGAACTTATTCACATAAATGTACACCAGTTCATTTCCCCAAAGGATGGAATCCTCAACCGGTTACTGACGTTGGACCACTATATGATTGGCTTACGAGGTGCAGATGATCCAAATTGACTGTTACACTTTTTCCACTGATACACACACACAAAAAAATGAATGGTTGGATTTACTTAAAAAAGCAGTGTCAAGTGGTTCCACGCAACTATATTGAGTAATTTGTACAAATAACAATTTAGTTGTATGAACAAAAGAATTTCAAGTAAAGCTGACAAAATTTCTTTGAGTAAATACAAATCATTTGAATTTGTCACTGTTACATAATATTTATCTGTGCATTTTACTTAATAATATTATGTAAAATTTTATTACGTAAGGTGAGCACATTTATTGACCTAATTTACCTTATTAAATTAACTATTTGCTCTACAAAATGCTCTCAAAAAATAACTTGTTGAACAAACTCAATTGAATTGAGAGCAGGAAATCCATCCTATAAACATATGTATGAGTGCTCACAGCCTAAACACGGGCGCCACTCTGCTGCGTAATGGTTACCACAAAATTCATAAATATTAAAGAAACTCCTCTAAGGGCTATCATACACATGGCGAAATGCAGCGCCGGGCGCGACTGCTAGTTTCAGCCCGACGCAGTTATTATTTTCACGTCCTGCACCACGTTCTTTAAATAGCAAATGCATTTGCACCCATTTGTGCGTCCATGGGCGTGCTGGTCTGAAAACGAGGTGTGTTCAGGTGCATTGTTGGCGCGTTACTATTTTGAGGCAACTGAAATAGTCTGCACCAATGTCCAACTGAAACCTGGTCTAAAGTCAATGGCGCAATATTTGATTTGTTATTTAAAGAGCGCGTTAGTAATATGCACCTATATACGGGTGCAAAACGCGCGTACAGTCTGTTTATTACACACACAGGGACGTGCAGCA
Organism: Megalobrama amblycephala; assembly: GCF_018812025.1. Lineage (NCBI taxonomy): Eukaryota > Metazoa > Chordata > Actinopteri > Cypriniformes > Xenocyprididae > Megalobrama > Megalobrama amblycephala. The sequence goes on from NC_063055.1 coordinate 28,183,994, forward strand.
GCACACAAACATGCCAAATATTAAAAATAAAAGGATTACAATGTAAAAGATTATTATTATGTGCATAAAGATAAAAATGCTTTGGTGGAATCCGTCTTTTCCCGTAGATGTTCTGCTCGCTCGCTTTAACCTCGAGCACTAGCCGATCCGTTTTCTCAATAGAGAAGCGTTCAAATTTAGATTCCACCATGTAAATAGCAAATTCGCCATGGTGCAAGCACAACTGGCTTTTAAAGGGAATGGGAGATGAGACTCTGATTGGTTTATTGCACGTTACGCCTAAAACAAACCCACAACTCATTAAAAGTGCCCTAGAACTTTTTTTTTAAAAGATGTAATATAAGTCTAAGGTGTCCCCTGAATGTGTCTGTGAAGTTTCAGCTCAAAATACCCCATAGATTTTTTTTTAATTCATTTTTTTAACTGCCTATTTTGGGGCATAATTAGAAATGAGCCGATTCAGGGTGTGTGGCCCTTTAAATCTCGTGCTCCACGCCCCAAAAGCTCGCGCTTGCCTTAAACAACATAAAAAAAGTTCAAACAGCTAATATAACCCTCAAAATAGATCTTTACAAAGTGTTCTTCATGCAGCATGTCTAATCGCATAAGTACAGTGTTTATTTTGATGTTTACATTGATTCTGAATGAGTTTGATAGTGCTCTGTGGCTAACGGCTAATGCTACACTGTTGGAGAGATTTATAAAGAATGAAGATGTGTTTATGCATTATACAGACTGCAAGTGTTTAAAAATGAAAATAGCAACGGCTCTTGTCTTCGTGAATACAGTAAGAAACAATGGTAACTTTAACCACATTTAACAGTACATTAGCAACATGCTAACGAAACATTTAGAAAGACAATTTACAAATATCACTAAAAATATCATGTTATCATGGATCATGTCAGTTATTATTGCTCCATCTGCCATTTTTTGCTATTGTCCTTGCTTGCTTACCTAGTCTGTTGATTCAGCTGTGCACATCCAGACGTTCTGCCCTTGTCTAATGCCTTTCATAATGTTGGGAACATGGGCTGGCATATGCAAATATTGGGGGCGTACACCCCGACTGTTACGTAGCAGTCGGTGTTATGTTGAGATTCGCCTGTTCTTCGGAGGTCTTTTAAACAAATGAGATTTATATAAGAAGGAGGAAACAATGGAGTTTGAGACTCACTGTATGTCTTTTCCATGTACTGAACTCTTGTTATTTAACTATGCCGAGGTAAATTCAATTTTTGAATCTAGGGCACCTTTAAGAGAATAGGGAAAACTCTTTTAGACCATGGGCTGGGAGCGCCGACCATTTTTCCCATCCTTAAACTAGCAAAAGTGGATTCGGACACACGCCCTAAGTGCACTTGCGCCATGCGCTTTAGACCATGCGCTTAGATCATTAAAATAGGGCCCTAAATGTCCATCATAACTGAATATTAAACACTAACATAAACTAACAACTTTCCCTTTACTGAACAACACATAAAATAACACTTTAATCCCTAAATTTAGTCTCCTAATGCAGTCGCTTGTGAAGCATGCACTGCCCAGTTAGTTATTTCAATTTAATTTGTGCGTTTCACTCAGCAATGTTAAGTTGACTTAACAAACACTTATTAAGTAAAGCTGACAATACTCATTTTTAGTAGAAACAACTCAGTTAAATTAAGTTCATGTAGTTACATGAGTTTTCAAGTAATGTGAACAAGGATGGTTTGAGTGAAACTAACAACAGTGAAAGGTCTTCTTTTTTTTTTCTTTTTTTTTTGAGAGCAGATATGGATGTTGCTATTTCTTCCTTTAATCGGACAATTAAAATGATGACCGATCTCTCTGCGTACCCCTTATGTTAATGTGTTAATGCTTAAACAAAATTATTTTCTAAAATATCTTTTTTTGTTGATGTAACCAAGGCTGCAGGTGGTAAAAATATATTCCAGCTGAATGTTCTGCTTTGCTATAAAATGCGTCAAATTACACAGTAAAAAAATATTATTGGAGTGTTTTACAGTCTTTATACTTCAAAATTTCATGTTTAATTCAATGCGTTACTTGCCAGTTCTTTGTAATTATTTGTGAAATGTACTAGCAATTGCAAGTGAAAATTGTTTACAAGGAAATCCAACACCTTTAATTTCAGTGTACGAAATGTCTTGTGAGTGTTGTTTTCCATTGTTTTTGGCCTTCAGATCTGTGTACCTACGTACGGTTTTATGTGAAGCGTGGCTTGTTCTCACAAAGATAAAAGTCATGAATGATTTTTGCGAGTGTTTGTGTGTTTGTTTGAAGAGGGTTGTATGTAGCAGTGCAAGACTACACATTTGTGTCTTTCTGTCTGTTCCTGTGTGAACAATCAGGACAAGTGTGAGAGTTCTAATGCAAAGAGATGTGATGTGAATGAGTGGAAGAAAAATGGAGGGAGATGTTGAAAAGCAAAGGGGAGAGAGGGGGCATTAGCAGAGCTGTGAACAGAGATCTGGGCTGATGTCAACAGGCAGCTGACACACATCACCGCTCTCGCTAATTAATTGGCTTTTAGTCACTGTCCTCTGTTTCTCTCACCCCCACAACATCCCCGCCTGTCAACACACAATTTCTGTCCCTTCCTCCGTCTCTCGCTCGCTCTATCTGTCTCGCTCTCTCGCTCGTTCTCTTTGCCAGCTGTAGTTCTGGCGGTTATGGTTTTTGCCTAAGCCTGCATCTAATTATGCATGTTTACACAGGAGACGCTGAAAGTTCACTGCATGAGCTAACGCTAATTCAACACAATCACTACATTCATACATCAGGTGAAATGACACATAAAACAAATGAAAGAGGCATACCATAGACAAAAATAAATAAATAATTTGATATTGGTAACTGTAGTTACATTTCCTTCACTTGAAACTCACTTTTAACTGAATTGTGCATTTGCAGCTATGGGCATGAACAGGAAGATATAACATATAATGGGCTGAATTCACTATGATTGAATTGCAACCACCGATAGTGTTGTTTATTTGCACTGGTTGTTTTAGCACCCTATTCGCTTAATGAATTATGCAAATCAGGCAATGGTGCAAAACACAGCAAAAACACTTCTGTGCTGAACACAATCGGCACAGCACAATTCCTTGTCATGAAATCTTGCAAGCTAGTTCTGAGCGATATGGAATGAAATGAAAAACGTTTTACACTTTTTTTTTTTTCAAAATTAGAATGTTGAATTGAATTGAATTAAATTAAAAACATTTTTAAAATAAAATGTCCACACTTTTTTCACAAAATTAACTCAGTGAGGAATAAATAATTTTAAAAAACATAATTAAATGAAATAAGTTAAATAATTTTACATACTGTTTTTCGCAAAATTAATTCAAGGAAGAATGATATTAAATCATATTAACTAACATGAAACAATCTAGCAATGCATATTAATAAACAACAATATTCACCTACTGTACACACACACACACACTCACACTTTATATATATATATATATATATATATATATATATACACACACACATGTAAAGTAAAACATTTCAAAAGTTTTTTTTTTTTTTAAATTTTGATGATTAGAGCATACAGCTCATGAAAGTCCAAAATCCAGTATCTCAAAATATTAGAATATTTCCTAAGATCAATCAAAAAATGGATTTTCAAAACAGAAAAGTTCAAGTTCTTTAAAGTACGTTCATTTGTACACTCAGTACTTGGTCGGCAGCACATATTACAGCAAATGACTTGCTCCTAGCACAAATTACAACATCAGTGAAGTGTGGCATGGAAGTGATCAGCCTGTGGCACTGCTGAGGCACTATTGAGCCTTCAGATCATCTGTATATTGTTGGATCGACTGTTTCTCATCTTTCTCTTGAAAATATCCCATAGATTCAGGGGTCAGGCATGTTGGCTGGCCAATAAAGCACAGTAATATCATGGTCAGCAAACCACTTGGAAGTGGTTTTTGCACTGTGGGCAGGTGCTAAAGTCCTGCTGGAAAAGGAAATCAGCATCTCCATAAAGCTTGTCAGCAGATGGAAGCAAAACGTGCTCCAAAATCTCCTGGAAGATGGCTGCATTGACTTTGCACTTGATAAAACACAATGGACCAACACCAGCAAACGTCACGGCCCCCCCAAATCATTACTGACTTCAGAAACTTCCCACTAGACTTCAAGCAGCTTGGATTCTGTGCCTCTCCAGTCTTCCTTCAGACTCTGGGACCATGATTTCAACATGAAATGCAAAATTTACTTTTATCTGAAAAGAGGACTTTCGACCACTGTTCACTGTCCAGTTCTTTTTCTCCTTAGCCCAGGTAAGATGCTTCTGACGTTGTTTCTGTTTCAGAAGTGGCTTGGTAGTCCTTTTCCTGAAGATGTCTGAGTGTGGTGACTCTTGATGTGCTGACTCCGGCTTCATTCGACTCATTGTGAAGCTCTCCCAAGTGTTTGAATCGGCTTTACTTGACAGTATTCTCAGCAGTCTTCCCCATTAGTGTGGTTTCAAAGAACAAGAGATACCCGGAATTTATACTGTAGGGATAGTCATTTAATGAAACTCAAATGTAAATATTCTAATATTTTGAGATATGGGATTTTGGACTTTCATTAGCTGTACGCTCTAATCAACAAATTTATAAAAAAAAAAAAAAAAAAAAAACTTTTGAAATGTTTTACCCAAAAAGATACTAAAAACATATTTAAAACAGTACATGTAACTACAGTGGTTCAACCTTAATGTTATGAAGCAACAAGAATACTTTTTGTGCGGCAAAAAAAAACAATAATTCAACAATATCTAGTGATGGGTGATTTCAAAACACTGCTTCATGAAGCTTCGAAGCTTTACAAATCTTTTGTTTTGAATCAGTAGTTCGGAGCGTGTATCAAACTGCCAAAGTCACGTGAACCATTGAAATAACAATAGTTATTATAACAAAACCTCGTTTACTGAAATCACGTGATTTTGGCGCTCTGAACCACTGATTTGAAACATTAAATTCATAAAGCTTCGAAGCAGTGTTTTTAAATCACCCATCACTAGATATTGTTGAATAAAGTCTTTATTTTTTATTTTATTTTTTGCTCACAAAAAAAGTATTCTCGTCACTTTATAATATTAAGGTTGAACCACTGTAGTCATATGAACTGTTTTAAATATGTTTTTAGTAGCTTTCTGGGCATTGAAAAAGGAAATTAACTTGCTGTCAATTCAGGCCTTACTGAGCCATCAGATTTTATCAAAAATATCTTAATTTGTGTTCTTATGGTCTTATGGGTGTGGGATGACATGAGGTTGAGTAATTAATGACAGAATTTTCATTTTTGGGTGAACTAACCCTTTAAAAATATAAATAAAAATATAACTGTTCATTGTTAGTTCATATCAACTCAACCCATTATATAATATGAACAGATACAACTTTTGATTTTAATAATGTATTCGTACATGTTGAAATTAACATTAACTGAGATTAATAAATGCTTTAGAAGTATTTTTTTTTTATTGTTAGTTCATATTAACTAATGTAGTTAACGAATGTTAACAAATGGAACCTACCTGCAGAAAGTGTTACCAAGGAATCAGTGTTTTAAATGGATTCATTAAAACGTCATGCACTGAATTGGCTCTTTAGAATACTGAAAGTGCACTCAACTATACCAAATGTCTGCACATACTTTGTGTGGTTATAACTCCATCATGAAATCATAATTTGACAAATTACTGCCATTATCAGTAGAATATGTTTACAAACACAATAGTTCAATGCTAATTGAGTATGGCACATTTTATAGCAAGGCTAATTTATACATAGAAAAAGGCGTGTCTGTATTGAAAATAATTAAAATTACCTGATTAAAGTAATCACACAGCAGTTATCACACTTGCTGAAACTGGTTACAGGTTGTTCATGAATAAGACTCAGGGGTTTCGTAGTGAAATTCCACATGTACTTTAACAGCTCATATAATGCACTTACTTTCAAAACATCTTAAAATCACTCATTCTAATAGTGCTTCATGCTCTACCTTTTAATCAGAGGAGGGGAGATTAAGATCGATTGAGTCTCGGGTAAATAGCATTGTGTGGAGAGAAGGCTGACTAAGGGAGCAGCACACAGCGGACACAAATTGAGGCACTAAATCCCAATGGGATACAGTCTCTGCTGCCTCCTGGCCATTATACGTGTCATGTGGCCGTTCGGTTTTCAGGACTACAGAACCTGATTAAACCAACAGCTTGGTGAAAGGCAAACATATGCATGATGTTGCTGCAAGAATGCGATTTTAATTATAAATCGCTGAGAGGTGTTCTTGATATCTCTAGAAACAATTCAACACCGAGACCAGGCTTCGTCATTGTCCACGCGCTATACTTCTGTCCTATCTTGAAGGTGTCGGGAGATGATTACATCTTCTCTAAGCCTCAGTGGTCTTATTGCAAATGCCAACCTGGCCACGCGGATGTACTCCAGGCCCGGCTGAAAGGTCTCAGTCTTTATTCTAACATAATTGAAAACAGATTTATTGGATTAGGGCGAGCCTGTGTCTGTGCGAGTGCACTAGTTCAATTCCATCCTTCTTTGTCATAAACAATACCGCGCTGACGTCTTGACAAACAAGCTTTGATGACCTTGTTTGGGGAACAGAATTTTACAACGATGCCGGAATAAATGTATGGTTATATGAGTGAATAGGAAGGGAATGATTTGCACCTCCTTGCAAAGACCTTCAGAAGTACAAGGCCTTATTAGAATTCAGACAATTAAAAGAAGATGGCCAAAAGTGGTGGTTTAAAATTAAACAAGATGAGTGGAATGGGACAATACAGTATATCTGTCTACTGATCAAGTATAACATTATGAGCACTGGCAGGTGAAGTGAATAACACTGATTATCTCTTCATCACGGCATCTATTAGTGGGTGGGATATATTAGGCAGCAGGTGAATATTTTGTCCTCAAAGTTGATGTGTTAGAAGCAGGAAAAATGGGCAAGCGTAAGGATTTGAGCGAGTTGGACAAGGGACAAATTGTGATGGCTAGACAACTGGGTCAGAGCATCTCTAAAACTGCAGCTCTTGTGGAGTGTTCCCGGTCTGCAGTGGTCAGTATCTATCAAAAGTGGTCCAAGGAAGGAACAGTGGTGAACCGGCGACAGGGTCATGGGCAGCCAAGGCTCACTGATGCACGAGGGGAGCGAAGGCTGGCCCGTCCAACAGACGAGCTACTATAGCTCAAATTGCTCAATAAGTTAATGCTGGTTCTGATAGAAAGGTGTCAGAATACACACAGACAAGTCAGGGTGCCCATGCCGACCCCTGTCCACTGCCTAAAGTGCCAACAGTGGGCACGTGAGCATCAGAACTGGACCACGGAGCAATGGAAGAAGGTGGCCTGGTCTGATGAATCATGTTTCTTTTACATCACATGGATGGCCGGGTGCATGTGCCTCACTTACATGGGGAACACATGGCACCAGGATGCACTATGAGAAGAAGGCAAGCCAGCAGAGGCAGTGTGATGCTTTAGGCAATGTTCTGCTGGGAAACCTTGGGTCCTGCCATCCATGTGGATGTTACTTTGACACGTACCACCTACCTAAGCATTGTTGCAGACCATGTACACCTTTTCATGGAAACGGTGTTCCCTGGTGGCTGTGGCCTCTTTCAGCAGGATAATGCGCCCTGCCACAAAGCAAAAATGGTTCAGGAATGATTTGAGAAGCACAACAACATTTGAGGTGTTGACTTGGCCTCTAAATTCCCCAGATCTCAATCCAATCGAGCATCTGTAGGATGTGCTGAACAAACAAGTATGATCCATGGAGGCTCCACTCTGCAACTTACAGGACTTAAAGGATCTGCTGATAACATCTTGGTGCCAGATACCACAGCACACCTTCAGGGGTCTAGTGGAGTCCATGCCTCAATGGGTCAGGGCTGTTTTGGCAGCAAATATAGGGACCAACACAATATGGAGGTGGTCATTATGTTATGCCTGATCGGTGTATATTATACTAGTTTATTTAACAGAACTTTTACCACAATTGTAGGACATATAAATGTCAAATTTCTAGGTCTCAGTGAAAAGCACTGAGAAAAAAAAAAAAAAAAATACAGAAATTGCTAGTAAATTTCACAAATAATTACAATAAAAATGGTAAGTAATACATTGAATTAAACAGACTGTAAATAGTATTGTAAAACATACTCCAATAATATTTGTTTTATTTACAAATTAGGAAAAAAAAACAGTGTAGTTTTTTTTTAATGTTTTTTCACTGTGTTCACTGTGTTTTTTACAGTGTAGTGCCCTATTTTTTATTTAGTTATTTATTTTATTTTTTTAATGGATGTTTCTATTTATTTATGTGTTGGAAGGTTATTATTAAGGGAATCGTTCACTTAAATTAAACTGCCATTATTTACTCACTATTCATCATATGGATTACATTTGTGGTTGTCCTATACATTCTAAAAATTCTCCCCTTTGACAAAAAAAACAAAAAACAAAACAAAACAAAAAAAAAACATAAAAATTACAGCATACTAGTTTGATTGGGGCCAACTACCCTTTAAGCATAATAATGAAAGAAATCATAAAAATCAGTGGTTCTCAAACTATTCAAGCCAGGTACCACCTTTAAGCAAATCAAAACGTCCAATTGCCAGCTAGTTACAACAATATTCACTGTGTAGAATGACATCTCTTTGAGTCCAAGCTTAAGAATTGAGTGAGATAATGACATATTTTGATTGATATCCCTGTCATACAGATAAATCATGCTTCTGCAAGAGCAGAATCCCCATCAATCCCTTTATTACCCTTTACAGATCCATGGAAGAGCCTAATCAGAGCAGCAACTAACACACTCACACACTCTGTCGCACACACACACACGCACACACAAGATAGATACGCATTACAGACAGATACAGTAGATCTCTCAAACAAGACACCATCGTATTATGCTTAATTCCATATTTTAAGGATAACCTTTTTTCCTTGCAGGAATTTGATTGCTATTCAGTAAAAGACTACATCTGCCAAAATGAGGTAAGAAGTGCAGAGATGAAACTTTCCAAGCCAGTGAGTTCAAGCATTATCTATTAGCATCTCTTGCTTGTGCATGAGGAAAAAAAAGGCTTGATGACTATCGTATGTCCAGAGATAGAGCACCATTGCACTAGAGCATGCATTGTGGCTTTATTGTAAATATGTTATGATTAGACATATCTTTTGTACATAACTTGCCCAGCATGTGCTGCAAAAGCTTAAGAGGGTTTCTCACAAAACCTGTCAGGAACTTGTCTGGGTCATATTATACACCAAAACTGAGAAAGAAATATAAGAAATTTTATTTTGCACATTTCAATTTTCATCTTTCAGCCATTTTAAGGCACATTAGGATTTTATGCATTATGGCATTATTTTCATGACAAATAATAATAATAATTTATATTACTGTAATATATGTTAATGGAATTGTAATGAGAATGAAAGGACAATCAAACGGAATGACAATCGAATGACCATTGAAAATAATTATAGTATTAATGATAATGTAATATATTAATTGAATTGTAATGAGAATGAAATGGCAATCCCCACTGAAAATAATGTGAAATAATATAAAATAATGATTTATTCTATAATATTCTATATGAATAATGAACATAATAATAAAAACATAAAACGTTAGGAAGCATTTTGGTAGTATTTGTTAACTATATGCAACTGTAGTATCATGAAAATAATGTCAGTCACAAAAAATATTAATAATCATAATTAATATTAATAATAACAAGAATGTATTGCATTGGGGAAAAAAAAAATAATAATGCATTTATATTTATTTATTTTTCCTGTGTAAAATGTGACCTGGACTTCTTTTCATGGAATTCACCAGTTTGAACAATGTCTGGTGTTCCATTTAATACCATTTCGTTTATTTGTTCACAGGTTCCTGGAAGCCCACCTAACACAAGAGTAGAAGACCACAGAAATTCAAGTCCAGGCACAAAAGCCCTAACTGATGTTTTGATGCTCGGTCTGTTGTTTGCTCTCGGAAACCTCACTATGTAGAACTACCTGAGCTTCATAAGCCAGCACAGTGAGGACAAGGCTGATGGAAACCCCCTCATGATCATCTTCAGACCAAACTCACGCCTCTCTCCTCTACTGCAGCTTTCTTTCTCTCTTTCAAATAAACACCAAACAGAAAGAACACAGAGACACATATCGAAAAGACCGCTGCATCTTTGCCATGGCCGAACGAGAAAGTTGCATAGCGAATGAGCAAACGGCCAAGAAACAGATATTGCGTACTTAGCCGCTTGATTCCAAAGTCGAAGACCTGTTAGGTGCCTGATTGGTGGACCTGCAATTAAAGACCCAGGCACAAAGCTTTCCAGTCTTCTGTACTACTTCCTGCCGCCCACACCACCCATGAAAAAAGGGCGCCTCGCAGCACCCATCAGGCCTGAATTACCCATTGTCTGGCACTGTATTACACCATCTCTGAGAGGCATTCTCAATCCCGGCCCACTGCCCATTTATTGGATTTGCCGCGCTCTTCTTTGACAGCTGCTTTAGCTTTCTCATTGTGATTATTCCTTTTCAGTTCCGTCTTTTTTCCTTCTTTTGTCCACCAGTTGAACAGGAGTAATTACTTTCCAGTGGTTCTTTTAAACGTGAAGTGTTTGAAGTTTAAATCTGTACCCTGTCGACACGGCGTGAGGTGGATGTCACAGGCGACGGCTCTCTTAGTCGCATTCTGTACTTAGTTTGACAGATTTGAAAAAGAAAAGGAATGTTGAGATGAAGTTGATGAAAACGTACCAGTGGATCAACGGGAGAAGTAGATCTTAGCAAACGGCTTCCGTGTGGGTTCACGATGTCGATGGGCTGCCCACACATGTATAATTTTGTCTGTGAATATGAATGTTTTTCTTTCCAAAAGTACAGCTGTTAATTATTATGTGTTGTCTTTAAGTGAAAGATGATGAGACTCTAGAGAAAGTTCTAGACGAGCAGTGGGAGTGACAAGAACTGCATGACTGAGAAAAACCTGGAGGTGCTCATACCACTAACCATTAATTGTCATGCCATAATCGGTCTCTGGTTAAATTCAGTTATAAACAAAAAAAACCCTGACAAAGAAGGCAAGCGTTTTGGGACATTCATCGTCATGTGAATCATTGTGTGCGATTTCTGATGTGGCCTTACTCTTTGTTTTTCCTCCTCATTATTTTCCAGTCGCTGTGTGGAGAAGGTCGATGCCGAGTTTTGATGTTCGGAATGTTTCTAAAAATGTACTCGCCCCAATTCACAGTTTCAGTAAATGCACTCGATATGTATGACTCTTTTATCAACATTCCAAACACTGAAGTTATGAACAAACAGACATCGATATATATATATATATATAAATGTAAAGTTCAAAACTAAAAAAAAAAAAAAAAAAAAAAAAATATTATATATTGTGTCCTAGGCTTGTTATATCCGTAAAATTGCAAAGCAAATGATATGAACATTCTTTGTGTAAATATGACACTAATGCAATGGAAACACATTAAAGATTTGTCGTATCAGTGGGGATCCATCTGTCAAAACAGATTAAAACATCAACAGGCAATTTTTTTTTTTTTTTTTTTTTCATTAATAGATTTAATACTTTATAATACCAAAAGCTTTATGAGTATTCTAAGATTACATTGTTTCTAAAAGGATGCAGTGATGTAATAATCAGCTCTATTTTACCAGATGCTAAAAAAAAAAAATAATCTTTTCTCATTTGGTGTGAATGTTCCTAGACTTACTTTTGTTGAAACATCTGGAATATATAGACATATAAACAGTATATTTTTGAAGTATGCTGCCTTTTTGAGAAAAAAAAAAAAAAAAAGTATATATATATATATTTTAAGGGAGCTATTAAGTCAAAATGCAGGTTTGTCATTGTTGAGTGAGAACAAGAACAAATTCAAATAATAAGAAAAATGATCTTGTCACCAGACACTGACATCGCAATCTCTACTTTGAAATTATTTTCAAAACTGTGCTGTCATATTCGGTGGGAACAAAAGTTAGCGGTGAATGAAATCTAAAAGAAACACGATGTAAATTTTCTGAAAGGTGTCAGAGGTGTCACATTTAGTCGTATACAACCTTTTAACAAAAAGACAAAGTGAATCTGCATCCGCCACATATTCCCCAAAACAGTGTTGATACTGTACTGGATATCAAAAAAGGCCTACTGGGGTTTGGATAATGTTATGACTGGTGGATACAGAAGTGTGTGATTGTTGAGTGTGTGCGTAGCCTACATGTACAGTACGTTTGTGAATAAGATTTTTAGCTATGGTCAGCCGGGGAGGGGATTTGGTATCAGGGAGAGACCATTTGACGAATGTATGCTTCAGATGCAAAGAAATGAACTATGAAAAAGAGTAGCACTTCACAGAGACATTCAATGGAGCTTTTGCTGTGTCACATGACTTTGATAAACCATTGTGATTTGATCACCTCTGGAATTAGCAGAGTTCTACGTCATCTCATCACTGCTTTGATGTAAGGGTCACCTCCCTTTGTAGACTGCTGTGAGGTCCAGATATGCTAATGCTGTGCTTGTTTCCTGATCAATAAAGCCACTTCACTTTTTAATGCTTTCCATATTTGTTATGTGTTGAGGACAAAAAGAAAAGGCATGTTGCAGATGTGATCCTGGGCAAAAACATCTGTTAGTTCATTTAGATTTACCAACCCAGGATCACTGGAAAATGCACCTGTGATGACATTTCTGCAAGATGCATTGCTTCTTGCCAATGAGTGGCTCTAAAAGCATGTTCAGATTTATCCAAAACAGATGAACGTGAATCTGGGGATGTTTTATGTTGGTTGCTGTACATATTATGGCAGTTCGGTGAGTGGCGCTAAAAGGTTAATGCTCTGTTGTGTTTGAAAATAACGTACCACCTACACTAAACCTAACCAAGAGTGTTAACAAAACCACATGTGAGTTAAAATGCATTTGCTGAAGCAACAATGCCATTTCAACTTGCTTCTACAAGTCTTTGAGCTCTTTTGTGACTCGTGTTTCTCAGGACTCGTACCTGAGCGCTCTGCATCACAAGTGCAACACTGTACCAGGTGAGCTACTGAGTAAGTTTACAGTGCAGGAAAGTCATATAGATGGAGCTGATTATGTGATGCAAACATCAAAAAGTATTCATTTACAAATTATGCACTATGGTAAAAGTGTTTTGAGGTCATAATAGTATTGTGCAAGGAACCATTAACAAACGGGTATCCCAAACATTTCTTCTTTATTCCATTGGTCAGTCAAACACATATTGTAGCCTCGCCCCAAACTCACACTATTGGTTGAGGTGTTGTTGGGCAGGTCAGGATACTTAAACAGAGCAATGTTTTGAAAAAACCTAGATGGAGCAAGACGGTGCAGAAGGTGCAATACTTTTTGTCTCTGCATATTAAGCTGGAATAAAAATGAAAAATAAAAATTATGTCATTAATTACTCACCCTTATATCGTTCTACACCCGTAAGACCTTCGTTCATCTTCGGAACACAAATTAAGATGATTTTTTTTTTTTATCCGATGGCCTCCATTGACAGCAAGATAATTAACACTTTCAGATGCCCAGAAAGCTACTAAAGACATTTTAAAACAGTTCATGTGACTACAGTGGTTCATACGGAAGAGGATTAGGGCCAAGCAATAATAAAAAAATAAAACCATCTCGAGATTAAAGTTGTTAAATTTCGAGAAAAAAGTCTAAATAAAATGTTGAGAATAAACTCATTAAATTATGAGAAAAAAGTCGTTAAATTACGAGAACAAATTCGTTACGACTTTTTTCTCGTAATTTAATGACTTTATTCTCAACATTTTATCTCGACTTTTTTCTCGAAATTTAACGACATTTTTCTCGTAATTTAATGAATTTGTTCTCGTAATTTAACAACTTTTTTCTCGTAATTTAACGAGTTTATTCTCAACATTTTATCTCGACTTTTTCTCGAAATTTAACGACATTTTTCTCGTAATTTAATGAATTTGTTCTCGTAATTTAACAACTTTTTTCTCGTAATTTAATGACTTTATTCTCAACATTTTATCTCGACTTTATTCTCGAAATTTAACAACATTTTTCTCGTAATTTAACAAGTTTATTCTCAACATTTTATCTCGACTTTTTTCTCAAAATTTAACGACATTTTTCTCGTGATTTAATGAATTTGTTCTCGTAATTTTACGACTTTTTTCTCGTAATTTAATGACTTTATTCTCAACATTTTATCTCGACTTTTTTTTTCAAAATTTAACAAGTTTTTTTCTCGTAATTTAACGAATTCTCAACATTTTATCTCGACTTTTTTCTCGAAATTTAACAACATTTTTCTCGTAATTTAATGAATTTGTTCTCGTAATTTAACAACTTTTTTCTCGTAATTTAATGACTTTATTCTCAACATTTTATCTCGACTTTATTCTCGAAATTTAACAACATTTTTCTCGTAATTTAACAAGTTTATTCTCAACATTTTATCTCGACTTTTTTCTCAAAATTTAACGACATTTTTCTCGTGATTTAATGAATTTGTTCTCGTAATTTTACGACTTTTTTCTCGTAATTTAATGACTTTATTCTCAACATTTTATCTCGACTTTTTTTTTCAAAATTTAACAAGTTTTTTTCTCGTAATTTAACGAATTCTCAACATTTTATCTCGACTTTTTTCTCGAAATTTAACAACATTTTTCTCGTAATTTAATGAATTTGTTCTCGTAATTTAACAACTTTTTTCTCGTAATTTAATGACTTTATTCTCGTAATTTAATAACTTTATTGTCGAAATTTAAAGACATTTTTCTCATAATTTAATTAATTTGTTCTCGTAATTTAATGACTTTATTCTCGTAATTTAATGACTTTATTCTCAACATTTTATTTCCACTTTTTTCTCGTAATTTAACAACTTTTTTCTCGTAATTTAATGACTTTATTGTCGAAATTTAAAGACATTTTTCTCATACTTTAATGATTTTGTTGTCGTAATTTAACGACTTTTTTCTCGTAATTGAACGAGTTTATTCTCAACATTTTATCTCGACTTTTTTCTCGAAATTTAACGACATTTTTCTCGTAATTTAATGAATTTGTTCTCGTAATTTAACGACTTTTTTCTCGTAATTTAACAAGTTTATTCTCAACATTTTATCTCGACTTTTTTTTTTTAATTTAACGAGTTTTTTTCTCGTAATTTAACGAGTTTATTCTCAACATTTTATCTCGACTTTTTTCTTGAAATTTAACGAGTTTTTTTCTCGTAATTTAATTACTTTATTCTCAACATTTTATCACGACTTTTTTTTTCAAAATTTAACAAGTTTTTTTCTCGTAATTTAACGAGTTTATTCTCAACATTTTATTTCTACTTTTTTCTCAAAATTTAACGAGTTTTTTCTCGAAATTTAACAACTTCAATCTCGAGATGGTTTTATTTTTTTATTATTGCTTGGCCCTAATCCTCTTCTGTAGGTTCAACCTTAATGTTACGAAGCGACGAGAATACTTTTTGTGCGCCAAAAAAACAAAATAACGACTTTATTCAACAATGTCAAGTGATGGGCGATTTCAAAACATTGCTTCACGAAGCTTTGAAGCTTTACGAATCTTTCATGTCGAATTAGTTGATTTCAGTAAAAGAGGCTTTGTTATGTCATAAGTGTTTCGGAATTTCAGTGGTTCACCACTGGGAGTGTGACTTTGGCAGTTTGATACACGCCCCGAACCACTGATTTGAAACAAAAGATTCGTAAAGCTTCGAAGCTTCATGAAGCAGTGTTTTGAAATCGACCATCACTAGATACTGTTGAATAAAGTTGTTATTTTGTTTTTTGGCGCACAAAAAGTATTCTCATCGCTTCATAACATTAAGGTTGAACCACTGTAGTCACATGAACTGTTTTAAATATGTCTCATAGCTTTCTGGGCATCTGAAAGTGTTAATTATCTTGCTGGCAACGGAGGCCTCACTGAGCCATCGGATTTTATCAAAAATATTTTAATTTGTGTTCTGAAGATGAGCAGGTCTTACGGGTGTGGAACGGCATGAGGGTGAGTAATAAATTACAGAATTTTCATTTTTGGGTGAACTAACCCTTTAATATACAATAGTTTTAATCTAAAATAATAATTCTATAGTTAAATATTATGAATACATAATTTTTCATCAGTATTCCTGTTTTCGGTCACATCATTGGAACTGCCTGATAGGATGTGCATAATTTTTTATGGTAGATTCAAATTTTTGTCAGCGTCTACCATCAGTTCTGAATTATGCCACTTAATGACTGCTGGCCTCAGTTTTTTTATATTGTACTGATATAGAGTAATATATGCCTTTGAGACATCCCCATTTAGTTAAACAAAGAACAGATTGCATCCCACTTTCCTTTATATCCGCCAGCTCAATAAGCTTTATCGCACAATGTTAAGATGTTATCTGGTCATTTTGTCCAAACTTCATCTCAAGAGACATTTTCATTTGTGAGCAATTTCTTCACTAGCCATTTTTTATCTTTGCACACACTATTTAAACAAGATTTGACATAGCTTTGAGGATCCATTTGGGATCCACCTTCATTAAACAGAATTTTGTTCGAGTAGGGTCTATATTTGAAGCTGCATCTCTGTAATTATGTCTAAAAATAGATAGCTTGTGCTGTATGTTATGGTTATATATCCTTTGTCATTTTATTTCACCATTTTGGCCACAACATTAAATACATCTGCAAGCAAAAACACTCAGACTGAGGCTCATACACTTCTCGAATATCAACAAAGCACATTTTATTTCCTGCAGAAATGCGGCCTTTTCATAAATGAGAGGCTAATTAGATTCTACCGCATACAAAGTGTATTCATACACTCGGTTCACCCACTGTACGTGACGCCCCTATAAAGCAGCCTGTTGATAATCCAGACAGCAATAGTGAGGAGGAGATAACGCTCTTTTATCTAGACTTTTATTTATTTTATCAATCAAATCTAAATACGTCTTGGAGAGAGAAGTCGAGAGGCGTGTGATGTAAAACTTCCAATCTGAATACGAGTCAAGATTTTGCCTGTGCATGAGTTTAATGGCATTGTCAAATGTGATAAAACAAGAGACAAAGCAATCCAGACCCCCCCTGCTGTTTAGGCTGTCTTTGGTTCAGCGTGTGACAGCTGCATTTTTCACTTTGTGTTTCATTCTATTTCTGTCCAACATGTCTGTGCATTTGCCATGTCTGATCTTAAAGTGCACAGAATATGTTTGAAGACATTTCGAAACATATCTGAAAATATTTCAGCATTGCAAGTTACTTATTCTTGTTGAAGAAGTGAAAGGGTAAATACTTTGCAGTCACCTTGGCCTCTGATATTGGCAAGAAGTCTGCGACAAGCTTTAAGCACACTTGACTTCCCTAAGATGTCTTATCATCTAAGCCAAGTTCTGCATGTCTCTGCTTCTGCTTTGTGCCAGCTTATAGACTTTACAAACTGTATAATTTCTATGTCTATTCCATCTTCTCTCAGACCTATACCAGAACGAAGCTCTGGAGCAAGAGCAATTCATTTCGAAATGATTGCATAAATCACTGGTTATTTACTTGGATATGGATTTCTATGTAAACCAATGTTTATTAGAGTTGCACTATTTTATCTCAATGAAGCAGATACAGAGATCTTTTTGTTTGTGATGAAGATTATGGCTGAGCTGAAGTGGAATTGTGTCCCCGTTCAAGTGGAATTGCTTGAAACGTTTCTTTTAGAATCCAGATTTTGAATAATTTGACGGTATGCCCTCTATTTGAGTGTTTAGAGCGTTACTAGTCAATTTGACCTTCCAAACAGCCTTTTTTTTTTTTTTTTATCAATCTCCTGAAAAGCTTGTGGTTCAATCTTTGAGGTAATTTGTTCTACTGGCAAAGTCCCATAACAACCTTCAACATGCTCCAGAAAACACATTATCTTCAAAATAGAGATATTTCTTCTTGATTCATATATATATACACAGACACTACCATTCAAATGTGGGATCGGTAAGATTTTTAATGTTTTTAAAAGAAGTCTCTTATGCTCACCAAGGCTGCATTTATTTATTTAAAAATACAGTAAAACAGTAATATTGTGAAATATTATTACAATTTAAAATAACTGTTTTCTACTTGAATATATTTTACAAAGTAATTTATTCCTGTGATGTCAAAGCTGAATTTTCAGCATCATTACTCCAGTCTTCAGTGTCACATGATCCTTCAGAAATCATTCTAATATGTCGATTTGCTTCTCAAGAAACATTTCTTATTTTTATCAATGTTGAAAACAGTTGTGTACTTTTTTCCTTGATGAATAGAAAGTTCAAAAGAACAGCGTTTATCTGAAATACAAAGCTTTTGTAATATTATACACTACCGTTCAAAGGTTTGGGGTCAGTAAGAATTTTTATTTGTATTTATTTGAAAAGAAATGAAAGAAATTAATACTTTTATTCAGCAAGGATGCATTAAATCGATCAAAAGTGACAGTAAAGAAATTCATAATGTTACAAAAGATTATATTTCAAATCAATTTTCTATTCATCAAAGAATTCTGAAAAAAAAAAATAGTGTACACAAATATTTTGTACAATTGTATACAATAAATGTTTCTTGAGCAGCAAATCAGCATATTAGAATGATTTCTGAAGGATCATGTGACACTGAAGACTGGAGTAATGATGCTGAAAATTCAGCTTTGACATCACAATAATAAATTACATTTTAAAATATTTTTCAATTAGAAAGCTTTTTTTTTTTTTAAATTATAATAATATTTCACAATGTTACTGTTTTACTGTATTTTTAATTAAATGTAGCCTTGGTGAGCAGACAAAACTTCTTTTAAAAACATTAAAAATGTATATACACACACATATACACATATATATACATATATATAGTACAGTCCAAAAGTTTGGAACCACTAAGATTTTTAATGTTTTTAAAAGAAGTTTCGTCTGCTCACCAAGGCTACATTTATTTAATTAAAAATACAGTAAAAAACAGTAATATTGTGAAATATTATTACAATTTAAAATAACTGTGTACTATTTAAATATATTTGACAAAGTAATTTATTCCTGTGATGCAAAGCTGAATTTTCAGCATCGTTACTCCAGTCTTCAGTGTCACATGATCCTTCAGAAATCATTCTGATATGCTGATTTGCTGCTCAATAAACATTTATGATTATTTTCAATGTTGAAAACAGTTGTGTACTATTTTTTTCAGGATTCCTTGATGAATAGAAAGTTCAAAAGAACAGCATTTATCTGAAATACAAAGCTTCTGTAGCATTATACACTACCGTTCAAAAGTTTGGGGTCAGTAAGAATTTTTATTTTTATTTTTTTGAAAAGAAATTAAAGAAATGAATACTTTTATTCAGCAAGGATGCATTAAATCAATCAAAAGTGGCAGTAAATACATTTATAATGTTACAAAAGATTAGATTTCAGATAAACACTGTTCTTTTGAACTTTCTATTCATCAAATAATCCTGAAAAAAAATATTGTACACAAATATTTTGTACAATTGTACACATTAAATGTTTCTTGAGCAGCAGATCAACATATTAGAATGATTTCTGAAGGATCATGTGACTGAAGACTGGAGTAATGATGCTGAAAATTCAGCTTTGCATCACAGGAATAAATTACTTTGTGAAATATATTCAAATAGAAAACAGTTATTTTAAATTGTAATAATATTTCACAATATTACTGTTTTTTACTTTATTTTTAATTAAATAAATGTAGCCTTGGTGAGCAGACGAAACTTCTTTTAAAAACATTAAAAATCTTAGTGGTTCCAAACTTTTATATATATATATAATGTGAAATAATTATGATAATCACATTTTAGTTGGGGTTTAGGCAACAATATCATATTGTATTTAGATTAGATTAGTATTTATAACTGTCAAGGCTGGTTGCAGCAGAGATGAAACAGGATCAGGTTTCACAGAACTTCAAAAATAGGAACAGAACAACTGGTATAATACTGATGATAATGAACCACTAAACAGGACTCAACACGGGGCTTAAATACACAGCAAACAAAAGGGCTAATTAACTAGACACACCTGAACAGAATACTAAATCAATCAGAAACCATAGAGACAAAGGCTGCATCCGAAAACTGAAAAATGCTGCCTTCGGAGGATGCATTGCAAGGTAGGAAGGCATCAAGGCACGCCGAATCCAAACTTAGCTTCATAGATGTATCCTTCGCTGCCTTTGATATCCCATTCCGTGACATTTGAGCTAAAAAATAAAGATGGCATCTGAAAGTTGCCGTTTTTGTTCAGTTTGTGTGTAAGTGTATATTTTTGAAAAAAAAATTTCCCCTCTTTTGATGTAATTTCTAGTGAGAAATTACTATTGTAGTAATTAAATATTTGCTTAGTTATCACCAAAGCTTGTGCTATTTTGATGTAGATCATTAAACCGTTATGCTGCTTAATAAATCTGTCCAAAATCAGTTTCATGAGGTGTCTTTATGCGCAAACGCTGCCTGCAAAGTCATTACCTGATAGGGCAGCGAGGCAACAAATCAGCTGCCTAAATTTTAGGATGCAGCCAAACAGGCAGGGAATGGATGATAGAACTAATTAACAAACTAGAAAACCATCCTAGAAACACAGACATGAACAGAACAGAAAAACAAACTCAAAACTTGACAATGACAATAAATATTTTCTTTTCTGCTAAACATATCTGATTTGTATTCACATTTGAGGGACATTTATTATAATGATTTATGATGATACTCCAAAATCTGTCTATTATGATTTAGAACTGATGATCATGACTTTAAAAATAGTTCATACAGTATATATTGTTTTCAGATGACTGCATTTTCTTTTCAGAAAATGGTGTCTAATGTTGACAGGGAGTAGTGTTGTGTGAGGAAGTGCAATGTTGTGGCTTTAATGAGTGTTTATGAATATGTGCTGACACACGTGATTAATGCAGTGGTATTCTGGGTAGTGAATGGTGCGGACTAGGCATGTTTTATCTAGTACATATCTGAACTAATTAGCACTTCATCCACCCTCTGAAACCATTGAGCTGAGTCAGACAGATACACACAGTCAAGATATAATATGGTGATACACACACACACACACACACACACACACACACACACACACACACAAGCTACAATGACACACGTGTGCAAAAATTAGCAGTTCTCTATTAGGCCAACCCAATCTAAAATACTATAGACCAAAAGTTCTGAGGCCCATTTCAATTACCTTACAAAAGCTTATTTTTGCAATGAAATAAACTTATTAAAAAGGTTATTGTATCTTTTTGTCTCACAATTCTGACTTTTTTCTCACAATTGTGAGTTATATCTCACAGTTTGGACTTTTTTTCTCACAATTGCAAGTTTATATCTCACATTTGCAAGTTATAAACTCTTGAATGCTTAATTCTGGTTGATGAACATTCTAAGGCGTACAATTATTTTCCAGTTAACGCACAGCTCCAGGAAGGTTTTGACCGCATTACAGTTCCATATCACTTTACCAAATGAGTTCAGTTATTTCAATGGCTCTTACTGATATTTCTCAGTATTGAGGTAGTAACGTTGCTGTTTTTGATGCAGTTAAACTTACAGCTTCACTTCACACACGCTGATGCAATCTATCATTCTCTCTCCAATGCATTAGTCTGCATTTCAATGACTCAAGCCTCTGTTACAAGCTCTAAAATAATGCTTTGGAATTAGTAATGGAGGCTTGGGATGAGACTCAAAAGAAATTAGTCCTATATACGAGAGCATTTTAAGGACAAAAATCTCACAAAGGTCTTGAAATAAAATATCTGAACAATGTCGAAAGTGAAATAATTTACTACGAGCCGTTGAATTATTAGAAAAATACATAATATCCCTTTATTATAATACATTCTTTTAATTCATGCATGTTTCCTGTAAGGTCCCGTGTAGCTTCATCCCCTGACCTACACTGCTGATATCAGCTGACAAGGATGACATGTATCCCTGTTTCACCCATTTCTGTCTGTAACAACCAGAGGAAGGAAGGAAGTAAAAGATCCCCTTGGTTCTCCACCTGTAATGTAACATAAATGTCTGATGACATCTGCAAAACAATAGTCCTCTTACTGAGGGCATTCCGGTCTCAGATGTGAATAATTGATTTGCGTTTAACCCCCATGGGAGGAGTGTGTGTCATGATTTCTTTTAGCTCTGTGAGCTTGAAGAATGTACGATGCATCAGCGTGTAACTAGAGTCAGCCATCTAGTGCAGAAACAAGGAGATAAGCCCTATCATGTCCCGCTTACTAAACACATTTTCTCTTATTTACTTTATCTTTGTCTCTTTTGTACCCCCATACCTCTGATCCACAACATACCACATCAGTGACGCTCTCTTGCCTCTGAAAGCGCAGTGTGAACATGGGTGTATGGGAGAGTGAATCTACACCTTGAAAAAAAAAATTCAAATTCATTTTAAAAGATCATTCCAAAAACAGAATTTGCCATTTAAAATCTGGCATCTTTGCTCAACTTTTTTAAACAATTACAGTGCTCAGTGTAAATGAGTACACCCCCTTTGAAAGTAACATTTTAAACAATATCTCAATGAACACAAAAACAATTTCCAAAATGTTGACAAGACTAAGTTTTATATAACATCTGTTAAATTTATAACATGAAAGCAAGGTTAATAATATAACTTAAAAAACAAAATTTCAGTTTTACTCAAATTAGGGTGATGTAAAAATGAGTACACCCCACTGAAAGTCTCTGGAGCAAAGCTAAATTTTAGACTACAAATGTCTAATTTAACAAGAATTCAACCACAAGTGAGTCTAATTATTCATTCCACAGGTGTCCAGCAGACAGTTGACTATAAAAGGGTGTTTAAACCCCTTCCCATTTCATGCTGTCAGCAATGGCACCACATGGAAGAGAAATGTCACAAAATAATTTCTTTACACCAGAAAGGTGAAGGCTACAAGAAGATCAGCAAAGCTTTACTTATCAGTCAGAATACTGTAGCAAAAGTGGCACAAAAAATTTAAAAAGATGGAACTGCAACCATCTCACAGAGACGTCCAGGTCGTCCATTGAAGTTAACACCTCGACAGGAGCGTCTTCTCATGAAGAAGGGTTGAAAAAAATCGGCATGCAAGTTCACTGCAGTTATCTAAAGAAGTAGAAAGCCAAACTGGGGTGACTGTTTCCCGTGACACAATACGGCATACACTGCAGAGGAATGGCATGCAAGGCAAGCCCAGGCACACCCATCTAGAGTTTGCCAGGGCCCATGCTGACAAAGATGAAGACTACTGGGACTCTATACTCTGGAGTGATGAGACCAAGATAAATGTTGTTGGAACTGATGGCTTCAAAACTGTATGGTGTCGCAAAGGTGAGGAATACAAAGAAAAATGCATGGTGCCTACAGTGAAACATGGTGGTGCAGTGTCCTTATGTGGGGCTGCATGAGTGTTGCTGGTGTCAGGGAGCTGCATTTCATTGATGGCATCATGAATTCACAGATGTACTGCTCTATACTCAAAGAGAAGATGCTACCATCACTCTGTGCCCTTAGTCGTTGTGCACTTTTCCAACATGACAATGATCCTAAACACACATCTAAGGCCACTGTTGGATTTCAGAAGAAGAACAGGGTGAAAGTGATTCAGTGGCTCCTGATCTGAACCCAATCGAACACCTATGGGGAATTCTGAAGAGGCATCACTCTCCATCCAGCATCCAGTCTCTAAAAGAGGTCATTCTTGAAGAATGGAAAAAGATAGATGTTGCAAAATGTCACCAACTTGTTCATTCCATGCCTAGAAGACTTGGTGCTGTCATTGAAAATCATGGAGGCCATACAAAGTACTAGATGTAGTAGTTTTTGTTGTGGGGTGTACTCATTTTTGCATCACCCTAATTTGAGTAAAACTGAAAAATGTGTAATCTAAGTTATATTATTAACCTTACTTTCATGTTATAAGTTAAACAGATGTTATATCAAACTTAGTCTTGGCAACGTTTTAGAAATTATTTTTGTGTTCATTGAGATATTGTTTAAAATGTTACTTTTCAAAGGGGGTGTACTCATTTACGCTGAGCACTGTACCTGCACTGTAATTGAAATGTGACTAATCTCTCTGGAGTAGCAAGAAAATTACACTCTATTTCACACATTTAAGAGCCTCCAAAAATAGTTATTGGTAAAACCAAGGATCAGCCTTAACATCAGACAAACAATAATCACATATCAGTTCACTTCAAGTTGATGAAGGGCGTAAATATAAATACACATGTTAATAAACATAGTATTCTCAAAGTATTCTCACAAAGTATTCTCGTCACGAAAGTTTTTCTTTTTCTTTTTGAAAGAAATTAATACTTTATTTCAGCAAGGACACCTTTAGCTCAAATGTGATAGTAAGTACTTATTCATTGTTATAAAAGATTTCTATCTCAGATAAATGCAGTTCTTTTGAAATTTCTATTCATTCAAAAAAGTATCACGATTTCCACAAAACATCATTAAACACAACGTTTTCAACATTGATAATATCAAGAAATGTTACTTTAGCAGCAATTCAGCATATTAGAGTGATTTCTGAAGGATCATGTGACACTGAAGACTGGAGTAATGATGCTGAAAATTTAGCTTTGACATCACAATAATAAATTACATTTTAAAAATATATTCAAACAAAAAAAGAAAAGAAAAATCTTAGGACCCCAAACTTTTGAAGAATTGTTTAATAAATAAATAATTTAAATAGTTGAATATAAAAAAAATAATAATTAAAATTATTTTATATAAATAAATACTTGAAGGGTTATTTCACCCAAAAACGAAAATTCTGCCATTAATTACTCACCCTCATGTCGTTCTACACCCGTAAGACCTTTGTTCATCTTTGTAACACAAATTAAAATATTTTTGATAAAATCCGATGGCTCAGTGACGCCTGCATTACCAGCAAGATTATTAACACTTTCAGATGCCCAGAAAGCTACTAAAAACATTTCAAATAGTTCATGAGACTACAGGTTCGGAGCGTGTATCAAACTTCCAAAGTCATGTGATTTCAGTAAACAAGGCTTCATTACGTCATAAGTGTTTCGAAACATTTAGAAATTTCAATGGTTCACGTGACTTTGGCAGTTTGATACACACTCCGAACCACTGATTCGAAACAAAAGATTCATAAAGCTTCATGAAGCAGTGTTTTGAAATCGCCCATCACTAGAAATCGCCCATCACTAGATATTGCAAAAAAAGTATTCTCATCACTTCATAACATTAAGGTTGAACCACTGTAGTCACATGAACTGTTTTAAATATGTCTTTAGTAGCTTTCTGGGCATCTGAAAATATTAATTATCTTGCTGTCAATGGACGCCTCACTGAGCCATCGGATTTTAGCAAAAAGATCTTAATTTGTGTTCTGAAGATGAACAAAGATCTTACGGGTGTAGAACAACATGAGGGTGAGTAATTAATGACAGAATTGTTATTTTTGGGTGAACTAACCCTTTAAATGATAAAAACAGAAAGAGTCCTCTAATAAGCAAATAAGTCTGAACTGCACACATCAACTGCTTTTGTAGGGTTTTTAAAAATGTACACTGCTGTTAGACATTTTCCTGCTTAGTTTCACCTGTGACTTACTTTGACCATTTTGTGACTACAGCTGTCCATTATGTGTGCTGGATACCGGCATTAATGGCATTTTGGTGTAGGCATCATGCCAGAGTGTTTCGCTATGACAGCACAAAGAGCTGTGCTGGATGTGTGTGTCAGCACAGAGCTGAACAGGGCAGACGTGCAAATTATTCAGCTGAGGCACAGAAAGGGCTTCTAAAGCCTGTAAGCTGGCACAGAGGAGGAGCAGAGAAAGGCAGATCCTGGCTGAGATGGTAAAACATCTCAGTGAAGTCAGATTCTTAAGAAGTGCCACCCACTGCTTGTCAGTATCAGAAGCACAAGTGACAGCATTGCGGAGGTGTATTAGTCAATAACACACCTTTGCAATAAGAATTAGCGCTTTGCAAAGACAAAGCCTCTCTTTTCTCATTTGACAGGCAAGGTTAGTTTTTCATTTTATTTTTTTTTTTAAACTCATGATGCAGTAGCTATAAATAACTTATTTCATAAGTAAATAATTAAACAGAATCTTTTTATATTAAAGGGCCAGTAAGCAATTTCTGAGAAACTCTGTTGAAAGTGGATTGGATTGAGCACCACAGCACACTTGTTGTGATGGAGGAGGAGAATTAGTGAACAAAAGGGATATTTGAAGAAATACTGTAGAAAGAGAGATGGCTGAGAGACATTACAAAAAAGAAAAGGTCAGAGGATTATCTCTGGAAAAAATAGAAGGGTTATGATCAGGCAAGAGTTTTAGGACCCGCGTTAATATTAGAAAAGCTTTCCAGCACTGGAGAGACTAAAGAGTAAAGTCCTGAAAATGAATGCAGTGGTTGCACTGTTTCCGCTCAATTGCGTTTTTGTGCATTTTGGGAGCGAACAAATAAAGGGAGGGGTGTTTTTGTTTGAGTTGATTTCAAATATCAACCGTGTTTCTTGGAAATCACTTACTGCACCTTTAAGTGTCATTAACTACTTTGTATTAACATTAAAATTAATCACTTGTTACTATGCACTTATTGTGTAATACATGCTTTACATTGTACTTATATTTAAAAATACCTGCATGTAATTCGTTAAGAGTTGGCTGCATAGATAATCAAAAGATGATGCGTGACGCAGAATGAAGGATAATAATATATGCACATAACCAACATAACATTAACAAGAGACAATCAACCGAGGACAACTGAGACTTAAATACACTGAGGATGGTAATCAACGGAACAGGGAACAGGTGATACACTAATCAGGGACCATGGCAATTAATGAATGACAGTCAATTAATACTCTAAGAGTTAGTTGTAGGTGCAAAGTCACTTATAGTCAACAGAATGTTCAAAAGGGACCAACAAAATTTTTTTACCATACATTGATTATTAATATGTATATAAAGTGTGACCAAGCTGGTCTTGAACCTTAAAACATTAGTCCATATTTAATGCCCCTCGATCCCGTCCCCTTCTCTTTCTCACTGAAAAAAAAAATGTAACTTCCATTTGTTCGACAAACTATTTTAAAGGTTGACTGAGCTACTGAACGGAAAAAGCTAACATTAAAAAAAATAAAAATAAATAAAGTCAAATTTTGTAGGCCATTTGTATAAGCAACTTAACATATTAAACTCACAACATCAATTTAAGGGCAAGGGTCCTACAAACAGGCTGCTAAGCATCACTGTTAATGCACTTAAATAATTTGTATTTTTTGGTGAAAGCATGGGGACGTGCATAGGGCTGGGCGATATATCGCATGCGATTGTCACGCGCATTTCATCAGTAAAGCCGGTTCCCTGATTACCGCTAAATCACCATCACCTGCTTTCAAATGGAGCGGCATTTAATAGACAGAGCCGTAGTTCACTGACAAGCCACGCAATATCGCATTCATTATCGAAGGCGATTCATCTGCGATATGAACGCGATATTGCGTGGCTTGTCAGTGAACTACGGTTCTGTCTATTAAATGCCGCTACATTTGAAAGCAGGTGATGGTGATTTAGCGGTAATCAGGGAACCGGCTTTACTGACGAAATGCGCGTGACAATCACATGCGATATATCGCCCAGCCCTAGACGTGCATGACAAATGATTTGTTATTCAGGCTTAATAAATGTTTTAGCTTTATGCAGTGTTTTTGATTATATTTTCTTGTAAAAGTTATGTTTTTTTTATGAGCGTTATTAGTGTTCCGTTTGGTGAAGTTTCTTTCATTTCAATTGAATGCATACAACTTGTTTTGGTTTATAGAAGTAATCATTCAATATCATTATTGTAATGTAATGTAATGTTACTGTTCAGATTAACTTAGAGGGTTAGTTCACCCAAAAATGAAAATTTGATGTTTATCTGCTTACCCCCAGGGCATCCAAGATGTAGGTGACTTTGTTTCTTCAGTAGAACAAAAATGATGATTTTTAACTCGAACCGTTGCCGTCTGTCAGTCAAATAATGGGAGTGAATGGGAACTTGGATCAATAAGAGTCGAAAAACCTTGCATAGACAAATCCAAATGAAACCTTGTGGCTCGTGACGACACATTGATGTCCTAAGACACGAAACGATCGGTTTGTGCGAGAAACCGAACATTATTTATATCATTTTTTACCTCTAATACACCACTATGTCCAACTGCGTTCGGCATTCGCTTAGTGAGGTTTGATCACGCTCTGACAACGGCAGTGATGTTTAGCACTCATTGGCTGCATTCCAGTTAATTTTTTAAATGCCCTTCCCTCACTAACTTCACTCGGTCTCGTTGACTCGGATGTACGTCATTGCTTACGTTGCACGAGTGCCCACTACTGGCGGAACCCTTGCAATTGGCTGAACTGGAACGTCCTAAGCCATTGATCACTGTGGAGCTGATTTATTATTTATTTTGTCCCCTTAAAAAATTGTTTAATACAGCATTCTATATGGATATATGTGTGTTTTAAATGTATATATGTGTGTTCATAGAGTTGTTTGTGGTGGAGTAAATTAAACGTGATATGCGGTGATGTCATAATCATGTTGCATTGTGGGTTATGGAGCTGCCTGAAGTGTACATATGACGTAGACTTTGATTTTGACCAAGGGAGCGAGCGTCTGTCCATATAAACTTTCCTCGTCCACTTCACGAAGTGGAACGCACTTCAAAATGGCGGCAGGGATTCCCCCGAGGGGAAGTGTTTAGGGAAGTTTGCGAGTGCGCGTCTAAAACTGGAGTGGAACGCAGCCATTGAAATATAAGCGCGAGACATCACTGCCATTGTCAGAGCATGATCAGACCTCACTAGGCGAGTGCTGAATGCAGTTGGACATAGTGGTGTATTAGAGGTAAAAAATGATATAAATAATGTTCGGTTTCTCGCACAAACTGATCGTTTCGTGTCTTAGGACATCAATGTGTCGTCACGAGCCGCAGGGTTTAATTTGGATTTGTCTATGCATATTTTTTGACTCTTATAAATTGTGTTACCATTCACTCACATTATTTGACTGACAGACACCTACATCTTGGATGCCTTGGGGGTAAGCAGATAAACATCAAATTTTCATTTTTCAAAAATGAAAATTATCCCATGATTTACTCATCCTCAAGCCATTCTATGTGTATATGACTTATCTTCTTTCAGACTAACAAAATTAGAGATATATTTAAAAATTTCCATAGTCCTCCAAGGTTTACGACTCCAGCCTTCCGAAGCAAAGCGATGTGTTTTTTGTGAGAAAAATATCTAACTTTATAAATTCAAATAACTAGCTTCCGGTGGACGACCATATGCAGAATGTGCAAGACGATTTGCAGTGGAAGAATATCTTTTGACCTGACACACAAGGTAATGATGAACATAGAGGAATAGAAGAACAAATCAGCGGTCACGGATTATAAGTCTAAAATTATCATTTTTAAAAAGAAATTTCAGAGGATTTCGATATAAGAGCTTAAATTTGTTGCACAGCCCTATTTGTTTGAACAGCGAGAGACGTCTAAGCTTACAATATTCCTACATCCTGCATCATACATCGCATCAGAGGATTACTCATTTGGCGCAAGTCGACTTGCGCATTCTGCATATATAAAGTTTTAAATATGGATATTTTTCTTACAAAAAATGCATTGCTTCAGAAGACCTTTATTAACCCCCTGGTGTAGTATAGTTTTTTTTTTTTTTTATGGATGGATGCATTATTTTTTACTTCAAAACACGGCCCCCCATTCACAACCATTATAAACATTGGAGGACTAAGGATATTTTTAAATGCATCTATGATTGTGTTCATCTGAAAGAAGATAGTCTTATACACCTAAGATGGCTTGAGGGTGATGATTTTGGCTTGAGAATGATTTTCATTTTTGGGTGAACTATCCTTTTAAAATGCAAGCTTATTCAGATCCACAAGGGGGAAAAATATTAGATTATAGAACTTATATTATTATATTGTTGAAGGCACAGACCAACTTCGGGATAGTCCACCCAAACATGAATGTTGGTAACCAAACAGTTTTGGTTTCTCGCTGACTTCCATTATATGAACAAAACATACAATGGGATTGAATGGGAAACAAAACTGATTGGTTCATTCTTCAAAACGTGTTCAGCAGAAATGTCATACAGGTTCAGGATGACATGAGGGTGAGTATATCATGACAGAATTTTCATTTTTGAGTGGCTATTCCTTTAAGTTGATTTTTTTTTTTTAGTTTTGTCACCTTTTTTTCCTGTCAAGGCCAATACAATAAGGGCAAAAAGTCCATAAATTCAGTTAATAAAGTTAATAAATAACAACAGAATATTCATTCTTGGTAAACTATTCCTTTAAGACATGTAGCGATGATGAAGAAACAGATGCTTGAATGCAAAGTTGAGAGAAAGCCAGGGTGAAAAATGCAGTCATCAAACAGCCTGAACAGCAGGGGTGCTGGGATTGCCCTGAACTGTTTTATCAGTTTTGACAGAAGCATTACACTCCAGCAAAATCAAAATCACAACCCATATTCAGATTTGTTGTGTATGTGTTAGCACACTGTCACTCACTGCAGTTTTAGGGGGCAGGGCAAGTGCTTAGTGTTCATTTCAGATATGTACTGGATAAAACATGCCTAGTCCGCACCATTCACAATACCTCTGCATTAATCACACATGTCAGCACATTTCCATAAACACTGATTATAGTCACAATAATGCACTTCCTCACGTTACACCGTTTCTTGTCTTGCTGTGAGGAGAGGTTTGTAAAGCTTTGCTCAATTTGCATGATGAAAAATGAAGATGATGTTTAAATTAAAATATATACACTACCCTCCAAAAGTTTGGAAACACCCCTGGCAAAGTGTGGTTTTGGACGATATCAGCATAAATCCTTATCATTTTTTGGTGCAAATGCATTACAGTAACTTGACATTATCATTGAAGACCAGCAATAATAATTTTCATTTTGATTACATAATAATGGCAATATATACATGTCAAAGTCAGACATGTCCCTTTGCCAGCTGTGATGCCTGGTTACTGGTTTAAACTTGGCCCAGGTTTGTAAAAGATGTTTGGGTCAGCACACCTTAACAGCTTCAACAATTGATTGCCAATTAAATTTAGAATACAATGAACCAGTTAGAACCCAGTTTAGGTCAGATAGCTGCTAATGGTGGATATTTTGATGAATTGAAAATTTAAAGGTGCCTTCTTTTTAAAAGATGTAATATAAGTCTAAGGTGTCCCCTGAATGTGTCTGTGAAGTTTCAGCTCAAAATACCCCATAGATTTTTTTTTATTCATTTTTTTAACTGCCTATTTTGGGGCATCATTAACTATGCACCGATATATAGGTTGCGGCCCCTTTAATTCTCGTGCTCCCCCTCCCCCGGAGCTCGCACTTGCCTTGAACAGCATAAACACAGTTTACACAGCTAATATAACCTTCAAAATGGATCTTTACAAGATGTTCGTCATGCATGCTGCTTGCATACATCGGATCATGTAAGTATAGTATTTATTTGGATGTATTACATTTGATTCTGAATGAGTTTGAGGCTATGCTGCGTGGCTAAAGCTAACATTACACACTGTTGGAGAGATTTATAAAGAATGACGTTGTGTTTATGCATTATACAGACTGCAAGTGTTTAAAAATGAAAATAGCGACGGCTCTCTTGTCTCCGTGAATACAGTAATAAACGATGGTAACTTTAACCACATTTAACAGTACATTAGCAACATGCTAACGAAACATTTAGAAAGACAATTCACAAATATCACTAAAAATATCATGTTATCATGGATCATGTCAGTTATTATTGCTCCATCTGCCATTTTTTACTATTGTTCTTGCTTGCTTACCTAGTCTGATGATTCAGCTGTGCACATCCAGATGTTCTGCCCTTGTCTAATGGCTTGATCATGGGCTGGCATATGCAAATATTGGGGGCGTACACCCCGACTGTTACGTAACAGTCGGTGTTATGTTGAGATTCGCCTGTTCTTCGGAGGTCTTTTAAACAAATGACACTTCAATAAGAAGGAGGAAACAATGGAGTTTGAAACTCAGTGTATGTCTTTTACTGAACTCTTGTTATTCAACTATGCCAATATAAATTCAATATTTAATTCTAGGGCACCTTTAAGTCATGCCAATATTGTCCAAAACCCCACTTTTCTAGGGCGTTTCCAAACTTTTGGAGGGCAGTGTATTTATTACATTATCTTGAATGTTGTATGGATTTACATAATCACTGATAGCCTACTTGTTCCTGCAAAATGGGTGCATATCAAACTCTGTCATTTGAAACAATAACAACAACAAAACTCCATTAGTAAGGGGCATATCGCTCAATTAACGAGAAAGGAGTGGAACAAGTACAAACTGCTCATACATACACAATTCAAACTTTTTGTTTTGTTTTTTCAGCAAGGATGCATTAAATTGATCATGAAGTGACAGTAAATACATGTTACTATAGATTTCAAATGAATGCTGTTATTTTGAACTTTCCATTCTTCAAAGATCCTGAAAAAAAGTATCATGGTTTCCAAAGAAAATTAAGTATAAAGATAATGAACTGAGAATTATTGAAGGTTGTTTTGGTGCTGTATTGAAAATCTGCTTTACTGGAGAGGGAAAAAAAATGCTTCCAGATCAATGCTTCCAGATCCAAAAACAGGTGTTATATTAAGCTAGGATTAGAGCTTAGTTCAATTAGGACATTTAAGTAGCTTTTATAAGTTACCCCCATCCCCCATAAAAAAAAAAAAAAAAAAAAACACTGGTGTGCATCTTGAGACAAAACAATGGCACTGACATATTTTAAGATATGCTTAAGCAATAGTTAAAACAGTTAAAACAGCTCAAACACTTTAGTCTGGGACTAGGTTTAAAGGGTTAGTTCACACAAAAATGAAAATTCTGTCATTAATTACTCACCGTCATGTCGTTCCACACCCATAAGACCTTCGTTCATCTTCAGAACACAAATTAAATCTGATGGCTCAGTGAGGCCTGCATTGAAAGCAAGTTAATTTACACTTTCAAATGCCCAGGAAGGTACTAAAGTTATATTTAAAACAGTTCATGTGACTTCAGTGGTTCAACCTTAATGTTATGAAGCGAATACATTTTGTTCGCCAAAAAAGCAAAATAATGACTTTATTCAATCTTTTGTTTCAAATCAGTGGTACGGAACGCCATGTGATTTCACTAAACGAGTCTCTGTTACATCATAAGTGAAAAATCAAAATCATAAATTTCGATTTTTTTGGTGCACAAAAAAATCATTCTCATCGCTTCATAACATTAAGATTGAACCACTGTAGTGGTTGAACTGTTTTAAATATGACTTTAGTACCTTTCTGGGCATCTGAAAGTGTAAATGAACTTGCTTTCAATGCAGGCCTCACTGAGCCATCAGATTTGATCAAAAATATCTTAATTTGTGTTCCAAAGATGAATGAAGGTCTTACAGGTGTGGAACGACATGAGGGTGAGTAATTAATGACAGGATTTTCATTTTTTGGGTACTAACTATGTCAAATAGTGTCTTACAGGCCTTTCTAAAGAATTGGTCACCACAATGAATAATTTATTTGCAAAAGCCAGAAATAAAACTACTCATTCCTGTGCTCACTTAAAGGGATCTAAAAAGGGAAAATCTAATTATGTTAAACAATGTACACAAATGTTTTCTTATGCCTTTTCTTTGTTTTTCTCCACCACATTCGTATATGTTATGTAGGCGGTGCAGCATAAGCAATGTGCTGTTCTTTTGTGTAATTAAGTCTTTCAGAAAGATGTCTGCTTTTGACTTGGCAGACCCCTCAATGCAACAGGAGGCTAAGGAAGAACCAATTAATGAGACCCATTTGATCTGAAGTCACTAACTCCATCTATCACTTACCCATCCCTCCATTAAATATGTTTAGGTAATTAGGCTAAATTAATGAGCAAAGCTGGGACGCAGCCTACCAGGAGTAATTGCCTGAACTAATCCACTGCCTCTACATCTGCAACAAATGAAACACAGGGAAAGCACTGAGTGTCAATATTTGCTTTACATTCAAACATACATTTTTCATTTTCCAACAAAATAGTCAAAATGTTGTAACTTTTTTTTTTTTTAAATCCAATTTAAAAACAGTTTCTTCCATGGCCATTCTGACTTGGTTTCCACTACTCTTACTTTGTATTACAGTCATATATTTTCTATTATTCTAATATTAACAAGCATCTGTTTGTATTCTCACCAACCGCATCAACATGCCCTGCACAGTAATGACCTCATGAACCATGCAAGAATATAAAACCTACATTACACTCCAGCACTTCCTCCCTCTGGGTAAGATGGAGCTGTTCCTCTGTTTTTCAAAGAAACTTCCCTTCACACCAATGAAGGGAAAAGCCCAGAGGGTCCTCATTAACTCTGGGTTAGAGGTACACTATACCCAAATCCACTCCCCCACACTTAGAGTCAAGACCCGCGAGGCTTTTTCTACATGCTCAGCATGCAAGGAATTGCTCCGGGGCAGGCCAGCAGTAAAGGCCAAATTCAAACGAATGTTACTTTGTGCCTTTGTAGGTAATCTAAGCTCACAGGTAGGGCCGATAATGATGTAAATTAAAAGTGTTAACTGTTGTAAGATACTGCTGAGACACTGGGCTTCCAAGGAGGAAAGATATTATCTGTTCAAGGGCTGAAAATCATAGCAATTTCCTCGTCTTCGAAGCCTCTAGGACTTGAATGTGTAGATTAATAATGATCATATATGCCTCATTAAATGTCATTATTATGCCAGTCATTAGGTTAACATCATATAAGCGTACTGACGTACGGCTAATTGTTTTGGGGGATTTTTAGGGGGGGTTTCATATGATCACTTAACTTCTCTAGTAGACTATTTAGTCATTATTTTTTATTGATTGATTGACTTGTTTTTTTAGGGGAGTACAAGTGGCACGTAGTAGTTCTCTTTATATATTCAATTCAATTCAATTCACATTTATTTGTACAGCGCTTTTCACGATACATATCATTTCAAAGCAGCTTTACAGAGAATGCATGTCAACATTACAATTTAAAGAATGCAGTTAGCAAATAATGTAATAATTTAGGCAATTAATTTACAATCTCTGTTAGCTGTTTAATTGAACGTAGAAGCAATGAATTCCTGAAAAATGAATTACATTAACAATAATTAGGATATAGAAATTGTGTAATGTGCATGTTGATCCAGATGATTGCGTCTTCTGAAGTCCTCAAAGGAGTTGGCGCCGTCTCTTCATAGGTGTTGGTCATCTGAGGTCTTCTTAAGAGGCTGGATCCAAACTGAAGCTGAAGTCCTCTCTAGGCAAAACAGAAAAGCAAATGGAGAATAATTAGCGTAGCTGCTGTTCATAACATTAAGCAAAGATAGTCATATGCAATTGATCTGACATGCGATGCATTATGTGAATGCTTGGCTAAAGAGATGCGTCTTTAATCTAGATTTAAACTGGGTGAGCGAGTCTGAGCCCCGAACATTATCAGGAAGGCTATTCCAGAGTTTCGGAGCCAAATGTGCAAACGCTCTCCCTCCTTTAGTGGACTTAGCTATCCTGGGTACAACCAGAAGTCCAGAGTTTTGTGATCTTAAAGAGATGTTAAAGAGATTTTAAAAGATATGTAAAATGTAAGAGTCTAAAACAGTGGTCACCAACCTTTTTAAGCCCAAGATCCCTGACCTCGACCTTTTTGAAAGACAAGATCTACTTGATAGAAAAAGACAGCCCAGATTGTATTTAGTATTTTTTTCGTGGCCAATGTAGATTTTGATTTATTTATTTATTTTTACAAGCAAATTGGCCGATTCTGATACTGGTTGCAGATATGCATTATTAATATTATTATAATAAACAAAAATACATAGCCATTTCAAATTGGGAACCACTGCTTTTTAATCACAATCCAAACAAAGATGCTATGTTGCATGAGCAGTTGTTTTTTATTTTAATTAGATTTAATTAGATTAACAAGATTAACAGAACGGTCTGACTTTATCTTTGTAAAATTATAAATGCTACACACAAAAAAAGCATGAAACAAAAAACAGCAGGCTGAATGAGACGCAGATTCACTCTCTGACAGCAGGTGGCGCTTATGCTGTGCAGCAGTAATACAGTGTTTCCTTGGTTCCCATTCAGTCGGTCACGTTCGACGTACGTCGGACAGACCGACGAATAGGAATCTCGCTAGAGAGGCCAATCTACTTCGAGTGTAACTAAAACGAGCCAATGCACATTGGCATGCAATCATATGCATCAGCTGCTCGCCTCGCAGCGCGGGTATATAATGAGCAGCAGGTGCGTTGCATCTTCAGCTTTTCGCTTCGGAGCCGAACGGTGTTTGTTCCTGTTCTCTGCAAGCGAGTGTCTGCTAGAAGACGAGTCAAGCTTTTTGGTTGAACTTCTCTTTTTTTCCGAGTGCAGGCGAACAGCACAGCAGCGGGGTTGAAGTCCTCTCTTTTTCTGTTTTTGTTTCGTTTGCCGTTTTTGAGCAAATAGCTGTTTTGACAGCGTCGGAAGGCTGTTCTCACGGCCGGTACGGTGCGCTTTTGAGCGCTGAAAAGCCGTTTTTACGGCTGGTAAGAGTGAGCGCCTTCAAAGAGAGAGAGAGAGCACACGACAGGCTGCACACAATCCCTGTCTGTGTTGCGGCGGCCGTTCCCCTGCGTGCTTCAGCACTTTTAAAAGAGTAAAGTCCCTGAAAGAGCTTACACAAGTAGATTCGCGTCTTTTTAAAGATGACATCCTACTTGTGTTTCTGGATGCGGCCGTTCCTGTCCTCACTGACGGCCACGATCACTGTTTCACATGTCTGGGCGCGTGTTGAAATGATGTTCGTGGGTGTTTCATGTTTTCATATGAGAACATGATCACGTCGACACGCCGGTCGTGACTCTTCTTTCTCCGGGAAGCTTGAGTCCCCTCTGTTGTTGGCCAGCTGCCGCTTGTGTGTAAAAGCACAGCCGCGGGTCTGCCCGACACTCTGGGAAGACCGTGGAGATCAGCGAGAGCAAACCTCTCGCTCCTCTGCGTGTCGTGTGCCGTCGAGCTGCCGGGCTGCAGCGCGGGTTGTCACGGCAACCCAGCGCTCGCTCGGCGCTCTAGATGCGCGGTTCCCTTGCATAATCTCCATTGTAGCGCCCTCTCTGGTGCACCAGAAGAGGTCTACTTTGCTGATATGGCTTGGGTGACATGAGGTTGAGGGGTTCCTTCGGGGAACCAACCCCCTAGGGCCCCTCCCTCTCTAGCGCATTGCAAGCTGTGCAGTTTCTGGATTGGATTGCTGGTCCTACTCATAGGGGAACCTAGCATTTCATTCAGAGCTCCAGCTGAGGGACAGACGTCGATTGCAGCATCGGAGAGAGTGCTGTTATGCTCTGGAAATGAGGGTGATGCTGCCCACTGTAATGGTGTGTGCCTATGCTGACTCAGATTCGGAGTTTACAGCCATGCTTTCCTGGGTCTTCCAGATGTGCATGGAAAACTTGGCAGTATGGGGGTATGTTGGTGCCATAAATATGGAATGCCAAAAGTGCCAAAATCTGCATAAGTTTTTCCTCTCTCACTACCCTCTTGGTTGGGGTGGCTGTACACAGACCACACCCACCCTGCATGTGAGGCCAAGGCACTCTTTTTGCATGAGGGTAGTTCTGTGCTGGGGTTGAGCTGCGCTTGTTGACTAACCGTGATCAAAGTCACGGCGCAGGCCCTCAGCCAGACGATGTCCACCTCAGTGGTCCAGAAGTGCCCCCTGGCTTACCTTGTGAGGTGCGAGAGGTTGTCAAGCTAAATGCTTTCTCAATGCTCCCATCTTACGAGGTGGCCTTTTCGGTGACACTGTCGAGGACTGAGCCCAGCGGTTCTCCTCAGTTAGTAGCGGATCGGGGAGCTTCCCATGACAAACCATTGAGTTCCTCTTGGGCCGCCCCTCGGTCTGCTCGTCGCCAAGGGTGTCGTCCCCTGCAAGAAACTCTGGCCCAGCAGGCTCTGCTGTGTCCATTGCGGGGAGATGACGCCTCCCGTCTCTGCAGCTGTTAAGTGGTTGGTGAGAATCACCCCTGAGACGGGCGACCCAGAAATGGGTGGGGCTGCTCTTCCACCCCTGGAGGAGGGCCGGGTGGTAAATCCTTTTATTGGGTTTGTTTCTGTTCCGCCACTGACCCAAGAGGCAGTGGTACCCAAAATTAAAAGAGCAGTTCCTCCATTTCCAGGTCTGAAGAGGGTTTGGAGAGCAGTGGGAGGAGAAAAACCTCACCACTCTCATCCCCCTCTTCTGTCGCCAGCGGACAGCAGCGAGCAGCGGGCAGCCAAAGCCTCGACTGCTCCCTCTGTCCATCCGTGGAACCAGGTAAGTGTTGCCTAGCACACTGTGACGCCGCTTCGGGCCGCCTCACAAAGAGAGCCCCCCGAGCCGCATCCCTGTGTTCCACCTCGCTGCCCCGC
The DNA here is from genome assembly GCF_018812025.1 of Megalobrama amblycephala. Lineage (NCBI taxonomy): Eukaryota > Metazoa > Chordata > Actinopteri > Cypriniformes > Xenocyprididae > Megalobrama > Megalobrama amblycephala. Next base: position 28,222,715 of record NC_063055.1, read on the forward strand.
TGCGGGTACGCCGGTGGTCTCTTTGGTCCCGCTTGTACGGTCTCTGCGAGCCCGGTTAGCGCTCCCCAGTCCGTCTCGCTGGCTCATTGGGACCATCAGGCTCGGCTATGCGATTCAGTTCGCCCGGCATCCCCCCAAGTTCAGGGACGTCCTCTTCACTACAGTGAAAGATGTCGTTGCCCCTGTCTTGCGTGCGGAGATCGCAGTCCTACTGGCGGAGGACGCGATGGAGCCGGCCCCTCCAGCCGATATGAGGTCAGGGTTCTACAGTCCCTACTTCATTGTACCCAAAAAGAGCAGTGGGTTATGACCGATCTTGGACCTGCGAGTTTTGAATCGGAGCCTGTACAAGCTACCGTTCAAAATGCTGACGCAGAAGCGCATTTTTGAGTGCATCCGTCCCCGAGATTGGTTTGCAGCGATCGACCTGAAGGACGCGTACTTCCATGTCTCGTTTCTTCCGCAACACAGGCCATTCCTGCGCTTTGCGTTCGAAGGTCGAGCATATCAGTACAGAGTCCTACCCTTCGGGCTGGCCCTGTCTCCCCGCGTCTTTACGAAAGTCGTAGGGGGAGCCCTTGTTCCCATGAGAGAACAGGGTGTTCGCATTCTCAACTACCTCGACTGGCTCATTCTAGCACAGTCCCGGGGTTAGTTGTGCGAACACAAGGATTTGGTGCTCAGACACCTCAGCCAGTTGGGTCTTCAGGTCAACTGGGAAAAGAGCAAACTCTCCCCTGTGCAGAGGATCTCTTTTCTCGGTATGGAGCTGGATTCGGTCGAACAGATAGCACGCCTCACAGAGGAACGTGCTCAGTCGGTGTTGAACTGCCTGAATACGTTCAATGGCAGGACAGCGGTCCCACTGAAATTCTTTCAGAGGCTCCTGGGGCATATGGCGGCCGCGGCGGCAGTAACCCCGCTTGGTCTGCTTCATATGAGACTGCTTCAACACTGGCTTCACGGCCGAGTCCCGAGATGGGCGTGGCAACGCGGCACGTTCCGGGTGCTAATCACTCAGGAGTGCCGCCAAGCCTTCAGTCCGTGGTCGGACCCTTTGTTCTCCGGGCAGGAGTGCCCCTAGAACAAGTGTCCCGGCATGCTGTGGTATTCACAGATGCTCCTGCCACCGGCTGGGGTGCCACGTACAACGGGCATGCAGTGTCAGGGGTTTGGACGGGACCCCATCTGCATTGGCACATCAATTGCCTCGAGTTGCTAGCAGTACGTCTTGCTCTGAGCCGCCTCAAAGGGCCGCTACGGGGCAAGCATGTACTGGTCCGTACGGACAACACTGCGACCGTTGCGTACATCAACCATCAAGGTGGTCTACGCTCCCGTCGCATGTCGCAACTCGCCCCCCATCTCCTCCTCTGGAGTCAGAAGCGTCTGAGGTCGCTTCATGCCATTCTTGTCCCTGGTGTGCTCAGCCATGTGGCCGACGAGCTATCACGAGCTGAGCTGCCAGGAGAGTGGCGACTCCACCCCCAGGTGGTCCAGCTGATCTGGAGAGAGTTTGGAGAGGCTCAGGTAGACCTGTTTGCCTCACCGGAAACCTCCCACTGCCAGTTGTTTTACCCCCTGTCCGAGGGAACACTCGGGACAGACGCACTGGCACTCAGCTGGCCCCGGGCCTTCGCAAATATGCGTTTCCCCCAGTGAGCCTACTTGCACAGACCCTGTGCAAAGTCAGGGAGGACGAGGAGCAGGTCCTCTTAGTTGCGCCCTATTGGCCCGACCAGACCTGGTTCCCAGAACTTTCACTCCTTGCGACAGCCCTCCCTGGCCCATTCCTCTGAGGAAGGACCTTCTTCTCAGAGACGGGGCACTCTTTGGCACCCGCATCCAGACCTCTGGAAACTCCATGTCTGGTCCCTGGACGGGACGCGGAGGTTCTAGGTGACTTACCCCCTGAGTTACTTAACACCATCACTTCGGCACTTGCACTGTCTACGAGACGTGCTTACGCCTCGAAGTGGAACCTGTTCGTCGAGTGGTGCTCTTCTCGCCGAGAAGACCCCCGAGGATGCTCGATCGGAGTCGTGCTTTCCTTCTTGCAGCAAGGGCTTGGAGCGTAGGCTGTCCCCCTCCACCCTCAAAGTCCATACTGCTGCTATCTCCGCTTACCACGACCACATAGATGGCAAATCTGTTGGTCAGCACGACCTGGTCGTCAGGTTCCTTAGGGGGGCGAGACGGTTAAATCCTCCTCGTCCCCCCTCCATACCCTCTTGGGACCTCACTCTGGTGCTAAGAGCACTTCAGATTGCTCCCTTTGAGCCTTTGCAATCGGCAGACTTAAAGATTCTGTCTATGAAGACTTTGCTGCTGGTTGCATTGGCCTCCATCAAGAGGGTAGGGGACCTGCAGTCATTTTCGGTCGACGTATCGTGCCTGGAGTTCGGGCCGGGTGATAGCCACGTGGTACTAAGACCCCGGCCTGGCTATGTGCCCAAGGTTCCTACCATTCCCTTCAGGGACCAGGTGGTGAGCCTGCAAGCGCTGCCCTCGGAGGAGGCAGACCCAGCCCTGGCTTTGCTCTGTCCAGTTCGCGCTTTGCGACAGTACATAGACAGAACCAAAGCCTCAGGACCTCAGACCAGCTCTTTGTCTGTTATGGAGGCCAGCAGAAGGGAAAGGCTGTCTCCAAGCAGAGGATGGCCCACTGGATAGTGGATGCCATCGCCCTGGCTTACCAAGCTCAGGGCGTGCCCTGCCCGCTCAGGTTGCATGCTCACTCCACGAGAGGTGTCGCATCCTCCTGGGCGCTGGCTCGTGGCGCCTCACTGACAGACATTTGTAGAGCTGCGGGCTGGGCGACACCTACACGTTCGCTAGATACTATAGCCTTCTTGTCCAGCCGGTCTCCTCCCGTGTTCTCGCCACAGGTCAGAGGCACGGAGAGGCCCCGGCTTAGTGTCGGCTTGCTGCGCTACATGCGCTTCTTTTCTCCAGAGAGTCCCTACAAGGCAGACCCTGTCGAGTCCTCCGATATCCCTTCGGCAGCCGACGTGGCGGAGCGTCTGGCGCCAGGCCTATACTCCGTTGTATCCTTGAGAACCGGGTTTAGGCTGGGTTCCATATGTGTGACCCTACGGGGATCCCATATGGTTGGTTCCACGGTTGCTCCTAAACGAAGCCCGTGTCTTTCCCTCTGGGAGAACCTACCCTTCATCGGGTTGGAGTCACCCCAGCTCTTCCATATGTAGCACAGCCCTACAGGGTTAGTCCATATGTACTTCTCCACATAACTCCTTCGGGGAAGGATGTGGCTTCCGCAGCGTTCCTTTCCCAGCGAAAGGGTACGCTTTCCCAGCGTTATCCAAAAGTCTCACTGAATGGGTTTTGGGGAACAGCAGTGATCGACTCTCTCTGTGTTAGCCCTGTCCCACCATCCTCAGGCAAGGGGGTTCAGGTGGCTTACTACAGAGCGCTGGAAGGGGGCAGCTCCTGTGGCGCTTTGGTAGGGATTCCTATTCGTCGGTCTGTCCGACGTACGTCGAACGTGACCGACTGAATGGGAACGTCTCGGTTACAAAGGTAACCCTCGTTCCCTGAAGGAGGGAACGGAGACGTACGTCCCGTCGCCACAGTCGCTGTACCCCGCTGATGCTGCTGCCTATCCGGTTCGGCTCCTCAGCGAAAACCTGAAGATGCAACGCACCTGCTGCTCATTATATACCCGCGCTGCGAGGCGAGCAGCTGATGCATATGATTGCATGCCAATGTGCATTGGCTCGTTTTAGTTACACTCGAAGTAGATTGGCCTCTCTAGCGAGATTCCTATTCGTCGGTCTGTCCGACGTACGTCTCCGTTCCCTCCTTCAGGGAACGAGGGTTACCTTTGTAACCGAGACGTTACCGCTGTAAACAATGCTGAAATGCGCTAATAATTAGCTACTTTATTCTGAGGTAAGAGGAAAATAAAATGCCATTGCCATCAAAAGCCCTCACCCCCAATCCAATATTTATATTTTCTTCCTATATTTCGAGCATCGTGAACAGTGAGCTGCTCTGCCTGCTACATAATTTTCTCCTCTTCGCGTCCGTCTTCAGCGTCTCTGGCCTCTTCTTAACGGCCGTTTACAGACTCAGACATGATGTGGGCTATTTACCTTTATCTGTCTGTCCCACTAGCACCAGAAAATAACATAAAAATAAATACAAAAATACAGTACAGAGACTGGACAAATGTAATGTATTTTTGTACTCGTATTTCTGTTATTTTCGCGAGCTACTGGAACAGTGATAAAGATCGACGGGTTGGCGACCACTGGTCTAAAAGTATACACCAATGAGCCAAAACATTATGACCACCTGCCTAATATGCTGTTGGTCCTCTGCATGCTACCAGGCATTGACCCTACAAGACCTGTGGTAGGTGGCCTGTGGTATCTGGCACCAAGACATTAACAGCAGATCCTTCATGTCCTGTAGTTTGTGAGGTGGAGCTGCCGTGGATCAAACTTGTTGGTCCGGCACAACCCACAGATCCTCAATTGGATCTGGGGAATTTGGAGGCCAGGGCAATACCTTCAACTCTGCTTCTTGTTCTTCAAATCATTCCTCACCGGCTTGTCGTCGTCCTACAGTGCATGCTGGTGCCATCATTTCCCCAGGTAAACGGCACACACATGCAGTTCACGGCCATTTATTTGATGTAAAAGAAAATGGGACTCATCGGACAAGGCTTGGCTTAAAAATAATGGACTAGTTGGGATACACCTACACGGTGCAGCACGTTTCTTTTCACCGGAATGAATCTCCAACAGGTCAGCACCCTGAATCTCTCAATATAACTATGCTCACATATATGTGAATATAATCACTAGAAAAGACGCAAGAAGACAGAACACAAGAATAAATGGAAGAATTAATGAGAGAATTTTTTTCATTTTCACTCTCATGCACTTCATTTTCAAAGCATTCTGGTGGTCATTATGGAGGGCAGAAAGGAGCAAAGTACTCCGCAGCAAACTTTAATTTTCTTTATATAAAGTTCTGCTTGGAAATGTAAGATGATTCAGCTTTTTTATGAGTACATTTAAGGTAAATTATTTCTGCTGTGAAGTCTGCAGCGCCTAGAGCTTTCATTATCAGCCAGTTGACACTGTGACAATGTTGTGGTAGACTCAGTACCATCAGTTTCTTTAAACTGATTACAAAAAGTAAGTCTGCAAATCAACTTCAAATATTATATAAAGCTATATTAAATACATGCCACGCTTTTACGTAAATTGGAAAAAGTCATGTCCACTTTAAAAAAAGTATGAATAAGTACTATGAATAAGGTAATTTAGTACCATACAGTAAATATCAAAGTACCAACTGATATTATCACTTTACCATGGTGGTATGACCATAGTACTTTTTTCTAAAGGTCTGTTGGAGTAATAAATGGAAAAAAAGAGAAAGAATAATGAACAAGAAAAATAATATACTGTAATCTTAATTAAATTCATTTACTAATTAAATTCACTGAGCCTCAGGAAGTCTGATAAATGTGTTTTTCCTGTGGGGATATAAAAAAGACACAATCATCAATGGCTCTGAGGAATGAATGACACAGGGGAGGGGAAAGAGGGTGGCATAAAAAGCTCTTGTCAGCCCATTTACAGGTGACAGCAAAATACATGCTAATAACTACCCAGATGTGACAAAACATGAACCGCCCCACGACAAAGGCTCTGTATTTTCACTGTTACAGAACAAGAAAGGCAGAAAAGTAGGAGGAATACATTACCTGTATGTTTGTGCAGTAGATCGGAGGAAAACAGCATATCAGACAGGGTACTATACAAGCCAGATTCTACTTTTTGATGATGAAAAGGTACTTCAGTTTGATTCAGAGTCATAATAGACCAAATCTTATTGATTGAGACAAGCATTCTTCAGAAATTATGGTGTAGTGTTTGTGATTGTGGAAGAAAAGGGGCTCCTAAACATGTTTTAGTCTTGCTTAAGTGTGGAAGCACAATAGGGTGTGATTGTCACAGACGAGTTCAATATCTTGTAATTAGGGCGTCAATGTTTCTATTCAGATTCGACAGCATTCTGTTAATGCTTTTCTGTTGAAAGATTCCCAATGAAAGACAAATTAAACACACTCTTTGTGTTTGAGAGAGCCTGACTTTAAAAATTCTGTCATGTTTAAAGATTTGAGCATTGATGCTTTCAGTTCGTGGGCTCTGCTCACCTGATTGTAGGAGGCTGTCAGAAAATCTCACATATCCGGCAAATCAAAATGTCACAATCACACTCAAGAGAGAGAAAAAAAAAAGTGATAACAAAGTGATAATAACAGAAAATTACTTGCATCAGGTCATTTGTATGTTAAAAGGAAAAAAGAAAGTATGTTTAAAGCAATAGTTCACCCCAAAATGAAAATTCTGTCATTATTTACTCACCCTCACAACATTTCAAATGTGTGACTTCCTGTAAGACTGTAATCTTTTGAAGCCACATAACAACTTTTAGCTCTGTTCCTCACTGATAATCTAGTCCTCAAAAGAGCTTAGCAAATTAATTGAATTTGAGAACATTGTCAGTTCATATGCGAATGAATCATTCAGACTGATTCATTGAAAAGATTTGACTCAACGATTTGCTTACAAATCAGACATTGTTACTTCTCTCATGCATTTTCATGAAGGAGAAACAGGGCGTCAGTGACATATGACAAGCTTTGCAGTGAAACACAACCTAAATTCTCGTCCATTTCTATTATATCCCTTCAGAATGCTTATAAACATTCTGGAAACACAATGCATTGAGAGCTGGAGGTGAAAACATTTTGAATTTGAATATCAAGGTAAATTGTACTCTTCTGGGAAACATGCAAGTATCTTCTATTGGTTCTGAAGGGCAGTAGTAAATGAAAAAAAAAAAAAGATATTTCAACAAAATAAGAAAAATTTGGACATCTTCATCCTGTTCATCCTAAAGTTTTCACCCCCCAGCTCTTAATGCATCGTGTTCGAGTCCCTCAATTGTCCTCAGAGTGAAATGATCTCAAAAATCATACAGTCACTGCTAGAAAGGGTTAAAATATGCAAAAAAAATCCTTGAAAACTAAAGAATCTGCATAACCTGGAGAATTTCTCTGAAGAACAGAGCTCAGTTTAACTGCTCAGAACAAACAAGGGACTCATGAACAACCATCACAAAACAAAAAACTAAAAAACAAACAAACAAACAAACAAAAAAACAGTCGTAGATCATTCAGGTAACCACACACAGTATTAAAGAATTAGTCCACTTTTAAATAAACTTTTCCTGATAATTTACTCACCCCCATGTCATCCAAGATGTCCGTGTGTTTCTTTCTTCAGTCGAAAAGAAATTAAAGTTTTTGATGAAAACATTTCAGGATTTTTCTCCTTATAGTAGACTTCAATGGGCACCAAACAGTTGAAGGTCAAAATTAGTTTCACTGCAGCTTCAAATTGTTAAACACGATCCCAGATGAGAAATAAGGGTCTTATCTAGTGAAACCATCGCTCATTTTCTGAAAAAAATTGAAAATTATATAAGTTTTAACCTTAAATGCTCATCTTGAACTAGCTCTCTTCTTCTTCTCCTCTATTAGAATTCCAGCAGTATAGATGCTGCTAAATGTAATACTGCCCTCCACAGGCCAAAGTTTGAACTAATTGTTATATACTATTGAACTATATTGCATATAAAAATTTGTTCAAACTTTGGCCTGTGGAGGGCAGTAATATGCTTAGCAGCATCTACACTGCTGGAATTCTAATAGAGGAGAAGAAGAAGAGAGCTAGTTCAAGATGAGCATTTCTGGTTAAAACTTACTTAATTTTCTTTTTTTTTTTTCAGAAAATGAGTGATGATTTCACTAGATAAGACCCTTATTTCTCATCGGGGATCGTGTTTAACAATTTGAAGCTGCAGTGAAACTAATTTTGACCTTCAACTGTTTGGTGCCCATTGAAGTCTACTATAAGGAGAAAAATCCTGGAATGTTTTCATCAAAAACTTTCATTTCTTTTCGACTGAAGAAAGAAAGACACAGACATCTTGGATGACATGGGGGTGAGTAAATTATCAGGAAAAGTTTATTTAAAAGTGGACTAATCCTTTAAGAACCAATGGTTCACAAACTTTTTAACGGGGTCATTTTAATAAATTCAGCTATTTTTTGTCTTGTGGACTATATATAAACATATTTTATGTAAAATATCTTACTCAAGGCAGTACTAAATAAAAAATAACATGTATTTTGTATGATCTCTCTTATTTTGTTAAAATTATTCACATTTTCACAGATTCTGCAAGTTGTTCCCATACTTTTTCATGCAACTGTATACACGCTACCATTCAAAGGTTTGTGGTGAGTCGTTTTTTTTTTTGTTTTTTTTTCTCCCAACATTGATAATAAGAAAGATCAAGGTAAAAAATTCCTCTTGAGCACTAAATCAATATTTTAGAATGACTGCTTTTAATATATTTTTGATAATAATAAAAAATATGCAGCCTTAACTTCACAAAGAGCTTCTATTATAATTATATAACTCTGTTCCAAAATCTAGTGAATTGCCTAGCTGCATACAGCCTAATATTTAGCGGCCTTTGAAGAAAGCATTCTAACTGTAAGTGAATTTATCTTGAAAGCTCTCCATAGGCAGCAGTTCTGCCCACTAATAGCCCTAATCAATGGAGACTCAACGGGATTTGATTTTAGTTAAGATGGTTTTAGTATGTTTCTACTTTTCCATTTTGAATGAAATTTAAGTTTATTTATAATCTATATTTCTTATTTTTCTGGGATTTCCTTCATCATGAGGGACCTATACAATACTACCTTGGCCAAAAGTGGTGTTGCAGAAAGCAGCATGATTAAGTTGCATACCTTTTGAGACAGACCTAATGTTGGCAGCACCACAATAATGCCATAAAATGCTGTGTCTGGTTTTAGGACACATGACACCATCCCTCGTCTATGCCCTGGCACCAAAGTAAGCCTTCAACCTCCTGCACAGTGGCTGGAGATTTTATGGAATCCTGCTGTCAGGCCAATCACTGTTGGTCTGTGTGACCATAATTACATCCTGTGGCTTAATAATAAACGTTGAGACTCTAGCCATGATCCTAGTTCATTTGCCCCCCCTGCTGTTAAACTGCACTTTAAATGGCTTTGTGTTACACAACGTTGCACTTGCTAAACACGTCAGTGTGCACAGTGCAATTTCACACTGAATAGGGCTCCTACTCCGGGCACATGCAGTTGTATTCTTGTGTATTGTGTACTCAGGTGCTCAGATTGAGCAGATATTTTCTTAAGTGGGTTATATGTGCTATATATAATAGGCTTATATCAATTATATTTTTAAGACTTGAGCAATCTGTGCAGAAGGTTTGGTAACACTTTATATTACAGTCTTATAACTAGTTGCTTATTAGCATATATATTACTAGAATATTGGCTATTTATTAGTACTTATTAAGCACATATTAGTGCCTTATTCTGCATGACCTTATTCTACAGTCCTTATCCTACCCAATATCTAAACTTAACAACTACCTTACTACAGTAACTATTAATAAGCAGTAAATTAGGAGTTTATTGAGGGAAAAGTCGTAGTTAATAGTTTATATGTGTTACCTATACTAAAGTGTTACCGAAGGTTTACTGTAACTTTATGTCATACTAGAGTAGACTGATGCATGTTGGGATACATTTAACCCTTAAATGCATACCTCGGGTCTTTAGTGACCCGGGACGTCATTCACTACCCTCCTCCTCGTTCATTTTTTAAAATAAGACATCATCCTGGTATTGCTCAATCAATTCATTATAAAGAATATAACAAGAAAAAAATCATAAAATTATAAAAGAATGCCTATTTTTGTATTCATTTTTTGTAAAAATTGTATAGGGTCGCTAACGACCCGAGGTATGTATGAGTGTACGTGTATTTTTTCTGCACAACAATAATTGAATCTTAGATGACGGAATAAGTGCAATTTACGTTTATGTCTGACACACAATGATGAAGTGACAATTCATTCAGACAAAAAAACGAAATAATAAGAAAAACATGAAATGGCTCAGCGATTTACTGCAGAGCAAGTACTGAATGCAATGAAATATGACTGTAACTGTCACTGGATGAATCTGGTGAAGCTGTTAGCGATCGAAATATTGATTTTGAAGATGTTGAAAATTATATAGTTTTGAGAATACGTTTGAGATCACGAATGGGCTCATATTCTTGACCTCAAACATAAAACCAGCCCATTATTTGCTTAATTTACTGGGAAATGAGCTCTGACGAGGACAGTGGTGATGGCATAAAACATCTGCTCAAACGGAGCCCTTTCAAGCTCCAAAAGGTAACAAAATACGATTTATTTTATTCTTCTGTAATTGTTACTCTAATATCAGAGGAGTTTTATATTATCGCGACAGGTAGAGATCCTTCCATTTTGGATATAGATCCGGGTCGATAAAGACCCGAATATGTAAGAATGATTGGCGAAACAGTCATGCATTTAAGGGTTAATGTGGGTTTAGTGTGCATTAAGTGCACTGAGCTTTGGCATTTTTAAGACCTGGGACAGTCTTGTGCACTCACTATGCACTTATTTCCTGTTGCACACACTTACTTCCTGTTGTGTTCTTGTCAAGTGGCCAAGACCGCAAGACTGGGTATTTGGACAGGCCCTGTCTTTATGAGTGAGTCACTGAATCATTCATTCAAACAATACCTTAAAAAATGCAGAGTCATTCAGGAATGAAACAAATGACTGTCTTTATGTGTGAGTAATTGAATCATCCATTCGAACAATTCATTCAAAAACACTGATTCATTCAGGAACAAAATAAATTACTTTCTTTATAAATGAGTCATTGAATCATTCACTCATCTGATTAATTCATAAAGGAACCACCATCACAATGACGTGCTGTCTGCTGTGATGTCTGAACTATTTTGATAGCTACAAAAAAGTAATTAGGAATGTTGTATCTAAAAAGTAAATTATTTGGTATTACCTTTTTTTGTAAATTGAATTGTTGTTATACAATCATTGCTGTTTCTCTGAATTTAGCTGTGATTACAGTGGCAGCCTGTGAGTGGACTTTTTCTGAGAATCTTAAAATAATCCTGATAATTAATGACACATTAGGTCTATAATATCCTTGATAACCAACACTTGTCAAATCAATGGAACAATTCACGCAGCAGGGCAGCGCCATATATCAGTCTATGACCATCATAAACATTCATACATAAATGGAGAACCACCTTCCATCTAACATCTACACACCTATTTGAACAGGAACTCCACTCCTTCATTATGGCAAATTATATATGGCTCTGTCATTCAGTCTTACTTGTTTTGAGATCCTTGATTAATCTGGAATCTGGATTTCATCAATCTTTTGACTCACTTTGAAATTTTAATCACTTTTGAATGCGCATTAAGGTGATTCTGAAAGCTGATTGGCTGGCTACCTCTGGTAATGGTTGGTTATATGCTGAAGGAGGCAAATCAGTTTTTTTTTTTTTTTTTTTTTTTTTTTCCTGACTGCATTTTAAACAGAAGCAAACAATGTTGCTTCATTTGAATATCAATTCTGATTGGTCAGTAAAATTGATTAAAATAAACAAAAATATGTTCTTATAATGTTTTAAGTTATGAAAATGTTATTTTACATTAAACCATTAAAGAACTGAACATGCCCTGTTAGCTGAGATGTTTTTTTTTTTTTTTTTTTTTTTTTTTTTTTTTCCAGCCACACTGATATTTTAAAACACATTACTCTTGCTCATATAATATTGCTTAAATACAATGCAATGACATTCATACATTTTTAAATATAGCCTATGTGTCCAAATGCATTTTGGGAACACTGTAAAATGCAGTCAAAAAAGCTTATTCGGCGGCAAGACAAGCAGCATGTGCTTTGAATACTTTAACACCTCTCCAGGTCTTAGTTCACTCTCCTGCCTGACCTTCCAGTGGCCCTTTAAGAACGAATTCACAAACTACAAGCTCCTCTGGCCTAACCTGGTGACTGCTACCCAGTGTTTCCGTATTCTGGCCTCTTTCCCAGGAAGAAGCTGGCCTCTTGGCAAATTACTGCACAGGTGGTGAACCAAACCGAAGTACACACTGCATTCTGAAAACAGTATCTCTCTCTTTGAGCTAAAGAAAGGTGCCAGATTGTTTCTCACTTACAAACTAAAGAAGTTAAATGGAATGAAGGCAGCTCTTTTGTGATTCTGCCACATACTCAAACAAACATCTGTATATGCAAATGACCCCCCCCCCCACACACACACAATTTTTTGTCTTGTAGTCAAAATATTGCAACACGAACAATAAATAGACAAAACACACTCACTTGAGAAGAGAAATGGTATCAAATAACAAGACTTGTTTTCAGGGAATATAAGCATACACCATTAAATTATGCTAGATTTATGCTTTAAACAAACAACAAGCCTTAATGTTTTATGCAATTTTTCAGATTGTTTATTTGTGATAGTTCAGTTTTTAATGGGCATGCCTTGGATTGTTTCTGAAAATTGGATTTCCAAACACACCATATTTTCCAGAAAATATTTAGCATCTGACAATAATGGTGCATCTGACAATAATGTAGTAAAGATCATATTTACAAGTTGAACGCACATGAACGCCACCACAAAATATTAAATGAGCACAGCGGATGCACATTCTTTGTTCTTCATTTTCTAGAAGTAAAATGTGATTTGAAAGACACATTTTCATTGATAGTCATTGATAGATCGATCAGAAGGTAATTTATATGATTTCTCTAATATGCTCTTGAGAACACTTTGGTGCACTAAACTCTTGCAACATGCTATAGTCATGTGACGTGAAAAATGACAATGGTGGTGCAGAAGTGTCTGCTTGCACTAATGAGAATGGATAGCTGCAGGCTGAATGTTTTCTGCTCTAGTCCAGTCTTTTTCATCCTGGTCATTAATTGCTGATAAATTGCTGTGGTCTTCCTATTCACTCTCACCACCTTTTATTGATTTTGCTGATGGCAAAGTCAATTAAAGGTTTTTTTTTTTTTTTTTTTTTTTTTACTTAACATTAACAGAATCAGAAACCTGCATGCATAACTCAAAACCCCAGGAAACCAAGCATTTTCTTGACAATATATTACTTATTTAATGGTTCTAGGTGCCATAATCACTATTAATGATGTAATGCTGAAGTCAAATGCCCTCATTTTTAAATTATACTTTCATTTTAGTTTACATTACTTTTTAACTTTGCCATTTTCCCTTTGTAGGCATTTTCAAACAGCAGAGTATAAAGGATAATGAAAAAAAGAGAAGGACCATGAAGATCGCCTCTAGTTAAAAAGAAAAATCTTATCTAAATAAATGCAGCTCAAAGTTCTCCTCAAATGCCACTGAATAAAGGTAAAGTCCATCACCCTAAAGCAAGTTAATTCGCTGCGAGGAGAATGTTTTAAGACAGCTCCTCTTTTCAAAGAAAAGCCAAAGAAGACGGGCTATTACAAAGAACAAACCTTTTTCTTTTACTTGCTACTGTCTTATTCTCCATCTTTCAACTGAGGATTACCAGAAATGTTACATAAAGCACTTGCTTTAATGATTTTGCAGATCATTTCCCGTAATATGCCTGGAAAGGTCAGCATCAAATAAGCATGAAAAAGATGACAGGATAAAGGATCATGCTAATGAAAATTTCTCTGTCACTGATCATTTTTAAAATCCAGAGAGACACTGTTTAAGAGCCTAAATGAGAGAACTGAGCAATTTCCGGTGATAATACAGATGATTAAAATATTAGTCATGAACTTTCAGAGGGGGAAAAAATTAATTGTTTTAATAAGTATTTGTTTTCCAGTAAAATATCTCAACATAATTAAACAATTAAAATGAGATACATTCACCTGAAAAGGAAAATTTCATAATATAATAAGACCTGTTTTTATAGAACATATCTTGTATTAATCACTAACCTCACTTAACTAGGCTTGATTTATTGATTAAAAAGAAGAAAAATAAACCTAAATCTTCAAAGTGCGTTATTTGAAACAATATTTTATGCATTGTTTCTGGATATTTACACATTTTTAGTGGAAAAACAATGTTGATTGAAGGTGTGGTCACATTAGCAAAGGGTTAGAGTACGAGGGTCCGATGGTCAGAGGGTCCGAAAAAGGTCTGATGTCAACAGTTGTAATGAGTTGGTGTAGTAAGAAATGCACACGAACGAGAATAACTAAAGTCCTTAATTATAGGAGATTGTTAGAAGAACACAGGAGTAAACAACACATTACACAGACAATAACTGACAGTGGACTGAACTGAACTGAGTAAATATGCAGCAGATAACAAAATAACTATATAACATACAGCTGATAATAATAAGTAACCATAGAAACTAACAGGGACATGATCAGCTGGTGATGGACAGGGAAGAGGAGTCGTCGTGGAGAGAGACACCACAGTGGAGCCGACAGTGGGAAAAGCCAGGGTGGAGCTTTGGCTGAATGCACGGGTGGAACCCAGGGACCGACTGATGGAGGCAGAACCAAGGTGTGTGGAGAAACCGGTGGAGCAGAGAGGCCGACGGACCAAGATGACATCCACAGCCTGGAAGCCCAAGGTGGAGCTGCTGGGTCGCGAGATGGGGGCTCGGCAGACTGGGGCGATGACAGAGAGAGAGAGGATGACAGAGAAGCCAGAGGGAAGGAGAAGCCCGGTGAAGTCGAAGTGGTGGAGGGTCGAGAGGCAGCTGGAGACCCAGAAGTCCATGGCAGAGACAGAGCAATGACTGACTAAGGCTAAGCTGGAGGGACGAGGGAGCCTGGAAGAGACCTAGGGCTGATGGACCATGGCGGAGATGAGGGAATGCAAAGCCGGGCAGAGCTGATGGGCTGACAGGTAGAGGTGGAGACATGGACCTGGAGGTCCGAGGTGAAGCTGGGGACTCAACCTCATGCCAAGCTGGTGGTCGGGAAGCCAAAGACGGAGCCTTAAGGGGGTCGCACACCGGACGCGAAGCTCGGCGCCGCACCGCGCAGCGCCACGCCGCGTCTCAGGTATCTCACACCGGACGCGCACATTCTATACGCGCGAGCTCAATTTTGAATCGGCTTCTGACAGAAGAGCTGCACGATGAGTTCTTACTTTATTTATTATTTATTTTTTTATTTGTATTGAATAATAGCTGACTTTTGAAGGTTCATTAATGAAGATCACATTATGTCTGTTATTGTTTTGTTGTATCGGTTGTCTAGGCAACTATGTTACATTGTAGCAATATTATTTAACTAACGTTAACTAGCTAGTCCGAGTAAAAACGTTAGCAAAACAAGTTATTTCGGTAACACTTTACAATAAAGTTTCATTTGTTATCATAGTTAATGTATTAGGTTAACTAACATGAACTATAAGCATTTGTTACAGTATTTATTAAGCTTTGTTAACTTAATGTTAGTTAAAAAACAGTTGTTCTTTGTTCATGTTAGTTCAGTGCATTAACTAATGTTAAATACAACTTTGATTTTAATAATGTATTAGTAAATGTTGTAATTAACTTAAACAAAGATTAATAAAGGCTGTATAAGTGCAGTTCATTATTAGTTCATGATAACTAATGTATAATAATATATAATATATTTAATATTTCGTATTTTGTGGGGATTTCACAGTACTAAAGAATATTAACTTCTAAATTATGCAGTATTCAACAGACATAAATACATTATATTATATATTTATCCAATGTAGACTATGAAGGTTTTTGAATGCCCTGTTTTTTATGTCCTCCTCAAACAGATCAAATATTGACCGACAACAAAAAAACTGCTGCACTGCTACTTTTACGTCGAAGACTGAAAAATAGAGGCAATCGAATTTGCCTGTGCTTTGTAATTTCGCATCACTGAGGTTAGTGTATGGAAAAATGGCACAAAAGAGCAAAATAATATATTAGAAAGGGCTACGTTTATTATACATTTTCCCCAAATATGTTTAGACCTTATTCAAGCTGTTGAACTCAGAATGTAAAACAAGTGTATCTTGTAGCACCGGGTGAAATCAGTATGTACATTGACATTTTGAGGGAAATATAATATAAATTTAATATAAAACCTTGAAATGGCGCTCTGTGGCGCGGCAGGATTTTGAACAACTTCCTGAGTCGTAGCTGGGCGCCGCGGACAGGCGCCGAATGTCGCCGCCGGTGTGCATACTCTCATAGAAAACATTGTGTTCGAATTTTAAAGACGTGGCGCGGCGCTGCGCGGCGCCGAGCTTCGCGTCCGGTGTGCGACCCCCTTTAGAGTGGTGGGGGCAGAGCCGAGGAGCTGGTCACACCAGTGGAGCCGGCGAATCCATAACAAAGGAACTACATGACGTACAGCTGATAATAATAATTAACCATAGAAACTAACATGGACATGATCAGAAACAAAGGAAACCAAAACTAAACAGAGCAGGGAAACAGGACAGTATATATAAATAAGAGTCCATAGAACTAAACATAACCATAACAATAGTGAATAAAAGACACTTTCAAACCAAGCAGCTTTCTGTTGGTCAAAGCGACCAACTTGAAAATGAACAAAATTTATTCTGGGAACCTTTCCGCACTGATATAAAAGTCCCCATGTGAATTTCTTTTGAAATGACTGATTTTGTCCCCAAAATATTGCCTTCGAAATTTACCTTAAGAAAATTGTTTTGCAGTGTTGTTTTATTTGTATGAAATAATCAGTGTGATACTTAAATGTCAAAATGTACTATGATATTCATGTGATTATATGCACATGGTATGTAATAGATCCCAATTATGAGACGCTCATTGGGATTCAATATGCTGCACCACCACGATTAATTTTATTGAATATTATAAAAGGCCAAATCTCTGTTCACATAAGCATGTAATTAGATATGTTCTAACTAATCTGGGTCCAAAGGCTTTCGGCAGGTTCCTAGACAATTTCCCAACTGGAATCAGAATGATTAAATGGCGGGATGCCCTTCCTGGTGATTTAGACACGGGTGACAATATAGAGCCTGGAAAAATGGCCCCTCTGGGTTTCAATTCACACTTTAATTACTCTTTTAATTAATCACAAATGTACAGAGCGGTGCTGTAGAACATCAGCTATCAAAAGTGCAGTACTGCTTTTCATTTGACACTTACGACACTAAATTTTCAGAATGTGATCAAACAGACTGGAAATGAGATGAAAGAAGAAAATGAGCTCAAAAATGTATCATACAACGTGCATGAATAAACTGCATATGATGACAAATAACATGTGCAATCACTAGAGCATGAAATCTCCACTTTAAAAATCCACATAATTAGGAGTGCTGACAAGGTGCTCCTTTGTCCACGCAATGAAATTCAATTAAAATAAAGAGGTAGAGGAGGTGTAGGAGATGTGCAGAGACTTCAAAACCTCAGTCTGGGGATGAAATAGAATGTTTTTAAAAGTGTCTGTTATCATACGGATGCACATGGCTTGGAGTACTGGCAGCATTTCACAATTTGTCACAGAAATAGTGGAAAAGCAAAACTCTCAACTTTTATAACCAAAGTGGACAAAATGCTTTCAAAGTGAAAAAAGAAAGAAAAAAGAAAAAAAAAAACCTGAATAGCCTCTGATTATCTGAACCTGAAAGGACTGAATTTGTTTGTGGCCAGTAGACTACCTCAGTGCCAAACAACAAAGAGCTATTCTGTGTCAGCAGATGTACAGTATAAGACCGTCAGAGAAACTGCTCAGGATAGTCTCATTTAAATCCAAAACAGCCTTTCAGGTGTCAGCTGATACACAATAGGGTCGGAGTGTGTCGGATACAGACCTGTAATATTAAATATTAATCTAGCCTTCATTCCAAAAAGCTTCTTTCCAGTGCTGTCTTGTTAGTAATCTGGAATAGCATTGTGCAGAAATAAATAATGTAGTGTATTGGTTGCTGTTGTGATTGACTACCGAAATCACTAGACTAATGCATTATGTTATAAAAATGCAATTGTATAAACCTGATGCTAAAATAAAAAAATAACAGGAGCTTCACGAAGGTTCATGAATGCAAAACTCATTGATATGCCGCTGCTTCTGTCTTCTGTATAGACTCTCTTTAGCATTCATCAGAGTCCTCTGATGACAAACTGTCCGGCTTTCCTCTCCATCAAACAAGTAGATTAATGACTTCAGTTTAAATGCATGACTGTTCTGACCTATTGCTCTTTACCAGACAGCCATCAATAAAATGTGTGTGTCGGTAAGTGAGTCGTTACCAAACCACAGAGAATCCTGTACGTAAAAACACATTATTGTGATCTCAGATTAAGGACATATTTTGTCTTGGCTGGTGGGGTCTGTTTATTATAGTCATAGACTGTGGAGGTTTCCTGCAGAGAACATCAGCAGCTTACAGAGACCTAGTAAAGGCACAAACAGCAGTGGCGTGTACACTTAAGTGCTTAACATTAGAGAATAAAAACAAATAAAAACTGCTCCTTTAAATAAGGCTACATTTAGTATTCATGTTTGGAACGGCACATAATTACATATTCTGCACAATGAAACTTTCTGGATAAAAACAATTATGCATATTATTTCAATTACAAACATGGAACAAGAAATTGAAAAAGTCAAGATGCAATTAGTGGTGGGGATTTCTCAGTAATACCAGTAGGTGGCGACTGTCTTTATTAGTCACTTAACCCTCTGGTCCTCTTCGGTCAAAAATGACTGAAAAAGTTTTTTTTTTTGCTTCATCAGAATGGGATGAACACACTTTTGTCACATTAGCTACACACACACAAAATATATCATGGACATGATTCAGATATGTTAAAGGGTTGAAAAAAAATAGTCACACTTGGATCATTCGTGGTCAAAAATGACCAACATAAGAAAATGAATGGAAACACAGAGAATCTTTTGGTGGTACAAATTGAGCCAAAAGACTTAAAGGTGCCCTAGAACCAGTTTTTACAAGATGTAATATAAGTCTAAGGTGTCCCCTGAATGTGTCTGTGAAGTTTCAGCTCAAAATACCCCATAGATTTTTTTTAATTAATTTTTTTAACTGCCTATTTTGGGGCATCATTAACTATGCACCGATTCAGCGTGCGGCCCCTTTAAATCGCACGCAATGGAGTTTGAAACTCAATGTATGTCTTTTCCATGTACTGAACTCTTGTTATTTAACTATGCCAAGGTAAATTCAATTTTTGATTCTAGGGCACCTTTAAAGAAGAGGTTAAAATCAGATCAGACCGAGATTTATTAAGCTGTGATAAAACATACCTGTTCATTTTTGTTACATTTTTATTGAATTTTGATGTTATGTGTAACAAAATGTCCTCCTCTGTGTTCAGGTTTGACTGTAATAAAATTAATGCAAAAACTGACACTTCAAATCAACATTTCAAACAAAAAACATCTAAATCCTTGACAAAAAAGTAGTATAAATCCAAATCCACAACTAAATAAAAATAATTATTTGTGACCCGATCTGGCGAAATGAGTCGGAAGTCGCAACGTTCTATTTTAAGATATGGGCCGATAATGTGGAAAAACATGTTTTTTGTTTTGTTTTTGTTTTTTAAGCTAATTTCAAAGAACAGACTTTCAAAAATAATCTCCCAAAGTTTCGTAGTCCAGTTAATCGAGTAAAGGTATTTAAATGGCTATTAAATTTGACATGGTTTTACTAAATTAGCTGGAAATGAACTTCTCAACTCCTCTCGTCACTTATGAGCATTTCCCAGTATCCCCTGAAACGTCATTATCTCTGCTCTACAAATATGGTGTTACACGTTGTATAGAACCGATCAAAAAGCTGACCTAAACGCTGATTTTTAACAATGGGAAGCCCCGTTTCGACTGACAGGCACGCGATCGGTCCAGCCATCCTCCTGTCAGACTAGCGCGCCTTATAAAATAAAACTCCCATTTGCGTGTCTCTCTTTAAAAGCCAATAAAAATTGAATCCATATAGGTAGCACAAAAATTCTTTTTGCATACAAAACCAAAGACTTTAAAATTTCATATCAAGCCTCCAACATGCTTCTGTTGCGTTATTTTCACCCTCTAATGAGTCTGAGAAATATGCGTTTACAACAAAAATAGCACAGCAGCTAACTGAATACAAGTATATTTCACGTGCTCATAACTTCATGAAAAATGCACAGATCATAAAAATCGCACATCAATATTTAAAGCAGATTCTCAAGATTAAAATGAATCCAAAATCAATATAATATATTGCGTTGATCACAGGATATTACTCACGAAATGATTTAACATACTTGGCTAAAAACATGTCTATCATCTCTCCTGGATGCAGTGTGTATCCAATGATCCCGGACCCATCCATGTTTGTTTTCCAACGTGGAATAACACAAAATAGATATCATTTTAAAGTTTAGAATCTCATCTTTTTAATGCATCTAACCATTTTGAAAAACTTTCTAACGAGTGCTGAGAAGCACCTCTAAACCGGAGTTTACCGCCCGTTGGCGCCACCTGGCGGCGGAAAAAATGAACAACAATTTTTCAAACTATTCTTTATAATATCACCACGAAATTTGAACCAGATGCAGCTCACATATAGGAGAGCATCACCAAAAAAGTTTTTTTTAGCGATCTTATTGTGTTCCTGAGTTATTCCATGTCAAATAAAAAAAGAAAAATTATTTTTTAAAAATTATATATATTTTTTGTCTTTTATCAGCTGTTTCTCGGCAAGAAAATGTCCAAATGTAATGTAATTTATATTTTCTTAAAATTTAAAATGTTTTGTATCAAATGATACCTACCTTTTGATTCTCCTTGCTAGAGTTTTGGAGTTATGAGTCTTTACTTTTGTGTGTGTCGCTCAGAAAAAAAAAAAAAAAAAAAAAGAACTCTAAAAAAGCCTTCAGGTCTTAAAGGGTTAATTCAAATAAATACTTTAAAATAATTTGAGCTTCAGCCTGGTTTAATAGCATTTATATATATATATAAAAATGTCTTTGGTCAAATTAAGCTGTAAAATAAATAGTTTATCCCTTTAAATGCAATGGATTTTGAAAGATATCAACAAAAAAACGGGCAAAAAACTTTAAAAGCGATTTTCTCAGGTTTTCAATTTGAAAAAGAGGGCAGACGACCATAATTAAAATGGGTATATCTTTAAAACCATTCAAGGTATGACTTTGACTAGGATATCATTTTAAAGCTTATTGTCTCATCTTTCCATTGATACCAAAATCTCAATTTTGAAATTTGGGTCACTGTGACTCATTTTGCTGGATCAGGTCACATTTATGTCTAAAAAACACTAGAGAATTTATAAGCCACTTTGTATAGAACTATATAGGAATCTAGTGGTTACACCATGGCATTACATAAGTTTTTCTTTTTTACTCCCACCAGATGGCACTAATCAACCTACAAAAAAAAAAAAAGAAAGATTTTTAATGCCATGGCCTTCATTTATCAAACAAATGTAGAAACCACTGTACATCCGAACGGAAAAAAAAATTAGCTTACGACAACGCTCACGTGTGATTCATTAAACTTTCGTATGCGGCCAATTCCGTCGCACGAATGAACTCAAAAGCAACACTAGAACTGATATGTTGGGTCTGCGTGTGTGAGTGAGGCGTCTGTGCAATCAATTGGATTTAATAAAATAAAGAAAACGAATACAACGTGAGCATAGACTGTAGGCTACTAGCCCTACTTTTTTTCTCTTTTGTTAATTATTTCAGTAAGAATATTTTGTGTAGTCCTATTTTTTATTCCTTGTAGGCAGGGGTTAAATTAGGCCGGGGCCGTCGGGGGCTGAGCCCCGGCACATATTATTTTTGCTTTCTTGCTTTATTTTTTTCAAGGGGCAAGAGAAAGAGAGTTTTACTTGTCCTGATTAAAACAACATTAACAAAAATTGTTAGGGAATGACCAAAACGCAAGCATGATTCTATTACATTTAGTGTAAGTGGCGATTGATAATGGATAATAATAATCTATAATGTATAATGTGCTAACAGTAACAAGGTTGCACTGTTGAGGCTCGCACAGCCTCTCGAGGAGAAATCGAAACAAATGAGTGCAGCACAAAGAAAACATGATGCTGTAAAAATTCAAAATGTGGAGGTTTTTTTATATTTATAACATATGATACAGTTACGTAACATCACATGACCAATAGTGCTGTTTTCCGTGTATATCGGAATCACGATTGAAAATGTGACACTACTTTAATACATTCCATAATAAGTTAAGTAAATTCAATACAAGTTAATAAAGTCATTTACATTTTAGTCACTTACATTACTGACTGTTTTTTGTTCTATTTCAGCAGCGAAAATAGTTCCAAACAAAGATCACAGCAGAACCATAGCGTATCTCTCACAGCGACACTCAGCTGCATTTTATTACTGAATGATTCAGCATTTTGAACGAATCGGTTGAGTCAAAGATTCAATGGCCCATTCCAAAACACCTTCCACATTCTTGAATGAATCAGCCGTTTGAACAAATCGTTTGAATGAATGACTAGGACAGTCACTTGCTGCCACCTATCGGCGGTTCAGGTTCATGTTTACATTTTCCCAAATTTTTTATTTGTATATTAAAAAATATTTAAAGAATATCATAACATTATTTAATGCAGTTGTAATTTTTTTGTGTAAATTATTTAATTTGATTCGTAACAGTCCTGCTTTATTTTTCTTATTGAATTTATTTATCAAATGTAAAAAAATGCCCTTTGGGTAAATATCACAAATATGCAGATATAAATATGCAAAAGCTGCTGGGACACTATTGAAAATATAGCTTCAGAATAAATTATATTTACACCAAAAAAAATAAAAATTTTCCAGACAAGCAATTTTTTTGACAAGTGACCAATTTACGTGACAATGACAAGGCTTAATGTCGAACCCTGTATTTTGTATTGATATGCTCTCCTTTAGTCCTACAGAAATATGTTATTGTTATCAGATGTAGCTTTGCACACTGCCAGCATCTACAATGATTTTGATCTGCATTTTAGTGTTCATAGCAGAGGGCCCTGTCAACTTATTTTTTACAGTTTGTCAATTGATAAGATTTTCTCCTCGAAAGCCTGAAACCACATAGATACCCCCCACACACACACATAACAAATAAATTTAACCCCTGCTTGTAGGCTATATTATTCTGTTTTTCTCTGCGTTACAGGTGCATGATGTGTGAATCCTAATGTTCTGTTGATATTGCCATCCAAAGCAAAATCCCTGGAGAGAAGGAGAGAAAGAAAAAAAAAAAAATAAATAAAAAATTGTGGTATTTTAAGACACGCATCTATTCTAATTTAATTTTAATTGGACATTTGAATTGTGTCGTTTAATGGTTAATGATCGGTTAGTGAGTGATTGTCAGTCAGGAAAATAATCTAAGTGTTCTCATAACAGTTCTCCACCAGATTTACTATGCTGCAGTTCCCGTTGACTCAAAAACTTTCGTACATGAACTGAGACCTGACGTGAGATGTGATTGCAGCCACCGCTCATGCTCATATTGATAACAACAAAGTTACATTTCAAGGCTTCGGTCACTTTTGACCACGAAGAAGCCAAGTATGTTCAAAAACACTGATTCATTCAGGAACAAAACAAGGCTGCTTCTGAAATCACATACTTACATATGTGATAAGTAAATTTTTTTGAATAAGTTATTACTTTGTGGCAGTTAAAAAAAGTGTTTTGTATGTGTAGTATGAATGAAATTACTATGTATTACATTTGTCATGTGACTAGATCCTAGATCATGCGTGCCTCATGCGGTAGTAAATTTTCCGCACTCTAGAATTCGCACCAGAAGCAGGTCATCTGGGTACTTTTTTCTTCCTGGTTTATGAATAGGCTACTGTGAATTCAAACATTTGTAGGGCAGTATCCATATTCAAATACAGCACAAGTTTTTTTTTTTTTTTTTTTTTTTTTTTTTTTTGGGAACAATTTCCGGGCAAAACCTGTCAAATTGGCCACATTGTATCTAAAATTTACTCAATATTAAAATAAAAATATTATCACAACTGTGCTGATATTCAGAATAACAGCATTCTTGCTTGTGTAATATGTCTTGAATGTGTTGATTTATATGTTGTTTTTTTTTTTAAGACCATTCGATGCTTTTAATCTGCA
Source organism: Megalobrama amblycephala (assembly GCF_018812025.1). Classification (NCBI taxonomy): domain Eukaryota; kingdom Metazoa; phylum Chordata; class Actinopteri; order Cypriniformes; family Xenocyprididae; genus Megalobrama; species Megalobrama amblycephala. The sequence goes on from NC_063055.1 coordinate 28,246,901, forward strand.
TACATGAATTTGTGTTATAGTCATGTAAAAATGTATTTGTTTGAGAGTTGAATGGGACACAGTACAACATGAGATTTATTCTGGCACAAGTCTGTTCACAAAGTACCAGTACTGTGTTATTCAGTTAAATTCAGGGTTCAGTATCTAGAACACTTCTTACCTCTGACCCCAGCCTACAAGAGTTTTTGTAAGTGTGTGTGTGTGTGTGTGTGTGTGTGTGTGTGTGTGTGTGTGTGTGTGTGTGTGTGTGTGTGTGTGTGCAGAGATGACCAGCTCCACTGCACTGAGACACATTATAGCTGTGCATTGAGTTGATGATTTATGTGCTGACTGCAACCCTTCCTGCAAAAACACAGGCAGAGAGCATCTTTAAGAAAGCTTTCTATAGGGGAATGTGTTTATTTCTGTGTATTTGTGTGCATGTGTGTGCATGTACATGCAAGCAGAAACAAAAGTCTGTTCGGATGGAATTTTACTTGGACTGTGAACAATCAAGGAGGAATCTTTGTGATAACAAATTGCCTGAAAATAGTAAATATGCAATGCAAATACAGATGATCTACAGCAGCACTGCAATCTATCTTTTCATAAATACATGTAACTAAAGTTATGAAATGCATCATAATATTTGCAGATTCCTTGTAACATCTGAAATTGGTTGTTTAGCATGTGTTTTAATGCATTATACTTTCTAAAGGTGTAACAATTAATGACAACTGTATTTACAATTATGTATGAGAGCATTCAATGCATTGTAAGGTGCATTACAATGTACAAAAATAGTAAAGTATAACAAAAGTAAAAATACTTTTATAATGCATTATACATAAAGGCTTTGAGTAAAGTGTTACCATATTTTACAGTCTTGATATCTAAAATATCTACAGTATGCATTCCTAAATTATTCATTATATTAAGACTTGTTTTCAGAGGATATATATTAAGTATAGCTTTTTATCATAAATCTCTCTAAATTTTCTAAGATTAAAAAAAAGAGGGGGAAAAAAGTATAACAATTAGCCAAATAGGTAAGACAAACTAGATATTCTATTAAAACTAGATATTCTATAAATGATAAAAAAAAAATGAAAAGTATTTCTCAAGTAAAGGGTAGAGTTAGTTTTACGGATGTTGAGATATTTTTACTGGAAAAAAATAAAAATATTGCTTTTTTGTCACTTTATCAAAGCGGTAAAGCGACGTAAGGTAGATTCTGCAAGGCGCAATGATAAGCCAGAAGGATCACAATATGTCAGGGCTTTATTAGACTGTGGGATCAGTTTTCCCTGATCAAACGTGCTTTCCTGGATTAAGTCTACAGCTTCATCTTCTTCACACAGCAGGTGTCACAAAGTTACATCATTATGTTAAACCAAACACATCTGGGTCTACAGAACTAGTAATGAGGTAAGTGTACAGGTTCCCTTTAAAAGTGTGACTTTATGTAACTTTCTCCACATTCAGTTGGTATACATCAGATAGGCTGAATAATTTTATGCCAACTTTTCATTATCACTTTATAATTTTTTTGTTACTTTTCTTTTTCATTTATGATTTTCTTTCTTGTGTGGAACAAGAAAGAAAATCATACAGGTTTTGAACAACACAAGAGACTTAAAGAGGATCTATTATGTCCTTTTTCAAAGTCTTGTTGTCTTGTTGTCTACTAGAGTATGTTTTTATGCATGAATGTTCAAAAATATTATTTTCACCTCTCTTCTCAGTCTGTTAGCCTATGAAGCCTCTTATTCTGTAAACTGCAATATGCTCTGATTAGTTGACTGAACCAGTGTGTTGTGATTGGTCAACCACTTTGAGCGTGTCATAAACCACAAGTTTCAACACACTACTAATTCAACTCAACCAGGCCTTACCCCTTTTATGCCTTGGGCAGGAATTATTTAACACATATATATGTATGAATGTTTTCCCAATCATTATTACATATTCAGGGGCCGTATTCACAAAACATCTTAAGGCTAAAAGTAGCTCCTAACTTGCCGATTTAGGAGAAACTCTTAAAAATAATGGGCGTGTCAGTCCTAATTTTAGGAGTCTTACATTTTTGCTCTAAGAGTATTTCACAAAGCATTTTAGCGCTAAAACTAGCTCCTAAATCTGTGAGACGTTAGGAGTAGTCAAGAGGACTCCTAAATCACTAAGACCAAATCACAAACAGTCCTAATCCACCCAAAGACACTGTACACCATTGAGGCAATGGTGGGTGCTGAACCTTTTCTTCATAAATGCAATACATTTTGATTTATAGATTTGAATCTATGATGAGACGCCAAAAATAAATCTTTAACAAATAAATGAAAATTGTCTGATTACCTGTGGCAGTGGTTTTCATGAGTTCACACTTACAAATGACTGAATAGCGGGGTGGCAGAAGGATGCAAAAAACTGTCAAAGTAACTATAGGTGAGTCAGCTCTCGTGTATATATTCTTCCTCTTGAGCTGATTAGAAATAAACTTTGTTTATAAAACATAATTTGGCGGTCCACAATTAACTGTATATTATATTAGTTTAATTAGTGACACTTAGCATTTAAAACCTTTATGGCAACAATGGCAACATTTTATTTTGACTATGGCAACATTTTTGTTAAAAAATATTTATTTGAATAGGGCAACATTTGTAATTTAAAAATGTTAATTTGGAAACATGACACCTCATTCTACAATATTTCTATGATTAAATCGCTGACTCCTCCCCCATCAGCCAATCACTGTGTTTATACTCCATAGCAACGAGGTCAGCCCCGCCCTTACTCTTAGCTTAAGACTTCAGTCTATTCCTTAGTAAAAGTTTGCCTCAGCAGCTTTGTGAATAGGTTTTAAGAGAAAACTCTTAGCTAAGAACTTTTACTGCTATTTAGGAAAACTCTTAGTGGTAAGATGTTTTGTGAATACGGCCCCAGGTCTTTAGCGGCCCAGATCTATATCTAACACGGATGGATCTCTACCTTTCGCAATAATATAAACTCTCCTGATATTAGTGTAACAATTACAGAAGAATAAAATAAACCGTTTTTGTTAAGCTTGGAGTTCAGTTTGAGTATATGTTATATACTGTCCTCGTCAGAGCTCATTACCCAGTACTTGGCTCATATTCGCAGTCTTTGCTGATGATATTTTTTTTTTGTTGTTTTCTGCCTGCAGCAACTATGAGTGAAACATCACTTCATCATTGTGTATCAGCCATTGTCACCTTGTGGTATAAAGGTGAATTGCACTTATTCAGTCTTCAAAGATTATTTTTGTGCAGAAAAAATATACTTACACTTTTATATACCATGGGTCCTTAGCGACACTATAAAATTTTCATAAAAAAAATGAATGGGAAAACAGGCATATATATATATATATATATATATATATATATATATATATTTTTTTTTTTTTTTTTTTTTTTTTTTTTTTTTTTTTTCTTATTATATTGATTATAATGAATTGATCGAGGAATACTAAGAAGGTTGATGTCTAACTTTAAAAATTGAATTAGGAGGAGGGTATTGAATGATGTCCATGGTCAATAAAGACCCGAGGTATGTGTTTAAGGGTTAAAAGAGGGATATTGTGACATGTATGTACCTGGAAGCAAACTCAAAACTACAATCGAGGTGTTTCAAGGAGTTCAGAAACAGTGCTTGATATAGAGAATAGCTCCTTGGATTTTGTGCTTTTATGCTAACTTTGCAGTCCTTTTTCATTCTCAAACAGCAACATTACACACTAAAGAAAGTTGAAAATGTAAAAAAGCATAATAGTACCCCTTTAATGTCATATGCATTTTTGCCTGCCAATTTATCATGTTTTACTGGAAAACATTTCACAAGTAATTGCACAAAATGTGTTTAAGTACTTAAGTGATGCTCCAATTAAATTAATCAATATTTACAGTTCATTTATAGCACATCCATTTACCCAAGCAGCTCCATAAATATCAAACAGCATATTGGTGCTTATCAGTGGTTCATACAACACCTTGGTAAGGTCTATCATATCAAGGGTTTTTGACAGATGATTCAAGACACCTGATGGGTGTCTGGGCCTTCATGAATGGGTCAGATTGCTGCTGAGTGAATCTTGATAGATCTTATATATCAGTTTGGATTCCTCTCAAAGTTGCACCATTTAATTTCCAAAGTAACTGCGTTGATCAGGGGATCGGTGGGAACCTCCAACACTATCTCACGACCAATTAGAACGTATTTTACGAGGTGGCTAATTCACATGAATTCGTACGACCTCATTCGTACAAATTTGTACGATTTGTCTAAACCCCAGTGACGGGTAGGTTTAGGGGCAGGATTTGGGGTAGGTCATTCGTATGAATTCATACGAATTTGTGAACTCGTAAAATATGTATGATTTAGCAAAAAACTTACAAAGTCATACGAGTGAGGTCATACAAATTTGTATGAATTAGCCACCTCGTAAAATACGTACGAATTGCTATGAGATCGGGTTGGAACCTCAGGCGTTTGTGAAATAAGAACGAGAGGGATTAATATCGCTAGTATTTAAGTTAGTTGTTTGTTTGTTTTAGAAATGCCAAAGTCCAAACTGTCTTCCAGTTTCTCATGGTCACACAAGCAGTTTTATGTTGGATGAGAAGCTAGACACATCAGCTGAACTATTCACATTATCCACAGTGCAATTTCTGCACCGTGTTGTACACTACTGTTCAAATCTTACTGTTTTTGTCTCTTATGCTTACCAAGGCTGCATTTATTTGATCAAAAATACAGTAAAAACAGTTAGTTTGTGAAATATTATTATAAATAAAATAACTGTTTTTATTATTTTTAACATGTTTTATTATTCCTGTGATAGCAAAGCTGAATATTCAGCATCATTACTCCAGTCTTCAGTGTCACATGATCCTTCAGAAATCATTCTAATATGCTGATCTGCTGCTCAAGAAACTTTTATTATTATCAGTGCTGTTCACCTTGTACATGCTACCCATGGAAGATATCATTAGGAAGCTTGGCATTAGTTTTCACTGTTATGCTGATGATACTCAGCTCTATATTTCTTTGCACCCTGACAAATCTTATCAATTCACAAAATTAACGGAATGCATAGCTGATATAAAAAAATTGGATGACTAGCAATTTCCTACTACTTAATCCCGAAAAAAAAAACAGAGATTCTAATTATTGGACCAAAAACCTGCACGTAATAACCTAGAATGCTGTCTAACACTTGATGAATGTTCTGTCAAGTCTTCGTCGTCAGTTAGGAACCTGGGTATGCTCTTTGATACCAATCTTTCATTTGAAAGCCATGTTTCTAGCATCTGTAAAACCGCATTCTTCGATCTTAAAAATATATCTAAACTACGACATATGCTCTCAATGAAAAATGCAGAACAGTTAGTTCATGCGTTCATGACCTCAAGGCTAGATTACTGTAATGCTCTACTGGGTGGTTGCCCTGCATGCCTAATAAACAAACTCCAGCTGGTCCAAAACTCAGCAGCTAGAGTTCTTACTAGAAACAGGAAGTATGACCATATTAGCCCGGTTCTGTCAACACTGCATTGGCTGCCAAATGCTACATCGTATAAATTTTAAAATCTTGCTAATTACTTACAAAGCACTAAATGGTTTAGCTCCCCAGTACTTGAGCGAGCTCTTAACACATTATAGTCCTTCACATCTATTGCGATCTCAGAATTCAGGAAAGGTGATAATACTTAGAATATCTAAATCAACTGCAGGCAGTAGATCCTTTTCCCTTTTAGCACCTAAACTTTGGAACAGTCTTCCTATCACTGTTCAGGAAGCAGACACACTCTGTCAGTTTAAATCTAGACTAAAAACACATCTCTTTAACCTGGCATACACATAACACATTATCTACTTCTATAATTCAAATCATGTAAATTGTTAGGCTGCATAAATTAGGTCAGCCAGAACCGGGAACACTTCCCATAACACCTGATGTACTCACTATATCATAAGAAGAATGGCAACTATGCCAATATTAGTCTCTCTCTGTTTATTTCAAAGTTTACCGTAGTTTGCCAGATCCAGGCCGTATTCAGATGAGATGAAGGACCTGCACCTAGTCATGACGACAACACAGCTCTAAGTGTCAACTAAACTATCCCCTGCGAAGGCCTCCTTCCATTTCCTTTCCCTATGTACAGATAAAACGTTATCTAAATGATACCAGTTCGCATGGAGCACGGAAACGACTAATAATTCTGTATTATGAGGTCCAGGCAAGTAATTTGGCAATATCACTTTGTAAAAAAAGACTAAGCATCTGCACACATACACATTCAAATGCGCATACCTATAGACTAAACACATAAATGAAAGGCAAGAACGCATTAAAAGTTTTCTGTTTTCAGTTAAAAAGGTGTCATTTAGGCGACCAGTAAGTTAATAATTAACGATTTTTACAACGGAAATGATTCAATCAAAAACTTACTTTAGCTCGATAACAACTTTTTTCATAGAGCTGCTGTAAAACCAAACCAATAATTTTCCTATTATCACTGTGAAGCTGCTTTGAAACAATATGTATTGTAAAAAGCGCTATATAAATGATGATGACTTCATTCTAAAATGTTAAAATGGCAGCTTTTTTTTCTTTTGTGAAAATTGTGATACCTTTTTTCAGCATTCTTTAATGAACAGAAAGTTTAAAATAACAGCATTTATTTGAAATAAAGACTTTTGTAAAAATAAATAAATAAATAAAATAAATGTCACTTTTTTGATTAATTTAATGCATTACTGCATCTACAAAGGAATTAATAGTTTCATTTATCATCCTGACCCCAAACATCTGAACGGCATAATATAGTTTGCTACAGTAGGCTTTCTGTTACCTTTTGCTCTCAGAATAATAATTTGTGTAAATGAGCAAAATGTACCGCAATGTTTTTAACCAAGGGCTTCTGCAGAATTAAAAGATAACAACTCATGCATAACATGTTTAATTGATAAGAAGTGTCTAAAACTGTGTGCACAAACAGTTTTGTATGAGGTCAAGTGATGATGGGTAAACTAGGTCATTACTACTGGTCCACAAATACTGCTCTGGCATTTTTGCGACCTTGAATTTATAATACAAATTCTAACTAAAAGTTTAATGATGATATGTGAGAATCTTACATCTTCAGCAAACATTGTTAATCAACCACATGCACTAGGAGATATTAAGATGAATATTCAAGGACTGCTACATGGTATAACAACATATTACTGTAACATTGAAGCATCTTACACGTTTAATGAATATTCATATAATTATAATAGTAAAAAATACATTCTTTCATGTGTATTCAAAACCTTCATAGTGCATTTGACCTTGCAATGACCTTTTGTCATCCAGGTTTGTTGGATAGCAGAGCATGGGGTGTCTTTCAAAGGAAAAAAACAGTTTGAGTCTGTCAGAGGTGATGGATACCAGCAGTGGAAAGCGGAGAGCTGGCTGCATGAAGGACTCAGATTGAAGGTGAATGAATGTCTTTATATAGCTGCTCTTCAATTTGAGCCTCACGCTCACAAGAGGAATGAGCGTGAGAAGTTGATGCCATTATGAATTGGGATCATTTTTCTTAGACACCCGCATGACATCCTCAAATCCGATGTTTAGTGCTTTTCTTGGGTGAAATGTGTTTTATCATAATCAACAGAGAGTTTTAGTGGTGGAGGGCAGTGTTTCAGAGGTCAATCTTAAAGGGATAGTTCACCCAAAAATGAAAGTGGTGTCATAATTTACACAACTTCATCTCATTCCAAACCTGTATGACATAGTTTCTTCTGTGGAACACATACATGAAAAAGATATTCTGAAAAATATTTCAGTGTTTTTTGTCAATGCAATGGAAGTTTTTAACCCCATTGACTTTCATTGTATGGACAAAAGCATTTGTTTTAAATATGTATCAAAATAAAAGTATGGAAGAGGATTAGGGCCAAGCAATAATAAAAAAATAAAACCATCTCGAGATTAAAGTTGTTAAATTTCGAGAAAAAAGTCGAAATAAAATGTTCAGAATAAACTCATTAAATTACGAGAAAAAATGTGTTAAATTTCGAGAAAAAAAGTCGAGATAAAATGTTGAGAATAAACTCGTTAAATTACGAGAAAAAACGTGTTAAATTTCGAGACAAAAAGTCGAGATAAAATGTTTAGAATAAACTCGTTAAATTATGAGAAAAAACTCTTTAAATTACGAGAAAAAAAGTCGAGATAAAATGTTGAGAATAAAGTCATTAAATTACGAGAAAAAAGTCGTTAAATTACGAGAACAAATTCGTTAAATTACGAGAAAAAAGTCGAGATAAAATATTCAGAATAAAGTCGCTAAATTATGAGAAAAAACTTGTTAAATTTCGAGAAAAAAAGTCGAGATAAAATGTTGAGAATAAACTCGTTAAATTACGAGAGAAAACTCTTTAAATTCCGAGAAAAAAGTTGAGATAAAATGTTCAGAATAAACTCGTTAAATTACGAGAGAAAAAGTCGAGATAAAATGTTGAGAATAAAGTCATTAAATTACGAGAAAAAAGTCGTTAAATTACGAGGACAAATTCGTTAAATTACGAGAAAAAAGTCGAGATAAAATATTCAGAATAAAGTCGTTAAATTATGAGAAAAAACTTGTTAAATTACGAGGACAAATTCGTTAAATTACGAGAAAAAAGTCGAGATAAAATATTCAGAATAAAGTCATTAAATTACGAGAAAAAAGTCGTTAAATTACGAGGACAAATTCGTTAAATTACGAGAAAAAAGTCGAGATAAAATATTCAGAATAAAGTCGCTAAATTATGAGAAAAAACTTGTTAAATTTCGAGAAAAAAAGTCGAGATAAAATGTTGAGAATAAACTCGTTAAATTACGAGAAAAAACTCTTTAAATTCCGAGAAAAAGTTGAGATAAAATGTTCAGAATAAACTCGTTAAATTACGAGAGAAAAAGTCGAGATAAAATGTTGAGAATAAAGTCATTAAATTACGAGAAAAAAGTCGTTAAATTACGAGGACAAATTCGTTAAATTACGAGAACAAATTCGTTAAATTACGAGAAAAAAGTCGAGATAAAATATTCAGAATAAAGTCGTTAAATTATGAGAAAAAACGTGTTAAATTTCGAGAAAAAAAGTCGAGATAAAATGTTGAGAATAAACTCGTTAAATTACGAGGAAAAAAACTCGTAAAATTGAGAAAAAAGTCGAGATAAAATGTTGAGAATAAAGTCATTAAATTACGAATTTGTTCTCATAATTTAACGACTTTTTTCTCGTAATTTAATGACTTTATTCTCATAATTTAATGAGTTTATTCTCAACATTTTATCTCGACTTTTTTCTCGAAATTTAACGACATTTTTCTCATAATTTAACGAATTTGTTCTCGTAATTTAACAACTTTTTTCTCGTAATTTAATGACTTTATTCTCAACATTTTATCTAGACTTTTTTCTCGAAATTTAACAACTTTAATCTCGAGATGGTTTTATTTTTTTTTATTATTGCCTGGCCCTAATCCTCTTCCATATAAAAGGGAGTCATTCAGGTATTTATGTAATGACATAAATAAATTATAATACAATTTTCATTTTTGGGTGAATTATTTCTTTAAGAGTCAAAAGTTGCTGAGGTGTTCAACTCCATAAAATCCATCCAAGGCTAAACGACACATCATCACATGAGTTCATCACTCAATTTCTCACTCCTCAACACACACACAATCGCTCAGTGCCGGAATCAATCATACATAAAGGTCAGTTACAGTATGGCCATCACCTACCCACCTAATGGGGTCCTAATGGAGAATAGCTCATGAAACATGAGCCTTTTCCACAAAGGAAGTAGATGCATACTTCAAAACATTTTAACCTTGGACAAACTGTGCAATCAGTACTGTATATCCCAGTGCTCTCATTCATCTATCAATCCATCTACTCTGCAGTGATATCCAAGCAACACCGCAGAAATAAAACAGATAGATTAAAGGAAAACAAACAACCAGAGAGTTACTATGTTATTGTAGAGTAGTTAACAACATGTCTGTCCTTTCCATACTAATTTTATTTTATTATAAATACAACTGCAGACGTTTTAAATAATCATACAGTCATTTTCCGTTCCAAGCTCCAGGGTCATTCCGTATTAAATCAACTAAATTTCGGAAACTTCCCCAGCTCTAATTTTTGATATGTTAATATTATTTCTGTAGAAAGACAAACATGGATAGTAATGAAAGTCAAAATAGTAAATGTCACGGATGTGTATTTACTGAGTAATCCACTATTTTGTAGAGGGGGATCAAAAAGTCAATTTTCACCTGAGATTTGGAGCCAAATAGGGGGGTAAAATGTACTTTATAAAGATGGCAGCATCATATTTTCTCAAGTTTGTATGCCTGTAACTCAAGAAGTATTAAAGATATCTTAATATCCTTTTAGATTCTGGTTCTTAACAAACCTTCCTTTTGGTATCTTCATTTTAAAGGCCATCGATAGTTCAATCCCAGAGATATGGAGATCTTAATGTGGCTCATTGAGTATATTGGTAAATTGTACACATTTTCGAAACCAAATATAGGTCACTTTGCATACATCTTTTTTTTCTATGTTTTTCTATCTTAATATGTGAAGAACAAATCATGTTGAAACTAGAAATGTATCTCATTTTTTTCCATCAACTGCATAGAACATACTTGTCTGATAAATATGTTTTTCCAAAGTTTGCATGCCTGTCACTCTACAAGTATTAAAGATATCCCAATATATTTTAAGATTCTGGTTCTTCACAAACTTTTCTATTGAAATCGTAATTTTCAAGGCCCTATAATGTTCAGTCCCATAGATATGGGGATCTGCACACTGCTGTGAGCAATCAAGATATGTTGCTGCTGTACAAAACATACATTAATTGCCCGTTGCAGATCTACAGTATACAGATGAAGCTAGGGAAGGTGAAGGGTTTCTGAAAGCATGTGCTAAAAGTGTGCAAACACTGACCAAGTATTTGAAAGTTGATCAGCAAGCTCATTGGCTGCTGATGCAACAGGAACCAAATCAGCTGTGCCCGCAATGATGTGATTGCAAGCAGATTGAGTTGAGGACTCATCAGTCTGCACCATCTAGAGTTTCATGACAGAACTTTGTATTTGAATACATGACATACAAGTTTCAATAGAAATTAACCATTTTCGGTTGCCCAAAAAAACTTTTCGGTGAACAGTTATTTTTCTTTGTGTGAAAAACATTTTAAAAGAAGCCCTTTTTCTGCTATAAAGAACCATTTGTGACCCCTGACCACAAAAACAGTCATAAGTCACACAGGTATTTTTGTAGCAATAGCCAACAATACATCGTATGGGTCAAAATGATCAATTTTTTCTTTTATGCCAAAAATCATTAGGATATTAAGTAAAGATCATGTTCCATGAAGATATTTTGCAAATTTCCTACTGTAAGTATATAAAAAAATATATTTTTGTGAGTGGATATGTGTTGCTAAGGATTTCATTTGGACACATTTAAAGGCCATTTTCTCAATATTTAGATTTTTTTTTTTTTTTGCACCCTCAGATTCCTACGGAAGAGGATTAGGGCCAAGCAATAATAAAAAAATAAAACCATCTCAAGATTAAAATTGTTACATTTCGGGAAAAAAGTTGAGATAAAATGTTGAGAATAAACTCGTTAAATTACGAGAAAAAACTCGTTAAATTTCGAGAAAAAAGTTGAGATAAAATGTTGAGAATTTTTAAATTACGAATTTGTTCTCATAATTTAACAACTTTTTGACTTTATTCTCATAATTTAATGAGTTTATTCTCAACATTTTATCTCGACTTTTTTCTCGAAATTTAACGACATTTTTCTCATAAATTAACGAATTTGTTCTCGTAATTTAACGACTTTTTTCTTGTAATTTAATGACTTTATTCTCAACATTTTATCTCGACTTTTTTCTCGAAATTTAACGATTTTTTTCTGGTAATTTAACGAGTTTATTCTCAACATTTTATTTCGACTTTTTTCTTGAAATTTAATGATTTTTTTCTGGTAATTTAATGACTTTATTCTCAACATTTTATCTCGACTTTTTTCTCTAAATTTAACAAGTTTTTTCTGGTAATTTAACAAGTTTATTCTCAACATTTTATCTCGTCTTTTTTCTCGAAATTTAACGAGTTTTTTTCCTGGTAATTTAACAACTTTAATCTCGAGATGGTTTTATTTTTTTATTATTGCTTGGCCCTAATCCTCTTCCGTAGATTCCAGATTTTCAAATAGTTGTATCACGGTCAAATATTGTCCTATCCTAACAAACCATACATCAATGGAAAGCTTATTTATTCAGCTTTCAAGATTTGTTCCAGGGTCACATTTGTGCAATGAAAGGTTCATTGTGTGTTAAAGGTTCTTCATGGAATCACTGATGCCAATAAAGAAACTTTATTTTTAAGAGTATAAAGTTAACTGCATTTACTATAAAATTAATTACTATAAAATGTTTCAGACTACTTTAATTAAGGTTTTTGACATGTTTGTCCTTTTTGGAGCTTGACGGATGTTGTTGTATAGAAAGGAGCTCTGTGAAGATTCATCAAAAGTACTCTTTCACTGTTCCACTAAAACAATAACAGCATGTGGTTTGGAACGGCCTGAGGGTGAGTAAATAATAACAGAATATTTGTTTAGTAATTGCTTTTAAAATTTTATTGGTGAGCTATTCGTTTGAGATCACATCATTAATGGTCAGATGATGGTTCAAGAAAGTGAGGGTAAAAGTTCAATGAGTAGGTTACAATTACAGATCAGATTCTCTCTCTCTCTCACTGTCTCTCTCTCTCTGTGTCTCCTCCTTTTTCTTAACTCCAGAGAATGCTGAGCTGCAGAGATAACGGGAGCTGCAGGAGTAGAAAATCAGCTTCAAAGAGCTCAGCCTCTTTTCATCTCCCACAAACACTTCAGATGAGCAGCTGAGAGAGGGAGGAATGAAATGTAACCTTGATCAAAATGATGCATGTTCAACCGGTGCAATTTTATTTGTGTGTGTGGCTTGTGGGTGCACTGCATTGCAACATGAGATTCAATTTAAGCATTTAGTTACTGTACACTTTAATTTATTTGATGAAAAATGACAGTTATGGTGATACTGATGTTTATTATAATTAGATGAATATGTTGGCCTTGTACAGTGAAAAGTGTACTGCCTCTTCATATTTTTGTTTCAGAAAATAGAATTTATACACTTACATTTGTCAGTCCAAATGAATCACATCTCATCATTTGCTTTACTTAAACTTAAAATCCCCCCCCCCCCCCCCCAAAAAAAAAAAATTGGTTATTGTAGTAAATGATAACCATACAAATGTAGATCAAACTCAAATGGATCTTCTCCATTTTCAAGATGATATATGGGCTAAATGCTAAAGATAACAAGAGAAGTATCTTTGAGTGACAGCTATAACACAATCAAACACAATGTCCCTCTAGCTGAAAACAAAGAGGACAAAACTTCTAAGTGAGGCAAAAGACCGTTGTTCTACAAGATCAGCATCAGATGTCCACTCCTGACAGGAATAGATACATCAGCTGTGAAGTAATCAGAGTTGACATTTAATCAAGGTCTTAAAAGCCTACTCTTCTCTATCTGAAACAGGCATAATTGATTCACCATTGTAGATTGACTAAGCTAGATGTTGTGAGAATACCAGATGTTAAACTCTCATTCATTCAGCCTGTGACTGACAACTGGACCTGAGAAGCGGAATGACCATTTAAACCCTCTTACATTTAAATGCAGTACTGCTAACTCTTTCTTTCATATTTTGTTCACAATTATTTATAGCAAGTCTTGAAAGATGCTACAATCAGGGGGTTCTTGAAAGAGAATCTCTTATATCTGCCATGTGCTCTGCTCGATAAATCCTCAACAGCCGTGTAGGCCCTACAAATCCAATCACAGTGTTGAATAAAAGAGATTGGTTCTGACTCCTGTTGTTAGTCCTCGGAAAGCAATTGCTTTATCAATAATCATTTGAGCAGGGAAGCCAACAAAGTAAGACACAGGAGTGGACATACATCCACAGCTGAAGGATGGAAAAAAAGAGAAGCCATCTGTATTATTGTTTCAGTGAGCTTTCATTCTTCAAATCCAATGTCCAGTCTGTCTTCAGTGGAGCAGAGAATTACACAATACAGAGCACTAGGCCCATTTCACGTTCTTTTGGCTATAGGCCTCACTGCCACAGTGACAGAAACAGAGTCAGTGAGGTGCTGCTTGAGTTGCTTGTGTGATTCATGATTTTAGTAACCAAAAATCTAGAATCTACATTCAACTACTGCAAAATGGAATTTATAATTAATCCAATTTTTAAAAGTTTTGGGTTTGGGGAAAGCATTAATAATAACACTTTCAACATTAATAATATTAAGAAATGTTTCTTGAACATCAAATCAGCATATTAGAAGGATTTCTGACACTGAAGACTGGAGTAATGATGCTGAAAAATCTTCTTTGATATTACAAGAATAAATTACATTTTAAAATGTATTAAAATATAAAACCATTACTATAAAATATAAAATACTTAATTGTAATAATATTTCACAATATTACTGTTTTTACTGTATTTTTTAAATATACAGTATTACAGTATTGATGAGATCCCAAATGTTAAATTTTAAAATGAATAATTGTACTTCCTTAAAGTGACCATTACAGGTGCTGGTCATATAATTAGAATATTATCAAAAAGTTGATTTATTTCACTAATTCGATTCAAAAAGTGAAACTTGTATATTATATTCATTCATTACGCAGAGACTGATATATTTCAAATGTTTATTTCTTTTAATTTTGATGATTATAACTGACAACTAAGGAAAATCCCACATTCAATATCTCAGAAAAATATTACTTAAGACCAATACAAAGAAAGGATTTTTAGAAATCTTGGCCAACTGAAAAGTATGAACATGAAAAGTATGAGCATGTACAGCACTCAATACTTAGTTGGGGCTCCTTTTGCCTGAATTACTGCAGCAATGCGGCATGGAGTCGATCAGTCTGTGGCACTGCTCAGCTGTTATGAGTGCCCAGGTTGCTTTGATAGTGGCCTTCAGCTCTTCTGCATTGTTGGGTCTGGCATATCGCATCTTCCTCTTCACAATACCCCATAGATTTTTTATGGGGTTAAGGTCAGACGAGTTTGCTGGCCAATTAAGAACAGAGATACCATGGTCCTTAAACCAGGTACTGGTAGCTTTGGCACTGTGTGCAGGTGCCAAGTCCTGTTGGAAAATGAAATCTGCATCTCCATAAAGTTGGTCAGCAGCAGGAAGCATGAAGTGCTCTAAAACTTCCTGGTATACGGCTGTGCGTTGACCTTGGACCTCAGAAAACACAGTGGACCAACACCAGCAGATGACATGGCACCCCAAACCATCACTGACTGTGGAAACTTTACACTGGACCTCAAGCAAAGTGGATTGTGTGCCTCTCCACTCTTCCTTCAGACTCTGAGACCCTGATTTCCAAAGGAAATGCAAAATTTACTTTCATCAGAGAACATAACTTTGGACCACTCAGCAGCAGTCCAGTCCTTTTTGTTTTTAGCCCAGGCGAGACGCTTCTGACGCTGTCTGTTGTTCAGCGAATGCGACAGCTGAAGGAATGCGACAGCTGAAACCCATGTCTTGCATACGTCTGTGCGTAGTGGTTCTTGAAGCTCTGACTCCAGCTGCAGTCCACTCTTTGTGAATCTCACCTACATTTTTGAATGGGTTTTGTTTCACAATCCTCTCCAGGGTGCGGTTATCCCTATTGCTTGTACACTTTTTTCTACCACATCTTTTCCTTCCCTTCACCTCTCTATTAATGTGCTTGGACACAGAGCTCTGTGAACAGCCAGCCTCTTTTGCAATGACCTTTTGTGTCTTGGTTTTTGGATATTTTACTGCAAAAATATTACATATTGCACCTTTAATGCAAATAAAATCTCTCTTATTTTGTTAAAATTATAAAAATTTTCTGCAAGTGGCTCCCATACTTTTTCATGCAACTATATATATATATATATATATATATATATATATATATATATATATATATATATATATATATATAATAATAATTTTCGACTGAAAATTATTCTGAAAGTGATTCCAAAATGTATTTTTGCCATTATCGTTATAGTTGTGGTGTGGACTATGCTATTCTTTTATATTTAGAACAATTTTTAGAACTATATTTTATCACTATTATTAAAGTTATCATCCTTGGTGTGAATAAGTCTTTACAGTGGTGAAATATTTATTGAAACAAACAAGAAATACACATTCTGAGACATGAGATAAAATGAATAACTAGGAATTTTATTAACATTAATAAATGGCAAAATTAAATGGCATCAGTAAAAGTGCCCCCACGTACTGCAGTTGACCGTAAGAATGACAGAAAGTCTGGTACATGTTTAATATCCCTTACTCTTACAATATGAAATTCTATTTTGGCCATAAGTCAAAGTCAAAAACCGAAAGAAATTGTTTTATTACAGACTTTCTATGTGTCAAAAGCAATTTTAACACTTTTTCAGCTGAGGAAATTCTCATAAAAGGGCCATGACCGCAAAATGCAGTTTGCAACCCATTTTACTTGCGATATTTTTGAGTGAAACAACTAGGAGAAAAAGAGTTGTTCTTGATTCAGGGATGCAATGGATTGTAAAAAGTAGGCACTTCATACTACAGCTAAAATAATCCCTAAATAGCTATTTCACAATTGGTTAACACTATCCGGTTGCCCATATGTGCTGAATGCCGAAAGGGGGAAAAAAAGGTGTTTTTTTTTGTTTAGGGTCCAATTCTCACTATTAACTAATATTAATGTCAATTTTTGCCTCAAACTCCTAATTACTATATATACATACATATATACATACATACATACATACATATATACATATTTTTCAATAAACTTACTGTTTTTATATATATAATCAACATTTATAAATGAGTAGTTTTATGTTTCTCCATCGTTTTTTTAATTTATGCTGTTTGTAGTGTTGTGATTAGCCCTGTAGCTGATTATGATTGGCTGTCTATTTTTTCGACTGAAAATTATTCTGAAAGTGATTCCAAAATGTATTTTTGCCATTATCGTTATAGTTGTGGTGTGGACTATGCTATTCTTTTATATTTAGAACAATTTTTAGAACTATATTTTATCACTATTATTAAAGTTATCATCCTTGGTGTGAATAAGTCTTTACAGTGGTGAAATATTTATTGAAACAAACAAGAAATACACATTCTGAGACATGAAATAAAATGAATAACTAGGAATTTTATTAACATTAAATCATCCTTCTCCATATTTCAACTCAAAATTTTGGGTAGGGTAGGCCTCTCTTGCCAAGCCACCACTGCTTACATGTTGACTACTAAAAGAAATGTTAATGGAAACATTGAAGAACCAGAACTGTTAAATTCTTTACAATTCCCAGCCCTAGCTATCAATGGTTAAATAAAAGGATGGAAGACATGGTCAGTCACAATTCAGTAAACAAACAGATGTAAGAAAAAAACCCAACTGGAATTCTGTATGCAAATGTTGTAAGGACTTTGGAGTTGGTTGCATTTAGAATGCTGTACATTCCATAGCGTAAGTCAAATGGATAATTTGAAACATTTCATTTTAAATAATATTAAAAAGTATAAAGATTACAAGAACAACAAAAAATCTACAAATCAAAGCCTGGATGAATATGTGGAATGTTTGCACTTTAGAAATCATGTCAGAGGTTTAGAACAAATCCCAAACTGTTGGGAATGTTGGAGGAATATCAATATATCTGCCTCGCAAGCACTGTAAGAAAACAAGCACTCTTCAAGTTGATTCCCATTGGTCCATTCTGCAGACCTTGTTATGGGGAGCACTAAGTGGAAGGAGATGAAAACAGAGGGGGGCTGGTTGGATGCAAATGCATTGGCTGATGCAAACATTACCAGAAGAAACGAAGTGAACGAGAAAAAAGAGAGGGAGAAAGAGAGAGCGCCTTCTTTTGCATTAATTTAGAAACATGTGCAGTGCAGCGATAAGGAACATCATTCCTCTAGCTCATTAATCTAGTGTAAACGCCAACCTGCCATTTCGTGTTGTAACCCCCCACCCACACTTTACCACCATCCTCTGCTCCACCCTACTACAGGCACATAAAGCACCTGACTTCCTCCATTAGATTAAGAGACATTCATGTTCTCCTGCCTCATTACAAAACTTCTTCTCTAGCAACCTGAAACTAAAGGCATCCAGTGAGTGTATATGAATGAGACGGAAGCTGTATTCTACAGTTAAATCTGTCCCATAATGATACAGCACACAGTTGAGAGGAGAGGACTGTATTTCCTCAATAAATATGCCAGACTAGTGTGATTACGGCAGAAATAGATTAGGTAGGCTACAGACTCTCACATATGTCTCTCTGAAAACGCCAGTGGACACTTTCATTAAAACCCAGCTGTAGGCAACCAGCAAGGAGGCAAACACAAACAAGGTGCAGTCGTCCTTACACCGAGATGGGCTTTGAGAAGTCATATCCATATTTTTATGAGACTAAATTATAGGTTTACAAAATGCAGATTCCATGATGATATAAAGTTACAGAGACAGTAACATCCAACAAAGCGAATGAATAGTTTAAAAGGGGAAAAAAAACAAAAACAAAAAAAAAAAAAAAAAAATATATATATATATATATATATATATATATATATATATATATATATATACACACTGATCATAACATTATGTCCACCTTCCTAATATTGCATTGGCCCCCCCTTTTGTGGCCAAAACAGCCCTGACCCGTCGAGGCATGGACTCCACTAGACCCCTGAAGGTGTGCTGTGGTATCTGACACCAAGATGTTAGCAGCAGATTATTTAAGTTCTGTAAATTGCGAGGTGGAGCCTCCATGAATCGGACTTGTTTGTTCAGCACATCCCACAGTTGCTCAATTGGATTGAGATCTGCGAAATTTGGAGGCCAAGTCAACACCTCAAACTCGTTGTTGTGCTCTTCAAACTATTCCTGAACCATTTTTGCTTTGTGGCAGGGCGCATTATCCTGCCGAAAGAGGCCACAGCCACCAGGGAATACCGTATTGCATTAAAGGGTGTATATGGTCTGCAACAATGCTTAGGTAGGTGGAACGTGTCAATGCATTTGCCGGCTTGCCTTCTTCCCATAGTGCATCCTGGTGCCATGTGTTCCCAAGGTTAGCGACACATACACCAGACCAGGTCACCTTCTTCCATTGCTCCGTGGTCCAGTTCTGATGCTCACATGCCCACTGTTGGCGCTTTCAGTGGTGGACAGGGGTCAGCATGGGCACCCTGACTGGTCTGCGGCTATGCAGCCCCTTACGCAACAAACTGTGATGTACTGTGTATTCTGACACCTTTCTATCAGAACCAGCATTAACTTCTTGAGCAATTTGAGCTACAGTAGCTCTTCTGTTGGATCGGACCACACGGATCAGCCTTCGCTCCCCATGTGCATCAATGAGCCTTGGCCGCCCATACCTTGTCGCTGGTCCACCACTGTTCCTTCCTTGGACCACTTTTGATAGATACTGACCACTGCAGACCGGGAACACTCCACAAGAGCTGCAGTTTTGGAGATGCTCTGACCCAGTCATCTAGCCATCACAATTTGGCCCTTGTCAAACTCGCTCAAATCCTTAAACTTGCCCATTTTTTTTTCCGCTTCTAACACATCAACTTTGAGGACAAAATGTTCACTTGCTGCCTAATATATCCCATCCACTAACAGGTCCCGAGATGAAGAGATAATCAGTGTTATTCACTTTACCTGTCAGTGCTCATAATGTTATGCCTGATCAGTGATAATGTTTAAGTCTGATTTACATTTAATGACGTTAAGATAGACAAGCAAAAATGGTTTAAATTTTGCAGTAACTATTTTACTGCACTGCTTTCTGTGTCTACAAAAATCAATATGGCATTTTAACAAGACAAACCTTTACTGATATGGGTTGAAATTAGTAAGTTGAAAGACTAGGAACATTTTGTTATTTTATTACTAAATGGCATCAGTAAAAGTGCCCCCACGTACTGCAGTTGACCGTAAGAATGACAGAAAGTCTGGTACATGTTTAATATCCCTTACTCTTACAATATGAAATTCTATTTTGGCCATAAGTCAAAGTCAAAAACCCAAAGCAATTGTTTTATTACAGACTTTCTATGTGTCAAAAGCAATTTTAACACTTTTTCAGCTGAGGAAATTCTCATAAAAGGGCCATGACCGCAAAATGCAGTTTGCAACCCATTTTACTTGGGATATTTTTGAGTGAAACAACTAGGAGAAAAAGAGTTGTTCTTGATTCAGGGATGCAATGGATTGTAAAAAGTAGGCACTTCATACTACAGCTAAAATAATCCCTAAATAGCTATTTCACAATTGGTTAACACTATCCGGTTGCCCATATGTGCTGAATGCCGAAAGGGGAAAAAAAAGGTGTTTTTTTTTGTTGTTGTTTTTTTTGTTGTTTTTTTTTAGTTTAGGGTCCAATTCTCACTATTAACTAATATTAATGTCAATTTTTGCCTCAATAAACTCCTAATTACTGCTTATTAATAGTTAGTAAGGTATAGTGTTAGGTTTAGGAATTGGGTAGGATTAAGAATGTAGAATATGGTCATATAGAATAAGGTATTAATATGTGCTTTATAAGTCAATAACCTTTAACAGTCAATATCCTAGTAATATGCATGCTAATAAGCAACTAGTAATAGTGAAAATTGGATCCTAAACTAAAGTGTTACCATTTTTTTCTTCTTGGAATAACATGGCCAGGAATATGCATTCAGCACAAAAACCAGGCTACAATCAATCAATCAATCAAACAATACACACACACACACACACACACACACACACACACACACACACACACACACAATAGTAATTTCATGTTGACTTGTGTACATAAATCATCAATTGAAAATAGGCATAAGCAGAATGCAAGAATGTAATGTATTTGAACCACATTAACTTGTAAATATTGATTTCAATGATATATATATTTTTTTATATGTGACAATTTATGATGACAAGGTAGCCTCTCATATGTATAGCAAATAATACATGACAGCTGTGGGTGCTTTCATTGTTTGTCTAGTTAAATTTCCCCATCTATATTTTTCATTGTACTTATAATTATTTTGTATTATTTATAGTGAAGGCACATTTTCTTGATGTGCTATATGAAAAACCGGCAGTGAAATGCTACTGAATTATGGTCATTAAAATCATGTTAATCATTTTAGCACCAAACCTCCCCATTTTTCTCTCATCATTTTTCTCCAGAGGGAGGAATGTAATTCAATTAAGGATTTATTAACATCTCTGCTCTTTGTCCTGTGTTAATGAGAGGCTAATGAGGGCACTTTGGACTCTGCAAAGCCTAAATGGGCCAATCATAAATACTGCATTAATATGCTGCTGGACTCCTGTTAAAGGCTTCTCTAAATGGGGATGAAGTGAGGCAGTGTGAGGGAAAGCTGAGGCTAAATGGGCTCTTATTTCCACCGAGCCTGAGCGATGCATCTCCAAATTCATTCCCGCTACAGAGACGGGAAGCTGAGACAGTTATGCTTTTGTGTTTGCGACCGCACTGATGTTGTTTCGTATAATCAGATTGAGAGTCTTCTGAGCGAGAGGGAAGAGGGGACAATGAATCTTTTCTCGCTGTTCGGCCGGCTTACTTTTTGACAGATGCAGCAGCGTCACCCCTCAGAGCTCTCACTTCCTTGGTGGATTCCCGACAGCTTATAAAAATCATCTTTTACATGGCACTAATATCTTTATGAATAATGGAGTATGAGGAAATGAGACACAAGTGGAAAGATGTGTTAGAAAACGGAGAGCAAAATTAGATAATAAATCCCAACCTTCCTTTAATGTATGCAATAAATGTTAGCACAGTTAAATATGAAAAATGACAATTGCATCCAGTCTTAAGGCCCGTTCACACCAAGAATGATAACTATAAAGATAACTATATTCACGTCCACATCAGCTGATGAACCGCGCTGCTGTATTGTCGTCTGCTGCTTTAAATGCTCGAGCTCTTGAATGGATTCTGATGTCAATGTTTTAATCACTCATCAGCTGGAAAAAATCTTTCTGAAAGTGTTTCCAATTATATAATTTCTCTGGGTCGTTATCGTTATAGTTGTGGTGTGGACTCTGCTATTCTTTTATACAGTATTTAGAATGTTTTTAGAACAATATCTTTATCATTAGTTATCATCCTTGGCATGAATGGGCTTTTAGCCATGAGTTTTGAGCATCTACCTGTTAAAAAGCAGATCAGCCTTGTTGCCATAGGTATAAGTATATATCATCTTCATGGTATTGAGCAATTCAATTACAGTAACATGAAGCTAAATGAATGAATAGTGAACCTTAAACTTCTCTGCAATCTATGAGCATTCCTGTCGGTATTGTTCATTAAATGCTGTGTGCTGGGGTTGAATGTAAGCCGCAATCAAAGTAACAACATTACGTGGTGTACAATGACAGCGAACACAGTAAAGTGGTTGAGAAGAGCCCTAGAGAGGGATTATTTAATCATAAAAATAAGGATTGATGGAGTCAAGGAGAGGTGTGCTATATGAATGAGAAAAGCATATGCACTGAGAGGTTTTCAGATGTCAAAAGAAGCCCTTCTCTGATGCCTTGATGGAAATTTATGGCATCGGTGATGAGGAGCAGTAGGCCTCAGGTGTGAGTCAAGCATCCACTTGAGTTTTCATGCATCTTTGCTGTATGCATGGAAGGCGGAACAATAATCGTCACCATTTCCACCATCATGTATGGTAATACGGCACGCTGAGATAAAAAACCATGAAGAAGTAGAGGAAGGGTTTCTGAGGGCCAAAGCTTCATGGTGACAGGATGAAAACAAATAAATGAAAAATGCAGTCTGCCTACATCCTCTGGGTGACTAAGAATCCTCTTATTTGTTGAAATATCAGTGCCAAACAGCAGATAATACATTTACATTTATCCAAAGCGTCGGGTAAAAAAGGCTGTTGTCTTCTAATAAAGGTTGTTTTTGACAAGGGATATCAAAGCTAATTTACAATTGTAATTTTCTTGGCTCTATCTAGCCCTAACCTCTCGGGTAATTTTCTTTTCACTTGCTTTGACCTTTTTTGTTGTGTTGCTAATGAGTAGGCCTACATAATACAAAGAGAAATCAGATGGGAACGAGCTCGTGTTGGGACAACTGAACTTTTATGAATGTGAACTGACATCCAGTTTTATAATCTGCTGATTTTAAGTGAAGTGTGTAATTTGTGTGACACTAGCATCATCAAACAGAATTGAACCAATAATGACTGTTTTCAAATCTGTTTTTTCTCCTGAACACTCCCCATTGAAACATCTAGCATAGACAGTGGAAACATACATAATTTTTTTGTCTATACATCAGAAAAATGTGTGTGTGGGGGGTGGGGGGTGGGGGGGTATTGAATAGGTGCTGACTAGTAAAAAACAGAAAAAAGCTGTTGTCTTCCCTTTTCCCTGCCAAATAGGTAGGAAAACTTCAACACTCATATGGCTACGCTTGACCAGAGTCAAATACTGCCTTGCTTTAGTAGGAAATACTTCTTAGCAAACTTTTAGATATAATGGTGTCGACTTGTATCGTCCCTGGGTGCAATAACTCAAAGAGTAAATGTTTAGCAGTTACTTTCGGTTTCCAGTGAAGGATTCAGCGCATTGTAGGCAGTGGCTAAAGGCTACGAAGAATCATAAATATGGAGAGAACCCCACAACGGACAATCTGAAAAACCTCAGTGTTTGTAGTCAACATTAGTCAACCTGTAGTCAACAACACAAACAGTGTTTTAGGCCAAACGGAGGGTGAAAAAGTTAAAGAAACATCAGTTTTGCCCACTGTTGTGAACAGGTAAGAAAGCTTCTGCAATAGTGTTCCATTTTTACCATAATGCTATTTAAAGAGTAGACAATTTTCAATGATAAAACTACCTTTTCAAATACTGTTTTGTTAATAACCCTCTGTCGATCCGATCATCCATGGGCGAGGATACAAAAATGTAGAATTTGTTGTTTCCAAGTCCTGGAGCTTTCCAAAGCAAAAGACTTTTGCTGACAAATGTGAATTTCTCGGTTCAGGTAACACAGTGAATGAGTAAACATTGTTCATTTAAATATACTAGTGTCATTGTAACAATACAAAGCAGGTTGAAAATTGGTAAAGTTACACTTTAAGAACTAGCAGAACTATAAAATATAAGTAGGAATAACATTAGAGATGTCTACAGATTCTTTATTTCTATAAAATAAAATCATATTTATTTATAATGTGTGAATGTTCCCTACAAATACAAATACTAATGAGATCAGGCTGTGCTATGCGTTAAAGGAAATTCCTAAGGGGTTGTTAGAGTTTGTGAGTAAAATAAGGTCTGCTGTAATTATTACTTTAAGAGATTTTCCCAACATTAACTACTCACGTTCATACCTCAAACCACACTGTTTAGTATGTGTTTTGTGACCTTATTTCAGTGACTTTTATTTTTTCCAATAACCACGCATAAACGTTATTTTCTCCAAAATACAAACACGTACATACATGTTGCTCACATATTATTGTATATATCACATTAATAGGTTTATAAGCAACTGAAAAAAAGCACATGTGTCAGGGCATGTCAAAACTTATGTACAGCACATTCTAGCAGCCCCTCTCTGTCTGTAACAGTAGACAAAGCTTTGTTACATTTTGATTGGATCTTGGTGGACTAACATAAACAAACTGTCCAAAGCCATCAGATAAAGATGCAAGGACAACATCCAGACACCTGTTAGAGGGCAAGAAGAAGACTGCTGGTACCAAGCCCAGGAAGAACAGGACTTCTCATTGGTCCACATGCAGTTTCAGCCCTTCACCCATCTAGAGACTAATTCCTAAGGTTGGCCAGAGACCGCCATAAAAATTCCTCAGGACCTCAGCAGCAGTGGGTGAAACAAAGAGAGATGACAGTGATCCCTCCAAATCCATTCATTAATATGTTTGGAAACCTTAAAACTGAACACACATCCATTTCATACTTATTCACAGAAATAAGTATGCCCAGTGACAGCTATTTGTAATGCAACATCTTACACAAATTCAGCTGTTAATTTACAAATTAATAAATGCATGACAGTTCATTATTTTTCCATCATGTTTGGTCTCTGTTTGGAAAGTGAGAAATGCATTGGTAAACTTTAAAGACACTTTAAAGACTTTCATCTTATGCTTTATGCAAATGAGTTCCACAGGGGAAAGAAGGGTGGGCCACACTGTGTGTGTCCCCTTGGAAGCCAGCAGCCAGTTGCAGCACTTGGACAGAGAAGTGCCAAATTGCAATCTCTTCCTCATCTGAAAGGGATAAAGGTATCCTTTAAACAGACACTCCTTATTCTGAGTCAATGGTTCATCCAGTGATACATAACAGATATGCTGTTCTGAGTCTTCCCTCGAGTGAGACGGAAATAGATCAACCAAGTTCTGAGTCTCGGGCCTGTGAAGGTGAGACTGTAACATTCTGAGCCTCTGGTTCATCCAGAGAGACAACAACAGATCCCATGATCTGAGTCTACAGCTTGTGAAGCAGCAACAGATACAACCAAGTTCAGAGCCTCCAGCCAGTGAGGAAAAAGACATTAACAAACACTACATTCAGAGTTTTCGTCCAGCGAGACAGTAATGACTACAGTGAGACAAAAGCGGATAGACCAAGTTCTAAGTGTCTGGCCCAGAGAGGTAGAAGACACACAGAGACACTCGCAACAAGGTTAAGCTCAGGAGAGCAAACCTTCACTTCAAGGTACCTTCGTCTGCGTGTTCCAGATTGTTAAGGACCTTCTGCACATATGCCAGGGCCTCATCTGCGTGTTCCAGACTTTAGGACTCTTTGGTGCTCCAGGAGATCAGTATTCTACAGAGCTTCGTGTTCAAGGCTGTTGAAACAGATTCCGGCTCCTCTCCCCATGGCATTGTTACCCAGCACAACCATCACAGTCATCAGACTCAACCACGTGGAACGTAAATATCGCTTAACCAAACCTCTGGCACTGTTGTATATTATCAGTATATGATTTTCTAATTCACATTAGATGTAATATAGCTGATGTTAGTTAAAGTCCCCCTGTAGTAAATAATTCTTTCCCTTAAAACTCATCTTTGATCACCAAAATGACATATTTAAAAAAAAAAAATGAAAGTGAAAAAAATTTCTTCATACCTTAAAATAGTTTGAATGTAACTCTACACCCTTGCCTCATTTTATATACACGGATTAATGAATATGCAAATTAGCCCCGCCCCACTCACTCACGGCAGCTCGGAGAGTCTACTGTTGATGTAGTGATGACTGACGAGCAATTTGTTGTTTGTGCCTTCTTCATACATGAAATAAATGCACATCCTTGAATGAGCACGGATTTCCAGCGTATTTACTTGAACTTATCAGGTAGGGTTAATATCTGTGGTTTGATCCATTCCAGAGGCGGCCAAAATCAGAATTTAATGGACTGAATAGCTCTCTCAGAACTTGGCTTAATTGCGAGGACACACTGACTGAATATGCACATGAATCACGGTCACACACGCTCAGAGCAATATTGCTTTAGCTATGTTTTATGGCTTTAAAATATTTCGAAATACAAAAACATGAACTTTATTGGCTTTACTTCAAGTCAGCTATCAATTTACTTTGGCACAAGCCCCTATGCGCTCGCACACTTGGCACAGCCCTTTCAATGGTTCTGTCATTAGTTAATATGAATTAATATGATTAGCCTTTTGCTTGACTACGTTATCAAACCGCTAATAATGTGTTGCTAATTTTACACACACTGTTCCTGTTCTTTATCTCAGACAGAGTCAGACAGCTGCCTTCTAACAATCAGTATCCTTACAAACGCTTTGAACAACTCAGAACGTCAGAGGAGAAATGCATATAGTTCATCATAACATCGTAATAGACTCGCTATATTGATAAATCTACACAATTTTTCATATCAACAGAACATTTCCCGGGATAACCTGGCTTCTCTCGAGACTTTCCTGCTTCAGAGCGCTCATGGTTAATGATATGCTAAAGCCTGCCGGCACGTTGTTGTGATTGGTTACAAGGTAGTCTGTAATGTCACAAACACCCACAATTTCAAACCGTGGGTTTTTGGTTTACTGCAGTTTTAAACATAAAATACTCAGCAATGGTGCTGACTTATGAATTTGCACATGGTTTGTCTTAAAGCATATTAAAAACACTTCATAGACATATAAACAACATTAAAAACTTGATTTTCACCACAGGGGGTCTTTAATAACAAATAATCTTTCCTTTATTTGTTTTGTGCATAGTTCTTCACCTTATTATTTTCAGAGAAACAACAATTTATCTTTCCATAAGATAACGTAACTCTTCCATAGCCACACCCAACTTAATCACTTGTATTGTATGTATCTTATGCACTTTATTCCTTTATCATTCATGGTATTCATTTAGTAGTTGTGTTAGTTATTCTAGTTTATCTTTTTGTAAATAAAATGTATTTTATTACACTTGTACGGTGGCCCAGTAGTGCTCAAAACAACACAATTTTAAAAGCAAACATAAGTTCACAACACAATGGAATCAAACCACAAGACAACAGAAACAAGTCACAACACAACGGAAACAAGCCACAACACAACGAAATCGAGCCACAACACAACAAAATCAAGCCACAACACAATGAAATCTAGCCACAATACAATAAAATCAGGCCACAACATAAAGAAATCATGCCACAACACAACGTAATCGAGCTAAAACACAAAGAAATCAAGCCACAACACAACAAAATCAAGCCACAACACAACGAAATTTAGCCACAACAAAACAAAATCAGGCCACAACACAACAGAATTGAGCCACAACACAAAGAAGTCAAACCGCAACACAACAAAATCAAGCCACAACACAAAGAAATCGAGCCACAACTCTACGAAATCGAGCCACAACACTATGAAATCTAGCCACAACAAAACGGAATCAAGCCACAACACAACAAAATCAAGCCACAACACAATGGAATCGAGCCACAACACAAAGAAATCGAACCACAACACAACGGAATTGAGCCACAACACAACAAAATCAGGCCACAACACAAAGAAATCGAGCCACAACACAATGGAATCGAGCCACAACACAAAGAAATCGAACCGCAGCACAACGGAATTGAGCCACAACACAACATTTAAAAACAGACATGTTCAAATTCCAAAGGAGAGAGGCCATCTGATGTACTCATAACCACACCTTAAGAGACGTGTGATCCAAAAATCACAGTGTCAGTGCCAATCCCTATTTTACTTGGCATCCTTGAATGGGCGAAAGTAAAATCGCTACACTTCTCAGGGGCCAAATTTCAAAAAAGTCACTACATATGGTCTATAACTGTTTGTTAGCATGTAAAATAAAATGTGTTTGGTATTTGCAGTCCTATACACTCGAGAAAAAAAAAAAATAAATCTGGTTTACAAAAAAAAAAAATCTTGTTTACAAACTACAAAATGAATGGCTCAATGATGAAAGCATGTGCAAATAAATAAATACATACATAAATAAAATAAAATAAAAAATCAGAGGGAAGATACTTGGCAATATGGGTCAACAATTGTATGGTGTGAGAATCATATGTTCTCCCCTCAGTTGAATGGTATTGTTCAGAGCTATATATATTTTAAGCATACAGGTCAGATGGCTAAACCTGGGAGAACATACCATTTCTAGCAGATAAGGGTGAGATTAGAAACAAAAGTTATCTGAAATGTCATCTTGGATTAAAATTTCACAACTCCTGTTGACTTGTTAGACATAAAGGCTTTCAGAAGTGTGTGTTGCTGAGTATGGGGTTCCCAAGAGAATTAAATGCCTTTTTCATCTTACTTTTGTTACATCAGTATGAAACGTAAACTCTAGCCTGACCCAGGGCTTCTGCTTCCTCCACCACCATTGTTTCTGAAAAATAGGACAGAAGTAAAAAGTTTTATAAAGTTGAACACAAAGTTAGCTCAAGTTCAGTTTTCAGTCATGCTTGTAATGGCAGAATTTTTTTGTTCCCTGTGTGCAAAGAAAAAATCAAAAGTAGTGGCCAGTTAATTACAAACTAAGAGAAAGGAAATGGACACCAATTGACTCTAATTTTCACAGAATGTGTACTTCATTAGTTACATTCAAAAGGATATTTCCTTGATGTGTGTTTATTTTGTGGGGAATGATGTTACTACTCAATTACTCAAATATATCATTAAACAAGTTTGGAAACTGTTCATCTGACACATACCACAGACAGCACACACTGAAAGTCAATGTTAAATGGCATTACTTCTATAATAATGATGTATTTCTGACTGTCACATAAGCCAAAGTTGGCACATGATGATCTTTAATTTTAATTTTAATTCACAAGAAAAAAAAAAAAAAAAAAAAAAAAGATAAAAAAACTTTTTGTATTGAAATGTGGTGAATAGTAGAAAATAATTTAGTTAATAGAATTAATTATTCATTATTTTTATTTGTAAATAAATTTCTTTTTTTTTTCTTTTTTTTACAGTTTTTGTCTCTTATGTTCACCAAGGCTGCATTGATTTGATAAAAAATACAATAAAAAGAGTAATATTGTGAAATGTTATTACAGCTTAAAAGAACTGCTTTCTATTTGAATATATTTTAAATGTAATTCAATCCTGTGATGTCAAAGCTGAATTTCAGAACTTCAGTGTCACATGATCCTTCAGAAATCATTTTAATATGCTGATTTGCTGCTCAATAAACATTTCATATTATTATCAATGATGAAAACTCTTTTTGCTGCTTAATATTTGTGATTATATACTAACATTCAAAGTTTGGGGTAAGTACGATTTATGGGAAATAAATTAATACCAAATAATGACATGGTTTCTGTCATAACATTTGCTATGATGTTTAATTTTTTTTTTTAAATACAATACATTTAAAAATTACAAATATTAAAATAAAAATAAAAATACACATTTAAAAAAGAAAATCCATTCAGAATAACAACCATAAACATGAAAAATGTAAATACGATTAATTTTGAACTGATGTTGTTTTTAAGACCTCGGGTTTGCAGACGGCACCATATCTTCTCTCTCTCCATCACTGATTATTCCCTCCTGAAGAAAATGTCACATGGAACGGAATTTATTCCACTGCAATATTTCTCAGGCTGGCCAACCATACTAAAGGGAAATAGAGCATCCAGAACATCAGGTTGTTTGGTTTGGCCCTTCAAATGGAGAGAGAGAGAGCAATAGAGTGAAGAGATGACAAGCGAGGAGGAGAGAAAGTATGATGGTTAAATATGGACTGTGCTGGGCTCTCTTCTGTGAAAGTGACAGGTAGAGTGAGACGTGTCCTCAACATCTCAGGCATTTTAACAGTGATAAATACCCACCACAATGGCGCATTCTGACACTTCAATAAATGGCAAAGAGCTTTAACAGCAGCTGTGAAATCGTGAACCCAGCTGAAAGCCAGGAACGCTATATGGGCAATTTGTGCCAGAGTACTGACAGCAATGCTACGCAAATCACTGACGCCGCCTGTTTTATTTCATTTATTTGATCCCAGCAAACAATGCTGCCCCTTTCAACTGCCCATCTCTATCCTCAGCATAAACTAAAGTGGTAAATGAAAGGATGAAGCTTTATATAGAACAGTTTTGTCAAACAGAAGAGCAAAATGATGTCAGATTGCTTTTATAATGGTGCCAGGAAAAAACAACAACTGATTATTCCAGTGCATGATTTTGTATGAAGTTAAAAACAACTGTCAACAAACCCATAACTGAACGTAGACTACCATGAAATAAGTGTGTGGAAATAACTCTCTGGGTCTCCATAACTTAGCAATATACGTAATTCAAAAGCACTTTAATGGAATTTTAGTTAGAAAAAAAAAACGTGAAGCCAATATTATGCTGGAAGGGACAACAAGATTACTTAATGACAAAGATCTAGACATCTATTATACTGTACACACATCATTTGGTAAAGTAAAAGTAGATTACTTTAATTTAATGCTTCAACCTTCATTAGGGCCTTAACAGCTTTGTGTTCTTCTAGCAACAAAAATGTACTGTCACAGTTATGTACAATTTTGCTGTCTTGTTTATTTTCTTAGTCCTATAGTTTTCATTGTCTATGTTTTACATGAGTTTTAGGCTGTCCAAAATCGACCCCTATACCCTTAAAGGTGCCCTAGAACTTTTTTTACAAGATGTAATATAAGTCTAAGGTGTCCACTGAATGTTTCTGTGAAGTTTCAGCTCAAAATACCCCATAGATTTTTTTTAAATTCATTTTTTTAACTGCCTATTTTGGGGCATCATTATAAATGAGCCGATTCAGGGCTACTGGCCCTTTAATTCTCGTGCTCCACGCCCACGGAGCTCGCGCTTGCCTTGAACAGTGCATAAACAAAGTTTACACAGCTAATATAACCCTCAAATGGATCTTTACAAAGTGTTCGTCATGCATGCGTCGGATTATGTGATTATTACTGTTATATTGTTTACATTTGATTCTGAATGAATTTGAGGCTGTGCTCCGTGGCTAATGGCTAACGCTACACTGTTGGAGAGATTTATAAAGAATGAAGTTGTGTTTATGCATTATACAGACTGCAAAGTGTTTAATAATGAAAATAGCGACGGCTCTTGTCTCCGTGAATACAGTAAGAAACTATGGTAACTTTAAACACATTTAACAGTGCATTAGCAACATGCTAACGAAACATTTAGAAAGACAATTTACAAATATCACTAAAAATATCATGATATCATGGATCATGTCAGTTATTATTGCTCCATCTGCCATTTTTTGCTATTGTTCTTGCTTGCTTACCTAGTCTGTTGATTCACCTGTGCAGATCCAGACGTTAATACTGGCTGCCCTTATCTAATGCCTTTCATAATGTTGGGAACATGGGCTGGCATACGCAAATATTGGGGGCGTACACCCCGACTGTTACGTAACAGTCGGTGTTATGTTGAGATTCGCCTGTTCTTCGGAGGTCTTTTAAACAAATGAGATTTATATAAGAAGGAGAAAACAATGGAGTTTGAGACTCACTGTATGTCATTTCCATGTACTGAACTCTTGTTATTTAACTATGCCAAGATAAATTCAATTTTTCATTCGATGGCACCTTTAAACAGGGCACTATTTGAGGGAACAGCCATTTGTAGTTGTGTCCGAAACCATAGTGGATGATATTGAGTGCACTTTTTCAATCCCACAATGCACCGTAATAAGAAGTGTACAACAGATGTACAATCAACGGCTACAGAATACCCATAATGCACTGTGAGAGTCGTACGCCAAATGAATTCCCGCGTCTGACCAGAAGATGGCGCCTGCAGCTGAATCATTCATCCTTTCATTTTCCAAACTGCTGGTCTAATGTGGCTCCAGCATAAGTTCATACAGGTATAAATTCCTTCTTAATTGTTTAATTGAGGTTCATGCATAGTTTCCATGACATAGTTCAAGACAAATCTTTTTATCTTACTACTAGTACTACAGTTAGCTAAGTTTCAAATAATTACTAAACGGCAAGCACAAACTATGCAAAAGCAGCCTTTCCAGCGCACTCAGTGTCCGAATTTGCTCACTCGTCCTCATTCACTCCCTCAAGTGAAGTATATCAGTGGACTGTAATGTAAGACGAGGGGACAATTTAGTACACAGCCCTAGGGTCGGCCTCAATCAGCTCCCTAGTTCAGTAGTCAGGGCACTGATCAGGGAGTCGGCCATTTTAATGGCTGTCTCAATAGCAATAACCTTCCAGGTCACTGAGACGTTCCCTCCTTAAAAATCCCCACAAAAGCCAGGTAGCATCGATGCTCACTATGTTCCCTTAACAGAAGTTCTAAATCACAAAATTTAAATCACATGATCCGACTCACTACACATAACGACACGCAATAGATGTTTTTTAAAAATACAAACTATTATTTTATTATATTCCAGCATAAACATATATCGCTAGACAGGTAATGAAAATAATCTAGCAAACATTTATCATTTATTTACAGCTGAAATGTTGCACATATATGTAATTATTTATCATAATGTACTTTAAAAAACATTAAAAGAAATGTCAGAAAGATTTCATCTCTGCTGTTGTTCATAAATACCAGAAGTGATGTTGTACATTCAGAAGGTTGTCATGTTGCCGGAAACAGAGTCATCATGTGTACTGAGTCAGCGTCCTTTACTGTCCTTACCAGTGCAAGAATTTGTGTACATGATATACTGGTTCACAAGCTTGGGAGCTAACTGAGCTAGTCTTTCATTTGTTGTCATGGTTTCTTATTAGTCCACGCCTGTTCCCTTAGTTTTAATTTAGTTAATGATCTCACTTCATGTATAAGCCTTCAGTCTTCCTCAGTTCTTTGTCTTGTGTTAACATTAATGTTAACAATATAGCCTACTGGTTAACAAGCTCAGGAGGTAGGGAGCTAATTGAGACCTTGGCTGCATCCGAAAACTGGAAAATGCTGCCTTCTGAGGACACATTTCAAGGAAGTAAGGCATCAAGGCACGTCCGAATCCAATGTTAGCTTCACTTCCTGTCTCATGAGATACCTTCCTCAGATCGATTTTTGAAGGAAGCATAGATGTATCCTTAGATGCCTTTGATATCCCACAATCCTGTGCTTTCCATTCTGTGACAGTTGAGCTAGAAAAATAAAGATGGCATCCGAAAGTTGCCTTTTCTGCTCAGTTTGTGTATAAATGTACGATTTTGACCAACATATTTCAATTTTGATATCATTTCTATCGAGAAATTACTACTGTAATAATTAAATATTGTTTAGTTATGTTTAATTATGTTTAGTTCTTACCAAAGCTCACACTATATTGCTGTAGATCATTAAACTGTTAGGCTGCCTCAGAAGTCTGTCCGAAATCAGTTTCGTGAGGTACCTTCATGCACAAATGCTGCCGTAAAAGTCATTCTCTTATAAGACACTGAGGCAGCAAGACAGATACCTAGGTTTTCGGACGCAGCCCAAGTGTGCCACATGAGTCCTGAAAAGTGAAGCCAAAGTGTCTCAATCGCCCCCAGGTGGCTGGATGCAGTATAGGTCATAAACCCCGCCCTCTCCATGTAATGTAATGGGATGTGAGACAAACTAAACAATCAAATTAAACATCAAATTTGTTTTTTCCAAAGATGGTTTCTGTCATTTTAGGCAGTTTTTTATTACACTGATGTTAGTTCAAGTGTTTGTTCTTTAAATAAGTTTGGTTTTAGTTAGTTATGCTATAAAAACACGGGTTTTGACTCATGATTCTGTGGGAGTGTAAGCAGGACCTTGATATCGCGGCTCCACTTCACGCTCACTATTGCACTACTGCGCAGACTCGGGTCCAAGTTCACTACTGCGCAGACACGAGACTTAAGATGTCAGCACCATATTTGGACACTGGCGGCTCCATTTACTACAATTGAAGAGAGTGAAGGTGCATTGTTCATCTTTTTTTTTTGCAGACACACCCCTTGTCTTTCATTCGTTCCACACCTGTTTCCTGTTTTGTTAATGATCTCCCTTTGTGTATTTAAGCCTTCAGTCTTCCTCAGTTCTTTGTCTTGTGTTAACATTACATTAAATGTGTAGTTTTCTTACTTTCTGTGTTTATTAAAGGTGCCCTAGAATAAAAAATTTAATTTATCTTGGCATAGTTAAATAACAAGAGTTCAGTACATGGAAATGACATACAGTGAGTCTCAAACTTCATTGTTTCCTCCTTCTTATATAAATCTCAATTGTTTAAAAGACCTCTGAAGAACAGGCGAATCTCAACATAACACTGACTGTTACGTAACAGTCGGGATCATTAATATGTACGCCCCCAGTATTTGCATATGCCAGCTCATGTTCAAGGAATTACACAAGGGCAGCCAGCATTAATGTCTGGATGTGCACAGCTGAATCATCAGACTAGGTAAGCAAGCAAGAACAATAGCGAAAAATGGCAGATGGAGTGATAATAACTGACATGATCCATGATAACATGATATTTTTAGTGATATTTTTAAACTGTCTTTCTAAATGTTTCGTTAGCATGTTGCTAATGTACTGTTAAATGTGGTTAAAGTTACCATCGTTTCTTACTGTATTCACGGAGACAAGAGAGCCGTCGTTATTTTCATTATTAAACACTTGCAGTCTGTATAATGCACAAACACAACTTCATTCTTTATAAATCCCTCCAACAGTGTAGCATTAGCCGTTAGCCACGGATCACAGCCTCAAATTCATTCAAAATCAAATGTAAACATCCAAATAAATACAATACTCACATAATCCGACGCATGCATGCAGTATGCATGACGAACACTTTGTAAAGATCCATTTTGAGGGTTATATTAGCTGTGTAAACTTTGTTTATGCAATGATAGAGTCGAGAGCTCGGGAGGGGGTGGGGAGCGCGCGATTTAAAGGGGCCGCAACCTGAATCTGTGCATTTCTAATTATGCCCAAAAATAGGCAGTTAAAAAAAATAATTAAAAAAAATCTATGGGGTATTTTGAGCTGAAACTTCACAGACACATTCAGGGGACACCTTAGACTTATATTACATCTTGTAAAAAAACGTTCGATGGCACCTTTAAATATCGTCTTATTGTTCATTCTGCGTCACACATCGTCTTTGGATTTTACTATACAAGACAGTTCAGGATTTCACTGTGACAGTAAAGTGAATAAAAGCCACCAACGTATGGGACTTTTTACAGCGGTTAACATACTTCAGCAAGACAGCCACATTTATGGATGTTAAGCGCAGTCATTCACATGTTGTGAAGGAATGTGTTCATAAAGCTAAACCTTTAAATCCCATTTTATTTTCATCATCTTCCATCTTAGAGAGGTCTTATTACTTGCATCAGTAATATCCGAGTAGATTTTTCCACTCATAGCAAGCCATCAGAGCATAGAGTATAAAAACATCCACCCATCCATGTTATGTGTTTCTACTAATGAGGAAACATATGTAAATCTATTAGAAACAGCATGAGGGAACTATGATGATTTCACTCTGACAGAAGGAGAAATATATTTTGAATGGCTCATTTGAATATTAGTGATGGGAAATGCCAGAATCATGGACTGGCTTCAAATGAATGGATTAAAATGAATGTGTTCAGGGGAAATCAAACAAAACTGGAACAAGCACAGCTGAAGTTAAGCCATATGGCACAAATGGTAAATATTTTCTTTTAATCTGTATGAAAGAGTTGTGCGCAGCAACCTACAGTTAAAATCCGGGATGTGTTTGTCATACACTGATGTAACTGTCATTAGTATGATGCAGTGTTGGTGGAGCAAACCATCTAGTCACAACTGTTTTTCCGAAACTGTAGTAACATGGTCACACCTCTGTTGTTTGAATTACATTGGTTCAGCAATATAGGACTGTTTTTAATGACATCACTCAATCACAGGTAGAAAAGTAATAACGTCTGCTGATTATCTGTTGGATATCTCTGAGATCCTGATGTAACGAACATGGCACTTAATGACTACTTCACTGTTTATGTTCCATGTCATTTGGCTTTATTTGATGTTTGATTCATTGATTCATTTGATTCACTACATAGGTGTCACGGAAAAACCAAGACAAGAAGGTAAGATCCAAACGCAGCTTTAATTGGGTAATCCAAAAACATAATCCAGGCAGGCAAGGGTCAGAGTCCACAGAACAGTCCACAATAAACAAAGAAAACAGAAACAAAAACCAGTGACCATAAACGAAACCTCAATAACAAAAGCAGAAACAAACCAGGTATAAATAGACAGAACTAATGATCAAACACAAAACAGCTGGGTGCAATGACAGGATAATGAGTCCGGGAAGTGTGTTATGGGAAATTAAGTCCAAGGGTGTGGTGAGGAACAGTCCGGGTTGGAGTGCCCTCTAGTGGCTAACTGGGGCACTCCAACTGGTGCTCATGACAATAGGGTTAAAATTAGGGTTTGGTTCGGTTTGGTTAA
Organism: Megalobrama amblycephala; assembly: GCF_018812025.1. NCBI lineage: Eukaryota > Metazoa > Chordata > Actinopteri > Cypriniformes > Xenocyprididae > Megalobrama > Megalobrama amblycephala. Next base: position 28,284,100 of record NC_063055.1, read on the forward strand.
GTTTAGGGTTAGTTGCATGTAATTATGCACAATTTATAGCTATTACTATAGTAAATATATGTAACATATGCAACAATGACACTGTAAAATAAAGTGTTACTGTGTTTTGCAATACAGCATGAACACAAGAAGTACATATACCCAACATTTTTTTGATGTAAGTACATAATAAGTACATAGTTAAAGACACCTAATATTAAGTTGGACCAAAACGTTAAAAATAGGGATGTGCCCGAATCCTAATTCGGAAAGGCACAGAAAATAAATATCACGCACTACGGAGCCCCTAAAGGGATATGGTTAAGCTTGCTGTGGTAGTCAGTTACATTCAAATTTCACTTATCACGTGAAGATAGTGAGGAGAGATGACTGACAGGATGATGTCGGAGTATTTGGTGCACAACAGATCCTGAGCATCACTGACAAATTACTGACGGAGCAGACGAAGACGAGTACAGTTTCTTTACAGTGAAAGTCAAAATCCAAAACATGAAACAACTAAGAACAATGAACAGACCTGGAGCATGGCAACATGGAACCACAACTTCAATACATGACAAATAGACAAGGCAAACATGAGGGCTTAAATACATGATACAGGGGAGCACATGACTAATGAAAACAATGAAAACAAGACACATGTACTAAGGAAGCACATGACAGGATCACATGAGGGGAACAGTGGGGAAAAATTTCAAAATAAAAGACAAGAAAACAGAAACATGAAACCAAACCAAACACAGAAGTGACAGAAATATCTTGTAAAATGTTTGGTCAGTACCGCCGCCTCCTATACTCATATACGTGATTGCAAATTGGAAAGCGAAAGTAAAAAGCGAGCGCACATTTAAAAGTGATTTTAATACCCTGCATATTGATCATTATATGGTTAAACTCTGCCTATTTAAAGGGTAAGTTCACCCCAAAATGAAAATTCTGTTATTAATTACTCACCCTCATGTCCTTTCGCACCTGTAAGACCTTTGCTTAACTTCAGAACACAAATTAAGATATTTTTGATAAATCCGATGGCTCAGTGACGCCTGCATTGCCAGCAAGACAATTAACACATTCAGATGCCCAGAAAGCTACTAAAGACATATTTAAAACAGTTCAGGTGACTACAGTGGTTCAACCTTAATGTTATGAAGTGACGAGAATACTTTTTGTGCGCCAAAAAAACAAAATAACAACTTTATGACAATTTCTAGTGATGCGATTTTATTCTAATAAAATACTGCTTCATAAAGCTTTGAAGCTTTTGTTTTGAATCAGTGGTTCGGAGCGCGTATCAAACTCCCACAGTCATGCCCCCCAGTGGTGAATCATTGAAATTTCAAAATACTTATGATGTAACGAAGCCTCGTTTATTGAAATCACGTGACTTTGGTGCTCCGAACCACTGATTTGAAACAAAAGATTTGTTTCATTTATTGAAATATGTAAATTCTATATCAACTTGTTTGTTTAACTTGCTGTGTTTACATATAGTCTGATGTCATTAGTGTGATTATGATTATGATGTGTAGTGTGTGATGATTTGTACCGTTATTATATGTACAGAAAATATGTACATTTGCATAATGTTCTCATTTTATGTCATATTTATTATGTCAGTTAATGCATGGATATTATGAATGTAAATTGTATTAACACAGATATAATGACTGCTAATAAAGGTTTATGCTAAACATTTTCTGAATAAATAAACAAACAACAACAACAACAACAAAAAAAGTGTCACAGTAATCCCTTCTCTCCTCTATGCTGTGATGGTGTTCATCTTCTGCAGTTGCAAATTAGCATCAGTCACTGTTTCTACTCATCTGCTTAAAGAGTCAACACAAACAGAATAATTTATCCCATGACAGACCAGACCTCATCCTTCTTAGTCATCTTCTGGTTTGTTTGCAATTTGTATGTTGAAACAACTGCTCCCAGCCACGTTGCATTACCCCACAAGAGACCCAGCCCTGTCTAAGACAACAAGCAACTTAGTCTTGAGAATGAATAATCTGACATGCAAATGTGGGTAGGCTACTATAGCTGACAGTTGTTTGCAAGCACTTTGTAGTCAAGGGAGGAAGTTAATGAAGTGTAGAAGTTGCTATATTAAGAACTATGTAACAGAAACAATGTTTGCAGACAGACAGATGATTAACTAGGGCTGGGCGATATATCGCATGCGATTGTCACGCGCATTTCGCCAGTAAAGCCGGTACCCTGATTACCGCTAAATCGCCATCACCTGCTTTCAAATGGAGCGGCATTTAATAAACAGAGCCGTAGTTCACTGATAAGCTACGCAATATCGCGTTCATTATCGAAGGCGATTCATCTGCGATAATGAACGCGATATTGTGTAGCTTATCAGTGAACTACGGCTCTATCTATTAAATGCCGCTCCATTTGAAAGCAGGTGATGGCGATTTAGCGGTAATCAGGGAACCGGCTTTACTGACGAAATGCGCGTGACAATTGCATGCAATATATTGCCCAGCCCTATGATTAACCCATTTAAAGGTGCAGTAAGCAATTTCTGAGAAACGCTGCTGAAAGTGGATTGGACAGAGCAACACATCACACTTGTAGCCAATCAGCAGTAGGGGGCGCTTACACTCATGATGGGGGAGGAGAGAGATCGAGCAAGAGAGAGATTCAAAGAAAGACTGTAGAAAGAGAGATGGCTGAGAGACATTACAAAAGAAAAGGTCAGATGAATATCACTTGAAAAAGAACGGTTATGATCACGCAAGAGCTTTAGTACCCGTTAATATTAGAAAAGCTTTCCAGTGCTGGAGAGACCTAAGTGGGAAGGCCTGAAAATGGACACAACGTTTCTGCTCTATACGTGAGTAACATTGGTTTTGCTATGTTTCACAGAACCAGGATATGCTGTTGTTGTAATGTTAGTAACAGGACAGTTTTGAGTGTCATCAAAGCGATATTTTGCTTCTGTTTAGCAATGATAAAGAGACATCCACTCTTGCATTGTGTGCATATGCACTTTGATGGCATAGTAATGAAGGACATAAGGCATAGGAGACTTGTTACTTGTGTTAATGTGCATTGTCCTCTTTTAAAAAGCAAAAAAACAAATAAACAAATAGCACTTTGAGGGCATAGCAATGAAGGTGAATTGCTTACTGCACCTTTTACTAAATATGGATCAATCAAGAGTTAAAATCAATGTTGTAGTTGTATTTGTTAACGTTAGTTAAAGAATTAGTTCACTTTGAAATGAAAATTAGCCCATCCTTTACTCACCCTCAAGCCATTCTAGGTGTCTATGGCTTTCTTGTTTCTGACGAAGACATTCTAAGAAACATTAATAAATATCCAGACGCATCCGAGCTTTATAATGGCAGTGAACAGGGGTCACGAGTATGATGTGAAGAAAGTGCTTCCATCCACATCCATCCATCATAAATATGTGCTCCACACGGCTCCGGGGGGTTAAAAAAGGCCTTCTGAAGCGATGTGTTTGTGTAAAAAAAATATCCATATTTAAACAAGTCGAATATCGAGCTTCCGCCAGACCTCCTTCCACCTTCCTTTGTATACAAAAGGCGATCTGGCGGAAGCTCAATATTTGACTTCATAACTTGCTAAATATGGATATTTACTTTACACAAACGCATCGTTTCGCTTCAGAAGGCCTTTATTAACACTGTGTGGAGCACATGTCTATGATGGATGGATGTGGATGGAAGCACTTTCTTCTGCTTATACTCACTGAACCCTGTCACTGCAATTATAAAGCTCGGATGCGTCAGGATATTTATTAATATTTCTGCAATTATATTCATCAGAAAGAAGACAGTCATATACACCTAGGATGGCCTGAGGGTGAGCAAAGGTTTGGCTAATTTCCATTTCAAAGTGAACTAATCTTTTAATGCACTGTGAACTAACATGAACAATGAACTGCTGTATTTTTATTAACTAACATTAAAATATTAATAAATACTGTAACAAATGTATTGCCCATTGTTAGTTCATGGTAGTTAATACATTAACTAATGTTAACAAATTAACCTTATTGTAAAGTGTTGCCAATATCATAATAATTAATAACTGAATAACAAATGACAGACAAAGCAGAGTCCCAGTAAAAGAGATTCATCTGAAAGGTAAATGTAAATATTACTTATGTACATATTATGTGGCTATGTTTTAATTAAAGGTATGTCATAACAGCAACACTGTGAATTTAAATGGAATGATTTCACTCAATTGGCCTATATGTATTGATGAATATCGAAGATGAAGTCTGAAATGTACATCTCGTTGAATTACTACATAATTTATATATGTAAATAAACATACATAAATACATAAATATGTATTAAAATGATGTTATATAGTCTTTAATATTCTTTAAAAAATCAAGCAAAGATAGCTGCCGTACAGACTTTTTTTATTTCTTTTTTAAACAAAGGTTAATCAAGTGTATAACAACTTTAATTTAAACCTGCCTCTGCTGAGTTGTCCGGTATTAAAGCACATTACCTCGAGTTACCCCCCATTACCCTGGCATATTTATTTCAAGATGTGTATTTAAAGGTGTGTGCTGCTCATCCTGGTCGACTCCCCACACAGACCGAGGGAAGATTTCCTTAGTGGTGTACCTTAGAGGAATGTCTAATTACACTGTTCAAAGGGTCGTCTTTGATTCCCAAGCGCTGAAAACCCTTAGGGGTTTCTAAGCCTTTCTTATGTAAAGTTGTGATGAAATAATGAAGGGTGGTAAACTGGTGGATTTCTCAGTGCGGGTATTGCAGTGTTTTAATCCAGCTAAGGAACGGGAGCTTTGTTGTGATTTTTTTTTCTGAATACTTACCATTTTATCACATATCCACACAATGGATTTGATTTCAAAGGAGACTTCCAAGCATCATATTGGCACAAGGTTGCATAAGCATTGCCCTTTATTCAAGCAAAGCCAATTCAAGCATTTATTTCCCTAACATGTATATAATCTGAATGTGTTTTTCCTGCATGTAGCATTGAATATGCAGAACTGTGACAAAACAAAAAGCACAATAATGACTCATTCTTGCAGTCTGAAATGAAGATGTAAATTATAAGCTCTTCAAAGGAACCAAGTGCAAAACTTCACTGTTTCATACACATAGCAACCAATTACTCACAAACTACTGCGAAAACAAACTGAAATGGTTTGAGATAAACAAGCACAAAAATATTTTTATTGCAATACACATTTACAGTATGATGATAATAAATACTACATAGAACATCTCTACCTTCTGGTACAACTTTGCTTTTACATGTGATCCTACAGTGTCCTTGCAATTAGCATCTATTAGCTATCAGCGTACTCTAAACCCTAACGCTCAAAATAATTAATTGGTTTGAGTAGGACAAACTTAAATTAAACAAATGAGTTCAGTCAAATTAACTTTTATAAGTATTTAGTACTTTCTTTTTCTTTCAAGTTCACAGAACTGATATATTAGAACTTGTATATTATATTCATTCATTACACACAGACTGATATATTTCAAATGTTTATTTCTTTTAATTTTGATGATTATAAATGACAACTAAGGAAAATCCCAAATTCAGTATCTCAGAAAATTAGAATATTACTTAAGACCAATACAAAGAAAGGATTTTTAGAAATCTTGGCCAACTGAAAGTATGAACATGAAAAGTATGAGCATGTACAGCATTCAATACTTAGTTGGGGCTCCTTTTGCCTGAATTACTGCAGCAATGTGGTGTGGCATGGAGTCGATCAATCTGTGGAACTGATCAGGTGTTATAAGAGCCCAGGTTGCTCTGATATACCCCTTTTCCACCAAGGCAGTTTGAGTGCTGGTTCGGAGCCAGAGCCTAGTTTCAAATCAGTTCATTTTTCGACACACAAAGCACCAGCTCCGAACCAGGAAAAGTGGTTCGTAAGTAGCACCAAAACGTTGCTGGGCTAGAAGTAAGAACCGCTTGCATCAGGGGCTGGGGGCGGGGTTACCGTGACCAAAAAGAAACTTGTGACCGCCATTTTTAAAATAGCAGCTAATCGAGCTAATAGCATGCACCGGAGCAGCGCGGACCGTTTCGGCGGGTGCTGCGGATCCCCAGGAGCGTTTGTAGAGCATACGACTCCTTGAACTTTTGGATCGTTCTCGCGGAGCTTTGATGTCATGCGCCGATCACTTTGTGGGAAGCTAATGCATCTCGAACAAGCTTGGTGTGTTTGGTGCTGCAGCGCTAGCTTTGCTGTGAAATATGAGACGTATACAGTGACGTAAGACCTGGCTCTGTGCTGCTCGCAGCAGAACACCAGCAGATGACATGGCACCCCAAACCATCACTGACTGTGGAAACTTTACACTGTACCTCAAGCAACGTGGATTGTGTGCCTCTCCTCTCTTCCTCCAGACTCTGGGACCCTAATTTCCAAAGGAAATGCAAAATTTACTTTCATCAGAGAAAATAACTTTGGACCACTCAACAGCAGTCCAGTCCTTTTTGTCTTTAGCTCAGGCGAGATGCTTCTGACGCTGTCTGTTGTTCAAGAGTACGTCTGTGCGTAGTGGTTCTTGAAGCACTGACTCCAGCTGCAGTCCACTCTTTGTGAATCTCCCCCACATTTGTGAATGGGTTTTGTTTCACAATCCTTTCCAGGGTGCGGTTATCCCTATTGCTTGTACACTTTTCTACCACATCTTTTCCTTCCCTTTGCCTCTCTATTAATGTGCTTGGATACAGAGCTCTGTGAACAGCCAGCCTCTATTGCAATGACATTTTGTGTCTTGCCCTCCTTGTGCAAGGTGTCAATGGTCGCCTTTTGGACAACTGTCAAGTCAGCAGTCTTCCCCATGATTGTGTAGACTACAGAACTAGACTGAGAGACATTTGCAGGTGTTTTGAGTTAATTAGGTGATTAGAGTGTGGCACCAGGTGTCTTCAATATTGAACCTTTTCACAATATTCTAATTTTCTGAGATACTGAATTTGGGATTTTCCTTAGTTGTCAGTTATAATCATCAAAATTAAAATAAATAAACATTTGAAATGTATCAGTCTGTGTGTAATGAATGAATATAATATACAAGTTTCACTTTTTGAATGGAATTAGTGAAATAAATCAACTATTTTTGATGATATTCTAATTATATGACCAGCACCTGTATATCATTCCAAATTCTTAAATATTAACAATTAAATTACAATGTCATTCATTTTAAAGACAATTAATTATGACAATTCTGGAAAAAGGACAGTATTTTTGACTGCCTCAACTACTGTATATAATGTAAGGAAGATCTCCTGAATAGTTAAGATCATCACAATTTATACTGTATTTCTTTTATTGTATTTTTTTCCCTTTTTTTCATACATGTTTTTTCCCCTACTGACAAAAATTTACATTTCTCATAACCTTTCAGTAGCTTAACCTTTAAGGCATTTTCACACCTTGAGTACTGTACATCTGAACCCTCCCTCAAATATGCTCGCTCACGCTCTGAACACATTTTGCTTGTGAACCTACCTATTACTCTGACATTTCAGCCCTGGCATGCTTGGCATTTACCAAAGTAGGTTCAGATGTAATGCAGTGAGAGTGTACGGTATCTAAAAGATGAAAGACAGAGAGATTTTGGCTCAAAGGAGACAGTGAGTCAAAGGCTGCTGACATACAGACTTCATTTGGCCTCAGTGTGTTTATCAAATGAACGCCATCTGTATGTGAGAAATTATTAGGCTGCAGCACACCAGCAGTCAGTAGGGGTCAGCTGAGGTAGTGAAGCGTGAGCGTTGTGACAAGGCACCAGAGAATTAGGTTCAAAAGTACAACAGCAGGGCAAGTTAACTTTGTCAGAAACATCAGCGATATGATGGCAGTCTCAATGCAGATTCACAGAAGGTTATTATTCTGTTATTTCTTTGGAGGACGAATATACATTCATTCATATTAACCCAAATTAAAGGGTAGGCCTATTAAAGGTGCAGTATTTCTGAGAAATGCTGTTGAAAGTGGATCGGACCGAGCACCACAACACACTTGTAGCCAATCAGCAGTAGGGGGCAGATACAATCATGATGGGGAATGGGGAAGAAAGAGAGTGAACAAGAAGGAGGTTTGATGACTGTAGAAAGAGAGATGGCTGAGAGACATTACAAAAAAAGAAAAGGTTAGAGGAATATCACTGGGAAAAGAGGGGTTAGCTTTAGGACCTATTAATATTAGAAAAGCTTTCCAACGCTGAACAGACCTAAAGTGGGAAGACCTAAAAAAGACACAGAGGTTGCTTTGCTTCTGCTCCATATGAGTTCCATTGGTTTTGCTAGCTTTCACAGAACCAAGATATGCTCTTGTTGTAATGTTAGCTATAGTAACAGGACAGTTTTCAGTGTCATTGTTTGTCTGAAGCTGGTGTGCTGTTGGCGACTAACAACAAACTCCTGCTTGTATATACTCTTGTGTACTGTATGTTCATTTTTTGTACTTCCTTGACATTTGTTCGTCATCTTTGCTTTATTTTTCACAAAGCATTATTTTGCTTTGCTTCAACTATGACAGAGAAACATCCATTGCGTGCTCATGCATTTTGGAGGTGGAGCAATGAAGGGAGGGGTGTGTTTGTTTGGGTTGATTTCAAATATCAACAATGTTTCTCAGAAATTGCTTACTGCACCTTTAATACAGAGTCAGCTTTCCTATATTGCTGTAGCAGTGTTTCGCTCTTCCCTGCTTCGAGATGCTATAGCATTTCTGTAGATATAGGAACAAAGGTGAGTTTGACGCTGATGATAGGTATTCTGCAATCAAATATTTCCCAAATGTGCTTATTGGTTTTGAGGTTTCTTTTTTCTTTTTATTTTTTTCTTAACTAAAAGCAGCATTTCAGAAAGTAAAATTAATTGTTTCTCCTACTTGTGAACTATACAATGGCATTTTTAACATGGCTGACAAATGGTAAAATAAAACCGTCATTATGCATTTATTATTTCTGAATTGGCTTCTAATTGTCTAACTATGTAATTGGCATGATACATTTTTACCTGACAAATAAAATGTTATATTCTTCTGAAATCATTATGACAAGTAGATTATTGGAGTCCATATTTCTGCAAATCTGCTTTAGGATAGGTCAAACTAAAGGCTCAATGAAAAGAGCATGTTGCACATCATGTGAGACCTTTCGATTTCTGTCTATCACTGACTTAGCAAGTTGCAGTATCGTGGCTAAGAAAACTGTGTTTTTGTATGAACAAGCATGTGGCGGTTCGACTCAAATGCATTAGTAAACTCTGCACCCTCTGACTAAGAATCAGAAACTGATGAATTTGTGATCGTGGAAGTACTTAATCGGCCGATGTAACTTCCTGTGCGATATCGGGTCCATAATGAACGAATAATCGATAGTATGGGATATCCAGAATAATCAAATATCTAAATTAAAGGTGCCCTAGATTCAAAAATTTAATTTACCTCAGCATAGTTAAATAACAAGAGTTCAGTACATGGAAATGACATACAGTGAGTCTCAAACTCCATTGTTTCCTCCTTCTTATATAAATCTCATTTGTTTAAAAGACCTCCGAAGAACAGGCGAATCTCAACATAACACAGACTGTTACGTAACAGTCGGGGTGTACGCCACCAATATTTGCATATGCCAGCCCATGTTCCCAACATTATGAAAGGCATTAGACAAGGGAAGAACGTCTGGATGTGCACAGCTGAATCAATAGACTAGGTAAGCAAGCAAGGACAATAGCAAAAAATGGCAGATGGAGAAATAATAACTGACATGATTCATGATAACATGATATTTTTAGTGATATTTGTAAATTGTCTTTCTAAATGTTTTGTTAGCATGTTGCTAATGTACTGTTAAATGTGGTTAAAGTTACCATCGTTTCTTACTGTATTCACGGAGACAAGAGCCGTCACTATTTTCATTTTTAAACACTTGCAGTCTGTATAATGCATAAACACAACTTCATTCTTTATAAATCTCTCCAACAGTGTAGCATTAGCTGTTAGCCACGGAGCATAGCCTCAAACTCATTCAGAATCAATGTAAACATCAAAATAAACACCGTACTTATGCGATTAGACATGCTGCATGACGAACACTTTGTAAAGAACCATTTTGAGGGTTATATTAGCTGTTTGAACTTTTTTTATGTTGTTTAAGGCAAGCGCGAGCTCTTGGGGCGTGGAGCACGAGATTTAAAGGGCCACACACCCTGAATCGGCTCATTTCTAATTATGCCCCAAAGTAGGCAGTTAAAAAAATGAATTAAAAAAAAAAAAAATCTATGGGGTATTTTGAGCTGAAACTTCACAGACACATTCAGGGGACACCTTAGACTTATATTACATATTTTAAAAAAAAGTTCTAGGGCACCTTTAATACATGACCAATGATTCCTAATTAGAAACACAACCTAAGAGTTGTAATCATTTGAAATTGGAGTCAGATTAAGCGGGTATCTAAACTAAAATTTAAACTAAATTCTAAAACTTAAGTTAATTTCACAGGGGTGCTGAAAAGACATCTTCGCCCAGGCTGTCAGTATCCATTTTTGGGCCAACAGGTGGGTAGTCCTTACAATATAATAACAATATTAATAATAATACATTTCTATTTGTAAATTTTAAATGTGCTAATTAAATAATTTATTATTTTAATGTTACATTTAACTACTTTATTAAACATTAATTAAATGTGTTTAATTAAAATTTAAATTTAAATTGTCAATATGAAAAATAATTTAATTAATTTGTTTTTATATTTTTGTTTTTTTAATTAATTAATTGATCATTAATCCATTTATATTACAAGTATCACTCCCTATTTAAAATAAATAAATAAAATAAAACATAACCCTTGAATCAAAGCGGCATACCCAAAATATTGTGATCGATTTGGAAATGCATTAAGAAAATATTCCCTTCAGCAGAATTTAAGAGACCTGAACAGGCTCAATCTATTATTATAATTATTTCCAGTTGGTTTTAGCCACTCAGGCATGTAGTGTTTATCTGACATCTGCCAAACCCCGAATTTGTCCATCAGACTGCCATATGGTAAAACATAAATCATCACTCCAGAGAGTGTATTTTTCCTGGATCAGCGCAGTGGCAGTGAGCTTCAAACCACTCCAATAGACACTTGATTTTCACATGGTGATTTTAAGCTTGTGTGCATCCACATGACAAAGAAAACTCCTTCATTATGCTTCTGACTATAAGGAAGCATGTTTCCACCACAGAATAAAAAATAAATAAAAAAAGGTAATTGCAACGTTTTATCTCACAATTTTGACTTTTTGAATTCAGAATTGCAAGTTACAAAATTGGAATTGCAAGAAATAAAATCAGAATTTTGAGATAAAAATTTTTATTTCTTTATTCTGTGGCAGAGCTTCCATAAACATAATGCACTTTTATACCTGTTTCTAAAGACTGCAGAATTTTATCTTAAAGGGGTCATATAATGGCACTTTTACAAGATGTAAAATAAGTCTCTGATATATGTGTATGTGAAGTTTTAGCTCAAAAAGATAATTTTTTATAGCTTGTTAAATTAAACTTTTTGAGGGTGAACAAAAACACTGTTTTTGTGTGTGTTCCTTTAAATGCAAATGAGCTGCTGCTCCTAAGAAGAGGGCGGAGTTTCAAGAACTCCTGTTAGCAGCTCCGATTACCTCACACAGACTCACTTAAAACGTTAGAAACTGTTCTGAGTCTGAGTCATTATGCCTGATCGGTGTATTATTCCACAATGCAATATGTACCTTCAATTTCAATTGTGATTAAGTACATTTTTATTTTATTATATAACGTAACTCACTATTTTTTAGCTATTTTTGAACATTTTTACACTAAAAATGCTAAATAACTGATTTTCTGAGATGATAACTGGATGGTACTCTGTCACTTCACTAACTAACAATTTCATATGTATCTATATGAATTCTTGTGTGCTAATCTTTATCAGATAATTGAGAACAGATTTCTTCACATAAACCTCCACACCATCTCTTTTGTTAATGAGTCTAGAAATTAGTCTAATTTACATGTGAAGGTAGCAGTGCATTGATGGGGTAATGGAGAGGGTTCCCAATTACAGTGCAGCTGAGTTAGCACAATGCTACCACATCAGGTATCAAAAGCCCAGAGAATTAGGGCTGGCTGCATGCCGCCACCACTGTGCATTGTGGGTAGCGCTACTCATGCTGTGACTAGGCAATTCTCATGATGCACCTGCCAGTCTGTTTGCAGAAATCTCTTATGTTTTGGCATAATTATTATTTATCTCTCTTTTACAACTCAAAAATGCATCATATATATGTATGAAGGCTCTTCACAGAAGAGATGACTTATTTTTGGCTTGTTTTTTATAGTGCCGTGTCTGAGATGAGGGAGTCAGGGAAGGAGAAAGATCATTATTTTCACACCAGAGAAAGTGCACAAAGAGAGGAACACCCTTCCCCAGGCCCATCATCAATTCCCCTGCCCAGGTAATTCAATGCAATCTATTGTTAATTCACACCGAAGGAGACTTCTGATTAACAGAGTCCTTGCGGACCACCAAGCTCCTCACCACACTCATGCAGCTCCCTTTAATTAGGACACAACAGTCAGCAATACATTTCTCAGAATTTCATTAGTATTCAAGTGGCCTTGATACCCCATCCCTATTTTGGTCCCAAAGGACAACCAAGCAGCGCTGCAATCAATTGTGTCAAAGAGGGAGAGGGACTACATTCTCCCATATGGGGCCAAATGCTGCCTCAAAATATGGCTTGTGGATATACAGGTGCTGGTCAGATAATTAGAATATCATCAAAAAGCTGATTTATTTCACTAATTCCATTCAAAAAGTAAAACTTGTATATTACATTCATTCAGTACACACAGACTGATATATTTCAAATGTTTATTTCTTTTAATTTTGATGATTATAACTGACAACTAAGGAAAATCCCACATTCAGTATCTCAGAAAAATATTACTTAAGACCAATACAAAGAAAGGATTTTTAGAAATCTTGGCCAACTGAAAAGTATGAACATGAAAAGTATGAGCATGTACAGCACTCAATACTTAGTTGGGGCTCCTTTTGCCTGAATTACTGCAGCAATGTGGCATGGAGTCGATCAGTCTGTGGCACTGCTCAGCTGTTATGAGTGCCCAGGTCGTTTTGATAGTGGCCTTCAGCTCTTCTGCATTGTTGGGTCTGGCATATCCCATCTTCCTCTTCACAATACCCCATAGATTTTTTATGGGGTTAAGGTCAGGCGAGTTTGCTGGCCAATTAAGAACAGGGATACCATGGTCCTTAAACCAGGTACTGGTAGCTTTGGCACTGTGTGTAGGTGCCAAGTCCTGTTGGAAAATGAAATCTGCATCTCCATAAAGTTGATCAGCAGCAGGAAGCATGAATTGCTCTAAAACTTCCTGGTATACGGCTGCGTTGACCTTGGACCTCAGAACACACAGTGGACCAACAACAGCAGATGACATGGCACCCCAAACCATCACTGACTGTGGAAACTTTACACTGGACCTCATGCAACATGGATTGTGTGCCTCTCCTCTCTTCCTCCAGACTCTGGGACCCTGATTTCCAAAGGAAATGCAAAATTTACTTTCATCAGAGAACATAACTTTGGACCACTCAGCAGCAGTCCAGTCCTTTTTGTCTTTAGACGCTTCTTACGCTGTCTGTTGTTCAAGAGTGGCTTGACACAAGGAATGCAACAGCAGAAACCCATGTCTTGCATATGTCTGTGCGTAGTGGTTCTTGAAGCACTGACTCCAGCTGCAGTTCACTCTTTGTGAATCTCCCCTACATTTTTGAATGGGTTTTGTTTCACAATCCTCTCCAGGGTGCGGTTATCCCTATTGCTCATACACTTTTTTCTACCTTCCCTTCGCCTCTCTATTAATGTGCTTGGACACAGAGCTCTGTGAACAGCCAGCCTCTTTTTCAATGACCTTTTGTGTCTTGCCCTCCTTGTGCAAGGTGTCAATGGTCGTCTTTTGGACAACTAGAACTAGACTGAGAGACCTTTGCAGGTGTTTTGAGTTAATTAGTTGATTAGAGTGTGGCACCAGGTGTCTTCAATATTGAACTTTTTCACAATATTCTAATTTTCTGAGATACTGAATTTGTGAATTTGGGATTTTCCTTAGTTGTCAGTTATAATCATCAAAATTAAAAGAAACAAACATTTGAAATATATCAGTCTGTGTGTAATGAATGAATATAATATACAAGTTTCACTTTTTGAATGGAATTAGTGAAATAAACCAACTTTTTGATGATATTCTAATTATATGACCAGCACCCGTAGTTTCTGGACAGGGTTTCAACTCTGTGTCCATGACACCTGATTACATAGGTATTTAGTCGTAATTTATCGAGTTTAGTAATGGTAGAAGACACCCCCTTGAGAACAATGTGCATTTACTTGTTAACAGTATATTTAAATTACAAATTCAAATATATCTATGTTTAGCATGTGCAGGATGACGATGCATCAGCCAGTGTGTTACTAAGGGAAAAAAATTTGCTAATTTAGTTGTCAGTAGAACAAAATTAAAGAAGCAATCTTACCTTACTACTGTCTAAACTTTTACAGAACGCTTGACTATCACTGCACGTTCATGCAGACAGTGTTCAAGACTCTATAAAGTTGTTGTGTGAATGGGATATTTTGAGACTCAATGTAGTTGTCAATTGCAAAAATTTACAATGTGAACGTGGCCAATAATCGTTGTCTTTGCTGCTGACCTTCGATAATTCAATTCAACCATACCAATAAAGGCGTTAAACATCATATTTGTGTTTTATTTATTGTGTTGTTTCTATCGCTGAGTGTTGAACTTTCTTCTCCTGCATCCTATTCTTATGCAGTCCAGAATGTCAGCACAGCTGAAAGCTGTGCCCTCTACTGTACAGGTGTGAATTTGCATTTTCTTCAGCCTGAGGTTTATTCATTTCACTTTTGGAGTGAAAGGGCTTTTAAATTTGCCAAAATGTTTTAACAAAACAAAAAAACAAGCAAGCCCTGCAGCTCAGGTAGGAAAAAGTAATGCAAAATGTAACGTAATGTAACACAATAAGTAACTAAGTAACACAGTTAATTACTTTTTTAGGGAATAACGCAATATTGCAATGCATTACTTTTTAAAAGTAACTTACCCCAACACTTTGATTCTTTGGTTAGTTCACCCAAAAATTAAATTTCTGTTGTTCACCCTCATGTTGTTCCACACCCGTAAGACCAAATTAAGATATTTTTGATAAAATTCGTGAGGTGCACACATAGGCATCAACGTTATTGCACCTTTCAAGGCCCAGAAAGGTAAAGACATCGTTAAAATAGTCCACTTGACTAAAGTGGTTCAACCTTAAAGTTATGAAGCATCTAAAATACTTTTTGTGCGCAAAAACAAAACCAAAATATTGACTTTATTCAAGCTCTGCATTGTATTTCCTATGTCAACATTGTTGAATAAAGTTGTTATTTTTGTTGTTGTTTTTGCGCACAAAAAGTATTCTCGTCACTTCATAACATTAAGGTTGAACCACTAGTCAAGTGGACTATTTTTTTGACTAAATCTCAAAAAAGGTTGATATAATAAAAGGCAAAATTAGCTATTCATCAAGTTTTGAGATAAGATTTTGTGTATGGTCAAGGAAAAAAAATTAAGGACCCCTACCAATTTTTTGTCAATAGCACTTCATTTTTTTTTTTTCTTTTCATACAAGCTCACTGTTCATCAAGTGTATATTGTGAAGAGGCTATTAGAGTGCAGTGAGGGTATTCTCATGTGTACTGCTGTCATACAATGAAAATACTGTTTTGAGAACTACAGATTTGTAGGACTTTGTGTAACACATAGCACACACATCCGAACAATGCCAGCAAACAAAGGCCAAGGAGGTAAAATTGTCTGTCACACAAAAACCATGTGGTGAGTGGTTTTATTTTAAGCCCTATTGCTAGCCCCCGGGATTGACAGGAATGCACACATTACATTTTTTGGTCACGGCGGCAGTTCAGTAACTGTCTCTGTAGGTAAAAGTTCAAAAAATGTGTCAGAGTCAAGTGACCACTAACAGAATACTGTCAAACTAGAGACAATAAATCATGTTTGCTATGAGCGGAAGCTTGAAACATCACTGACATGTATGACCTCTGCAGCCCTCACTGTAATCATGTTGAAGAATACAGGCTGTGCCATGAAAGCAAATATCTCACCTCTCTTTATCTCTTTTTCCTTGATTATAAAGCAATATTGAGGCAAAATTCATAATTCATAAGTGTTGGCTTCTTTTCAATTAATTATTTTGAATTTGAATTCAATTGGACACACCGAACAGGATGCTGATGTGGAATGGCAAGAGGAATTTACTGAACTACTAAATAAATTAGTTTACCACAAGCAACAAAAAAATAAATAAGTGAATGAGAACTATTTATTCATTTTTAGATTGAATATTTTTTCTCAATTGATTAGACAGAAATGCAACTAAGTTCAATACTGTCACAACAATTTACATTAACAACTTTTAATGTTATATATATATATATATATATATATATATATATATATATATATATATATATATATATATATATATATATTGCAACAAACCATTACAAAATGTCCACCACATTATTTTCAGATGGGTGAACATTATTAAAAATAACCAAATTGTGGGGTAAGTTAGAGAATTCTTGGAAAGGAAGTTTTCTTCCACCATGGTTCATAAAATCCTGAAGTTACTAAAAATAATGCAATGTAAACTACCATTTAAAAGTTTGTGGTTGGTAACATTTTTTAAATTTTGAAAAGAATTCTCTTCTGCTCACCAAGGCTGCATTTATTTGGTTGAAAATACAGTCTGAAATATTATTACAATTTGAAATAAATAATAATAATAATAATACAGTTTAAAATGTAATTTACTCCTGTGATGCCAAATCTGAATTTTCAGCATCATTACTCCAGTCTTCAGTGTCACATGATCCTTCAGAAATCACTCTAATATGCCGATTTGGTGCTCAAGAAACATTTCTTATGGCATAATATTTTTGTGAAATCAGTGATACATTGTTTCCAGTGCTTGATGAATAGCATCAAAAGAATAGCATTCATTAGAAATTAAACTTTTGTAACATTATAAATGTCTACTGTTAGTTTTGTTTAATGTAATGTGTCCTAATAATAAATACTAAACATAATCATTTATTTCAAAAGAAAAAAAATATATATATTACTGATGCCTAACTATTGAATGGTAGTGTATATAAAATATACTTCCTTAAATTCAAATTTGAATTCAAAATGTGTCCCGTTTGTTTTTCTAAGTTAATTCAATATGCGGAACTGAATTTAAAAACTTTTATTGGATTTAAATTGGCACATCAGCCTGTCTCATGTATATTTGCATCCATCCAAATACATCTTGCCCTTCCAATCACTGCTTTATATATCTTCAGCACATTCATAATGTAAATAGATTTAGGTGTCAGAGGAACAGATTACTTGTGGCAGGAGTGCTTAACTCAGCTCATGGTCATTTACATCGTGACTCTGATCAAACACACCTGAAGCAGTTAATCAAGGTTTTCAAATATTTTATAGGTAAGAATATTAGAGCAGGCTTGTAACTAAACTCTACATCTTTAGGAAAGGTGCATTGTGTGCTGTGAGTGTATTTGACAGGCTGCAGTGGTCAGTGATGAACTAAAGCTGCCGTTCTGGCTGTGTACCAGTGATTAAGTACAATTAATACTATGCAACATAAGCTAATTGGAAAAACTTACATTTTCGCAAAACTCTAAAAATTTAACTGCTATATATATACAGTACAGTCATGGTTTAATGGTTAGAGAGTCAGACTGGTAACCCGAAGGTTGTCGTGTGTCTACGGTTTGCAGTATGTGTGTGTCATTACTCAGTACTCCTAATGTGCACTAACTGGATGAGTTAAAGGGATAGTTCACCCAAAAATGAAAATTTGATGTTTATCTGCTTACCCTCAGGGCATCCAAGATGTAAGTGACTTTGTTTCTTCAGTAGAACACAAATGATGATTTTTAACTCCAACCGTTGCCATCTGTCAGTCGTATAGTGTGGGTCAATGGGAACTTCTTTTATAAGAGTAAATAAAACTTGCATAGACAAATCCAAATTAAACCCTGCGGCTCGTGACGACACATTGGTTTGTGCGAGAAACCGAACAGTATTTATATCATTTTTTACCTCTAATACACCACTATGTCCAACTGCGTTCAGCATTCATTTAGTAAGGTCTGATCGCGCTCTGACAACGGCAGTGATGTCTTGCGCATATACTTCAATGAGTGCTAGACATCACTTCCGTTGTCAGAGCACGATCAGACCTCACTAAGCGAGTGCTAAACGCAGTTGGACATAGTGGTGTATTAGAGGTAAAAAATTATATATCGGTTTCTCGCACAAACCGATCGTTTCGTGTCTTAGGACATCAATGTGTCGTCACGAGCCGCAGGGTTTAATTTGGATTTGTCTATGCAAATTTTTATTCTTATAGATGGAATTCCCATTGGCATGCATTATTTGTCTGACAGACGGCAGCGGTTGGAGTTAAAAATCATCGTTTGTGTTCTACTGAAGAAAAAAAGTCACCTACATCTTGAATGCCCTGGGGGTAAGCAGATAAACAGATAAAAAGCAGATTTGGGTGAACTATCCCTTTAAAGGATTAGTTCAATTTTGAATGAAAATTTCCTGATAATTTACTCCAGTATTGTTCTCCATATAGTGGACTTCATGGGGTTCACCGGGTGGAAGGTCCAAATTGCAGATTCACTGCAGCTTCAAAGGGCTCTACACGATCCCAGACGAGGGATAAGGGTCTTTTCTAACGAAACGTTTGGTCGTTTTTTATCAAATAAAAATTTATATACTTTTTAACCTCAAATGCTCATTTTGCACTGCTCTGCGATGCACCATGCATTACGTTGAAAGGTTACGTGTGACGTAAGCGGAAATACCGTGGTAGGGCAAAAAACATCCAATTTTCTCCTCCAACTTTAAAATCGTCCAATATCATTGTTTTACCTTTTTTTTTTTTTTTTCAAAAATCTTTGCACGTTTGCTTTGTAGACACTGGATCGGTACTTCCACCTACGTCATACATGACCTTGATGTGATTACGTAATGCGTACAGATCGCAGAGCTAGTGCAAGATGAGCATTTGTGGTTAAAAACTATATACATTTTATTTTTTTGAAAATGACCAATTGTTTCACTAGATAAGACCCTTATTCCTCGTCTGGGATCCCATAGAGCGCTTTGAAGCTGCACTGGAACTGCAATTTGGACCTTCCACCCAGTGAACCCCACTGAAGTCCACTATATGGAGAAAAATCCTGTAATGTTTTCCTCAAAAACCTTAATTTCTTTTCGACCGAAGAAAGAAAGACATGAACATCTTGGATGACATGGGGTTGAGTAAATTATCAGGAAATTTTCATTCAGAAGTGAGGTTACCATACTTGGCCTTCATGTCACTTAAAATTCACTGCAGTTTCCAGCTGAAATGAACACAAGAGGCATTAAATGGCAACAACTTTATTCTGTTTCACACAAATTTGGATTACGAGGCAGACTATCGATTAATAAAAACTTACTTTTGCTCAGTTTCTTGCACAATACTATGTTATGACCTCAAAAGGCTTTTAGCATAGCACAGGATTTGAAAACTAATACATATTGGTGTTTGCACCACATATCAAGCTCCATAAATATGGCTTTCTTGTCATAGTACACTTGCTCTGTGGCTCACCTGGTACAGCACTGCACTTGCGACATGAAGCAATCAAATACTTTTTATCTTGCATTTGCTTTAGTTGACACTTTCAATTAGGTTTATGGTAGGTTTACTTGCGATATACGTACAATACATTCAACAACCAACGTAATAAAATATTGCCAGATTGATGTTCATTTGTTCCGGAAAAACTGAATGTGCTTTTATGGAGCCAATCACTGGACATTTCACTTTAAAAGTGTTGTGAAATGTGCAAGAAGCAACATAATATCATTTTGTAGAAATGTCGCCACAAGCATGTATTTCCACTGAGCCTGGGTTCTCAGCTACAAAATCCTCTGCAAAACATTGAACAACATTTCATGTTTCCAAAAGAGCTGTCAGATGTGTTTAAATGAATGTAATTAATTTATTCGTATTTTCACACATTTCATTTTTAAAAGGAAACATTTACAGCTTTTCTAATGGCTCCAATTTACAGCATCAGTATCTCTGCTGATGTAATGATGTGTAAAAACTGAGAGAATTAGGTGATTTAACCCAGTTTAAGAGATGAGTAAAAACCTAATGCAGTCTGGTTGCCCGTCTTTGAGTTTTCCTCAAGGTTATGGACAAGTCACATGAGACCTGTTAATGAGTCAACAAACATTAGCAAGACGAAAGCATCCTGACAGCAACATGGAATTGTCTCGATGATAAAAAACCAAACAGTATTTTCTCTTGATGGTGCAGTGCTGGTTTAATGCATCAATCTGACCCACTAGCCTGTAAAATTCTCTGGACTTTTGCCCATTGGTTTAATCCCATGGTGTCAATGTTGCACACACAGAAGAGGCGGAGACTTCTGGTGGCACATATATTGTTTTATTGCTGTAAAAACACATAAACAGAGATAGGAATTAGTTGTTTTCAACTGTTTATCAGTGACTGCCAGAGTGGCTTCTTCATATATAAATTAAGCTCTATGTCCTTAAACTCACTTTGCACAATCTTATGACACTACATCAAAAGAAAATAAGAATATATTGCTGTATACTGTCTGTAACACATTAACATTTCCATTACATCAGACAGACAATAATACTCAATACTCAATAAAATACACAAACGGTGTATAAGCACTTAGTTTCCTTTTTAGTATGCTATGTCTCTCTGTGTGCTCTGTTATAAACGATCTGTATCAGCAATTTATTTATTCCTAACCCATGACAGGTTTACAGAACACAAACGTAACAATAAACAAATATAAACTCTTCCATAACCAATTATTACAATTATATTGTAATACTAACAACATTAAGCAATATGATTATGTTGCTGTAATATCTCGCGCGGCCTCCACCAGCCCAGCGGAGTCGGCCGCCTCCCAGCCGCGATTGCGCAATCCATCGCGCGGGCGCCGCCGGCCGCATCTCAACCGTTAAATTTATCGAATTAATATACAAATTCATCAAACTAACACATATAACTAACGTATAACATTTTATGAACACAAACTGTGATGCCACATCACTCATCTTACCTGTAAAAACACATAAACAGAGATAGGAATTAGTTGTTTTCAACTGTTTATCAGTGACTGCCAGAGTGGCTTCTTCATATATAAATTAAGCTCTATGTCCTGCGGCTCACGATCGCCCTCTAGCGTCACCCGCCAGCGTCTACAGGTCTACGTGATGTTCAAGTTGGCATCATTGCACAATACTATATACAAATATATTTTGATATACATTTAACACAAGAACCATATTTTACAAATGACAACTAATAATATTAATGATAAGCAATACATACATAACTACTTGAGTTCATACCACTACACCCTCCCCCACTTTTAAAAATGTTCTTCCGACATTTTACCACAACTTTAGAACAGTTGTTTTCAGGATGACCTGTACATTGCTGTGAGACAAAAGGTAGGTTCTCAGTTTGTTTAAACTCTGTGCATGAAATCAGTTATTCCCTCCTTGCCGGCTTATTTTCTAGAAAAAAAAAAAAGGGTTCAGTCACTATTGTGCTATATTTTCTTAACTATTGCACTTTACCACTTATCTGACTATTCCTACCAGCAATATTAGCATATATGTAAACAGTTACATCTTAATTAGATGAGTCTTACCATGTAATCAGACTCCATAATATTCGGCCACTTATTCACTTTATCTTGTTACCTCTTTTTTTTTTGTTTACTTTACAGGTCACAGGTCACGGGTCTCAACTCACAGGTATGTATTCTTTCTATTTCCTCTTTCTTTCCTCTTTTTTTTTTTTCTTCTGTGATATTTGATTGTCTTTAGTTTACCATTCTGTTGTTTATTAAAGTCCATGGCCTCCACAGATTCTGACCACAAGCAGGCTGGAAGTTGATATCCTTCAGAACTACATTTCTCCGTACCACTGTCGGTGCTCCCAGTTCATTATAAGTCAACATCTTTGGCTGATGTCTCAGTCTTTGTGGGTAAGTGCATGACTGTGGCACCTCCAGTTCACTCACAGAATCCTGATCCCCCTCTACAGAATCGTTGTCCTCCTGTGGAACATTCTCCTCCTCCGTTTCTGTGACTTCTGCATTCTCTCCTTCTCCAGCATCAGGTTGGTATTCGGGTAAGTACTCATCCATCATAGCCGGTTCAAATGGTTCAGCTTCAGGATTCAGTGTGGTGAGATTTGCACTGTGTTCGGAACGGGGTGGAAATTTACAGCAGAGTTCATATCTTTCGTCATCATCACTGCCTGAGTCTAGGTCGTGTTGTTGTTCTGGCACTTTCCTGCTCTTAACACTGTGCTTTCTTTTTTGTGTTTGGCCGTCCTTTATGTCTGGCTTTTCTACAGGTAAACTGTCACAGGGCAGCAGGAGGTTTCTGTGTACCACCCGACTCTGTCCTCCTTTCTCTGGTCTGATCTCGTACACTGGATCATCAGGGCTTTTCCGACTTATCACTGTATACACACAATCTTCCCAGTGTGAGCGCAGTTTACCTGGTCCTCCTCTTTCGCTTAGGTTTCTGAGTAGGACTCTGTTGCCAGGCAAAAGCTCAATGCCATGGATTTTCTTGTCATAATATTTTTTCCCTCTCAAGGCCTCTTTACTTGCAGTCTTTGATGCGATATCATAGGCTTCCTGTATCTGTGTTTGCCAGTTTGCAACATACTCTGCATAACTCTGCTGTTTCTCATTTGCCTGCAGGTTAAACATGAGATCGATGGGGAGCCGGGGTGAACGTCCGAATAGCAGGTAATATGGAGAGAAGCCAGTTGCTTCAGAGCGGGTGCAGTTGTATGCATGGACCACTTTGGACAGCGAGTTCTTCCAGTCAGCCTTCTTTGTATCACTCAGCGTCCTGAGCATGGACAAGAGCGTCCTGTTGAACCTTTCAACTTGCCCGTTGCCCATTGGGTGATACGGGGTTGTGTGTGACCCACGCACACCGCAAACCTCTTGCAACTGATCCATCAGGTGATTCTCAAATTCTCTTCCCATATCGTGGTGGATTTTTTCAGGGAAGCCAAACTTGAGGGCAAAATCACCAAAGACATGCTGTACCACAGTTTTTGCCGACTTATTTCTTGTGGCGTAAGCCTGGGCAAAACGTGTGAAATGGTCCATCACTACAAGTATGTACTCATAACCATTTTTGCACTTCTCAAGGTGAAGAAAGTCAATGGACACAAGCTGGAATGGGTAGGTGGTTTGAATTGTAACCAATGGGGCTTTTGTAGGCTTATGAGGTTTTTTCCTTTTCAGGCACTCACATACACGCGTCACAAAGTGCTCTGTCTCTTTTTGCATATGGGGCCAATAGAATCTTTCACGAATTAGACTTAGAGTCCTCTCTGTTCCCAGATGCCCCATTTCCTGATGCAACTCTCTGTAAACTGCTTGATGATGTTCTTTCGGTAGAATCAGCTGGTTTCTCTTTCCTGCTTTTCTGTACAGGACTCCGTCATCGCTCAAGTGTAGTCGTGTCCACTGTTTCAACAGGAATCTGGCATCCTGAGATTCTTCTTTGAGGGTGCGGCCAAATGGACGACTGTTATTTTTTTTGTACTCCAGGACACGGCTGATAACTGGGTCTTTCTCTTGGGATTGTTTGATCTGCTCCTGTGACAGACACATATTAGTGGGCAGTGAGATGTTGTCTTCCACCAGATGTACAGCTTGTAAGTGAATTCCACTTGTCCACAGAGAAGCATCCTTGAAAGTTAAAACCACACCCTGCACTGCAGCACTTATCACATCTTGGTTTATCTCCTCTGTGCACAGCTTCATGTACTGGTCAATGTCCAGCGGCATCCTCGACAAGCCATCTGCATCTGCATTGCATCTCCCTGGCCGATATTTGATGGTGAAATTAAAATCGGCCAGCTCTGCGACCCAACGGTGCCCTGTTGCATTGAGTTTGGCTGTCGTCAAAATGTACGTTAAGGGATTATTGTCTGTGTACACTTCAAAATGTGGAGCATGGAACAAATAATCCCTAAAGCGTTCACAAATGGCCCACTTAAGAGCGAGGAATTCTAGTTTTCCTGAATGCATGTGGTAGTTTTTCTCCGGTGGTGTGAGTGTCCTTGACCCATATGCAATCACTGACATCTTTCCTTTTTGTTTTTGATACAGGACTGCCCCCAATCCATCCTGTGACGCATCACAATGGAGGACAAACGGTAGAGTCAGGTCAGGATAAGCAAGAATTGGTGGCTCTATTAAGCAGTCAATCAGTGTGTTCAACGCATCTTGATGAGTCTGTGTCCAAGTTATGGGTGTGTTGGGGGATGCCTGCCCTTTTAACTTAGTACTGACTTTAGTTCTTTTCTTTCCCTTAGGCTCAGCAGGTAATGTGTTTTGAGGTGGCACCGCTATCAGCTGATAGAGAGGTCTTGCCAGGCGAGAGAAATTGGGTATGTAAGTTCTATAATAGGAAAGGAATCCCATAATTTTTCTCAAATCTCCCACTGTAGCTGGTTTTCGGAGCTTCAGGGCCTGCACCGGGGCTATTTCAGCTGGATCCATGGAATATCCATCCTCAGAAACAATACGGCCCAAGAACCGCACTTTCCTTCGGAACAGTTCACATTTGTGTGGGGTGAGTTTGACTCCATGTTTCTGGTATCTTTGGAGAACTGTGCGAACATGAGCAACATGATCATTGAAAGAGGTACTATGAACAAGGTTATCATCCAGGTAAGGCTGACAGATAACATCTCTCAGATCCTCTAGACAAGCTTCCATGTTTCTCTGGAACTCGGCTGGAGCTGAGCTAAGGCCAAATGGAATCCTGTTCCACTGAAATAGTCCCCAGGGTGTTATAAAGGCTGTTAGGGGTCGGCTCTCGGCATCAAGGAATCCTTGGTGATAGGCCTTCCCTTGGTCCAAGACCGAAAACCAAGACCTGCCGCTCAGGGAGTCCAGCATATCCTGGATCCTGGGAATGGGGTGCCTGTCAGGTACAGACTTGCGATTTAATTCACGATAGTCGCAGCAAAGTCTCAAGCTCCCGTCCTTTTTCCTCACACAGACGACTGGCGAGGAATAATGAGATCTTGATTTGCTTATCCACCCTCGGTTCAGCAGATCTTGAAGGTACTCCTTCACCTCCTGTAAAAGTGGCTTGGGCACAGAAATATAAGTCTTTTGCACAGGTGATTTGTCATGGAGTGTAATATGCATGTTGAGTGAGGGGATGCAACCAACATCATCATCATCAAAAGCAAAAGCGTTGCACTCTTCCTTTAACAGTTGTCGTACAATCTGCTGCTGTGACTCTGTTAAGTGTTCAAGTTTTATTGGTGGATCCCACTGACTGGGTCTCTTTGATTGATGTGGTGTAACACCCACCCCACATGTCTGCACCGTGGATGTTGGCTGTTCTATCACCTGCTCCATCTGAGTCTCATTTCTCTGGAAAGAGTCTGTTTTTATTGGGTAAGTTGTCTTTACCACTTCCAGGTGGCCAAGGATGAGTCGTGGCGCAA
The DNA here is from genome assembly GCF_018812025.1 of Megalobrama amblycephala. NCBI lineage: Eukaryota > Metazoa > Chordata > Actinopteri > Cypriniformes > Xenocyprididae > Megalobrama > Megalobrama amblycephala. Next base: position 28,309,896 of record NC_063055.1, read on the forward strand.
GTATGACTGGGTGACTGGCTGTATTAGCGATGGCAATTGGCACTTTTGCTGTCTTCCCATTACCAACTTTGACTACGCCTTCCTGCATTATTAAACACTCTGGTAGTGGTGATGGTTCACTTGGAGTGAATAACAGGCTTTGTTCTTGAAATTGCCCCCCAATGTGTGCTTGTGCATAGACAGTGGTTATTTGCCCTGCGTTGAGCTGGACCTTTTGTTTACCCACTCGCACCGTTCCAACTGTCACATTTGAATTTACAGTCTTCAACAGTTTAAGCATAGATCTGGCCTTATTCATTGAAATAGAGAAAGCTTTGCTTACCCTACAGACAGTACTGGACCATGGTCTCTGTTTCTCCCACCTGGTAATTATCTCTTCGATGATATTGTAACCGATGATAGGGTTTTCAGCCACGCTAATATCACTTGCCACGAGTATGGGTACTTGCAGGGTCCCTTCTGTACCTGGATCATCACTTAGACGGAAGCTCACTTCCACCCAGCCATCAAAAGGGATCTCTGTGTGATTGGCAGCCAGTCCAGTAAGCGTTCCTGGCCCCAGGAGCTCCTCAATCGGTCTGACGGTGGTATGTGGTAAGTGTCGTTCCCTCCAGTCTGCGTTGATAATACTGGCTTGGGCTCCTGTGTCCCATAAGGCTTCAACTGAGACATCATTGAGCTGGCAGTGAACCAAGCACCTTTTTCCAATGATGTTCAAAAGTCCAGGCGTGGCGAGGGACAGTGACTTATCAGCAGAAGTGATCGCATCTGAATGAGTAACAGGTTGAATATTATTTTCTTTACTATTTTGCTTGCTTTGTACAGGTCTGGATGTCTGTTGCATTTCTGAACTCGTCTGGGACCCAATGGCGGAATGGACTACTGGGGGGTCCAGCTCAGCAGTCCCCTCCCGTTTCCCGATGCGGGCCTCCGTTGTCGACAGCCCCGTGACAGATGTCCATCTTGTCCGCAGCGATAACAGTGCCTGCACTCTTCACCTCTTTGGGCCTCCTGACATGAACGGCAGCCTTTGGGTCTCCTCTCAGTTCGAAGTGGGGTCATGGGAGGGTGAAACTGTGATCTGGTCGCTTCCATTGTCTCTCTGAACATTTTGGTCATTTCCATAACGTTTGCTCTGAGGTCTTCAATTGCTTTAGCAGTGTCATTGTTAGTCTCTTTGCTTTGTATCTGTTTCTTCTTGTCTTTGCCAGTGATAATGTCTTTCATTAATGTCTCTTTCCTCTGTCCTTGAGTCTCCATCTCGCTGCTCGAATGTTGCTCAGTGTTGCAGATGTGTTCTACTGCTCGAACTTCACTTAGTCTAAGAGGCTTTGGAGTCACTGCTTTCTTTAACTTTGTTTGTCTCTCCAATTCCAGATTAGCAGCTTCACCGATTTTCTCAATCAACACTTCATCTGCTACTTTAGGATCACTGAGGTATGGTTTGACTTGGAACTTAACCGCATCGTTTAGAAGGCCTGTCTCCACAGAGCGAAGGAACTTTCGTTGGATGAGCTCAGGGCTAAACTGTTCTCCATCATGCTCATCTCCAGATGTCCACAGTAGTTTCTCCCTCAGTTCAATGGCTCGGAACAGAAAACTTTGAGCAGACTCCTTGGGTTCCTGAGAGATGTTCATGAGCCTGTGCAGTAGATCTGATGAAGAGTCTATTTTATAATGTCCTCTGAGGATGGTCTTTAATGTAGAAAGTGTGAGGTCTCGCTTGATTTCAAGGAGTTCTCTGAGGGGAAGGCCAGGACTCACTGCTCTGATAACTGCTTCAATGATTTCCGCCTCTGCGTACCCCTTTCTCACTCCTGATTCAATCTGGTTGTTGAGGCTAGTGTATGATAATTTTTCCTTTTGACCAGCCTCTCCAATCTGTCCGAAGACTCGGAATTCCCTCCTCAGAGTAACTTCAGGAATCGGTTCGTGTCTGGTGGCTTGCTCTTTCACACTCATTTTATCTTTTCCTCTCTGTTGTTTTTCTTCAAGTAGCCCAATCTGTTCCTCTAATGCACGACGAGCATTTGCATGAGTCTGCTGTAGTTCTGCATACTCTTTTCTTAGCTTCTCTATCTCAGACTGGGTTACTGGTGACACTTTGAGCTCGGCTGGTTCCTTAAGGGACTCGATGAAGCACAGAAGTTCATTAAGGCTCTCTGCATATTGTTCCTCTTCTAAACTTTCCTCAATTTCATCCAATGTTCCCTCTGCCAGCCTTATCAGCGCTCGCCTCGTTTGGCCTGGGAAACCTTCACCCGATGGCTCGCTGCACTTCAGATGGAGGCAGACTTTTATCAGATCATGCTTCTCTAGCATTAGAAACTTGGAACTAACGCAGTCTTGAAGTTGTTCCATTTTTTTTTTTGTTTGTTTGTTTGAATTAAGTCTCTATAATGTACTTTATTCTCTATTGATGAATCTTCTGTTATTTCTAGGTTCGTCTCAGGGAGGAACTGTCTCTCTCACATCCAATCAGCAGTCCTCTCCTGGCTGGCTCGCCATGATGTTGCACACACAGAAGAGGCGGAGACTTCTGGTGGCACATATATTGTTTTATTGCTGTAAAAACACATAAACAGAGATAGGAATTAGTTGTTTTCAACTGTTTATCAGTGACTGCCAGAGTGGCTTCTTCATATATAAATTAAGCTCTATGTCCTTAAACTCACTTTGCACAATCTTATGACACTACATCAAAAGAAAATAAGAATATATTGCTGTATACTGTCTGTAACACATTAACATTTCCATTACATCAGACAGACAATAATACTCAATACTCAATAAACAGCACTTAGTTTCCTTTTTAGTATGCTATGTCTCTCTGTGTGCTCTGTTATAAACGATCTGTATCAGCAATTTATTTATTCCTAACCCATGACAGGTTTACAGAACACAAACGTAACAATAAACAAATATAAACTCTTCCATAACCAATTATTACAATTATATTGTAATACTAACAACATTAAGCAATATGATTATGTTGCTGTAATATCTCGCGCGGCCTCCACCAGCCCAGCGGAGTCGGCCGCCTCCCAGCCGCGATTGCGCAATCCATCGCGCGGGCGCCGCCGGCCGCATCTCAACCGTTAAATTTATCGAATTAATATACAAATTCATCAAACTAACACATATAACTAACGTATAACATTTTATGAACACAAACTGTGATGCCACATCACTCATCTTACCTGTAAAAACACATAAACAGAGATAGGAATTAGTTGTTTTCAACTGTTTATCAGTGACTGCCAGAGTGGCTTCTTCATATATAAATTAAGCTCTATGTCCTGCGGCTCACGATCGCCCTCTAGCGTCACCCGCCAGCGTCTACAGGTCTACGTGATGTTCAAGTTGGCATCATTGCACAATACTATATACAAATATATTTTGATATACATTTAACACAAGAACCATATTTTACAAATGACAACTAATAATATTAATGATAAGCAATACATACATAACTACTTGAGTTCATACCACTACATCAATATATATATACACATCTCGTCCGCTACACACGTAACATCCTCAGGCGAGAATCTCTCTCATTTAGTGCCGCGTGTTCACGCTGTAGATGTAGGCTATCTATTACTGACTTGCAGTGCAAGCTCTCCACCTCCTGTGAGGAGCTGCAGTCAGTCCAGTGCACCACTGAAACATCCTGCTGCTCGGCTGACTGGGAAAACCACATGAAATTTAACTATGACAAGGTTTTGAGAGGACTTTAAAGGGCAAAAGTGGAAAATATGTGAAAAAGCTCTCTCTCAAGTGTATTGATAAATCGTATGTTAGCACATTTCAACTTTAAAAGGCTAAATACGCAGATTTTATGTGATGCCATGAAAACATGCTGCCTATGATATTAGTAAGTAATTACAGTTAAAATTTTATATGTACATGGACGAGATGTCTTGGGAGTTCACTGGCATCAATTATAACCAACCACATTAATTATGAATATCATGAATTTATAATGAAATGAAGTGTTTTAACCAACTCCAGATATTCAGTTTGTAATTAATGAAATTATAATCTGTGCTGGGTCCAAAGGAATTCTCTTCATTACTGTAAAAGAGGAGCAAAAGTTTAATTTTATTTATTCCACGGCTCTCTGAAATGCTTGATTCCGAGGTCAGTTATGCTGCGTTCATGCCACTTTGTATTTACCGGAATCTTGAAATGACAACACGTGACGTTATATTCGGAGCTGTTCACGTCCTTTTGGTCCTTGGACTGGGAATTATGCGTTTCCGTGGCACCACTATCAACGCCTAAATGAATCTACAGTGGTCAGGTGGTACAGCGCGGCCAAAAATCCCAGTTTACAAGCTGTAACTACGATCTCTACGAGGACGTGAATGCTTTTTACAAGCTAGAATCTCATAACTACAGGAATTACGAGGCCGCATGAATGCACCTTTACTCTTTGTTAAGGACCGTTGTCAATAGCAATGCGGTATACTGACTACTCATCCCCGTGTCTGAGGCCGGTGCCTCTTGTATCACACAAGATTAAATGTCCATCTTGTTGCTATGATTTTTTTAGTTGCATTTCCACCGAAATTACCTGGAACAATTTGTCCCAAGGAACGTTTTCCCCCCAATCTGTTGCTGTCTGCATTTCCATCATGATCTAAAGTACCGTGAAGATTAGGCAAATTAGTCCGGTGATGTAGGACTGCGCACAATTTTCCAGTTCCCGCTGGAATTCGTTCTCCACATGTAAACTTAAAAAGACTGAACCTCGTCGTCGGTCCATCGGTCGTATTTTTTATACACCATTGTTGATTTGAATAGCAAACCACTCTTAGGGTGCGTTCACACAGAACGCGTTTTTCTATTCCAATGCGCTACTTTCCCATTGTTGTTCTATGTAAACGCGCTTGACGGACGTGCATGACCGTTACGCTCGCGTCTCGCGTCTTTTGCAGCACCTCACACATGAGCGCCGCGTTTTTAAGACGCCGTGTCGAGTTAAAAGAATTTCAACTTTTACACGCAGCGTAGCTCATCAATGTCAGTTCCAAAACAGTGGACCAATCAGAAGAACTTGGAGGCGGGGCAAGCGTTGCGAGTTGGCATGACAACTGTTTTATATAATGGCAACATGGCGGAGGAGGCGCTCATTATTATCTTATTTTCTTTTTTTTCCATGTCAAAACTTGTATCTGTAAATTCTGCAGTTTGCCTATTTATATTATTTACGTTATTGTCGTTATTGCATCACGTCTCAAAGGTGCATCTTGAGACTCTCGCGTTCTATGCTGCGCTTTTTTTAAAACCACTCCTGAGTGGTTTTTAGACGCAAAGACGTGTTCTGTGTGAAGGGCCCCTTAGTGCACGCACCGCAACACTTTTTAAAATGGTGGTTGAAATAAAATTCTGCATGGAGTCAACCAATCAAAATGCTGTGTGAACTCAACCAATCAGCATATTCAGCACCCAAGTCCCACTCCCTAAAGCTACTAAACTTTGAAAAAGTACTACCTCGTGAGCAGGGACTTTCTGAGGGGGAAATTTTTACCCGGAACTTCATTTAGACCCTGGTTGCTGTGGTGGAAACACACCGAGTACCACCCTAGTTCCTGAGGAAAGTTCCTGCAGTGGAAATGCAGCTTTTGTAAACTGTTATTGATTATAGGATAATAAACAGGTAAGATTTGTGTTTTATTCTCAAATCAATATTGCATGTCCCTGTCATTATTTCTTTTGTGAAAAACTGTTGTTAAGTGATATGACTGTGCATTATCCCTTAAATGTCCATCTTGTTTGAACTTGTTTAGGCTCAAATCTGCTTGCTAGGAACTGTTTACCTTCATGGTAACTTTGCATTTAACAAGCAATTAAAATATTTAAACTCAAATCAATATTTTGTGTCAAATTAAAATAAACCCTGGAAGTTAATTGTTCCTTACATATATAAAACAGCATAAAGTCTATAAAGGCTACTTGATGACAACAAAAAAAGTCTACAGTTTGCTGGGTAAAATAGCACAGAGACATACCCAGCCGTGACAGCTAAGTGCAATGTGTAATTTGAATAATTAAACATTACTTGGGGCTAACATGCTGAGCGCATCTCCTGCCTTGATGTGATCTCTCTGTGAGAGTGCCCCCCCTGGAGGAAGGAGTAGTATCATGAGAGTTTTATAGCCCCTAAAGCCACCAGAGAACCAGACAATGTCGTTTTCTAGTGAGCATGCAGCCTCATAATATGAGGAGACAAAAAGCCACATGAAACAATAATCTCAGTGGCTGAAAATAACTCTCTGCATGGATCCAGCAATGAGACTATTTGCGTATGAAGAGGCTTTTAATTTCATACAACGCTGCATGTTGTTGCACTCTCTTTTTAAGTAAAAGTGCCTCTTGTAACAGGTCACCAGCAGAAGGTTTGTGATGTTTTTAACATCACATGCTATTTCATGCATTCTGACTTATTTACACTGTTAAAGAGTTGGATTCTCATGCTAAACATGGCCAAAGTTTCAAAACATGAGTTGGACGTATGACAGAGTATTTCTGTGCCAAAAATACTCTTCCAAATCCTCATAAACTTTGCAGTCTTTTTTTCAAGTATGGGGCTGTGTGATGTCATAAAGGTCGGAATTCCATGTACGAGAACTTCTCCCGGAAGAGCGTGCGTGCACACGTCGACCAGAGCGAGAGAGCAAAAGCACGCCCATCAACGTGCGTTCGGCTTTACGGAAGTCGTCGGCAGTGCTGCACAGGTCACAGGACTTCACGAAATCAACAATGTCACCAAAGAAGTGTGTTTTTGGTTGTGAGGGAAAGATAGCCTTGCTTTCCAAAGAACCCAGTGTTAAGTGGAGCTGAGAGTTTTGTGCTCATGCATTACATTGATGTGCTCTCAATATTAGTTATTAAAATAACCATAGTAACTGATAGTTGCAGTCACTTTTTTATTGGTTAAAATGAATGGAGAATATCTCATGTTTTTCCATGGCTGCTCGAGCCCTCAGGATTGGCGGTTATGGCTTCATAAACAAGGTCCAGTTCTACGCTGAAAAGATGGAGCGGTCACAGCGATAATGTTCCCAGTCATGAGTCGGAACCGCAGGTGGTGAGTAAAACTGCTTCAAATGTATGTTTTGTTGGCAATAGGCGCCTAAGTGCATATAATGTAAACAACACAAATGTAGTGAATTCATAAATTCATTATTCATCATTCACTATAAGTTATATTCATTATAGTGATTCAAAAGTTATCCAGGGATAATGCGATGGTGTATTGTGTGTGTTTAAATACAGTTGTTTAGCTGACCATCGATAGCTTGCAGACGATCGCTACGCAAAAGCTACGCGGGCTCGTCACTCTTTAGGTCCGCTCACACGGCACACCTCCAGGCGCTCGGCTGTTTTTGGAAAGACTCGGTACAGCGTATGTATCTTTTATAAATATGATAAAACTAAAGACTTTTTGGAGATATGAAGGATGCACTACTACTCTATAGGTACTCAAGATTAACATGAGATTGGCAGAAACTGTGTGTGATACCCCCCCTTTAAATGTTGTCCATTGGTACAAATCTGCTTAGAGACTAAGCTAGATTCCCCATGGAGTCGGGCCTGATGTCCAGCATACTTAAACATGTATAATATAATATTTTTCTGATGTGTGACAATATTAATTTTCACTAGTGTTTTAAGATTAAAGGTGCCCAAGAATGCTTTTTCACAAGATGTAATATAAGTCTAAGGTGTCCCCTGAATGTGTCTGTGAAGTTTCAGCTCAAAGTACCCCATAGATTTTTTTTAATTAATTTTTTAACTGCCTATTTTGGGGCATCATTAACTATGCACTGATTTTTTTCAGCGCGCCGCCCCTTTAATTCGCATGCTCCCTGCCACACGAGCTCTCGATTATATTACAGCACATTTACAAAGTTCACACAGCTAATATAACCCTCAAATGGATCTTTACAAGATGTTCGTCATGCATGCTGTATGCATGCTTTGAATTATGTGAGTAAAGTATTTATTTTGATGTTTATATTTGATTCTCTATGAGTTTGAGGCTGTGCTCCGTGGCTAACGGCTAATGCTACACTGTTGGAGAGATTTATAAAGAATGAAGTTGTTTTTATGAATTATACAGACTGCAAGTGTTTAAAAATGAAAATAGCGACAGCTCTTGTCTCTGTGAATTCAGTAAGAAACGATGGTAACTTTAATCACATTTAACAGTACATTAACAACATGCTAACGAAACATTTAGAAAGACAATTTACAAATATCACTAAAAATATCATGCTATCATGGATCATGTCAGTTATTATTGCTCCATCTGCCATTTTCGCTGTTGTTCTTGCTTACCTAGTCTGTTGATTCACCTGTGCAGATCCAGACGTTACTGGCTGCCCTTGTCTAATGCCTTTCATAATGTTGGGAACATGGGCTGGCATATGCAAATATCGGGGTGTACACCCCGACTGTTACGTAACAGTCGGTGTTATGTTGAGATCCGCGTGTTTTCCGGAAGTCTTTTAAACAAATGAGATTTACATAAGAAAGAGAAAGCAATGGAGTTTGAAACTCAGCGTATGTCTTTTCCATGTACTAAACTCTTGTTATTCAACTATGCCAAGGTAAATTCAAATTTTGAATCTAGGGCACCTTTAAAGTTCCAACATTAAAGATGTCTTTACTGTAACATTCTGACCCCAAACTTTTGAACAGTATTTCAGGCAAAACATGAGATGATTAAAAAATACTTACCACCTGGTATAAGAGAAGCATCATTCTCACAGGATGTCTACTATCAATTTTAAATGGAAGTAAATTATAGCATATAACCGTAGAAATAAGACTTCTCAATATAATTGTTTAATAATGTTTTTTTTTTTGTTTGTTTGTTTGTTTTTTTTTAACCATAGATATAGAACAGCCTGCCAGTCATGTCTTGAGAAAGAATAAAATATCAGATCATCTTCTGTTCTCAAGCTGTGTAGTGTGAGGTACGCATCTCCTGGGGTACTGTAAATGCCTGAACAAACTCACAAGCTCAAGCAAAGGAAAGAAAGTAGCAAAGAATTGGTCTGTAAAAAAGCTCAGTGCAAGTGTGAAGAAAGCAAAGTTTCATCCCTCATTTGGAAATGAAAACATTGATCTGGAGAATGATGATGAACCTGACTGCAATCCTCTCAAGATCATCTGTGTTTCATAATGACTGCTATAACCTCTGTATCTCTGTATTTCCACTGTGTATGAATCATATCTGAGATGCGGCTTTATGGAGTTAATATTGTGCCATAATTAAACAAACAAATCCAGCATTTTGCAAACAAACACGATCTGCTTTGCAAAGGAAAACTCGACTCGCAAACAAACAGAAAGTGATGTGCAAATACAAAAGTCAGTTTGCGCGAAAACGCAGAGGAGTAACAAATATATGTATAGTTCTACAAATATAAATAAATGAGCCTACATCATATTTCACAAATAAATAGAAACCATCCTACAAATGGCATGTAACCTTTGAACAAATACCAAATCTAGTGCATACAAATGCACACCAGTCTGTTTTGATTCTAAGACACTTGCCTTTTTATGAGATCTCTTGGCTTGATTTTCTCACAAATGTGTGCAGGCAGATTTTCTCACAAATGCATTTGAGCAACTTCCTCTTCCAAAACAGCAGATGGCGCTTTGCTATGGGTCAATTTACGCTAGTCTCCCGAGAGAAGCCCCGAAACATGCATTTAAAATAATAATAACAAACTTTGTTTTATAGCGCCTTTAAAAGTTGCATCTCAAAACGCTTTACAAGAACATACAAATAAAATAAAATGGAATAGGGGAAATAAAAGATGGATGATTTCAAGACATAGGCCTATATAGTTATATATAAAACAAAATAATCACGTATAGAAAATAAGTTTACAAGGAGTTTACAGCTGATGAAAATGAGTGGTGAACAGGTGAGTTGGGCGTTTCTCAATACCAAGTACGTAAGATTTGGTAATTCTACATTATCTGCAAAATGCAACAGCAGCAATCTTGATAGCATCTCTCGGCTCGCTCTGGCTACTCCGGTTATCTCTGTATGTATAACCGCCAGCAACATGTTATACAAAACATGTTATAAAACACCAATCTGCCTCTTTTAATTTTCATTTAAACATATCAATAATAGCCACACAAATTTGGTTCAGACAATGCTTACATGGATTATCTTCACTGCATGTACAGTACCGGCTAACAGTTTTTTTTTTTTTTTTTTTTTTTTTATGTTTTTGAAGTTTATTCGTGTGATCAAAGCTGAATTTTCAACATCATTACTCCAGGCTTCAGTGTCACATGATCCTTCAGAAATCATCATACTCACCTGCTCACCACTAATTTTCATCAGCTGAAAACTTCTTGTAAACTTTTTTTTTCAGGCTAGCCTATATGTAATTATATGGAGAGAGAGCCTATATATGTCTTGAAATGTGTTTTGATGCATGTTTCTATCTTTTATTTCCCCTATTTCATTGTATTTGTATGTTCTTATAAAGCGCTTTGAGGTGCAACTTTTAAAGGCACTATAAAACAACGTTTATTATTATTATTTTAAACGCATGTTTCGGGGCTTCTCTCAGGAGACTAGTGTAAATTGACCCATAGCAAAGTGCCATCTGCTGTTTTGGAAGAGGAAGTTGCTCAAATGCATTTGTGAGAAAATCTGCCTGCACACATTTGTGAGAAAATCAAGCAGAAAGATCTCATAAAAAGGCAAATGTCTTACAATCGTAACAGACAGGTGTGCGTTTGTATGCACTAGATTTGGTATTTGTTCAAAGATTACATGCCATTTGTAGGATGGTTTCTATTTATTTGTGAAATATGATGTAGGCTCATTTATTTATATTTGTAAAATACATTTATTTGTTACTCTTCTGTGCTTTCGCTCAAACTTACCTTTGTCTTTGCACATCACTTTCTGTTTGTTTGCGAGTCGAGTTTTCCTTTGCAAAGCAGAACGTGTTTGTTTGCAAAATGCTGGATTTGTTTGTTTAATTATGGCACAATATTAACTCCATATGGGTTGCTCTTCTGGATTTCTGCTTCCATTAGTCACTGCCTGTCTTCCATTAAGATAAGCGTAATGTTCAAAATGGAATAGTTGCATACTGCACAGTATGGAATGAGTCTTAGAAAAGAAAGAAAGACAAAATGTGGGTTACATTTTATTTCAACTGTCCACTTTAGACATTCTTCTAACTTCTAACATGTCAATTTACTCTTGTTAGACTATTAGTAGACTGTTAGGTTAGGGTTTGGGTTAGTGTTATAAGTTGATGTAGTTGCAAAGTTACTTAACAGAATGTCTGTTGGGAGACCAGTATTATTAAGCAGACAGTCTACTAATATTCTAATGATTTTTTTTATTAGAGATTTTTTTTTTTTTTTTTTGGAAAGTGTTAAATTGAACCAAACCCATATCTGCAAGTTTCTAGAAGACATGGGCAATCATAAATCAAGTATTTCTGAGGCACAATAAACTGCTTCTTAACAAGATGGTTAAAGTACTGAGATAATGCTTGAGATCTCTCAGGACTTGTTTCTATCATCCAAAGAGGATATAAATGACTGTGCATCGTTTAATCAGATTTCACTGGAGCAACAAAAAGTGAAATGGATCCACACTCTACACATGCAGTGCATTTACAACATCAATTTGCATAGCATTTATAGTAAGAATCTTTTTGTCTATATATATAATATCTATAGAGCATCAGTGTTCTTGTCCTTGGTTACTATGGAAAATGGTTGTTCACTCAAAACTACAAATTTGTCCCTTTTTTATATTCCTTCAACATAATATTTATCTAAAACACAATATTTATCTACATCACCAAACCAAACCTATGCTTTTGTGATTAAAGCTGTAATGTTTTAATATGTTGAATTAGTATTCACAATGTCGTTAATTTTCTTTAATCTCAGCATTGCTATTAAGGAAAGTAACTTAATTTAATTTAAATATTTTTCAAAAGACTTTTGAATTAGTACTTCTTCATGCATGTTGACTAGAACACAAGAAGAAACTGGCCCTCAAACAAGTAAAAATATGGACTATTATTCACAGAATGGTCACACGCTGGAGGAACTTGTAGAGGATATCCTTGAGCTCTACAATGAGCTGCGCTGAGATGATGAATCCCCTTAAACATCTTTTCTGGAGCAGAATGGATGACCTTCTGGGACAGATGCTGCTGGTGAATGAGGGTCACTGTCCCTTCATTGAGTTAATGGAGCATCCACTGTGGGTTTGTGGATCTTCTCTCACTGTGGGAGTCATGGAAGACAATATCATCAGCTCTGACTTCCCAGGACCTTCAACACCTTCAGCAGCCATCTCTATACCTGCTCCTGATAGGTCACATCATCCCAGCCTGGAGGGCCCGGACAACCAGAGAGATTCTCCGCTGCGGACCATAAGACAACGCACATGCCCAGCACGTTCAGCACCCCACAAGCTAGAGCATCCTGAAGCCAAAGCCTACTGTGAGATCCCCCCAGGAGTCAGCGCCATTAGAGCAGTCCACCCTAGAGCCAGAATGGGGGAACTAACTCATTGACCTGGGGAACATGGAGCCAGTCCCCACCTAATGCCCCACCCTCGAACTCTCTGCCCATCAACCTGTCCCTGAAATCTTTCTGGATGATCCAGTCCTGTCTGATATCATGCCTGCCTCGTTGTTCCCGTTCTCTCCACTGGCTCCATCCACTCCTCGGCTCCTCGGCTCCGCCCTCATCACTGGTTTCCTCCAGCTCTCCGGCTCTGCCTCAGGCTTCTCCATCACCAGCTCGGCTCTCTGAGGGGATCCCCTGGCTGCACCACGAGCCTCCAAGTCTATTTCTTCACCTCTACCTGTCAGCCCTTTGGCTCTGCCTTGGTCATCACTCAGGCTCAACCGGGCTCCCTCATCCCTCCAGCTCAATCTAGGTCCAACGTCACCCTGGTTCCATAGTGGATTTCTCCACCCCTTCGGCTCCACCGGATTCCTCCTTTTACTTCCTGGTTCTGCCTTGGTCCTCGCTCCTTCTTCCATGCACCCTCTTCCTCGTCTCGTTCTGCCAGGCCCCCACCTCGGTCACTTGAGCTGTCCTCCAGGCCTTCGATGTCGACCTGGGCAGTTGTCCTCACAGTTAAGCTTGGGTCTCCACCTTGTCCTACTCGGCTGTCAGTCGTCCCCAGGAAGTCCATCAGGGCTCACTTTGGCTTCTCCCTTCATCGGCCCCATGAGGTGCCGAACCTGCTCATCCAGCTCCCTGTCCATCGCCAGCTCCTCGTCCACCTCCAAGACCCTCACCATCCCTCCACTTTTGGACTTTACTTTATCGTGCGGGGTTAAGCCTTGTGGGAAGGGGGGCTAATGTCAGGGTTATGTTAAATTTCATTGTGTATTCATTTATGTGCCTATGTTTTGTGTTTCCTTGCAGTATAGTCTTGTTAATCCCCTTGTTAGTTTTCTTAGTTTATGATTAATAGCACCTGTGTCTCATTTAGTTCCCTTGTTTGCTTCTGTGTATATATACTTTGTGTTTTGTTATCGTCTTTACTCTGAGTGTTTATGCTATTTTGTATTCCTGTGTATTCTCCTGTGACCTCCTGAGTTCTGGTTTTATTATTAAAGACTTTTGAATTAGTACTTCATGTGTGTTGACTAGAACACACCAAGAATGTAACATATGTGACCTGTGCTGGCAAAATGATTCAGAATGTGCACGGGCTAATTACGAGCTACAAGGAAACAAGTCAAAAATGTTGATTTTGGTTGAATTTGAGGTTTTCACAAAAATAAGTTCATTAAGCCCTCGTCTAGCAATCCTAATGCTCCAAATAACAATTAAACATCTAAAAGTATCTTTAAAGGAGTACCTTTCATTTGTCCATGAAAAATGCAATTTTTCTCTGCTCACTTCACCAATCGTGCTTCCCTCAGCACAAGTATGGTATTGTTTTAAAGCACAGCATTCCAACTTTGTCAATATTCATAGTAAATTTCTGATGGAACAAGTCTGAAACAATGAAATGTGATTTTCAAACTCACGCTGATGTAAATAAATCGATCTTACTCACGCTGACTGACAGACCCGAAGTGTGCAAACCCGATATAAACAAACAGAATTACAGTACTTCAAAATATTGAAGTAAATAAAACTTTAACTCGATTTTTATAATATATATAAAACAATTAGCTAAATTCATGGCAAATTCATAAATAAAGTTGATATTTTAACATGTATTTCTCTACTATATACCATAAGTATTAGGTATTGGTAATGGCAAATTCCATTAACAAACATTATTACACTATGAAAGTGTTTAACAATCCCACAACACTAAAAGCTGTTAGTATAAAGAACCCAGAAGTGTGGTTTCTTTTTATGTAATCTCTCCTTAATTTCATCTACAGCATTAAAGGGATGACCTATAATTTTTGCTCCTTTTCTTTCTGTTTTCCATCTAACAAGAAATGAAAGAGGGGAAAGAGCCAAGTGGCCAAGTGCTGCAGGTGTCTGACTCATGGTTGATGGGAAGTTTGCTCATGACTCACGGTGGATGGAATTTACCTCAGAGGCTTCACGGCTGTAAAAACAACAGAGAAGTTCATCAGATGGCCAGGGGGATTATCAGCAACAGCCAGTACAAAACTGCTCTGCAGGACAGGTCACTGTTATAATCAACAGACATTAAAACTCCTGTCTACTCCCACTCCATTCCTGAATCTCCTCAATTTATTCTGGAATTACTACTGGGGGGAAAGCGGAGTGATTTTCTCTCTACTTAAATAGAGTTTGGACAGCTCAGGATTTAATAGAATGTGTGTGTGTGTGTGTGTGTGTGTGTGTGTGTGTGTGTGTGTGTGTGTGTGTGTGTGTGTGTGTGTGTTTGTTTGATTCCCAAACCATGACAGCTGTGCATTGTCCACTCTAGCCAGGTGGAAGGATAATTTGCCATTCTGGCAGGTGCTGTCATTTGTTTGCTTGCAATCAGAGATCTGAGGTATCATTTGAGTGCTACAGGGCTTGTTTCCAGGGCTGTGGTCAAACAACAGAGGGTCATGACCCTGTGGTCACAGACCGCTCTGTTAGGATCAGGGGTACAGAACCCTTAGAGGAGCTATGAGATAAGTGCCTTGCTGAAAGCTACATCAGCAGTGGAAACACAGTGTTGCATGGCTCAGCATAACTCATAAACTTGAACACCCTGCCAATTTCTGATGTAGAGTCCTTCTGTAATCCATATGCTTCTTAAAGCACTACCCAGAAGTCACTGCACATGCCGGAATTTAAACATTTGATGGCAGATTCACTATGTAATCACTATGAAAAGATCATTTTTTTCCCCCATATATATATAATAATATATATATATAAAAAAAATATATATATATATATATATATATTTGCAAAATGACTAAAATACACACATTCTTCGATGAGCATTTTTAATTTTTTGTTTAAAAAAAAAAATGTGTGTGTGTGTGGGGGGGGGGGGGGGGGGGGCATAAGTTAAAAAAAGAATCAAATTATTAAAAAGAAACCTTTTTAAGTTTGGAATAATTTTTTATTATTATTTCTTGGACAATATTTATGTATAGTATAGTATACAGTGTACGTAGATGTATAGAAAATATGTTCTTACATTTTACTTGACTGTTACACCACATGAGTCATTGAACTTGAAAACTTTCCTGAAAATGGTATTAAGGTTTCTCAAAACCACATGAAACCAGCATGAATGAAACTAAAATTATTTTTCATTTACTTTATTGTGGGCACATTTTTATGTCATTGACCCATTCACTAACCCTTCAATTGTAATCTATTACCACGAACTAAACGTACCAAATACAGAGACACTCAGAAATCCATTCAAAAATAAGAAAAGTGCAAAATTGAAGCAATTTACTAGTAGACGGCCATTTTCTTTGAACTGTTAACTATGACAGACAACTAATTTCTAAGCTTTTCAAGATATTCAAATGCACCAACAGTTTGACCTTGTTGTATTAATGTACTAACATTTGTAAAGAGCACCAGACTGCTTCAAGTCTTTCAAAAGATTGAACGTCTATAGAGTTAGAGGTACTGTAACCTTCAGTCACCGAAGCTTTTGTACCAGCTCAAAGTACAATTCTGGGGACATAATTGTATTGTGTGAATAGAGAGAGTGACAAGCTACAGGACGACACGAGAAAATGACAATGACATTTAAAATATCCGCATTCTTGTGTCCAGCTGCCTCTTATCCACTGGCATGGCCTCCGCAACATCTTCATTTATTCAGCAAATGGCCGTTCATATGTACACTGCTGATCAGACCAGAACCGAATTATTTAAACCCAACATAAAATATTTTAAAGATAATTTCAGTAGGGAAATCATTCAATACACAACAATTAAAGTAGTCACTAACTGGATGGATGGATGGATGGATGGATGGATGGATGGATGGATGGATGGATTCCCATTAAGAGACAGACAAACATATTTCAAAACAATCCAGTGTGGGTTTTATAAGTACCTCACAAAGTACCCTCTTGTGAAGTAAAACCTTCCGGTCTGAATGTTCGCAACACTAAATGCAACTGACAGTAGAGAGTTGATTAGTATCACCAATTAGTAAATTGCAGAGCCGTGGTGGACAGGCACTTCTTCAAAACCACCAGTTTTGCTGCTGTAGCACAAATGTGAGGGCTCGATTTTGGGTTATGTTGCTTTTGGACTGAAATGAATAGACTCCACAAATAATGGAAATGACTCAGAAGGAAGGGAAATGACATTTCATTGGGTCTGCAGATTTTCGATTTTAATGTGTGCACTCACAAAAAGCCAAGACAAATGGCATGTTTTAAATTTTTAGTTACTTGTCAGGGTGTTTCTACAGATCTAAAGTTACAACACTACTAACCTGGGGCAGTAAACAAGAGAGTCTCGGGTGGAATAATGGACTCTGAGCGGTCAAGTCATTAAAGGTTAAGAACTTCATGAGAGTATGGTGCATTTCCTAAAATTGCAGACTTACTGAAATGTTAAGCCCTGCAATGGTGGCCATTAATAATATTTGTTTATTGTTTTATGATTGGACAGCACATAAACCCACCCCGTACAGTTCTGCCACCGCAGCAGAAAACATTTTTTAGAGGAGATGACGGTACAGCTGTGTATAACTACGTCTCTCCTCAGCAATTTACTAAATGGCCTTTGCATTGAGCTCCTGTCAAATGTATTGGCAATAAGAATTCTGAACTTGATCATTTTTATTTAATGCTCCTGTGCGAGATCTGAAATTTACAATATACCAGTCATTCAGAACTTGACATCACGAGGGTGTAGACAAGATAGATTATTTATATAATGAAAGTGAGAGAGAGAAAGAAAGAATGTTTTTGTAAGAAGGCTAAAATCACTGTCCATGCTGTAGCCTAATGGAACCAACGGTCTAGTTTTATTTGTGATGGCATTTGTGAACTCCACTATAGATAATCCTCATTCAAAGCAGATCCAAACTACCCTCTCCAAATTAATTCAAGAAACTTTTCTGACCTTTCTCTCTGAGTTTATTACTCACTCAGAATGCAGTCTAGATATCTGATAAAGTTCCATGCATAGGTGGGGCACAAGACCATAGACCAAAATCAAGACTCCCTGCTTAATTTTAAGTAGAAGTTTTGGTAACACTTTACAATAAGGTTCATTTTTTAACAATAGTTAATGCATTAAAGGGAATGAACATCATTTTTGGGTGAACTAACCCTTTAACTATCATGAACTAACCATGAACAATACATTTGTTACTGTATTTGTTTATCTTTGTTAACGTTAGTTAATAAAAATACAGCAGTTCATTGTTTGTTCATGTTAGTCCAAAGTGCTCTAACTAATATTAACAAATACAGCTCTTGATTGTAATAATGTATTAGTAAATGTAATTAACAATAACAAAGATGAATACATGCTTTAGAAGTGCAGTTCATTATTTACGGAAGAGGATTAGGGCCAAGTAATAATAAAAAAAATAAAACCATCTCGAGATTAAAGTTGTTAAATTTCGAGAAAAAACTTGTTAAATTTCGAGAAAAAAGTCTAAATAAAATGTTGAGAATAAACTCGTTAAATTACGAGAAAAAAACTTGTTAAATTTCAAGAAAAAAGTCGAGATAAAATGTTGAGAATAAGCTTCTTAAATTTCGATAAAAAAGTCGAGATAAAATGTTATAAAGTCATTAAATTATAAATGTTATAAAGTCATTAAATTACGAGAACAAACTCGTTAAATTATGAGAAAAATGTCATTAAATTTCGAGAAAAAAGTCGAGATAAAATGTTGAGAATAAACTCATAATTTAATGAGTTTATTCTCAACATTTTATCTCGACTTTTTTCTCGAAATTTAACGAGTTTTTTTTCTCGTAATTTAACGAGTTTATTCTCAACATTTTATCTCGACTTTTTTCTCGAAATTTAACAAGTTTTTTTTCTCGTAATTTAACGAGTTTATTCTCAACATTTTATCTCAACTTTTTTCTCGAAATTTAACATTTTTCTCATAATTTAACGAATTTGTTCTCGTAATTTAACAACTTTTTTCTCGTAATTGAATGACTTTATTCTCTTGACCGCATTACAGTTCAATATCACTTCGCCAAACAATTTCAGTTATTTCAATAGGTCCTTACAGCCTACAACCACAAAAGGAAAAAAACCCACAACGACACAGACCAAACAAATAATCTGCGTTAATAACTGTATCAACAGTATTATTCTGCTATCAAGACTCAAGCCTCCGTTACTAGTTCTGAAATGACGTTGTGGAATTAGCAATGGAGGCTTGGGATGAGATGCGTAAGAAATTAGTCCCACACACAAGAGTGTTTTAAGGATAAAAACCTGACAAATGTCTTGAAATTGGTGTTAATTTCGTCACCTATTTTTAATTTAGTCTTAGTCTTAGTCTTGTGCCAAATGTCCTTGTTAGTTTTAGTCATATTTAGTCATTCACATATCTTTTTTTTTTAGTCAAGTCGACTAAATGTCTTGTCATTTTAGTCTAGTTTTAGTCAAAAGAAAACTCAAGGTATCTTAGTCAAGTTTTAGTCGACTAAAAGTCTTTTAATTTTAGTCTAGTTTTAGTCAAAAAATTGTAGTCTTTTTTTTTTAAAATAACACATTATTACTGAGATTATTACTGATAAACATTTCAGTAAAAAAAGTGTTTCACATATCTCAAACATTGTTAAATGTCATAATTACCTGACAAAATACACTTGTTGAAAGATTTTTGTTGAATGCAAATGTTAAACATGTCTTGTTTTCAATTTCTGATTTAGGAGACACATTCACAAATGATTAACCTGTTCTGAAGAGTATTTTATTTTAACCAACACAATTCAAAAGCTAGCATGTCGTCGTCGCTCGTGTTCGCTTTGGGTGTTGTGTGTTCAGCAGTTTCGTGTTGCAGCCACAGGCGTATGAGACCTGTAAAGCCTCGTTTACACTGCACGCGTGTGCGGCTCTAGTCAATGCTTGTGTTTACACCAGCCGCGCCGCGGTGCGTTTGAGAAGCGTCCCAGAAGCGACTCGATGTGCCGCTTCGCTAAAGATATGCGCCTCGCCTCCAAGACGCGCAGCTCAAATACAAAATAAAGTCAAAATAATCACCCTGTGTAAACTTCTGCTCATATTTTACATCACTAGAAATTGACGACAAGAAATTCTAAGTTGAAAAACTTGAAATTTCTTTGTTTGAGTTGACATCGCGCAGAGGACGGAACAACACCTTGCCGGAGCCGTAACGAGCCGCACACGCATGCAGTGTAAACAAGGCTTCAACGAGGCCTGTGTGTTCACACCGCCGGCGGCGAGAGCGTCAAAGTGATTCATTTTCAATGGCGGCGAGCTCCGGCGAGAGCGGTGCGTCTTGGACGGTGAGAGCGTCGAGGAGAGTTGAAATCAGGTTAACTTTATGGTAATGAGCTATGACGCAATTCGGTGGCAACCAATTGGAATCTAGAGGTCCTTGCTTGAGAGGCTTCCGATTGGTTGACGCGACTTGTCATTTACTTTGACCCTCCCGTCGGCGGCGGTTTGAACGAACAGTACAGCGTTGTTGGCAGGGCGGCCAAGGCGACTGTTGACGCTCTCGTCGGCGGCGGTGTGAACGCACGGTTACTTGAGCAACAGCGCGAAGCCGCGAACTCGTTCTGAATATTTTAAAGCCGTAACAGCTGATGAAAAAGCAGAGACGATTGTAGACGAAAATGAAGAGAGATTTTATCTTACTTTTTATTTTATACAAAACATTTTCGTCTCATCTTTTTTCGTCAACAATAATGCATGTTAATTTAGTCTTAGTCAGCGTTTTTGGACAGTGGTGCAGTCTTGTCATCGTCTCGTCTTAGTCATGAAAAAAAGGTCGTTGACGAACATATTTCGTCTCGTCTCGTCTCGTCTCGTCTGACGAGATTAACACTACTTGAAATACAACATTGGAACAGTATTTTAAGGTGTGGTAACCATAGTATAAGCAGAATAATTGATTCTGGGCCATTGAATTCTTAGAGAATAATGCACACCTGTGGTGTAACGGGTGGCCACATTACCACCTCGGGTGTGGTACATATATTTTTCCGAATAAAAGATATTTGTTTTTTTATATTAATGTTTAATAATAAATATTATTACATTTTGGGGAGTTGCACAACAACATATTACATCCTGGCATGAACTATATCCTTTCCTTTGTATAAAAGCTCCAATTTTCCAATTAAGCATTACTGACCTTGCAACAATGTCATGAGTGTCGCACCACGCTATTTGATTAGGCTTTTTTTTTTTCCCAACCATTATGCAGTGAAGGCAAATCCAATTGAAAGAAAACCAGTGTTAGACCATCCTGAGTCTACCCAAATAGTAGTTCTTCACAGATTGATCCAAAGGTTTGTATTAGCCAGTGCTGAGCTGATGCATAATAAATGGCTCAGTTGAATAAGTGAAAACGTTGCAGCAGCATCAGCTCAAGAATGGTGCAGAGCGGACATGCGGCTGTTTCACCTCTCAAACAGAGTCTTCTCAAATTAAACTAATTAAAATTAAAAAAAGAAAAAGAAACCCCCTTATCGTACATCTTAATGTTACACTCCCCTCAAGGTTAGTCATTCGTCAGTTGTTCATTGCCTCATGGCTGTGAGGTTGAAAGGTATTTTTAAAATACTATTGGAGTTTGATATTGGTTGTGATTTATGTAAGCACTAGGCGAAATAACTATTTCTTACCGTCTCGTAAAAATATTTGAAAACGGCAGAAGAACTTCTAAAGAAGTACAACATATCACAGTTGAGCATGCAGTGATTGAATCTCTTATGGAAAAACAGCATGAAAAAGTGTGATAACCCAAAGGCACCTAGACAAATATGAAGGGATGATTGAAGAAGTTTGAAGAAGAGTTTCTCCTGGTAATAAATAAATAAATAAATAAAATAAGCCTGGGAAAACTCCTGATAATGAAATTCAACAAATCTGTGCCTGATTTCATCCCTGATCAGGCCCTCCTGCAAGAGCCTGTAATTGGATTGGAGAAGAGGGGCAGAATTCTGATTAATGAGAGGAATGTAGGTGTATGTGCACTCACAGAGGAGAGGAAAACTTCACTGAGGGGGGAGGTGGTAATGAGGAAGTAGCCCAGCCACATCCACCTTATCTTACTGACGGTGCACTAAAATAGCATTTAACCCTAGTCTTGTGAATGTTTAATGAACAAATTAAGACCTGGAGCTATACTTAGACTGGTTTGTTAACTAATCTCATCATCATAACTGCTGTCATTCCAGCTTATTAGTAATGGATTAATATGGATCTGTCGCTAAACTATATTTTTTAAGGTTGGGGGAGGGGGTGATGACAAAAATATTACAGCTTTTAACTGATTAGAAATGCACACAAATTAATGAAATGATATGCTGATTCTTTAATTAATTAAATTCTGAATACAGTTAATCAGAATCAATCAATTGATTTTTTTTTTTTAAATCCCCCAAAATTAAGAGACTTAAAAAGATTGCACACTAGCATTCAAAAGTTTTGGGACGGTAATCAAGCAGTTGACAGTAGCCCTTGACTACCACAGTATTTTGCTCCTGCTATGGAGGTCAGTGGCTTCTGTCAACTGTTTGATTACTGACATTCTGTAAAATATCTTCCTTTGTGTTCAACAGAAGAATGAAACTCTTACAGGTCTGGAACAACTTGAGGGTAAGCAAGTGATGACAAAATTTTGGGCTATTAGATAGTATTAACTATATTAGGGTCCACAACACCACACTAAGCACACAGTATGTTATCTGCAGCTTTAATTGCACAAACTGTTTAAAGAAGGATATTCTGATTGGCTGTCAATGTTTTTATCATTCATCAGCTTGAAAAAATAATTCTGAAAGTGAATTCAACTATATTTCTCTGTGCCGTTATCATTATAGTTGTGGTGTGGACTCTATTCTTTTCTCCTATCCTATTATTTTATATTCAGAACAATTTTAGAACTACAGTATATACACTGATCAGGCATAACATTATGAGCACTGACAGGTGAAGCGAATAACACTCTTCAACGGCACCTGTTAGTGGGTGGGATATATTAGGCAGCAAGTGAACATTTTGTCCTCAAAGTTGATGTCTTAGAAGCAGGAGAAATGGACAAGCATGAGAATTTGGGCCAGATTGTGATGGCTAGATGACTGGGTCAGAGCATCTCCAACACTGCAGCTCTTGTGGAGTGTTCCTGGTCTGCAGTGGTCAGTATCTATCAAAAGTGCTCCAAGGAAGGAACAGTGGTGAACCAGCGACAGGGTCATGGGCGGCCAAGGCTCATTGATGCAGGTGGGGAGCGAAGGCTGGCACGTGTGGTCCGATCACGTGGATGGCCATGTGCGTGTGTCGCTTACCTGGGGAACACATGGCACCAGGACGCTTTGGGCAATGTTCTGCTGGGAAACCTTGGGTCCTGCCATCCATGTGGATTTTACTTTGACACGTACCACCTACTTAAGCATTGATGTAGACCATGTGCACCCTTTCATGGAAACGGTATTCCCTGGTGGCCCTTGTCTCTTTTAGCAGGATAATGCTCCCTGCCACAAAGCAAAAATGATTCAGGAATGGTTTGAGGAGCACAACAACATTTGAGGTGCTTCCAAATTCCCCAGATCTCAATCCAATCGAGCAAGTCCGATCCATGGAGGCCCCACCTCCCAACTTACAGAACTTAAAGGATCTGCTGCTAACATCTTGGTGCCAGATACCACAGCACACCTTCAGGGGTCTAGTGGAGTCCATGCCTTGATGGGTCAGGGCTGTTTTGGCAGCAAAATTATTAGGAAAGTGGTTATAAAGTTATGCCTGATTGGTGTATTTATCATAGTTGTAGTCTTTGGTGTGAATGGGCCTAGGTGTTAATACTTGTCCTGATAACAATGATGACTTCGATCATCAAAATAATTGAAGCTAAATTAAAGCTATTCAATATCTCCACAATGTTTGGTTACACAATCAGTTTCTATAAATGCTCTTGTATATCCAACAGAACTGTCTTATCTGTCTTATCAGAGCCATGTCACTGCTACTCTCATGTCCAATAACCCTCTTGTGCCACAACAGATGAATCCCAGTTCGAGAACTGTACATCAGAGTCAGGGCCTGTCAGATATTGATTGCAGATTATTGAAGCCCAATAGGCTCCCCAAACTACACCAGAGAGAATTGGAGCCTAAAGATTCATTTATTTTTCTTGTCAGTTTGGCAAGAGGAAACAAGTTTTATGAAGCCTGACATGTTGCACTACAGAAAACACTTTATTGGTTGACAACAGCTCACGTCTTGTCAAAAATCCAAGTGCCAAAACCTACTTTGATTACATTGTGCGACAGCAGAACGAACAAGACAAGAAACCCCACCACAGTGTATTTTTAGACAGGCTAACCGTACAAAATTCATGAGGTACATCACAGCTGAACAACCCACTGTTGACATTTTTCTCTTTAGCTTGTCATAAATTTCTGTCAGTCAACATTCAAAAATGTTTGACAAATAGCAAAATAAACTCACAGGTAATTAATGCTGAATTCTTAACAGTGCACAATGAAATACTGTTCGATGGTTGATGTGTCTGAAAATAAATTAAATTAAAAAATTGTTCAGCTAGGATTTTACTTTAAGCAAAGACAGTCTAGCCACCAATCCAATCTCTTCTGTCCTATTTGTAACAGCAAATATTCTGTTGAACATTCATTGTTTAGGTCAGTACCATTACCTTCTGGAAATACTTTTGAGATTAGAGTCTTTAGTGCTCGCTTTACAAAAAAGAGTTGGATGGGAAATAAAGTGCTATTTAATCCACACTTAAACATACCAATCCATCACAACACTATTTTCAGCCCACACCCAGACAATCAGACATGAGGTCACACACACACACACACACACACACACACACACACACACACACACACACACACACACACACACACACACACACACACACAGTAATCCCAGACAGACAGTGTTGAGGAAGGCTTTGATAAAGGTAAACTGGAAAGCAGAGATAAAGGAACAGCAGGAGCTAAAGTCCACAGTAAAGCTTGTTCTAACAAAACACAGACGTCCATGGGAAGATGAAAAAAGGCACTGAAGAAAAAAAAATAAATTCCTAAGACAGTTTTACTGTACGCTATCAAATGTTGCTGTTTTGATAGATTTTAGTGTTTTTAGTGATAATATAATATAATATAATATAATATAATATAATATAATATAGCAGCAGGCTAAATAGGGCCACCTCCAGCTCTTCTTGGGGGATCCCAAGGCGTTCCCAGGCCAGTCAGGCGATATAATCCCTCTAGTGTTCCCTAGGGTCTCTTCCCAGTTGGACATACCCGGATTGCCTCCACCGGAAGGCGTCCGAGAGGAATACAGACCAGCTGCCTAAACCACCTCAAATGGCTCCTTTAAATGAAAAGGAGCAGCGGCTCTACTCCAAGTCCCTCCCTAATATCAGGGATTTGCACCCTGTTTCTTAGGCTGTGTGTCCACCAAAGCATTTTTAGCCAGCTGAAAATGACAGGCGCTCTGCTGAAAACACCTAGCTGTGAGCGCTTTGGCAGCGTAACTTTTTTTTCCAGTTGAGATGCTTTGTTTGCTATGATACGTAATATCCGTGGAAGTGTTACTAATATCTTATTTCACAGATAGTTTGTTTCTGTAATAAAAATGTTTATACGATGTAAAGTATTTGCTCTGGCTCTTGTTTTAAATTATTTTGTAACGTTAGCTTGTTGTTGTCATCTGTTGACGTTGTACAAGCAGAATGTAGTGGTTGGTGGGTGTTGTATTTGTCCCGCCCCTCCTCCACTGTGATTGGATGGAAAGTGACAGTAATGACTGCCGCCTTTTACCCAAAGTTAAACATTCTTCAACACAACGCTTCAGCGTGAAATAGCTACTCAGCGCCTCGTTACGCTCCTGGTGTTTTAAAGGGGACCTATTATGCTCCCTTTTACAAGATGTAAAATAAGTCTCAGATGTCCCCAGAGTGTGTATGTGAAGTTTTAGCTCAAAATATCCCACATATAATTTTTTATAGCATGTTAAAATTGGCACTTTTGGGGGGTGAGCAAAAACACGCCGATTCAGTGTGTGCCCTTTAAATGCAAATGAGCAGCTGTGCTCGGCCTAAGAGGGCGGAGCTTCAAGAGCTCGTTCTCCCTAGTCTAAGGTTCTCCCCTGTCAGGATTCAGTCAGGACGCACTATAATGTCAGAAACTGTGAATACATGCTGCATGGAGATAGAACAGGTATAGTTTAGTTAAATTACAGTTATAACTTATATTGTCTTCTTGTTTTTATCCACTATATTAGTACAAGCCTGTTTACAGATGAGTTTTATAACATTTATTGTACTTCACACAAAATATGAAGCATCTGTTTTCACTCTAAAAAAATCACTTTAAGAACTTAATAAGACACAGTGCAAGTGTGCATTAAAATATTATCCATAAACTCTCTCTCTCCATTGTATTCTCATCAACATACATAGAAAAGTACACAGAAACACTTGTTACAACTAACAGTAAACAAATTTATGAAGACCTTATGCCTTTTCGGGTGGTGCTTAACAAACTGGTAAACTTTATATCCGTAAATCAACTCTGATGAACTGTAATAAAGTGCTCTCACCTTCATTACTGCTGTATCCAGTATCACTCTGGAGACTGTAAGCTGGATCACAAACAGTTTGTACTGATCTATCCTTGAGTAACAATTTTTTAGCACAACCTCTGTTTTGTATTGTCCCTTTGTATTGACATTCGTTCACAAAGCAGTCCGGTGTGAAATGATTTGTGCAGACATAAATGAATTTCAGTAGATTTGAGGGAGCATTTTCTTCGAAAACAAAATTAATCCACCTCATCTTCAGCATCTTAGATTTCAGGATTAAATGGAGAGAGCTATGTGGATTAATCCATCCAGCTACAGAACACCTAAAACGTTTGAGAGAATTTCTCATCAGTGCAGCAATGGCGGACTGTGTACAACTGGCTGTGAACTCGCTCAGGGCGGCTCTATGTTAAAACGGCAGTGTCTGTCAACATTCTTGGGTGGGGCCTGTGGCTAATGTGACATCACATTGCCAGGAACCAGCAAACCGCTTGTTCTGAGACACTGCTTATGATTTATGGGGATTAAAAAGAAGGAGTGGCTGGATTTTTATCATTATAGTGTGGTTGTGTACACACACTGCCAACACATATTTATGTCCAAACACCATGAAAAAGTGAATTTTGCATAATAGGTCCCCTTTAAAAATGTGGCATAGGTGAGTTTTGGAATACAGATCAACTGGTAAATCAAGCACTTCAGGCGAAGACTACAACGGCCCAGTGCAACAGCCACATTAGTGCTGCTGCCATACCAATATGCCTATCAAACTCCTGCTCCAAGCTATCCTCACTTGTGAACAAGACCCTGAGATACTTGAACTCCTCCACTTGGGGAAGCAAATCACTCCCTAGCCAGAGTGGACAATCCACCTTTTTTTCTGGATTTGGAGGTGCTGACTCTCATTCCCACCACGGGAAGTAAGTAAGTAAGTAAGCGCTGGAGGTCACAGCCCGACAAAGCCATCAGGACAACATCATCCGCAAATAACAGTGATGCCACCCTAAGGACCCCATACTGGACAACCCCCGCCTCCTGCTGCACCTTGAGATCCTGTCCATGAATACCACAGACAGAATATGAGACCAGGGACAGCCCTGGTGGAGTTCAACACTCATTGGGAACAAGTCTGACTTACTACCAAGAATGCAAAATAACCATGACAGTTCAGAAAAAAAAGAGTTGTTTGTGTCTATCTGCAAACATTTAAATATCCCTGCGATGTGCATGACAGAATAAATGTCAGCCGAATAAATGGACTTTCCAATTCCCTGTCATGCAAAGCTTGCCAAAATAAGAGCAGGAACACTGCACAAACAAACTATTGAAAAGATGTGATTCATGGAAAAAATTTGTTTAGCCAAAAGGAATGAATTTGTCATAGCGAACACCTGCAGAAACTGAAAATTAAATATAAATTTGATATAAAGAGAGAAGGGAAAATTGCAGAACATACTGAGCAACAAGGCCTGTTGGTTCAAAACCAGACATGTTCTTTTAAAATGACAAGGATGAAAACCATTTAAATGCCACAAAGACAGAATTAAATTTCATTGGCCATGCGCATCCTTTCATTTCACACCGTCCTCTGAGAAAATTATGACATACTCTTGAAAAGTAATGGACACTTTTATCATTATATTGGCCATGCAGGCTTCACGGATTCACAATTTACGTCGTTATCATATAAGATGATCTCTTTGGGTGAGAGAAGAGACCAAATGTGCCAGATCGCATCCAAAATGTTTAATACAGCTTTGAGCTTTAACACTGTGATTGAAATTCAACATTACCCAATAAAAACAACACATGACCTTTCTTCTTCTTGTTGAGGGTGATCAATCGATGACGAATTTTCATTTCTGGCTGAGCTGCCCCTTTAAAGAAGCACATTGCGAGACCTTCTCCTGTAGCTTCTCTCCAGCTTTGTATATGTGAGTGCAGCAAGAGGCGAGAATGGGCTGTAAGCAGCGTAGAGGCAGGCTGTCAGAGAATGATGGGTTGCAGTCGGCTGGGTTTGGGGACTGGGATGAACAGGGCCGCAGTGCTGTGGCCAGCAGGAAAGTTCTGCAAAGGTTCATCATCATCAACAGGCTCTGCTCAAGAGCAAAGGATCGATTGTTTCATCTCCTCTGTGTACTGAAGAGATAGATTCATCCTATGCTTTTTCACCTTTCCTCCTTTTTCTCTCACTCTTTTTGATCCCATGCTGTGGACGGATTTCTCTTGCAGGCATCTGAGAACCTGTGCACGCACACACTTTTCCCTCCTTTTCATCACTCACTGAGCCAAAATTCTATGAGCTCATATTTTTCATTGTCTTCTTGGTAAGCTGTGGGTATGTTCTGGTGTTTGTACAATACTGAAACCCTCAACAAGGGTAGATTGAATGTCCACATAAGGACAGCTATGTGCAGAAGTTCAGATTCATCCCATTTGTTTTTATTATTGCTTTTGCTGAGGACCATCTCAAGTGTATTAAGAACAGGAAGCCATTGTGTAATGGGGATAGTGGGATCCAAATATCTGAGACCACATTGGAAATATGGGACATCTGAAAAGTATACAACTGAGCTTCCGTTTACCAAATTTTAGTGCTCTATATATGTTGGCTGATGAATTTTTATATGAATAAAATCTGTTCGTCATATAATGTGATCGTGTCTTTTCAGAAGACTTGAACTTCAATTGTTCGATTTACATGGATTTATTTTTTATGATCTCTTTATTAATGTTCTGAAGCATCAGCGTTTTGGGTGAATAGACTTTCAATGGAGGGACAGAAATTATTTATTTATAATTATTAAAAATATCTTAATTTGTGTTTCGAAGATAACGATGCTAATAACTTTCAACCATTTACTAATGATCTGTTTGATTTACTTCATGATTTACACATTATTTAAGATAACTTACAACACATTTGTAAATCGTTAGCATACCATTTATTAATAATTTATGAACGTATATTCATGTTTTGTAAATGATTCGTTCATCATTAACTAATAATGTATAAATGACTTATAACTGAATTAATAAAACCTTCATAAAATGTTAGTATATCACTTATTAATCATTTATGAATGTAGTCATGTTTTGTAAATGATTAGTTCACCATTAACTAATAATTTATGACTAATAACTGAATTTTATTATGAAGTGTTACTGAATTTAATTCTTAACTTTTCCCCCGGCATTTTCTCTGTTAAACGGTAGGGGGCGCTGTTACGCATCTTCTGAAAGAGTACAGAATCTCCAGTTTAAAGTGCCCCTATTATGCCTATTATGCCGTTTCTAATATTGTTTTGGGTGTCTCCTACAACAGGTTTACATGCATGCAAGGTCAAAAACACTTTCGTTTTCTCATAATATACATTTAATTTCACCTCAGTTCTGTAACGTTTTGTAAACTATTCATTAGAAGCAGTTTGAAGAATCAGTCTCTCTAAACCCCTCCTTTCCATGAGCTTACACTGCTCTGATTGGTCAAATGGCCCAATCCTTTGTGATCTACAGTGTGCACCGCGCGCCCATTGCCATAACCGAATGACATCTATCAATTCGCAAGACATTGAATGTATGGACAGAAAAGATAGCATAAATTTTACCGTATCAATTAGAGCCCGAGTCCGACGATGAAACATCTGAAATAGTCGATCAACCAGAAACTGATTCATAATCACGACTGGAGTATGACGTTTCACTATGGTGTCACCTTAGTTTGCATTAATTATAAGATGTGATAGTAGTTTCACTGTTATACTTTATGTAGGTGCACCTGTGGGAACTGTATCAGAATGACAAGCTAAAAACCTCTAACATAAGATAAACATTTAGGCCATTATATTCAGAATACAACTTAGATGACATATCAAATGTTTAAACTGAGAAAATGTATAATTTTAAGTGAAAAATAAGTTGATTTTAAATTTCATGGCATCAACACATCTCAAAAAAGTTGGGACAAGGCCATGTTTACCACTGTGTGGCATCCCCTCTTCTTTTTATAACAGTCTGCAAACGTCTGGGGACTGAGGAGACAAGTTGCTTAAGTTTAGGAAGAGGAATGTTGTCCCATTCTTGTCTAATACAGGCTTCTAGTGGCTCAACTGTCTTAGGTCTTCTTTGTCGCATCTTCCTCTTTATGATGCGCCAAATGTTTTCTATGGGTGAAAGATCTGGACTGCAGGCTGGCCATTTCAGTACCCGGATCCTTCTTCTACGCAGCCATGATGTTGTAATTGATGCAGTATGTGGTCTGGCATTGTCATGTTGGAAAATGCAAGGTCTTCCCTGAAAGAGATGACGTCTGGATGGGAGCATATGTTGTTCTAGAACTTGGATATACCTTTCAGCATTGATGGTGCCTTTCCAGATGTGTAAGCTGCCCATGCCACACACACTCATGCAACCCCATACCATCAGAGATGCAGGCTTCTGAACTGAGCGCAGATAACAACTTGGGTTGTCCTTGTCCTCTTTAGTCCGGATGACATGGCGTCCCAGTTTTCCAAAAAGAACTTCAAATTTTGATTCGTCTGACCACAGAACAGTTTTCCACTTTGCCACAGTCCATTTTAAATGAGCCTTGGCCCAGAGAAAACGCCTGCGCTTCTGGATCAAATTTAGATATGGCTTCTTTTTTGACCTATAGACGGCGAATGGCACGGTGGATTGTGTTCACCGACAATGTTTTCTGGAAGTATTCCTGAGCCCATGTTGTGATTTCCATTACAGTAGCATTCCTGTATGTGATGCAGTGCCGTCTAAGAGCCCGAAGATCACGGGCATCCAGTATAGTTTTCCGGCCTTGACCCTTACGCACAGAGATTGTTCCAGATTCTCTGAATCTTTGGATGATATTATGCACTGTAGATGATAATGTCAAACTCTTTGCAGTTTTTCCCTGAGAAACTCAACTTGCTACCTGTCCCAACATTTTTGGAATGTGTAGCTCTCATGAAATCCAAAATGAGCCAATATTTGAGAATACTTCAACTAGTTAGCGCGGACTAGCATCTTAGCATCCTATTACAATACAGATAGAGCTCCACTCTACTGTAATAATAAAAACGCAGAGGAAAAAAAACAGTTTGTTTTACAGTTATGTAAGCGACCCGGGCCCAAAGCTTTGTTGTAAACGCCCACGTTAGTCAAGCACAAACATGAATAGCTGATAATGCAATAGACTTTGTAAACAAAAGTCGTGCTCCATCCTTGATCATTACTCCAAGTAATAAGACAGACAAGCTGCATTAATCAACACGTTTAGATAATATTGGACCAACATCTGAATAGCAGAACTATAGAAACGTAAGCCGGTTAGCGGGAGACAGACGAGGGTGTATGTTACACAACATAACATACAAAACTACGAATTTTGAACGATCGCTAGAAAATATAAACATAAATTATTAATCATACTTACAGGTTGAGATTCAGAGGAGCAAGCTGGTCTAAATAAACTGGGTATTGATCCATATTTGAAGACCAAGCGTTTTGTGAATCCTGCGTTAAACTCCCCGAGGTTTAAGAGGCAGTCGCCAGTAAAATGACGAGAACACAACAAAAGATTGTACTGCTGTTGTATTGTTGAAAAAGTGAATTTTCCCTGGCGTCTGCACACACAATAAGTGGGTGGGCAATATGCTAATGTTTCGTTGTGACGTCACAATGAAATGGCTTGGGATTCGTTTTACAAACAACTCGTTTAATTGACTCTAAATCGACTCTTACTTTTGAGAGACAATAACTTTATGTACAGTGCACTTTCAGATTTAAAACTTTGCAGGATGTTTTCATTCACTTAGAGCTATGTTACACACTACATGAAAGGTAATTTTCAAAAATCCATAGTAGGAGCACTTTAAAACACATGCAAAAAAGAAGCAGAAACAAGCGATAAAAGCATTGCTTATGGACATTGTAGTCTTTGACAAAAACACAATTTTCTCAGCTTTTTGTTGAAAATATTGCTTTTTTTTTATGAAACTTACCCACATTCAAGTGTTGATTAAAAAAAAAAATGCATGAAGCTAGAATAAAATGTTCTTTGTTCTCTGTTTTTTCTTTTGATATATTCCATGCTCAGATATTCTTACAAAAAACATTCAAACTTTGGGGGCCATGAAAGTTTTGTGAAAAAAATATTTTACCAATCCAACCACAGGTTTGACACACACTTGTACAGTGCAAAACTGTTTGACTGCTAACAAACCAAATACTAAGAACTTATGAAATTCATGTTAATTTTTCAGTCATATTTTCTCTCAATTTTTCCATGCTAATAAATTGAAATAAGGTCAATTACTGTAAATTACAAGAAATGCTAAATAGAATAATTTTTTATTAGCAGTAATGACTTTTGGACCCGAGAATATACTAAAGATATCCGTCACTGATGTCAACAAACCAACAGCAACAATTTGTCTTGGAATAATATCAAAGTTTCTTCACATTACTCTTGCATATCAGGTAAATATGTAGACATTCTTGTCAAAAAGGTAGGAATTGAAGGATGTCTTTGATGTTGGATAGCAGCATGTAGCCTACAAAACCTGCATATCACTTCCCAACAGCTTTTTCCACCTAATACACCTGAATGTAATCCCTTTTAGCCAAAACTGTTCACAGAAGACAGACATCCAAGGATTATCCTAAATGAGCAGTCCTATTGCAGAAGACAACATCAGGTACAAGAGAACATTTCCAGAATATAAAGGACACATTTTCTTACTGAAACTAATTCCTTAAAGAGGTAGTCAAAGTTTATCTAAAAACTTTTCTAAAAACGTTTTGTCATCATTTACTCACCCTCATGTAGTTCCAAACTTGTACATGTATGACTTTCTTCTGTAGAAACAAAAGAAGATATTCTGAAGAACATTTTGAATGTTTTTGGTCAAACAATGAAAGTCAATGGGGTCCAAAATCATGTCTTGGATCTTTGTTTGTGTCCCACAAAATGAAGTTCTGTTACAAAGTGAGTTTAAAGGGTTAGTTCACCCAAAAATGAAAATTATGTCATTAATGAATCCTCATGTCGTTCCAAACCCGTAAGACCTCTGTTCATCTTCGGAACACAGTTTAAGTTATTTTAGATTTAATCCGAGAGCTTTCTGTCCCTCCATTGAAAGTGTAGGTACGGTGCACTGTCCATGTCCAGAAAGGTAATCCAGCTTATTGGTGCATTACTGCCCCCTTCTGCTCCGGACAGTGACGCTGATGACGTGTTATCCGGTGCGCCTGAGCTTCGTTTACAGTCTGAGGGAGATGCACGCTGTATTCAAGCTATTCTACATTGTTTGTATTTTGGTATTGCTATATTTTTTAAAATGGTGCGTAGGTGTGCATGTCGCGGATGTCCTAATCGCGTCACAGTCCGGAGCAGAAGGGGGCGGTAATGCACCAATAAGCTGGATGCCAACCGCCGTAGAAGAAGAAGAAGAAGAAGCAGCGTCACTGTGGATATACACAGACCCGGAAGAGAAGACAATGCTGAATAAAGTTGTAGTTTTTGTTATTTTTGGACCAAAATGTATTTTAGATGCTTCAAAAACTTCTAACTAACCCACTGATATCACATGGACTACTTTGATGATGTTTTTATTACCTTTCTGGACATGGACAGTGCACCGTACCTACACTTTCAATGGAGGGACAGAAAGCTCTCGGACTAAATCTAAAATATCTTAAACTGTGTTCTGAAGATGAACGGAGGTCTTACAGGTGAGGAACGACATGAGGGTGAGTCATTAATGACATAATTTTCATTTTTGGGTGAACTAACCCTTTAAGCTTAAAACAAGAAAAATTGTCCACCAGTGGGGTAAGAAAAATAAACTTAATTTAAAGAGTTAATAAATGTATTTTTCTTAGACCATTGGCAGATATTTATTCTACTTTTAAGCATAAAATATTTTTTTCTGGAAGCAAGATATATCTCAAGTTTTTCTTCTCAAATAAATGTATCTCGATTTTAAAATGTTTAGATATTTATACTGGAAAACAAGACATAAATACTAAGAAAATCATTCTAACAAGGAACCACCATTATGACTTCCAATTAATAACTATATATACCGATCAGGCATAACATTATGACCACCTCCCTAATATTGTGTCGGTCCCCATATTGCTGGCAAAACAGCCCTGACTTATCGAGGCATGGACTCCACTAGACCCCTGAAGGTGTGCTGTGGTATCTGGCACCAAGATGTTAGCAGCAGATCCTCTAAGTCCTGTAAGTTGTGAGGTGGAGCCTCCATGGATCATACTTGTTTGTTCAGCACATCCCACAGATACTCGATTGGATTGAGATCTGGGGAATTTGGCGGCCAAGTCAGCACCTCAAACTTGTTGTTGTGCTCCTCAAACCATTCCTGAACCATTTTTGCTTTGTGGCAGGGCGCATTATCCTGCTGAAAGAGGCCACAGCCACCAGGGAACACCGTTTCCATGAAAGGGTGTACATAGTCTGCAACAATGCTTTGTCAAAGTAACATCCACATGGATGGCAGGACCCAAGGTTTCCCAGCAGAACTTTGCCCAAAGCATCACACTGCCTTCACCAGCTTCCCATAGTGCATGCTGGTGCCATGTGTTCCCCAGGTAATGAGTTCATCAGACCAGGCCACCTTCAATTTGAGCTACAGTAGCTCATCTGTTGGATCAGACCACACGGGTCAGCCTTCGCTCTCCACGTGCATCAATGAGCCTTGGCCGCCCATGACCCTGTCGCCAGTTCACCACTGTTCCTTCCTTGGACCACTTTTGATAGGTACTGACCACTGCAGACCAGGAACACTCCACAAGAGCTGCAGTTTTGGAGCTCTGCAGTTTCTGACCCAGTCGTCTAGCCATCACAGTTTGGCCCTTGTCAAACTCGCTCAAATCCTTACACTTGCCCATTTTTCCTGCTTCTAACACATCAACGTTGAGGACAAAATGTTCACTTGTTACCTAATATATCCCACCCACTAACAGGTGCCGTGATGAAGAGATAATCAGTGTTATTCACCAGTCAGTGCTCATAATGTTATGCCTGATCGGTGTATATAGTGTAAGTACAAACACTAAACATCCCATCCTGAGTGAATAACTCTGTAGTACTATAGATTATAATTTTAAGGTACACCAACAATGGAAAACTGATATAAAATGTTGTAAATTATACAAAAAATTTCCACGAAAAGCACCCGTTCAATTTGTCATTTCACACAGTGGATAGCACTATGGGCTTCTTCTGAATCGATTGATTGCCCTCGTGTAAAGCCACCTATTGAAAATGAATAGGGACACAGGCTCAAGGCCACTTGAATTCTAATGAATTTCTGAGAAATGTATCATTGAGTGTTGTGTCCTAATTAAAAAGAGCTGCATGAGTGTGGTGAGGAGCTTGGTGGTCCACAAGGACTCTGTTAATCAGAAGTCTCCTTCTGTGTGAATTAACAATAGATTGCATTGAATAACCACAGCAGGGAAATTGATGGTGCTGAACCAACTACTATAGATTGGAGTTCAGTCCAATGTAACTTTGGTTTCCATACAACTCATACAAGTCATGAACATACGCTAGAATAAAGTATAATATAATATTATCCTTATCCCTCAATATGAAGGACTTGGATAATATTTGCATGCAGTTGTATTATTGCTAGATAATGAGTCAAAGATGTTTTTTTTTATTATTATTATTATTTGTCATTATTATGAAATGGAGCTCATCACCTCACTCTAAACAGACTAAATTCTCACAATGAATTTATAATGTGTAATTTTTCATTGGTTCAATACAATTACAAACCAACTTTTCAAGATTCTGTGCTTCACAGTTTTCTAAGTTAGAGTTTTCATACTTGTTTTTGTGGATATAATAAGTGTGTGTGTGTGTGGGAGTGAAACCTGTAGCTGTGGGATTGTAGTATGTGAATTTTCGCATAACAGGAAGCAAAACTAAACAGTGTTCATTCTAAATCATGTTTCGCCCTATGACACTGAGTTCTAGAACGGACCCAATTATTTGTTTGTCTACTGACAGAACTTCAGCATGAATGATTACCTCTATATAGACTTTGGCTAGTGGTGTTGCATTTGAGTGCTAGCAACAACAATGCTTGTTAGCACAAGCTCATTCATTTCCACTGCGTTAAATAAGCCCATTGACAAACCAAAAAGTATGAATATTGTTACATGGCCCTTATCATGTTAAAACAGTTGCGTAAGGTAACAAATTACCTTGGTGGAAAGCATATTGAATTGTGTGTAATTCATTTGTGGAACAGATGAGTGCAAAATTAGCATAGCATGATATAAGTAGGAACATGTAGTGAAATCCTTGCTATTTTGTAGATTCATCTTATTTATTTTACATTTTTAAAATAAATTGTGTGAGGCTTGGCATTGAATAATTGGATCTTGTTTGGATGACAGCTTATTTGCAAGATGGCAAATAAGGCTTAGTAGCCAAAACAAACATTTGAATAAGGTGCTTGAGTGAATTTCATATTATTTTTGCCATTCGGATTTCTGTGTAATTGCATTTATCTCATTCAGTGTAGATGGGCCTTTTTGTGGTATATACGCCACTTTGCAATGTGTAAGACGCCATTACAGTCTCCTATTAAATCTCGCCAGCTAAACTGTTAAATAGACGGTATTTTCAATTAGTTCCAAAACTGTCAATTTTTTTTTTTTTTTTTTCTTAGTCACTCATCATTTGTTGTAATTTTACTGAAGAACCCTCAGAAAAAAAAATATATATATAAATAAATAAACTGAATTGTGGTCAAATAGGATATTCATTTTAGTGTCACTGGAAATGTGCAACAGATATTCAAGGACACCACTGACAGGAAAAAGCCAATTCTATAAATTCTTCTCCTGAAATCCATTTTTAATGTTAGCCCAGGTATTTTGCACTAAAATAACTGTAATTCTATCATGACAACTCTACATAAAAATCCTACATATTGCACCTTTAATAAACACAAAATAGGTGTCATTTGAAAGCTTAGTGTCTGAACTTTACAATGCATGAATGCAATTTGATTAACTCCTAAGTAGCCAAATATGTTACATCATTCCGTGAGTAATATCTCGTTATCGACACAATGGATTATGTTGTTTTTTGGGCTCATTTTATTTGTAAGAATCTGCTTTAAATGGTGATGTGATGATCTGTGATCTGTGCAATTTTGTTATGAGCAAAAACGGCATGTGAAATTTACATATTTGTTTATAGTTAGCGCCTGTGCCTGATTTTGTTGTACTCTCAATTTGTGCAGACTCATTAGAGGGTGAAAATTACGCAACAGGAGCATGTTGGAGGCATGATCTGAACGTGTAAATTCTCTGATTTTGTATGCAAAAAGAATTATTGTGCTACCTACTTGGTTTCTATTTCTATTGGCTCTTAAAGAGGAGCAAACGGGAGTCCTTAGCAAAGCATATTACTTACAAAAATACATTTTTTATATATTTACGATAGAAAATTTACAAAATATCTTCATGGAACATGATCTTTACTTAATATTCTAATGATTTTTGGCATAAAATTTGATAATCTTGACCCATACAGTGTATTGTTGGCTATTGCTATAAATATACCCGTGCGACTTACAATTGGTTTTGTGGTCCAGGGTCACATTTGTTCTTGGTGAAATAGAGCTGCTGCAAACCGAGTACAGGGACTTTCTTCTGCCAATACATACACCAATACACTTGTAGTACACTTGAACCCATCTTTCATACACCTTTAAATGTACTCATCAGGCATAGGAAATACACTTATGAATTATTTAAAATATAAGAATAATATATGATAAATCTATACAAAATGTATTCAGAATGTTGTAGGCAATAAATTATAAATACATTCTGTATATATTCATTATATATTAATCTTATATTTGAAATACATCATAAGTCTATTTTAAAAGTTTGAAAGATGGGTTCAAGTGTACTACAAGTGGTAACTAATTACATTTTTTTAATAAAGAGATAGTATGTTAAAAGCACATTTTAGTTCAAATTCATGGTGGCTCAAAATAGCACAGTTAAGTACACTTAGATGTTCTTAAGATTATCTTAAGAAGTACTAAAGAAGAGCTTTTAGTATATTAAGTACAAAATAAGTGCACGGAAATAGAGCACTTTAAGTACACTATGGAAGTGTACTAAAATAAAGTGTATTTTTCCACCTGAGTAGACACTCCAACACTTTCAGTTTGCATTAAGATTATTTTTATTACCACACTGGCAGATATTGATCATTTTATTTAAGTAAAATGCACTTAATTTAGATCCCCCTTTAAACAAGTCTAAATATCTTATATCATTTTCTTATATAGAAAATCCATCTTGATTTAGGAATTTTTAGATATTTGAAATAGGATGAAAAATACTCATTATGAAAAGCATTTTTGCAGTTTGAATGAATGAGTTAACTATTTAAACATCACTTGCACTTTAAAAAGGGGGAGGAGACCGAAGGAAACTGAAAAACCTGCTCCTGACCAGGTTAGGTTCACAGAGTAAGTTACCATGGTAACTGACTCTGAGTATAAGTTACCTCTCTTTCAGAAACGGGCTTGACTTAACCTGCTTTCTCGGGTTTGACATACCTCCCATTCTGAAACAGAAAACCCAGAGTTTCCCTCATTTCAGGGTTAACATACTCAGAGTTTTCACTTAACCTCCTTTCTAAAACAGGCCCCAGGTCTGGTCCTCTCTCGTCCTTCACTGTTGTCACTCCGCCTTTTATCCTTCTGGAGCTCATAAGTGAAGCTTGAGACTCTTTAGCCTTTAGACTCGTTTAACCTTACTCAAAACCTACTGTGTTCTAACCATACAAGTTTCCAACAAATATTTCTATGCTAACAAAGCAACACACTGCTGCACAGCAACAAAATCACAGCCAATCAGAAAATATGAGATTTAATATGTAGACCAGTGACATTTCATTGTGGGCGAAGCACAACACAACAAAACATGCAGCAAAACACAACAAAAATAGAAACCAAGTCACTAACAATGACTTGTCGCTCATTGCTTGTCAATGTTGGTTAGGGTCACGACTCAGAATAATATGGAGAACATAGGATCTCTATTGCTTGCCATTTTATCATGTCACAAATGGTTAGGACCCAGTGTTAGAACAGCTACTGAGACATACAGGGTTGTTAAGTGCATCAGTGACTGCCTACTTTTTCAGCGGCCTTGGGTTCAGGTAAATTTTTTCCCATTCAAGTATTTTTCCATTCATTTTCTCTATATGCATTCAAAAGAGTTCTAAGCTTTGAATGAAACGAACCAGATCTGAGAATTACAGAGAATTCTGAAACACTTTGATTTGAAACAACAGTGTGATTTTACAGGTTACAGTTTAACACCTTTCATTCTTTCATGGGGAAAAACTGCTCATTCCACAACAGTCAGAAAAAGAAAAAGAAAAGAATCACAGTATATAGAAAGAATGATTTGCTGACCTAATTTTGTCACTGTATGAGTCACTGTAGTGCAGCACTTTTCCAAGAATTTGGCAATGAAAATTCCAAGAAAGAAGCATGGGCCATTGCTTAGGAAGTCAGAACTCACAGTGAGTCGGTCTCAAAAGTGCAAAGGTTATTAAAAATAACCTCTATAGAGAAAATGAATGGGATTTTGGGCTTAAGGCTGTTGATGCACAGGGTCTATGAGGATAAACAGTTAACTGAATTCACCTGTTAATTTAAACAATGAACTGCTAACCAAACCTTAATTTAATCTATTTGTTTCTTTTGGGCCATGAACTGTAAAATTTGTAATTTGCAACTGTTACCAAAAAGATATATTTCTACGTGATTTAACCCTTAAATTACTTGTGGTGCTGTAACCTATAGATTGTTGGATTCACTCATATTAAAATGCCCCTATTACGAATACATTTCATGCAGTGTGTAATGTTTGTGAATGTAAAAGGTCTCCTAAAAGAAATAATCGATTCTGAACCTTTAAAATAGCACAATAGGTACTTTAAATTATAATTCTGTTGTCCTGAATACTGTATCAACATGGCTGTGACTGATGTAAAAATTAAAATTGAAGAGCCTTTTTTAATTTATGGCACTAAAGTACAGAAACTTCCTGCAGTTCCACAAGACTTTGACATTCTGACGTGTACTTTTATGCTGTAACAGCACAGAACTCAAACTTTTTGCTTTCCCTGTCATTTCAGGCAGCATTTTCTCCCTCAGTCAGCCATTTCACACAGACTCATTAATGTAATGGAGGCATACATTTCTTAAATATTTGAATATATGTTTTGATCTTTTAAGCAATAACTCAATGATTTCTACCATAAAATAATTAATATACTTATATTTTAACAGAGAGCCAAAGGTTGAAACACTGAAACTGTGAATTGTTTCACATTTTCTGGCCCCTTGCAAATCATGCAAATTTCAATAGGCTTCATAAATCCCTTGGTAGAGGTTTTCCATCAGTATAAATGCAAAGTATTCATTAGATGTTTTTTTTTTTTTTTTTTTTTACTGCACAACTCAATGTGGAGTCATATCAAGGACCTGGCTCCCAATAAGCACAGTCTGCACAAATAGAAAAACAACCTGACAAAAAGAAATTTATAGTTTGAGGCAAAAAGTTAAAAGTTTATATTCTGCTTTGGTAACAAAAGTATTAAAAAGTATCAAAGGTGCTGATTAAGAATGTTTATTTCTTAAAGCTATAGTCGGTACAGAAAGTATTCAGACCCCCTTAAATTTTTCACTCTTTTGTGCAGCCATTTGCTAAAATCATTTAAGTTAATTTTTTTCCCCTCATTAATGTACACACAGCACCCCATATTGACAGAAAAACACAGAATTGTTGACATTTTTGCAGATTTATTAAAAAAGAAAAACTAAAATATCACATGGCCCTAAGTATTCAGACCCTTTGCTCAGTATTTAGTAGAAGCACCCCTTTGATCTAATACAGCCATGAGTCTTTTTGGGAAAGATGCAACAAGTTTTTCACACCTGGATTTGGGGATCCTCTGCCATTCCTCCTTGCAGATCCTCTCCAGTTCTGTCAGGTTGGATGGTAAACGTTGGTGGACAGCCATTTTTAGGTCTCTCCAGAGATGCTCAATTGGGTTTAAGTCAGGGCTCTGGCTGGGCCATTCAAGAACAGTCACGGAGTTGTTGTGAAGTCACTCCTTCGTTATTTTAGCTGTGTGCTTAGGGTCATTGTCTTGTTGGAAGGTAAACCTTCGGCCCAGTCTGAGGTCCTGAGCACTCTGGAGAAGGTTTTCGTCCAGGATATCCCTGTACTTGGCCGCATTCATCTTTCCCTCGATTGCAACCAGTCGTCCTGTCCCTGCAGCTGAAAAACACCCCCACAGCATGATTCTGCCACCACCATGCTTCACTGTTGGGACTGTATTAGACAGGTGATGAGCAGTGCCTGGTTTTCTCCACACATATCGCTTAGAATTAAGGCCAAAAAGTTCTATCTTGGTCTCATCAGACCAGAGAATCTTATTTCTCACCATCTTGGCAAACTCCATGCAGGCTTTCATGTGTCTTGCACTGAGGAGAGACTTCCATCGGGTCACTCTGACATAAAGCCCCGACTGGTGGAGGGCTGCTGTGATGGTTGACTTTCTACAACTTTCTCCCATGTCCCGACTGCATCTCTGGAGCTCAGCCACAGTGATCTTTGACCTTTGACCTCTCTCACCAAGGCTCTTCTCCCCCGATAGCTCAGTTTGGCTGGACGGCCAGCTCTAGGAAGGGTTCTGGTCGTCCCAAACGTCTTTCATTTAGGGATTATGGAGGCCACTGTGCTCTTAGGAACCTTAAGTGCAGCAGAAATTTTTTTGTACCCATGGCCAGATCTGTGCCTTGCCACAATTCTGTCTCTGAGCTCTTCAGGCAGTTCCTTTGACCTCATGATTCTCAT
The DNA here is from genome assembly GCF_018812025.1 of Megalobrama amblycephala. Taxonomy (NCBI): domain Eukaryota; kingdom Metazoa; phylum Chordata; class Actinopteri; order Cypriniformes; family Xenocyprididae; genus Megalobrama; species Megalobrama amblycephala. Next base: position 28,352,079 of record NC_063055.1, read on the forward strand.
TTGCTCTGACATGCACTGTGAGCTGTAAGGTCTTATATAGAAAGGTGTGTGGCTTTCCTAATCAAGTCCAATCAGTATAATCAAACACAGCTGGACTCAAATGAAGGTGTAGAACCATCTCAAGGATGATCCGAAGAAATGGACAGCACCTGAGTTAAATATATGAGTGTCACAGCAAAGGGTCTGAATACTTAGGACCATGTGATATTTCAGTTTTTCTTTTTTAATAAATCTGCAAAAATGTCAACAATTCTGTGTTTTTCTGTCAATATGGGGTGCTGTGTGTGCATTAATGAGGTAAAAAAATGAACTTAAATGATTTTAGCAAATGGCTGCAATATAACAAAGAGTGAAAAATTTAAGGGGGTCTGAATACTTTCCGTACCCACTGTATGTGTTAACTATAATTTCTCTGAAAGAGATCAATTAACTTTTACTCATTGCATCAGTGTTTTATTTTTCCTACTTAACTTTCCCTCTCTATGGAATGTTCTGCCACTGAATCATGATTATCAAATTCACAGATCTTTTCATTTCGGCAAATTTTGTGTTGTAGTTCAACTAGGAACGAGACCATATTACAACCTAGAAGAGAAATATAACAAATATTGTAAAATAAAATAAAGTGTTTAAGATATCTTCAAGATCTCCTGAACTTATTAGTACACAACAATAGTTTTAGATGCATAGCATGTGACAACGCAGGACATGTCAATTTACCTAAAGTATTTAATATGGCAAGCAGGGTGAGGCCGAGAGCTGTGGGAATGGAGTGAGGTCGGTGATTTGAGAGCTAAAGAGTCTCAAGTCTCACGGAGAAGCTCCGGAAGGATAAAAGAAGGAGTGACAAAAGTGAAGGACGAGAGAGGACCAGACCTGGACTTTATGTTGTGTTTTATTATGTTTATGTGCAGCAGTCGTCCATGAGGGGCTGCCGCTTTACTTTCGTTTTGTTGTTTGTTTATTTTTGGATTAAAGTTTATGTTGAATATTTGCCGGTTCACGCCTACTCCTTTCCTGAGCATTTAAACCTTGTTACAGTCAACAATACCCACATTAAAATTAATATTTTAATAATATTAGAAGGGTAAGGCTTTGTTTGCTTTTTATGACTGTAGAGAACAACAGATGTGAATGGGTCATTGATGAATAAGTGTAAAAAAAAACAAAAAAACAATGTAGATATAATTAATTTTTAAGTTTTATTAAGTGTTAACAATGAGATTATGTGGTTTTTATAATCAATTAACACTGCTTTTGTCATTTTTTTTTTTTTACAAGATGGACAAAATTTGTCACCAAAAAATTAATTAGATATAACCAAAATTTCGGTTTTACCGAATGACACTTTTGGTTATACCGAATAACATTTTCAAACAATGCTAACAGGTTGATATCTAGTTAGCTGGCTAGCTAGCTAACAAAGGGACAATCAAACATTTTATATTTAGTACAAGTTTTTAAAATATTACAACATTTTCCATGTTTTATAGCGGATGTACCGAATGACCTGATGTTTCGGGACGTGCGTATGAGTAAGTGAAAACATGAATTTTTCAAATAGTTAAGAGAGTTGGTTACTTTGCTTTACGACCATATGGTCCTTTGCAAGGGGTCTGAATGATATCACATCCTGTCATATGATATTGACCACATGACTTGAACCAAAATGGTCCCTTTATATTGGTTACTCCGAATGACATCAGTGAAATTAATTTTTTTCTGGACATTCTTTCTCATTACAAAGCAAAGACTTCTATACATAATTTTAATACTATGTTGCACTATGTTGATATATGATGTAATAAAATCATGCCAGAATAAAAAAATAATACATTTATTACATTTTAAGATATTTTAATCACAAATGAAATTGCTGTATTGGCCTTTGGACGGTTAAACCGAATGACCTTTTGACACTTCAAAATCTTTAAAATACTTTTATGTAGCAAAATATAATTAAAACCTTTTGGATTCAATAAAAGAGCTCTTGTTGTATTACCTTACATACTTTGTATGTCATATCTTGGTGTTTTATTATTATTAAGGCCTTTGGACAAAAAAATGACCAGTCACGTCATTGACCCAAAGGCAGATGTTTAAAGACATGTAATATGGGAAACCTTTTTTTCTTTTTAGACAAACTAGACAGAAATACACAAGGAGGATCTGTACATAGCCAGGACATGCATCTACTATACTTGAGCATTGAGACACACACACACACAGAAAACCCTTCATATTATGGTATGCATGCTGTATAAATACACTTATGCTGATGGACATATGAGGCCACATTCGCCCCTGCACATGCAGTGTCAAAGCAGTTCTCTGGTAAGATGTCTACCAAGGTGCTGGTGATGAACTGCCTGGATTTGAGAACATAGTCCTGACTGCCCGAGGCACAATGTTGCATCAGAAATTCAGCCGAGGATATGTACACACACACACACACATAGAGAAACACACACAAACACATTGTGAATGCTCCCTAAAAAGCTGCAGCCTACCTGTGCTTTGCATTCTTAGTGCAGGATGTGGAAAGGGCAGCAGCAAACACATAAATCATCAACTCAATAAACCGCCAGCATTGTCTCAGTGGAACCAGTCATTTTTTTGTATCGCACAAACACAAACATTCACACACAAACACATACAAAGTCAGCTCCGTCTCAGTGGAAATGTTCGGTTGTTGTATCAGATATACTCACACATAGAAGCGTCTCAGACTGATCTTATAGGCAGCGGTTGATGTGAATGGTGATTGATGGTGTGTTTGTGCTACTGTATATTAAACTTATAAAAGTATCTAACATTACATAGAAGAATTCAACTATGAGGTGCCTGTTATTATACTGTAAAGATCCAATGAAATTAAAACTGGAGATTTCTGGATTTTAGTCCATGTTTGTTAGCCTAGACGACATCTACTGTAAATGCTATATTGTACTCTTAAAAGTTGATTAAATTTATTTAACTTTTAGATAATATATGCTCTCAAAAACGACAATGTCCCTTACACCTAATACTTTTTATAAGCTGTATATATATATTATAATTTTACATCAATAATTTGTCCACTGCTTTTAATTTTATTAAAATTTATTTCAATGCTTAGTGGGACAGTAGTTCATTCCCTAATTAAATGTTAGGTACAAAGTGTTGTACCTTTGTCTTTTTGTATGGGTACCCTTGCATGACATGAGGGGGGAAAAAATAGGCATTTTGGCCACAAATTAAGGATTTGTTCCCATGAATTAATACATGGCCACATTTTATTATTTCGTAACCATGTTTTATTAACTGTACCCTTGTTTTAGTTACATTGTGACCATGTTGTACTAATCTGCTTCTTATTTTAAGGCCATAATGTTGTTTTTTCCCCAACGTCGTGCAATATTTTTATGAGATTTTCACATACTTTTTTGTTTGTTATGTTGTGATTCACATCAGAGCTAGTTTGTTTGGATCATGCTTTAAACTCTTTTAAAGAATAATATTTAGACATTTTTATAGTTAAAAATGAATGAGAAAAATACTTAGTGGTTATCTTACAATATGTTCAGGGGGAAAAAAAGGGAAAAAAAAAACAATTTCATTGCTCTTTAGCATACAAACAGTGTGACTTAAGACAGGTTTAACATAGTATACAGTACCAGTGACATTTCATGTAGATCGGACAAGAGCTCGATCTATTTTCAGATATACCTAGTGATCTAACTGGAATTACTTGTATATTTGAACATTATTTGATGTTTGAATATGTTATGTTCATATCAGCTTACTGATCAACTGCTTCTCTTTTTATAAACAAACCATTTTCCACTGTGACATAAAGGTTAAGTAGAGATAATGCATACATATGAATGAAGAGGTTTTATTCTAGATAATTTGTTAGGGAACCTCACTTTCAGGGAGGTTAAAACATTAGTCCCAGGCATTTATTTTAACTGAAGTCCAATTAATAGGAGGTAATCAAGCGTTTAATTAAAAACCCAATTTTGTGCCACCTTGAATCATCTAGTGGTTGTGTTTTTTTCCCTTCTCGTTTTGACTGAGCACAGCAATGAGTAGGTTTCTGTCCTTCCACATAAATTATTCATTTTGACTATCTCCAGAAAGGCCTGGAGTCAAATTTGGCTTGATCTGTAGGTAATTTGTTCCACTAGCAAAACCCACTTCCGCCTTAATCTCTCCAAAACAACACAAAATATGTTAGTTTTCACTGTTAGATGATATTCATACTTCATTAGTATGATAATACCTTCTAATTTTAAAGCAAACACTCAATTTAGGGATTTACGGTTATATCAGCATCACATTTGTAGGAAAACTGGCAATATAAATGGAGTCTGTTAGGTTATGATTGGTTTCAGTTTTGCACAGTTCCTGTAACAATGTGCTTCAGTTCTGCTGAATAACAAGCAACCTGCAATCCTGTAACCTGGTTTGTTGTCAGTCCAATAATGTCAGTATTTGGTTTAAAAGGTCTTAAGAGTGGTTTGAAATTCTAGCAAAAATTTGCCCCGTAGCTGGCCAAAGATGTACTATTGATGTGCATGCTTAATTAAAATATCACTGTGCCACCCGTTGATTCAGTCAAACACACTGATACAAGAGGTGGTGAACTGTATGCCGGAGAAAATGTTCTATTCATTTTTTTATTGTGAAAATCTACAGTATAGAAAAAACACACACACACAGACTGCTCTCTAAACACAGCCACAAACAGAGAATCTTTGAGGATATAGCCAGAGGGTTGAAATTTCAAGAATAAAAAGTTCTTCAGATGATGTCGAAATTGAAGAGGTAGAAGTAAGCCGACTGCCTGACAACATCTTCACCATGAACCCCAGAGGTAATTTCAACCCTTACCAACAGCTCAGAGGTTTTGTTGATGATAGATACAAAATTGTTAGTTGGAGTGAGGTCTACATGCTAACAAGAGCACATAAGGAGTACAGGAGATCTATTGTGTGCAACCTTAAATAATGTCACAAATGGCTGTTACGGTTAAAGAACAGAGAAAATGGCTAGTTTACTGGAACATTCCACAAAAAAAAAATAAATAAATAAATAAAATAAATTCAACAAATGGTCAGTGAAAAGAAGTACTTGTAATTATCAACCTCAGGAGGTCAAACTAAATTAGCAAATTTAATTTTCTATTCATTTTATATGAGGTTTGCACAATTAACAGTTATTCTTTTTCTACTTTTTAAGGAAAAGACACATTAAAAAAAAAAAAAAAAAAAAATTTACAAAAATTTCTAAAATTTAAAAATTTAAATTTAAAAAAATTAAATCCCACTATGCTTTAGAAAGAGTCCAAATAATGTTACTTAATGGGTGCCACAGTTTTAAAGAAAGCTACATTATTCATAACGGGAGAGAATCAAGATGTAATGGGACTTGAATGAATATTACAATTTGGTAATAAAATTCATATATATCATATATATATCAGGGGCATTTTCTAGATGAGAAAATAATTGATATTACAAAATAAAACAATGCAAATATTACAAAATTTGACATGATATAGTTTAAGTCACTCGTTTTTCGAAAGTAACACTGTCCAACAGCGACACCCGCAGGTACAGTTATAGCAGGGAGTCCGCGTCTCTTGTGCCTCCCTTGATCACATAGAAATAAAGCAGAACCCCTAACGCTGCGTTAACACTTCTCATTTACCTTGATTGGGTGACGTCATGCGTTGCCGAACTGAATTGTGGGTTCCGTCGCGTAGCTTCACTCACGTTGCTCATGGCAGAAGTTGAAGATTTCTTAACTTTTCAAGCACCAATGCAGGCGCCAATCAGATCACAGATGCTAGCCAATTGTGTTCATGCAACCATGTGAATGCATATTTTTTGTCTTTTTATGATAGTGTGGATGTGTATTAATATACATGGATCCTACATGGTTCATGTTTTACTTGTTTTCTATGATGGATCCTGCATATAAACACTGCATTATAGCATAACATGGACACAAATGCACATTCACAACATTTCAGCAGTGAAAACTCCCAGCTGGACACCTTGAATGACACCTTACACATTGTTATACTCTCACTATCTTGCCTGTCATGTCCACTGTTACCCATTAGACACTAGGGGCACTGCATAAAAGAGGGCCATACTTTTACGTAGGTTCAGCTGAGGAAAAAAATATCACTCCCCTAGTCCTGCTCCAGTGCCGATTTTGGCAGTTTCATAAGGGTCTGTGGATAGTTCAGAAACTTTGCACAGGATGTGTTTCTCTGGAAAGAACGGAAGTGCAAATCTGGATGCAGGGGACCAGAGAAGGATTCCTAGAGCTCAGAGCTAAAGCTTAAAGCCAGACTTGGACAGTCATGTGCCTGGTAAGAGCGGCTTAGTATAACTTCATCATTAACTGTGCTACAGACATCAGCAAGCTTACATGGAATAAATTCCCACAGATCTCTGAAAAATTTTAAATGAATGATGAAACATCTAGTTCAGACATGAAAAACTAGATGGCACAGGCTGGTCCTTTACATGCAGTCTGCAAGCAGTCACATCATTATTGCATGGCACAAGCTGATTGGCCTCTGCTGATCTGGCAGCCAATGAGATTACTTGCTCAACATTTAAATAGTCTGTTTCAGTGTTTGCTGTAAGCTAGTCCTGTAGCACACTATCAGAGTTCCTCTGAAAACCCTCACATATATAAAATAAAACATGCATATATAAACGCTGCGTGAAAAAGTGTATTTTTATTTATTTCGTTTTGCATTTATGCATTATTTCTGCTAAAATTATTATTATCAATACATGTGAATGAGAAATACAGTGTAGGCATTTTTTATAGCAAATATTAAAGTATAACACTCTAGACATTTTCTTTATCGCCACCATACTTGTCATATCTATAAAGCCACTGACATTTTCTTTACCTAGATAAGGTCCAAAAAGCCAATGCTGTTAATTATATTTAATGCAGAAATGGAGGAATGAAAAATCTTATCTTTTTAATGGTAATTAGACTTTCTGCCTCCTCTCTTTGCCTATTGTGGCCAGTTTGATTAATATTTTTTTTTTTCATATAAGAAGCCAAACAATGATTGCTGAATCTACTGACTTTTATTAGTATCTCCATTTTCCATTGTGCATCTGCTCTTCAATGGACTTTCTTATAACATATTCATATAGCTGTTTGTATTCAGAGCAGACATTGGTTAAATCATTTCATCTTACAGGTGTATGCTGAGTGAGGTAGGAGTCAAGTAATATTCCTTTTTATTATTCTCCACACATAGTGCCATTTGTTAAGGACCTTGGAAAGGCCTGCTTATGTTAGGCAAACCAAGACACAACACGTCAATCCTTTGGAAATATATTCATGGACTACACATGGGACCTCCCGGTATCCATATTGTGAAGCAATGTCATTGTGAGTGCCACAAACAAGGTATAAGAATCATCTCTTCTTAGAAGATTGAATTGCTTGTCCTTGATGTGTATAAATGTGTGAGGAGTATAAATTGTGCAGATTTTCCAGAAGATTTGCCTTTCAATCTAAGCGTTGATACTGTGTGATTTTTTTCTCTTTACATGTAGACATAACTCAGATAGAATTTTCAAATGAAAAGAGATGTATGTTTTGTTTCTGACATTATTTACGTCGCACTATTGTTGCTTCATGAGACCTCTTTAATGACTTTACCTGCTCGTCCTTGTGTGAACTAAAAGAAACAGCAGAAATGATCCCTTCTTATCCTGGTATATCCCATCATTAAGTCAGGCTTTGGTTCACCTAATTAATGTGTCAAGCGTTTCCTGTGAGATGCCACTGTAGGGCCATAAAACACACTTGGAACGTCAATAATCTTAAAATAATGAGGTTTTCTGTTTTCAATGCAAATAATTAATCTATATTTTGTTTAAATGTACTGGCGAGTAAACTGAGGATTCTTCATTCTCTGTAAGACAATGGCCCTGCTTACAAATGTTATCCAATTAGAGAGAAGCACCTGACTGTCTGAAATGCTGCAAAATGAAAGCTTGCAGTGGCTCCAGAAAGTCTAGAAATGAAGTAAAAATAAGCCCTAATAAGACCTGATATACACTTAAATTGGAATGCATCTTTTGGAGAAGTCTAACAGCCTGATAACATTACCAATAAATGTTTATTTTAATAAATGTACTATGCAAATATTAAACTATTTCAATAAATTAAATAAAGAATTAAACCATTTTCATTATTCTCCAAAAAAAAAAAAAAAAAGACTACAACTACAGTTACAGTTAAGCAATACAGTCAACATACACTACCATTAAAAAGTTTGGGCTCAGTAAGATTTTATTAAAAGACATTAATACTTTAATTCATGAAGGATGCCTTAAATTAATCAAATGTGACAGTAAAGACATTTATAATGTTTAAAAAAAGATATTTAAAGTAAATGCTGTCCTTTTGAACTTTATATCCTCCATCAAAGAATCTGCATATATATATATATATATATATATATATATATATATATATATATATATATATATATATATATATATATATATATATATATATATATTGCATATATATATATTGCAGCACAACTGTTTTTAACATTGATAATAATATTAAATGTTTAGAATATTAGAATAATTTCTGAAGGATCATGTGACAATGAAGACTGGAGGAATGGCTGCTGAAAATTTGATATCACAGGAAAAAAATACTCAAATATATTCAAATAGAACATAGTTGTTAAATTGTAATAATATTTCACAATAATACTCTTCCTACTGTATTTTTAGATTAAAAAAAAAAAAATACAGCCTTGGTGAACCTAGAAGACTAAATACTACACCTACATAATACACAAAATGAAATATATATAATAATACATTTAAAAAAAACTTCTGTTCCCAAACTTTTGCACAATAGCATAAATTTAAGCAAACAGCATAGTTTGTATCTTATCTGTAACTTGTGGATCTTAATTTTAATGGTGCAAGTGCAAATAGCGTCCCTTGTTGGACAAATGCTATTTAAACTAGCTCCGCCCACCAATGTCTGGTTGGGCCACCCAGGTTTTAAAAAAGATGTGAGTAAGGCTCGCAGACCTGGCTTTTAATGACACAGGTTTGAATCCACCTTTTGCCAAGTTTGGATTTATTTTTAATAAAAAATAAAAATAATGTTCTAAAAGTGGAAATAAACTGGGAACGAGTGTTTAATAATAGTAAAAATGTTTACTCGGTAGGGTTAAGGGAAGGTATAGGGAGGGATTTTATTCTCCCAATAAGGCAGCATCCATTAATAATTTTAAGAAATATAATCATTTACATCATCATGATATTATTGCATCCTGTTAATGCACAAAAATACTGAGGTGGAAATAGTATGTCAATATAAAGTATAGATAGCATCTAATTACTATTTACACTTATTACAAAGAACTGATACTTTTACATGGCGTAAATAGAATCTATCACTATTTTCACCTAGTGTAAATAGCATATTGCTAAGAAAATGCTGCTATTGTCACTTATTATAAATAGAATATATTGCTATTTTCACTTAAATAGCATCTACAGCTATTTGCACTTAGTGTAAATAGCATCTATCGATAAGAAAATATGCCATTTTTACTTAGTGCCTACTGCCGCTGCCTACTTTTAAAGTCCCCCTGAAATCAAAATTTAAGTTTTTTTAGCTTTTAGTATTAATAAGGTTATAAATAAACTGGTGTGTTCCAAAACATAAACAAAATTCACATTTGCTAAAATGGATCACAGATTTTCATGACATCACATCGCACTTCAGCTTCTCATCAAATCTTCTGTCCTATCAAATGCTCTCTAGAATCTGAAGTCCCGCCCCCTCCTACACTATAAACAGGAGCTGAATCTGTGACTGAAATCGGTCATTTGTTCACACATTTACAAGTTTCTATATGGTGTATGGCACAGAATGCACTATATAGAGGATAGGGAACGATTTCAGACAGTGTAAATATGCTTTCCATTGATGCGATTGAAATCCGTTAGGGTCACGTGAACCGCCGCAGCGAGAGCACAGTCTGATTTGGTCCAGAGACACGGAGAGCACAGACGATCATACGTATGAGTTCGATACAGACCACAAAACGTTCGGACACATTTGAATTCTACAAACAATGCTATATTTTAAAGCAACATGAAGGAAAAAAGGTCAAGGAATTATGAGGAATATTGGGTTTTACGAGCTCAACAGCTCTGGCCAAGCTGTGATCTAGGAGAAACGCTATTGGCTATTTTGAAAAAATGTGAGGAGCTTCTAGATATATCCCGCCCTGTCTTCCGGTTTCATTTGGAAATTACATCAACACAGTGAATAAACGTTCCAAGGCACTTCACCCTTAAATGCATGACTGTTTCGCCAATCATTCTTACATATTCGGGTCTTTATCGACCCGGATCTATATCTAACACGGAAGGATCTCTACCTGCCGTGATAATATAAAACTCCTCTGATATTAGTAACAATTACAGAAGAATAAAATAAATCATATTTTGTTACCTTTTGGAGATTGAAAGGGCTCCGTTTGAGCAGATGTTTTATGCCACTGTCCTCGTCAGAGCTATTTGCCAGTAAATTCAGCAAATAATAGGCTAGTTTTATGTTTGAGGTCACGAATATGAGCCCATTCGCGATCTCAAACATATTCTCAGAACTATATAATTTTCAACATCTTCAAAATCAATATTTTGATCGCTAACAGCTTCACCAGATCCATAAAGGTTACAGTCATATTTGATTGCGTTCAGTACTTGCTCTGCAGTAAATCGCTGAGCCATTTCATGTTTTTCTTATTCTTTCGTTTTCTGTCTGAATGAGTCGTCACTTCAGCATTGTGTATCAGACATTGCCACCTTGTGGAATACAGGTGAATTGCACTTATTCTGTCATCTAAGATTCAATTATTGTTGTGCAGAAAAAAACATATGTACACTCATACACACCTCGGGTCGTTAGCGACCCTATACAATTTTTTACAAAAAATGAATACAAAAATAGACATTCTTTTATTGATTTTATGATTTTTTTCTTGTTATATTCTTTATAATGAATTTCATTGAGGAATACCAATGAAGGTTGATGATCTAACTTGTAAAAAACTGCCAACAAGCTGAGGAGGGTAGTGAATGACTTCCCGGCGCTCACTAAAGACCAGAGGTATCGATTTAAGGGTTAAAGGGTTAGTTCACCCAAAAATGAAAATTCTGTCATTTATTACTTACCCTCATGCCGCTCCACACCCGTAAAACCTTCGTTAATCTTCGGAAAACAAATTAAGATATTTAACACGTCAAGATATTTACACCAAAAATATTCTCATCGCTTTATAATATTAATATTGAACCACTGTACTCACATGAACTGATTTAAATATGTTTTTAGTACATTAATGGATCTTGAGAGAGGAAGCGTCATTGCTCCCTGTGGAGGCCTCACGGAGCCATCGGATTTCAACTAAAATATCTTAATTTGTGTTCCGAAGATGAACAAAGGTCTTACGGGTGTGGAACGGCATGAGGGTAAGTAATAAATGACAGAATTTTCATTTTTGGGTGAACTAACCCTTTAAGTGGGCCTTTAAAGATAACATCATTTGCAAACAGTTATATGTCTGTCTCTATATAACGTTTACATTTGTAATTATGGTACAATTCTTGACATCCCAACCCAGACAACTCTGGTTTCAGTCATTAACAGAGCTACAGTGTTGTAAGGGGGATTTAGAGAGGATTTAGAATGCATAAGCTTAACCTCAATACCAAACGCTCTGGCCTCATATTAGCAAGGATTGACACTAATCTAAGGATTGTGAATTTACGCCACGGGCAGTGTAATATAAGCGTTTTCCTCCAAATATCTTTAAACTTATCTGTTCATGCTTTCACTCATAGTTTGTCCGACAAATATTTTTCGGTTTTGCTCAGCAGATTGGCATTCTGTGGTTAAAGGACCAACCTATAGCAAGAATATGTTTGGGCTTGTGTTCGAAAATTACAAATTAGCACGCTGCTGCCTGTAAAGCTCCCCACTTCCTTTCTCTCTCTCAGGGATTCTAATCCAGCGTTTAAAATTCACAGCCATTCATTGCGATCCCAACAGAAAGAGAGCCGGGTGGAGGTGTAAGAGGCAGCCAGGCCCAGCAGAACAAATGAAGCTGGAGCCACAGAGAAAAACCAACAAAGACTGTGGGGAATACACTGTGTGTGAGCATAGCAAAAACATCTCATCACACTCTACTGCAACAGCCTTGCTTATTATACGGTCTCTGCAAGCCTGTTCATTCAGAATTTGTGCTATTTTTTTCCCAATATCTACTGCCATGGGGACACTTAACATTTAAAAATTGATCAACGGACCCAAGTTTGCTAAGTGATCACTTGTAATCTGATTGTAAATGCATTGCATTTACAAAATCTATCAGAAAATTTGGTTATAACACTATTGGCTGATGAATGTGTCTTTTTATGATTTGTTATCATTCCAAAAAGAGAATTATAGTTTATTGTTTTACAATAAATTATAGATAAATGGCCATGGGGATATTTATATCTGATCTACCAATTGTTAAACACAAATTAAATAAAATGATTTTTGGGATAAGAAAAAAGCAATTTAACATTTAACTGTATGTATTTGGTATTTTTTGAGGAATGTAGAGATCTAGATTTAATTTGAGTTTTTATTTTGAGTCAGGCGAAAGAAATCAGTAACATATAACATAGAACATATCTTGAATTACATCCGTTGTATTTTTTACCCCTAACCACTAACTTTTGATTTATGTTTAAAGCATTTTTTTCTGGAAAAGATGGATGGATGGATGGATGGATGGATGGATGGATGGATGGATGGATGGATGGATGGATGGATGGATGGATGGATGGATGGATGGATGGATGGATGGGGGAAACATTAATTTCGCAATTATTTCTTAATTAAAATAGTGTAAGGTAAAGGACCAAAATTAGCTCAAATGAAATAATTAATTCATAGGGAATTATAAAGAGTCATTTAGTTTACGACTGAGCAACTGAATCGTCCAGCGTTCATCTGCTCAAGCCGTAATATGCTCTTGTAACGGATATGAATATCCACTATCGTGATAACACGGATGAGCCCGGTAACTTTAAGATCGACAGTTAAAGACATTAAATTTTACAAGCACATAATACAAGACACTTTCTTTTAAAATCTACAAGAGACTTTATTTATTCTAACACAAACTAATCTAACACAAACACACACACACACACACATTCATACGTGTTGCAGTAAGAAAGGAAATGAGAGAGAAAGAGGTTTAAGAGAGAGAGTGTTATGATGAACAGGATTCCTAGCAAAATATGCACTTCAAAAGACCTGACCTGAACGAACCATGAATCATTAATTTAAAGGTGCCCTAGATTCAAAAATTGAATTTACCTCGGCATAGTTAAATAACAACAGTTCAGTACATGGAAAAGACATACAGTGAGTCTCAAACTCCTTTGTTTTCTCCTTCTTATATAAATCTCATTGTTTAAAAGACCTCCGAAGAACAGGCGAATCTCAACATAACACTGACTGTTACGTAACAGTCGGGATCATTAATATGTACAACCCCAATATTTGCATATGCCAGCCCATGATTGAGGCATTACACAAGGGCAGCCAGTATTAACGTCTGGATCTGTGCACAGCTGAATCATCAGACTAGGTAAGCAAGCAAGGACAATATAGCAAAAAATGGCAGATGGAGCAATAATAACTGACATGATTCATGATATCATGATATTTTTAGTGATATTTGTAAATTGTCTTTCTAAATGTTTCGTTAGCATGTTGTTAATGTACTGTTAAATGTGGTTAAAGTTACCATCGTTTCTTACTGTATTCATGGAGACAAGAGCCGTCGCTATTTTCATTTTTAAACACTTGCAGTCTGTATAATTCATAAACACAACTTCATTCTTTATAAATCTCTCCAACAGTGTAGCATTAGCCGTTAGCCACGGAGCATAGCCTCAAACTCATTCAGAATCAAATGTAAACATCCAAATAAACACCTGTACTTACGTGATTAGACATGCTGCATGACGAACACTTTGTAAAGATCCATTTTGAGGGTTATATTAGCTGTTTGAACTTTTTTTATGTTGTTTAAGGCAAGCGTGAGCTCGTGGGGCGTGGAGCACGAGAATTAAAGGGCCACACACCCTGAATCGGCTCATTTCTAATTATGCCCCAAAATAGGCAGCATTTTGAGCTGAAACTTCACAGACACATTCAGGGGACACCTTAGACTTATATTACATCTTTTTAAAAAAAGTTCTAGGGCACCTTTAAATGCAGCAGTTCAGCTTTAGAATCTGGAGGTATTTGCTTGAGTCGACTTAAAATGTGAATCTTCTCATCGGCGTGGAGAAAAGGGTTTCCCGAGTCGATGATTTGTTGCAGGGTCTTTTCGGGTCCGGATGGAGGTTAGGTAAAAACCAATCACGTTTGAGCATACTGGCAAAATGAACGGAAGTCACTTGTTGTGGCTGGAGTTAAAGTTGAAGCGGCAAAAGTCGTTGGCTACACTTTGTGGCAAAACTTAGAACACAAGACTCTCAACGGAAAATAAAATTAAGTAAAAGAAAATTAAGTAAAAGAAAAGAAAAGTGAGTGAAGGTTGGATGGCTTGAATGAGCTGCTTGGTCTTGTCTTTGTTTCTTCTTCTTGTTACTCCATGGTTACTCTTTGTTCCCAGCAGGGGTTTTCTGTAGTCAGACTGGAGCTGAAAATTAGATTCTCTGAGTTTGGGTTTCTGGAATTATGTTTTGAAAGAATCATCTGAATGTCTGGTTCGTCCACGGTTCCTACAATAGTTTACTGAAAACTGACAAATTTTACTCGTTTTTTCATTTACTCAAACGTTTCATTAACACCCGCCAACCCGCCAAATGCGGGTAGATTGGTGGGTGGTGGGTAAGACAGCCACTCCCCCTAGCCACTTAGGCGGGTTGAATATAATTTCAGCCTACAGCCTAATCAAAGGTAGCCAAGCTTGTCGTAGCACAAAATTACAATCCATTCTCAATTCTTTATCGATCTAACTTGCAGTTAGTGAAGGCGGGATAGGCAAAATCGCGCTGAATAACAACATAAGCGCTTATTCTTTTTATATAGCCTAACAAAAATAACATAAAATTATACAATTTCTCATATTATGGTCATACTACCCACCCCTTTCCCACCCATACATACCAGCTGATATACCATATAGTTTTGATTTGGGTGGTCAATCTGCATCTGAAAGATTGAAAGTGTTTTATATCTAACTAAATCAAGTACAATGACTCAAAATCAAGTAATTTAAGCATGCCAAAGTCAACTTTAATCATTTAAAATGTAATTTCCCAACAGCAAAATTGTGGCCAGTTAAAATGCAGAGTGGCTAGTAACTTTGGAAAGACCACTAGCCACAGTGGCTGGTGAGCAAAAAAGTTAATGTCAAGCCCTGGTTACAAACATGTATTACTTTCTTTCCTCGGCAGAACACAGAAGATGACATTTTAAAGAATGTATCAACTGTCCAAATAATAAGTGAATGGAGTTCATTGTTGTTTTGGGCACTACTTTTATTGCATGAACAAAAACAATTGAAACATTCTTCAAAATGTCTTCTTTTTGCTTTCCTAAAGAAGATAAATGATGAGTAAATGATGGCACAATTTTCATTTTTCGGTGAACATTTCCTTTATGGATGTTTTCTCAAAAACATATTACAGCTTTTAGCTCAGTGCAAACACATGAAAGCAGAATCAACGTCAGTTACTTCAGTGAAAGCAGCTGTCAATCTCAACGTTTATCCTCCAGTTATTTCTTCAACTCTAGAGCACCATGTTGTCATCAACTCAACTGCCTACAGCAGTTAACTGATGGTTCCACACAAAAACTGTTCAGACAGAAGGGCTGCATTTGCATTAGGGCCAGACTGAAATTGGGAACAAAACAAAATGGAAGCTTGTGAGACTTCAGGATGGTTAAACAAGACGATGAAACGCCTATTAGTGTTCGTCATTTTCTGGTTTAAATTGCGGCCTGGAAATCGATATGTGCCGCACGGGATGTATTAACTTTAAACAGATACAATTGGAGATGTTACTATCGTGCAAGACATTATCTAGTCCATAATAACACCCAGATGCTGCTGAAACTGCACAGTTCAGCCAAGGTCCTGATTTTTAAATGGAAAGCAGCTCTGATCTGTTTCTATTCTTTATACTCAATCCCTGAAAATTGTCAAATAAAGAGAGACAGCCAAAGTAAAGTGACTGTCTTGCATTGAATGACTCAGCCAGCATTCTGTACAGAAATGCACACTACTGTTGTGATTTTCCAAAGGTGATCCACTGCACATATTTATGCATGGCAAATAGTACTTGCCAGCACCATATACACCAGGTCTGCCGTAAAATTTAAATTTTAATATATTTTGAAATATTTCTGTGATTACAGCTGAATGGTCACAAGGTCCTTCAGAAGTCATTCGAATATGCTGATTTGGTGTGGGTCTATTTTAAATACATATCTTTTGTAAAATTGTAAATTTATTTACTGTCACTTTCGATCAATTTTATGTGATCTTGCTGAATTAAAGTTTTTTTTTTTTTTAATTAGTTATAATAATAATAATAATAATAATAATAATAATAATAATAGAAGTTTTGTTTTACGCAAATCAATTTTTCATCATTGTTGAATAATAAAATATATATAAAAAAAATGTAATCTGATTGCAATTTAAAAAATATCATTATGCATCTATAATACTCATACATCGGCAGTCATAATATGATATTAATAAAGTTTGAGAACCACTGGACTAGAGAATATATATAATTTTTTTGTAATATTGTACATGTATTTACTGTCAGTTCTGATCATTTTTATGCAACCTTGCTGAATGAAAGTATTAATTTGTTTAAAAAAAAAAAAAAATTAACTGACCACAAAATTTTGAATTGTATACACCATAATAATAATAATAATAATAATAATATTTTAAGTGTTGTTTTATTCAAATTGTAATTTTTCATGTTTTATTTTGAATAATAATAAAAAAATAATAATAATAATTTAACATTTTACTCATACATCAGCAGGCATAATATGCTATTAATCAAAATCTTGGTCTGAAAAGTTTGAGAACCACTGGACTAGAAAATATAAATGCATTTAAAATGCAATAAATGCAATTAAATGTTACACAAATCAATCAATCAATCAATCAATCAATCAATCAATCAATCAATCAAATCAATCAGTCAATCAATCAGTCAATCAATCAATCAATCAATCAATCAATCAAGCAATACATATGTATGTATGCCCACTAGGATCATTTCACTTTCATTTTAACGAAAACATTGGTTTCTGTGCAGGATGTTCTGAAGTTGGAAGCATTAACGGATTATGGATGAGCATTTTGGGATAATCGTCTCACCCTTGGCTGGACTCTCCTGCTCACATTAGTAATACATCAACATTATTAAATGTCCAAAACCCAAAATTTGGAGCACACAACTTAACACATAAGTTAACAGTAAAAGTTCTGCATGCACAGTAAAATCCCCAGAGTTAAATCAACTCTGCTTAGAGTACATATGGTCCCTCTCTAAATAGTGTTAAAATAACACTGAAGCAGAGTTAATGTTAATGAGATAATTAAGCAATTATTAAGGCTGCGACTGAAGTCAGCTGTAGTTCTTGTGTTTCTCTTTTCTTCAGTGATTCTGCTTGTTAACAGCAGGTGTTCATCACTAATACACAATCATCATTTAATTAATTGTTTAATTATCTCTATTAAATGTAACTCTGCTTCAGTGTTATTTTAACACTATTTAGAGAGGGACCATATGTACTCTGAGCAGAGTAGATTTAACTCTGGAGATTTTGCTGTGTGGGTACATCTGGAATAACCCCAGTACCCCAGTCCCTATCTCACTGTGTAATTCTATGTTAATCAGATTTAGATCTAGGAGCACTTGCTTTAAATGCACTTGATGTATAAGATGTAACAAGATGTAGGCTTATGCTGCGCTGACCAGTGAGTAGATGCTATTGGATATTATAGTAAAGGTGCTATGCTAGTCAAAAAGAACAAATCAATCACATGATTTATGACGCCTCCAAAGGTAACACTCAGACAGACTCTTGAGAGATGGTTAGACTGCAGATTTTGCTTATTGGCAGTCCAGTGCCTGAGCCTAATCTGATGCTATCTGCCAAAACTTTGCTTAAAGGCGTACAATATAAGAGCATCAGCATCTGTCAGATCAATTTACTGGTTCAATGAGTAGGTTACTACAAACACTTACAGGCAGAAAATACGGCAGTGCTGGGCCAATGCAGCCTCCGAGCATAAATAATACAAGGGGGGAGAGTAGAGAACGCTATTGACAAGATTTAAATCAAACCACTGAAGCCAAAATAATAAGCTGTTTTTATCTCAAACTGAAACTGTCCATTGAGTGTACACACTCCTTCAGTCTACACAAGTCTCTGACTGTCAATTTCACTCTACTTTAGATCATTGTACATTGAGGATTTTATTATTGTCAGGGGCAAAATATATTTTTTTTTTTGGGGGGGGGGCACTTTTGGTGTCTGCAGAACAAAGAAATTTATACAGGTTTTGAACATCTTGAGGGAGAGTAAATGATGACAGAATTTTCATTTTTGGGTGAAGTCAAGCATTGCCAAAGTGAATTGTGGGATCCATTGCATCGCGTCACTGCGGCATAAATTTTACATTTTTCAACTTTTCAAGCGCCAAACGCAGGCGTAAGCCAATCAGATCGCCTTATGCAAATACACTACCTCAGACGCTAGCCAATTGCATTCATGCAACACCAGAAAATAGAGGAACATCAAAATGGAGGAAAAGCTTATCATTGCAGTGGGTAATCACCCGGTTCTCATATCAGAAGTGAATAGGGTGTATATTATGCTTGTATTGTGTCTGTGTACTCTGTTTATCATTGAATGCCGGCTAGCATAGCATAGCATATAAGTAAGCTGGAAGTATTGTGATTGGCTGTTGTCACTATGACGGTCAAGTCAGCGGCAAGTTTCAGACACGCCCTCCGTCAAGAGCCGACGCCCCATGTGAATGAGCCATAACCAAAGACCATGCTTCAACAGCCCACGTTCCGTGACGGTCCGTGTGATGTACTTTTCATCATAAGGAGGATCCGCGGATGTCCGTGCACATACAAGAGCGCACGCGTAAGGTGAATGTTGAGACAGAAGAGTCCACTAGGTGGCAATACGCAGTTGTGTGTAGTGTGCAGCAGTCGAAAAAAGAGTGCGGAAAGGGGGATACAAAACATGCTGTTCCAAGAACAGTAAACAAGGCAGCATATCATTCTCTATCGTTTTTGTTTTGGTTCTTGTTCTGAACTTTGTAAGCAATAGCGCATCCACTACTTTTCTTCTTCTATGATACCGAGCGAATATCATGTAAATTTCAAGACTCAGTGCTGCCCTCTGTAGTCCTGTAGAGTATAGAAAAGCAATTGTACTGAGCATGTGTTGAACTAGTTCATTCACATATCCACGGTTGAGTATATTTTGAAAGCTGTGCAGACAAGACTGTGCACGAGATGGAGCGGAACGTGGAAAATGAAGTATACCGGGTCCTTAACATGAAAAGCGCATAGGCTCTGTACAGGATTGGATACATTGATTAGTTCACCTCCCAAGTCTTCTGGTTCGAGTCGTTCCTTCTTTCACATGACAGCCGCATAGGATCTGAGTCTGACTCTGTACAGGAAACTAAAATGATTAGTTCACCTTTTGAGTCTTTTCTCCAGTCTGAGTCTTTAGTTCATTTTTTCAAGTGACGTGACCGCCGCGTATTTTCTGTATCGGATCCAGAATTTAGTTCATAATTCCTAAACGTCTTTACAAAAACTGTTTATTACACACACCTTTTGATAATTACATGATAATTCGTAAAGATGTGGAATGTTATATACAGAGATGAGTAGTGGTCACGTGACAAATGAACTGAATGGTGAACAGAGGTGAACTAATCATGTCTGTTTCCTGTACAGAGACAATTTAAGATGTCACATGACAAAAGAATGAACAACTTGAACAAGAAGACTCTGGAGGTGAACTAATCATTTCTTTTTCTTCAAACTCAAATCTATACAGCTGTCAAATGACAAGAAATGACTCAGACCAGAAGACCCTGAATTAATCATATCTGTTTCTCATAATTTGCCATTGTCTACATTATCATTTTTTTTTCTTTTTCCGGAATATGATTACATTTTGTGTAAGTAGACATGTTGGGGGAATCTGGCTATTGAAAATATAACCTTTAATTTAATTCTGCTCAAATGAACAAAATGACTTGAAGCAAAAAAACAACTTATGCTTTTTGAAGAGATAGTATGCTAGTGATGGGAAGATCAGATCATTTTTCTGACTTGGATCCTTGAATCTGGCTCAGCAAAACGAAAAGATTTGAAGAATCACTAGAGCAGAGTGGTGGTCGTAAGTGGTATATAAATCTAATATACAAAGTACATACACTATCATATATATATATATATATATATATATATATATACACACACACACACACACACAGAGAGAGGGGAACCAGGATAGACAAAGTACCTTGAGCTGGGACTTGAATTAGTGTCACCAGAGGCGCAGCTGTGCTGTATATCAGAAGGCTGCCAGCAAGGCTATTGCTCTGGCAGTAATTAGTACTTTTATTCAGCAAGGATGCATTAAATTGATCAAAAGTGACAGTATTGTTACAAAAAAAAACTTTCTATTTCTCAAGGAATCCTGAAATATTGACACAGTTTCCATAAAAATATTAAACATTGATAATAAGAAATATTTCTTGAGCACGAAATAAGCATATTAAAATGATGTCTGAAGGATCATGTGACACTGAAGACTGGAGTAATGATGCATAGAAAACACTTAAATTAAAGGTGCAGTAGGTGATCTGGGAAATGCTAACATTAGCTTGCCTTGAAAGCGTAAAATCCCACCCTCCCTGCAAATCGCTGTCCAAAGCCACACGTCCTTCAAAACACATGAACGCGCACACACAGCTGCTCTCGGAAAAGCGTCATAAGAGAATCACCTGTTGCACCTTTTAAATTATAATAATATTTAACCCTTAAATGCATGACTGTTTCGCCAATCATTCTTACATATTCGGGTCTTTATCGACCCGGATCAATATCTAACACGGAAGGTTCTCTACCTGTCGCGATAATATAAAACTCCTCTGATATTGCAATAACAATTACAGAAGAATAAAATAAATCATATTTTGTTACCTTTTGGAGCTTGAAAGGGCTCCGTTTGAGCAGATGTTTTATGCCATCACCACTGTCCTCGTCAGAGCTCATTTCCCAGTAAATTCAGCAAATAATAGGCTAGTTTTATGTTTGAGGTCACAAATATGAGCCCATTCGCGATCTCAAACGTATTCTCAAAAATATATAATTTTCAACATCTTCAAAATCAATATTTCGATCGCTAACCGCTTCACCAGATTCATCCTGTAACAGTTACAGTCATATTTGATTGCGTTCAGTACTTGTTCTGCAGTAAATCGCTGAGCCATTTCATGTTTTTCTTATTATTTTGTTTCCTGTTGAATGAGTCGTCACTTCAGCATTGTGTATCAGACATTGCCATCTTGTGGAATAAAGATAAATTGCACTTATTCCGTCATCTAAGATTCAATTATTTTTGTGCAGAAAAAATATACGTACACTCATACACACCTCGGGTCGTTTGCGACCCTATACCATTTTTACAAAAAATGAATACAAAAATAGGCATAATTTTTTTCTTGTTATATTCTTTATAATGAATTGATTGAGGAATACCAAGAAGGTTGATGTCTAATTTTAAAAAATGAACGAGGAGGAGGGTAATGAATGACGTCCCGGGTCACTAAAGACCCGAGGTATGCATTTAAGGGTTAACAATATTAATGTTTTTACTGTATTTTGATCAAATAATTACAGCCTTGTTGAGAGACTTTAACATTAAAAAAAAAAAAAAAAAAAAAACTGTCATGTAAAAATCATATAATTTGACACTCAAATAATTGCTTCCGGCTCAATTTACCTATAGGTAACTTTAAACGAGCTACTGCAGAAATGGAATTTAACTGTGTTAAATTTGTTAAAAAAAAAAAAAAAAAAAAAAAAAAAAGAAGAAGAAGTTGTTTAACATTTTCTACACATACTTTATAAATAATTTTTGTCTGAAACTGGGCATGTGATTTCCATTTCTCAGAATGCGTTGCATGGAACTTGATGGGAAAAGTAACTGATGACATGAAGTGTGATATTATGTATTTCAGCAAGCAACACTTGTTTATGTTTGAAGATGTATTATCAGATCAGATTCGTTTCTGTTATCTAGTTGTTTTATACCATTGACTGTCATTGTGATTGAATTCTTTGATGTCACAAACAAGGACACATAAAGTCAATTTTTCCCATGATGCAAGTCTCACTGTTTCAAACAAACCATCAAGCAAGACTTACTTAAATCATTACATCTCGGCAAGAGCTTGAAGGCCCTGTTTACACCTGGTATAAAGATGCGTTTTGATCGATCGGATCACAAGTAGAAAATGGAGACACATTTCCCTTTAAATCTGATGTTTTAATCCGTCTATTTTGTTCACTTTCATCCACTTCTGTCCTGATACCTTCGAGGAGAGGATCTGTGGGTGGGTAAATGTATGGGCTTTTTCAAATCTTTTGATCTAATGGACGAAAAAAGCTCACGCAATTTACATACCGTATGAACGTGACCGGAGATGATGGAAAAAAACATACGGAGAGCATCAGCTTTCGTTTCTACTATTGTGCATGGTACGGTTTTCATCTTCAAACCAAGAGGAAAAAAAAAGTTTAAATCCCATCTGGCTAGCGCGCTTCCCATAATGTTTACACATTAGGTCAGTAGGCAGAGAGTAGGCGGTTTTTTGTGGCTGTTTGAACACATTCGACCATATGAGCGTCTACACTACAGAAGCAATCCGGTCAAATGCGTTTTTGACCACTTTTGGAAGTGGTCAAAATTGGACAAGCTCAAAATGTTTTCATGTTGTTTGTTTTATCCCCATTCATTCACTCAAGCTTTGTTCCCTCCTTCTACACTATTCTAGGCTTCCTTCCTTGAGTTTTCTTATTATATTATACTTCTGTCACTCTCGTTTCTTCCTTTTTTAAAATCCCTCGATGTCCATTTAACACCTGTCCTTCCCACTGCTCCCATTCTTCTATATTTATTATGTTCCTGCACTGCAGACACTACCTGTTGTGGCCCATTCTCTCTCTTTCACCCCCCACCCACTCACACACACATAGACACTGGCAGGTAGTGCCATGCCTTTTCATTTCCACAAGCAGGTGATTAGATTTACTGTAGTCCTCGGGGACTTGTCCACTGTATTGCTGACTGTAATTCAATCAAACGCAGTTGGAGCCACCTCGATTGTGGAACTGCAGTGCTCCGCAGCGCAGCCTGAGGGTGAAATCAACAGCATTTCACCAGAACAAGAGTGTGCAGTCAATGTGATTCAAAAAAGGCAGTTTGATCTAGATTTCTCAAGTGAAATGGACATGTTTGCGAAACGTGAAGGAGTTATGCTTAACATGGATATGCGTCTGCATGTTTGAAGTAAATCACAGGAAACAAGCACTAGAAATAAACACAAAAATATGATACATTCAGTTGTTATGTTAAATATACTTAATCATGAAAAGCAATCACGCATTTCAGGCTGATGAAATGATGGAGAACCACATTTTAGCATGGTGAAAAGAAAGCGTTTAATAGTTTATAAGGTGCTTATTGAGACAAGAGTTCAGAGCACTGAGACAAAAACACAGATAAATAGTATAATTTGTGCAACTTGGCTCAGTTTAGCTCATCGAGTTCCCCCTCTGCATAATGTCCCTGGTGGGAGTCTCTTTCACAGATAAACATTCACTGTTCCCTCTCTTACCACAAGCTCATTTCATTCAGCCAGATAAGTTTGCTTCTATTAAATGCAAACCACAATGGCATGCTTGCGGGGAAGGACATGGGTTTGCCAATAATGAATAAAACCTTTGTAGAGTGCTCAGGGGGCCTGTAATAGTGCGAGAGAGTTACAATTACAGTTAGAGTTATGTGGAATAACACATTATGCAGAAAAGGGTACAATCAAAATAGCATAAAAATGTAATATGCATATGAGATACTAAGTACATTATATGCAATACCACCCCATGGTGGTGTAAACAATAATATACACTGAGCGACAATAAGCTTATCAAAATTAGAGTAGCTGATTGTTTTTTCGTAATGTTTTTACTCATGAAATCAAAGCTGACCCTATTTGCTTTCTGAATGCACATTCCTGTTCTTATCGCGAATGATTCATTGAGGCATATGCTTCTTAATCTTTAATCTTTAATCTGTGTGGCTATTGGATAACGTAAACCTTTAGCCAAACAGCTATTTCAGCAATTTAGCATTGTTTTAATGCTATTCACATTCAGGTCTTGATTCATTCTGGTAAAACCTACTTTCAATGTCTGACAAAATTTTGTATGTCTGACGCAAAGTTTGTATGTCTGACACAAAATGTGTACCTTTAGTTTGTCATTGGGGTAGTACCCTCTTATTCACCCATAAAGGTTGCATATTAATACCTAACAATCGATGCCCTGAAGGTACTCATATGTACCCTTAAAGGTGCCATCGAATGTTTTTTTTTTTACAAGATGTAATATAAGTCTAAGGTGTCCCCTGAATGTGTCTGTGAATTTTCAGCTCAAAATACCCCATAAATTTTATTTTATTATTTTTTTTTAACTGCCTATTTTGGGGCATAATTAGAAATGCGCCGATTCAGGCTGCGGCCCCTTTAATTGCTCGTGCTCTCCACCCCCTCCTGAGCTCTCGACTCTATCATTGCATAAACAAAGTTCACACAGCTAATATAACCCTCAAAATGGATCTTTACAAAGTGTTCGTCATGCATGCTGCATGCATACATCGGATCATGTGAGTATAGTATTTATTTGGATGTTTACATTTGATTCTGAATGAGTTTGAGGCTGTGCTCCGTGGCTAAAGCTAACATTACACACTGTTGGAGAGATTTATAAAGAATGAAGTTGTGTTTATGAATTATACAGACTGCAAGTGTTTAAAAATGAAAATAACAACGGCTCTGGTCTCCGTGAATACAGTAAGAAACAATGGTAACTTTAACCACATTTAACAGTACATTAGCAACATGCTAACAAAACATTTAGAAAGACAGTTTACAAATATCACTAAAAATATCATGATATCATGAATCGGGGGGGCCTGCGATAACCCAGGTTGCATCGACAGACGATGATCATGTCTCTACGATAGCCAGAGATATTGTCAAAAGCATAAAATATTGGCAATGTTATTGGAATTTCCAATTAATGTAAGCCTGTTACATTCTTCTAGTCTATTATTATTAATATTAGGTTAGGCTACTAACCTAATTTCATAGCGCATCACCGCATAGGCCTAACTGATGTTCTGTGGGGATAATAAAAGATTAGGCTATTAGCTCATCTTTGAAAATGTTTTAAACATTTTTTTAGGTCTATTATACAATGAATTATAGGCCTATAATTAAAATTATTAACAGTCTATAATATTTCCTAACACTGACTGCAGTCATCATGAGCTACTTCAAGCACCGACTTCACCCAACAAGCTTCATCCTCCATTTTCCAGTTTTTTGTGTGATTAATACTATCATTATCATCATCATTATTATTGTCATTACATTTTTTTCTTTATTTCATTTATTATTTTTTTTAACTCTGGTTATGTCTGTTGTACATCCCTACATGCTCCTTTATTAATATATTTCCACTCCCACACTCAGTTACACTTACAGTTACAGACACACACAAACACACACACACATCTTATTGGCTGTTATGTATGTTTTGTTGGTCTTTGTATTTGTATTTTGCATTTAATTTCTCATCTGTAAATATTGTAATTGTCTATTTGCAT
Organism: Megalobrama amblycephala; assembly: GCF_018812025.1. NCBI lineage: Eukaryota > Metazoa > Chordata > Actinopteri > Cypriniformes > Xenocyprididae > Megalobrama > Megalobrama amblycephala. The sequence continues at coordinate 28,378,203 of NC_063055.1, forward strand.
AAATCTGTGTTGCGGATTTGCGCTACATCACTGGGTGTGAGATGGTGTAAGTTAGTTGTCACAACGAGCGAGAAAGTTTGACATGGAACACGCTAAATCTTGAACCTCTGAAATCACCCGTTTAAAAAAAAAAAAAAAAAACGCCAATTAGTGGAAAGTCTAACAAAAGGAGAATGCGACAGAGCTCCTAAAAAAACGACAATCAACATTGGCTTGGCTTTTCTGAGATGGCGTGAACTTAGGGATTTGAAATGTAAAAATGACTTGGAGATGGCATTTCTAATTACTCAACAGGTGAGTAAGGTTCTTCATTGAACAGATAAATTGCCATATGTAGCTCTCTAACTGTTCATTGTAAAGCATTATCTATTGTGAAAGGTCACATTCATCCGCAGTCACACACAGCCGAAGCACAACAAAAAAAAAATGTTTTTCTGCAAGATGAATGTTCTGTTTTTAACCGCTAGATGGCCAAAAGTTACAAGTGTACCTTTAAGATACGCAATCTGAACATATCTGTCTAAACAAGACAGATGAGTCTAAGTGGTCATAAATAAAATTACAGCTTGGCTGTTCATGGTCAAAATGGGGGTTATGCGCAACAAACTTCTGTATTCTGTAAAACAGATCGCATGGCTTCCAATTCAAGTCTTTTGTATGTGCTTCGTTAAATATAGAGCCATTTCACTCAAGATATCAAAGGAGCGAGCAAAGATGAGCATAATCGATGTCCATCGGATATGCAGATTGATATCTAAAAGTTTTTCTTTTCTTCTTCTCACTAACATTTAGATTTCCAATCGAATAAAACACCAACAATAAAAACAACTAGCTATGTTAGCTGATTACATTAAAGGGTTAGTTCACCCAAAAATTGTATTTCTGTCATTAATTACTCACCCTCATGTCGTTCCACACCCATAAGACCTTCATTCATCTTTAGAACACAAATTAATGTATTTTTGATGAAATCCGAGAGGGTTTTTTTTTACCCCCCCATAGAAAGCAATGATATTACCATATTCATTACCACATAATTAAAATAGTCCATGTGACTACAGTGGTTCAACCTTAATGTTATGAAGCGACAAGAATACTTTTTGTGTGCAAAAACAAAACAAAACTTTATTCAACAATTTCGTCTCTTCCGTCATTCTCCTATGCTGTTTATTTTGTATAGACAGTGCAATGCACTGCTATGTGAGCCTCTTTTTGTCTTCATAACATTAGGGTTGAACCACTGTAGTCATATTGACTATTTTAACCCTTAAATGCATACCTCGGGTCTTTAGTGACCCGAGATGTCATTCATTACCCTCCTCCTCGTTCATTTTTTAAAGTTAGACATCAACCTTCTTGGTATTCCTCAATCAATTCATTATAAAGAATATAACAAGAAAAAAATCCTAAAATTATAAAAGAATGCCTATTTTTGTATTCATTTTTTGTAAAAATTGTATAGGGTCGCAAACGACCCGAGGTGTGTATGAATGTACGCATATTTTTTTCTGAACAACAATAATTGAATCTTAGATGACGGAATAAGTGCAAATCACTTTTATTCCAAAAGGTGGCAATGTCAGATACACAATGCTGAAGTGACGACTCATTCAACAGGAAACGAAATAATAAGAAAAACATGAAATGGCTCAGCGATTTACTGCAGAACAAGTACTGAACGCAATCAAATATGACTGGAACTGTTACTGGATGGATCTGGTAAAGCTGTTAGCGATCAAAATATTGATTTTGAAGATGTTGAAAATTATATAGTTTTGAGAATACGTTTGAGATCGCGAATGGGCTCATATTCGTGACCTCAAACAAAAAACTAGCTCATTATTTGCTGAATTTACTGAGAAATGAGCTCTGACGAGGACAGTGATGATGGCATAAAACATCTGCTCAAACTGAGCCCTTTCAAGCTCCAAAAGGTAACAAAATATGCTTTATTTTATTCTTCTGTAATTGTTACTTTAATATCAGAGGAGTTTTATATTATCGCAACAGGTAGAGATCCTTCTGTGTTAGATATAGATCCGGGTCGATAAAGACCTGAATATGTAAGAATGATTGGCGAAACAGTCTTTACTACTTCTCTGGACCTTGAATGTGGTAATATCATTGCTTTCTATGGGGGGATTTAAAAAAAAAAAAACTCTCAAATTTCATCAAAAATATCTTAATTTGTGTTCCGAAGATGAATGAAGGTCTTACGAGTTTGGAGCAACATGAGTGTGAGTAATAGCAGAAATTTCATTTTTGGGTGAACTAACCCTTTAAAAATAGATATTGCCTTCGGTTTGTACTGCCCTTAACTCTTTCCCCAACAAGCGGATGCAATGAGACCCGTTTTCGACATAAAGCCTATTGACTGACATAGGAGATGAATGGGAAAGACCCTGACAGAGAATTTTTTAACATGTTGAATAAGATCTATTTATCGGACACAATTCTGAACGAACACACACAGAAATAATGGAGTAAGACTATAAAACATCCAGAGTGCAAAAAAAAAAAGTCAGAGTGCAAAAAAAAAAAGTCACACCCAGCCACACACATACTGCACTCTTATACAGGCAGACTAAGAGAGTGAAATGAATGAGGTCAATGACTGTAAGCATTACTGCACAAAATACACTTCACAAAGATTTTAAAACAAAGTCCAAACTTTGACAAATAACAGTTGGATAATTTCTAAATAAATATAGAAATGTTTATTTTATGCACAGTGGGATGGATGAATAGAACACTGCAACACATCTACAGTTCATCAACATGATTTTGACTTGACATGAAGTCATGTTATTTTTCTTTATACACCAGATAGCAGCAATCTGGCCAAAAATAACAAAATCTCATGTTTTCTTTGAGTTTCTTTCAACTTACAGAAGTGTGGAGTTCTACTTGTACTGTATGTATTTGTATATTTGCTTATACAAAATATGGTGAGAAATGTTTACATAAATAAATAAACACTAAAAGAAATATGTTGTTATACTGTTATTACTAAAGGGGAATTATTCTTACTGTTATTCTTAAGTTATTCTTACTGTTCCTGGCCAAAAAAAGTTTACCCTTTTTTGAAAAACTTAAGAGGGTTAAAGAACTTTTTTTCTCCATATAATAAAGTCAATGAGGTCCAAAACAACATTGCACTCGTTGCATTGTACAAAGATGTATTTCTGAGGGCACTGCCCCAGGAACCAGCTGTTGTACCCATAAAAGATACAATTTTTACATATTTGCTCTAATAGTGCAATGATCCATTCAATTCCCAATGGATAAAAGTCCTGCCCTTTACACTTTTAGTTCAATAAATAAACTGTTTCACTCAGAAATACACAATATCACTATAAAGATGATCAGAATATTCCCTTGGATCTATGTGTAGGGAACAGATTTCAACTGATAAATTGCAATAGTTATGCCAGTTTATGACAGTACATTCTAAACTGTGTTTTGTACCAGCTACCCATGAGTGTTCTTCCTCGCTCTTGTTGGTAGATAACAGTAAATAGCGGCGGTAAGAGTGTTCTCTATGATAGTGCTTCACAATTGTTTGTCAAAATCACACACTTTCTCAAACAGCACCTAAAGTGGAGCTGTCACAACACCTTTTTTGAGTGTGGTCTTGAGATCAGTAGACCAAGGAATCTGAAGCAGCCATTTCCACCGTTACATCATCAGCACTGCTATGTGAGCCTCTTTTTGTCTCTGTAAGCGCTTTTCTTTTCAGCCAGAAAGCATTCAGTTTCTCTTGCTGACATTCGGGTTCTGAGGTGCTGATTGTGTGTCTGTGGCTTGTCTAATCTTCAAACTGTGTGTGCTTTTATTATTATTACTGATTGCTGTGATGTCCGATGTGGGTGTCTGAATGAGAATCTGTCTGTCGGGAAATCTTGTTTCCAGCACAGCACACACTTTTTACCAGGTTTGAGATTTTTATGCCAATACGGATTCAGTTAAAACTTAAATCCAAAATGTGGCCATACAGGTTTATGTACAAAGTAAAGTTCTGAATCTATGTGCATATATGAATTTAATGGTACCTGTTGCAGCAGGTTCCTTAATAATAGCATTGCTGTAAATGACTTCTTTTCGTGGGAAGAAAAGGGCTTTAGATGCCGTCATCTAATTACTAGCTGCATCTGAAGTTCAATCGCCAGTCTTCATCCTGCATTTTAACACAGCACAAGTAAGCGGTAGGTTACCTTTTAATGGCCTCTCTGTTAAAAAAAAAAAATTAAAAAAAATATACATATTATTGACTCTGCTGAAGTGCATTGATATGTTTTTCTTTCTTTCTTTTTTCTCTCCATATTATTCAGATTTGATCCTTTTCCTTTCCAAACCTCATTTGAAAAAGATCAACATTGCCTCTTAGTGGACATTTAGAATATTTCAGTAGGCCACTGACTAACTCATATTTCATGAAAGTCCTGTGAAACAATATACCTGAAACAGTTTTCCACATCAATCATTTTCTCAAAATGCTATTTTTGAACACACTGGCAGTGAGACCTTCCTAGTATGTAATGACAATAACTCAGAAAACCAAAAAGTATATATGAAAAGTACATATTGTTTCTAAATTATAGTAAAATTCTTTTTATATAAAATATATATATATATATATATATATATATATATATATATATATATATATATATATATATATATATATACAGTCAAACCAAAAATTATTCAGACAGATATTTTTTATTTATTTTTACTGTGCAGTACACTATAGTTCATTTATGTAAGTGAGGATAGAAAAATAAACTGACATATTATATCCAAATATTCTTCATACAGTGGACTAGCAGTAAAATTGATAAATTGATAATTGATGGATCAGACTTGTTTGTTCAGCACATCCCACAGATGCTAGACTGGATTGAGATCTGGGGAATTTGGAAGCCAAGTCAACACCTCAAACTCGTTGTTCTGCTCCTCAAACCATTCCTGAATCATTTTTTGCTTTGTGGCAGGGCGCATTATCCTGCTGAAAGAGGCCACAGCCACCAGGGAACACCGTTTCCATGAAAGGATGTACATGGTCTGCAACAATGCTTATGTAGGTGGTACGCGTCAAAGTAACATCCACATGGATGGCAGGACCCAAAGTTTCTCAGCAGAACACTGCCCAAAGCATCACATTGTCTCCGCCGGCTTGCCTTCTTCCCATAGTGCATCCTGGTGCCATGTGTTCCCCAGGTAATGATTCATCAGACCAGGCCACCTTCAATTTGAGCTACAGCAGCTCGTCTGTTGGACGGGCCAGCCTTCGCTCCCTATATGCATCAATGAGCCTTGGCCGCCCATGACCCTGTCGCCGGTTCACCACTGTTCCTTCCTTGGAGCACTTTTGATAGATACTGACCACTGCAGACCAGGAACACCCCACAAGAGCTGCAGTTTTGGAGATGCTCTGACCCAGTCGTCTAGCCATCACAATTTGGCCCTTGACAAACTCGCTCAAATCCTTAAACTTGCCCATTTTTTCTGCTTCTAACACATCAACTTTGAGGACAAAATGTTCAATTGCTGCCTAATATGTCACGGAATGCACAGAGACAAACAGGTAAGATCCAAATGCAGCCTTAATGGGGTAATCCAAAACGTAATCCACAACAGGCAAGGGTCAAAATCCACAGAGCAGTCCAAACAGAAAACAAAGAAACAAACAGAAGCCGGTGACATAAAGTGAAACCACGATAACAAAAACAGAAACAAACTCAGTATAAATAGACAGACCCTAATGAGCAAACACAAAACAGCTGGGTGCAATGAAACGGGGATAATGAGTCCGGGAAGTGAGTTCTGGGAAATGTAGTCCGAGTGATAAAAACCAAAAGTCCAGGTAGGAGTGCCCTCTAGTGGCAGACAAGGGCACTCCCAGTAATGATCATGACATCCACCCACAAACAGGTGCCGTGATGAAGAGATAATCAGTGTTATTCACTTCACCTGTCAGTGCTCATAATGTTATGCCTGATCGGTGTATTTTGGAAATTATAATTTCCCTGATTTGAACAAAAAGTGTTACAAAAGGACCGACAAGGCCCAAATAGAGAAATCCTAGCAAATTAATGTTTCCACACTTTTAATAATAATAATAATAATAATAATAATAATAAAGTAACTAATGTAAATGACTAAAATTGATAAATACATACATAAGAAAAAAATCTACAGCTTAAAGCTAAATTAAAAATCCACCTTAAAGGGCATATTGCAGGTTAGAGCTTCAGTGATTCAATGTATAGAAACATAATGTATGAAATTGATTTTCTTGAAAAAAAAAAAACACGTATAAATACGCTAATTAGGCTTCTGGGGTCGTTTTTGTGAGAAAATTTTACTTCCACATCTGAAAAATGCCAAATCGGAAGTGACGTAACTCAAGGGAGTGCGATCAATATAAAAAATAGGAAAACAATGGATCGCAATGACAGTTCGGACGCTGAGGAAATTGTAAATGTTTATTCATACTCGTATCACAAACCAAAGCCATACAATTAGCCTGCTATGTGGTCAAGAGAGCAGCGACAGGCCAGAATTAGACACAACAACGGTCAAAATAGACAAATTGAGCTGTTGTGTGAGGAGAAGCAGTGGAGAACAGGGTAGGAGACAGGTGTTAGCTTATAGATAGCCTATACACGTTAGCTAATGATATGCAACACTGTTCTCAGATCACAATATTGTACAGATTATTATGAATCAGGCAAAAACAAAGCTATTGGTCATCTAGGAGTAACGTTATTGATTACTAATAACAGAAACGAATAAACTTCCTTAATATCCGTCTACACTACCGTTACGTGATATAGCGGTTTCTCATCACAACTGATTTGGTAACGTTAGCAAATGTAAAAAAAAAAAAAAAGATAAAAAAACAAGACTTACGGTGCACCATTCACGTTTCATCTCTCTGATGGATCCGTGATCATGACTCCCGCCGGAGGCCGAACATAAGTAGTGTTACTGTATGTGTTTCTTGAAATGTTATCCTTTATTCATTCTTTATGTGTTATAAGTTTATTCCGTGCCGATCACTGTGTGTGGATGTATATGACGCCATGATTATGTAGTTGTGTGAATTTGAATGTATATGCTATATACGTTTACAGTCAAGTTTATATATGGTATGAATGAAATTAGAGTGCATTACCAGCAGACTGTATGCATTTGTGTACATAATTTGTATTCATCAGTGTTGAAATTGATTCAAGTAAAAACGGTGAAGAAGCATCGCGTGTGTAAGTTTATTCATTTAATATCATTATTTACAGTAGTATTACAATGTTGAACTCCATCATATCGCCAGGATGATAATCATCCGGTCTATAATGAACGCGTTTCTCGAAACAGATGCAGAAGTGAAGTCCCTTCTCTTCACCTGCACAAAACACACCCCGGCACGGAAGATAGCAGCGTCCTTTTTCTTGTTAGTAAACCTCTGGACTCCATGTCCTGACAGGCTGGAGTTTGTGCAGCCTCCACAAACACAATAATTTACCATGACGATGATAAATAGAAAACAAAAACTACCGAAAACATACTAATTCACGACCGCTGTCACTGAATACCAGCCTACTCTGCATTGAGTCAACACAGAGCTCGGCAAACGACTCCCTTTAGTGACGTAAAATGACGCGACGCTGAAAAAAATGCGTTTTTTACAGAGACCGTCACTTACTAAATTCATGCCCTTATGTCCTGCAAAACATTTTTAAACCCTGCAGTACCTTTTTATATGGTATTTTTGTGCAAGGTTATATATTCATCTCGAAAAAAATGTTTAACCTGCAATATGCACTTTAAAATATCCTCAGAACAGAAAAGAACTGGTTCTTCTCTCAATGTCTGTGAGGATTCTGAATCATCTTCATCATTAGAGAATGCCTAGAGATTACTAGAGATTATTTCTTCACCACTCATCACAGTACTGCATCTTTTGAAGGGCAATAGAGATTCCCAAGCACTTCACCTCATCCCAAACTACTCGTTTATTATTTGTAATAGCTTGTAAGAGTGAGATGCCTCCCTGGTGGTATGAATTATGATTGCTGATATTATTTAGAGTAAATCTGAAAGGATGTGCTCTACGTGGTTGACAAGTGTTGATAGGGTTGATAATGTTTGATATATTGTTCAAATTAGCTTGATTGTATTCTACCAGAAGTATGACCCAGCAGATCTCACTTTATCACAAACAAAATGTATTACACTGTTAAAGCTAAAAGAACTGGATGTTTTTGAAAGAAGTCTCAGAAGCAGCACGACTGTTTTCAACATTGATAATAATAAGAAGAAATGTTTCTTGAGCAGCAAATCAGCATATAAGAATGATTTTCCTTAAATCTGGAGTATTGATTTTGAAAATTCAGCTTTGCCATCACAGGAATAAAATATATTTTAAAATATATTAAAATAGAGAACAGTTCTTTTAAATTGTAATAATATTTCACAATATTACTGTTTTTACTATTTTTTTTTTTTTTTTATCAAATAAATGGAGCCTTGGTGAGCATAAGAGACTTTTTTCAAAAAAAATCTTAGAGATTAAAGAGAACTTTTGAATGGTAGTGTAAAATTTTTCAGATCAGGGACTTTCAAAGAAGCCACAAGGGGGTGCTAGAGTGTGAAAAATAGACAATTATATAGTTCTGTGAAAAACATGCTGTATTTATTTGTAAATGTTCATCTATTGTTCTTTGCAGTGTCCATATGATGACTGAAGAAGAGTCATTTGTGTTGTCCTTTCTCCCCATTGGGAGAGTCCCATTAGCTCTTTTTCTGAAATCACCTAACTGTCTTCATACTTTCATTTATTTTTATTTTCTAATTATATATTATGTGTTGTTGTGGTATTTATACACATATACTGAAAGTCTCGATGGAAAATTCTTTGTGTGTGCAAGCACACCTGGCAATAAAGCTCTTTCTGATTCAGAAAGTTTGAAAACCCCTAGATCAAAGTTGATAATGTAGAAAGAAATATTTGATTTCAAATAATAGGTGCTGTGTTACTTCCTGGGAGTTAGTTTGTCATTATGCTGTGAGAGAAGTAGGAATTATAGCACTAAACAGGAAATGCATCTGTCATGAATGGCTGATTGAAGGTTTCAACACCACAGCAGAATGATGTGTCGAAGACAACTGCTGAGAAAAATGGTTGACTAGTGGTATCACAGTAAATTCATACAGTTGACTGAAAATTACTCTTTAGATAATGGCTTCAGTTTTGCTCTGCTTTGTCCCTGATGCCATGTGGGAACGTATAAGATGACAGTTTTTCAAATGGCATGAATAAATCTATAATCTAAAAAGGGTCTAATATCAATCTAAAAAAAAGAAACTGAAAAACTGTAAAACAAATTATTGTTTATTACTCTACAATACAATATCAGTTCAGCAGTATATAAACAACAGCTAAAAAATTAATGTAAAAAAAAAAAAAAAAAAAACTGGGAAGATTTATACAAAGAATGCACAGTCAATTTGGATAAAAGTACGGAAGAGGTTTAGGGCCAAGCAATAATAAAAAATTAAAACCATCTCGAGATTAAAGTTGTTAAATTTCGAGAAAAAACTCGTTAAATTTCGAGAAAAAGGTCGAGATAAAATGTTGAGAATAAACTCATTAAATTATGAGAAAAATGTCGTTAAATTTCGAGAAAAAAGTCGAGATAAAATGTTGAGAATAAAGTCATTAAATTACGAGAAAAAAATAGTTAAATTATGACAAAAAACTTGTTAAATTTCGAGAAAAACGTCGAGATAAAATGTTGAGAATAAACTTGTTAAATTACGAGAAAAAATTTGTTAAATTATGAGAAAAAACTTGTTAAATTTCGAGAAAAACGGCGAGATAAAATGTTGAGAAAAAACGTGTTAAATTTCGAGAAAAAATTTGTTAAATTATGAGAAAAAACGTGTTAAATTTCGAGAAAAACGTCGAGATAAAATGTTGAGAATAAACTTGTTAAATTACGAGAAAAAATTTGTTAAATTATGAGAAAAAACTTGTTAAATTTCGAGAAAAACGTCGAGATAAAATGTTGAGAATAAACTCGTTAAATTACGAGAAAAAAACGTGTTAAATTTCGAGAAAAAAGTCGAGATAAAATGTTGAGAATAAAGTCATTAAATTACGAGAAAAAAATTGTTAAATTATGACAAAAAACTTGTTAAATTTCGAGAAAAACGTCGAGATAAAATGTTGAGAATAAACTTGTTAAATTACGAGAAAAAATTTGTTAAATTATGAGAAAAAACTTGTTAAATTTCGAGAAAAATGCTGAGATAAAATGTTGAGAATAAACTCGTTAAATTACGAGAAAAAATTTGTTAAATTATGAGAAAAAACGTGTTAAATTTCGAGAAAAACGTCGAGATAAAATGTTGAGAATAAACTCGTTAAATTACGAGAAAAAAACGTGTTAAATTTCGAGAAAAAAGTCGAGATAAAATGTTGAGAATAAAGTCATTAAATTACAAGAAAAAAATTGTTAAATTATGAGAAAAAACTTGTTAAATTTCGAGAAAAACGTCGAGATAAAATGTTGAGAATAAAGTCATAATTTAATGAGTTTATTCTCAACATTTTATCCAGACTTTTTTTTAAATTTTTTCTCGTAATTTAACAACTTTTTTCTCGTAATTTAATGACTTTATTCTCAACATTTTATCTCGTTTTTTTTTTCTCGTAATTTAACTAGTTCTTTTCTCGTAATTTAATGAGTTTATTCTCAACATTTTATCTCGACTTTTTTCTCGAAATTTAATGATTTTTTTCTTGTAATTTAACTAGTTTTTTTCTCGTAATTTAACAAGTTTATTCTCAACATTTTATTTCGACTTTTTTCTCAAAATTTAACGAGTTTTTTCTCGAAATTTAATTTAATCTCGAGATGTTTTTTTTTTTTATTATTATTGCTTGGCCCTAATCCTCTTCCGTATAAAAGTCTCTTGTTATATATATATATATATATATATATATATATATATATATATATATATAAAAAGTACACTTCGTGTACCTTTAAAAAAGTATTGATTTCAGAAATAATATACTTTAAAAGAATATACTTTAGTGTAACACTTATTTGCATATTTACAATTAAATGAAACTGCATTATATTTATATTAAAAATGAAAACTCCGTATTACTCTTACTCACCATCAAGTTGTTCTAAACCTGTATGAATTTCTGTCTTCTGCAGAATACAAAAGAAGATAATTTAAAGAATGTCAGTAAGCAAACAGTTGATGGACCCCATTGACTTCCATAGTATTTTTCCCTATCAATTGTTTGGTTACCCATATTCATCAAAATATCTTCTTTTGTGTTCAGCAGATGAAAGAAATCTGTACAACTTGAGGGTGAGTAAATGATGGCAGAATTTCCATCAATTTTGGGGGGTGAATTATCCTTTTAACAGTTTATTATATCTATTTTCTTTATGCTCACATAATAAAAACAAAATCATGCTATGATGTTGATTTTACAGATACAGTAAGATCCATTTAAAATAATATGAATGTTTCTGCAGCTATTAGCTAGCTCTGTTGACACAGTGTGACCCCAAGGGGGCAGTGTTTCACCATAATTCATCATTTCTTGGTTAATAGGCCATATTTTAATGACTGTAATTTATTTTAATATAATACAGTCACATCTGTTTCTTTAAAGTAGCCAATAGCTGTTAACCATGATTTAGTTTTGATTTTCTAGATACTTTCTAGAAATCTATAAAAGAAAATAGAGTAAAGGGCAGAGCTGAATCATTAGAGGTCTCGAGTTTTTAGGCAAACACAATGTGAATATTGAGTACAGTAATCAGAAACTCACCCATATGTTCGCAGGGACAGTTTCCTGAGCTGACTCTCTGCCCGCTGCCTGATCCCTTCACAGAGGAGCTCAATACCACACGTGTCCTGAAGGCAGAGAACGAGAGAGAGAGAGAATCAATATAGATCCAGATCATGTCCTAATGCCCGCTGCCAGCCAAAACTACAGTCAGAACTCAGTGTGAATCTTTCCCCATGCTGACAGTTTATCTGCATCTGTGCAGGCGAGGACATGCAGTGTCAGCTCACACACATATCTAGCTGACACAATGACAGAAAGAGATGCTCAATCTTGGCAAGACAACAGTAAAATTCTTATGGGAAAAAAAAAAAAATCTACATCTGAAAGGAGGGCAAGTTCTCCTTTTACCCTCAAATGTTTGGAACAAGAACATGCAAGTGGTTTTGATATGGTGCGATTCACTGTATTATACAAAATACATACCAATTCCAAAAGGATCATTAACCCTTTTTATGTCATAATTACTGTGTTCAGATTTCTAAATCCAGTTTTTAAAGGATTGGTTCACTTTAAAATTAAAATTACCCCAAGTTTTACCAAAGTCCCTTTAAGACATTTCACTCGGGAGCCATCTTTGAAATGCCTCTCGGGCATCCTGCGCATCATGCAATCTGTTTGAATGGGGAAACATCAAATTCTCCAAAACTGTTCGCCAACCTTATGATTTTATATTTGAAATCACCAATGAAATCTAACAACAACCGGCTCATAAATTTAGTTTCTAAACGCTCGAATCATGACAAAAAAACTGTACTTTTCAGGCTGGATCAAGCTAATGCGCATGCGCAGACCTAAATGCGCGTCTCTTCGGAGGCGCGCGTCTGACTGTTTCTATAGAAACCGGTGATTCTAACGGCCGCTGAAGTGACGCGATGACTTTACCAGTCGGCGATTGGCTCTTATTTAGAAGGCGGGACTTATTCCGCCATATTGCGCGTTACACTTTCTCCCATTCAAAACAATACGAGTGACGCGACTTCTGTTATTCTATAGACCTTATGTAGCCCCGCCCCTTTTCAGCGTTGCGCTCGTTGTCTTTTGACTTCCGGTTTGTATTTCCACAGCGATCTTACATTTATGAATGAACTGCTCGTTTTAAAATCTTCCCGACCTACTGACATTTGTTAAGACATCTGCTTTAAACATAACAATGCTCATGATAACTTTCATTAACTCTACAACAAGTAAATCCACTTAACCAACTAATTATTCTTTGACAGCGATGCCATAGAAATGTACAGAGCTACCGCAAAACGGAAGTTCAAAGACAATTTTAGAAAGATGGCGGCGCGCTTGTTTCTCTGGTAAATAAGGTCTATAGTCTTTGGCTTTACTCACCCTCAAGCCATCCTGTGTATTCGACTTTTTTTCTTTCTGATGAACACAATCAGAGTTATATTAGGCTTTATAATGGCAGTGAATGTGGGCAACAAGTTTGAAGCTCAAGAAAGTGCATCCATGTCAGTTACAGAAGGTGGTCTGGCGGAAGCTAGACATTTTACTTCATTACTTGTTAAATATGAATATTTTTCTTACACAAACACATCACTTCACATCAGAAGGCCTTTAATAACCCCCCGCAGCCGTGTGGAGTACATTTATGATGGATAGATGCTCTTTCCTGAGCTTCAAACTCATTGGCCCCATTCAATGCCATTATAAAGCTTGGACACGTCAGGATATTTATTCATATAACTCAGATTGTGTACCTCAAAAAGAAGAAAGTCTTGGGGTAAACTGACTGCATTTGTTCTCATAACTTTGAGACAATCTTTTCAACATCAACTTGAATTTCTATCTGTATTTTTGAACCATGATCACATGATTCTCTCAGCTAACAGTGAAACATCTGTGTATGAATCTCAGCAGAGGACATGAATTGAATTTGGCAAGGCAAAAGGTCTTTGAATGTATGGCAGTGAGCGTCACACTGGCTCTACATCAGCAGTTATTTGACCTGATGTGGCCTTCAGCTCAGAGCACGTCCCCTGGGGTTGCTCAGCAGGAGGATGTGGTCAGGAGCATGGATGTGTTTGTAGAGTATTGAGTAGAGGTGAGCAGGGGTCACTTCCCTCTCTCCTCCAACACTGTGAAGTGCATTAGGGAAAGAACAGATGGGAATGAGGTGAGCCAGTGTGTGTCACTGCCAAATAGCTAATAAAAGACCATGTGAGGACCAATAAGAGCGAGACAGAAGCTGAAGGGAGAAAGTTACATGCACTTCTTGACAGTGAACATATGTCTTGATTTAGGTCATCTTGTCTAAAGGTTTAAAATTATCAGATTTGAGGTATAACCTTGTACATGCACAAAAAAACAAACATGAACACACAAGGACAAGGAGCTACAGGTAATGTTTGGTCACTCATTGCAAGGAGTGAGAAAGGTTGACATGGAGCACACCAAATCTCAAACGTCCGTTTAACCCTTAAATGCATACCTCGGGTCTTTATTGACCCGGGACGTCATTCACTACCCTCCTCCTCGTTCATTTTTCAAAGTTAGACATCAACCTTCTTGGTATTCCTCAATCAATTCATTATAAAGAATATAACAAGAAAAAAATAATAAAATTATAAAACTGCCTATTTTTGTATTAATTTTTTGTAAAAATTGTATAGGGTCGCTAACGACCCGAGGTGTGTATCAGTGTACCTGTATTTTTTCTGCACAACAATAATTGAATCTTAGATAATGGAATAAGTGCAATTCACCTTTATTCCACAAGGTGGCAATGTCTGATACACAATGCTGAAGTGACGATTCATTCAGACAGAAAACAAAATAATAAGAAAAATATGAAATGGCTCAGCGATTTACTGCAGAGCAAGTACAGAACGCAATCAAATATGACTGTAACTGTTACAGGATGAATCTGGTGAAGTTGTTGGCGATCAAAATATTGATTTTGAAGATGCTGGAAATTAAATAGTTTTGAGAATACGTTTGAGATCGCGAATGGGCTCATGCTCGTGACCTCAAATATAAAACTAGCCCATTATTTGCTGAATTTACTGGGAAATGAGCTCTGATGAGGACAGTGGTGATGGCATAAAACATCTGCTCAAACGGAGCCCTTTCAAGCTCCAAAAGGTAACAAAATATGCTTTATTTTATTCTTCTGTAATTGTTACTCTAATATCAGAGGAGTTTTATATTATCGTGACAGGTTGAGATCCTTCCGTGTTAGATGTAGATCCGGGTCGATAAAGACCCGAATATGTAAGAATGATTGGCGAAACAGTCATGCATTTAAGGGTTAAAAAAAAAAAAAGAAAAAAAGAAAAAAAAAAGCCGAACACAGGAGAGTCTGCTAGCAAAAAGAGAACGCAGCAGAGGTCGTAATAAAACAAGAATCAACAATGGCTTGGCTTTTCGGAGATGGTGTTTTATTACTCAACTGTTGAGTTAGGTATTTTATTTAACAGATAAATTGCCATATGTAGCTCTCTAACAGAGTTCATTGTAAAGCATTGTCTATTGTGAAGGGTCATTTCATTATGGTTGTAGCGCTGTGCTAGAATTTATTTTCAAGGAAGAACTGTGTCTATTAATGGGTATAGCTTCAGCTTGAGATCCTGTCCATCTAAACTGGTTATATCTCTTAAGACTATAGTGAATGATTTATGAGCAGTAGGATAACCATATTCATCCGCAGTCACGCAGAGCCGAAGCACAACAAAAACAATGTTCTTCTGCAAAATTCATGCTTACATAGTGTACATTTAATTGTGTATGCTAATTTCCCTTATTTATATTACCTTTGAATTGATCTTTAAAAATAATAGTGTATATATATATATATATTTATTATAATTGCATTATATAGTCATAAAAAAAAGCTATGAACATTAACAAACATAAAATGGTCTCTGTAAAAATGTTCAGTTCCTTTTTTTTCCCTGTTGTCTCCTCTACACTAAACATTTTTACTTAAAATGCTACAGTAAAAAAACTGTTAACTGTAAGATACCTCATACGGTAACTGTAAATGGTTTAACATCACCTTAAAAGTAATTTTATTGTAAAATGGGGCTTGGGGCTTCAATTTTTATTTAATCCACAACTAAAACTCAGGAGATCGCAGAAGAATAACGAACACTACCACGTTTAACTTAGACAATAGTGGAAAAAGGAGCAGAATGAAACTCAGGGCTTAATGTTGCCTTCACGTGCTCTCAGATTTATTGTAAATACGAGTTTCCTACACTGTAAAAAATTACCGTGATTTTAACAGTAAAAGACTGTAAAAATGCTGCGGTGAAAAACTGTTAATTGGTTTACAGAAAGTTTCCATACTATATACGGTGAATAACTGTAATAGATCTAACGGTACATTTAATGTAATTTTACGGTAAAATACCGTTAAATTCACAGTTTTTGAAAGTGAAAAATAACAATTCATTGTAAAATTTACAGTGAAAAAACGTAAATTGACATTCCCACAATTCCCTGCGTGACACTTCACATTTTATATATTTTCGTTGAAATAACTGTTTCTTCTTAGTTTTTCTCATTTTTTTCTAATCAGTTATGTACATTAGGGTTTTATGTTACATCTAATGTTGTTAAATTAATGTTTATTGCATTTTTAAAATTTCATGCATGTTACCATGATGGTGTTTAGTGTGTGTGTGAATGACACTGTGTGCACCTTCTATATATTAGTATTGTCCTTCTCAGCTTGTGGAAAAGCTGCTTGTGATGAACTTTGATTCATCATGTGACTCTTATCACCACTGTGTTTGGTGACTGTCAGTGTATTATAAAGGTACAAAACAGATATTAGTACTTCATTAGGTTGGTAAATTAACATTATATCAGTTAATGAAATACGTTATTTTACCGTAAATTTTACTGGGATTTTTTTTACAGTGTACTGAAATCCAATGTTAAATATACATATTTAAAATGTAAAATTCACATGTAACTCCGTAAGTATGTTTACGGTTTGATGTCATTTTTACAGTATTATTCTGGTAACCACAGCTGCCGGTATTTTTCCGTAGAAACAACAGGATTTTTTTTACAGTGTAGGTAAAAATTACACATGAACACCCTCCCATTTCGAAAGTTGAATGCGATGAGCTTGTAATCACGACTTTAGAAGTGGGAATTGTCAAATTTCCGAAAGCATGTGAAGGCAGCATAAATACATGGAGAAGGTAATCAAACTAAACAGAAACTGGTGAGAGACTAATTAACAATCAAACTAGGAACTCAGGCAGGTAAACTTATTAAAATTACTGATTTTAGTCTTTTTTTCAGACAAAACCGAGGTGAGTTTTAATCGTTGTATCATACCATGCTGCATCCCAAGTCTTCTCTTAAAAATAAATGTTCCAAAATGTTTCACAGAAGAACTATTACTGGCTCCCCAAAGAAGCTTTCAGTGAACAGCACCATTTTTTGTTTTCTTAGTGTGAAGAACATTTTAATAAACTAAACCTTTTTCCTCTGTAAAGAACCCTTTGTGCAATGTAAAGGATCCATGTTAAAGGTTCTTCATGGAATCTTCATGGAATCTGTTACAACATATTCCTTAAGTTAAGAAAACCCTTACAATTGTTAAGGAATAATCATCAAGGATTTCATTAACTTCAAGTGTTTGTTGCAACTGACTGCAGGTCTTCTACTCCAGTTTTGTCGAGTAAGGAGTCAATCAGTGGTGCAGAAGGAAAGACACACTTAAATGTAAAAAAAAAAAAATGAGGACAATATTGTGGTTTAAATGTGCAGAAAGAGATGGTGAATGAAGAACATTTGTTGCCCTTATGTTCAGGCTTGTCATAAATTCTTTGCAACTTGGACAAAAGCTAAAAATGTAAATAACAAACTTTACCTTCCCTGCTGCCATTACAAGTTCCAACATGACTAGAACCAGAAAGGATTTTCATAAACTCACCACATATTTACACATGCACTCTTTGCCTTTGGACAGAGATTACAGTTGGTAACCCTTTACAACAAATGTATTTCCCATAATTCACGAGACATTCACTGCCCCTGAGGCAGTTGTAAGACAACTGACAGTGGGGTTTTATGTTATGTTTATGTTACAGATTAAATGATGTACACTTGCCACACTGAACTGATGTGAAAAGTTTCATGTTAATTTTTAAGCAGTCTTTTGCAAAAGAAAAGTGTTTTTCTGTGTCATTTCTGATTTGTGCTTCAGAAATGACACTGTTGTTTTGGCTGCATCAACTGATCATTAATTCAGTCACTCTGTTGCATAACACTGGGCTGAGGGAGCAAGAAACAAGTGTAGGATGGAAGAAAGGAAAAGAAACAGGAGTACTAGGGTAAACATCAAGCTCTTTACAGGCTTATAAAGCACACAGACACAAGACAATTGATATATAAAAGCATGGAGCCTCTATCAGTAGCACAAGAGGGACATTTGACAAGTGTTGCCTGTCATGTGCAATACAGTTTAATGTGTGTCAACTAGGGGTGTGACGAGACCAGTATCTCACGAGACGAGACGAGACTCGAGATTGAGTTCACGAGACGAGACAAGATGGCGAAATACATGACTAGAAAAAATATTCTGCAGGTGTATTTGAAATGTTTTAACTAATCATTTTGTAATGAATGTCATTTCAGTTCTACTTTCTGAGACTGAATTATCATATGCAGTAAAAGACAACAATACTCAAGCACTGTAAAAGGTTTTGCCACTAACTCAACTGACTGGCTTCTCTTCAGATCTTACTGTACATGAATTATGAACTTCTACAACTTTTGACCTCCTAACTGAACTCCTCTCTACAAACTGATCACAGAAATAAAAACAGTATAAATAAAAATGGTAACACTTTACAATAAGGTCTCATTTATTAACATTAATGTATTAACCAACATCAACTAACAATGAGCAATATATTTGCTACAGTATTTATTAATCTTTGTTTGTTAGTTGATAAAAATAGTCATTCATTGTTAGTTCATGATAGTTCACAGTGCATTAACTAATGTTAACAAATGAAACCTTATTGTTTGTACTAGTAAATAATAAGAAGAGAAAACTGTTATTCATTTTTATGGTAACACTTTACAATAAGTGCAACCATAATCGCACTCTCTCAATATTCAAAGATCAAATAACATGGCGGCATTTTAATGCCATTAATGACCGAGCGCACAATTGATGCTTGCGCGCGCAGTAAATAACTTCCGCGAGAGGATAACAGATCTGCACGCGAGGAAACGGGAGCCCGCGAGCTCATTTTAAACCCGAGCGCGCGCATGACATCTCCTCTGCGCGCAGATCAAGCCCTCACGTGCTCGGACAAGACTCGCAGCACGCGCGTCATCATTCCCCACACTCGCGCTCAATCTTCTATTTCGCTCGCGCGAACACTTTTGATTTTTGTCAGTCGTGGGGCGGGACTTTACTTATTTCAGTGTAAGCTCACATGTCATTGGTCAATTCAGTTTTTCCAGAAGTCTGTTTTGATTGGACGCCTGTTGTAAAACGATTAGACATGGCTTCATCAATGGACCAGATGCAAGTGAGTTAAACTTTATTTATTAACTGATTGATTGCATTATTATTATAATATGGCCTACCATATACATTAACTTGATTTATTATTATTTTTATGGAGCTGTAGCTGCTGGGGAAATAAGAGAACACATATTATATTTGCTGTAGTTCACCGCTACATTACCACTATACTTCCACTAAACAGTATCTGTTTACCCAGCCAAAATTATATCAGTTCTGAGAACTACAGAAATGTCAAAAGTGTCAATTAAATAGTTGTAACTATGATTCTAAATCCAGAATTGCTTCATGTGGCTTTGGATGAAAGATACATCACTTGTTCATATCAGCAAGAGTTGTTGTGTAAGCTTTTTGTAATCATTCTTTGTCAGTTTAATATATTATCAGGTTAATATATTTTCCATTAAATACAGTATAAAATGGTTTCAGCATTTCACTCTGTTGAAAGGTTGCAGTTAAAGTTAAGATACAGTACACAGTATGAATGATCATACCCCCGAAACCCAATTTAGAAATCTTTATATCTAAGACATATTTCGTTTTTTTGTTGTTGTTTTTGTATACTATCATGGGTAAACAGATACTGTTTAGTGGAAGTATAATGATAATGTAGCGGTGAACTACTATGTGTTCTCATTTTTCCCCAGCAGCTACAGCTCCATAAAAATAATAAATCTAATAAGTTAATATAGTATCTATCTAATAAGGACATATAATAATAATAATGCAATCAATCAGTCAATAAATAAAGTTTAACTCACTTGCATAATAATAGTAAATACTATAGTGTTTTGGACCATACTATAGTAAAGTGTAGTATACTGTATACATTATACTATTTACAACACTTTGTTAATGAATGCTTCAGCATACAGTGTATTAACTATGATGAACTGATAAACTGTAATAAATACTGTATAGGCTACTTTAGTTTTTACTACAGTAAACTCTAGTGTATATTGTAGTAATATATCCTATAGTTGTAGAAAACTATAGTATTTGGGTAATTTGTTTATATTACCCTCAACAACTATAGAATTACCACAGCAAATAAAAGTACTATACTATACTATGGTTCAAAAACACTATAGTATTTACTATAAATTACTGTAGTATTTTTTTCATCTGGTCCAAGCCATGTCTAATCATTTTACAACAGGCGTCCAATCAAAACAGACTTCTGGAAAAACTGAATTGACCAATGACATTTGAGGTTACACTGAAATAAGTAAAGTCCCGCCCCACGACTGACAAAAATCAAAAGTGTTCGCGTGAGCGAAATAGAAGATTGAGCGCGAGTGTGGGGAATGATGATGCGCGTGCTGCGAATCTTGTCCGAGCACGCGAGGGCTTGATCTGCGCGCAGAGGAGATGTCATGCGCGCGCGCGGGTTTAAAATGAGCTTGCGGGCTCCCGTTTCCTCGTGTGCAGATCTGTTATCCTCTCGCGGAAGTGATTTACTGTCATTAATGGCATTAAAATGCCGCCATAAAATAAGACCAAATTTTTCTTTGATACAGAGCTAGGAGATGGTTACAACTACACTGCCCAGCCTAAAATAGGTTTCATATTGAGAGATATTTGCATTCATCAGGGAGCCGCTTTCAAATGCGGGGTATTGAAATCACGTTTGAATGCGCACGCGCATTTACTTTCACTTTCAACGGTCGCGCGTACTCTGTAAATATGGAGCGGCGGCGACCGTTATCCAACTGAATTAAATGTTTTTTTTATTTAAATACAAAGCAAAACGACAGTGGAGGCATAATGTAAATGTAGCGGTGGCATATTCTTTCCTAATCATCCTAACACTCTGTCATGGCAACATCACAAGACTACTTTTCGCCTCGACGAGAAATCTCGTCACAGTTTAGTCTCGCGAGATCTCGTGCCACGGGATCTCGTCACACCCCTAGTGTCAACCCTTTCTACTTTCAGCAGAACGGACCATTAACTCTCTTAATTCAACATTAAACATCACAGTTTCACACATCTGATTACACTACGTGACTGATTACACTACGTGACTGATTCACTCAGCTTGTTCAACAGCAATCGAACCAGACAAGGCAGAGACTGTCCCCTCATACATTTATGAATGAGATAAATCGTTATATCATTATGGCATCTGTAGTACTTTCCAGTTTTGATAGAGACACCACAACGCATAATATGGCGGCTCTAGAATTGAATGTCCTGCCTTATAGTACAAATAGCAAATCACATATTTGTTTACTCTGGAATGTACCTGTCACGTAACGTGAGTGCAAGGAGCACACAATGATAGTCCAACGAAACAGTTTTTATTTACAAATCCACAGGGAAATGTAGGTGATAAACAAAGAATACTCAGCAGTTTACACTGACGAAAAACATAGACGAGATCGGACAATCAACTGAAAGAAACAAGGGAGCTAATGAGTTAATCATTTAACAACAGGAGAAAATGAGAAAGAAACAGACATGAAAACTAGCCCTGTGTCCAAAATCACCCCCTATACCCTTAAATAGGGCACTATTTGAGGGATCAAACAGCCATTACTAGTGGTGTCCAAAACCTTAGTGGATATTATCAAGGGCACTCATTCAATCCCACAATGCACCGCAAAAACGAGTGTACAACTGATGTACGCTCAATGGCTAGAGAATACCCATAAATGCATTGTGAGTCACGCGCTGAATGAATTTACGCATCTCGCCAGAAGATGGCGCCTGCAGCTAAATCATCTATCCATCCACTCAATGTCCGAATTCACTCACTTGTTTTCATTCACTGGACTATATTAGTGGAGAAATGTAGGGAATAGTGAAAGAGGGCATAGGGGTAATTTTGGATTCAGCCTAGGTCACAAGAACACAAAGCATAATCCTGACAGTAGGCCCCCCTCTGGGCGCGTCCTTGGAGTGACGCGCTTTGGAGTGGGCAACTGTCAGGATTATGCTTTGTGTTCTTGTGACCTAGGCTGAATCCAAAATTACCCCCATTCTCATTTGGGGCATGGAAGAGAACAGAAACAAATGCAATCCGGGGCAAACAAAACAGTCCATGAGGGAGTGGAGGGAGGGAGGAGCCAGGAGCAGAAGGGGCCAGGTGATGATGCAGGCCACAGCCAGTGCGATGTTCCAAGGTGGCATAGCGGGAGGGAGGAGCCATGGTGGAGGCTTAGTCAATGGAAACAGGGATGTTATCTTCTGCGACAAATCTAGAGAGACCCAGACACAGCCGAGGAGACACGGAGCCAGGGTGACACTTCAGGTCCGGAGGGCCAAGGTGGAGCTGACGGCTCATGAGACCAAGTTGAAGACAGGGATCCGGAAGACTGCAGTGCAACCGGTGCAACCTAGGACAACAGTGGAGCCGGAGGGAAGGCGGAACCCGGTGGAGCCAAAGGGATGGAGAGAAGAGGTGCAACCAGCAGCCAAGAATCCCATGGTGGAGCCAGGGTGACATCTGACAAAGGCGGAAACGGGTGGATGAGGGAGCCTGGTGGAGCTGGCGGGATGACAGGCTACAGTGGAGCTGAGGGAGCATTGGCCCAAGTCGGAGCCAATGAGAGTCTGAGGCTCTCTACAAATGATTCAGAACGCTGCAGCCCGTCTTGTCTTTAATGAGCCCAAAAGGGCCCAAGTCAGACCTCTCTTCATCTCTCTGCACTAGCTACCACTTGTTGCTCGCATCAAATTCAAGGCATTGACACTTGCTTACAGATCTATCACAGGCTCAGCACCCTCCTACTTCTACTCACTCTTATGAGTCTACATCCCAACCAGAAGCCTGCGATCACTAAATGAATGAAGGCTCGTGGTATCATCACAGAGAGGCACAAAATTGCTCTCCAGAACATTTTTGTTCACTGTTCCTTGCCAGTGGAATGTTCTCCCCGCCTTCATCTAGAATGCAGAATTATATAATATAATATTCGAAAAACAGCTGAAAACTCATCTCTTTCGGGCATCTGCAAAATGAATAAATGTAAATGTAAATGTAAATGTAGAGGGGGATCCTCATGCCGAGGCAGAGCTGGGGACTGGAAGGTGTGAAGCAGATCCACACCACCGGACTGAATCTACTGAGGATGCACCAAGAAACTGACAGGAACCAGAGGTGGCAGGGTTGAGGAACTGACTGGACTTGGTAGAGGAGGTGGGAGAGGGAGGCTGGCAGGGATCACAAGGAGCACAGATGACATGGGGCTGGGTGGACCAGAGGAGAAACAGGAGATTCAAGGCTGGGGGAAACCAGTGGAGAAACAGGAGATTCAGCGGGGAAACAGGAGACTCAGGGCTGGGCGAAACAAGTGGGTGTACTGCAGAGTTCATGCTGGGCAGGACCAGCAGGGATGGGAGAAACATGGGTATTACCTCCTCAGATAAGTTTATTATATTCAGAGAGGCCAGGTCTAGCACATTCACAGCAGTGGGAGTGTGGGTGGGGCTTCCATCAGAGTCCTCAAGCTCCACTAATACTTCCTTGGGGATGGGCGATGTTGCAGTCTCGTGCACCTGGTCAGACATCAAAATGGGCACAGGATCCAGGGCAGTATAAGGATCAGCATGGTTTACTGGCTTGTTGGCATTGACTCCGTGTCTGCAGTGGAGATCTGTTGTCGTTTTGCGGATGGGGTGAATGCTGACTGGGCTCTGGGTCTGGAGTGGGACTGGTGTCCTCCAATAGGCCGATGGTGAATGGCGAGTTGTTATTCACAAGTGCCCACTCCACACATGCAATGATATCCTCACGAGGACCGTTACCTGAGAGGCTTGCCCGGTTAGGATAGTGCATTTGGCATGCCAATTCCAAAAAATCCCTGGTGTTTGACTCCAGGCACAACTGGCCAGCGGGAAGGTCCACAGTGACGAGGGGGAGAGAAAAAAGGAAAATGTCACAAAAATAACTTCTGTTAGGTCCGATCTTCTGTCACGTAATGTGATTTCAAGGAGTGCACAACGATAGAAAGTCCAACGAAACAGTCTTTATTTGGAAATCCACAGGGAAATGTAGGAGATACTCAGCAGTTTACACAGACATAAAACATAGACGAGATCAGACAACCAATTGAAAGAAACAGGGAGTATAAATACTAGAACAAATGAGGGAGCTAATGAGTTAATTAATTAACAACAGGTGAACTGAATGAGAAAGAAATAGACATGAACACTAAGAGGCTGTGTACACAACACTGTTCTTGACTAAACTTTTTAACTTTTAAACGGAAAACTTTTTATGAGTTTTGGCCGATCATATACACGACAATGGCGTTTTGGGGGCCTGAAAATGCAAAAACTTTTGAAAACAGGTTTCAAAGTGCAAATTTTTGAAAACGATACCATTATCACCTTCACGAAAATGACATTTGCATTTATTTGACAATGCATTTATTTGATCAAAAACACAGTAAAAACAGTAATACTGACAATAATAATTGTCCTGTTATGGCCAATAACCAACAAAAGCCTAATGTTACAATTCTATAGTTTGTCCAAATAAATTATAAATAAAACACTAAAAGCTAAAATTATTTGTTTTAAAAGTTATAAAAAATTATCATGTTCAGTAAGTAAGTGTTATTAAATTATTATTATATATCTTATATTAAGTGAGTGTTAGATGATGCAAACGTAATCTAAATGTAAAAAATTAAATATTTAATAAAATATGCAATATTTACTGATATGATAGAAAATCTAATATCAATGATAACCAATAAGGTATCAATATATTGTGCATCCTAAAATGTTACCATTGTTGTCAGATTTTATTTCTGATGTCAAACTTTATTTAAATATTCACAATCCAATGTCTTTCATCATTCAAGTAGATAGGAAAAGTAGTATTTGCATAGCTGGAAATTTCTGCCTGGGAGAATAACGAAACTGACATATGAGATCAGTGATAGATCTTTAGATTATTATATGTCATTCTTTTCTGCAATCCACATCACAGTATGATATAACATGAGAAAGACTTGTGAAGTAATACAGTAGGTGAAAAAACGGCTCTATCACATAAATGAAGGATGCATCCTTGCACAAGGACACAGATGTTTTAGAAAGAGTATCCTCTACTACACCATTCACGCCCTTTGGAGGTCACAGCTGTAATAGATGGCACTGGACTCAAGGACCGGAATAGCCCCATTAAAAGTCGGCCCTTGGGACATGTGAAGTATCATATCCCTCTTAACTGTCACTGCCCTCATGTAGGACGGATGTGATCCCATCTAACGAGTGGTTATGCTGGGATTCCTGAGGTTTCATGTTAACGCAGCTTGCTTTATGTTCGATCACCATCTGGCAGACCTGGAAAAATGCACATGCGGTAGAATTATTGCTTTAGGTGAGTGCACATGAGTCTTATGATGGATCAATGCCCACATAAATGGTATGCCAGGACAGAAGAAAACTAAATGCATGCATGGAGTGAAATATAAATTCTGCAAAAGTATGAATGATGCATTGCAGATATCAAAGCAGAAACAGTGTGGCAGCTCTTGCAAACATAGACACACGGAAAGAGATAACAGAAAAGGGAGGGACAAACCAAAAGAGAGGGAGGGTTTGTGAACTGGTGGGTATTACACAAAACACCCACATCATGGCAGTCTGTAGAGACTCAACCCACAGTACAGAAGGAGGAAAGATCGAGAGAGGAGAGACCAGAGAGATAATGCTTGTAACCTCCTGTTCTCCATTTAAATATAAGCAGCGCATTTATACAGAACATACACAGCAAAAACAAAAGCACACTTGAGGGACCATGAAACATGGTGAGTCACTATTTATTTTACATTTATTGTGGGTATCGAACGATTTGAAATGTTGTTTTCATTCTTCGGTTTCACTGTAAAAAAAAATACATCATTATTATTATCTCTTGTTTTACAGTAAAAGTATCTAAACATCCTTGAAAAGCAAGCTAAATGCTAAGTAAAACTGCATAAGATAACTTGTTTTCAGAGAATATAATATTACTTACTTACCCTATTAGTAATGGGAACACTTCAGTATGGGGAACAATTCTCACTTTTAACTAGTTTCTTATTAGCCTGCATATTGGCTGTTTTTAAAGCACATATTCTACACCCCTTAATCCTACCCAATACCTGAAGTTAACCACTACAATAACTACCTTACTAACTATTAATAAGCAGTAAATTAAGAGTTTACTGAGGGAAAAAGTCATAGTTAATTGTGAATATGTGTTCCCCATACTAAAGTGTTACCTTATTTTTTGTTTGTTTTAAGCATAAATCTAACGGTAACACTTTACAATAAAGTTTTATTTGTTAACATTAGTTAAATACATGAGTTAACATAAAGAAAGAACATACTTTTACTAATCTTTTAATTTTACAACACTTTTAATTTACTAATTAGTTATTGCACTGTGAACTAACATAAATATGAAAATTAAGGTAATAAAGGTTAATAAATGCTTTAAAATATATTTACTCAATGTTAAAAAAGGAGACCTTATTATAGAATTATTATTGCTGAAATATTTCCAATGCAAAACAAGACAAAAATACTGATTAGAAGTTTTTTTGCAGTGTAGATAGAGCTGTAAAATCGATTAATCGCGATTAATCGTATCTAACATAAAAGTCTGTTTACATAATATATGTGTGTGTAAATATATATTATTATATTTATACATATTATATATGCGTACACATAGACATTATATACATATGAAACAAACTTTTAAGTTAGATGCGATTAATCGTGATTAATCGATTTTACAGCAGTCCTAAGTGTGTAATATATAATAACAAAATATTATTGCTGATCAAATTAAATGAGAGCCAATGGAACTTTCTCATGCATGAGATAGTATGATCATATGAGTGTTTTTATGAGTACAATACAGTAACAGGGCAAATAGGATACCAATCATAATATGATAAAATATGAAATGTTCTTTGCAAGGAACATGCTCATTATCAAAACCTCTAGAAGATACAAACAATCATGCCACTGCTTGAACCAAATGTGATCAGTGACCACAGAGACTGCAATGAATTATGTCAGAAAAGCATTCTTACATAACAGATTTATTTTTGTCTCAGTTAACCATGTTATGCCATTTTTATCCCTTACACCATTGACAGTTCTTGTTAGGTAACATTTTGCATAAATTCTGGTTTTACAACGTAAACTTGTCCATTAAAACGTCATGAGCCTATTGATAATATTGTTTACTTTCAGCAAATGTTAATTAGAAGGTTAAAACTCTGTGATGATGATGATGATGATGATGATGATGATGATAACATGACATAAAAAAGGCAAAAAAGCATGCCTCATCCTGTTTTCTGGGTCTCAAAGAAACTGCAGACTGGGGGAAGGTAATACCATCTAAACAGAATAACAATGTGAACACAAGAGCCTGTTACATGCCAAGGCAAGTTCAGATAATACACAAGTACTTGAAGATGTGTGGGAGTGCAGGATCCTTTTACTTTAAACCAGTCCTTGAGTTCAGGGAAAGGCAGGAAAACACACAGATTTACTGTCAGAGGAAGAGTTTAACAGGACATCTGCACAGGCAAGTTTTCATAGAGTGGGTGTGTGAATGCACAGTGCAAAGACATGGCTTATGTTCATACAAACAAGTAAAAAGGACAGAAATGTAGGTGGACCATGTAGGGTGGACCTCCAGTGCCCTATATAGATGACTATATTAGCTCATCGGCTGCACAATTAAGTTATTAACATTTCATTATCTGTATAACAAGTTAAACTGCAAATTTACCATTCAGTAATATGGATCTCTGCAGGACTTCAGTTCTCTCTGCAGCATGAATAAATTATAAACTAATGCTTTACTGAGCACCATTTATTCAGTTATTTGGGTCAGTGACATGACGTTATTTAGGTAGACATCTTATTTTCCCTTTTTAAATTAAATGCTACAGTTTTTACTTTTCCGCCATTGAATGACAATTCTGAAAGAAAACGTAGCTTGACGGTAGCTTATACTGTCGTTATAGTAACAAATGCAACATTAACGTGCATCTGATTGATAAACCACAAACTCTTTGTTTAAGCAGACAGTTTGCTTCATACATTCAGCAATAAAAGCAAATCAAACATGACAGCTTTCAACTGAACAATGCATTTTAAACTATTTTAAACACATTATGTTCTTGCGTATTTAACTCAACTGCTCAGGTAAGGTGTTTAGTAGGCTATCACCAAGGATGATAACTATAACAATAAAAGTTATAGTTCTAAAAAATGTTCTAAATATAAAATAATAGCAGAATCCACAGAACTATAACGATAATGACTTAGGAACAAAATTGCTGGAATCACTTTCAGAGCAATTGTGGTAACACTTTAGTATAGGGAACACATGAACAATTAACTTTGACTTTTCCTTCAATAAATCTTAATTTACTGCTTATTAAAGGCGCTGACTGTTAGTGAGTTTTCAAGGGAACGCCTCCCAAAACTCGTGCACGAGTATTGGAACACGAGTGTTTACCACCAGCATTCGCTGTGTCGTGTTAGTGGATTCATTATGTCGGACTCACCACAGGTAACTCATAATCTGCAGTTGTTACTCCTGTCTCCTGACAAAAACATTGCATGCGGCACCTGTAGAGTGTGGAAAGTTACTGGAGCGCGCAGCCGTGCACGTCTCGCACAAAGAACGTCATGGCAGTGATTGACAAGCCAGAGGGCCAATCCGCGCACGTCTTTCACAAGGAACGTAATGGCAGTGATTGACAAGCCAGAGGGCCAATCGTTTACGCGATGATCGCGTAAACGATTGGCTGATGTTTTTAAGGCTCTACCTCGTGCACAGATGATGTATATTAATATTATTCCTTTCAGTGCACCTAATAAATAGTCTTTTATTAGTTAGTAAAGACAGTTTCAAGTAATATTGCAAAAATGTATAAAACAAAACATCCTCTTTAACACCTTTAATAGTAATAGTAGAAGTTGTTAAGTTTAGGTACTGGGCAGGATTAAGAATGTAGAATAAGGTCATGCAGAAGAAGGCATTAATATGTGCGTAATAAGTACTAATAAACAGCCAGTATTCTATTAATATGCATGCTAATAAGCAACTAGTTAAAAGACCCTAAAAAAAGGTGTTACCGAATTTTTTTTTTTTTTTTTTCAACTGATGAACTATCAAAACATTGACAGCTAATCAGAATCCTGCTTTAAAGAGCTTGAACGTTATCGTGTGCTGGTGTGGACGCTAATATAGTTATCATTATAGTTATTTTGATAGCACTTTATTTTACAATCCTGTTTCGCATATACATACTATATACTCATTGTAGTTATTACAATAACTGGGCAATAACGACGCACTAGTCCTGAACCTACCCCTAAACCTATTCTTAACCTATGTAGTTACCTTATATTACTCTTTCTTTGATTTCTTGTTAAGTACACTGTACATTAAAAGTGCACGAACTGTAAAATAAAGTGTAACAGTTATCTTTATAGTTATCATTCTTAGTGTGAACAAGCCTTTAGGCTATACCCATTTTAGGGGTGGCTTCATATTTACAAGTAAATACAGTATAGGGATACATATTCATGAAGATACATTTTAAACTCCCTGTAATTCGCACCTTGATAGCATTAGCATGCAAATATTTCTGCCTGTTATCGCTAATGTGATTGTCAGTCTCTGTATTTCCCAAACAGATTTAAGCCGCTTTGTGCATAACGCGCCATTGCTTTCAGAAAAATACAGCAATTATCTGGTGTTATGATATTGTAGGTTGGGGCAGTCTACAGCCCTTCCCCAAACTTTTCAACACACAGCCTGCCCCAGATCAATTTCTCTAAAGTCTGATTGGGAGGGCAAGACAGAGATTCAACTCCGATCATTACTGTGTGTCAAGGTCAATAAGTCTCTTCAAATATCAGATAACTTGACCTTTCTTTGACAAAGCAAGGTTAGCTCAGGTTTTAAAATATCATGTGGTGCGACTCCACAAAAACGTGATATTTATAAATTAATAATTCATGATAATTATGACCGATCAGGCAGTGCTAAACTGACCTTATTTAGCCTTCCTCTTAGCTTTTCGTGTTATATAGGGGACATTCCATAGACATAATGATTGTTATACTGTACAAACTGTATATTCTATCCCCTAACCCTAACCCCGCCCATCACAGAAAACATTATGCATCTTTACATTTTCAAAAAACATCACTTAGTGTGATTTTTTTTAAGCTGTTTTCCTCATGGGGACCAAGGACAAAGATTCCAGATATTGCCATCTTTGTGGGGACATTTTGTCCCCATAACGTAGGGTACAGCTGAACCACACACACACAAACACATATACAAGCACCAAAGCTGTGTGAAACTTGAGACTGTCTCCTAACCATATAAATGACGCTTCCCGTTTTCTTGTTTTTCACTCTCTTACTGTCTCTGTATGTGGGAGAACAGTTGGTGTACGACTTCACCCTGAATAGACAAGTTTATCATCAGGTTTTAAGAGAGAGTCAGTTATTTTCCAGTTCACTGGAAGTCCAAGACGTTTTACTCCCCTATCCACATGCCAGACATATTCAGCAAAAGATATTTTAAACACCTGCTTCCCTCCAAAAATGATCAATAACTCAAGATGGTACGAAGATCTTCCAAGTCAAACTTTTTTTTGGACAATCTGTCTACTAAACAGACGGTTAGAGCACATAATGATCTCATGAATGATTTTGTTCCAGTTTGGCACCTTAGAGGATTCAAAACATTCAGAAGTATCAGAGCTGGCCTTTTATATGTATACAGTTAATCCTTTGAAGACAGAGACATGTTCTTTCCTGCCTCCAGAAATTACTCATCCGCGCTTATGAAATCTTGTGTGGGTGAGATACAGTCAGGGTGTGGAGCACTGGCACTGAACAAGGTGTCATGCAGTGACATTCTTTCAAGAGAAGAATTAAAGGTGTTTTGGGATCTAAACACTCATGTTGCAACAATGACACTTGTTTTGGCACCAGCAGCTTCAAAAATGGATTTATTTAGGAAAACAATCTACTATACCTTGATATATTTTTGCTCAAAACAAGCATTTTAAACATTTGTCTGGCAAAAATACATAGATTGCCGCATCTACCCTCTTGATTATTCACTGAACATGTAATTTTAAAAACTTTTCATGAGTTCGCCTGCCCGTTAATGGTAAACAAACTTGGCTTGCTGTCCTTGAAGGAGGCTTGAACCAAAGCTCGGCTCGAGCTCCGAGCTAAACCCCCATATAACAGTACTGCACAGTGGGAGAATAATAGAAATAGAGGAGGAGATGTGGAGGAGGAGGGATGCTGGAAGAATTGTTGCTGGGGTTGACAAATTGCTGGGGGGAATTGTTGACAGGACTGAATGTTTAGGCTCCTCCCGAACCTACCTTTGGAACTACATTTACAGTTGTATCTGATAAAAAAAGACAACAGGAAACTCTAAAAATCAAGCATTGTACTTGTACGTTATGTGTTAACTTACTGCATGAATTATTTTCAAGATTTTAGGTTAAATGTACAGAGGAAAGTGTATCCTAGGCCCTGTTTACACCTGGTATTAAAGGTACAATTTGTAGGACCTGCCACTAGAGGGCGCACTACCAAAACAATAACAGTCGTGTGGTTTGATGACGCTAAGAAGGTGCGTGGAATGATGGGATTTGTTGTCTTCTACCCAACCGCTGACGGCCATCAATCAGACGGAAAGATAAATCATGGATTTAACGGATGAGGTAAAGTTTTATAAATGTACAAACTATGGGTCTAGAGACGCGACGCCCCGCGTTTGGCGTGTATGCCCCATAATACTAATCGTGTTGATCGTTATAATGGCATACGTTTTCTGTAAAGATACGAATCAAAACAACTCACCTGTCGAGTAAAACACAAGTGAGATCGGCATCTCTTTCTAGGTGAAGTTTGTCGCGAAGCTCTCTCCATCTAGAAATTGCAACACCGATATTGATCCTCGCTCTTTCTCTCCTCTTGTCCCAAACTCTTCTTGGGTCATTTGGTTGGCCCGTACGCTTACATTTACGGGAGCTGTCCTTGTCGACAGAACCAGCGGCAGATGGTAAACAGTAATTATGTTCCATAAATAAGTAACACAATCCACCATAAAACGTGCAAGAAGTAAATAAGGAACTGCTTGAAGCAAGCTAGTGGTTTGCTGGACGCTAGACACTACTTCCGCATTTGTCCACGACACTGTTGTCATGTGGTTTCTACGTCAGTAAAGGTGGTAACAAAGGGTAACTGACATCATTGACAGGCAACTGCACTGCCCCGTGTCATTGTTTAGAATGGGAATTTTCTCATGATTTACAAGTAGTTGAAAACATTAGAGATACTGTTAGTAATCAGCTGGACAAAATATATAACACTAGCCTAGTGGTTTTTGGATATTTTACTGTGAATATCTTACAAATTGTACCTTTAAGATGCATTTTGGTCAATCGCATCACAAGTGGATGATGCTAAATACAGGTGTAAATGGGGTCTAAAATGTTATGAGCTTGTCCACTTTCCAGTACTTCCAGAGGTAGTCGAAAACGCATTTGACCGGACTGCCTTTTGTAGTGTAGACACTCATGTGGTCAAAATAGTTCGAACAGCCACAAAAGACGCCGACTCTGTGCCTACTGACATAATGTGTAAACATGGGAAGCACGCTAGCCAGACGGGATTTAAACTTTGTTGAATGGAGACTCAAGTTTGGGTTGAAGACAAAAAAAAAAAAAAAAAATGTACCAAACACAAGCTCACCATTCCTGATTTCTAACACTTCTTTCGGCTATCAGAGCACAAACGAAAACTTATGCTTTCTTTGTTTTCCCATCATCTCCGGGCTCATTCATATGAAAATTATGCAAGCTTATTTTGTCCATTACATCGAAAGATCTGAAAAAAACAAAAAAAACATACATTTACCCGCCCATAGACCCTCCCCTCGAAGAAATCAGGTACAAAAGGTTGAAAGTGGACAAAAGAGATGGATTAAAATACCAGGCATAAACAGGTATGTGTCTCTCTTGTCTACTTGTAATCTGATTGACCAAAATGCATCTTAATACCAGGTGTAAACAGGGCCTTAGGTCCTGTAAAAGGGAAATATTAAAAAAAAAAAAAAAAAAAAAAAAAAAATGTATTTTAGGGCTGTCAAAGTTAACATGTTAATTTAAGCTGGCGTTCTAACGTAGAACCCGGAAGCGCCGCACTGTGTTTACTACGTGAACAGCGTAGGATAAAGACATGGAAGAGAAGAAATTGTTGAATTAATTCATTATTTTTGTTTGTTTTTTGCACAAAACAAGTATTTTCGGCACTTCATAACATTAAGGTTGAACCACTGTAGTCATGTTGACTATTTTAACAATGTCTTTACTACCTTTCTGGGCCTTGAAAGTGGTAATAGCGTTGCAGGCTATCTGAGGTTAGAAAGCTCATTGATTTCATGAAAAATATCTTAATTTGTGTTCTGAAGATGAACGAAGGTCTTACAGGTTTGAAACAACATGTGAAGGTGAGCAATTAATGACAGAAATTTAATTTTTGTGTGAACTAACCCTTTAAACCAGCTCAATTACTTAATTACAGCCCACTGACAAACTGATTTGGACAATATAGTTTTGCACATCTAATTACATCTTCCAACATGATGAGTGCTCTGTTGGTCTCAGATACATCAATGATCAGATCTAAGATCAGCTGCCTAGTTTGCTGTGCTACCATGGGTTCATGAGTCACTACTAGAATCTTAAAAAAAGAAATGGAAATATGGTATTGTGCTGTCTCTATCTGTCAGGGCTCGTTCAGAGAAGAGAGCATATCTGTAAATATTTCATGGAAATGACATGGGGCATATATTTCCCAGATACACTGGTCTCTAAAACTACTTTTGGACAGATTCCAGAGGCTTCTAAGCTTTCAGGGAATCTTTGATGGTACCAGGAGCCAGACAACAGAGATCAATCAGAGACAAGAGTCTAGATGCTTGATGACATCCGATCACTTTTCCAAAGAGAATTAGAGCCTAGGAAAGCAGAAATATGATAATAACCATCTTTGCATTCTTTAAATCAAATAAATGTTTTCTTCATCTTTTCTTATTCTTATTAGAAGTAGTAGAAACTATTTTACTTAAGAAAATTCATCAGTTATGAACAGGCCCTTTTGGTATCTGCTACGAAATGCTTTAATTATTCATCACCTTTTGCAAGTTTGTTGATTAAATACTTTAATGATGCTAATTAGACGATGCTCCCATCCTGTCTAATTGGATGGCTCTTTTTCACAGAAAAAAAAAAAAAAAAATCACGGGGTCAAGGTTTGACTGTTACCATGTTAGCTCCTTTTGGTAGATATCATAACTACACCATCTGGGATGTTTCCTGAAAGCATCATCAGCCAATTATGGTTGCAAGTTCCATCTTTAACATAGTTCAATGATTTGGAGTTTCCTGAAACCATAGTTCCAACAAACATTTGCAAACATCGCCAACTTAAGTGGAGCTCTACAGCTCTCGAGCTGTGGTTAGAAACATAATTTCTTGTTAAATGACACGTGGACTTAAATAGATCATGCTCTAGAATACAACAAGCAAGCTAACATTCAATACATTCTATATCTTTCATTCTATTTAAATATATACATTTTAATCTCTTTATATTTTAGCTTGTCAACAATCAGTGATGTTTTTAAAGAAGAGTGCACATATGTGTAAAATGTGCAAAGGAGTATGACATGAGGGAACCCACGATGAATCAATCATAAAATAAGGCAAAATGACATGGAACAAAAACAGTAAAGTAGTCATTAGGTGCCATGTTCATTGCACTACCATCTCAGAGACCTCGAATAGATTGATTCGCTCAGGTTTTTACTCCACCACTTGTGTGTGACGTCATTAACGACAGTCCTATATTGTTGAAACAATGTGGTTCAAACAACAGATGTGTGACCATGTTACTACAGTTTTTGGAAACATTGTTGACTAGTTGGTTAGTTTCTCCAACAACGCATTGTACTATAGTAGTTCGTCACATCATTGTATTTTAGGGTGTACTTACACTAGGCACGGTTGCCTTGAACCAAGACAGAGCGCGATTGTTCCCCCTTCCCATTCCCCGACTGGCCCGCACTCACATTGCCCTTGTTGCTGTTGCTTTTTTTTTTTTTTTTGCCAAACTCCTTTTTTTATCATTTTTAAAATTATTCATTGATAGTTCTTATCTTTTTTAATAATTTTAGTTAATGATAACCTTATGATTCATCATTACAACTGTTTCATTTTCAGTGTTGCTGTTGGCAACAATTGTTGGTTGTTTAGTTAACTGAGCTCGCTTTCACTCTATCCAACCTACACACCCTTCATTTAACTCCAAATTCAACTCCCCCTCCATCACTCTCTCCTCTCTCTCTATTCTTGCATTTTATTCAGTCTCCTACACACCTTTATCCAAAACAGCAAGGTTAAAGGGCATTGGAAGAGGTGGACATAATCGAGGCCACTCTAGCCCACCATCATTCTTTTCCTTTATTTCACACCACATGTGGGGAGACTGAGGATCAAATTAAGCTGGCACCTGTTTTTTACTTATTGTGTAGCATTATCAGTGCAGTGGTGGGTATTATGAGTGTCGGTGGGTATTTAAGTGTCATAGCTCTAAGAAAAAAATATGGTTAAAAGAAATACATTAATAAATCAAGACATGAGTCTAATTACCATTGCCAAAAACTAAATAAACATTACAATTTAAAACTAAAATAATGATAATGATATTATTTATATTATTTACATTATTTAGTAGCCTGGTAAAGAATTTAGTCACATATGCAAGTGATTTACTTCTAAGAGGGTTGTATTGAGTGAGTTATTCAACGATTTCTTTTAATTTTCTTCATTTTGGGGGCTTAGCAAATATTGATATGTGCAATTATTTTATCATTTGATAGCTGTAATTAATGGAAGCCCATTTCCACCACATAAGAAAAATACATCATGTTTAATTATGACATAAAAAGTCGAAATTATGAGATTATGTAGAAAATGATTAGTGTTATAA
Source organism: Megalobrama amblycephala (assembly GCF_018812025.1). NCBI lineage: Eukaryota > Metazoa > Chordata > Actinopteri > Cypriniformes > Xenocyprididae > Megalobrama > Megalobrama amblycephala. The sequence continues at coordinate 28,414,676 of NC_063055.1, forward strand.
TTATGAAATACTAACTCATTATGCGTTTTAAAAGTTGAAATTATGGCATACTATGTCATAATTAAAAATAGATAAAAAATGTAATTATAAGATACAACGTCGAAATTATGACTGTCAAACTGATTATTTTTATGCCATAATTTTACCTTTTTATTATTATGACTGAGTATGACATAATTAATGTCATAATAATGACAGTGTGTCATAATTCTGACTTTTCATCTCATAAATATGACTTAGTACATCATAATTTCAACTTTTTATCTCACAATTATGGTTTAAGTTAGTACATATATTTCATAATTATGATTTAGCAAAGCATGATTTTTTTTTTATCTTAAGTTATGTGGTGGAAACAATAATATCAGACTAATATCAGACTTCAAGTTTGGCGTAAAAAGTTATTAGAATTAGGAGAAAGAGTACGAGCTGTTTCTCATAGACAATGGCAGTGATTTATTTGTCCTCTGCACAATTATACATGAAATCTAACTTTCAAAGGAAGGCGTATCACTTAAGCACTCTAAGTGGTCGGCGTGCATAAGAGAGTGGTTAGAAAGTGCTGTGAGGGTGTTGGAGAGGACTCTGAGTGATGCTGGAGGAGGAGATGTCCTTCCTTTTGAATTATTCACTCCATCACCGTAATGCATCTGCCTTCATGTCGAGAGTTCTTATTTCAAGAGTGCATTTACTCTCAACTGCTCCAGATGTGTCTGAGGGCTTGAGTTTGAAATTGTGACCAATGGGATGCCTGCATGTGTATGTGTGTGTGTGTGTGTGTGTGTGTGTGTGTGTGTGTGTGTGTGTGTGTGTGTGTGTGTGTGTCGGCCAAATTTAAGAATTAAAATAAATATCCTACTAAGATTTTTCTCCCTCTGTAACCTACTTTATGTACAACTCAATTACTTAGGACTCAGATCTCAGATCATCCAGCATGAGATAAGTGCACTGCTGGGGTGTATATTAAAGTAGGCAATGCCCAGAATTTAAAACCATGAATAATGGCCACCAAAATCCTTTATTTAGAGTTGCCATGGAGACTTGCAATGTTGAATGCATGTTGAATACTTTCAAGTTCAAACAGACTTTCTGTACTGTAAATACTGTAAGGTCAGTGTTGCATTGCAAAATTATTGGGTTGGTGCAGATTATTTGTTTGACTCTCCACTAAGTTCCACATCCTCAGTTAGACAAGTATGAGAGTTTCCTATAGAAAGGGAACGGAGATTTACGTGAACAGCATGATTTTCAGTGTGGTCAAAATTGGTTGGATATTGTTACATGGGCTCGAATTAATTCCGACAGTGCAAAGTAATATTATCTACCATTCTTCTTTAAAGAAAAAGTGAACTAAAATGAACAATAACAATTATTTACAGCATTTATTAATTTAGATTAATGTTAATTTACTATTGTTAATTTTTAATTCATGTTTGTACACAATACATTCATGTTCATTAATACAACTTGCATGTATTCATTTATGTAAATGAATATTACATAGATAAACTTATTGGAACTTTACTAAAAGTATGAAAACTAAATCACTACAACTGACTAATTGGAACTTATTGTAAAGCGTTACAAAATAAAGTGCAAGACTGATTTCACAAAACACAAGTGAAGTGAAAATAGAAAGGACACATTTGATATTGAATACAATAGATAACTTAAAGGGATAGTTCACCCAAAAATAAAAATTCTGTCATTAATTACTCACCTTCATGTCTTTCTCTCATCTTTGGAACACAAATAAAGATCTTTTTGATGAAATCTGGTTAATTTCTGTCCCTCCATACACAGCTATGCAACTGACACTTCGCTTTAAAAAGTTCATAAAGAGATTGTAAAACAAATCCATATGAATCGAGCAGTTTAGTCAAAATTTTCTGAAGACACTCGATCGCTTTATATGATAAACAGATTGTATTTAGGCTTTTATTCAAATATAAACATTCATCAAATCACACATCAGTTGTGGAAAACGGAAGCTCATGTTTGCTTGATGCGCGAGAACCAATGAGGTTCATTCTCATGTGTTATGCAGCACGTTTGAGCTTCCACAAGAACCAATGAGGTTTGTTCTTGTGTGTTACATGGCATGTTTGAACTTCTGCAAGAGATTTGAGAGGTTCGCGCATCAAGCAGGTTCGGTTGAGCTTCTGTTTATGTTCCCTGATCAATGTTTACATGTGAATAAAAGCCTAAATCAAATCTGTTCATCATATAAAGCCAATGAGGCTCTTACCACTCAATACACATGGATTAGTTTTAAGATCTCTTGATGAACTTTTTGAAGCATCAAAGTGGTAGTTGCGTAGCTGTTAATGGAGAGACAGAAAGCTCTCAGATTTCATCAAAAAAAAAAAAAAAAAAAAATGTATTTGTGTTCTGAAGATGAACGAAAGTCTAATGCTGGGTACACACCACAAGATAACAAGACTGATTTTGGGCTGATTTCTCCCCTTCAGACAATCCTAGGTAATGTCCCGATTATCTTGATGGTTCTACAGATTATCTTATCAGATTTTCTTGTGGTGTGAGGTGTGATAAGAGTGACTGAATCTGCTTGGAAGAACGTCGGAGGCACCCTGATCGAGAATCGTAAATATTCAATGTTGATCAGAAATCAGAAATCCTGATGTGTGGGGGGAACCCCGAGGACAAATGCGCTCGCGCTCTGGAGATTATCACATGAAACTAAACAATATCCAATCAGAAAGCAAGCTGACAGAAGACAGAAGAATAACAAACGCAGAAAGATAAATGGATTTGGACAGCAGAGATGGAGCTTGTCGATTTGTGGCAACAGCACGAGTGTTTCTATAGTGTGTCCTGTAAAACATACTAAAATCATTCCAAACACTATCAACGCAATCTCTTTCTGCCCATCGTCCGTCATGTTTATTCTGAGAGATTTTGAGATCTTGAGAGATTTTTCGAGATTTCCCATGTTCACAGTCGTACGGTGGCCCAGTAGTGCACAACACAACGAAATTAAAAAAGCAAACATAAAGTTCACAACACAACGAAATCGAGCCACAACACAACGAAATCGAGCCACAACACAACGAAATCGAGCCACAACACAACGGAATAAAGCCACAACACAACGGAAATGCTCCCGACCACTAGGGGGCTCTCAGAGCTCGGTATTGTTAGTATTCCTTGCCAATGTTTTATAGAGTCGGCATTGATATGAATGCCACGATTAGTTTCAACAGTATATAACCACTGTATATCGACATGAAATATTAATTCAAAATCACTTGAGTGCACAATAGCTTCATATTTATACCTGTGAATGATTTGACGCGCTACCACAGCGAATGATGAAGGGAACGTCTGACAATTCCACCAAGTGGTTAAAACATATAATTTGTATTCATTAAAATTACTTTTAACATTTAAAAACAGACATGTTCAAATTCCAAAGCTTGTCAGTCTTACCAACAGGAAGTAACAAGCTTTGGAATTTGAACATGTCTGTTTTTAAATGTTAAACAAAGTCATTGTAATGAATACAAATTATACGTTTTAACCACTTGGTGGAATTGTCAGACATTCCCTTCATCCGTGGTAACACGTCAAATCATTCACAGGTATAAATATGAAGCTATTGTGCACTCAAGTGATTTTGAATAAATATTTCATGTCGATATACAACGTTTACATACTTAAAACTAATCATGGTATTGATATCTTTGTAAGACTGTCGACTTTATAGAACATTGGCAAGGAATACTAATATTACCGAGCTCTGAGAGCCCCCTAGTGGTCGGGAGCATTTCCGTTGTGTTGTGGCTTTATTTCGTTGTGTTGTGGCTTTATTCCGTTGTGTTGTGGTTTTATTTCGTTGTGTTGTGGCTTTATTCCGTTGTGTTGTGGTTTTATTTCGTTGTGTTGTGGCTTTATTTCGTTGTGTTGTGGCTCAATTCCGTTGTGTTGTGGCTCAATTCCGTTGTGTTGTGGCTCAATTCCGTTGTGTTGTGGCTCTATTTCGTTGTGTTGTGGCTCAATTCCGTTGTGTTCTGGCTCAATTCCGTTGTGTTCTGGCTTTATTTCGTTGTGTTGTGGCTTTATTCCATTGTGTTGTGGCTCAATTCCGTTGTGTTGTGGCTCAATTCCGTTGTGTTCTGGCTCAATTCCGTTGTGTTCTGGCTTTATTTCGTTGTGTTGTGGCTTTATTCCATTGTGTTGTGGCTCAATTCCGTTGTGTTGTGGCTCAATTCCGTTGTGTTCTGGCTCAATTCCGTTGTGTTCTGGCTTTATTTCGTTGTGTTGTGGCTTTATTTCGTTGTGTTGTGGCTTTATTTCATTGTGTTGTGGCTTTATTCCGTTGTGTTGTGGCTTTATTCCGTTGTGTTGTGGCTGTATTTCGTTGTGTTGTGGCTTTATTCCGTTGTGTTGTGGCTTTATTCCGTTGTGTTGTGGCTTTATTCCGTTGTGTTGTGGCTTTATTTCGTTGTGTTGTGGCTTTATTTCGTTGTGTTGTGGCTTTATTCCGTTGTGTTGTGGCTCAATTCCGTTGTGTTGTGGCTTTATTTCGTTGTGTTGTGGCTCAATTCCGTTGTGTTGTGGCTTTATTCCGTTGTGTTGTGGCTTTATTTCGTTGTGTTGTGGCTTTATTCCGTTGTGTTGTGGCTTTATTCCGTTGTGTTGTGGCTTTATTCCGTTGTGTTGTGGCTCAATTCTGTTGTGTTGTGGCTTTATTTCGTTGTGTTGTGGCTTTATTCCGTTGTGTTGTGGCTCAATTCCGTTGTGTTGTGGCTTTATTTCATTGTGTTGTGGCTCAATTCCGTTGTGTTGTGGCTTTATTTCATTGTGTTGTGGCTCAATTCCGTTGTGTTGTGGCTTTATTCCGTTGTGTTGTGGCTTTATTCTGTTGTGTTGTGGCTCAATTCCGTTGTGTTGTGGCTTTATTTCGTTGTGTTGTGGCTTGTTTCTGTTGTGTTGTGGCTTTATTCCGTTGTGTTGTGGCTTTATTTCATTGTGTTGTGGCTTTATTCCGTTGTGTTGTGGCTTTATTCCGTTGTGTTGTGGCTGTATTTCGTTGTGTTGTGGCTTTATTCCGTTGTGTTGTGGCTTTATTCCGTTGTGTTGTGGCTTTATTCCGTTGTGTTGTGGCTTTATTTCGTTGTGTTGTGGCTTTATTTCGTTGTGTTGTGGCTTTATTCCGTTGTGTTGTGGCTCAATTCCGTTGTGTTGTGGCTTTATTTCGTTGTGTTGTGGCTCAATTCCGTTGTGTTGTGGCTTTATTCCGTTGTGTTGTGGCTTTATTCCGTTGTGTTGTGGCTTTATTCCGTTGTGTTGTGGCTTTATTTCGTTGTGTTGTGGCTTTATTCCGTTGTGTTGTGGCTCAATTCTGTTGTGTTGTGGCTTTATTTCGTTGTGTTGTGGCTTTATTCCGTTGTGTTGTGGCTCAATTCCGTTGTGTTGTGGCTTTATTTCATTGTGTTGTGGCTCAATTCCGTTGTGTTGTGGCTTTATTTCATTGTGTTGTGGCTCAATTCCGTTGTGTTGTGGCTTTATTCCGTTGTGTTGTGGCTTTATTCTGTTGTGTTGTGGCTCAATTCCGTTGTGTTGTGGCTTTATTTCGTTGTGTTGTGGCTTGTTTCTGTTGTGTTGTGGCTTTATTCCGTTGTGTTGTGGCTTTATTTCATTGTGTTGTGGCTTTATTCCGTTGTGTTGTGGCTTTATTCCGTTGTGTTGTGGCTGTATTTCGTTGTGTTGTGGCTTTATTCCGTTGTGTTGTGGCTTTATTCCGTTGTGTTGTGGCTTTATTCCGTTGTGTTGTGGCTTTATTTCGTTGTGTTGTGGCTTTATTTCGTTGTGTTGTGGCTTTATTCCGTTGTGTTGTGGCTTTATTCCGTTGTGTTGTGGCTTTATTTCGTTGTGTTGTGGCTTTATTTCGTTGTGTTGTGGCTTTATTCCGTTGTGTTGTGGCTCAATTCCGTTGTGTTGTGGCTTTATTTCGTTGTGTTGTGGCTCAATTCCGTTGTGTTGTGGCTTTATTCCGTTGTGTTGTGGCTTTATTTCGTTGTGTTGTGGCTTTATTCCGTTGTGTTGTGGCTTTATTCCGTTGTGTTGTGGCTTTATTTCGTTGTGTTGTGGCTTTATTCCGTTGTGTTGTGGCTCAATTCTGTTGTGTTGTGGCTTTATTTCGTTGTGTTGTGGCTTTATTCCGTTGTGTTGTGGCTCAATTCCGTTGTGTTGTGGCTTTATTTCATTGTGTTGTGGCTCAATTCCGTTGTGTTGTGGCTTTATTTCATTGTGTTGTGGCTCAATTCCGTTGTGTTGTGGCTTTATTTCATTGTGTTGTGGCTCAATTCCGTTGTGTTGTGGCTTTATTCCGTTGTGTTGTGGCTTTATTCTGTTGTGTTGTGGCTCAATTCCGTTGTGTTGTGGCTTTATTTCGTTGTGTTGTGGCTTGTTTCTGTTGTGTTGTGGCTTTATTCCGTTGTGTTGTGGCTCGATTTCATTGTGTTGTGAACTTATGTTTGCTTTTTTAATTTCGTTGTGTTGTGCACTACTGGGCCACCATACAGTCGGGACTCTGGTTGAAAATCTGTTCGTGTGTGGTGTGCTGTCTTTGTCACATCACGGCACACCACACACTATAGGAGCAAAACGGTTAAATCTAGGTTTTTTTTTTTGTCCTCATGTTTGTGGTCTCTCACATTTTGAAAATCTTATAAGTTTTCAAAAATCTTTTAGTGTGTAGCCGGCATAATGTGTTTGGAATGATATGAGGGTGAATAATTAATGACAGAATTTTCATTTTTGGATGAACTATCCCTTTAATCAATTAAACACAGTATGATTTTGACCATTAAAGGGACAGTTTACCCAAAAATGAAATGTCATCCTTTAATTACCCTCATGTCATTCCAAACCTACATGACTTTCACAAAAGAAGATATTTTGAAGAATCTTGATAACCAAACAGTTTTGGTAACAACTGATAAATTTATCAAAATATCTTCTTCTATATTCTGCTGAAGAAAGTCAGTCATACAGGTTTGGAACGACATAAGGTAAATGATGACAATTTTCATTTTTGGGTGAATTATCATTTTAAGTCATTTTATCAGACATTTGTCATTTGACAATTATCATTTTATCAGACATTTTGGGTCGCAGTCCGGCAGTATAACTGTTCCTATGACGACCATCTAATAGAACCCCATAAACATTTCCAAAACAACAAAAAAACAAAATACAGAGACAATCAGACTGGTGGATAGCACAGTTTAAAAAAAAAAAAGAAAAAAAAAAGTAACTGTTCCATCATGGGGCAAAAAACATCAATAGTAAGTAAAAACAACATCCTATTGCCTTTTATACCAGTTACTGATTACGCACAAATTGCTAGCTAATGAGAGAAAATTAACAGGGGCACATTGCTCGATGTGTAAAAGCTTGGGCACATTGATGGGCTTAACTCCAGATGGTCATTGTGCTCAGTTTTTTTTTTTTTTTTTTTTCTTGATTAGGAATGATAAGATCACATCTGCTGGTGGACAGAGAGAGAGAAAGAGATCACTAACAAGACTTTCCCCCACAGACCCCTAGCAGCTGCACACAATATACCACCAATTAAGTCTCCCTGACTAGATGATGAATGGATCCATAAGACAGCATTATACATCCAAGGTCTTTAAACATGCACGATGACATTAGTTTTTTACATAGATGAGAGTATGTATTTCAGCTCAAAACCTGCTTATTAACCATCTGCAAATATATACCCGAGCCTCATTCTACATGTAAAAGATAAAACTGTGGTTCAAATTGTGCAATGAACCAAATTAATTCATAGTAATATTAAGTTACTATCAGTTCAGCTAATTAGCACATGTGCTCATACAAAGCAGCATTGTTATGATTGAGAAACATTATTCCCACGGGACACTCCGGTCTGGCTGCCCTCCAGTATATTCACAGCAGCTATACACGCACAACTCTATAGGCAGGTCTGATCAGTCCTTAAGTGTTTCACTGTTTTCTGGAAATCACATGTCACAATAGTGTCAGCGTTATTTTACTGAGTATATCAATGGCACACATGTTCCAGAGCTTTTCATGAATTCATAATAAAAAATTACTCTACTTTACATCATGTTTTTAACTACTATGTACTAAGATTTAAATTAATAATTTGATTGTGTACTTGTTGTGTACATACATATTTTACATTGTACTGGTACTTATATTTTAAAAATTACCTGCAATTAATTTCTGTAATTAAATCTGTAATTACACTGCTAACCATACTACCAAACCTGCCACTAACCTTACCCATACCTCAATACCAGCAAAATTGTTTTGCAACACTGTAAACCCTAACACTCAAAATAATTAATTGGTTTGAGTAGGAAAAACTTTAATTAAACAAATTAATTCAGTCAGATTAACTTTAATGAGAATTTAGCACTTTCTTTTTCTTTCAAGATCGCAGAACTGATATACTTTAAGTAAAATGAGCTGTTTTATTGTTTTGAGCTTTATGAACTTATTTCTTTTAATTTAGAGGAACTTAAGTTTAAATGAAACTGGGCTGGGATTTAAATTTCCCAGCATGCTTTGCCCATGGGTTTGAAAGGGAGATTAAATGCTAAAATTAAGTGTTATATAAATGTTTTTTTTGTGCAAGATTAATCTTAAGTAATGTTTTATTATGCTAATTTAGAACAGTTTCTGTTAATGTGAGTTTTTGGAGAGTTACCATCATGGTGACAAGTGAAGCATGTTGATTGGTTTGAGATCAAGTATGTTAAATGCTTTATATTGCTAGATTCATTCAGCAAGTGCCATACCATGCTATTGTTAACATGTTAGCAAATTAGCAAGTTAGCATTTTCTGAAGTAGCTTGTTATAGCTAGCTAAGTTTGCACTAATAAAATGTTCACATTGAGGTTACATGAAAATTTTAAGTTAAATGTATGAATTAGTGTACTCAAACATTTCAAGTTAAGAAGAATTAAAATGTATGAGTACAAAATAAAAGTATGCCAGTTCTGCTTACTTAAGATTTGAATTTCTTAAAAGTATTGAAGCAACTGATTGCCTCAAATATTTTGAGTTTTGCCAACTTATTTGGGTTTACAGTGAATACATTTCATGAACATTTTTTGATGTATATAAAGTTAAAGACACCATATCTAAAGTGTGACCAAAAACACATGACATAATAGATTGTTTATAGCCTCAGTAAGTGCACCAAGAAGTCAATTTCCCCAAAACTACTCTGTAAAAAAAGATTTGTTGGTTTAACTTAAACTTAACTTAAAAAAAGTAAGTTACCTGGTTGCCCTAAAATTTTGAGTTCATTGAAATTAAAAATTTGAGTTAATACAATGAAGGTGACTGGTTTAATCAACAGAAACGCAAAATATTATGTTATCTGAACAACATTAATTATCTAAGTTGATTTGACAAAAGAAAAAATTGTGATAAATCATGAAAATATTTTTTTACAGTGTAGTTTTTTGTTATTATTATTACATTCTGAAAAAAAAAAAGTCCACAAATTCTTAATGCATTTAATTTCTTCAAGAAATCTAGTACCACACGCAAAGCAGATATCACAGCCCAGAGCAAAAGGGTCCTTCATACCATGATATGAAGGGACACTTATTTTAATAAAAGATTCTTAACAATACAGATGCAAGTCTATGGGTGCCATCTGGCAGTCCCAGGTGTGGTAAAGTGCAGCAGTGTACGCTTTGTTCAGACTGCAGTAAATCTTCTACAGTACAACAGCCCGAACTGGATCTCTATGCATGCATGCAGTAATGGATTGGCCATGCGTTGGATAACGTCTGCTGGCCACACTTCTTTGTCCCGCATAGGTTGACAAACAAGTGGAACGTGTGAGGGGAACAAAACCACACACACATACGCACCCAAAGGAGGCCCACTGTCTGTAATAAAGGTCTTTCATGGCCAATTAAAGCAGCTCGACTTTCCACCTCAATAACATCTAAGCATCTATTAGCGGCAAGCCCCTCCTGCAGACACGCGCGGCCGCTCTGTCACGGCTCCCGCTGAACTCAGCTCATTGACTGTATGATTAGGTCATATCGTTCTCATCTGTCTCTGAGAACAATGAAACAACAGCCAAGAGCATAAAGAGCCAAAGCTGGCCGTCTCAAGTCTGCATTACCTACTCTCCAACAAACTGTAAATCATGTGTCCTACTGCTGGGTGATTACAATGGTGTCTGAACGAGCCCCAGGGTTATAAAGGCCAAAATCTGACAATTAAGCTGAAAAAAAGAAAAGAAAAAAAAAAGATATTCTCTGGGAGGGCAAAGTGTCAGTTATTATATAGACATTAAATGTAATTCATAACCCATAAAATTCCAGCAACACTCTTAAAAATAAAGATTCCTTATTGAGATTTATGGTCCCATGAAGAAGAACTCTGAACATCAATGGAACCGAAGGACCTTTTTTTATTGGAAAAGAGTTCTTCTGATTATTAAAATGCTTAACACTAAGAAAAAAAAAAAAAAAAGGTTCTTCTATGGCATTGCTGCAAAAAGCACCTTTGGGTGTATTTGAGTGTAGTTGATTATCCTATAGGCCAAAAGTTGATTGACTTATTTTTTTGATTGACTTGATTTAACTTAAGGATGCTGTATTTTGTATGTGTTATCTTTAAATGTCTGTTTGCGGAGTTGTCACCCATTTGTTATACATCAGTAAATATATTAATCATTGCACAACCTGATAGGGAACCTTAGCTCGCCTCATTTGTTTATAAACTGTTCCAAAGCCACAGGTCTGTCCAAAAAAAAAAAAAAAAAAAAGTAGGCTACTTTCTGGAAACAGCATTTTATAGCATCATATGTGCAAAAAGTAGGCAACAATACATGTATCCTTGGTGGATATAGCAATCCAGGATGCACTGTGATAAGCTCAGTCAAAAATTGAAATAAATCCAAATAAATCCATTATAAATATATTTATTTTTAATATTTAAATAAATAAACTACATTATAATAAAACCTAAATAAATTATGTAATAAAATAATAGTAAATAAACAAATGTTAGAATAAAATAAAAAAATAATAGAATACAATAATTTAATGAAAATAGTTTAAAACATACTATTTTAGTCAATTAGAGCTTTCCTTTTTGTCCAAAACAGTCATCTGGCACATGGCCACATATGACATCAGTTGTCTCCCGAATGAGACTCAGAACTGCACCCAACTGAAGATGTCATAAATCAAAATTGGCCCTACTTTGAACTGACCAATGAGGGCCTATAACATTATGCATATAAGCATATCTCATTATTACACTTCTGCCCTCTCACTTTCATAGCAAGGTACCGTATTAAACAACAACTCCTCTGGGAACTCCTAGACACTTAAATCCACATTCATAATTTAAAGAAACGTATTCAATGTGCTGTCTGTGCCCCCTGTCCCAAGGGGCCACAGCCGTAGACTGGCTGACCTTTGATTCCTCGCACACTTGCAAATGTGCCAGTCCCATTGTCCACGACTATGGCCTGTTTTTACATATTGATTACATTGATCCCTCCACTAAGCACTAACAAAGAGCATCTGAAGAATCAATACCATGCCTTCTGCTGTCATCTTGCCAAATCAAACTTCACCCCCAAAACAACATCTTGTCGGGGTGCAATGAAATTAATACTCGGAAGGGACTTGGGGCGACAAATCCGTGCTAATGCTTTCGAAAACGCATTATTTTCCTCAAGTTTAGCACTGTTAAAACTCTGAAAACTCTAAATCTAACATTCCCTCCAAACAACACAACTCCTCCAACCTTGGTGTTTTGGACAAAGGGATGCATCCGCAGAGTTGGGATAGAGTTTCACAGCCAGATTGATTATCTGAAAGTCTGCCTTCTTTGTTCTGGTCCCCGTGGTGCTGAATTTGCGCTTCAGATGAATGTACACAGATGCAAAAACTTGAAGAGCAATAGCTGTGTAGTGGTTTTTATGACATTTTGAGTTTACTCTTAGATATTTTTATCATTTTCAAAAACAGTTATGTGACGACTTTAGAACAATTGTTGGGGAAAATGCTTATGATAATTTCTTAAAAAGTCACAAAAAATAAAATCCAGATGCAGACCTAGCAAAAGGACTTAAAAACAAATGTGCTGAATTGAAGTAATTTTTGTACAAGAAATATATAACATGTACAAGTGAATATTCCTGTAAGTGTCTTGTTTTCAAGTAAAACATCCTTAAAAAATGATACATTTAAATGAGAAGCATGACTGCAAAAAAATATTACAACCTTTTTCCAGAGAATATTCTTATATTGTTATAAGAATTGTTTTAGGTATACTATACACTGTAATATTATATTATATATATATATTTGTTATCAACATTTTTTTCTTTTGTCAGATCAACTTAGATAATTAATGTGGTTCAGAAAACTTAATATTTTGAGTTTCTGCTGATTAAACCAAGCGTCTTCATTGTATTAACTCAATTTTTTAATTTCAATGAACTCAAAAGTAAGGCATCCATGTAACTTACTTTTTTAAGTTAAACCAGCAATTCTTTTACTCAAAACAAATACAAAAATAAAATTTTGTTTTAATTTATAAAAAAACTGCTGAAGTAAATAATAGAAGTATCTTGTTTTAAAGCAATTTATACTAGATTTCTTTCTGGAAAACATAAAAATACTAATTATGACTGCTTGCCAGTCAAAGGGCCACTTGTGTTTTACTACTCCAATATGAAAGTATCAAGAGGGTCATTTAAACATATGTTGAACTGCTTTTGGAAGTTATTAAAAGATTCAATTGCTTCGGTAACAGAAGTTAATTTTGTACACATAAACATCCGCATACCTTCTGCACATTATGGCAAACACACTTCTTTTTGAGAGGTAGTTAGAGAGTCATTTATTTTATGGTGTAAATGTAGCACTCAAGCCTAAATAAATGTTCGGGCTCACTGAACCTTAAACAAAACAGGCACACTTCAGTGGACAAAGACACAGACGGAGGGAGGGAACATCAAGCTCCTCTTTCTTTTCCTGGAGGGGTGTTTATTCAGAGTGGGTGCAGGGCAGTTTAGAGAGGAGGGGAGGGCGGCAAAGAGAGCCAACTGGGAGAAGTGTGTGTTTGTACAAAAAAAAAAAAAAAAAAAGAAAAGAAAAAACTGTGAAAGATAACCAATACTAAAGGAGTGAGTCATAAAAGCTACTCAAACTTGTTTATTTGTTTGTGTATTGTGATTATGTTAGTGTTAGTGTTGGTGTATGTTTATGACAGAGAAAGAGCGGGAGTGAAAGTGAGTGTGACAGAGGGGGGCTTGGAGCTCATTGTGAGCAGCAGTGAGTTAATCTCTTTAGTGGCACACGTCTTATGTAAAGAGGTGTAATGGTCTCTGCCCCCTCCTTGCCCCAGGGGACCCCAGGGGACACTGGGGTCCCGTCTCCCAGCAACATTTACATGTCGGTTATTCCAAAAAAAGATACGGGGGGGAAAAAAAATCCCAGTGATGATAAGATCCGCCCCCTTTGCATGGTAGACTCTTGTCTACAGCCAGTCTATATAGTATTCAGTGGTTCACTCAAGGACAAACACATTCTGACTCGCCACGGAGAGCATGCGAAGGAGATTTGATTCCGATTTGACAAACGTGGTGTCTGTGGATTTATTTGTTCGAAGAGTAAGTGTCATTCTATCATCTATTCCGGTAAGCCTTTGAACTTGAACATAATCGCAGAGTAAAAAGAGGTGATTTGGGGTTAGAGAAGCCAGACGGACATTGAGACGGTCCAACTGAGATTGTTTACCTGCAGCACATGGTGGGAAGTGATGTGTGTGCATGTGTCAAAGCACAATGCAATGTCCGACTTGACTTCTGCCGATTGTTTGTACCTTTTAAATTAAAAAAAATAAATAAATACATTAATAACATAATAACATGCAGTGTGTATAGATTGCTAAACATATTGCTCTTCATAAATGAAAAGTGCAAACTCATCACACAAAAAAAAAAAATACTCCCCTCTGTGTGTTAGCAAAAACAGTTTGCCTGTTCCAGTGATTTATGGGAGTTGTTTTAAATGGATTTCATTGCATTTTTAACTTATGCCAAGTATGTATTATGTGTTGTGACAGAACGTGTGAACTGATGATAATGTCAAGCACTGTGATTAATTTGCAGTGCTGTATAAAAGAAGACTATTAGCATTACATCATTGGTTGGCATGACTCAAGGACAAAATATGTGTAACTCTCTTAAACAAAGACTCTGATGAGGTCGCTTTTCATTGGAGGGGACTGCCAAAGGGTTGCCTGAAGTCATTAAGTCCTTCTGCTGAAACAGATGTTTAATGCAAAAGTAGTATCAAATAACCTTATTTAAATCACTGCATATGCAGAATAAAGCCACATGAATGATAATTGAGTTGTTTGGAACATCATGCTTCTGGCAATGATAACGGAGTACAAACAGTTGAATCAGTGTTTAAGATGTCATTAATACATACCCCTATACTGTTTTATATTCGATTTTGAAATGGCATGCAACAAGGAAGCTTACGGAATATAGAGAGACAACAAACACAAACATGTGGTTGCATATATGTTTTTCTTGTCTAAAAGCAGCTGGCAGCACACAATAAAATAACATAAAAAGATACAATGTCTTTGTAATTGTATGAATTCATAATGTGATATTAATAATTAAGAAACAGCTGGCATATTTGCTCTGTTCCTTCTAGCTAATAAGCCTTTAACATATCAGCCATCACAATTAGGCTAGTTATACAAAGCCACGTGTGATGATCATGGCAGGTCTTTTGTTCATAAAGCCCCTTGCTATCTGCTCTGAAAGACAGATGGAAGGCATGATGTGTTGATTATGGATGTGCAATATGCTTTAGGCACATATGAATCATAAAAGAAGGTTGATTAGCTGGTGACAGACCTCTGGTACTCTTGAACTGTTGTCAGGGGACTGACAGGTCCAATCACCCAAGTGGGCTCCCATTATTGGAATATTATTTCCAACATATGAAGCCTTTTATAAGTAAGGTAGCTCATAAACAAGTGAGAATGCAAAAACATTAGGCTAGTGATGCACCGATCATGATTTTTCATGGCTAATTCCAATTCTGATTTTTCTACAAGCAAATTGGCCGATTATGATTATTATTTTTTTCGTATAATCTTAAGATTTAAAGCAAAAACAGAATGGCCTGACTTTAGATTTGTGAAATTATGCTACCTAAGAAACCTGCACAAAACAAAAGCAGATGTACTGAATCAAAATGCAAATTCACTCTCTGACAGTAGGTGGCGCTTATGGAACATCAGTGCTTTCTTTGGATACACTACTTTATACAGAGGTAATAGGAAAAGAAAATGCCATCAAAACTTTTATGATCACAGTTCCCTTCAGAGATACGTTCACCAAAACACCAATTCAATATCTATATTTTTCTTACTATATTTTGAGCATTATGAACAGTGAGCTTGCTGTGCCTGGTACAGCTCTGCTGGCGCGTCTTTGTTCTCTGCTTTGAGTCCGTCTTCGGTGTGTTCAGTCTCTAGTCTGTGTTAGCATCCAGTTTACAGACTTCGTAATATTTCCACACAAATGACATTTAAATGATTGCAATGTAGTTTGTGTCTGGAATAGAGATCGGTCAAAATAAGTCTAAATACCGGCCGGCTGACCTGTGCATCTCCACTTAAAGTCGTACATTAAAGTCTGTCTAACTATACATGACATTTGAAGGATTAAATGCACATTGCACAAGCACACAACACCAAGGCCAAATGTAGTCCAATTAATGTGTACATTCTGGATGAAGCCAAGCTACAGTCGCATTATCTAGGTCTGTTAAAAAGATATTGTTTTAGTCGAACTGAAGTCAAACTCAATGTGCATGTAAACATACAAATGTTTGTAGCCTGACAAGAAAAAAAGAAAAGGAGAAAACAAAAAGTAATTGGCAGGTCTTTTGACCTACTGACCAAGTAAAATGAAAAGATGTTTGACCTAGTCACACTAATTTCAAGCTTGCAGCATTGTCAAGCTTTGTTTGTCAAAGAGGAGGGTGTTCTGGGTACTTGTTCATAGCATGAATTCAGTATGGTCTAAATTTTGTAAATCAGGATATTCAGGGTAACTGCCATTAGGTCTACCCCTATTGTATTCCATGCAGGCAAATAGCCAACAAGACATGCTGTAGTTCCTGTTTTTATAGGACCTGTTTGCTCACCTAGTGAACGTTAAGTAAAGTAAACATTAAGGCAAATTCTGCATAGACCCTGGTGCTATATTGCTCTAATGTCAACAAGAGACATCTCACTAAAAATTCTTAAAATCCATGTTTTACCAGGTTTCCCAAATGGGAATAAGAAGGATCTCCACACAAGGCAATGAGCCCATCAGACCTTCCTCCATCATTAAAATTCTGTAATTACACACCTGCCACCACCAAGACCACCACCTGCTTTCTCCAGATGTCCCAGCAAACATGGGTAGTGTCAGCAGTTTGATATCAGGCCATAGCCTCCACAGCAAACACTGCAAAGCCTCTGAAAACAAACTCAAAAAGGGGCTACAGTCTAAGAAAACAGGCCGTAGCTTGGATGGCCTTCTGAAGTATGGCTTCTCTCAGGACCATTGCAGCACCAACAACAACTCAAAAGTCAGCTATCATTCAGGCAAAAACGAAGACTTCTTTTACATCAAGGTCAGCAACAAGCCCCGAGCTGCTCAACATAACATTAATACAGCTGAAGACAGTCAAGGAAGAACAGCTGAAATGGACAATGTGGTGGACAGGAGAGGAGGGCCACCAGAATTAGTTCCGATGTCTGGAAAACTAGAAAAGGTAACAGAACTGAGTTAGCCAGAGAATAAACTAAGCAAGGCTTGGGCTACAAAGTTCATTTTATATGGCCAAAATAACATCTTCAAGAGTCTAATTTCTTCAGTGCCTATATTGTTTTGTATTATAGTTGTATTTCCATCCTATAAAAACTCAGTACAAATCCATTTATAAAGCAGTAAAAAGCAAAATGTCTGCTTAGGAAGCATGTTCAGTTCACATTAAAGCAGCCAAACCCAAAAAATGGCCCATCCCCCAGCCATTGTTATCACACAAAATCAAACAACAGTCAAATATAGTTGATGTTAAGTAATCCCCACCAGCCCCTGACACTTTCACTAAGAGCTTAGCAGTGTCTGCTCCATTTAATTAAACCCCCAGATTGACGAGGTAAGAATGCCTTGATCTCTCCAGAGATTCGGTCCAATGGCAGTGTGGCACTTGCAAGCAGGCAAGCTCCTCTTTCTCTGAATAGCCTCATTTATGAAGGATCTAGCTAGGAAAATGAACCCAGTTTTACTAGGTCAGGAAGTTAATGCTAAACCAGCAGGGCAAACATACTACCAAGGGGAAAAGAAAATGACTGCAGAAAATAGAAGAATAAAAAAAGGAGGAAACGATTCTTAAGATTGCCTTGTTGATCAATCGTTTATGCAAAATGTTTTGTTGTAATGTCTGGCAGTTATGAGAGTAATTACCTTGAGAGCATCTGATCAATAGGTTTTAAGATGGATAGTGTCCTGCCTTAAACATGAGCTTCAATGATCAGTTGGTTATAGTGCACTTTAAATCTCAAAAAACACTCATCTGTCTTTTTTTGTCCTCTCTCATTTAGAGTGTTGAGAACGCCTTGATTCGACCGACTGCCTTTAAACCTGTTCTTCCTCGAAGCAGCAGTTCCTTGGTGGAGACTCATAACAACTTGAGCACTATCCTGGGCAAGAGGATTAGTCCTATAGACAGGCTCAAAGATCTTCAGGACCCCAAGCTTGAGACAAATTCTGGTACCTTCTCTGACTCTGGAAGGAACTCTATGTCCAGCCTGCCCACCCACAGCACCAGTGGCAGCAGCCAGATGGACAACCTAAGCACCTCAAATAACCACATGGTGCGCCATGGAGGCCAAAACATGGAAACATCTCAGAACCCACAGGGGGGTGTAGCAGGAACGAATGGAAACTCTGGATCCAGTTGGATATGTAGTGGGACTAATGGAAACAGTTGGGTCGATGGATTTTGTGAAACAAACAGAAGTAGCGAGTCCACAAACGGCAACACAAGATCCATTGGTGTCCTCAGTGAAAGTGTGGCAGCTGCTATAAGTATGAACAGAGAAATAACTGCTGCAGCACTGACAGTCTCGTCCACTGAACCAAAGGCTGATTTCTCTGGAAACCAAGAGCAGTTTCTGGAACACAGATTTACAGTTTCAGAGCAAAGTCCAACAAAACCATCAGCTTCTGGGGGCTGTGTCCGATCACCAATTTCAATGAATGAATCATTAATACAGCAGCTGGAGTACAAACTTCTGGAACGTGAAACTGAGCTGGCAGAGTTACAGACAAGCCTTGAGGAGAAGGAGTCAGACACATGTCAGCTATTTGAGGAGAAGCAACGCTACTGTGCTGAGGAGATGGAGGGGTTGAAACAACGCTGTTCTACAAAACTTCGTCAAGTAAGTTGTTTACAATATTTCATAGATTTGAAGGGAATGCGAATGTATAAAGTCTGGTGTTAATCCAAAACCAATAATACCCCTTTTCCACCAAGGCAGTCTGAGTTCTGGTTCAGAGCCTGAGCCTAGTTTTAAATCAGTTCTTTGTCTTTCGACACCAAAAGCACCAGCTCTGAACCAGGACATGTGGTTCGTAATTAGCACCAAAACATTGTTGGTCTAGAAGTAAGAACTGTTTGCGTCAGGGGCTGGGGTGGGGTTAACGTGACCAACAAGACGAACAGAAACTTGTGACTGCTTTTTTTGAAATAGCAGCTAATCAAGCTAATAGCAGCTTGATTGTAATCTCTGTCTATACAAATTACGGCGAGCTGCACAAAGGCGTCGGATTTGCTGTGTTTGGATGCTCATGTAGGTTCGCAAAGCCATGAGCATCAATAGTAACGCAACGTCCACCATTGTAGATGGAAGGCTTGTTCGAGATGCATCAACGCTGCGCAGACCGAACGGCATATGACATCAAAGTACTGCAAGAGCATCTGGAGAGCATACGACTCCTTAAGCTTTTGAATCTCGCAGGACTTTGATTTCATACTCTGATCGGTCTGCAAGAAGCCGATGTATCTCGAACAAGCTTTGTGTGTTTGTGTTTGGCGCTGCCATGCTAGCATTGCTGAGAAAGATGAGACATATACAGTGATGTAAGAGCTAGCTCTGTGGTGGCTCTCTAGCCTGTGGAAAGACAAACCAGTTCTTAGACGGTTCGCCAGCTGAACCAACTAGCTCTGAACTAGCACCCGGTTCATACTGGTGGAAAAGGGGTATAAGAGTACCTTACCTTACCTTGATAGATAACCAAGCACACTATTCACCTTTATCCAGACAGATCCTAATGACTTTTTGGTTTGTATAACCTGCAGGTGTCCCAGAGGGCTTTGAGAGCCCAACAGTTATTGCAACTTCAGGTGATACAACTTCAACAGGACAAGGAACGTCTGCAGGAGGAAGTGGACCAGCTTAATCGTGACAGGGACACTGCAGAAAGCCGACTTCGAATCTATGAAAGCCAGAGAAACCTTGTACCTACTCTAGAAGAGACTCAGTGGGAGGTCAGTCTATAAGATCTTATTGTGGTTTAATGACAAATGTGGATACAATGAATGCACTCTATGTTTGATAAATATGTCAATATTGAGCACTATCCCAAATACTAGGATAGTCAAAGAGCTAAATTGTAAATTATAAAAACTACTTTTTTTTTTTCACCCCATGTTATATTCGTAGGTGTGCCAGAAGTCAGGTGAGATTTCTCTGCTAAAGCAGCAACTTAGGGACTCCCAAGCTGATGTTGGAAACAAACTCAGTGAGATTGTCAGTCTCAAAGCTTCTCTGAAAGAGTCCAGATGCAAGATGGAAGAACTGGAACAGAAGATCAAGGAGTATGAGGAAGCTCTTCACCAGCGGTGCGCTGAAGTCGAGGTATGTGTTCTTTGATATTAGATTAACTTGCAGTTGCTACTGCATCCTGTACTCTTACATATGACTTACTTTGATATCTGCTTTTAAAAAGGTATCTAAGAATGAGTTTCAAAGAAAGAAGAATGAGGCTGACCTTCTCAGGGAGAAGGTGAACATGCTGGAAACGGACATCAAGGGCATGAAGCAGGACCTAGCAATGGCCAAAGAGGAGCAACAGCAGCTAATGACCATGAGAGCCAAGGTTGAGGAGCAACAGCTGCAACTGAAGATAAGCCAAGCTCGGATGGAGGCCTTTGGGGCTAGTCAAGCCAAATCGAAAGCCCAGGAGGGAACAGGTGCCAGTAAAACACTGCATCATAATGGAGGGACTGCTGACTTGGATACCCTACAGAAGGAGGTAGAAAGGCTGAGAGGGGAACTGAAGGAAGAGAAGCAAAAGAAACATAAGATGATGAACAGCTTCCAGCAAGAGAGACAAACATGGAATAAAGAGAAAGACAAAGTAATCAGATACCAAAAGCAGTTGCAGTACAATTATCTGCAGATGTACAGAAAGAACAAGGATCTGGAGAAGATTCTGAGAGAGCTAACGGCTGAGATGGACAGTCGGACAGAGATGGACATGGACAGCCATAGCTCTGACCTGAACTTTGATAAAATTGTAGCCACAGAGATATGAGGTCATAGAGGATGAATGTTTTCACAATTAACCGAATGGTCTTAAAAGGATGAATGTACTAGTGGGCAGAATTCACAAAGCAAAATTTAAAGAGAGAAACATAACGTCACAGGAGATTCTAAGATGTCAGGAGATACTCGAAACTCAAGAATATAACATCACTTGTACAGACCACCAAAAGCTTTTCTCCTTTTAGATCTATCACTTAATTGAAAATCTTAGGACGTCAACCGTAAGCGATTTTGTTTATTAGAATGGCACTCAGAAAATATACCTCTGACTTGACAGATCTCACTGAATTCATGTTTCCTAAACTATCACATCTCTCTCTGTGGCAGCCATAAATTCTGTAAAATCCAAATAACTGACCACAGATTCTTTGTTTAGCCATTTCATTCATGTCATTTATTTTCTGCATTCATAGGACAGCCCAAACATGGGAAGCAGGTGTTTAGGAGTGTGGTAGTTGAAGTGATTAATTCAAGTTAAGCACCATATTCAGTTTCATAAGCAATTAACAGTTGTTAGTTTGTCATATAAAAAGAACTAGAAGAATTATTTTGCTATTGTTTAGTTTTTAACAACTCTGGCAACAATAAGATATGCTACCGTTCTCCTTTCTGATCTCTGACTAAAATGGTCTCTATGGGACAACATTGGGGTGGGGTTATGGAAAGAGGGGGCATGTCTAATTTAGTCATTAAAGGGTTAGTTCACACAAAAATGAAATGTCATTACTCACCCTCATGTCATTCTACACCCATAAGACCTTCGTTCATCTTCAGAACACAAATTAAGATATTTTTGATGAAATCCGATGGCTCAGCGAGGCCTGAATAGACAGCAATGGTACTTCCTCTCTCAAGATCCATAAAGGTACTAAAAACATATTTAAAACAGTTTATGTGAATTCAGTGGTTCTACCTTAATATAATAAAACTACGAGAATTTTTTTTTTTAACAATATCTAGTGATGGCCGATTTCAAAACACTTCTTCAGAGCGTTATGAATCTTTTGAGTCGAATCAGTGATTTAGATCACGTATCAAACCACCAAACTGCTGAAATCACATGACTTTGGCGCTCCGATCCACTGATTTGATTCGTAAAGCTCAGAAGTTTCAAGAAACAGTGTTATGAAATCGGCCATCACTAGATATTGTTAAAAAGTCGTTATTTAGTTTTTTTGGCACAAAAAAAAAATATATATATTCTCATCGCTTTATAATATTAAGGTAGAACCACTGTACTCACATGAACTGATTTAAATATGTTTTTAGTACCTTTATGGATCTTGAGAGAGGAAGTACCATTGCTGTGAATGCAGGCCTCGCTGAGCCGTCAGATTTAATCAAAAATATCTTAATTTGTGTTCCAAAGATGAACGAAAGTCTTACGGGTGTAGAACGACATGAGGGTGAGTAAGTAATGACATTATTTTCATTTTTGGGTGAACTAACCCTTTAAATCTGCAGAAGTTCCAGAATGGCTAACATTGCTTACAGCACCTTTAATCTGTGCACATTCAACCAAATGCTTTACCTCCTACTTAACCAATCAATCCAGTGCTTCTTGCCTAAACCTTAAGCAATTGTATAGTCTCACAACAAGGAGACAATGTGGTGTGAATGTTTTAATTGCTATAATTGCTAGTTTTGCACTTTCTGTTTTATATGACAAGAATACTTATCACCAATGTCTTGCCAGACAGGCTTAAAGACACAATCTGTATCATACCATAAGATGATGTCATGTTGACTGCAAATATGCACTGTAAACAAATGTCCAGGTAAATATTCCATTGTTATTGTACAGTTTTTCATATATAGCACATATAACACTTGTGCTACCAGTACTATACTCGCAACTTTAAAACCTAGACATTGTATATCTCAGTTTTAAAATTATAATCAACAGGGGTTAATAAAAAAAACAAAAACAGGAATAGATCATTTTGAAATGAAAATGAAAAAACCTAGCACAATGCATCTAAAGGATGACATTTTCTGCTAATTGAAAACAAGCATGAATTAGATTTAAAAGATTTGGAAGGGAAGATAATCAGTGAATAAAGGCTTACATTTTGGTCTATTTCTCAAACAATGACTTCAGAAGACCAATAATATGCTCACGAGTCATGTGGACTACTTTTGTTTGTTTTTTTTAATCACTATCCACTGTCTAACCTTCTGTCTAAAGTAATTCTCATTTTATGTTTAATGGAAGAAGGAAGATAATACTCGGTTATAACAATAAGAGGAAGTACACACATGATAACAAAATGTTCATTTTTGGACCAGGTAAAAATGAGTCTTAAAGTGAATGGACAACAGTGATCTATTTTACTCAAGTGGGAGTTTTCTACAAAACATGTAGCTACAAGAAGCCTGATTATTGGAGTACACTATACAGAGATGAAACGAGTTTTTTTTTACTACGGCAGAAAAACAGGTGATGAAACAAGATGGTGATAACAGAGTAGTGTGTCCTCCTTTGCAGCACTTACACTGAAAAAAGAAAAAAAAAGAAAAAAACAGATGTAATACAATACTATATTTAACGGTTCACAGGACAACATTTCCTAGCAATGTCCCTTAAATGCCAAACAGAAAGAGTGAGGTGGTCAGCACTGAGATGGTTTCGATTCTTCATTGCACAAATTTGTTACCCAGTGTTTCATCATGCAAAATTTCACAAAAAGCTGCCTTGTAAATTATCATATTTAGAGCTTCCAGCAGTCTTTATTTGATAAGAACAAACTGATAATCATATTATTGATGGTGCAGGGTGGTGGTGGGGTGTCAGGCTGTCTTTAGATGCATTTGAATGCATGTATGTGTTGTATATATCTTATTTATTTTGATTAAATAAATTAAGATGTTTTCTGAATACTGTTTCAATTGGTTTTCAATCAGACAGTTATTTTATAGTTAATCATCAAGAGACAAATATATGAGACAGTCCCTTAACAATAACCAAAACCAAAGCTGATAAAAGACAACGCAACTGCCAGAGCAGGTGATGACATCAATCTGCAATACAAGTGAGTAACCCAGACCAGACAAATAATCTTCTTTGTAGTAATCTTCAACATTTCATCCTGTATTTTAGCATTCTCAGAGAGAATAAAGAGAAAAGTAGTTTCCTATATTCTTAGACAAATTGTAGTCATTGATTACTGATTCCAATTTACATGACTGAAATTGTAGTTAGTAACAATCAATTACATTACACATTTAAGGTAATATAATTTGACTACTTTTAGATTGTTTTTGGCCTAACTCATTTATCACATTTATTTGAAAAGAATAATTTTGTAGCATATTGACACAAGAATACAAAGAGAAAGAAAATATACAAACCCGATTCCAAAAAAGTTGGGACAATGTACAAATTGTGAATAAAAAAGGAATGCAATAATTTACAAATCTCATAAACTTATATTTATTTCACAATAGAATATAGATAACATATCAAATGTTGAAAGTGAGACATTGTGAAATTGAGAGCTACACATTCCAAAAAAGTTGGGACAGGTAGCAATAAGAGGTCGGAAAAGTTAAATGTACATATAAGGAACAGCTGGAGGACCAATTTGCAACTTATTAGGTCAATTGGCAACATGATTGGGTATAAAAAGAGCCTCTCAGAGTGGCAGTGTCTCTCAGAAGCTGCGGCGAAAAATAGTGGAGCAATATCAGAAAGGAGTTTGAAGTTATCATCATCTATAGTGCATAATATCATCCAAAGATTCAGAGAATCTGGAACAATCTCTGTGCGTAAGGGTCAAGGCCGGAAAACCATACTGGATGCCCGTGATCTTCGGGCCCTTAGACGGCACTGCATCACATACAGGAATGCTACTGTAATGGAAATCACAACATGGGCTCAGGAATACTTCCAGAAAACATCGTCGGTGAACACAATCCACCGTGCCATTCGCCGTTGCCGGCTAAAACTCTACAGGTCAAAAAAGAAGCCATATCTAAACATGATCCAGAAGCGCAAGCGTTTTCTTTGGGCCATGGCTCATTTAAAATGGACTGTGGCAAAGTGGAAAACTGTTCTGTGGTCAGACAAATCAAAATTTGAAGTTCTTTTTGGAAAACTGGGACGCCATGTCATCCGGACTAAAGAGGACAAGGACAACCCAAGTTGTTATCAGTGCTCAGTTCAGAAGCCTGCATCTCTGATGGTATGGGGTTGCATGAGTGCGTGTGGCATGGGCAGCTTACACATCTGGAAAGGCACCATCAATGCTGAAAGGTATATCCAAGTTCTAGAACAACATATGCTCTCATCCAGATGTTGTCTCTTTCAGGGAAGACCTTGCATTTTCCAACATGACAATGCCAGACCACATACTTCATCAATTACAACATCAGGGCTGCGTAGAAGAAGGGTCCGGGTACTGAAAAGGCCAGCCTGCAGTCCAGATCTTTCACCCATAGAAAACATTTGGCGCATCATAAGGAGGAAGATGTGACAAAGAAGACCTAAGACAGTTGAGCAACTAGAAGCCTGTATTAGACAAGAATGGGACAACATTCCTATTCCTAAACTTGAGCAACTTGTCTCCTCAGTCCCCAGACGTTTGCAGACTGTTATAAAAAGAAGAGGGGATGCCACACAGTCCCAACTTTTTTGAGATGTGTTGATGCCATGAAATTTAAAATCAACTTATTTTTCCCTTAAAATGATACATTTTCTCAGTTTAAACATTTGTCATCTATGTTGTATTCTGAATAAAATATTGAAATTTGAAACTTCCACATCATTGCATTCTGTTTTTATTCACAATTTGTACAGTGTCCCAACTTTTTTGGAATCGGGTTTGTATTACATTCTTTGTTATGAACAACAAGTGCATTAAATATTAGGTCAGGGTTTCCCAGACTGGGGTTTTAATGATTACATGTAATCAATAAAAAAGTAACTGCAGTGTGATTACAAATATTTTAAAATGTAATATAATCTAATAAAAATACTTATTTTGTTTAATCTGATTAAGTGAATAATAATTATAACAAAACTAGGTTCAGAACGTTCTCAGTTAATGGTCACAAGACATGTAGGTGAACATTTATTTTTAATCTTTTTTAGTAAATGTAACTTTAATTTCAAATCTTTATGATTTAATTACTTACTAGATTTTCATTAATACACTTCATGTTGTTGACAACAAAGAATGGAAATATAATTTCTTTCTCTAGTATTCTTACTGTATATCAGTATGGTACAAGATCATCCTATCATATTCAAAACAATGTGATAAACGAGTTAAAAGTAATCAAAATGTAGTCAGATAATATTAACCTAAATGTGTAATGACTACATTATTAACTACAATTTTTAACATGTAAATTGGAATCAGTAACTGACTAAGTAATCCACACAGCACTACATATATTGTGCTTTTCTTAGTAGGGTAAGGTAAATGAGTTTTCATACACCCAGAACCTTTGCTATAGCTTTATAAATGTCCACTGAACCTGAAAGCTGAACAAATGACAGGAAATGATTAAAGCCAACATAAATGCAAAACAACCCTGAACAAATGACAGTAAGGTGAAAAGATATTTTATGAAATGATTAAAGAAAATACCATGTAACAAAATATTATATAGTGCTCTAATGCAAAACAACTATGAATGTTTAAATAAATCCTTATTGAGTCGCCCTCTTGTGGCACCTTCTGTTATACACAGGTCCAGTCTGCTTATTGTATAAAAGTTTGTTGTTGTTGTTGTTTATGGAGTCAAATTAATTTAATTGCACAAAAATATGCAAAACAAAAAAAAGAATTGAGTAAGCAAACAAAAATAAAGTGAAAATGGTGATATTTTATGCAAAATAAAAATATAATCAATTACCTAGTAATCCTATTTTATCTTTGCTAATGCTCAAACCTACTAAATCTACAAGGTTTCACCGGCTTTCGTTGCGCTGCACTGTTCTGTGCGGTTCCCTTTTGGCACTTTATCAAGAAACGGGGCACGCCCCCGCAAACCACTCGCAACAGAACAGAAAATACTTCATGTAGGTATTGCAAAATATTATATTGCTCAGTGCTCTAGTACTGAGTCTGACAGACACAACTATGAATGTTTAAATAAATCACTGATATTGTGAAGTCGCCCTCTTGTGGCAACCTTCTGTTATTACACAGGTCCAGTCTGACTCTTATTGTATAAAAGTTTTTTGTTGTTGTTGTTGTTTTTACCTCCATCTCCTCCAGTGCTGCTCAGCACTGTCCTCTTTGTGACTGATTCTAATCTGATGTCAGATATGATGAAGCAGAAGATTTGTAGTCAGCTTCTAAGGTATGTATAAATGTAAACTACTTTTAATACAAACACACGCCAACCAACGATGAAAAAATGCCGAGCCAAGCCAAAAATCTTTATCTTATTACACGATTAAACCATATTAATTGAATAAAAAAGATTGTCTTCTCTGAAATGTTTGCTTACAGTTGATTTGGAGGTGTTTCCTCTTTTCCGTTTATCCACGTGGATGTCACGTTTACTGGCCACTGTCAAGCGAAATCTAAACCTCCCGCCAAATCAAAGACAGGAAGTTTTAATGCAAATATTGCTTCCGTTTATGTAAAATATCAAAATAAGAGTAATATTATGACTTTTATGAAAACCGACTAAAAAAAAAAAAAAAAAAAAAATATATATATATATATATATATATATATATATATATATATATATATATATATATATATATATTACGTCGAATATGAAATTAATGGAAAATGCTTAAAAGAAACGTTTTATTATTATTATTATTATTATTATTATTATTATATTATTACTATTATTATTATTATTATTATTATTATTAACACAGGTCTTGTTTATTTAAATTTATAGGTTTGGTGTCCCATACGTGCTTATGTTAGGCACTGCACCTATCCAGACAGCAATGGTACTTCCTCTCTCAAGATAAAGCTACTAAAGACATATTTAAATCAGTTCATGTGAGTACAGTGGTTCTACCTTAATATTATAAAGTGACGAGAATATTTTTTGTGCGCCAAAAAAAACCCCAAAATAACGACTTTTTAACAATATCTAGTGATGGCCTATTTCATAACACTGGTTCTTGAAGCTTCGGAGCTTTACGATTCAAATCAGTGGATCGGATCGCATAGTTGCCAGGTTTTCACAACAAAACCCTCCCAATTGCTACCCAAAACTAGCCCAATCGCGTTTCATAGGGGGTCCCACGGTGAAATTTGCATTCCGGGGGTTAAAATTCAAATTTTTTGCGGGGCTCCTCAAGTCGCATTCCGGGGACTAAATATCATGTTATTTGGGGTCACTTCAACCCACGAACATGAAAAACAACCCGCGGCAACAGTTTACTCTAGTAGCCCAATTCCGTGGAAAAATCGCGGACTTGGCAACACTGTCGGAGCGCCAAAGTCACGTGATTTCAGCAGTTTGGCAGTTTGATACGCGATCCGAATCATTGATTCGACTCAAAAGATTCATAACACTCTAAAGCAGTGTTGTTAATATTGTATTAATATTGTTAAAAAGTTTTTTGGGGTTTTTTGGTGCACAAAAAATATTCTTGTCACTTTATAATATTAACATAGAACCACTGAACTCACATGAACTGATTTAAATATGTTTTTAGTACCTTTATGGATCTTGAGAGAGGAAGTACCATTGCTGTCTATGCAGGCCTCGCTGAGCCATCAGATTTCATCAAAAATATCTTAATTTGTGTTCCGAAGATGAAAGAAGGTCTTACAGGTGTAGAACGACATGAGGGTGAGTAATAAATTACATTATTTTCTTCTTTGGGTTAACTAACCCTTTAAAATAAGTGTTTTTGTATCAGAGGTGAAAAATATTCTCGGCTTGTCCTCTAGATGGAGCACTTTTAATAATCCATTCACCTTCTCTAACTGTGAACAACTGTGAATCAAGTTACTCTCTCTCTCTCTCTCTCTCTCTCTCTCTCTCTGTATTCAACTGACAGAACAAACCTTTTTAGAAACATGTCATAAATAATCGTATAAGTGTGGCTTTTGACGAAAATACAAGCAATTCATGATTGTACAAATGCGAACTCTGAATTTCAACAACAGCATCTCGTTGCAGGTTTACTTAGGGTAAAGGCTGCCCTCTAGTGGAAGAAATTATAGAGACGGAGCAGGGACCCCCAATGACGTGTAAATAAAAAAAATTGAACTGCGTAGCCTACTTTATTTTATTTATTTTTTTATTTCCCCCTTCAAATTTAGTTTAGAATCATGCTTTAAGTATTAGGACCCCATGGGAACCACAGACCTTCTGGTGTAGAACCCTGATTTAAAACAAGTTCAACAAACATTCTTATTGACTAAATATATATATATATAAGACCTTATTTGCATAGGTTACATTTTATTTGTATGCATAAAAATAAACAGCTGGATTATAAATAGGCTACGTGGTGTGCAGTTAAATCTTTTACATGTTTGACACACAGAGCACAACACTGTTCAGAGAAATATTTAAAGCAGTGCTGCCACTCATACAAGTCCTCCTCTGTACACTAGGCCACCATGTGTTTAAGCATGCTAGAGAGGTTGGGTAATCCTGTAGTGATCGGTGAGGGGGTCACATGTTGAGGTGTGTGTGCGCGTGTGTGTTTATGTGTGTGTGCTGAAGAGAGAGATTAGCCATGGCTGGCACTAATTAAATACTTAAGACTCAGCCATAATCAGTGAACATGCTGACTAAAACCTCAGCAACACTCTGAGACTCCATGAAGAAAACTTGCTGTTATTGTTGCACAATAGCTGAAAATCATATCCCATACAAATGTGAACGTTGTATTATTTGTATATTATGCAGATTTTGTGGGTGTGAGAATTACAGAATTCTAAACAAAGCATTTCCATAAATTGAGCACAATAATTTCCATAAAGTTATGTCTGTATATCTTTACATTTACATAAATAGTTTACATTTTAACATTTATTAAACCTCTTCAAATGACAAACAGGCATTATCATACATTTAGGCAATATATATATATATAAAGAAAGAGAGAGAGAGAGAGAGTTTTAAGGCATTTCTTTTTTTCAGTTGCAAAGACTGAAATTACATTTTTAAATGTCACAAAATTTGACGCAAGTTTACATAATCAAAATATAATTACACAGATTTTATATACGTTTTAACATAAGTTTTGCATAAAAACACAAAAGTAAACGATGAGATATTCAAAAGCAGGTATTACATTCTTCATAACCAACCACTTCATAACCAAAGCGCTTAATAATTCAGTTGTAGAAAAGATGTTCTTGAAATTCAGTATATTTTTGACAAAAATGTATGAACATTCCTTAAACAAATGAAAACTTACTCTTAAAAATTCACCACATGGATAAATATCATTAAAGATTTATAGCATAATGTCCAAGCTGCTCTTCTCCACAATGAAAGTGAATGGGGACCATCGTTATCAAGTTTTTCAAAGGAAGATTTTCAGTGAATAACAACTTTAATTTAGTCTGTTCCTCACACAAAGCTATTGTCTGAATTTGGGATGACTTGAAATGTAGTTTTAAAGTTGATAAAATGCCATTTTTATGGTGTTTTATGATGCTTTAGTCCTTTTTGGTGCTTGACAGCTCTGAAAAAGAGCAGCACAAACACTCTACTAAACGTCATTTTTGTTATTCCAAGGTGGAATGAAAGTTTAATGGTTTTTGACTGACATGAAGGCGAGGAATGATGAAGAATATTCATTATGGGGTGTCTGTTTATGATAAAACTCAAATGGAGACAAAATGGACACTCGCTGTGCACAGAACTGATCCAACCGTACGTAACCAGCGAGGATTAATGTCTTAAACTCACTGTTGCTACCATATGTTTACGTTCCGCTCTAATTACATTTGTCCATTGCGAGCCCTTAAGTGTGTGAATTAGATAGAATGAGTGCTATGAGTGGGACAGACAAATCAGGCACATAAATTCACACAGCCAAGCACCGCTTACTCACAATCCTATTATGACATATAAATCTCCAGAAGATCTGGCTAGTTGTAGAGAGCCACTTGGCAATGTGCAGTGGCCTTTTTCCACCTCTCATATGTGTCAAATTAGGACATACGGGAAGATAAATCGGTATTGATCTTAAGATGGCCTCCAGTACCACCTGCTCACACACTGCACACAGTCAGCGTTTATGTCTTTTTCACAAAGGATAATTTGAAAAGATTATACTACTGTGTCTTGCATGGAGAACTGAAATCTGTCTGAACTATAATCAAATGTATTTTTAAACCATGTTCTGGTTTCAAATAACAGGAAGTAGAAATAATGTGTTTCAAGTCAGTAACTTTTTAGGGGGTCACTATGTCTGTAAAGGTTGAAAACTCCAGCTGAGCAGCATCTATATTTCTGAAATTGTTGTTATAGTGATGCTGATATGCTGTCCTGATATGGATTGCCTCTAGAGAGGTCAGAGTGGACTGGGTTTCCACCAGAGCTGTTTTATCAACAAGTGTCAGGGGGAGAAAAAAAAAAGAAAATGGCAGAGTGAGAGGAATCAGTCATAGCAAGACTGCTGAACAAAACCAAATCACACAAAAACCCCTACTCATAAGATTGGGAAAATGAAAGTGAAAATCAGAGTAAAGTCTGGTCTGAATACACGTCAGAAACGGATTCTCATAAAAAAGCCAAACTCAGACAAACATGGCTTCCAAAAGAAAGAGTCACCGGTGATGTTGAGATTCATTTCCACCCTCATTGCTATAAAATTAGAGATATAAGAGAGAAAAAACTCTAAAATGTCACTCCTAAACTGTCAGAAATTGATCAAACGCAGGTAGGGGAGTGCATTTGTGCATGATTTTCATATTGACATTTCGTTGTTATTCGTTTTTTATTGTCTGTATAGTCTTTTGTATAAGTCATTAACGTCTTATTGTTCATTCTCATTATTATTAACATTAATGGTAAGCCATTTACCATATTTGTATTTCATTATTGTAAATTTTCTCTGACATTTGATGCTTTGGTAAGCAAAAACACAGAAATGTCATTTGAAATAGCCTAAATAACAAACATACATAAATGTTTATAATGTTGTTAAATGAGCTAATTCACTATTACTTGGTAAAACAGAAACAGTTAACGTGATACTAAATCGTTTAAGTTCTGATGTCATCATCGTGTCACGGAGGAAGGTAATCCACTGACTCCCGGTCAGTTCCCGAGAGCCCCCGTGTTTCACGTCGGGACTGGACCAAGAGAGAGGTGGAGTCTTTGGGCTTTGAGCTCTAACTCACCCCATGCCAATCCCCCTCTCCACACTTTCTGCCTCCTTTCTCGCACCATACTCGGACGGGATACACAGCCGCGCAATGGAGTCGGAAGGCAGCCAAAGTAACCTGTCCTCCTCGGACTCTCCGCACGACCCCTGGTAAAAAAACAAAACAAATCTTCCTCTTACTTACATATCTACATATAAGAGCGTTCGGACGAAATCAATTAAAAAGTAACTCAACAAAGAGGGAAACGTGTTTTGGCGGTGTCCAGCGCACCTCACATCCACTCGGATGAGAATCACTGCTGTTATTTGAATCTCTTGAAGATCTCCATGTCTTTTCAGATTTATACGCACTCCGCACTTGTTGATCACATGTTTGTGTTGTTTTCACAGCAAAATGTTCATCGGTGGTTTGAGCTGGCAGACTACGCAAGGTGAGTAACACTTTACTAAGCAGGCTATCTGCAGATGTCAGCCAAAGAGACAGATCTGATTGAAATAAAACGCTGAATAACTGTCTAATTGTGGTCTGAATAAAATCTAGAAAAGATTTAGCAACCAACTAAAAAGTGTACAGTAAAATCAGTTACAACTTGCAACTTTTCAACCACTTTTTCAAGGAAATCTATGCTTAAAATTGATTAGAAATGTAAGAAAATACTGACAATTGAACTAAATCAAAGATAAAATCATTTTTATAATGCATATCATTTGCACAGCTCCAGTTATGTCATTCATCTTATGCATAAGCAAGCAGTCCTGGATGGTGAAAAACATCCATTGGTTTGCACTGTAATTTGGCTTGATCCTTTGTGCAAAGGCTATACAACAGGTTTAGCTGAGTGAATGGAGAAAGTTTCACCAAATGCTGTCATGCTGTAGGCTGTCCTCAGTATGTAGGACACATTGTTGTTTTGAATTACGCTGAGGTATTGTTCACGCCACAGAACTCTTAATAGCCTCCCTGTCATCTGATTCTGCCAGCTATTATGATCATTTAATAGATGAACATTTTCATCAAACTTGGCAGACACCAACTTAACAGCAAAGTCGGTAACTAAGGAGCGTATTTTGGCCTAATAACTATTATCAAATGTTAGCCTAAAGTATGGGTGTGAAAATCATATTTGATGTTTTTAAAGCAACTATCTAGATGTAGACATCAAAAATAGATGATTAAAGAGTGGATAATGTAATGTAATGTAAAAGCTTTGTATATTTCACTACATGTTGATGACCTCACCTTGTATTTCACATCAGGCTTCTTAGATCATCTCTATTAATGATGTCATCCGTTCACTGTTGATGTCATCCACGAATAATCTTGGTTTTTTCCAAAGTGTTTAAGCTTCTCATCCATAATGTGATCGAATAAGTCTTCTTCTCCTGCTTTCTCAGAGGGTTTGAAGGACTACTTCTGCAAGTTTGGTGAAGTGAAAGAGAGTATGGTGATGAGAGATCCAGTTACAAAGCGCTCGAGGTAAGGGAACGACCAACCTGACTGAGAAGCGACAACAAACATACAAAGGCTTTTATTATTGACTGTATTGTCCGTTTTGCACTGAATGGGTGGAGGACGGTGTTGTAATTTTGATCTCTCTTTCGCCTAGGGGTTTTGGATTTGTCACATTTGTTGACCAAGCTGGCGTGGACAAAGTTCTGGCCCAGACCAGACATGAGCTGGACTCCAAAACTGTGAGTTTTAACCTCATTTAACTAACCATTTCCTGTGCGTCAGTGCCATTCTTTGGATTATTTTGTCAATTAGCCAATTAACTAAACACTTTAGGTACACGTTTTCTTTAAGGAGTATTTGTGCAGTATCTCTGACTGACTGTAACGCCGTGAAATGGCGATTCGTAATCGTTCAGAGTCGCAGATGCTGTGTATGCATGTGAGGTTTCATGCCTTTTCACTTTGGGTTTTGGTCAAACAGTTCGGGAAGATTTGGAGAGAGAGCGAGAAAAAGTTCCCATCTCAGCCTTTCCTCAATGAGGTTGTCAGGGAAGCATTCCTATTCTGTGTCAATCGCTATGGTAACTAGGGGACCCGAACAGGGTATGCTGGGAGTTGCTGGGAAGCCTTTGTGGTGCCTTGTCTCAAGAGTGCTCACCAAACACATTAGACTCATGCGGAATTCCGATTTTTCCCTTGTGGCAAGTCCTTGAGTCTTGTGATGTGTCAATGCTGTTTTCCTTACAGGTTTATTTCTGTTATAAAAAGTATATTTCTTTTAATGTAAGGCCTAGTTTATGAATGACAACAATTGCAATTCATAAAATGAACATGATTTTGTGTTTGTATTTGCTAAATAATTACTATTAAGAGTAAGAGTGTTAAAAAATAGGAAACTTTGATGAGAGGTTGTGGTGCATCTATTTGTGAGAGTCTTTGTCACTGTGCAGAGCAGGCGGGTCCTGGGACAATGGTGCCCGTTGGTTGCCATGGCGACAGTGGAGTCACCCCCCAGGGGGTCAGTGGGGAGGGAGGGTGAGGCTTGAAGGAGAAGGAAAAAAACTTTCTCATCTCTTTCTCTCCCTCTTCTGAAAGTTTGAACTAGTTCCTCTTTTGAGTGAAAACAGCCTTGCACTATGGCAACAGGTAGTACACGGCAAACCACAATGAAACTGTGT
This sequence comes from Megalobrama amblycephala, assembly GCF_018812025.1. Classification (NCBI taxonomy): domain Eukaryota; kingdom Metazoa; phylum Chordata; class Actinopteri; order Cypriniformes; family Xenocyprididae; genus Megalobrama; species Megalobrama amblycephala. Next base: position 28,449,300 of record NC_063055.1, read on the forward strand.
GTTTCTGTACTTCAAAAATACAGAACACTTCAGGTGATTTGTTTGGAATTACCCCAAAACTAAGTCATCGTAGATTTTACCGAGTTGTTTTGTGGAAACTTATTTACACCACAGAATAAAAATGTAAAATAGGTAATTGCGACTTTTTATCTCACAATTTATATCTCTGCCATTCTGACTTTTTCCCTCAAAATTCTGTTTACATCTCACAATTGTGATTTTTTCGTCAAAATTGAGTTTACATCTCGCAATTCTGACTTTTTTCAGAATTCTGAGTTTATATCTCGTAATTCTGATATTTTTCCTACAAATTCTGAGTTTATATCTCGTAATTCTGACTACTTTTTCCTCAGAATTCTGAGTTTATATCTTATAATTCTGACATTTTTCCTAAAAATTCTGAGTTTATATCACATACTTCTGACTTTTTTCATAATTCTGAGTTAACATCTCACAATTCTGAATTTTTTTTCAGAATTCTGAGTTTATATCTCGTAATTCTGACTTCTTTTTCTCAGAATTCTGAGTTTACATCTCGCAATTCTGACTTTTTCCCTCAAAATTCTGAGTTTATATCACACACTTCTGACTTTTTTCTCAGAATTCTGAGTTTAAATCTCACATTTCTGATTTTTTTCCTCAAAATTCTGAGTTTATATCACACACTTCTGACTTTTTTCAGAATTCTGAGTTTATATCTCGTAATTCTGATATTTTTCCTACAAATTCTGAGTTTATATCTCGTAATTCTGACTACTTTTTCCTCAGAATTCTGAGTTTATATCTTATAATTCTGACATTTTTCCTCAAAATTCTGAGTTTATATCACATACTTCTGACTTTTTTCAGAATTCTGAGTTAACATCTCACAATTCTGAATTTTTTTTCAGAATTCTGAGTTTATATCTCGTAATTCTGACTTCTTTTTCTCAGAATTCTGAGTTTACATCTCGCAATTCTGACTTTTTCCCTCAAAATTCTGAGTTTATATCACACACTTCTGACTTTTTTCTCAGAATTCTGAGTTTAAATCTCACATTTCAGATTTTTTTCCTCAAAATTCTGAGTTTATATCTCGTAATTCTGACTTCTTTTTCTCAGAATTCTGAGTTTACATCTCGCAATTCTGACTTTTTCCCTCAAAATTCTGAGTTTATATCACACACTTCTGACTTTTTTCTCAGAATTCTGAGTTTAAATCTCACATTTCTGATTTTTTTCCTCAAAAATTCTGAGTTTATATCACACACTTCTGACTTTTTTCAGAATTCTGAGTTTAAATCTCACATTTCAGATTTTTTTCCTCAAAATTCTGAGTTTATATCTCGTAATTCTGACTTCTTTTTCTCAGAATTCTGAGTCAACATCTCACAATTCTGAATTTTTTTCAAAATTCTGAGTTTATATCACACACTTCTGACTTTTTTCAGAATTCTGAGTTTAAATCTCACATTTCTGATTTTTTTTTTTTTTTCAGAATTCTGAGTTTATATCTCGTAATTCTGACTTTTTTACTCCGAAGTTTAAATCTCACAATGACAAACTTCACAATGGTGAGATATAAACTCATAATTGCTAGAAAAAAGGGTTACACTTTATTTTAAGGTGTCTTTGTTACACTGTAATTATACATTTAAGTACTGAGTAATATTAAGTAACTACATGAACTTACTATAGGTTTAGGATAGGGTCTGGTTTGGTTTGGTTTAGGGTTAGGTTTAGTTGCATGTAATTATGCATAATTTATAGTTATTACAATAGCTAATAACTACATGTAACTACATGACACTGTAAAATAAAGTGTTACTGAAAAAAAGTACACTTTTATATATAAAAGCATAAAAGTTTTATTTTTTGTTCTGTGCCGGAAATAAGCTTCCATACTATTCAGAACATTTTCTGAAGCTGACAAAGACTGGAACAGCACATCAGACTCTTAAATAAAACCAACATAATAACTAAAGAGAACATTTAGAAAGTGTCTCTCAGCTCCAGTCTTCCACAGCGTGGTCGCTTGTGCTGTTTCCTAAGTGCCTCCCCCCTGAGAGAGAGGCAGGCAGAGCCAGGGGAACATGGAGGCCTTTGTCCTGCTTTACCTCTATGACTGTGCCCCTGTGAAGGTGCCTTATGGCTGCTCGCCTGGGCCGACTTTAAACTGGAGATTAGCTTAACGAGCTCAGCGATGGGCCGGTGGAGGAGGGGAGGCCAGGAAAGAAAGAGAGAAATGTGTACGGCGCAACTCATAAAAATCACATTTTTTGGTCAGCGGTCTTGGGACGCACTGTTGAACTTTCTTGTAGACGATGCAATCATTCTGTTAAGTTGTGTGCTTGTGTGTTTGTCTGCATGTGATTGATACACACTGCTAACAGGGTTCCAGCGACTGACCCTAAAGGATTGACCTGGTTAGTTAAGTCTATTGACTTGAAATAGTTTTGACAGGGATGGCAATTTTGTCCGTTTAAGGACACATGGTGGTCAAATACTGTTAGAATGTATTATTTTTATTGTATTTAAGAAATCATGTATGCATGTTTAGAATATTTTTTTATGTTAAAGAAAGAAAGCTTTATATTTCCTTAAAATGGAAAAGTTATGAATCAATAGGGGAATGTTATTCCCTGAACCACACAGTAGTATTGACAGCGTCTTAAAACACTCAAAGTAAACACACAAATCACAATCTCCATACAAAGTGCTGTAGTGTACACTTCAATACCAGTTCTGATAGTCAAACTCGGAAAGACGTTCTCACTGTAATATCGACCTCTTAGTCAAAGGGAAATAAGAGTATCCACATAAAGAAAAGGGAAAATCTTATATGTTTACAGGGGCATTTACATGGCACTGTTTCAGCTAAAAATTGAAACCTTTTCATGTATTTTGGCTGTTCATTTACATGACAACAGCGTTTTGGGGCACTGAAAGCGCAAAGTTTTGAAAATGGGTTTCAAAGCGCAATTTTTGAAAACAATACCGTTATCGTCTCAGTGTAAACTGCAAAAACGTGAATTTGTGAAAGCAGTGACGTCACACGCATGCATATCATTCTATAGGTGCGTAGTGTTTCTTTACAAAGTGACATCGCCAACTACTGGTCTGGCAGCAAAATACAGCATTTTTTGTTGTTTTTGTGGATCCGTGTGAATGGAATCATTTTGAAAACGTTGTCGCCTGTTCGCGAAAAACACAAAGAAAAAACTTTTACATTTTTAGAACATCGTTGTTGTGTGAACTTATCATAAAACATGTCAAGTTCTTAGAAATTAGATTTTTGTATTCATGTTGGTTTCAGGTGGTTTTAAACAACGTTTATACTGTTTAACAAAAGTTTAAAGTTAAAAATAAAAATGTCATGTGGTGTAACCATCCAGTTAAAATCTTAATATTTTAATATTTTCAAAAAAAGTTAAAAAAAATATTTTTATTTATTTATTTATTACAAATGAATTATTGATTTATGAATACCATTTAAGGCTTTGGAGGGTTGCAGCACATGACATTTTACATCTTGTACGAACCTTGCTTTTTCATAAAATTATCTTATATTTTAAGAGACTTTTTGAGCATCTGCAAGGAACTTCTTAACAATATCATTACCTGTTTTCATTTTTTTTTTATGAATTTTGGTCATATATATTTGTTTATATACGTTTTTATAAGCAGTGAAGCAAATTTGATAAAATATAATTTAAATAATAATAATAATAAAAGACTATTTCAAGAATTGCATTCGTTAAATTATTATTTTTTTCTTTATTATAATATCAGGACAGGTGTACCACCTTGATATATTTAACAATTTTGATTCAATGGTCCCCAAAAAATATCAAAATAAATTTTAATTCAGAAAACATGTTTACAATAGAAATGTAATTCATTCATTCATTCATTCATTGTAAGTTTGAATTGCATTTTAATGCATTTTTGAATTAGAATTAAAATTTCATGTCATTTCCTTTAACCATTTACTTGATAAAATGCAAAGATAAGCAAATATTAAAGACTGAAAAAGTAGAAGAGTCGAAAAACTCATATTTATCAACCGCTAATCAGATTTTTTGTGAATGCCTGTAGTGATTAAATGTACTGTAAAAACATACTCAGAACATGTTAAATTAATTGCATTTTAATGTATTTTAATTAATAATTAATAGACAAAAAACAACTTTCATTGACCAATTTCCTGGATTGAAATGCAAAAGATATTAACAAATATTAAAGACTGAAAAAGTGTCAGATCGACCACTAATAATCTGATTTTATTGAATGTCTATGTTGGTTAAACATACAAGCCTCTGCTGATTCCATTACTTACAATGTCTCTTCACTCTCCACATAGTCAAAATCAACTGACAATAATCTGTTTTATGTGACCATACATTTTATCCTCAGCTTTCCTCTCATGTGCGTCGGTGGCTGTATGTTGATTTTGTTTGTTTGTGTGTGTGTCTGTTTGTTTGTTTTTGATTGTGCACAGGAGTGGTGTGGCCTCAGCAATGTTGTGGACCGGAGGTGACTATCAGAGTAGTCTAGAAACTATAGACATAAACCGTAGCGTCTGCATCAGATCTCTGTTCAGATTAGCTTAGCCTCTTCATTTTACTCTCTAGATTCACAAAGAATCTCTGTTACTCGTAGTCTGGTGTGTGAAAATAAACAAGCAACTCTGGTAAACTGCTGTAGTTTACCTCAGAGGTGCTAGCTCTTTAGCGTAGCTCTATTCAAACCCTCTCTCGGACAGACTAATCATTATTGCTGCTAGCGCTGTACTGCCTTCACTGTCTTCTAGAGTTTAACCTCAGTACAGCATGATGTAGACTAGCATTTGGTAAATAGATGGACTAGACTATAGACTAATATAGAGTATCTTGAGTATCTGTAATCTAGTTTGTCTATTGTTTCAACGGGTGCTGATCGACAGCAATTTTCTACACATGGTTCATAAATAAAACATCATCAAATGTTGTTGCTACATTTACACAGATTTATTAGCTTTTATAGCTACTTCAACAGTGTTTTAATGTATTTAATTACAAATATATAGCAGTTTTCAAGGAGCTGGACACTAATTTACAGCTCATTTTCCAGATTTAGACACCATTAAACAATATTCAAATCTGTAGAAAGAAAGAAAAGAAGTAGAAAGAAAGACATGCAAAAACAAACAAACACAAACAAACAAAATACTTTTGTTTGGCTGTCAGAAGAGTGTGTGGGTCAAGTATGCTTTTCTGCTTGAGTTTCTGTGCCTTCTTTTGTTTTCTGACCACTCTTCTTCCAAAGAAACATGGTTTTGGTGTTTCCCTGAGTGTTTTTCATGTCGTCCAGTGATGTTTACAGGAAAGCTGACCCTCTTTTCCGGTGCACTCAGTCACAGGTGGCCATGACAGCCTCTTCTGTCTAGTCATACTCCTCCATTTCCACTTGCCTCTCATAGAAACCTGTACACTTTTCACCTGTCACTCTGTCATTTGTGTCGTTACTACAATCTTGTTACTTCACACTGACAGCGACAAAGCGAACCCCAGTTTGCCATGAGCGGCGGTGACTGCTAGCGTTGAGAAAAGTCACATTGCGCTGACTGACATTTGGAGGGAAGACAGTGGAGCATGTTATGTTACTTATATTGAGCAAGGAAACATTAAATTGATGAAAAGAGGCAATAAAGACATTTATAAGGTTAGAAAGACGTCTATTTCAAATAAATGCTGTTCTTTTGATCTTCCTATTTATCAAAGAACCCTGAAAAAAAATGCATCAAGGTTTCCACAAAAATATTAAGCAGCCCAAATGTTTTAAAAAATAGAAAACAGCTATTTTAAATTGTAATGATATTTCATAATGTCACTGTTTTTATTGTATTTTTGATCAAGTAAATCAAGCCTTGGTGAGCATAAGAGACTTATTTTAAAAACACTGTAAATCTTACTAACGCCAAACATTTGAATGGTAGTGTATATAGGGATATAATTTTCAAAATTATGACTTTTATGAATATGGAAGTTATTATAATGTTTTATGCACTGCTTCCATTTCGTTCCCTTGGAATTATAAGGTTTTATCTGCATTCCGAGCAGTTTTGAGATATTAAGTTTCAAAGTTTTTGCATTCCATTCCATTCCATTTTTGTTTTCTAAATGAAAAGTCCCAAAATGTACACAACATTTAAAAAAAAAATAGAATGTGAATAACTAAATTTTGACCAAAAAAAAAAAAAAAAAGTCAGATAGAACCTTATAATTCCAAGGAGTCGATTTATATACAAGCAATTTCCTTCCAGAATGATTCATTGTAAAAATAGAGTGACACTTATTTTACCGGCAGTACATCTCATCTATGATTGGATGTCCAAAACTTACGGCCAATTGTGCAGCCCAACAATAATATTAGAAACGCCTACAAGCAACCAACAGCACAGCGACCTGCCAACATCCAGCAATAAAATCACTGTCAGTGTGAACAGAGCTTTACTCTCTTCTTAATAGTTTCTCACTGTCACTGTTGTTCTCTCTTTAGATGAATCTACATTTATTTTTCACATTTCTCATCACTCTTGTCCTTCCCTGAACTCTGCATGTATGAATATACCATCATTCTCAGAGAGTAAAGTTAATGCAGGGTGCAGGCAGAGCCTTTAAAACGTACAGGCAGATGTCCCTGCAAGGGCCAAGAGACACCAACTGAAACCAGAGCTCAGAGGATGTGAGCTTCTCACTGATGTTCTCATTTACAGTCCCGGGTGTGTTGGTGTCAGTGTTCCTCTTTCTCCAGAATTTCTAAACTAGACCTTCTCCTCTCAAACTCTCCTCTAGATTGACCCGAAAGTTGCCTTCCCGCGACGAGCCCAGCCTAAGGTATGTGCCTGACTGGTCAACATGGTCAAGGCGCCGACTCTTGTGCTATATAATATTCAGATTTTTTGTTATTTTTGAAGATCTTCATCTCTTCACCCTCTCTCTCTCTTTCAGTTGGTGACTCGGACAAAGAAAATCTTTGTTGGAGGCCTGTCGGTGAACACTACTATTGAAGATGTAAAGCAGTACTTTGACCAGTTCGGAAAGGTAAGTCGCCTTTGTGTGAAACAATTGAAGGCTTTATGGGATATCATGGTGATAAAATATAAGAGATAAGCCTTGAGAGGCAGCATGTTACGGTGATTTTACTATGGTTAAGTGATGGTACTTAGGCTTGGCAAAAGAAATATGATAAAATACTTATGATAATAATCAGAATAAACAATTCTTTCGATAAGAGATAAAGTTCATTGGTCTAATGTTAAGCAGTTTATAGTTGCCAAGTAATGCACTTTCATTAATGTGCATTTGGGGTCATTAAGATTTTTTAAATCTTTTGAAAGAAGTCTCTTATACTCATCTAGGCTGCATTTATTTGATCAAAAATACAGTAAAAACAGTAATATTGTGAAATATTTTTACAATTTTTCTTTTGTTAATATATGTTAAAATGTAATTTATTCCTGTGATGGCAAAGCAGAATTTTCAGCATCATCACTCCAGTCTTCAGTGTCACATGATCCTTCAGTAATCATTCTAATATGCTGATTTGATGCTGAAAAAACATCTCTTATTATTATTACCAATGGTAAAAATGCTTTGTGAAAACCGTAATACATTTTTTTCAGGATTCTTTGATGTAAGCAGCTCAAATAGTATTATAAAAGTATTAATTTCTTTAAAAAAAAATATATATATATCTTACTGACCCCAAGCATTTGAACAGTAGTGTAGAATGTGTTTGTTTCTAGTCAATTTAAAATAGTATCAAACATGAATCGTTCAATCAGAATTAACAGTCGGAATGATTAATTTTAAATAAAATTTTAAAACGGCTAAATAAAATAACAGAAACTAATCAATTAGAGGTTTTTCAGAGGTGTACTGAGTGAAATTTGAGCCAGTTTGGTAGGGAAGCATGAAAGAGGGAACAAGAAAGGCGCAGAGAGACTGAGAGAAAGAGTTGGGGTAGAGTTTGAGAGTTTGAAGGGGTGAGTTTTGTTTGCAGGGGAAGGTGGGGGAGATTACTTGAATCTGAATTAATTTGATGGAACAGCTGCTCCTGCCCTCAGCCCCCCCTCCTACCCGGTTACCACGGTGACCCTGCCCATCCATTGTCCCCAAGTAATTTAGCGGGCAAAAGGTTTTGTGTTTGGTGTGTGTGTGTGTAGGAGAGAAAATGAGGGTGAGACTGTGTGTTTAGGGGGAGGACAAATGTTCATAACTGAAGTAGCATAACAATACACCCCCAAAACTGATGTGCTTCTGTAATAGATCTTCTAATGTTTCTTTGCATCACACTTCAATTACACATTGTCAGTGATTTGGGTGCAAAACTTTGACTGAAAATAATTCATCATTCTTGAGCCATACTTGAGTGTGGAATGCAGACAGAGAGAGAAAAAAGAGAGAGATGATAGTCGCAGCCACCCGGGGAAGTTGCAGATTAGTTTGCCTCACTGGTCACTTTGTGTTCTGGCCTGGTTTAAACAAGGGATGGAGAGAGGGAGCGATGGAGAGAGAAAAACAGACACCATGAGAAGAAGCACACAGAACAAGAAGGGACTCAATTTGGAACTCAATTACAAAAGATACTAGAAAATAGAAAGGTTTTCAAGATATTAAATACAAAAGGGTGAAAAGTGAGAACGGCTCTCAGATTTCTAACCTTTAAGGCTCTGATATACTCACAGCAAAATTCTTGTTTGTTCTTTGCTCAGGGTGTAAAACAAAAATCGCAGCGAATACCTTTGCTGGTATAATATTAGTGAACGTTGCGACGCCATTCGCGTTGCTGAGAGTGACGTTTAGATGAATATGTAAATATGTGCTGCACGCTTTCCTCTCAATAACAAAATAAACATCAGAAATGACATCAGTGAGAAAACAGCAGTTAAGAAAGCATCTGATCATAGCGATGTGTCTATGGCCCAATCCCAATTCTATTTTATACCTTTTCACCTACCCCTTGGTGTAGGGTTGAAAATATTCCCCTAAGAAATGGGACACCACTACTACACCATTACACACGTCATCATACCTAGTTTCTTATATTAGTGTCCTGTAACATTTAACCAGCAATTAAGTGTGCATATCAACAGAAATCAGGCGCGACAATACAGAATGATACAGAACGTACAAGACTGGTGGAGATGCTTTTCCATCGGACCAAGTGGTTTGTTTAAAGGTGCCATCGAATTGAAAATTGAATTTACCTCGGCATAGTTGAATAACAAGAGTCCAGTACATGGAAATGACATACAGTGAGTCTCAAACTCCATTGTTTCCTCCTTATTATATAAATCTCATTTGTTTAAAAGACCTCCGAAGAACAGGCGAATCTGTTATGTAACAGTTGGGGTGTACGCCCCCAATATTTGCATATGCCAGCTCATGTTCAAGGCATTACACAAGGGCAGCCAGTATTAACGTCTGGATCTGTGCACAGCTGAATCATCAGACTAGGTAAGCAAGCAAGGACAACAGCGAAAAATGGCAGATGGAGTGATAATAACTGACATGATCCATGATTACATGATATTTTTAGTGATATTTGTAAACTGTCTTTCTAAATGTTTCATTAGCATGTTGCTAATATACTGTTAAATGTGGTTAAAGTTACCATTGTTTCTTACTGTATTCATGGAGACAAGAGCCGTTGTTATTTTCATTATTAAACACTTGCACTTGTCTGTATAATTCATAAACACAACTTCATTCTTTATAAATCTCTCCAACAGTGTAGCATTAGCCGTTAGCCACGGAGCACAGCCTCAAACTCATTCAGAATCAAATGTAAACATCCAAATAAATACCATACTTACGCGATTAGACATGCTGCATGACGAACACTTTGTAAAGATCCATTTTGAGGGTTATATTAGCTGTGTGAACTTTGTTTATGCAGTGATAGAGTCGAGAGCTCGGGAGGGGGCGGAGAGCGCGAGCAATTAAAGGGGCCGCAGCCTGAATCAGAGTATTTCTAATTATGCCTCAAAATAGGCAGTTAAAAAAAATAACTAAAAAAAATCTATGGGGTATTTTGAGCTGAAACTTCAGAGACACATTCAGGGGACACCTTAGACTTATATTACATCTTGTAAAAAAACGTTCGATGGCACCTTTAACCGTTCCATTCTGTGCCGAGCCGGCTAGTACGGATATGGTTTCGTTTTCTACTGTGGTGCTGCAAAAACGGAGCTCTTTGCAATGTAATACAAACACTAGTTAGTTGTTGTTGCCTTGCTAATGAAGGATGACCAGATATTTCTTTTAACTGTATTATTCATTTGTTTCACATAATTCAAATAGCGCGTTTACCAAGCTACAGAGAAACTGGCAGCCAGGTAACACACAACAAGTGATCGATCCTGAGTGGAAATCTCACTACCATGATCACTACACCCATTCTAGCAGCAGGAAAGGGAAGGGGTAAGGGGTAGAAATGGGATGGGGCCTACGTTTGCGCAAGCTCTGCGATTCTTCTCTCCGGTCAGGTCACGTCACGTCACGTTTATTTATATACCACTTTATATAAGAAACTGCTTTAAAGCAAGCAGCTTTACAGTAAAAAAAACATGAAGAAAAATGTGAAAAAAAATGTAATTCAGTTAGAACTACAACTTCTTTTTCTACTATAAAGCAGCTCTACAGAGTGTTCATGTTTGTACTCACATCTGACCTTGAAGGACTGAACAAAAGAAATGAACTGAAGATCCACGTCTCTGACGGAGTCTCAGAGCACAAATACCTATTACGTAATCGCCACGAAACAATGGTAGTTCGAAGGTGATGTTATATGATGTTATATCAGTTCGCTCTTCGATTTCAGGGCCTTTAAAGTTGCATTCAGGAATTTTGCTCATTATGTCTATTACTTGAAAATATTAACAGATTGGAAAATGTTAAAAATACAATGTTAAAAAAATTAAAAATTTTGCTGTTATGTCCAAGACTGCCATATTGTCAAGCACAAATGACAGAAAATTAAATATGCATAAAATTAATTTTCAGCAGAAGCAGCAAAAAAAAAAAAAAAAAAAATCAGCTTTGGCTAGAATAGTTTTGGAGAACCGAAATCATTGACAGAAACAGGTCACATTTTGACTGTGTCAGTATCTGCTTTGTGCACAAAACACGAATAAGCTACATTAGGCAAACATGTCAGCAGTGTGAACGCACTTCACCATGGCCAAAAATTATGCTAGAAAAGCAATATGTAAAATTTATTTGGCTGAAAATTCGAGAGGCGGCTCATTGCTGAAGAAATTTACTACTACTGGTTTATTACCTGAGAACATGACACCTTGAACTGATTGATTTGGTTCCAGTTTTCAGTTAAATGAAAGCCATACTACACTACTAGGCAAGTGGATTTCTTTTTCCATGCACAAACAGTAAAAGATGAGTAAAAGGAAACGGAGAGAGCGCAGAGAGTGTTATTGGTCTTTTAGTTTGTTTTCACCAAGAGACTGTGAGCGTTTGTGCACATTAAGTGTTGATTGGTCAGGCTGTCGACTTGTGTTTCATATTTGGATTGAATATGAAACAGTTTTTTCTTCCTCTCTCTATCTTTCTCACACTATGCCCTCTAAGTTTGACCTTCACCTCTGACATTTTGGGTTTAAGCTGTTTGGAGAGATGTCTGTCAGTGACGCACATTTGCCCACACACATACAGACACTAAAACGCAAGAAAAATACACTTTCACGCCTCTTCTAACAGAAACCCCTACGATACTGCAGTTAGATATATGCATATTATTTTTGTCCAATCAAATCCCCCTAATATCAACTGAAACTGACTATCATGTAGCATATTATGGTTCATGGCAATGACGTAACTAAAGCACATATACAAAAAAATCCCCAAAACTTCCTGTTACAACAGGAAATTCATAATAGAATCGAAAACTGACTAATGCTACATATTAACAAATAATAAATGAATGTATAAATTTCTCTCTTTCTCTTCCTGTCCTACAGGTGGATGACGCCATGCTTATGTTTGACAAAACCACCAACAGGCACAGAGGTAAATTTCCCTTTATCTTTCATTAAATAACTAAGCCTGTCAATGCCAGCCGTTCTTCTGTTTGCCCCTTCCTTTCCAAAACCTAGTCCAATCTGTCTCCGTCTCCTCTCCATGGCCCTCCATCCTGTACTCTGTAGGATAAGCGGTAGGTGAGGAGAGAGATTGAGTAATTAGTGTGTTCGTTAATCGGGGTTTAGGCTAAAACCTTGTTAAGCGCCCTTCCCTCCCCCTGCCGATTCTACAGCACATCGATTATGACAGCTTGCATGGCTTTACCGCAGCCTTTCAACCCAGCGGAGAGGTGGAGGAGATGAGACACATGGAGAGACAGACAGACAGGGGATGAGAGCAGCACTTAAGAAGAAAGAAGCAAGTTTGTCCTGAAAAAAATCTAGCTGCACATCTTTTTGTTGAGAAAATCGCACTGTTCACGGAGGCAAAGTGGACTTGTGTATGACCACAAAGGTTTAAAATAGAATACAGGTCACAGGAAATCTGTATAATTACAGTATTAAGGGTGAACCTTAAGGACACTCACATTCACAAACATTCAAACTCAAAATGGAGAAGTTACAGGCATATGGAAAGAGCACATGAAATTCCTTTTTAACAAATACTTGGTCGAGTCCAAACATCTGGAACACACAACCTAGGATCATTTAAATGTGAATATAAAGAGGAATTCTTTTTTGACATTTTACAAGGAAATGTTGTGAGGTAAAATATTTAAAGGGTTAGTTCACCCAAAAATGAAAATTCTGTCATTTATTACTCACCCTCATGCCGTTCCACACCCGTAAAACCTTAGTTAATTTTCGGAACGCAAATTAAGATATTTTAGTTGAAATCCGATGACTCCGTGAGGCCACCATAGGGAGCAATGACACTTCCTCTCTCAAGATCCATAAAGGTACTAAAAACATATTTAAATCAGTTCATGTGAGTACAGTGGTTCAATATTAATATTATAAAGCGACGAGAATATTTTTGGTGCGCCAAAAAAACAAAATAACGACTTATTTAGTGATGGCCGATTTCAAAACACTGCTTCAGGAAGTTTCGGAGCACAAATGAATCAGTGTATCGAATCATGATTCGGATCGCGTGTCAAACTGCCAAACTGCCAAACAGCTGAAATCTGTTCAAATCATGTGAAATCAAATCACGTGAAATCAAATCACGTGACTTTGGCGCTACAAACAGCAGATTCGATATGCTCCGAATCTTCCTGAAGCAGTGTTTTGAAATCGGCCATCACTAAATAAGTTGTTATTTTATTTTTTTGGTGCACCAAAAATATTCTCGTCGCTTTATAATATTAATATTGAACCACTGTACTCACATGAACTGATTTAAATATGTTTTTAGTACCTTTATGGATCTTGAGAGAGGAAATGTCATTGCTCCCTATGGAGGCCTCACTGAGCCATCGGATTTCAACTAAAATATCTTAATTTGTGTTCTGAAGATTAACAAAGGTTTTACGGGTGTGGAACGGCATGAGGGTGAGTAATAAATGACAGAATTTTCATTTTTAGGTGAACTAACCCTTTAAGATTCTGCAGTACACAAATTGACACTGATTGCGTGATACTGAACTTTTTTAGTCACATACCAAATAATTAGAAATTCTGTAATTGATATACACTTCAAAAGTCAGTTAAGGGTCTGTAAGATTTTAAAGAAATGAATACTTTTAATCAGTAAGGCTGCATTAAATTGAAAATGACAGTAAAGTCATTTATAATGTTACCCCAAACATTTGAACCATAGTGTACTACAGAAATTATGTAGTCCCTCAAATTGTTATGCTGATAATTCAATTGTAATGACACCTTTTATATATTTTTTTTTTAAAAAGCAAAGCATTTTTGGACCCAACTTTATCCCTAATTAAAAAGTACAGTGATGGTATCGAATGGTACTTTGATGTATACCATGGCACTCCCTTGGTACATGTTCTAAAAACACAGTGGTATCATGGTACGTTTTAGTGAAGTCACAATCATATTCATTAAACAAGGTCTATGAAAAAGGAAGTAGATTTCACTGGCAGTTTCATCTGAACTTCTCACCTGAAGTATATGAACTGTAGACATTGTTTATAATGATGGCTGAAGTGGAAATCCAAATGTAAACTGCAGTCTGAGTGTCTGGACTCTTTCTTTCCTCAGGGTTTGGATTTGTAACCTTTGAGAATGAAGATGTAGTGGAGAAAGTCTGTGAAATTCATTTCCACGAGATCAACAACAAAATGGTGAGAGTTCTTTTTCTGACACTCTGTTTTGTTTCAGAAACACTGCCTACAACTTGTGTTTGACTGACTGATGTCTTCATTTTCCAATCACAGGTGGAGTGTAAGAAAGCCCAACCCAAGGAAGTGATGTCACCCACAGGCTCTTCAAGAGGTCGTGCTCGTGTCATGCCCTATGGGATGGACGCCTTCATGCTTGGCATAGGAATGCTGGGTAAGAGTGTAGCACTGATTGCATGGATGATTAGTAGTAATGAAAAGCATAGTGTGGACTCTTCCGCCCTCTGCTGTTAAGAGTGAAAAGTGCAATCTGTACAGGCCATAGAATTCATACAAATTCTATACTTTCATTCTACTACATTCATTAATGTTAATTTAATACAGTTTGATGAGTGACATTTTTTCCCCAGGGTATCCAGGGTTCCAGGCAGCAACATACGCCGGTCGCAGCTATACTAGTCTCACACCAGGATACACATATCAGTTCCCTGGTAAGACTCAGTGTCTGGCTAATACTGTAATACTGTATCAGTGTCTCCGTACAGCTTTTCACACATTGGTTCATGGGTATTAACTCTTTCCTGGAATGAATCTTTAGACTCTATAATCAAATATTGGGTGTTTGAACCAGGAAATTATTGATTATCAGTTTATAATTGCATATACACTATCCAGAAAGTGTTATATAATGGTAGGTTGTCAAATCCAAATCCCCAACATTAAGCAACATAACTAACTAGTTGCTAAATATGCTGGTGAACATTATCTGGCTGTCTTGGTAAAGCATTTGATGTCACCCAATTTGCATATGCACAGAAGAATATACTAATTGAAATCAAAAATGTAAATTTCCCATTTTATGTGTAAAAAAAAAACCACATATATTCAGATTATTTTATGTTTTTAAAAGAAGTCTCTTATGCTCACTAAGGCTGCATTTATTTGATCAAAAATACAGTAAAAATAGTAATATTGTGGAATATTTTTGCAATTTAAAATAATTGTTTTCAATTTGAGTGTATTTTAAAATGTAATTTATTCCTGTGATGCAAAGCTGAATTGTCAGCATCATCACTCCAGTCTTCAGTGTCACATGATCCTTCAGAAATCATTCTAATATGCTGATTTGATGCTCAAGAAACATTTCTTATTGTTATCAATGTTGAAAAAGGATGTGCCGCTTAATATTTTTGTGAAAACAATATATTTTTTAAGCTTCTTTGATGAATAGAAAGTGCAAAAGAACAATATAAATATTTCAACCATATTTTATTAAATATTTAAAACATTATAAATGTATTTACTGTCACTTTTGATCAATTTGATGCATCTTTGCTGAATAAAATTATTAATAAAAAAATGGTACGGACTCCAAACAGTAGTGTATATTGTCATATATCACAGTTTTGCAACTGAATTTAAATCAGTCATTTAAATAAACTCATAGAGACACATGGCTGCTTGTAAATCTCAGGGAGGCGGTCCAAGACTGTCTTTCTATCTATGTGCACTTGAGGCCTGTATACTTGCCCTGTAGTGCTTGTCCATGTGTGTAGTCTGAACAGCACTTGTGTGTATGTTTAAACGCTTTCTGTGTTTATCTCTATTCTAGAATTCCACTTAGAGAGGACCCCCCTTCTGACATCACCCCACCCCCCTGAGCTCACAGGTTAGTCCCTCTATGAGCTTTACAAGCAGCTACTGTTCATGGTGCCCGCTCACCGTATTCCAACACACAACAAAGTGTGATTTGAGTGCTGCAAGTTTACGCTGTGACTCCACCACCCAGGAAATCCTGCTTAACAGCTTACTCAGGCGCTACCACACATTATCATATCATTTTGTACTCTGTATGATGCAAGCTCTTTTCCCATTGGTTTTAGACAAGCCGTACTGTTTGTTGATAGTGATTGAGTTCTCTTTCCTGTTTGTTTGCTTGTTCTGCGTGTTCGCGGATGTTGTTGTAGCCATTCCTCTAACGGCGTACAACCCCATGGCGGCAGCCGCAGCAGCAGCAGCTGTGGTCAGAGGTGCGAGAATTTCATTTTTTCTACATCCTACACATGACCTATTCTCAGGAAACGAGCGCTCACACCCCAATGTGCATTTTCACTATCCATCTGACCTATATATCTACTGTATAAGATTTCCTGTTCATGAAAAGTGATTGAGATATTGTGGAATTTCATTTTTTTGTAGGCTCAAATCCTTCTCGCTCAGCTGGGTTTCTAGGTACCAGCAGCCCTGGGCCGATGGCAGACCTGTATGGAACGGCCAGTCAGGACTCAACTGTCAGTAGCTATATCAGCGCCGCAAGTCCCGCTCCAAGCACTGGATTCAGCCACAGCCTTGGGGTGAGTCAGAATGAGTGGATCAATCAAATGCAGTGTTGTTAATGTCAACTAAAACTATTAAAAAGATATTTTTTTCCAGAAAAGTCATTGAAATAAAGCTAAAATAAAATAAAATGCAAATATTAAATGAAAAATTGGTCCCACTTTATATTAAGTGGCCTTAACTACTATGTACTTACATCAAAAAATAAGTACAGTGTACTTATTGGGTTCATATTGAATTGCAACACATTTTGCAGCTATTGAGGTGGAGTATGGGTAAGGTTAGGGAAAGCTTTGGTGGTATGGGTAGGTTTAAGGGTAGGGGTAAGGTGTAAGGGATGGGTCAACAGTGTAATTATAAATGTAATTACAGAAATTAGTTACAGATGTAATTACATGCAGGTGTTTTTAAAATGTAAGTACAATGTAATAACATGTATGTACACAATAAGTGCATTGTATCAAATGATTAATTTAAATGTAAGTACATAGTAGTTAAGGCCACTTAATATAAAGTGGGTCCAAAAAATTTAAATAAATAAAAAAATGTCAATGAAAATTAGAAATGTTGATTTGGTAACTAACTGAAATAAAATAAGTTGAAGTATTAAAATTACTAAAACAGAAATCTAAAAAATAATAAAAATGACAAAAGCACATAAAATTACTAAAACTTAAACTACAATTAAAATTGTAAACTGAAAATATAAAAATAAAAATTAATTCAAAATATTAGAAATATTAATATTAAAATAACACCGATGACAAAGTTAAAAGGAAAATGTAGAAATGTTCTTTTTTGTATTCATATTGGTTTCATATGATTTAATATGGTTAAAAAAAAAAAAGAATTGAATGACTCTTAAAACATCCATCAAGTAACAAAAATTATATAAAAAAGTAAATTTTAAAATATATTTTTCAAGGTTAAAAGATTCCAAATATACGATATTCTCAAATATTACGTTTTTGGAGAGCCACACCACATGACGTTTAACAACCTGAACTAACCTTGCCATGTGAAAAAGGTCAAATTATTGACCCTGACACAGTCAGGAGTGTCTGCAAGTATTTTCAAATATTAATAAGCAGTAAGCAGTCATATTTTTCTAAGAAATAATAATTATTATTGTTATCTATTACTTTTTTTATTATAATAATTCACTAAAAATTAATTAAAAACATGATAATCATAGAAGATGTGTCCAAGTCATTG
Organism: Megalobrama amblycephala; assembly: GCF_018812025.1. Lineage (NCBI taxonomy): Eukaryota > Metazoa > Chordata > Actinopteri > Cypriniformes > Xenocyprididae > Megalobrama > Megalobrama amblycephala. Next base: position 28,467,156 of record NC_063055.1, read on the forward strand.
TATGTATGAAATGCATTTTGTGTGAATTAAAAAAAAATGAGTGTCACATCATTGATCGAGAATACCCGATGCCCACAATGAATTAATTGTCCGTTTTGCTGCATTACAATTAATGCCTATTTTCACCTTCACAGGGCCCTCTGATTGCTACGGCATTTACTAACGGCTACCATTGAAATGAGTGAAAGGTACAATAGTATTAATCACTCTGACGTCTTCCCTACATCTTAAGGAAGGATTTTTAAAGTATGTGATGATCTCAATCGAATATAATGGATGCACTCTACGTGCAGCAGGGTTTTATAGTTATTTTATCAAGCTCTCTGTCTTTGAATGGTTTTGGATGAGATGAATCAGCCCTAATCTGATGGAATGAAGGCTGCAACACTAATAATGTGATGTGACATATTTCCTGTTTTATGAATTACTGTCATATCAGTCTAACTAACCTCCTGCTCCTCTTATATAGAGCTAAACCTGTAAATAATTAGTTTATTTCTCAGTTTGAAATGCTAACAACTTGTGTGTATTTTTGTCTTAGTTTTATTTTTTCCTCTCTCAGTTCTTGTTTAAAGTTTTGTGATGACATTATGTACATGTAGGCTTGTAATTGTAGAAAAGTCTTCAGTTGAACAGTCTTATAAGAGCAATAATCTGTGTCAAATCTATGTGAATCTTTGTAGTGTATTTAAAAGACTAAATCACTTTCAGATGCATTTGGTACATTTTCTACTGAAGAATATAGTGTGATGGGACATCAAAATGTATATTTTGTTAGTTTTGCAACTGGATTTATTACACTGATCATGAAAATAGCAGTAATTATAAGGAGAACATATTTCTCAGACCTAGATTCGACCTTCTTTGTGTAAAATATTGTATATAATGTCTTTTTGATCTGGTGAGATCTGTCAGCGTGACTAAGAGAGTTTTTTACACTCAAGAACGCAAACGCATGAATTCTTCGTGTCCAAAAATGTTTTGTTTTTTTCATGATTTGATGAACTTGAACTTTTTTTTGTTTTGTTTTTTTGTTTTGTTCAGTGTTTTTTTTTTTTTTTTGTTGACAGAAACAGAAGGCAATGTGAATGATGCTACTATTGAGTGAGTGAGTGAGTGAGTGTGTGTGTGTGTGTGTGTGTGTGTGTGTGTGTGTGTGTGTGTGTGTCTGTGTGTGCTGGAGATCGAATGCATGTCTGATGCTGTCATGATCTAATGTATTATCTTCAGTAAGATGATTTAAAATGTGAATTGTAACCCCTATTTCCATGCTGTTACATTGCATTTACCAAGTTTATATTCGTAACACAATTCCATTAATCTCTTTTAGAGGTTTAAAGTCTTGTAATAATTGGAATATGAATATACTTCAATTAATTGAAGATTCTGGAACTGGTAAAAAAAAAAAAAGAACACTAATATAACACTTTTTATGAAGTAAACAGGATGGCTGTTAATATTTGAAAGTTTTAATGTTTCTTGTTTGAAGCTTGACCCTCTCTGAAAATTGAAATAAAAAAATGAAAAAGTAAATTTGGAAATGGCAATTAAATTATTTCAAATTTCAGAACTCCTACTACAGGATTGAAAAATGGCACGCGTGACTCACTTTAGGCCTGTTAATGTTGTCAGTCTTTTATTATTCACATGTGGCTTCAGGGCATGTCAAATCACCCACAGTCTGTTATTGAATGTCTCTTCTGAAAGCGCTCACTGAACACCCCCACATAGAAATCTGTGTTCACGGGACACTTGTGAAAATACAACGAAACTAAAGATTTCTGTCAGGATGAAACAGCATTATCTTATTGTGGAAGCACGTCATATGATTAGGGCTTTTACCGTTAAGCTTCTAGATGGGGTTGTGTAGGCGGTAACACATCACTTCTTTTTCGATAAACATCTCTGTTCTGTCAATTAACATTTTATCTTCTTATATGACGCTTATTGCCAACGAAAACTTGCGTATCATTAAATGATATGAAAACCAAAATATTAGAATACCTTAAAGCGTTGCACTGAGCTGTCACACTATATTTTCTCGCAGGTTAATTCCTATATGAAATCATTTTGAAACAGTTTCTTTTTAGTGCATCTAAAGCTAGTCTAAAAACGAAAGCCCTGACAAATAAACCGCTTGCAAAACATCATTTTGCCGTTCCATGAGGTTGCATATCAATTTGACAGGAACCTTTTATAGGATCCAATAAAAATACAGTCAAACCAAAATTCATTCAGACACCTTGAACATTTCATTCATTAATTCAGTTTATTCACTATAGTTTCAAAAAATGGTAATAAAATATGACAAGATCTGAGAGTTAAACTGTCAGAAAAAAAAAAAAATCGTAATTATGTCAGATAACACTTAAGCAAAACATGGTCAGGTCAAAGTGTCAATAATTTTTGGTTCCAAATTGTTATCAATTTTACTGGTAGTCCACTGTATGAAGAAGAATTCACAGTTTACTTTATTTTGCTATCCTCACTAGTAAAAATATATCAAAAATGTCTGAATAATTTTTGGTTTGACTGTATGTACAAGCATCATAACTCTATAAACACAAACTCTAACCTGATCACTCAAAAGACAAGAAAAAGTCTTATGTTTTTATCAGAGGATTTTTTTTATAATCGTATCTTAAATATATACATTTGCCATGAGCACAATACTGCTTAAAACAGACTCAAATGTGAGCCGACGGCACTTAACAATTCAGTCTTCATGAAGAAACACAAACCATTGAAAACGATATCAACATTTACAGTATTTACAGCAATACCATGACAAAATCTAACAGGACCAGAAGCTCAAAGACTGTCAGTAACACCCTGTCCCATATGCATGATGAAAGTGCGAATAAATTGATGCTCAACCTTCATCCTTTGGTCCTTTCTTCATATGGACCTCAGAGTATGTCACAGAGTCCTCGGTGCAGGTCACTGGAGTGAGTGCCACAGCTGCACTGTTCTGAAAGACAAGATATAACATGACATAATAATTGCATCTGGATGCTTGCAAAACTCCAAAACTGTCCATTTGCTTACTAAATTGATAACACGTAGCAATTAACTAAGCATCACTTGGATACTACAGAATACCAAATGCTCTTGATGGGCACGATTTACCTCGTTTCTTGATTTCACACTGTCTCGAGGAATGTTTAATGCTGCATAAACAACAGTTTCATGAGTTTCAGGGCAGGGTGTTTCATGGGTAGCATCAACCTGAGAGTGAAAATAACAACTTGTTTTTTGTTTTTTTTTAAAAAGTACTGTATCGCTTTTAAAAGATCATCAGATTTAAAGATCATCACTTCTGCCAGTATTCACAATCAAATGAAAAATAAGTAAATAAATGTTACTCACTACGGCTTCTTTTGCTTTAGGTTCTATCCTGGAGTGTCCTAGTTAAAAAAAACAACCTGTTAAACTTTACAGTCACTTGAATTTTATTTTAAACACTGACTGTATGCTATCAGTAGTAATTGATAGTAGATAGCATGCCATTGTTAATAATCTGAAGCAATTTAAGATAAAACCATAAACATCAAATTTTTAAAGACATTTCACAATTTTTCTTACCTTTATAATGTCTGTGAATAGCACAGCCAATGCAGATGATTAGCAAGACACAACTCAATCCTAAAGTCAATGACACCATAAGTGTCATTGGGATTGCTGTCACAGTCTCAGGTGTGGGAGAAGGTTTTGTCACAGTTGTTGAATTAGACACTGCAAATGAGAAGTATACATATTTCACTTTTGGATTCCTATGACTTTTTAAGCACCAAAAAAAATTGTGTTTGATGTTTAGCCTGTTACATGAAATATGAAATATGAGTCTTTAAACTGAATAGAATGAACATTTTAAAAAGAATAAAAAATAAAGCTCACCCACATATACATGCGTCCCATTTCCATATTTAACAAATCCAAGTATAGGTAAATCCATCTGTGCTGTACAGTAATACATGGCACTATGATTTAGACGTATTGACAGCAGGTCCAGCGATGCGTTAACAAGCACAGTTCCAGAAACAGACGATCGATTGTCAGACAGTTCAATCTTTTCACTCTTTATTTCAGTTTTATTATCTTGTAACCACTTAACCACGATTCTTTTAAATTGTGAATGAGCTTTAATGTGACAGGTGATGTTCTCACTTGTGCCTTTCCATTTTATTGTCTGAGGTTTTTGCCACACAGATATATTTGGATTTGGCAAAGTTACACCTTCAGAGATGAGACCTGTGAGAAAGTAGCAAAGTATGTAATTAATATAATTTCATCAAGCTATTGACATAATGTTGATAATAAGTAGTTATCGAGGAGGAAAAAGGATATTACCTGTGAACCAGATGGTTGCGAAAAGAGCACAGAGACTGGTGCGAGTCATTTTATCTAAACTGCAGAGACAGCGGGTTTCTCACGTTGAGCAGAAGCAGGTGTTTTTCATTTTTCCTGTGTGGTGTATCCTGCCATCTGAAAGCATCACCTTATCTGCATAAACTCACACGCTCCGGTGACACCCACAGACGGGCCACTTGAGCTGAAACGCTATAGCTTTTTCGATGACGTGACTCACTTTTGTCAGCTCCACATTACTTGATTTGCAAATCTATGAATTTGCATGTGTCAATGCACCTATTCTATAATGAGCAGGATTTTAATTTCTCTATTAAAATTAATTTTAAGATTTTTTTTTTTTTTTGGCATATGGGGGTAAAAGAGAAAGTAAAAAAAAAACAACAAGAAAAAGCCTATAGTTTTCCATAATCATAAATTAAGTCATAATATATATATATATATATATATATATATATATATTTTTTTTTTTTTTTTTATGTAATACTATTTTATTTTAAAGGTCCCGTTTTTCGTGGTTTTTTGAAGCTTTGATTGTGTTTATAGTGTGCAATATAACATGTATTCATGTTTCGCGTGTAAAAAAACACAGTATTTTTCACATAATTTACTTATCTGTATACCGCTGTTTCCACTGTCATAAAAACGGCTGATGACTTCCTTGTTCTATGAAGTCCCTCCTTCAGAAATACGTAACGAGTTCTGATTGTGCCAGCGGTTCCTGTGTTGTGATTCGACAGCAGCTTAGCGAACCTTGCCCGGAAAAGTCACGCCTCTTACCATAACGTGGAGATGCACGCGCTCAGTGTTATTGTAAACATGTCTTTAATTTTACCCTATCAATTTGAGCCGGAATCAGACCCGGTGATTGGACTGCGGGATGAAAATAACAGCGTTTCGACGACATGGCGACAAACACACTCTACAAACGCAACTCTTGTGTATTCCTGTGGGCGGAGGTTAGTCAAAAAACTGTTTTAGTGACGTCATTAAAGAAGGAAGTAGAGGGATGTAGTCCAAACTGGCCGTTCGATGTAGGCGACTTCTGTTAAATAAAATATCTCGCTTGGCATTGAACTTTGAGCTTTAAAATTTTACAGATTTTATTTATACTCTAACAACAACATTACACACTAACTAAAGTTTGAAACATGGGATCACGAAGAACGGGACCTTTAATGTGTCCTTGTTAGGTACTGAGTAATACTTATATATACTTACTATAGGGTTAAGGTAAGAATTATGGTTTGGTGTATGGTTAGTTGCATGTAATTATGCATAATTTACTAGTTATACTAATAACGTGATGTGTAACAAGGACATAAAAGTTTTCCATTTATTTATACTGTATCATCCAGTGCACTATTGTGCATCTGTAATGCGTAATACAGTTTTTGTCCTCTATGCTGCGCTGTTTTCGCTCTCCTCACTTACAGTACTATGCGAAACCGTGGGAAAATTGCCAGTGTGCATTTCTTGGCAGCCTAGTAATGTGATTTTGGGGCCATTATCCATATGGCTGTATCAGTTGTAACTTTAACACTCGCTTCTCCCTTTGACAGATAATGGTAATATGGGCAAGTAGACAGAGTTTTTTCCCTCCTCTTGCCTCTCCTCTTACATCTTACATTGCTTCAATGTCCTGCACACGTTCTCTCTCTCTCCCTCTCTGAAGTGGGATAGTGTTCAGCCCGGGTGGTAATTAGGTCATAAGCCATCTCTGACTCACTCAACTTCTCATCCATCGCCTTTCACACTTACCCAATCATCTGACATCCCCCATGAGTGTCTTCATGAGCTTTTGCCTTCTTGTTTCTCCTCCAGTCTTCCATTCAGTTTCCTGATCTTCTTGTAAATGTTCTCACCATCGTCTGCTCCTTCTTAACTCCTTCATCATGAGTCCTGGTCTTCAACGGTCAGATGGAAAGACAAACCGCTCTATCGATGGAAGTTCTGACCACAGTCTGGGAAGGAGTACTGAGGCTCAAGAGGCACCGCCACTGAAAAATTACATTTTTTTGACTATTTGCACTTGTTTTTGTCCGGCATGGCCTATTAACATTGTGGCGTTGGTTTTTTCTCTGATGGTGAGTAGAAAACATTATTATTTTTGGTATTCTGAATTGATCTAACTGGAGAGTTGTGTCTTCATATGCTGCTTTATTAAATCAGATTCTTAACTGAGGTTATATATCAAAACGTACAGTGATCCTCACAGAGTTTTGGTCATACGCTGCAGTGTGTTTTTCTTAAGAGGTATATTTCTTGTGGGTTTACTTGGCAGTGTGTTATACGCGTGGCTTTGAAATCCGACTAAACCTAATGTTCTTATGGTCCAGATAGACATATAAGTGTTATAAATAGACAGGCCTCAAGTATCTGTGCAGTTAACTTTGTAGCACTCCCACACATGCAAGCAAGCAAGACTGCATACACTCACACACGTCTCACACACCCTTTCCCCTACTCGAACATTCACACGGCAGCCTGCAGATGTGCTCACTTGCACAAGGCATGTGAAAGGTGGATATTATGATGATGAACTTTCTCAGGCTGTTGTTCTCAGACAATGCTTATACTGTAGATGAACAGGAAAGTTTTTTCAGTGGTTTTCTACCTGACTTTTCACACCTTGACCTCAAAATGAGAGATATGGTTATACATTCTGGCCACTAACGTACACCCAGCAATTCACTTTCTTTTTAATAAATACATGTTATTTTTGCAATGGATTTACTGGTTGTATAGAACATTGTTTTACATTCTCATTAAAGTATATATTATGTAATAGACCTATATATATATATATATATATATATATATATATATATACACACACACACACACATACAGTCAAACCACAATTTATTCAGACACCTTGGACATTTCATTCATTAATTCAGTTTATTCACTATAGTTTAAAAATGGTAATAAAATATGACAAGATCTCAGAGTTAAACTGACAGAAAAAAAAATAATCTTAATTATGTCAGATAACACTTAAGCAAAACATGGTCAGGTCAAAGTGTCTGAATAATTTTTGGTTCCAAATTTTTATCAATTTTAATGGTAGTCCACTGTATGAAAAATTTTTGGGTATAATATGTCATATATAATTTTCATATTTCATATATTTTATTACCATTTTTTTTAAACTATAGTGAATAAACTGTATTAATGAATGAAATGTTCGAGATGTCTGAAAAAATTTTGGTTTGACTTTATATATATATATATATATATATATATATATATATATATATATATATATATATATATATATAACACTGATTATCTCTTCATCACGGAACTGGTTAGTGGGTAGGATATATAATGTGTTAGAAGCGGGAAAATTGGGCAAGCTTAAGGATTTGAGCGAGTTTGACAAAGGCCAAATTGTGATGGCTAGACAAATGGGTCAGAGCATCTCCAACACTGCAGCTCTTCTGGAGTGTTCCCGGTCTGCAGTGGTCAGTATCTATCAAAAGTGGTCCAAGGAAGGAACAGTGGTGAACTGGCGACAGGGTCATGGGCAGTCAAGGCTCATTGAGGAAGGATGACGTACATGGGGAGCGAAGGCTGGCCCGTGTGGTCCAACAGACAGTTGTAGCTCAAATTTAATGCTGGTTCTGATAAAAATTTGTCAGAATACACAGTCCATCGCAGTTTGTTTCATATGGGGCTGCATAGCCGCAGACCAGTCAGGGTGCCCATGCTGACCCCTGTCCACCACCGAAAGCACCAATAGAAGAAGCAATGGAGCAATGGAAGAAGATGGCCTGGTCTGATGAATCACGTTTTGTTTTACATCTTGTGGATGGCCGGGTGCATGTGCCTCACTTACCTGGGGAACACATGGTACCAGGATGCACTAATGGAAGAAGGCAAGCGGGCAGAGGCAGTGTGATGCTTTGGGCAATGTTCTGCTGGGAAACCTTGGGTCCTGCCATCCATGTGGATGTTACTTTGACACGTAACACCTACCTAAGAATTGGTGCAGACCATGTACACCCTTTCATGGAAACGGTGTTCCCTGGTGGCTGTGGTCTCTTTCAGCAGGATAATGTGCCCTGCCACAAAGCAAAAATGGTTCAGGAATGGTTTGAGGAGCACAACAACGAGTTTGAGGCGTTGACTTGGCCTCCAAATTCCCCAGATCTCAATCCAGTTGAGCATCCGTGGGGATGTGCTGAACAAACAAGTACGATCCATAGAGGCTCCACCTCACAACTTACAGGACTTAAAGGATCTGCTGCTAACATCTTGGTGTTAGATACCACAGCACACCTTCAGGGGTCTAGTGGAGTCCATGCCTCGACGGGTCAGGGCTGTTGGGACCAAAACAATATTATGGAGGTGGTCGTTATGTTATGCCTGATCGGTGTATATATATATATATATATAATGTTAATAATGAATAAAAAAATGTAAATTATCTATTTAAATGTTATATATTATTTTATAAAATTATACACACAACTTAAAGCTGCAGTCTGTAACATTTTTTGGTTAAAAATTATCCAAAACCAATTTTTGAACAAGTACATAACCAGCCAGTGTTCAAAACTATCTCATTATCTTAGCTCGATTCACAATGGTAAGCTTGTAATAATGTTTTATAATAAGAGAGACCTGGTGGATTTCTGTGGGAAATTCAAGCATGTTCGTCTGAGGGTGAAAGAAAGAAAATTAACAGGGGAAAAAACTTAAGTTTTTGATTAGTCTAATGAGAACCTTGCTATTTTTAATTAACAATGTCTGAGTATAAAACAGATAGTCCCTGACTCTAATTGGTTGAGCCAAGTTCGAAGCCGTTGTAAATTACTCCACAAACATACACCTGTTATTTATTAAAATAAATATGTTTACTGAATAACTGTTTTATAAAAGCCATAAGCCCAGTGAAGCCCTGGTTTACAGTGAATTTAGAATAGCTAAATGTTCAACTTCTATAACAACGTCTCTTAGCGGTTTTAAATTCACTGTAAATCATGGCTTCGTGGGGCTTAATGCTTTATTAACAAGTTTAAGCACTATAATAAAAAATTATACATAATATGGTACAATTAATCATGGGGTGCATGACAGAGTGGGAATAAATGTAGGATATGTTCATTTGTATATTTTTGTAAGGTACAGTGATTCATAGCATATGATCCATTCACATCAGGGCATAAAAATGAATCATTTTCACCACCTGCCCATTCCTGTCATACTTTTGCCCTGCATTCAGCAATCAATCTGTGCTTTTCAAATGTCACTAGCAGACTATGGCAGTGGGGTCTGAATGGGGTAAAGTGCAGGGGTTTGCTGTGGAGAGCAACACCTCTAGTTTCAGGTTGAGTCCGCCTCTGCTACACAGTAAAACGTCAGGGCTCAGTGACTACAGAAGCTGCAGCCGCCACCACACGGCCTGTGAGAAACTAAATGAGCATCGCAAATCACGCAACCCAGATAACTGCCCTCTGACACACTGGGGGGGGTTTATGCACACTGTACTGATGTAAAAAGTGGTTAACATAAAAAATGTTTATCTTTACAAGAGCAGAGATTTAATACTTTTAAATATTGTTTTTGTCTCATATGTAGTTAAACTTCATGTTCATTCATGACAAAAACATCAGTAGTATTAAAACAAAAATTGAAACCACAATAAATATAAATGTTAAAAATATTTATACATTTAATTTTTTTTTCATGGCATAAATCTAAAGTTTAGCAATGTGTATGTCTATTAAAAGAGTTCAGACCACCTGTCTTGTCTCAAATGTTATTTGAATCTGAAAAAATTCAGATTTTTAAAATGTGAATCATCTAAGTGAAGTTAAATCATATTTGTCATCCCAGTAAATGTGATTTAGTGCCAGTAATTTGTATGTCAAGTCTCAGTTTGCTGTCCGATCTTATTAAGAGAGCTGAAATCACTGGCATCATCACTATGCCCCTCGTTGCTGCTTTATGGGCCACATACTGAAGTCTAGTTTTCACTTGGAGACCTGCCACTGAAATATGCTACAAATTTCATGTTAAGCATTACATCATTTTTGTATCACCTCAATCAAATTAATCTCTTTGAGTTTTTCCACCCTGAGATGATTTATTTTGTCAAATTGGGTAATTTCACTATTACGATTTCTCTCTCATTCAGTCTCAAAGCAGTTATGATGCAGAAGACTATGAAGGAGCTCAGCGGCTGGGGAGGAAGGCTCTTCACATGGGAATCGCTTCTCTAGTCATTGGCCTTCTGATCATAACAATCTTCTGTATTGTACACTTCACCACGGTACTTATGTGCACAAAGCAGCTCAATGTTTCAAGAATATTATAAATATGACTTGTTAAAGGAATAGTTCACTCAAAAAAATCATTATTTACTCATGTCTTTCCAAACTCACATGAACTTTTGAAAAAATATTCTAGTCTTTTCAATATAATGAAATATATGAAATATATATATATGCTGTATATATATATATATATATTTATATATATATATGAAAATCTTGACACATGCACCTTGGAGTATTAATTAAACAAAGCATCAATACCCAATTTGTTAACAAATTATTCTTTGAAGTTGAATCTTTTATATGAATCAGCTGATTCTGTTCACAAAATGAATGAATGTGAATCCCAGATAGATACACAAATTGACTGATCTGGTTCTCAAATTCACTTGGTCTGATTGCAGTGATTAAAATTCCACCAATTCCATATTAAAAGATGTAATATAAGTCGAAGGTGTCCCCTGAATGTGTCTGTGAAGTTTCAGCTCAAAATACCCCATAGATTTTTTTTAATTCATTTTTTTAACTGCCTATTTTGGGGCATCATTACCTATGCACCGATATATAGGTTGCGGCACCTTTAATTTGCGACGGTAACAGTATATTAGCAACATGCTAACGAACATTTAGAAAGACAATTCACAAATATCACTAAAAATATCATGTTATCATGGATCATGTCAGTTATTATTGCTCCATCTGCCATTTTTCGCTGTTGTTCTTGCTTGCTTACCTAGTCTGATGATTCAGCTGTGCACATCCAGACGTTCTGCCCTTGTCTAATGGCTTGATCATGGGCTGGCATATGCAAATATTGGGGGCGTACATATTAATGATCCCGACTGTTACGTAACAGTCGGTGTTATGTTGAGATTCGCCTGTTCTTCGGAGGTCTTTTAAACAAATGAGATTTATATAAGAAGGAGAAAACAATGGAGTTTGAAACTCAGTGTATGTCTTTTCCATGTACTGAACTCCTGTTATGCAACTATGCCAATATAAATTCAATATTTAATTCTAGGGCACCTTTAAAATGCAACATTTATGCTATTATAAAAGATTCCTAATTTTGTTTTGGAGGTCTCCTACAACATGTTTACATGCATTAAAGATAAAAAAGTACACTTTAATTTTCTCATAATATACATTGCAGCATCACCTCTTTTCTCACAGTGTCTGAAACGTCTCGATAAAGGATTCAGTCTCTCTAAACCCCTCCTTTCCAAGATCACACTCTGCTCTGATTGGCCAGATGGCCCAGTTTTTTTTCGATTGGTCTACCGCTTACTGCACACATCTGAAACATAACGGCCATCAACATATCTGAATTTCAGCTCTGGAGGCTTCCTCAGCACAGTTATATGAACAATGCCGTCGATGTCACTGTATCAATTCGAGCCTGAGTCCTCATCCTTTGGAAGTGCATGTAAAGTGGATTTACTTTTGCAGTGCAGCGTCTTCTCGACATGTTGACAACATGAACCAAACTCTTCCAGGCCTCAGCTACAACTTTAAATTTCAGTCTGTTTAGCACACAAAGCTGTTATGTGGCTTTAGAAGATAATATAATATACCACAAGAGTCATATTGACTACTTTTAGGGAGCTTTTGAATTTGTTTTTTAGGCTTGAAAGCTTCCATCCCTATTTAATCACCAGATTTTCTTCTTTTCTGTTCCTTGACATAAAATCAAAGTGTCTGAAACAACATGAGGATTACAAAATTAAGCTCTTTTAGTTTTGGGTGAACTATTGCTTTAAATTATCATTTGCGTGTCCTGTTATTGAAGTAGCATGATTTATGCACTGTGTTCTCATTTAGTAAGAAAACATTTCCTTCTTCTATTGCTCTTTTTATATCAACTAAACAGACTGCAATCTGATGGTGGAGAAACCGGTATGGCAGGAAGACTATACTGTAAATTGGTGGAGACCAGTTCCAGTGAACGGCAGAGGACACTGTGAGCTAAACCCAGAACGTGGTTTCACTGTGGTGGCACCATGTGCTTGAACCATCCCGGGTTTATAAGTAATCAATATATTTTCAAATGGAATGTATAAGTGGGTCTGATTTGCTCAAAGCATGGCCAAGAATCCAAACTACTGAAATCTTACACTAAGAGTCACTTCATATTCATATCATCTCAAAGATATATCAGAATGATGTTTATTCCTGCAGGCAGTCTGTATTTGTTAAGTATGATGACACTTCAAATATTGTATATGTGTAGTTTAGAAGTGTACATTGTGTTTGTCCTAAACTTGGCATACTAAAAGGATGTTTGCAGCCAAATAGCTAACCAATGCTTTTACAGAAAAAAAACAACCAGTGTTATGTTGTACAGGTGAATGTAAAATGACAGAAAGTATGATCATTTTTTAAGGAAAATATGAATAAATGCGTAATGTATTAAATGTCTCAATATACTAAATGTGCAAGTGTCTGTCTCAGTTTTATAATGGATTAAAGCGGGTACTAGCGGGTACCTCTCCTCCTTCACGCCCAATGTAATCTGCCGCGTTTGGAGTATCCTGTATTTTGATATGTAATATTATAGCCAGCTATAGTTAAATATAGCTAAATTGGTCTCCAGTCTTGGCAATCAAAGCAAACAACTACTAGCTACACATGTGATAGAATACTAGTGGTAGTATTTACAAGTGTTTCATTGACAAGTTTTCAGTTATAGTAATATTATAGTAATACTAATCATGTGTCTCTACCATCAATCTCACTTGAACTACTAACTAATGTTTTTCCAAGAAGTACTGGTCGTCCATCTCTCTGCTGTTGCCACCCATGTCTGTTTTTATTGACGTGTACTTCACGGATACAGTTCCACTTCTCTCAGTACCTCACATTGCCCGTCATGTCATGACACTGCGAAACTGGACAGCCGTGAGAATGTCGAAAGATTCTGATGTGGACTCTTAAACACAGCTGGCTCACTCCATCACAGGACACACCCAACCTGGCACAATCCCTAAAAATAAATAAATAAATAAATATTAAAAAAATAGAATTACAACAAAAAAAGTAAAAAAATAAAAATAAAAAATACAATATTTTTTTTTAAATAAAAATTATTACAAAATATTTATATATATATATATATATATATATATATATATATATATATATATATATATATATATATATATATATATACAGTACAGTCCAAAAGTTTGGAACCACTAAGATTTTTAATGTTTTTAAAAGAAGTTTCGTCTGCTCACCAAGGCTACATTTATTTAATTAAAAATACAGTAAAAAACAGTAATATTGTGAAATATTATTACAATTTAAAATAACTGTGTACTATTTAAATATATTTGACAAAGTAATTTATTCCTGTGATGCAAAGCTGAATTTTCAGCATCATTACTCCAGTCTTCAGTGTCACATGATCCTTCAGAAATCATTCTAATATGCTGATTTGCTGCTCAATAAACATTTATGATTATTTTCAATGTTGAAAATGGTTGTGTACTTTTTTTTTCAGGATTCCTTGATGAATAGAAAGTTCAAAAGAACAGCATTTATCTGAAATACAAAGCTTCTGTAGCATTATACACTACCGTTAAAAAGTTTGGGGTCAGTAAGAATTTTTATTTTTATTTTTTTGAAAAGAAATTAAAGAAATGAATACTTTTATAAATCAATTAAAAGTGGCAGTAAAGACATTTATAATGTTACAAAAGATTAGATTTCAGATAAACACTGTTCTTTTGAACTTTCTATTCATCAAATAATCCTGAAAAAAAATATTGTACACAAACATTTTGTACAATTGTACACATTAAATGTTTCTTGAGCAGCAGATCAGCAGAATGATTTCTGAAGGATCATGTGACACTGAAGACTGGAGTAATGATGCTGAAAATTCAGCTTTGCCATCACAGGAATAAATTACTTTGTGAAATATATTCAAATAGAAAACAGTTATTTTAAATTGTAATAATATTTCACAATATTACTGTTTTTTACTGTATTTTTAATTAAATAAATGTAGCCTTGGTGAGCAGACGAAACTTCTTTTAAAAACATTAAAAATCTTAGTGGTTCCAAACTTTTGGACTGTACTGTATATAATATTAAAATATGCAATATTTTATGTGCTGACTTGAACTACAGTATTTCCTGTATGCTTTTAATTATTAAGCCACTTTTAATTTAATTTTGTCAGTTTAAATGAAGCTGGTTGGATACAAGTATATTTTATTTCCATGATAATAGTACATAAGTCATAGCATTTAAAATGCTTTATTTAAGTGTAACAATCCGAATGCAAGTAGTCAAAACAGCTCTTTTTATATAGTTTATAAACAAGTTGTAGATTTATACGCTCTGTAGCAGATAAGTATAAATTATATCAACGTTTGAGATACACAAAGCACAAAAACTCCAAGTAACAGGAGTTGCGACAAACTGTTACAACACTTCCCGACTCCCAATGGTTTAACTACACAGAGCGCGATGGTCCCGGACAGTATCAGGCGGAAGAGGTGTGCTTAACATTTAACCTTTTTGTGAGGCAATGTGAAAATGGCGTTATGAAAAGAAACATAGTCGCGGGCTACAGGCAAATAAAGTTTTCAGAGGTAAGTTGATCATAAGGGAAATTACCACAGTCCAAGATGAAAGGGAGATAGACTGCGGTCGTTCATGTAGGCGAGACCTACACGCAAGAACAGGAACAACAAAGTCGAAAAATACGACCAAAGAAGCAACATCCCAGTCTTTACTTCCTTTGTACTTACAGGTCCCTCAACTGTAGAATCGGCTGTGTAACTCCAGACAGATAAAACAAAACAAAAACGCAGTTTAAGTATAAAAATGTCGTTTAGGTATATTAGATGATCGCCAAAACAATTGTAAACAGCGGTAAAAGGTTAGGTTACTTCTTTAATCGCGTGTATTGCACTGTTTGCGATTTATAACAACGACTTTCAGTGTTGCAGACCTGTTGTAATGGATTTTAAACCCATGTTGAATTATTTAATGTAAATACAAAGGTAGGTTCGGTTGCAGTCTGTTTCAGTTTGACTAGTGGGATGCAAAGCTACTTTTAGCTAAACGACAATTAAGTTTTTAATACTTAATACTTAAGTCGAATGTGACAGCAATCTATCTTAAATGCATAAATAATGACTTCTCATAAATACTCAATCATGTTTTCTACATAATTTGTATGTCATGTGCTGATACATCTGAAGAAGTCTATTAATGTGATATTAAGTGAGTGACACGTGGCCCCGCCCTCTTGCCAGTAAACACGTCATCAGAGAAGATGCTGCAAGTTATTTTGATAAAAGATTATGAGGGCACATGAATTTAAAGGATTCGTTCACTTTCAAATGAATATTACCCCAAGCTTTACTCACACTCAAGCCATCCTAGGTGTATATGACTTTCTTGTTTCTGATGAACACAATCGGAGAAATATTAATAAATATCCTGACGCATCCGAGCTTTATAATGGCAGTGAACAGGGGTCACGAGTATGAGCTGAAGAAAGCGCTTCCATCCATATCCATCCATCAAAAACGTTCCGTATTCTGCTTACGAAGAAAGTGTAAACTGGCGCCACATCAGTTGCGCTATTTCCGTAAGTTGAATAGGGAAGGCGTAGGATGTAGCGTTAGCGTTATACGTTGAATACGGAAGGCAGTCTGGTGGAAGCTAAATGTTTCACTTCATAACTTGTTAAATATGGACTTTTTTTTTTTACACAAATGCATCGCTTTGCTTCAGAAGGCCTTTATTAACCACCCTGGGGCCATGTGTAGTACATTTTTACGATGGATGGATGTGGATGGAGACACTTTCTTCAGCTCATACTCGTGACTCCTGTTCACTGCCATTATAAAGCATGGATGCGTCAGAATATCAATTTTGATTTCATGGTAACTTTAACATTCATAAAAATAAGGAGCAGCATGGGCAACACCAGCAGTGAGAGAAGCGGAGCGGAGAAGGCGAACAGGCGAGAGAGCCGTGGTGGTAAAGATGGAGCTCGACCCAAAATCCTGATGGACAGCACGGAGGACGGAGACATCTTCCAAGCAGATGATGCCAAGGTAGTGTGGTTATAGTGAATCATTAATTGTAAAAACATGTCCCTTAAAGGGATAGTTCACCCAGAAATGAAATTGTGATGTTTATCTGCTTACACCAAGATGTAGGTGACTTTGTTTCTTCAGTAGAACACAAATGATGATTTTTAACTCCAACCGTTGCCGTCCGTCAGTCGTATAATGCATGTCAATGGGAATTCCCTCTGTAAGAGTCAAAAAAACATGCACAGACAAATCCAAATTAAACCCTGCGGCTCATGGCGACACATTGATGTCCTAAGACACGAAACGATCGGTTTGTGCCTGAAACCGAATAGTATTTATAGAATTTTTTTTTACCTCTAATACACCACTATGTCCAACTGCCTTGAGCATCCGGTGTGTGAGGTCTAAATGCACTCTGATGCCGGAAGTGATCGCTCGCACTCATTGACGTATACACGCGAGAGATCACTTCCGTCACCAGAGCGCGATCAGACCTCACCAACCGGATGCTCAAGGCAGTTGAACATAGTGGTGTATTAGAGGTAAAAAATTATATAAATACTGTTCAGTTTCTCGCGCAAACTGATCGTTTCGTGTCTTAGGACATCAATGTGTTGTCACGAGCCACAGGGTTTAATTTGGATTTGTCTGTGCATGTTTTTATTCTTATAGATGGAATTCCTATTGACATGCATTATACGACTGACAGACTGCAACGGTTGGAGTTAAAAATCATCATTTGTGTTCTACTGAAGAAACAAAGTCACCTACATCTTGGATGCCCTGGGGGTAAGCAGATAAACATCAAATTTTCATTTTTTGGGTGAACTATCACTTTAACTTGTTTATTGCTGCAATATCTACCTCTATTTCCTGTAGACACCTCATCAATCTTTCGCTCTGTCTTTCTAGGAGTATCTCGCCTGGCGACATGATCAGGAATCAGATACTAAAGCCCCGCCAGAGGAAAGGCCCACTGTGTTCCGCTGGAATGGTCCAGGGAAAGAGATCTACTTGTCTGGCTCCTTCAACAACTGGGCCAGCAAAATTCCCTTGACTAAGAGGTGACTGCTGACAGACCAATAGATCATTAGAATGACATGTAGACTGTGTTAACACAAGAAACACAGCAGGAGGTATCTACATCATCATGAAAAATTATAGAGCTGAATGTTCTACAAGGGGCTTTAAAGGTCCCGTTCTTCGTGATCCAATGTTTCAAACTTTAGTTAGTGTGTAATGTTGTTGTTAGAGTATAAATAAAATCTGTAAAATTTTAAAGCTCAAAGTTCAATGCCAAGCGAGATATTTTATTTAACAGAAGTCGCCTACATCGAACGGCCAGTTTGGACTACATCCCTCTACTTCCTTCTTTAATGACGTCACTAAAACAGTTTTTTTGACTAACCTCCGCCCACAGGAATACACAAGAGTTGCGTTTGTAGAGTGTGTTTGTCGCCATGTCGTCGAAACGCTGTTATTTTCATCCCGCAGTCCAATCACCGGGTCTGATTCCGGCTCAAATTGATAGGGTAAAATTAAAGACATGTTTACAATAACACTGAGCGCGTGCATCTCCACGTTATGGTAAGAGGCGTGACCTTTCCGGGCAAGATGCGCTAAACTGCTGTCGAATCACAACACAGGAACCGCTGGCACAATCAGAACTCGTTACGTATTTCTGAAGGAGGGACTTCATAGAACAAGGAAGTCATCAGCCCGTTTTTATGACAGTGGAAACAGCGGTATACAGATAAGTAAATTATGTGAAAAATACTGTGTTTTTTTACACGCGAAACATGAACACATGTTATATTGCACACTATAAACACAATCAAATCAAATCAAAACCACGAAAAACGGGACCTTTAAGCCAGCTAGATCTCAATCATAGGTCTGTTCAGAGATTCAGAGGGAAATTAAAAGCTAAATCCAAATAATAAAATACATTTAAAGGAATATTCCATGTTCAATACAAGTTAAGCTCACAAAAACTGTAAACTTTAAAATACTCACTTTTTCAAAAATATGTAAAAAAAACTTTTCTTATGTTATATGCCATGACAATGTAATGCCTAAAACCCTAAAACCACTGTAAAAAATGACAAGCTAAAATAAAGCACAAGTTTTATAAGAAGAATTAATGAACACCGCCTTTGACAAGTTTGGGGTCTGTAATTATTTTATTCAAGTGAGGGACCAATCCAAATTATATTTTGTATTTTGTAGTAATCAACATTATGCCACAAAAGCTGTTGATTGAGCTCAACTTGCATTGAACCAGAGGTATATTACTTATTAACATACATACTTAGGATAGCTTATCTTATGGTAAATAGCGCTTACACACTTAGTCTTTCTGATTTTGTAATTTTGGCCTTTTTTGTCAGTAAAAACTGGCAGGATAATTTAAAGACAGCACTTTCTGTGCTTTTACATGTTCAACACTAGGGGTCAGTGTGTGCTAACAAACAACTTAAAAAAAACGACAGTAAACACTCATGTGATCTCATGCAGAAGACCAAAGGGCATCTTTCTGCATGTGCCTTCATTTCACTACCATCATCATTTCACTTATTGTTTTGTTCTCTTTCTCTTTTAACAGTCATAATAATTTTGTGGCAATAATTGACCTGCCTGAAGGAGAACACCAGTATAAGTTCTATGTGGATGGACACTGGATATTAGACCCCAAAGAGGTGGGAGAGAGCCTCTTAAAGTTTTCATTTATCTGAACAGTTGCGATAAACAATGTGGACAGTCAATCAGATTCCAATCGGATACTCAAATATTCAGAATTGGACTGGCAGTGTGAACGTAGTCAACATCTTTTTAATCCTGTTCTTTTATTAAGTTTAATTTTAATACTTTTTTTTTTCTAGCCTGTTGTGACTAATAAGTCAGGCGTGGTGAATAATGTCATTAAAGTGAGGAAAACAGACTTTGAGGTTTTCGATGCGCTGAAGACGGACTCTGAGAAATGTGCTGACATGTCAGGTAACTCTTGATCAACATAAAGCTCTTCACTGTTACGCAATTAAAATATGCTACGGGTTCTGATCTTAAACGTCTTCTGTCAGACTTATCCAGCTCCCCACCAGGCCCGTACCATCAGGATCCCTACTCCACCAAATCAGAAGATCGACTGCGCTCTCCACCCATACTCCCTCCACACCTGTTGCAAGTGCTCCTCAACAAAGACACTGGAATCTCTGTAAGTGCTGCTCTGCTACGTCCTTGATCACCCAATCTAATGAAAGCAGCTGCAGGGGCTGTTGTGGCCTAGTGGTTAGAGAGTTGGACTTGTAATCCTAAGGTCGCAGGTTCGAGTCTCAAAGCCTTAATAACAGTTACTGTTAACTGCAACTAAAATTTAAACTATTAAATATCATTTTCAGTAACTGAAATAAAGCTGAAATAAAATAAAATATTAATATTAGATAACAGAGGGGGGGGGGGGGGATTAGAAATGTTGCCTTGACAACTAACTAAAATAAGTTTAAGTTGAACTTCTAAAATTGCTAAAATTAAAATAAAAAAAATTAGTTAAAGCTATACAGAAATATTTATAAGAAACAAAAACTAATAAAAATGACAAAAGCACATTATAAAGTTACTAAAACTTAAAGGTTTAGTTCACCCAAAAATGTTATTCACACACATGCCGTTCCACACCCGTAAGACCTTTGTTAATCTTTGGAACACAAATTGAAATTTTTGTTGAAATCTGATGGCTCAGTGAGGCCTCCATAGGGAGCAATGACATTTCCTCTCTCAAGATCCATAAAGGTACTAAAAACATATTTAAATCAGTTCATGTGAGTACAGTGGCTCAATATTAATATTATAAAGCGACGAGAATATTTTTGGTGCACCAAAAAAACAAAATAACAAATTATTTAGTGATGGCCGATTTCAAAACACTGCTTCAGGAAGCTTCGGAGCGTTATGAATCAGTGTGTCGAATCCGCAGTTCGGAGCGCCAAAGTCACGTGATTTCAGCAGTTTGGCGGTTTGACACGCGATCCGAATCATGATTCGATACGCTGATTCATTTGTGCTCCGAAGCTTCCTGAAGCAGTGTTTTGAAATCGGCCATCACTACATAAGCTGTTATTTTGTGTTTTTTTTGGTGCACCAAAAATATTCTTGTAATTTTATAATATTAATATTGAACTACTGTACTCACATGAACTGATTTAAATATGTTTTTAGTACCTTTATGGATCTTGAGAGAGGAAATGTCATTGCTTGCCATGGAGGCCTCACGGAGCCATCGGATTTCAACCAAAATATCTTAATTTGTGTTCCGAAGATTAACGAAGGTCTTATGGGTGTGGAACGGCACAAGGGTGAGTAATAAATGACAGAATTTTCATTTTTTGGTGTACTAACCCTTTAAACTATGGTTAAAAGGAAAACTAAAAATATCTTAATAGAAGTGATTCAAAATGTTAAATAAATACTTTAATAGTATATAAAAAAAAAAGAAATTCGGCAATGGTAACACTTTACATTAGGGTCCCATTACTTAATGTCAGTTAATGCATTAAAGGCACAATATGTACGATTTTTACAGTAAAATATCCAAAAGTTATATATTTTGTTAATTTGAGTACTTACAATATCGCAAATGTTTCCAACTATTTGTAAATCGTGAAAAAAAATCACGATTTTAACCAAGGCTTCGGGACGTGTGAAGAGTCGCCTGTCAATTGCGTCATACCCACGTTACCCTCGGTTTCCGGTTTTATTTTGTAGAAACCATGGAAACACCAAAGACGCTTTATTATATTACACCAAAGACGCTTTATTATATTACACCAAAGATGCTTTATTATATTACATGGAAACACCAAAGACGCTTTATTATATTACATGGAAACACCAAAGACGCTTTATTATAAATGCTGGAATTATGTTTTATTAGACAAGGGATCAACTGTTTGGGTACATTTATGGACAGAAAATGAATTATTGTTAAATAGCTCAACACATTTAGTCTTATTGTTTAAATCCAGTTTTCTTGATTTTCCTAGAGTACAGTGCATTACCATGCCTCAGAGAAAAACTATTTTTTCAAGTACCTAAGTAATACAGTATTTTCTCCATCATACAATACATATTAAAATTAATTACATGCCATTTATCAACACAAGCCACCCAGCATTTATTAATATGTTATTCTAATATCGATCTAGCTTACTGCAGTGTGTAACAAGTGTCTCACAGCCGCTGTATGTATGCATCACAACATTATAACATCATTTTCAACACAGTCAAATGTATCTAATTTGATAAACAGCGCTGTTACCTCATACGCTTGATCAGAAGAAGCGGAAGCGGCGACTGCAGCATAATAAAAGTTCCGCTGCTCGCGAGGCGTGTGTTGCGTTAGTCTCTCATCAACAATCGTTCCAGCGGCCTCATTCAACTCCAACATCACTCTGCCCTGCTCTGCTTCATACTACAGTAACATTAATAATCTCATCCATGAACATGATTTCTGCCTGAGTCCTATCCCGATTCTTTTCCACTGGCTGTGAGATGAACACGACAACTCCCAAGATTCTGCGCTCAAAATCGGTGTCATCAAGCCTTTTGAATAGGCGACCTCTAGCAGCAAAAAATCTACATACTGTAGCTTTAACTAACAATGAGCAGTACATTTGTTACAGTATTTTTTTAATCTTTGTTAATGTTAGTTAGTAAAAATAAAGCTGTTAGTTCATGTTAGCTCAGGTTCATTAAATAATATCAATAGATAGAACTTTTGATTTCAACAATGCATTAGTAAATGCTGGAATTAACATCATTACAATTGGGTTGAAAATAAAGATGAGTAAAGGATCTAAATGTAGCGGTTTTACGTGTATTTTACAAAGAACAAAAACCAAACATAACATGATGAGAACTGACAAAGAACTGAAGAAAACAGAGTTTAAATAAACACACAAACCAATCAATGAAATTAACAATAGGTGTAACAGATGATCAACTAATGAAAAACCATGCACCAACTGAAAACTAGGTCACAAAACTAAGGGGCTGTTTACACAGCACCGTTTTCAACTGAAATGCAAACTTTTGAAAACTGGTTTCAAAGTGCAAGTTTTTGAAAACAATGCTGATATTAACTACAAAAACGGAGATCTGTGAAAACTGTGACGGCATGCACATGCTTATTACGTGTCTAGTCTATAGTCATGTGCATTTGGCATGAGTGCTCTGTAAAGTAATGCGTATGTGCACAGGTGCATGGCCTGGCATGCATAATACAGACCCGTGCAAACGGGGATCGCTTTGACAGTTGTCATCTATACAAAGAAAAAATGTTTCTGTTTTTTTTATATTGTTGTTGTTTAAATACTAAAATACTAGACAAAACCCACCCAAACATAAACAGATCACAGAAAATCCCTTACACATTAACTATGATAAATAAATGCTTTAGAAGTATTTTTCATTGTTTGTTCATGTTAACTTATGTAGTTAACAAATTAAACCTTTTTGTAAAGCGTTACCTTTTTTTGCTATTAATATAAATAACATAAACTATTACTATTACTTAAAACTATTTAAACAAATGGATATTAAAGCATTTTCATTTAGGTTTTCAAAAGCACACAAAAACAGGTGGATGGAAACCCAGCAAGTGACTTGAGAGGAGGCCGATTCTTTGTAAATACAGTGTTGCAGTTAAAGCAGTTTCTTTTTGGGCTTAAAGAGATAAGAAAAGATAAAGAGCCTCTGGTTGGAAATTGCTGACCGTGCACTTTTTTACAAAGCAGTGACTTTCCCTAACATGTTCCCATTTTTGCTTTGAACAGTGTGACCCAACCCTGCTGCCTGAACCAAACCATGTGATGCTCAACCACCTGTACGCCCTATCCATCAAGGTTTGATAACAGACTACACACACTTTAGGACACTCAGAGAAGGAAATTATTTAATAATGTTCACACCCTCAGTGATTGTTCACCCAAAAATGAACATTTTGTCATTTAATCACCCTCATTTCACTCAAAACCTGTATGACTTCAGTGGAACTCAAAAGTAGATGTTTAGCAGAATGACAGTGCTGCTGTTTTCCATTCAATGAACGGCTGACAGAAGCACCATAAAAGCATAATTACTTTAATAGATGTGAATTTTAACATGAGGGTGAGTAAATATGTTTTTATTGTTGGGTGTACTCTTTATGCATTTTAATTTTTACTACCGTAGAGATGACAGCATCTTGTGTCTTGTCTTTTTAGAGCTGCTTTGCATCATTGATTCATTATTTTCCTATTTATCACCATTAAGCTGTTTGAAACAATCTGTATTTTAAAAAGGGCTATATAAATAAAGGTGACTTAACTTGACTTGTGAATCTGCTTTCCTCACATAGGATGGTGTGATGGTCCTTAGTGCAACACACCGCTACAAAAAGAAGTATGTGACCACACTGCTGTACAAGCCTATCTGATCTCAATCCACCTGTGGGACCAACACTATTCTCTCTGCTTTCTGCCTGATGTACTGTAAAATTTTACCCATCAAAGAAAGGGACCATAACTATCAAACATCACAAAACCGTGTCTGTGTGAGTTTATATTTGTGTTTCTGAATGTCAGCTTCCGATCCATAAACCCATATCTACAGTGTTTCTGTTTGCACACGTAATGTAATGCATTTTCCAAATGTAAAGATATTTCTTATCAGACTTGCAGACATGTATAATTGTTTTGTGTGTGGCTTTTCAGTTTTTTAAATACTTCTAGACCATTTTAAGGACATCTGTGATGTCATCTTTGAGATCTTGATTCTAGGGATGTCACTAAAAGATTTTTGTGAAAAGATTTAATGTGAACATTCCCATCACGTTGCTTAAGAAATCTCTGCAAATAAAATGAACCATAAAATAATCGTTGATGAGTGGACCATTGTGCTAATAAAACACTATTTGTGTATCATTTAATTACATGGAGCAATCACAGACTGAACTTTGAAAGTGTGGGATCAGCTTTTTTTTCTTTTTTTGTCAAATATATTTTTTATATATATTTGAACTGTTCTGCAGTTTTAATGGGCTTTAATGTGATAATTACGTATGGTCTATAAGAGTATGATGCATTATGTGCATGTTTTTCTTAATGTAAGGTTTTCTTTCTGTCACATTTTGCTTAGAGGAAATTGAAGGTTCTCCTGCAGATCAATCACAACACAAGTTTCATGGCAACAGTTTTGGTCAGTGCTGCACCGTAATTAGGGTTGGCTGAGAGTGTTGTGAGTGTGATGTGATGTGATGTTACCAGGTGATAATGTTGAAAGTTCTGCTAAACTGAGATATTTGTGATGTTTTTCTAGTATGTTAAGTGTGATAGTTTGGTGGAAAGCACTGATCTGCAATGTTTTTTTCATACAGCAGCTTGGCATGAGTCCTTTAAGAGTGCTGAAAACACTTTATTATATAATGAGAATTTGGAATTTATAGAATTTTTATATGTGTTTTGTTTTTTGTTTTTTATAAATCTAAATGTAGACTTAGGCTACACTGAAAAAAGTATGTGATTTACAGATAATCTGATTTAACTTAAAATACGGACCCACTTTATATTAAGTGGCCTTAACTACTTACATTTAAATTAATCATTTGATACAATGCACTTATTGTGTACATACATGTTTTTACATTGTACTTATATTTTAAAAATACCTGCATGTAATTACATCTGTAATTAATTTCTGTAACTACATTGATAATTACACTGTTGACCCATCCCTTACACCTTACCCCTACCCTTAAACCTACCCATACCACCAAAGCTTTCCCTAACCTTACCCGTATCCCACCTCAATAGCAGCAAAAGTGTTTTGCAATTCAATATGAACCCAATAAGTACATTGTACTTATTTTTTGATGTAAGTACATAGTTGTTAACGCCACTTAATATAAAGTGGGACCAAAAATACTATAATCTGTAACTAATGGTATAATACATAACCAATATATAATACACTAGTATCCACCAAAACACAGTTGGTAATGAAAACGCCACATGATTAATCAAAGTTCACCACGAGTGGCTTTTCCACAAGATGAGCTAAATACTAAAATATAAAAGATGAACAGTGTCATACACACAAACACAAAACACCATCATGGTAACTCAAATGACACTAAAATAATGCAATAAACATTCATTTAAATATATAGGATGAATGTACATACCATAATGGACAATAAAAATATATATTTAAAAAAAAGATTTAAATGAAAAAACCTCACTGAAATGTCACACAGAGAACTCTGGGAATGTCAATTTGCATTGCTTTTTTTTTTTTTTTTTACTGTAAATTCTAAGAGGTCTTGGTTCTCACTTTCAAAAAATGAATTTATTTTCATTTTAAAATGTTACTGTAAAATTACATGAAATGTCCTGTTAGATCTACAGCCCGAATTCCAGAAATGTTGGGACGTTTTTTATTATTATTATTATTTGAATGAAATGAAAACTAAAAGACTTTCAAATCACATGAGCCAATATTTTATTCACAACAGAACTTAACAAATGTGTAAACTAAGAAATTTTAAAATTTTATGCACAAAATGAGCTAATTTCAAATAGTTGGAATGGGGGCATGTTTACCATGGTGTTGCATCTCCTCTTCTTTTCAAAACAGTTTGGAGACGCATGGGCATTGAAGTTATGAATTTCTGGAGTTTTGGTGTTGGAATTTGGTCCCATTCTTGCCTGATAAAGGTTTCCAGCTGCTAAAGAGTTTGTGGTTGTCTTTAACATATTTTTTGTTTAATGATGCACCAAATGTTCTCTATAGGTGAAAGATGTGGACTGCAGGCAGGCCAATTCAGCACCCGGACTCTTCTACGACGAAGCCATGCTGTTGTAATAGCTGCAGTATGTGGGTTTGCATTGTCCTGCTGAAATACAGAAGACCTTCTTTGAAATAGACGTCATCTGGAGGGGAGCATATGTTGCTCTAAAACCTTTATATACCTTTCAGCATTCATAATGCCTTCCAAAATATGCAAGCTGCCCATACCGTATGCACTTATGCACCCCCATACCATCAGAGATGCTGGCTTTTGAACTGAATGGTGATAACACGCTGAAAGGTCTCCCTCCTCTATAGCCCGCAGGACACGGCGTCCGTTATTTCCAACAAGGATGTCAAATTTGGACTCGTCTGACCATACAACACTTTTCCACTTTGAAACATTTTAAATAAGCCTTGGCCCACAGGACACAACGGCGTTTCTGAACCATGTTCACAAATGGCTTCCTTTTTGCGTGATAGAGCTTTAGTTGGCATCTGCAGATGGCACGGCGGATTGTATTCCACAATCTTTTTACGCACTCTTTCACAGCTTTGCCCATCTTTACTTCTGAGAGACTCTGCCTCTCTAAGACATCCCTTTTATAGCTAATCATGTTACAGACCTGATATCAATTAACTTAATTAGTTGTTAGATGTTCTCCCAGTTGAATCTTTTCAAAATGTCTTGCTTTTTCAGCCATTTGTTGCCCCATGCCAACTTTTTTGAGACCTGTAGCAGGCATCAAATTTGAAATGAGCTCATTTAGTGGATACAAGTGTAAAATTTCTCAGTTTACACATTTGTTATGTTATCTATGTTCTATTGTGATTAAAATATTGGCTCATGTGATTTGAAAGTCTTTTAGTTTTCATTTTATTCAAATAAAAATTAAAAAAAATGTCCCAACATTTCTGGAATTGGGGTTGTATTACAGTTTTCACTGTATATAGTAAAATACCAATTAACACATTTTTACCATAGCATTTTTACATTTTTTTTTTACAGTTAAAATTAAGATAATTTTGGTAACACTTTAGTATAGGGAACACATATAAACTATTAACTATGACTTTTCCCTCAATAAACTCTTAATTTACTGCTTATTAATAGTAAGTTAGTTGTTAAGTTTAGGTATTGGGTAGGATTAAGAATGTAGAATAAGGTCATGTAGAAAAAGCCATTAATATGTGCTTAATAAGTACTAATAAAGAACCAATATTATAGTAATATGTATGCTATTAAGCAACTAGTTAAAAGACCCTAAAATAAAGTGTTACCATAATTTTTAACAGTGTACATTATGAATTCATTTAAAAACTCAGTTTAACAGCTGCTATAGTAGAGCTGCACTGTGCTTCAGTGTAACCTTCTTTTAATATCAAAAGTGGAACACATGGGCAGAGAAAGAAAAATACCACCTGTTACTGAAAGGACTTGCTCCAAATTTGCTGATAAATTTAGCAACCACTTTTTTTAATCTTTCTTACTTTGAGATCTAATGTTCAATCAATGCAATTTTTCTCATGCATAACAGACATATTTAATGAAGAATGCAAAGTATGTACTGCACCAAACTAGTTGATAGACTGGTTGGTTGTAATAACAAGCTGCTCACATGTAAAAGAGTAAAAAGAAATCCTGTCTATAAAAGGAAGGCTGTTAATTAGAGAAGAGACAGTGATTTGGTGCAAGTCATTGTGCTTGGCATAGCACTTTAAACCTGTTCTACACTGGAAAACTACAGTGGTTATTTCTTAAATCGTTTAGAGAAAGCCCTGTATAGTGTTTATTAAGGTAAGATGAAATAATCATTGTTTTATATTGACTTTAACATCACAGTGATAAAGTGAAGGGTATGCATTGTATGTGTGTCACATAAATAAAATGTCTTTTGCATTTATGCTGTTATTTAAAAGTCATGCACTCTGTGTAGACTAGGATCATAAATATTAGGCCACATTTCAGTCATTTGTAATGATTAAAATTAAGCAGGCTCTGGTATTATGTGACTAAAAAAGGAATTTTATCCTTTCCAGAACTGAAATACCATCTTGCTTTCAATATGGCTAGATTTTGATTATATAACAGATAAATATAGTAGATAGAACGTAGATAAAACATAAAGTAAATGGAGTAGCAGTATTTATTTGTTTAAATATTCATGCTCCTGTCTAAATGTGTTTTTCATCATATAGCATGAGTAGTTTGCCTCATGAGAGTTGTTCATGTAATAGTGTTTTTATAGCCTCAAGAGAAAGGTGTGTTTTAGTTTACATGTGAAGCCATAGGGCATCACACCCAAGCAGCCTCCATTCTCCTGCATGCTTTTAATAACATTTCATTCATTCAGAGGACACTTATACAGAATGAAGTGTGAGAAATAAAAACAACATACAGCACAGAAGTGCCATCTGACACAGAAGGTTGTAAGAGGTGTGGAGTTCAGAAAAATGTTTCATAAGTGCAAGAAATCTTCTGAAAAGAGACTTTCATGTAACATTTTTTAAAAATGAGACATGCGGTATGTGGATTCTCTGAATTGATCCCCATGATTTTTCTGCAAATTGAGCTCCTGGTCTTGAGCTCCATAGAGTTGCTAAAAAATTATAATCTGTGTGAAATCTCAGGAGAAAACAATAGCAATAGATTTGCAATAATATAGTATGTACAATATAATTTATAATACTGTAAGCTAATATTCAGTGTGAAACAAGAGAATGACAGAATCTGACCATATGAAATTTTCCATCACTTTGCTTCTGTCTCGCAGTGTTATGGATGTTCTTCTCACACTTCTGATTCTTACTGTCTCTCTACCAACATGTAAGTATTGTTAATAATTTTATTAGCTCTGACACTAAAGGGTTAATTCTCCCCAAAATGAAATTCCTGTCATTAATTACTCACCCTTATGTCATTCCACACCCATAAAACCTTTGTTCATCTTCAGAACACAAATTAAGATATTTTTGATGAAATCCAAGAGGTTTTTTTTTTTTAATCTTGCATAGAAATAGCATCAAAGGATTAGTTCACTTTCAAAGAAAATTTTCCTGATAATTTACTCACCCCCATGTCATCCAAGATGTTCATGTCCTTCTTTCTTCAGTCGAAAAGAAATTAAGGTTTTTGATGAAAACATTCCAGGATTATTCTCCTTATAGTGGACTTCAATGGACTCCAAACGGTTGAAGGTCAAAATTACAGTTTCAGTGCAGCTTCAAAGGGCTTTGAACAATACCAGACGAGGAATAAGGGTATCTAGCGAAACGTCATTTTCGAAAAAATGTAAATGTATATGCTTTATATAAACAAATGATCGCCTTCCAAGTGTTTACGCTAAAACCGCATTTTCGTATTCTTCAAAAAGCTTACAAAAATGCGGTTTTGGAATGTTTTTGTCACAGAGGCGAACTCCGTGACTCCCTCCTCTGGCCATCGGAGGGAGCCCTAACCTGAGTACTAACATTTACACACTACATTTCCCATAATCCTCTGCCTTGGACTAATTATCCGCCAGCTGCAACTCATCTACTGGACTATAAAGGACTCACCATTACGCCACCCAGACGCAAAGTCTTGTATTGCCGTGGTGTACAATTCTGAGCGTTATCTATCTATCTATCTATCTATCTATCTATCTATCTATCTATCTATCTATCTATCTATCTATCTACCTACCTACCTACCTACCTATCTGTCTATCTATCTATCTATCTATCTATCTATCTGTCTGTCTGACTGATTCCCCTTGTTGATCCTGCTGTTTACCGTTTACAAACCTTTGCTGCCTGTCTCTGACCTGTGCATTGTCTCCTGTTCTGCGAGTGTTATCTGCCAGTCCTGACCTTAGCCTGTCCCAGTTTACGATTCTGCCTGCCCTGTGTTATACCTGTCTGCTCCTGATTTACCCTGCCTGTACGACCACGCTATTGTCTAATAAAGCATGCAAATGGATCCCTGCCTGAATGACCATTCATTACAGTTTTCATCAAAAACCTTAATTTCTTTTCGACTGAAGAAATAGGACATGAACATCTTGGATGACATGGGAGTGAGTAAATTATCAAGAAAATGCTATTTGAAAGTGGATATATATATTCTATATATATATATATATATATATATATATATATATATATATATATATATATAATTATATATATATATATATATATATATATATATATATATATATATAATTATTTACATATATAAAAAAATCTTGCTACAAATTCTAACAATCAATGTATTCCAGTTGCTTTGTTTTATTACTTTGTTTTGTTTTGTTTTTTTAAAAAAAAAGCATGTCTAAATTGAGATAAATCTTGTTAAATCATGTATATTACCTGCTGTTGGATTTTGAAAGTCAGGTGAATTCCAAAAATAAAGTAAAATAAAGTTTGATTTAAAAATAATAATTTGACTATTATTAGGTACAATTGTAATCAGCATTATGCTTAATTACAGTTTGTGTGTTCGGTAAAACTATCCTTTTTTGTCACCCTTTTCATTTGTAATATGTTTTCCTGTACTGTGACCTTCACATAATTTAGCACTCTAACAGTATTATCTTCTCTGTAGTGCATCTGTACAGTATAAAAAACTTGTTGCAATTTGAGGACATGATCGAGTGCACAATACCGAACAGTTCACCAGTGCTGGACTTTGCAGACTATGGCTGCTTTTGTGGTTTTGGTGGTCAAGGGTCGCCAGTTGACCAGCTCGACCGGTGAGTTGATTTTATTGTGGGAATGTGTTACAGTATTTTAATGGTGCTTATTTTTAATTATTTTTTGTAATAATAATGTTCCCTCTATAATGACCTGGTAGGTGTTGTTTTACCCATGATGACTGCTATGCCAAGGCAAAGATTCTTCAGTCCTGCACGTCATTGTTTGACAGTCCCTACACAAACACATATGACTACCAGTGTGATAAGATTACCAGAACAATCACATGTCTGGGTGAGTGAAAATAAATCCCAGGATTCCATCCCATATCAGTGATTCCTAAAAGGCCAAAAGAGACAACCATTTTCAAACCTGCTTGTCTTATTTAGGGTCACAAGAAATATGTATCATTATAATCTATATTGCACGAACTTTTAGGCCTATTTATAGTGTTTTCTTCTCTATTGTGACATGTATCCAAATGAAACAGCTTCTCTAACAAGATAAAAATGTAGGATTTTGTCCATCAGTAACTGATTGAATCATTATGGTTTGCCATTGTTGTGATCTCATGTGAGTGACAGGTTGCCCCACCCTTCATCAGAGAAGAGAAGAGATGTCGCTGCAAGAGGGAGGAGAAGTGAAATTTAAAAAATAATGATATGCACTGATAAATAATTTATAATAATGCTGCAATATTCCATCCAAAAACAAGAATTGTCCATTTTAATTTTAGTTCCTGAATGAACCAACGTTGTTGAACAAATTGTTTGAGTGAATGACTTACAAGTTCCTGAATAAATCAGCATTGTTGAACGAATCAGTTGATTCATTGGCTCACTCATAATAATAGTACACATACTGGCCTAACATATAAATGCAGAAAGACTCAATGAAAATCCCTACCACTAATACACAGGCTATCAATCTCTTTGGAATAAAAACAGACAAACGAATGATGATATAAACCATGGAAAACCCCAGAACTAACTGTTGTATATGTTCACATTTACAACCTGACTAAAATATAAGGCTGAGGTTGTGTGATATCATTAACTAATAGTAGACAATAGATAAGTATGAAAGTGTTATTTCGTTGAGATACTATTATACAGTGCATAGCATAAATGAGTACACCCCCTCTGAACAAATACAAAATATGTATTTTCTTTATGATCACTAATACAATTAATGGAAAGATGGCAAAACTAAACTGTATTAATCAAATACATAATAAAAACTGAGAAATATATGCTATTAATAGCCATAAAATAGCCAGTAAATTAGCCAGTTTTGTTTAAATTAAGGATTGCAGAAATGAGTACACCCTAGATTTAATTCAACAAATGTATAATATTCTAGCACTTATGCCCTCCATAATTTTGAATATACTGCTCTGACCATTCTTGGCACAGAGTGTACAAGTTCATGACAAATTGTCACATCTGTCCTGTTTAACTCCTGGATGATGAGCTCCTTAAATGCCCTGATTTTTAATGGGGAGTTTTGCTTAACTCATCTCTACAGAATCCCCCACAGGCGCTTAAGAGTGTTAAGATTGATTCATGACAGCATTGATAAAGCACAACTCCCTCACACCTTCAGCACTCATACATCCCTATATAAGAGCTTTACTACCACTGAACTTTACTGTGGGAACCAGGCACTTCTCACTGTACTCCTCCTCTAGCAACACCATAACATTTGGATGCTGTTCCAAATGATTGAAATGATTGATTTGGTCTCATGAGACCAGAGTATTGATTCCCAGAATCTATATTTTGTAAATATGGGCTTTGGAAATGGCTAACTGACTTTATTGTGCTTTGGCTACAGTAGGTAGTTCCAGTGAGAACAACAACCATGCATGTCATTTCTGCAGGCTGCATCTTACTCTGTGAGATAAACAGTCACTCTTTTCATAGCTTTTGCTGGCTCTGAGACACTCGCTTGGTATTTCTCCTGCTCTTTGTCTAGCAAAAATTCACTCAATGAAAGCTTAAAATGAAGGCCTGATTAATTCAGGGGCTTTGTCACAAGTCCATTGTTTTTGAATTTCTGTGTTACCTTTGCAATTTTTCACAATTAAAACAATGAATTGGTAATCCTCTTGTACCACTGTCCTCTTTTGTGCTAAGAAATAAGTCTCCTGCAGTTCTCTCCCAAGTGGTGCCATTGTTGTCAGCATTAAGTCTGAGAATGATTCAGTGGGCTATATAACACTTTTAATTGTCAAGAAATGACTTCTCTTTAAATGTTTTGGTTCAACATACTTACCTGTTGATCAAACATTGCCTTAAACAAACACCAGAAAATTTTTATTTTGTTTTATTTAGTAACTTTTAGGGGGGTGTACTCATTTTTGCTACACAACATTTTATCACCTTGATAAGAAAATCTTATTTTCCTGAATAATTTTGACATGCTTCTTTGGTAATTGATTAAGCAGACTTGCTGGAAATTATATCTCTAAAGATTTATTCTCTGACTTTCAGAAGTTTCAGAGGGGGTGTACTCATTTATGCTGTGCATCCATTAATCCATTAATTTCATCCTCTGGCTAAATGGTACTGATTCCTTGGTTGAAGAAGTTAAAGAGGACAATTCAACCCTCATCCAGTCCCATCCTGTAAGTGTTTGGGCTCTCCAACTCACCCCAAACCTGCAACCAAATCCTCCACATCTCTAAACATCAGGACCATCTCATCCACTCCAGGATTCAGCCAAGAGACAGTTCCAGAATGCTCTCCAGAGTCCGCTTCAGCCCCAGAGTCCAGTCATAAGCCAGTTCCAGCCTCAGAGTTCAGTCCCAAGTCTGCTCCAGCCCCAATGTTCAGTTATAAGTCCATTCCAGATCCAGAATATACTTCAACCCATGAGCCTGCTCCAGAGTTGGAGCAAAGTCCAAGGACTACTAAAGTCTCAGCGCCTCATTTAACCTCAGCTCAAAGGAGAAGGCAGGGGAAAAAGAAACGGCCCTCTGCAAGTCCAGCCCCTGACCACAGCCCAGTGTTTGTTCCCATTCCTGACAACAACCCAGTGTCTGCTCCAGCCCCTGAACACAGCCCAGTGTTGGCTCCAGCCCCTGACCTTAGTCTTGTGATGGCTCCAGCCCCTGAGCACAGTACAGAGTTGGCTCCAGTCCCTGAGTTCAGCCTCATCACAGATTTCAGTCACAGTCCCAGAATTCAGTAACTAGTCTATTCCAGCCCTAGAATCCAGTAATAAGTCTGCTCCAGTCTCAGAGTTCTGTATCGAGCCCGTTCTGGCCCCACAGTCTGCATCAGAGTCCACTCTAACCCCTGAATCTACATTGGAGCCCACTCTAACCCCTGAATCAGTCTCAAAGCACACTCACACCTGTGAGTTACCTCTAAATTTACCTCCAGTCCATATGAGAATTCCTCCCAGACCAAGAGTCCACTCCTGAGTACAGTCCAGTGATGGCTCCAGCCCCAGACCAGAGTCCAGTGATCCTGTCAGAATCCTCAGCCAACAT
The DNA here is from genome assembly GCF_018812025.1 of Megalobrama amblycephala. Lineage (NCBI taxonomy): Eukaryota > Metazoa > Chordata > Actinopteri > Cypriniformes > Xenocyprididae > Megalobrama > Megalobrama amblycephala. The sequence goes on from NC_063055.1 coordinate 28,501,871, forward strand.
GGCCATCATGCCAGAACCCAGCCAGATATTTCCAAGCCCAGAGGATTCAGAGACCCCTCTTCCAATGATTGTTCTTCCTGACCATGAAGGTCGTTTCAAAGACTTCTGTCTGTCAAGATGTGACCATGGAGTTCGTTTCTGAATTCCCTCTATGCCCAGATGCGACTAAGAGGGTCGTTCCCAAGTTTTCTGTTTGCCCAGATACATCCAAGAAGGTCATCCCCAAATTTTCTGTCTGCCCCGATGCAACCACTGAGATCGTCCCCGAGTTTCCTGTCTGTTTAGATTTGATCACCTAGGTCTTTTCCAAGTATCTTGTTTGCCCAGAGGTCGTCCCTGAGTTTTCAATTTGCACTGATGTAGCTCACGCCACAGCCACAGAGGTTGATCAAGATCCCTTCATCATTGCCAAAGGCCGGTCAAATTCACCTCACCATTGTTGCAGAGACCGATCAAGAACCCTTCATCACTGTCACAGAGGCCGAAGCTGTTCCTGTGCTCAAAGTTCCCTTGATTTGGCTACTGAGGGCGCCATGATCTCCTGTGTCCCAAGTTCTCAGGATGCGGCCATGGGGGCCACCATGATCCCCAAGCTACCTTTACTGCCATGGTCCCCTGAGTTATCTGCACCGCCATAGTCCCCTGAGCTGCCGACACCTTCCTGGTTTTACAAGGTTGCTGGTGCCATTCTGGAGGTTCCCTGACCTGCCCGTATATCCCTATTCACCTGCCTGTCACCTGACACAGCTCCAGGAAATGCACCCTCCAACCCTGGCTGGATTCTGTTTTGCGCAAGGTCGCACCTTCCAGTAGGGAGGGAGTACTTTCATGATCTCCATTCACCTGTCCAGTCACCTTAGCACACTACATTTCCATTTCCCAGAATCCCTCCTGGCTCACACCTGCTCACACTCCAAAATCACCACACCTGTCTGCGATTACCCTCATCAGCACCTTTCTATTTAAGCTCACCAGTCAGTTCACCATTTGTCTGGTCTCGTCGTTCCTACCAAGAACTCCTAACCTGACTCCCTAATTTGTGAAACTTACCTGTGCAATCCTTTCTTCACTCTACAGTTTTCTGTTATTAGTCTTCCCTAGTGATCCAGTGTTCTCTCATCTCCCACCGAAACAAAGAATCGTCTTCTATTCCATGACACTGTTGTCTTTGAAATATGGTTAAAGTGCAATGTCCAATGTACTGAAACAAAAATTTACTTTAATATCATTTCTATTACAACTTGCATGTCGTGTATTTAAATATATTTGTAATTACACATTTGTAATGAAGTTGCAGTTAATTGTAAATAATAAATTGCAGTAAACATGTTAACTTTAAATGTAATATTGAATAACACACTACGGTTAATTTATAAGCAAGTACTTATGTGCTTTAGTCAACACTTCAAAATACGTGTACTTATTTAAAGCACAGCGAAAGATCATTAAAACAGAATGAATTAAAATGTACTTTAAGGTAAAACTTTTCATCTCACATTATTACAAAGAGCACTTTTTCAGTGTACTTAAGCATGAGAAATATATCCATGGAAGTTTACTCTCTTAAGTGACCTTTTATTTCATTATTGTATTACCTGCAAATATACTTTTAAGATTTGATGTACAAGTGCGCATTTGATACAATTGAGCACACTTCTTTTTCATAATGGCTGCCTCTCTCTTTCTCTCTTTCAGCCAGTAATGATGACTGTGATATGTTTATCTGCCAGTGTGACAAGGCTGCAGCGGAGTGTTTCGCTCAATCCCCCTATAACGCCTCCAATAATCATCTGCCCTCAAGTGTTTGCAGTTCAGCATCCAGAGAGATCAGCAGCTTTATCATCACTCTTGTTGCATTCACGGTCACTCTCACAATATGTTACAGCAATAAAATACCCTGCAATCAGTGAAATGTGCATGCACCGAACATTATTATTGTTATTTGTAATTTTGGTCAAGAAACCTTTTGTGTGCTGACAGCTGTTTTGCATGTACTTTTGCATGTTTGCAACTTTGCCAGGCCATCTCACGAAATTCTCATCCTTTTTCAGATAACTGAATTCTTGTACCAGCTGTGCAAATTGCCAACACATGTTCATGTTCCCAAAGAGCAAAACGTATTCACACACACGTTTGTTTTTGTGAGTTGTGGGGACTTTCCATAGGCGTAATGGTTTTTATACTGTACAAACTGTATTTTCTGTCGCCCTACACCAACCCTACACCTAAACCTACCCATCACAGGAAACTGTGCACATTTTTACTTTCTCAAAAAACTTGTTCTGTATGATTTATAAGCCTTTTAAAAAAGGGTGTGTGCACATGCACATACTGTAACATATTTCACATGTTAACATATTTCACATGAGTTGGCTTATCAGTGAGCCCCTCCCATCAAGGTTATATAGATTCTATAAATAATCATCTTCAAACACCTGTTCATCTGGTCTTCACCATGAACACCTTTCTGTCTCTCGTGGTCCTGAGTGTGAGTCTGCCCACCTGTGAGTATACTTAAAATTGGATTTATTATTCATCTACTGTACAGGAGCATATTTTATTTAATAATTTCACCTATTATGTATGCAAGGAAAACATTTAATATAGATATATGAGATGATTAAATATAGATATTTAAAATAATTTGAAAAATGGCATTTACTAATTAGTCAGTCAAAAAATGACACTAAAGACCTCTTGCCTTCATGTATTAGATAAAATATATTTTATGAGAATACTGTAAAACTTAAAGGGCTAGTCCACCCCAAAAGTCTGTCATTGTTTACTCACCCTCATGCTGTCCCAAAACTGTATGCATTTCTTTCATCTGTGGAACATAAAAGTAGATATTTTGATAAATGTCTCAGTGTTTTGATTTGGTTTTGTTGCTGTTGTTTTGTCCATACAATGGAAGTCAATGTTGATTGGTTTGTAGGTTCTTTGAAATATTATCTTTTATGTTCCATGAACAGAAGAAAGAAATGCATACAGGTTTGGAACCACACAAGGTTGAGTAAATGATGACAAGTTTCAATTTGGGGTGGAGTATCGCTTTATACAAGACCTAAAGCCAACCCAGAAAACTGGGTGTGTTGAAAAGATCATGGAGTGAAACATTTGGTTCAATGTCTGTATAATTGTATAATCTGTAAGTCTTTTTTTTATATTTTATTTTCTTTCTTTTTTCTTGTCTTAACTTTTTTCTATAATATATAAATTGAAGATGAAGTTCTTTTGAAAACTAAAACTTATAACACCCTGAGGTTAATGTCAAATAAAAAGAATGCTCTCACTACAAGAGTGGATTGTAATACTGACAAAAAAACATGGACACTGATTTAATTTTTTTTATGTGGTAATGAAATTATTTCTTAAAAATAATTATTTTAAAATATTTGAGAAAATAACTGGTTAAGAAACTAATTGGTTAAGTTAGCGTGTTACATCTGACCATCTGACACTCCCTCTACAATTTTACCATGAAACGGATCACTGGATGTAAAGCAGAAACAAAACATATGAAATTGCTATAAATATTTTGTAAGACAGGTGGTGGATGAAAGATACAGTTTTATTTATTTTGATGATAAATTTATGCTATATGGTGCTTCTATAGACCTCTTTAGAGCAGACGTCACAATTACGTCACTTGCAGCTGCGCGCGCATAGTGGTTGCAGAAAAATAGCGGTAGCAATTGGAGGAAAATGTGCAAAATCCACAGAATAAGAGAAAAACGTTTTGTTGTGCCTCTGGATGTTGGAATCGGAATGCAAAAAAATATAGTCTTCATTTTTAAAGAAAACCATCGTTGAAAACGTCCTTTGAAGCTAAATGGAGACGTTTCACAGACTGCACTGATGACACCTGCAAGGATTAGTCTACTATTAAAGCAGGAATTTGATGTAAACAGTAAGTCTACATATTATTACAATATTCACATATGCAGTTCAGAGGACATACATACATAGCAGTTACAGCATGAAATAATATTTAAACCTATAACATTTTACATAGATAACTTTTAAACATAGTCTATAAAATTTTTATTTCACAATTCTGACTTTTTTTCTTGCATTTGCGTGTTTATGACTCCCAGTTCGGCCATTATAACTCGCAATTGTGAGTTTATTTCACAATTCTGAGGGGAAAAAAGTCAGAATTGCGGGATAAATTGCAATTCAGAAAACGAGTGTAACGAGTTACAGGATAACGAGCATATCTCACAATTCTGTTTTTCTTTGTAAGAAATGTGAGATATAAACTCAGGTTTGCGAGAAATAAAAGTCAGAATTGTGAGATATAAACTCGAAATTAACTTTTTTTTTATTCTTTTATTTCGTGCCTTCCATAGACTGCTACTGCTCAACTGTCATTTTCTGCAACCAGGTAGGCTCCGCCCATAAAAAACGTCATCGCTGTTTGCAAACACCAAATTGGTCTATTGATTAATGAAGTCTGTACTATAAATGGTATCAGATATCCCTTTAAAGGGACAGTTCACCCAAAGATGAACATTTGCTCACTCTCATGTCATTCTAAACATGTTTGACATTCTTTTGGTTCATTCAAGTTCTCTTGGGAAGTTCGTATTTATGAATTATAAGTCATAATTACAATGTGAGGAGCATTCAAGTCACACGACGGAGCAAGATGGTGGTGTACCTTCTCTTAATTAACTAAACAAAAATATAGCAATATTTTTTTAACTCTACTTCTAGAAAATGAAGAACAAAGAATGCGGATCAGCTTTGTTTTGCTTTTTATGTTTTTAAATAATTTATGAAAATTTACCCTCGACTAGAGATGTTGAATCCATTGAAAGGATGCAAAAGAACCATTAATATACCATAAAACAAAGTTTATGGTTCATCTATTCTGAAGCCATATGATAGTTTGGTATGAAAAGACTAAAATTTAAAAGCATTTTTGCCTTTGTTAGACAGTTTAGTATGTATATAACAGTTGATGATTAAGCATTATAGTCTGTTATTTACATACTATTTTGATGCTAATTAGTTTGAAGCACTAATAAACTATCACTGTTTAACAGTGCTGGCAACTCTAGACTACCGTGCGCTGTGGCAGTTCAGGTCCATGATCCTCTGTACCATCCCTAATAGCTGGCCTTTACTGGATTATGCAGACTACGGATGCTACTGCGGCAAGGGAGGCTCAGGTACCCCGGTGGATGAACTGGACAGGTCAGATTACAGAGACACTGGAATCAATCACTTGAATCAGTTTTGTCTGTCACACTTCGGCCAGCTCAGACTGAAAAGTTTAGTGCACACTTTATGACTATAAATTCAGAAAACTACACGTTGCACAAATTAAAGTCGGCATGAAATGGAAGTTGTGATTGTCTTTTCTTCCCTAATGTGACGTATATCCGAGTGAAACGGCTTCTCAAACAAGAATTATTGTAGAAAAGGACTTGATTTTGTCCATCAGGATCTGATTCCATATAACACAAATCTCTTAAAATATAATTATTAATCAAAAAGTGAGGGTGACAAACTTTATAAACATGCCCACTGCACTATCTATTCCTCTCTAGGTGCTGTCAGGTGCATGATCAGTGTTATTCAGACTCATGGCAGCAAGATGACTGCTGGGGTATCTTAGACAACCCCTACACTGAAGTCTATTCATTCTCATGTGACAAACCGGCAAAGAAAGTCACCTGTCATGGTAAGTCCCCAGATAACAAAAATATGTTCTATATGTTCATTTTGCCAGCGTTCCCATTAGGTTATTAACATTTTATTTCTGAATGTTCTCTGTTTTTTAATTGTTTCACAAACATTTTTTTTCTTGGTTATGCAGATGTTAATGGAACATTCCACTTTACAAACATTATGTTTTCTGAACATTCTGAAACAAGTATTTAAAAATGTTAGACAGGCATCCAACTAAAATGTTTTAAAATGATGTATAGATCTATTTTTTAAAGACCAGATAAATTTGAACAAATGTTCTGTTAACGTTACTGGAAGAATGTTTGTTCATAACTCTGAGAAAACCTTGCCATAACGCTCGGGAAGTTCTGAGAACGTTTCCTGTTTGCTGTAGGAAAGACTGTAGGAATCAGTAGGACAAAATTTACTAAAGAATTCTATCTGAAAGCTGCTTGTAATTGAGACCTGAACTGCATCTGGATTGTGGCACATAGTTAGACTGCTGTTTGTTTTTTTGTTTGTTTGTTTTTTGTCTCTTGCAGCTGACAAGAATCGCCCCTGTGAGATGTTCATCTGTGAATGTGACAGAAAAGCAGCCGAATGCTTTGCACAAGCGGGTTACAATCCAGAGCACGAGCACTATCCTAGTCAAAACTGCAAATGACCTGACACTTGATAAAGTTTTAAGACTGTCCTTAAAGTCTCATTAAACTTTGCAATGGTGTATCATGTAACAGTTTATTTTGTGTTCATGCTAATTGATATTTAATTCGTAGCAGAGAGATTATTTAATGGTATGTGAACATTCATGCAATTAAAAATATTTAATATAATTTTCTTAATATTTTTGTCTGTTTTCCAGAAAAAAAATGTCTAAGTTAGATTTAAAGTTTTATATATTAAGAACTGTTTTTTTAGAGGATATATGATCATAAGAATTAAGTTTAATTTTCTTTCCATTGGCAGTTATTCTTGTTTTATGAGGTTTATCCTTAAAAAAAACTAAAAACAATTTGCCGATAGGGGAAGAAACAAACTGTATTATAAATTCTCTGAAAACAAGTCTTACGTTTGCTTCTCAAGTAAATTTCAAAAATAAAAATTTACTTGAGAAGCAAAGTCAAAAATACTATTTAAGAAAATTACTTTTACAAGTTAAGTACATTTTTAAGTACAAGCCATTATTGACAGAATCATAATAAAATCTTTTTTAAATTAAACACTCAAAAATAAAAATAAAAAATAGTGTAATCCTGCATGGATACGAGTTGACTGTCACATTAATTTTTGAAATAATAATATGTTACATAATGTAGCATACACTGAAAAATAATTTCTTCAGTCTTTCTAATAAAAACATCTAAACATCCTTAAATTCACTTGAGAAGCAAAATTTCCTTAGATAACATTTATTAATCTTGTCCCATTGGTAAACTGTTTTATACTATTTGAAGAGAACTTTTGAATTAAACTTCATATTCAAGATGTATCTTCTCATCTACACAGCAAAATCCCCAGAGTTAACCCTTTCGAGCGTGAGTTTAAAATATTCTAACTGTCCCCCCAGAGTGAGTTTTTTAAAGGCGACCGTTATTTTAGAACGTTTGCCTTTAATGTTTCCATGGCGACGCGTCTTGCGTGTCACGAGCGCTGAACGCAGCAACAATAACACTGTATGACAGATGGATCGCTATTATTTAGTTTTTCCTTTTATATTTAAAATATTCGCAAAATTGCTTACCATGTCATCAACTATATGATATTCCGATTCTCAAATATATGTAAGTGAGTGTGCTTTGTCGTTTTAAAACCTTTATAAATGATCTTTATCTTGATCTATACTACGAGATGGGCGCCGCCATCTTAGTTTGCGCTGCAGTTCACAGAGTCCTGTCAGTCGGATTTACAGCAGGTGAATTCATCAATTTCTCCCGAAATATATGCAAGTAAGTGGCTGGTGAACTGGAAGAATAATAGAGTAAACTTTATAGTTACTTAGGCCCATTATGTGCGTCTGATAAAATGTCGGCAAATTATATTTGTTATTGCTGCTTCCACTGATGTCGGACATCAGTGTGTATTTTATAAAACTCTTAATGTATTGTTTTAATGGTGCTTATGCATATTTAAATGTCTGAAACCTTAAAAGAAACATTATGTGGCTGAAAACGCTGCATAGCTGTGATATATGACAAGAGCTGCGCGCGTCCGTCTCGCAGCCAGAGCGCGAAAGCACAGTTTGAATCTGGCAGTTATGTGACGTCGCTGAACGTTCGAAATCCCATATGTGGTACCGTACGCCCAGGGGCACAGAAATAAAAATCCCATATGTGGGACCGTACCGCTCAAAGGGTTAAATCAACTCTGCTCAGATAACATATGGTCCCTCTCTATATAGTGTTAAAGTAACACTGAAGCAGAGTTAAAGTTAATGAGATAATTAAGTGATGAAGTTATGATTGAGCATTAGTGATGAACACCTGCTGTTAACAAGCATAATCACTGAAGAGAAACACAATAACAAAAAAGGACTTCCAGCTACATCCTTAGATGAAATCAAATGAAGATAAAAGACATTAAATCTCTCAAGATCTCATTAAACAACTCCACAAACAGCATATTATTTCATTAACTTTAACTCTGCTTCAGTGATATTTTAACTCTATGTAGAGCGGGACCATATGTTCTCTGAGCAGAGCTGATTTAACTCTGGGGATTTTGCTGTGTACAATCTTGCACCTCAAATAAGAATGTTTAGATATTTTTACTGGAAAAAGAGACAAAAATGCTGCTTAAGAAACAGATCTTTGCAGTGTGTGAGGTTAGTTGTTTTTTGTCAGTGGTTCTTGGGTTTGCCCTCACAGATGTAAGAGAGCGTACAGTCTGCATCATTCCACAGCCTCCGTCTTTCCTCAGTTATCCAAGCATGGAGCTGGCCACAGTCCTCACCATTCACAAGGAAATCCCAGTCATCTGGTTGAACTACAGTATATCCCAGTGGCTGAAACAAACATCAAGTGTTAGATGGTATTATGGTATTATGTTATTTTAAAAGTTCCTAATTTTGTTTTGGAGGTCTCCTACAACAGGTTTACATGGATTCAAGGTCAAAAAACACTTTCATTTTCTCATAATATACATTACAGCCTCACCTCTTTTCTTAAAGTGTCTGAAACAGTTTGATAAAGGATTCAGTCTCTCTAAACCCCTCCTTTTTGAGAGCTTCCTCTGCTCTGATTGGTCAAATGGCTCATTTCTGACAATTGGAAATACTCAACTCACTCTACTCTATGCAACCCCAGGTGAAAAAAGTACATTTCTATAATATACTTAAAGTGCTCTATTTTTGTGCACTAATTTTGTACTTAATATACTAAAAATTCTTCTTTAGTACTTCTAGATCATCTTAAGAACATCTAAGTGTACTCAACTGTGCTATTTTGAGACAGCATGAAATATGAACTAAAATGTGCTTATCTCTGTATTTAAAAAATGTATTTAGATACCACTTATAGTACATTTGAACCCATATACTACAAGTGGTAGCTAAATATATTTTAAATACAGAGATAGTATATTAAAAGCACATTTTAGTTCATATTTCATGCTGTCTCAAAATAGCACAGTTGAGTACACTTAGATGTTCTTAAGTTGATATTAAGAAGTACTAAAGAAGAATTTTTAGTATATTAAGTACAAAATTAGTGCATAAAAATAGAGCACTTTAAGTACATTATAGAAGTGTCCTTTTTTCACCTGGGACAACAATTCATTTGAGTTTCATGCTATTACAATCTCAATTCCTGTCAAAATTCATATCGTAATTCCCCATTTGTTCACCACCATCCCCTCTACCAGTTACCTTCAGATGAAACCTGTGCTCTCTTTCTTCTTCTTATCTTTACTCTGCTGTATCATCCTCCCTTCCCTCATCCACACAATTCTCATCTCTGGATGTGAATACAGCAACAGACACTTTATGTTCCACCTTAACTTCATCTTTAGATAGTATCTGTTCTCTGTCATCCAGGCCTGCACATGCTACTCCCTCAAATTCCTGATTATCTGATGTTCTTCGTGAACACCGGACCAAACTCAGGGCTGCAGAGAGGAAATGGCACAAATCAAAAGACCAATCTGACCTAGGTAGCTATCAGTCTCTGCTCTCATCCTTTTCTGCTGAAATTCATGCTGCTAAATCTTCCTATTTCCACAACGAAATCAACAGCGCTTCAAACACACGCACATTTTTCAAAACATTCAACTCTTTCCTCTGTCCCCTGCACCACCACCCACCTCCTCCCTAACTGCTGATAATTTTGCTAATTGACAAAACATCTACCATCAGCAGTCAGTTCTCCACTCCACACACACAGGAACTCAGACCAACCACATACACAGCCACACACCTCCTCTCTTCGTTCTCTCCCCTCACTGAGACAGAAGTATCTAAACTTCTTCTTTCCAGTCATCCCACCACCTGCCCTCTAGATCCCATTCCCTCACACCCTACATGCCATCACTCCTACACTTTTACAAGCACTTACACACATTATCAATACATCTCTCCACACTGGCAATTTTCCCTAACACATTCAAGCAGGCTCGGGTAACCCCACTGCTTAAAAAAACCACATTAAACATGTCACTTGTAGACAGCTACAGACCTGTTTCTCTCCTACCATTCATAGCAAAAACACTTGAACGAGTTGTTTTCAACCAGGTGTCATCTTTCCTCTCACAGAGCAATCAATTGGACGTCAGTCAATCTGGATTCAAGAGTGGCCACTCAACCGAAATTGCACTACTGTCGGTCACTGAATCCTTGCGGATTGCAAAGGCTGATTCCAAATCATCAGTTCTCATTCTGCTCGATCTATCTGCTGCCTTTGATACGGTGAATCATCAGATCCTTCTGGTCCACCCTCTCCATCACTGGGCATCACAGGTACTCCACTTCTCTGGTTTGAATCCTATCTCACAGGAAGGTCTTTCAGGGTTGCCTGGAGATGGGAGGTATCTAAAGCTCATCAACTGACCATGGGGGTTCCTCAGGGTTCAGTTCTTGGACCCCTCCTCTTCTCCATTTACACTACATCATCATACAGGCACATGGTTTCTCCTGCCATTGCTATGCTGATGACATTCAACTCTTCTTTTCATTCCAACCAGATGATCCCACAGTAGCTGCACAAATCTCAAGCTGTCTGGCGGACATCTCAGCATGGATGAAAGAACATCTGCAGCTCAACCTGGCAAAGACCGAGCTTCTCGTCTTCCCTGCCAATCTGACTCTAAAGCATGATTTCAGCATCCAGCGAGGTACATCCTCAATTACCTCATCAAAATTGGCCAAAAATCTTGGAGTAATCCTTGACCTTCAAAGACCACATTGCAAAGACAGCTCGGTCATGCAGATTTGCACTATACAACATCAGGAAAATCAGGCCCTTTCTGACAGAACATGCAACACAACTTCTCGTCCAGGCCCTGGTCATTTCTAGGCTTGATTACTGCAATACTCTTCTGGCTGGACTGCCATCATGCACAATCAAACCTCTACAATTGATTCAGAATGCTGCAGCACGTCTCGTCTTTAACAAGCCCAAAAGAGCCCACGTCACGCCTCTCTTCATCTCTCTGCACTGGCTACCACTTGCTGCTCGCATCAAATTCAAGGCATTGATGATTGCTCTACCACAGGCTTAGCACCCTCCTACTTCCACTCACTCTTACGAGTCTACACTCCTACCAGAAGCCTACACTCATTAAAGGAGCAAATGCTCATGGTACCATCACAGAGAGGCATGAAATCACTCTCCAGGACATTCTCATTCACTATTCCTTGCTGTTGGAATGATCTTCCTGCCTTCATCCGGAATGCAGAATCCCTGGCAATATTCAAAAGACAGCTGAAAACTCATCTCTTTCGTGAGCACTTAACCTCATCCTAAAAAAAAAAAAACCTATACCTATCCTTTCACTTCCTTTAATCCCTCTCTCTTTTATGATAGCACTGCCTAAAACTTGTATTGTGAGCACTTCTTGTGTCTATTTGCCTCGTCATGATGACTCACTTGTTGTATTCCTCACTTGTAAGTCGCTTAGGATAAAAGCGTCTGCCAAATAAATAAATGTAAATGTTAAATGTAAATGTAATAAATCTATTTATTTTACTAGCTAAATTTTTTATACATGTGCAATTTGCAATTGTTTTTTTTGGGGGGGGGTCTGTAAAGCCCCTTTTTCTTAGATTTTGTAAAGATTTGAAGTATTACTGGGGTGTGACGAGTCACGAGATCTCGCGAGATTAATATGTGATAAGATTTCTCGTCGAGGCGAAAAGTAGGCTGCGTCCAAAAACTGGAAAATGCTGCCTTCTGAGGACACATTTCAAGGTAGGAAGGCATCAAGGCACGTCCGAATCCAATGTTAGCTTCACTTCCTGTCTCATGAGATACCTTCCTCATATCGATTTTTGAAGGAAGCATGGATGTATCCTTAGCTGCCTTTGATACCCCACAATCCTGTGCTTTCCATTCTGTGACAGTTGAGCTAGAAAAATAAAGATGGCGTCTGAAAGTTGCGTTTGCTGCTCATTTTGTGTATAAATGTACGATTTTGACCAACATATTTCAATTTTGATATCATTTCTATCGAGAAATTACTACTGTGATAATTAAATATTTGTTTAGTTCTCACCAAAGCTCGCACTATTTTGCTGTAGATCATTAAACTGTTACGCAGCCTCAGAAGTCTGTCCGAAATCAATTCCGTGAGGTACCTTCATGCACAAATGCTGCCGTATAGCATTAACTAATGGTAAACAAGAGATAAGTATTTAGTATCATTGCGATACTATTATATAGTTTTTAATAAACTTTTACACTTTATTTTAAGGTGTATGTAGTTACATTGTACTTACTCAAATAAGCACTGAGTAATATTAATTAATGCCTACATGTACTTATAGACAGAGATGGGCGTAAATACATGGAAATGTATTTAAAATACAAATACAAAATACTGTGTGGAAAAATGTACTTAAATACAAATACAAAATACTGCGTGGGAAAATGTATTTAAATACAAATACAGTATTTTGTATTTTGAAAATACACAAAATACATGTGAAATTGAAGATTCAGTGCAGGTATCCCTATTAGGCTGAAATCTATCTGGGCCTATTCTGAATGCCAAAAAGCATTTAGATGTGTGCAACTACTTAGAAACTTACCTCATTTCTGCTCTCTCTGTCATTCTCTCTTTCTGTCATTCTCTCTCTCTCTTTCTTAAGTGCTTGCTTCCTTGCTGGTAATTACAAATAAACTTATGTAGTGCAAAATAGCAGCCATTTATATACTTACTTCTGACAAGGTTACAATGTAGTCTATTACTTATGGTGAACACTACTAAAAAAAACTGTAAAACTGTGGGAACCTTTTCTCTAATTTTACTTCACAGTAACAATATATGGCATGGTTTCACAATTATCAATATCAGTTTTGATACCACAGCAAAAACTGAATTTCAAACTCTTTTGATGCTTTTTTTTTACGCAAGTAGTATAGTAACTTTTATATTTATTTAATGTAAAGTTTATTTGTTTCTATATACATAATTAGAAAATATAAAGTTTATCTAAAATAAAAACTTTTTTAATTAGAAATCATTTGGCACTTTTTTTTGGTGAACAATAAAACTAAAAGTGTAGTGTATCTTTCATCATTGTCATCACAAATGCACACAATCACTACACTAAACTGATGGAGACAGACAATGATTAACCTAATTATTTCGTTTCTACATAAACAAACATTTGCATAGATGGGTAAACACAATCACAATTTGGAAATGTGTCCAGTTACATTTTCATAAAGCACCATGTTTGTAAAATTTAAAATGATTACATTTACAAAATGAGCCTGCATAGCAGAAATAATGAATAAAGTAATGGTCGTGTTTAATACAATCGTTAATTGAAATAAAATAATTAATGAATTAAAAAACATATATAACACAGTATTGTTCAATTTAGTGTTATACATATGTTATCATATTAATATGTTTTGTTCTAATGTCACAAGTCACAATTTCAAGTTTACTGGTCATGAAACCCCCCTGTTTTACCCTGGTCATTCACACCTCTGAGTTTCAAAAAGTCTGTGAAAATGGGCGTGTAAAGCTCTGGAAAAGTGGGAGTGTAGAGGGGGAGAAGAGGGGAGAGAACAACCAATGAAACAGAGACATACAACACACTCATTATACAGAATAATGAATATTAATATATGAGCACGGAGAGAATGACAACAAACTCCCAAGCCCAAGGGAGAAATGCGAAAGAATATTTAATAGGGCTAATAATAGGTTACTTTGATTACGTTTACGAGCACTGCAGTCTCAAAATCAGTCTTTTAGAATAATCGTGTCGTCGCGTTCAGATAGGCTACACCACTGTATCAGTGTCCCTGTTTACACAAATAATTCATTTGAAGAAGACTTGATGAAATATGTGTGCATAACTACACCGTGCTGGTTAATGTTTGGTGCAGGAGAATGTGTGAAATAAAAACTTTAAACACAGATACTTTATTCTGTATGAGCTATGTGTCACGTGGCTAGTGTTATTAAACTCATCGCGGAGCTCCGCGCTGAAACCGATCATATGCGCGCTCCGCCTGTATATCGTAAAAACAATCGTATTTTTAATGTGTTCGTATTCAAACTCCAGTTCTGACCGCATCGCGAGCAAAATACAAACAACACATGTGCTGCTGTGCTGAGGGAAACAGCCTACGGATCGCGTGTTTGAACGCAGCTAGAGCAGGCAGATGTGAATGAGCCGCACTTTTGTGACATTTGAATTCTCCGCTGTAATGCGATCTCACGCAAACATATTTCCATTTGTGCTGGTAGATTACAGCAAAACAATCCACATGCACACAAACCTCTGCTCTGGTCGCGTCGCAGGAAAACACATTGTGTTGTAGTACTGAGGAAACGAGCAACAACGATATGTCTCTGAATGACAAAAGACCTAGGCGAGAAAAGTGACACTTCCTCATATCGTATGCATACTACAGCGCAGTGATTGGATTGAATGAGCTTTATGTCATGAATATATGTTGAGAATCGCTCGAAACGGTCTACATCAGCATGTTCGAAAGTACACGATGACGTCAGATTTTGTGACGTTGCTCCGACTCGGCTTTTCAAACAGGAAGACAGAAATCGCTCTGAAAAATGCAAAAATAACTATTTTTCACTTATGAATAACATTAATGAGTACCTTTAGTGTTTTCAATGATGTGCAGCCTATACATATCTGTTTACATCTCAAAAAATGTGTTTTGGGGTTTCATGACCCTTTAACTTGATTATTTGGTTAGGGTTTAAGAAGTGTACTAAAAAACTTTTTCACATGTGTCGTCAAAATTACCCACAACCTAATCAGTTTACATGTGAAGAAATCCATTTATTCACAAACTTCTCACGAGACGAGTGTTTGACATAGTATAAGAGGTGTTTGACAAATTATTCGGCAAACTACTTCCTCTCATCGCTGCTTTTTGGTGGTTTGGAGAACAATTACTCAGAGTCGCCCTCTGTCGTTTCACAGAATTATACAACGGAGAGCACGTCAAGCATAAAACCCTCGTAGGTTTACTGAGGAGCATGCACAGTAAGCAGGTTCATGGCGTACAGCCATGCGAATTGCGAAAGTATAAACAAGGCTTCAACTGCACAAGGCTAAAGAGAAAGCAGAAAGTCCTATCTATGTAAACGATTTAGAAAAAGTTCCATCGATTCACAATTTATATCATCGCTACGAATCTACGATATTGTCATATGATATCACCCATCCCTAACATGCAGTAACGTTAATGCTTCAAACACAACTAGTTGATGCATGAAAACAACACCCTGATAAAGAGGATGACTGTCTCAAAGTATTTTGAGTATTTTGAAAATACAAAAATACTCATCTTAAATGTATTTAAATACAAATTACATTTGATTTTTTCCAAAGGCTTTAAAATACAAATTACAAAATAGTATTTTGTATTTCAAATACGTATTTTAAATACATGTATCTGAAATACTGCCCATCCCTGCTTATAGAGATACAGTTAGGGTTAGGGTTTGGTTTAGGGTTAGCTTTAGCCCCATTAGCCACAGCATAGGCTACTATCAAACTCATTCAGAATCAAATAAACATCCAAATAAAGACTGTACTTACATGATCTGATATGCTGCATGTCGAACACTTTGTGAAGATCCATTTTCAGGGTTATATTAGCTGTGTGAACTTTGTTTATGCAATGTATTATAGAGTTGCGAGCTTGGGGGCGAGGAGTGCGAGCATTTAAAGGGGACACACACAGAATCTGTGCATTTTTAATTATGCCCCAAAATAGGCAGTTAAAAAATTTTATAATAAAAAATCTATGGGGTATTTTGAGCTGAAACTTCATAGACACATTCAGGTGACACCTTTGATTTATATTACATCTTGTGAAAAGGGTTCTAGGGCATCTTTAAGTTATTTTAATACATCAAGTTAAACTAAATGAAAATGAGAAATGCTGCCTTGGCAACTAACTGATATAAAAAAAGTTTTTTTTTTATTATTTTATTTTATTTTACACCAGTTAACATTTATTTTAATGAAAATGATTTATGGTTTTAGTTTCAATTATAATAATAACCCTGGTATTTACAGTGATGCAAAAACTTGGGAAAATGAGATCCAGGCAGTAGATAAAGTTGAAGAAACATTATTTATTCATTACAATTAAATTTAGCCTCACATGCAAACTTAATCGATAATGAAAATATAAAACCAAAAGGTAAAATAACCATCATAAAGGAGTAGTCAATAGTTAATAATAAATTTAGAGTATTATAAAATCCAGAGTATTGTATCTAATAGATGAAAATCAAAAAGAATTAAAACATTAAGACATTTGCAAATAAGAGAGAAGAAGCAGAAGCCCAGGAGAGCAAAGGAGAGAAAAAGCTAAATTATCAACAACTCACTCCATATTATACCATAAGCATATAGGGAAATTCCCAACCCACTCAAACTGATGTTTTTGCTAAAATGAAAAAGGTTAATTTCACCCATTACGTCGTCCACTGGTCCAGTGTCAAAAATTGTTGTTTTAACCTTTAGGGAATTTTGCAAATCTTACTGTTAAATGTCAGAAGATATATTTTGATCAGATTCAAATGAGCACTTCTGCAGTACTTGGCAGGCATCCAATATCTAACCACAAACGTGTCAGCGTGACCTGTCACACCGGAACACTTTAAAGAACAACTGAACATAACAAGCATACATACTCTTAAATATAAAATAAGAATAACCATAAGGGTACAATAACAAGTAAATACTTGAAAATATGATAAAAACTAATATATATAAAGTATGAGTACATAAATATATGAAATCAAAAGTGAAACTGATAAATCATAAGCCATAAACGATTAACATTAATATATTAATAAAAATACATGAATATGAATATCAACCATTTTGGATCCACCAACTGCATGTATTATAAACTTTCCGTTGTGAAAAAAGTACAGATTGACATACTTTTAAAAAGAATACTTATTACAGTGTAGGGGAATTTTACAGTTAAAGACCCAAAAGACCAGATATGATGAATAAAGACCCTGAGTCAGAGTTGAAAAAAAAAAAAATAAATTGAAGTAAATTTTACTGAAGAATAGTTTGCAGTTTCATCAGCAGAAGTCAGCTTCAGGTCTCACAAGAAGTTTGTAGGCCGCTCTGCGTACATTCACATTTCCACAATAATTATACTCTAACAAGAGTCTACTAACTACGTCATTACTTCAGGTTGAATAATTCTGATTGGCTAAGAAAACAGACAAATTTGGTAATCTTCCACACATGGACAGATAGTCAGAAGCGTGTCTCCATTCATCAGGATGCTGATGAGGGGACCCTGGATTTAGGTACTGGATGTCCTTTTGGGGTCATGACATGGCGTCTGCTGGTCTCAAGCAGAGTGCCAGTTGTCCACCAGTACAAAGGTCCTGCACAGAACACTTTAGCGCACATATACAGATACACGTTTCACAGCTTCTTCAAGGTTGAAGTTGATCTGAGCTCAGGAAAGTTTCCCAAAACATACTGATAACATGTTATTTTCTCTCCGTGAGAGGTACAGACAATATTCAAAATTATTTTCATCTTTGAAAAGGAAAATAAATGCTTTAACATATGTTGAAGAAGTCATTCAAATAATTTAACAGAAAGATAAATGTTGATTAATATCTTAAAAGATATATATTGAAGCAGCAGTGGATTCCAGAATCCACCCCTTCAACAGAAATATTATATTTTTAAAGACTACACTTAAGGATGAACTAAATTGTAACGCCACGCCAGCAGAGGGAGCCCTCTCCCGAGTACTGACTGTTTGCCGCTCCCTCTGCTTCATTGGTTACTTCCTGTTTGGTGGACATTTAAGCATGGCTATGCCTTCATACCATCGTGAAGTATTGCCAGTTTACCTGCCTTACCGAGCATTTCCATTACTATTGTTTTGTTATCTTGTGTATGACCATTGCCTGTTTGATCTGTTTCTGCCTTTTGGATTTCCCTTTGTACTGTTGCTTGGATTGGACTGCCTCATTGTGTTTATACCTCTGCCCGCCTCTCGTTTATGTCTATTGCCTGACAATTTGGATTTGTTTGCTGTGGATTTCTAGCCTGGATGCCAGCCGAACTTAGCCCCGCCCACAACATTTTGAGGTCGGGGAGTTTGGTCTGGACTCGATCCGTAGAGGAGTAATTATGCCAATCACATTGTCAGAGCGATAATTGACAGATTATCACCAGAAACGTAATCAGCCACGTCATCAAAGAGCACTTGGGGAGTTTGATTGACAAGCGATCTAACCAATCAGAACGCCGCATCCGCCATTTTGTCCGACAAAGCAGTCAGGAGTTAGAAGATTAACCTCGGTGGAGTTAAACTTGAAAAATTGTGCATATTGACGTCTTTCCGCGTTTGAAACAACATTCATTCTCATGTTCATTCATGTTTATTTGATGCTATAAATGGACTAGTAGGAAGAGATGATCGGTTCACGAGCCTCTTGAGCTGAGGCGCTACAGCAATCTGTCACGGTCATGGTCACAACCTATTAAAGAGCCACAAAACGGTTTTTATTGTTTGAATTTTTTTAATAACTACACAGTTTGAAAGCTGGGACTTTGTTTAATATCATAAGTAACCTGCTCTGTCTCGTCTGTCGATGTGTTGTCAGTTTCCTCTTTGCTCCGCGATGTATTTTCCACTCTGTGTGGCGTGATAGCGCCACGGCTTGTCGGACAAAGCAACAGTAACTAAGGGGGGCGGGTCTTTGCGAAAGGTCAATTACATAGAGGTCAATTAGTTTACAACAATGATGGTTGTTGAAGAACTGAGATGTGTAGATTCCGTCATCGCGTCCGTTATAGAAGATATCGACAGCGCATTAATTTTAAAAAAGGAACAGAGGACCGCGATCAAGGCATTTGTCGATGGGAAAGATGTCTTTGCTGTCCTTCCTACGGGATTCGGCAAAAGTTTGATTTATCAGCTGGCCCCGATGGTCGCTAAGAAGAGTTCTGTTGACAACTATGCGTCGCTCAACATACGTCACTTACTCTGTAGCTCTGATTGGTTGTAGGTCTATCCAATTGAGGTCTTTCCTGGATCGGTTGAAATACGCCCCCATAATCAAAGCCCAATGGAGCAGTATCAGACTCATATTCGAACTAGAATTGAGTATGACCACGTCAGGCTAGTGGATTTCATTAAAACACTGCATATGGATTCTAACGCCGCCTCAGCGTCCTTATAATACTTCGCCAACGATGAATCCAGCAGAAGTTTATAAAATCTACAGGCTGCATTCGCTTATCAAAGCAATGTTCTCAAAGAATACCGAGACCAACTGGCCAAAGCACAAGTGGCTAACGACTATCTCACCCAGCACTTACGATCGCTACCACCGCCTATGCCCAGAAAGGTAAGCTTTGCTTTATCTGATCAATTTAATGGTTCAGCGGAGCAATGTAAAGGATTTCTTCGTCAAGTAGAAATCTTTTTCGTGCATCAAGGAGATGATTTCGAGTCTGAGGAGAAGAAATGTGCGTTTCTCATCTCATTGCTAACTGGTAAAGCGATCGAGTGGGCCACGGAAGTTTGGGAAACTGATCATTTGTTCCAAACATCCTACACTTATTTCGTGAAACAACTTAGAGATGTGTTTGAATACCCAGCGGGGGGCAGGGATGTTTCTACCCATCTCATGCAGCTAACTCAAGGCCGCAGATCAGCCGCTGATTATGCCATCGAGTTCAGAACGCTCGCTGCACAGAGTGGCTGGAATGATGTTTCACTCAAGGCCGTGTTTCAACGCAGTCTGAATATAGAGCTACAGGCAGAGCTTGCATGCAAGGGTGAGGATCTCTCCTTTTCTGAATATGTAACACTAGCTCTCAAGATCGACAATCTCATGCCTAGCAACCATGCTCGAATCAAGTCAACATATATGAGAAACATACCTACCCAGCCATTGACACAGATTTCCAGCCCAACCCAGTCCAATGATCATGCCAACCCAGAACCCATTAGTAAGGAGTTACCAGGCTATCTACTGAAGAGAGATCACGATGGTTAGACCATAAACTGTGCTTCTACTGTGGAGAGGCAGGCCACCGCAATTCAGTATGCCCACTCAAAGCCCGGAGGAGCACCAATGATAACAGCCGAGTGAGTGTTGACAATCTTTCACTCTTAAGCACCAAGTCTCTCTCTACTACAGTCAAGATTACTACTGAAAATGACTCTTTTGAATTCACAGCGCTGATTGACTCCGGTTCTGCATTGAATTTAATTCACCAAAGTCTCATAACGACATTCAACATCCCCATACAACCCTGCAATCCTCCTCTCACAGTTAACGCTGTTAACAACGAGCCTATTGGAGACGGCATCATTCAACAAACTCTGCCCATACAACTTCAAGTGGGACTATTTCATCAGGAAACCATCACATTCTATGTCATTGATTCTCCACGCCATGAAATCTTCCTAGGGTACCCCTTGCTATCTGTTCATGACCCAGTCATCTCTTGGCTCCATGGTGAGATCACGCATTGGTCACAATTCTGTTTTTCCCACTGTCTGAACAATACAATTCTCAAGTCATGTCTAACCACCTGTGTAGAGAGTCCTGAGTGTAAACAGGTAACCATCCCATCATGCTACCAAGAACTACAGGAGGTCTTCAGTAAGACCAAAGCTACCCTGCTACTGCCTCATCGTCCCTGGGATTGTGCCATCGACCTCCTGCCCAATGCCATGCCTCCTAAAAGTAAGATATATCCTCTTTCACGTCCTGAGACCCAAGCCATGGAAGAATACACTGAAGAAGCCCTCAGTTCCGGTTTCATTCGTCCATCCACCTCCCCAGCAGCTGCAGGGTTCTTCTTCGTGGAAAAAAAAGATGGAGGACTTCGTCCATGTATCGATTACAGAGGTTTGAACAATGTCACAGTGAAATTTCGATACCCACTACTGTTAGTACCTGCAGCACTTGAACAGCTCAGAGAAGCCAAAATTTACACCAAGTTAGATCTCAGGAGTGCTTACAACCTCATTAGAATTAAAGAAGGTGAAAAACTGCCTTCCTGACCACAAGGGGGCACTATGAATACCGGGTCATGCCGTATGGGTTGTCCAATGCACCTGCAGTTTTCCAGTCATTCATCAATGAAATCTTCAGAGACATCTTGAACAAGCATGTAGTTGCTTACATCAATGACATCTTGATCTACTCCAAGTCAGAAGAGGAGCACAAGGGTCATGTCAGAACTGTACTCACCAGACTATTAGAGAACCAACTCTACGTGAAAGCAGAAAAATGTGAATTTCATGTCCAACGAACCTCATTCCTGGGGTACAATGTCAGCTATCAAGGTGTGGAAATGGATAACTCCAAGATTACTGCTGTTACCGAATGGCCACGACCTACCACAGTTAAAGAACAGCGTTTCCTGGGTTTGCTAACTTCTACCGACACTTCATCCGCAACTACAGCATAACAGCAGCACCACTGACGTCATTACTGAAAGGTAAACCTTCAAGATTAAAATGGACTGAACAAGCCACTCAAGCATTCGCTAACCTCAAGAGCAGCTTCACAACTGTGCCCATCCTGAAACATCCAGACCCCAACCTACCATTCGTTGTTGAAGTTGATGCTTCTGATAATGGAATCGGTGCAGTGCTCTCTCAACGCCACAGACAACCAGGCAAGATTTTCCCTTGTGCTTATTTCTCCAGGAAACTCACAGATGCTAAATACAACTATGATGTTGGCAACAAGGAACTTCTAGCCATGAAAGCAGCAATCGAAGAATGGAGACATTGGCTGGAGGGCTCCATTCACCCCTTCCAGGTAATCACAGATCACAAGAACCTAGAGTATATCAAAAGTGCAAAAAGGATAAATCCTCGCCAAGCACGTTGGTCATTATTCTTCACTAGATTCCAGTTCACCGTCACCTACCGTCCGGGTAGCAAGAACAGCAAGGCCGATGCGTTATCCAGAAGACATGACTATCCACAAACAGAACTCAAACCTGAGTGTATCCTACCACCATCCATTATCATCGCACCAGTTACATGGGATTTGATGGACGACATCCAGAGAGAACAGCAGAGTGAACCAACACCACCAGGTTGCCCTCCTAACAAACACTATGTTCCCTCAAGTCTTCGTATTCGAGTCATGCAATGGGTCCACACATCACTTTGCTCAGGCCATCCAGGTATTTACCCTTCATCTCACACAGAACTCATTTTAGTGGCCGTCCATGGTGAAGAACGTGGCTAATTACGTCAAGTCATGTTCAGTCTGTGCTCAGTCCAAAGGAGAACCTGAGGAGAGATCATGGGTAGCCGCTCACGACATCCTGGACCCATCGCTGATCGAGGACTTTCATCGAGCCAGACCCGACCGTCCAGCACCGCGACCACGGGGACGTCCTCGTAGAGCGCCAAGAGTCGCTCCTGGGGGGGGATTCTGTAACGCCATGCCAGCAGAGGGAGCCCTCTCCCGAGTACTGACTGTTTACCGCTCCCTCTGCTTCATTGGTTACTTCCTGTTTGGTGGACATTTAAGCATAGCTATGCCTTCATACCATCGCAAAGTATTGCCAGTTTACCTGCCTTACCGAGCGTTTCCATTACCATTGTTTTGCTATCTTGTGTATGACCATTGCCTGTTTGATCTGTTTCTGCCTTTTGGATTTCCCCTTGTACTGTTGCTTGGATTGGACTGCCTCATTGTGTTTATACCTCTGCCGGCCTCTGGTTTGTCTATTGCCTTGTTTGCTGTGGATTTCATTAAAACACTGCATATGGATTCTAACGCCGCCTCAGCGTCCTTACATAAATGTAATGTTTTTTGGACAATTAATTGCATATTATATGAAATAAAAATGTATTATAGTTTAAATGTAATCTAAATATATTAACTCTAAATAATATTGAATAACACACTACAGTTAAATTATAATCAAGTTCTTTACATGTGCTTTAGTATCTTATTCAACACATCAAAATAAGTGTACTTCTTCTTTGAAGCACAACAAAATATCATTAAAACATAATGATTTAAAATGTAATTTAAGGTAAAACTTTTCATTTCACATTATTACAAAGAGCACTTTTTTAGTGTACTTAAGCGTAAGAAACATATTAATGGAAGTATACTCTACAGTGGCATGCAAAAGTTTGGGAACCCCTTGCAGAATATGTGAAAATGTGAATAATTTTAAACAAAATAAGATCATACAAAATGCATGTTATTTTTTTATTTAATACTGTCCTGAGTAAGATATTTTACATAAAAGATTGAATTGAGCACACTTCTTTTTCATAATGGTTGCCTCTCTCTTTAAGGCAATCAGTGAAATGTGCATGCACTGAACAATTTTTTTATTTTTATTTGGCCAAAAATAAACCTTTTCCACTCCATCTCATGAAATTCTCATCCTTTTTCGAGATAACTGAATTCTTGTGCCAGCTGTGCAAATTGCCAACACTTGCTCGGGTTCCCAAAGAACAACACACACATCCTTGTTTATACTACTTTGTGGGGTCCAAATGACCCCACTAAGATAGTAAGATGAAGAATTTACGACATTGTGGGGTCCTTTATTCGGTCCTTTATCTTTATTCGGTCCTTTATCTTGAGAATAAGAATGTTTGACAAAATCTTAAAAGTCAGTATAGTATGGCCCTTCCCTAAACTATACCTAAACCTACCTAACCTAACGTAATTCTGACATTCTTGTATATATATATATATATATATATATATATATATATATATATATATATATATATATATATATATATAAGAATGTTATAAGGTTCTTTTATTTTTTTAAATTTTAAAATTTAAGTGTTTTAAGTTTCTTTAAGAATGTTAAAATTACATTAGATTCCTGGGACGGGTAGGTTTAGGGATAGTGTAGGGAAGGACAATAGTAAATTGAGTCAACATTTAGTCTCATATAAAAGATTGTGTCCTTGTGATACCATATCTTTTATAGTTTCTGGGGTCTTCTGCACCCCACAAAGTAATAAATACAAGTTATCACACACACACGTGTACACAAGTATATACATAAACACACTCAACTTATAGAAAGCTGTAAATATTTCAACAACAAACTGTATGTTTGTGCTTCGTGGTGTGTGTGTGTACGCACTGTATATTAACATATTTCACATGATCACAATATTCACAAAGTTGGCTTATTAATGAGCCCCACCCATCAAGGTTATATAAATAAGTTCTATAAATAATCGTCAACAAACACCTGTTTATCTGGTCTTCACCATGAACACCTTTCTGTCTCTCGTGGTCCTGAGTGTGAGTCTGCCCACCTGTGAGTATATTTAAAATTGGATTTACTATTCATCTACTTTACAGGAGCTTATTGTTTTAATAATTTAAGTACGCAAGGCAATTATTTAATATAGATATATGAGATGATTAAATATAGATATTAAAATAATTTGAAAAATAGCATTTACTAATTAGTCAGTCTAAAATAATAGCACTAAAGACTTCTTGCCCTCATTTATTAGATAAAATATATTTTATGAGAATGCTGTAACAAAACTTAAAGGGCTAGTCCACTCAAAATGAAAGTTCTGTCATTATTTCTGTCCCAAAACTGTATGCTTTTCTTTCAACTGTGGAACAAAAGTATATGATAAATGTATTTTTTGTTTGTTTTGTTGTTGTTGTTTTGTCCATACAATAGAAGTCAATAGGAAGTCTTTCTGACATGACTTGAACACTGGATAAAGTAATACGCTCTATCTACTCAATAAAATTGTGGTAACAGATTACAAGCAATATTATTCATTAAATTCAACATATAAGAATTGAGTTAGAATTAATCAAATTAATTGCTTAAAAGTCAACCATTTAAAATGTGTAAAATTAGCAAACACCATTACAAAATCCACAAACTGACATAAAAAGCAAAGAATCAAACTACCCAACTAAACGAAACACTAATCACCATAATGGTGACCAAATATTTTTAATAAAATCAACATCACCATCTAAACCTCAGTTAATTCTTGAGTTTCTCTTTCCTTCTGCTTGTTATCATCAGGTGTCTTCAATTTTGCCAATAAAAAATAAAGAGTTCTTAATTCATCTTTGATGTCTGCCTGTTATTCAGATATTTTTGTTTAAATTTGACTTACATTTTATTAGTTTTAAATGGTTGACATTTAAGGAATCAATTTGATTAATTCTAACTCAGTTCTATTTGTTGAATTTTTACAGTGAATGCACCATTTCTTCTATGGAACATAAAAAGTAGTTGAATTTCTTTAAAGAATATCCTGGCCTTCATTTTCTATTTAATGACACTGAATGAGAAAGGATGCAAAAGAACCATTAACATAAATCATAAAACATGGCGCATGATTCATATGACTTATGTGCTATTCCACATCTTCTGAAGCCATATGATAGTTTGGTGTGAAAAGACTGAAATTTGCCTTTGTTAGACAGTTTAACTTTAGTGTATATATAACAGTTTATGATTAAGTATCACAGTCTGTTATTTTCATACTATGTTGATGCTAATCAGTTTGAAGCACTAATAAACTATCACTGTTTAACAGTGCTGGCTCTAGACTACCGTGCAGTGTGGCAGTTCAGGGAGATGATCATCTGTACCATCCCAAATAGCTGGCCTTTACTGGATTATGCAGACTACGGATGCTACTGCGGCCTGGGAGGCTCAGGCACCCCGGTGGATGCACTGGACAGGTCAGATTACAGAGACACTGGAATCAATCATTTGAATCAGTTTTGTCTGTCACACTTCTGCTAGCTCAGACTGAAAAGTTTAGTGCACACTTTATAACTATAAATTCAGAAAACTGCACGTTGCACAAATTAAAAACGAGGCAAAGAGGCAAATGGCTTCTCGAAAAAGAAATATCGTAGGACAGGACTTGATTTTGTCCATCAGGAAATGATTGGATCATTGTGTTTTGCTATGGCTGTGATGTCATGTGAGTGTCCCGCCCTCGCGCCAGTAAACACGTTATCAGAGAAGTTGCTGCAAGAGGGAGGGGAAGTTATTTTGATTAAAGGCACGTTAGTTTGGAGAAAAAAAAATGAATGATGTGCACAGACGAATATAATAAATACTGCAATATTCCATATAAAGCAATAATTGATCATT
This sequence comes from Megalobrama amblycephala, assembly GCF_018812025.1. Lineage (NCBI taxonomy): Eukaryota > Metazoa > Chordata > Actinopteri > Cypriniformes > Xenocyprididae > Megalobrama > Megalobrama amblycephala. The sequence goes on from NC_063055.1 coordinate 28,528,371, forward strand.
TTGATTTAATGCTGACTTTATTTTTGTAGGCAGTAAAAATTAGTGCATTGCTATTTTGTTTGAGAACATTTGATGGCATTAGCTTCTTAAGAAGCTTTTCAGAAAAAGTTCAGATTTTGGTATAACTTATCAGCTTGGCTCATGAATATTAACTGCCCCCAAGCCCACTGCACTATCTATTCCTCTTTAGGTGCTGTCAGGTGCATGATCAGTGCTTTTCAGACTCATGGCAGCAAGATGATTGCTGGGGTATTTTAGACAACCCCTACACTAAAGAATATTCATTCTCATGTGACAAATCGGCAAAGAAAGTCAGCTGTCATGGTAAGTCCCCAGATCACAAAAATATGTTATAATAACATTTTGCCAACATTCCCATTAGGTTATGAACATTTTATTTCTGAATGTTCTCTGTTTGTTTTTTTAAATGTTTTAAAAACATTTTTTTCTTGGTTATGATGAGTGATCTATTAACGTTACTAGAAGAATGTTTGTTCATAACTCTGAGAAAACCTTGCCAGAACGCTCAGGAAGTTCTGAGGATGCTCCCTGTTTGCTGTAGGAAAGACTGTAGAAATCAGTAGGACAAACTGTACTAAATTATTTTATCTGAAAGCTGTTTGTAATTGAGACCTGAACTGCATCTGGATTGTGGCACATAGTTAGACTGCTGTTTGTTTTTTTTTGTTTTATTTGTTTTTTTGTCTCTTGCAGCTGACAAGAATCGCCCCTGTGAGATGTTCATCTGTGAATGTGACAGAAAAGCAGCCGAATGCTTTGCAAAAGCGGGTTACAATCCAGCATACGAGCACTATCCTAGTCAAAACTGCAAATGACCTGACACTTGATAAAGTTTTAAGACTGTCCTTAAAGTCTCATTAAACTTTGCAATGGTGTATCATGTAACAGTTTATTTTGTGTTCATGCTAATTGATATTTAATTCATAGCAGAGAGATTATTTAATGGTATGTGAACATTCATGCAATTAAAAATATTTATTATATTTTTCTTCATATATATACATATATATACATATATACATATACATACATATATAGGGGAAGAAACCAACCGTATTATAAATTCTCTGAAAACAAGTCTTATGCAATTGCTTCTCAAGTAAATTTACTTTCTTTAAAAAGTCAAGTACATTTACATGCCATTATTGACAGAATCATAATAAAACCTTTTATAATTTAAACACTAAAAAACAATTAATGTAATCCTGCATGGATACTAGTTGACTGTTCCATTTTGAAATAATAATATGTTGCATTATGTAGCATACACTCAGGGCCGGCGCTACCTATAGGCAGAGCAGGCAGTTGCCTAGGGCCTCGGGCACGGAGGAGGGGCCTCCTGCCTCCACTGCCGTGACATCCCCCTAGCAAAATACTAGGCTCTTTTTCCATTGGATATAAATGAATTCACAGTGACTCTCACCTCAGTGACTCTTAGTATTGAAACCAACTATTGTAACTGTATCAAAGTGGGTCCCACCTTCTAAATAGATGAAAAAAAAAAGTTATGAAAATGCAACTTTTCTGCAGCTGACTGGCTTTAATTCATTGAATTATGATTGCGCCGAAACGAACATCCTTCATGTGGTGCAAAGCGAAAGGCTAAACAGGCACTCAAAGAAGTGCAGTTCGCAGGTGTGCGAGTTGTCATAATCTCTTTTGGACTGATTGTAATGTATTCTAAAAATAAACGTGTTCTGTCGATCGGCGTTATTTCTGGATATATCATTTGCCGAGTTTAAAAGAACGCGAGCGCCGTCGACGCGTCCAGACACTTTAAATTTGTGCGTAATTAATGACATCGAGTCAGGAGCGGAATATATACTTAAGTAAAAGCAAAGTTCGTATTCAAAGTAAAAAAAAAAAAGCTAGAGTATGCTATTAGAGCACTAGAGTAGGCTACTTTTTTTAATGTTCGAAAACAGTATCTCAACTGTCTGTACCTTTTAAATTCTGCTGTTTACATTATACCGCAATGCTACATACTTTCAGTTTTCAAACATAAATATTGTTGTTATATTTATTGAAAAATCAACGTACAATTTTATAAAGTAGGCCTAATTAAGTATTTATGCTTAAGTTTGTCACTTTCACTTTTACGATATAGTTGATTTGTGTAGGTTGTGTAGGTTTGTGAAAAAGTTCCATTACATTGTTTTAGAATGTTCTTCACACTAAGTAAAAAAAAAAAAATGGTTCCACACTCTAAAAAAAATGCTGGGTTGAAAATGGACAAACCTAGTGGTTGGGTTAAATGTTTGCCCAAGGTGCTGGGCAGTTTTTTTTTTTTTTTTTTTTTTTACCCAGCTGTTTAAAAATGACTATATGTCTGTCTTAAAATGAACCAAAAATAGGTCTGAAATTAAAAATCAGACATAATTACTAGAGGCAACAATAACAATCAAAAGGTGAACATTTATTAATAAGCAAAATGTTTATTGTTTAATTATTATTCATTAAACTTGTTAATAAATGTTCATTTATTAAACATATATTTTAATAAATGTTCATTTATTAAACATATAAATAACTGTTAATTTCCAGGATACTTTGGGTTCATTTTAAGCAAGCAATACAGTCATTTTTAAACAATAGTTGAGTTAAAAACACCCCAATTGCTGGCTTTGTCCCTTTTCAACCCAACTTTTTTTTTTTTTTTAAACCCAGCATTTTTAGAGTGCACTACCATTAACTGAAAGGTTCTTTGCGGAACCAAAAGTGGTTCTTTTATGGCATCACCGTAGAGCTTTGATCGGGCCCAACAAATCAAGCCCGACCCTACCCAAGCCCGAGCACGTTGTGTCCGAGCCCGGCCCGGTCCGACACGTTCACTGTAATTATGAGCCCTAGCCCGATTTAAACCCGACCGTTTTTAATATGTGGGCCGTTATAACCAGGGGCGGCGCCAGATTTTTTTTTTAACGCAGGTGCTGGTGTGCTAGATCATTAAGGCTACAGGGGGGAGCTGCGCAGTATATTATATATAAATACTATTAATAAATGAGCAAAAATTGGCCACTCAATATTAAATATTCAATTATTTTAATTATCATAATTAAAATTTTAATTTTATTAAATTGAACAAGCACAACATTCAGCATTCAATCAAATATTCTTAAAGATTAATTATTATTAATAATGTTACTTCAACATATTTTTATTTCAACATAATATGCGTGTGAGCAACAAGCAAGATGTGCATTTGTAAATTCGGTGACAGCGTGTGTTACGAGTTTCAAATGGTGTAAGTGTGACCGCGGTGCGCCGGCGCCTCCATGTCATTATTATATTGTCTGCTATATTGCTTTTTATGTATTAAATCCAGGCAATTGGTTAATGAAAAAATGTATTAAAATTAAGATACAATTTATACTAAACGAAATTCACTTTAAAGAAAATCTTTCTTCAAAAAATCCCTTAACAAACTTGAAACTAAATGTGCTTATTTAATGGCTAAAATACGTAGGCTACTACAGACTCTCTTTTTGTACAAATTGCAGCACATTCATTTAATTCTGAATTTTGCACATGTAAGTTGAAAGGCATTTGTTTGTGCATAGTAAAACATATCTGTAACATTTATCAAGTTCATAATTGTGCGTGCATTTATTAATTATTATCTTAATGAATAATACGACAAGGAAGAAGCATGTAAATTGCGTTGTTTGTTTATTCAGAAGTCCCCGTTTTTTTGCTGTCATAGGCGAGCAGCGTGCTGCATTTAGCTAATGTCACTCCCCACGACTAGTTTAAAATGTTTCCATACCTCCGATTTTCCACCAAACTTGCTCAAAGTTAATTCTCCTGTTTTAATTTTTTCTTTGCTTCTTCAAGCTCCATGTTGCATTTAAGCTACTAAATAGTATGCTACAGCACGCACAGCAGGTGTGATGCGTCACGCGTGCGAGACTGCAAGTGCAAGTGGACGAGACGCTGCCCATGACACGTGACGTGTTTTATCAAGGGCCCGACCCGGCCCGAGGACGGTGGCGTGAAATATCGGCCCGACCCGGCGGGTCGGGTCGGGTCCGGGCTCGGGCTCGGGCAGACAGAGAATCTAAGCTCTACATCACTGTGTAAAAACTCCCTTTTGGAACCTTTATTTTTAAGAGTGTATAGTGCATATTTTAAGTATTGCATTGCAATACATATGATAATATAGTTTAAATTGGTTCAAAAGGAGGGAAAAATCCTGTCCAAAAAAATGATTAAGGCATGTGTTAGGCTACTGTAAATAAATTACTGAACAAATTACTACCAAAAAAAAAAAAAGAGATTACCTAAAAATAAAACTATATTATATAGTAAATAAAACTATATATATATATATATATATATATATATACATATATATATATACAGCTATGGAAAAAAATTAAGTTAATTTTTTAATTAAAAATTTAATTTTTTCCATAGCTGTATATATATTAGCTATATAAAAATATAAAAATGTTAATAACAGATGTCAAATAAAAAGGTAAGGAGTAATAATATTTGTTTTATTAGGAGGGGTGTGGAGCAGGGGGCCTCCAACATAAAGTTTGCCTAGGGCCTCCAAATGTCTAGAACCGGCCCTGCATACACTGATAAGTTTCCTCAGTCTTTCTAATTAAAACATCTAAACATCCTTAAATTCACTTGAGAAGCAAAATTTTCTTAGATAATGTTTATTAATCGTTTTATACTATTTGAAGAAAACTTCAATTAAACTTCATACTCAAGATGTATCTTCTCATCTACAATCTTGCACCTCAAATAAGAATGTTTAGACATTTTTACTGGAAAAACAGACAAAAATGCTGCTAATGCTATTTCATGCATTCTGACTTAATTATAATGTTAAAGTGTTGGATTATCATGCTAAACATGGCCAAAAAATGAATTGAACTTCTGACAGAGTAGTTCTTTGCCAAAATTACTCTTTCAGATTTCTCACAGATTTTGGACAGTTTTTTTCAAGCAGGGCTTTTTATCATGTAATAAAGGGCGGAATTCTTTCGGAAGTCGATGGCAGCACAGGACTTGCTTGAGAAAGATTTGTCACTTTGTTTTTAGACAACAAAATCAACAATGTCACCAAAGAAGTGTGTGTTTGGTTGTGAAGGAAAAATAACCTTGCTTCCCAAAGAACCCAGCGTTAAGTGGAGCTGAGAGTTTTGTGCTCACACATTACATTGATGCGCTCTCGATATTTGTCATTAAAATAACCATAGAAACCACCTTAAATTAACTATTAAAACTAGGATAAAATCATGTCTGATAGTTGCAATCACTTTTTTATTGGTTAAAATTAATGGAGAATGTTTTTCCGTGGCTGCTCGAGCCCTCAGGATCGGCGCTAATGGTTTTATAAACAAGTCCCAGTTCTATGCTGGATTTACAGATCATTTGAAACTGAAAGATGGAGCGGTCACAGCGACAATGTTCCCGGTCATGAGTTGGAACCACAGGTGGAGAGTAAAACTGCTTCAAATGTCTGTTTTGTTGGCAATAGGCACATATATGCGTTATATATATATACGCTATATTCATTATAGTGATTGAAAAGTTATCCAGAGATAATGCAATGGTGTATTGTGTGTGTTTAAATACATTTGTTTAGCTGACCATTGATAGCTTGCAGACAATCGCTACGCAAAAGCTGTGCATGATCATCACTCTTTATCTTTGCCCAAGGCATGCCTCCAGGAGCTCGGCTGTTTTCGGAAAGACTCTGTACAGTGTATGTATCTTTTATAATAATAATTAAAAACTTTTTGGAGATATGAAGCATGAACTACTATTCTATAGGTACTCAAGATTAACATGAGATTGGCAGAAACTGTGTGTGTTATGTACCCTTTAAGAAACAGATCTTTGTAGTGTTTGAGGTTAGTTGTTATTTGTCAGTGGCTCTTGCCCTCACAGATGTAAGAGAGCGTACAGTCTGCATCATTCCACAGCCTCCGTCTTTCCTCAGTTATCCGAGCATGGATCTGCCCACAGTCCTCACCATTCACAAGGAAATCCCAGTCATCTGGTTGACCTACAGTATATCCCAGTGGCTGAAACAAACATCAAGAGTTAGATTAACCCTTTAACACGTACGATCACACCGGTGTGATCAGTCTTGGCTGGCCCCAGGAGCGTACGATCACACCGGTGGGATTAGAACGTTCAGCGCATTACGTGATCAACTGCCAAATTCAAATGTGCGTGCGCGCTTTAACTGGCGCTAAACCAGAGACGGACGCGCGCAGCGCTTTTCATATCACATATATGCAGTTTTCAACCAAATAATGTTCATTTCAGGTTTCAGACATTTAAATGCACACGAGTACTAACAAAACAATATATTTAGAGTTTGTAAAATACACAATGATGTCTATAGAAGCGGAAATAACAACCCTTTCCATTATAACTTGACAACACGTTTAATTCATATCAGATATACATTGTGAAAGTAACTTAAAAGCTTACTCTATTCTTCCCCAGTTCACCGGCACACTTACTTTCATGTATTTCGGGAGAAGTGGATAAATTCACGGCTTGTAAATCCAACAGATCCGATTCTCTGCGCGGTGCAAACTAACATGGCGGCACCCATCGCTCATATGGCTCAACTAACGCGATCGTTATAAAGGTGTTTAAACAGCAAAACACATCCACTTGCACATATTTGGCAATCGGAATATTAGATATTTCATGCTATAGTTAACAAATTTATGATATTTTGAATAAAAAAGGAAAAATTAAATGAAAGCAGATCATCATTCATACAGTGCTGCTGTGTGTCACATAACAAGCAATGACGCGTCACCATGGAAACCATAAAGTGATAAGTTCTAAATAACGGTCGCCTTAAAAAACTCACGCTGGGGGGTCAGACAAAATATTTGAAACTTACGTGCGAAAGGGTTAAAGTGTCTATTATGCTATTTTAAAAGTTCCTAATTTTGTTTTGGAGGTCTCCTACAACAGGTTTACATGGATTACCATATTGGTCTACCGCAGTGTTTTCCAACCTTTTCCAACTCATGGCCCACACGATCAAACACGTACGTTTCAGGGGCCCACTGCAAGAATTTTAATGGACCCCACTATTTATGTCACATAGTGAATTCCACATTTGCAGCATGTATGTGTCAGTTAATCAAAGAAGCAGTCTACACTGCACAGTAAATTTCTTTACATCATGTCCACACTTTGTTTGTTAAATGAGACTATTTGCAAAATTGTATAACTCAGCACTGAACAAAAACTCTGGCGTTTTGAATTTAAACACCTCTGATTGGCCATTACTTTCAAGAAATCAACAGATATGTCTTTGGCTACATTGCCCAACAGAGCAAAAGCACGTTGTGAACAGAATCATTTGCAGGCCGCTCATTTCATTTCGCTTTTTTTCAGTGGTAGCTGCTTGTTCTCTGCTCCCACACGTGAAGACTAGCGTGTCCCAGTGCTCTGTTGTCTTTGCACTCCAGCTTCGCTGCTCTGTTATGGACAAGTCCCAGGTAGCATTTGTTATCACCCTCCTGAAAGGGCCCGTGACTGGGCAACAGCTGTGTGGGATGCTTGTGGCTCCGTTCTGTGCCACATTCAAGGACTTCAGAGCTGAGATGATCAAGCTGTTTGACCACTCTGCTCAAGGCGATGAGGCAGCCCCCCAGCTGGCGCGGTTGAGTCAGGGCAGACGTTCAGTTACGGATTATTCAATCCAGTTGGCCACCTGTGACTGGAACCAGGCGGCTTTACATGCGAAATGATTTTGTCCATCAGGAACTGACTGAATAATTATGGTTTGCAATTGCTGTGATCTCATGTGAGTGACAGGTTGCCCCACCCTCAAGCTGATGAACAAGTCATCAGAGAAGAGAAGAGATGTTGCTTCAAGAGGGAGGAGAAGTGAAATTTAAAAAATAATGATGTTCACTGATAAATCATTAATAATAAATACTGCAATATTCCATACAAAAACAAGAATTGGCCATTTTAATTTTAGTTCCTGAATGAATCAATGTTGTTGAGCAAATTGGTTAAGTGAATGATAGTAAGTATATTTAGTAACTTGTAACTACATCACTAGATGCACTTTTACAAGTGTACTTAAGCGTAAAAAACATATTCATGAAAATATACTCTAAGTGACTTTTTTTTTCATTATTTCTTGCTTTTAAGATTTCAAGTGCACATTTGATACAATTGAGCACACTTCTTTTTCATAATGGTTGCCTCTCTCTTTCTCTCTTTCAGCCAGTAATAATGACAGTGATATGTTCATCTGCCAGTGTGACAAGGCTGCAGCGGAGTGTTTCGCTCAATCCTCCTATAATACCTCCAATAATCATCTGCCCTCAAGTGTTTGCAGTTCAGCATCCAGAGATCAGCAGCTTTATCACCACTCTTGTTGCATTCATGGTCACTCTCGCAGTACTTTATAGCAACAAAATACCCTGCAATCAGTGAACAATTATTTTTATTTGGCCAAAAATAAACCTTTTCCAGGCCATCTCATGAAATTCTCATCCTTTTTCGAGATAACTGAATTCTTGTATCAGCTGTGCAAATTGCCAACACTTGCTTGTGTTCCCAAAGAACAACACACACACACGTTTATTTTTGTGAATTGTGGGGACATTCCATGGGCATAATGGTATACTGTACAAACAGTATTTTCTGTCACCCTACACCTAAACCTACCCATCACAGGAAACTGTGCAGGAAACAAGTAATACACATACTGTATATTAACATCTCACATGATCACACAATTCAGAAAGTTGGCTTATTAATGAGCCCCACCCATCAAGGTTATATAATAAGTCCTATAAATAATCATCTTCAAACACCCGTTCATCTGGTCTTCACTATGAACACCTTTCTGTCTCTCGTGGTCCTGAGTGTGAGTCTGCCCACCTGTGAGTATATTTAAAATTGGATTTATTATTCATCTACTGTACAGGGGCGTATTGTTTTAATCATTTATTTTAAGTATGCAAGGCAATTATTTAATATAGATATGAGATGATTAAATATAGACATTTAAAATAATTTGAAAAATAGCATTTTCTAATTAGTCAGTCTAAAATAATAGCACTAAAGACTTCTTGCCCTCATTTATTAGATAAAATATATTTTATGAGAATGCTGTAATAGAACTTAAAGGGCTAGTCCACTCAAAATGAAAATTCTGTCATTATTTCGGTCCCAAAACTGTACGCTTTTCTTTCAACTGTGGAACATGAAAGTATATGATAAATGTATTTTTTGTTTGTTTTGTTGCTGTTGTTTTGTCCATACAATAGAAGTCAGTGGGCGTAAACACGGTCTTTCCGACATGACTTGAACACTGTAAAAAGTAATACGCTCTATCTATTCAATAGAATTGTGGCAACAGTTTACGAGCAATATTATTAATTAAATTCAACATATAAGAATTGAGTTAGAATTAATCAAATTAATTGCTTAAAAGTCAACCATTTAAAATGTGTAAAATTAGCAAACACCATTTCAAAAATCACAAACTGACAAAAAGCAAATAATCAAACTACCCAACTAAATGAAACACTGATCACCATAATGGTGACCAAATATTTTGAATACAATCAACATCAACATCTAAACCTCAGTTAATTCTTGTGTTTCTCTTTCCTTATGCTTGTTATCATCAGGTGTCTTCAATTTTGGCAATAAAAAATTAAAGAGTTCTTAATTCATCTTTGATGTCTGCCTGTTATTCAGATATTTTTGTTTAAATTTTACTCATTTTAAATGGTTGACCTTTAAGGAATCAATTTGATTAATTCTAACTCAATTCTATTTGTTGAATTTAATTAATAATATTGCTTGTAATCTGTTGCCAAAATTTTATGGAGTAGATATAGCATATTAATTTTTACAGTGAATGCACCATTTCTTCTGTGGAACATAAAAATAGTTCAGTTTCTTTAAAGAATATCCTGGCCTTTATTTTCCATTTAATGACACTGAATGAGAAAGGATGCAAAACATAAATCATAAAACCTGGTGCATGGTTCATATGACTTATGTGCTATTCCACATCTTCTGAAGCCATATGATAGCTTGGTGTGAAAAGACTGAAATTTAAAAGCATTTTTGCCTTTGTTAGACAGTTTAGTATGTATATAACAGTTGATGATTAAGTATCACAGTCTGTTATTTACATACTATTTTGATGCTATTCAGTTTGAAGCACTAATAAACTATCACTGTTTAACAGTGCTGGCTCTAGACTACCGTGCAGTGTGGCAGTTCAGGGAGATGATCATCTGTACCATCCCAAATAGCTGGCCTTTACTGGATTATGCAGACTACGGATGCTACTGCGGCCTGGGAGGCTCAGGCACCCCGGTGGATGCACTGGACAGGTCAGATTACAGAGACACTGGAATCAATCATTTGAATCAGTTTTGTCTGTCACACTTCTGCTAGCTCAGACTGAAAAGTTTAGTGCACACTTTATAAATTCAGAAAACTGCACGTTGCACAAATTAAAAACGGCATGAAACAGAAGTTGCAATAGTCTTTTCTTCCCTATTGTGACGTATATAAGAGGCAAATAAGAAATATTGTAGGACAGAACTTGATTTTGTCCATCAGTAAATGTTTGTATCATTGTGGTTTGCTATGGCTGTGATGTCATGTGAGTGTCCCGCCGTCGCACCAGTAAACACGTCATCAGAGAAGTTGCTGCAAGAGGGAGGGGAAGTTATTTTAATTAAAGATTAAAGGCATGTTAATTTGGGGGAAAAAATTAATAATGTGCACAGACGAATATAATAAATACCACAATATTCCATAAAAAGCAATAATTGATCATTTTTATTTAATGCTGACTTTATTTTTGTAGGCAGTAAAAATTAGTGCATTGCTATTTTGGTTGAGAACATTCTTAAGGAGCTTTTCAGAAAAAGTTCAGATTTTGGTATACCTTATCAGCTTGGCTCATGAATATTAACTGCCCCCAAGCCCACTGTATTCTCTGTTCCTCTAGGTGCTGTCAGGTGCATGATCAGTGCTTTTCAGACTCATGGCAGCATGATGACTGCTGGGGTATCTTAGACAACCCCTACACTGAAATCTATTCATTTTCATGCGACAAATCGGCAAAGAAAGTCACCTGTCAATGGTAAGTCCCAGATAACAAAAATATGTTAAAGAAATTTTTCCATCGTTCCCATTAGGTTATTAACATTTTATTTCTGAATGTTCTCTGTTTTTTAAATGTTTTAAAAACATTTTTTTCTTGGTTATGCTGACGTTAAGTGATCTATTAACGTTACTGGAAGAATGTTTGTTCATAACTCTGAGAAAACCTTGCCAGAACTTTAGGGAAGTTCTGAGAACGTTTCCTGTTTGCTGTAGGAAAGACTGTAGGAATCAGTAGGACAAACTGTACTAAATTATTCTATCTGAAAGCTGTTTGTAATTGAGACCTGAACTGCATCTGGATTGTGGCACATTTTTGGACTGCTGTTTGTTTTTTGTCTCTTGCAGCTGACAAGAATCGCCCCTGTGAGATGTTCATCTGTGAATGTGACAGAAAAGCAGCCGAATGCTTTGCAAAAGCGGGTTACAATCCAGAGTACGAGCACTATCCTAGTAAAAACTGCAAATGACCTGACACTTGTTAAAGTTTTAAGACTGTCCTTAAAGTCTCATTAAACTTAGCAATGGTATATCATGTAACAGTTTATTTTGTGTTCATGCTAATTGATATTTGGTTCATAGCAGAAAGATTATTTAATGGTACATTTATGCAATTAAAAATATCGGTAACACTTTCTATGAAGACCATGCTTATAATGAATTATAGCTCCATTTATACTTATTTATAAGCAAGTATTACTATTTTATAAACATATTTATAAAGATGTATTAAGACCTTTACCACATTGTAAGAACAGTTATAGATACGTTTATAATATTTTTATAATTACTTATAATTCATGCGTTTTCCTTTTCAATACGTTCATTATTAAGTCAGTCATATGGTTCCATGAATGTATTTATAAAGATGCAGCTTGCATTGCTATGATGTTATTATATTATAGATACAGTGACTTTTTATTCAAATTTATTTCTGTCAAATTAGTGAATATATTGTTATAAAACACCATGTTGTGTTCTTATAAATACTTATTGTGAGTATTAATAGTTAATGTTATAAATGCATCATTGTTGGCATTAAGTAAAGTGAAAATATAGGATGCAATTTTCCTAAATCAAATGTTAAGAAACACGAATATGTGCTCATTTTACACTTTAAGTTGCTTACTTGTAAATGTAACTAACGAACAATTCCTGTAATAATAATTAATCAGAAATCATTAATACAGACAATTGAAAAAAAGTATCTTTTTTAATGTTACATACTAGCAAAACAGGTAACATGCAGCATGTAACAAGACACAAACAATACCAGACAACTGGAATGAGCACAAAGAGGAACTTAAATACACAGTGATAATAAGTGCCCATCATTGCCACCAGAGGGCACTCCACCCTGGACTACACACATCATTTGGACTGCTACCCATTATACAATCACTCACTCACACATAAAAGACACTTGCACCCATACCTCGATGCGTAGTCTTGTTTAGCCCATCTGACATTTACTGAGCGTTTCCCCTGGATTCCGTATTCTTGTATTTGACTTTGGACTGTTACTCATTTCTGATTCTCTGCTGCCTGCCTTGACCCTTTCCTGTTCCTGGATTGTGTATGTTTGCTGCTTGTCCTGGGGCCTGTACCATGATGGTAGTTGAACAAACTCAGGGTTATAGGATTAGTTTCGAGTTGACAAAACCAAACCCCTCAAATCTGGCTTTGTTGGTACCATGATGCTGATCATCAACTTTCTCTGTCAACTCAGGCTTTGATCCTGAGTTTGTGGAGCGCATGCACATGAATGTGTGACATCAGTGGTGAACAGCCAATCACATGCCTTGCAACAGAGAGAAACTCTGATTCGCTTCTCATGAGAGAGCCAGCATGATTCAAAACTCTTTTGCTGAAGGTTAAGAGATTGAAGAAAATGAAGAATTTAAATGCATGTACACTATGGAAATACTTGTCCACGAAAGAGGACAAATAAAAGAAATGATGTTGCTCTATCAGTGCAAGTGAAACTTGTGAAGTTAGGTTATATAGTTGCTTGATAATATATAGCAATAGAGACGCATACTACATGTAAGGTCACATGTAGTCATTTTTAAAGAATGATCTATTGATTCTACAGCTTATTTATATTACATATGATATGTATATATTAATATTCATTTAAATTAAACGCTTAATAATAACTGTTAAACTAAAATTTCTGGTGTGCAATGGATTAATAATAATATAGATCATATTATAATTATATAAATCATAAAATAATTCTAATTATCATTAAAGCCAGACAATTTCATCTTTAAATATTTGTTTTTACTATGTCGTGACCTTTAATTTGAAGGAAGTGAAACTGGGGGCGTGATTGGATGTGTCACTGTTACTTTGCTCACATCTAACTGGTTCAATTTCGGTTTGAGATCTCTTATCCAGAACATAACCTGCCCCGGAGCAGGTTAGCTGTGGAGCGTAAGTTACTATGGTGATGAACGCTAAAAGCCATGTCACTGTCATGTTACCTAAAACCCAGGATTGGCACAAACTAATCTGAAAATTACCTGGCTAGCCAGCGAATCCAGCTTCATGGTACAGGCCCCAGATCTCTGCCTGCCTTGGGACTCTGATTGTTTGCTGCCTACTCTGATAACAATAAGACAACAAACAGCTGTGATAATTAATGGGGGTCCATGGAAACTGATGAGTGGCAGGAAACTGAACAAAGGAAACAGGAAACAGATTAATACAATTTAAAATCCATTAAAACTAACTAAACAAACTTGTGACATAACGCCTCCTCCAGGAAGCTTGAATTCCAAGGCTTGAACTCGTGCCATAACAGAAGAAATGAGGGAGGGATGGTGGGGGCTTTTTGAGGTGGGCAAGGAGGAGGTGAAGGACTAAAGGGCAGGCAGAGGGCTGGTAAAAGCAAACAGACAGAAAAAGAAGACAGGGAGGAGATAATGGTGGTAGCAGCCATGGTGGAGCTGATGGGACGAAACATATAGGAGATGACGGTGGAAGGGCCCATGAAAGAGTGGAAGTTGGTAGGATCCAGGGAATGGACGGCCGATGAGATCCCAAAGTGACCCAGGAGATGGCCATGATAGAGGCGACCCATGGTGGAAGTGATGGAGGGAGGAGCCAAGGTAGTCTATTGAGGCCCGACCGACTGTGGTCATGCAGGGAGATTGAGAGGCCCAGGCAATATCCAGTGGACTGAGAGACTTGGTGACACTGAAGGACATGGAGACCAGTCCAGGCAATGAGTGGCCGAAGTGGAACTACGGGGCTGAAGGACCAAGGTGACCCAAGTGGAGCCTGAGGAATGGAGGAGCCCAATGGAGGCGCAGGGGTGGAGGGATGGAGCACAGGAGACAGCCCGGAAGTCCATGGCGATGATGGGGCGACGACTGACCAGGTCAGAACCAGTGGGACAAGGGAGCCTGGTGGAACCGAAGGGAAGATGGTCCCTTCGTGGAGCCGAGGGCACGAGGAGTGGGAGGGATGGGAAGCAATTAGGCTTTCCTCCTCATATACCACCACCAAAATTCAGACTCGATGTCTGTAGTAGGTATTGGTTGGGTCTCTCGGTCTGCAGTGGGCTCTGGCTCCATATCCATCAGGAGTTTCCCTGGGGCATCACCAGCCGGATCTCATTGTCGAGTCCAATCCAAAACAGGACAGTTTTAGGGTTGGATGATATGACGAAATATATAACATTGATATAAGCGATTTAGACCTACCTATATTGTATTTATATAAAGCGTTCACAGCATTGCTTTATGTGTTTCCCCGGCGTCAAAATCAGGCATATAAAAATGTCAGGAAACACGATTCCTGGCTGCATGCCAATATCCATGGATTGTTATAAGGAACACTTTCAAGCCCAACCTTTAGTGTAATTGTTTGTTTTACTCACTTTTTCGCAGTTTCCCCTATTAATTCCAGTCATGCAGCAGGGTCTTTTGCCACTCAGTCCAGCTGAGGGAGCACGTTCAGGCGGGAAAGTGACGTTTATGCGTACCTTCTATACACTGAGAGGCATGTGTAACACAGAAGCTCACACAGCAAATATAACTTGCAAAATGGATCATTACAAACTATTCTTGATGCAGCATATAACATAGGTATGGCATGTATTTTGTGGACGTTTGCTGAAATTCTTATGCGCCCTCCAGAAACTTGCGTTCTGCAAGTGAACGGCGCCTTGTGGTGCCATCACAAAGGGGCACAAAATCGCTCTCACGGACCTTCTCCGGGTCTGTTCCTGGCTGGTGGAATGACCTGCCACGCTCTATCCGAGCAGCTGAATCTTTAGCCATTTTCAAAAAAATGCTAAAGACGTATCTTTTTCGCCAGCACTTGACCCAGTAATAGTAGCACTTACCTTGATTTCTATTTTCCTTCCATCTATTTGTGTATTGTGATTTAAAAAAAAAAAAAAAATTTCCTTGCTACGAGCACTTTACTGTCATAACTGTGACTTCACTCAGCACTTATGTACTGTTGTTCTCATGTTGATTTGATTGATTCTACTATTCTCATTTGTAAGTCGCTTTGGATAAAAGCGTCTGCTAAATGACTAAATGTAAATGTAAAATTCGATTCTGAATGATTTTGATAGCATGATGCATGGTTAACATGGCTAAAGCTACACACTGTTGGAGAGACTCAATAAAAATGAAGATGCATTTATGAATTATGCAGACTACACACGTTTTTGGGTTAAAAATGAAAATAACGGAATGGCTCTGGTCTCCGTGAATACAGTAAGAAACAATGGTAACTTTAGCCACATTTAACAGTACATTAGCAACGTTCTAACTAAACAAATTCAGGAAGAGAATTTGCAAACATCACAAAATGAAATTGGATCATGAACAGTTTGTATTGATCCATCTTTGAGAATCAACTTCAAATAAGTCTGGTGTTAATGACTTAAACATACTGGTTTATGAATTTATCTGGACACATTTCCTTCATAAATAAAATTACACAACTGCATTCTTAGTGGCTTAGATGCCAGGAGTGTATGGAGACTCGTATGTTTGCTATTATAGCCGACTGGTCAGTGAAAATGTTTAGATATAGCTGAGACAAGGATTTTTTTTTTTTTTTTTTTTTTTTTGCTCAAGTAAAAAACAAAAAGTTCAAAAGAACAGCATTCATTTGAAATTTAAAATTTTTGTTTTGTTCTTTTATTATTTTTACTTTTGATCAATGTAACGCATCCTTGCTGAATAAAAATATGCATTCATTTAAAAAAAAAACTCTTGCAACAAATTCTAACACGCTAACAATCAGTGTATGCTAGTTGCTTTGTTTTATTGTATTTTCTCAAATTTATCCAAAACAGAAACGTTACTACAGCCACATATTTTATTACGTGCGTGTCTAAATTGAGACAAACCTTTTTAAAACTTTTAGATGAATTTTGAATCTAAAGTAAAATAAAGTTTGATTTCAAAATGACTATTTGACTATTATTATTTGCAAAAACTTGCAATTTGAGGACATGATCGATTGCACAATACCGAACTGTTCACACTGCTGGACTTTGCAGACTATGGCTGCTTTTGTGTTTATGGTGGTCAAGGGTCACCAGTCGACCAGCTCGACCGGTGAGTCGATTTTAATTGTGGGAATGTGTTACAGTGTGTTAATGATGTTTATTTTTAATTACTTTTGTAATAATAATGTTCCCTTTCTAATGACCTGGTGGGTGTTGTTTTACCCATGATGACTGTTATGCCAAAGCCTTGAACCAAGAGTCCTGCACATCATTGATTGACAGTCCCTACACAAACACATATGACTGCCAGTGCGATAAGAAAACCAGAACGATCATGTATCTGGGTGAATGAAAATGAATCCTAGGATTCCATCCCATATCAGTAACTCAAGAGACATCCATTTTCAAATCTTTTTGTTCTATGTAAGTTCACAAGAAATATGTATCATTACAATCTATATTGCACAAACTTACAAAAGTCTTTTTTTCCTTTGCCAGCAATAGTTCAA
This sequence comes from Megalobrama amblycephala, assembly GCF_018812025.1. Lineage (NCBI taxonomy): Eukaryota > Metazoa > Chordata > Actinopteri > Cypriniformes > Xenocyprididae > Megalobrama > Megalobrama amblycephala. Next base: position 28,545,531 of record NC_063055.1, read on the forward strand.
GTGAAGCTGCAGCTAGATTAAAGTTGGCATGAAATAGAAGTTTTGATAGTGTTCTCTATTGTGACACATATCATTGTTGTTTGCTATTGCTGTGAACTTTTTTGAATGACAGGTTGTCCCACCCTCAAGCTGATGAACACGTCATCAGAGAAGATACGTTGCTGCAAGAAGTGATTTTTTTTTTAAATAATAAAGTGCACTAATAAATCATTTCTAATAAATACTATTCAATTTAAAATATTAGTTCTTGAATGAGTCACTGTTGTTGAACAAATCGGTTGAGTCAGTGACTCAATGACTCATTCACACGCTCCTGAATGGATCAGTATTTTTGAACAAATTGTTGTTTTAATGGCTCACTCAAATTGCACAATCCAGGAACATGTTGTACTTAGTGAAAACCTAATGTACAGAAAGACTCAATGATAATCCCCACCACTAATACACAGATAATCTCTCTGGAACAAACAGGTTCAGCTAATGTAGAGAAGAATGAAAAAGGTTCCAAAAACCAAGTATTTATTTACAAAACAAACGTCTAGGTTACTATTGTAACCCGTTACGTCGTTAATGGCCAATCTTGGATCTGCGTGTCTTGAATCGGGTACTATGTGTCTTTCTTGGATACTATGAAGTACAGGCTGTAAAACCCAGACTTCCTCTCGGCTGGAGGGACAGGCTTTATTGCTGTTGCAACACAGAAGGGTCGGAGACACAGGAATGCAGGTAAAAGGTGTTTATTGAACAACCAGATGAAACAACAGTGAAGCAGTGGAGCAGAGAGGACGCTAGAGAATACACACAAAGATGATGAACACAGAAGGAGAACTGGGAATAAGCTGAAGACAGGTAAGTAGTCGAATGGAGTCCTAGAGGTGAGCATGAAGGTAATTCTTAATGCTAACGAGACCGGACGATGACTGTGTTATGTGAGTGAGTCCTTTATACTGCTGGTGATTGCCGTGCTAATGAGGTGCAGGTGTGTGTGATCAGTATTCTGTTGAGGGAGTGTGCTGTGATTGGGTGATGGTGGAGCCTGGCACGTCTGTGACAGTACCCCCCCTCCACGGCCCGCTCCTGACATCGTGGTGGTCGGTCTCTTCCACGAGGGGCAGGTCTGTCAGGATGAGTAGCGTGGAACGTGTCGAGCAGGTTTGGGTCGAGTATGTCGTTTCTAGGTACCCATGAATGTTCCTCGGGACTGTAGCCCTCCCAGTCCACGAGGTATTCCAGGAGACCACCATGGCGCTGGGAGTCCAAGATGTCGTGAACTTGGTAGGCGGCACCATCTTCTAGGATGAGAGGAAGGGGGGGTTTGGCGGCTGCACCAGGCTCTGTGGAGACAGAAACAGAGGGGTGGTGAGGTTTCAGGAGTGAGACATGGAAAGTGGGATGAATTCTGTATTGTGGTAACTGGAGTTGATAGGTGACTGGATTGATCTGCTTCGTGATGGTAAAGGGGCCAATGACTCTGGGACTTAGCTTTCGGCATGGCAGACGCAGCCTGATGTCCCTGGTAGACAGCCAGACCTTCTGTCCTGGCTGGTAGTTGGGAGCATTGAAGCGACAAAGGTCTGCTGTCATTCTGCATCTGCACAGGGCCCGTTGAAGCTGGTGGTGTGCAGAGTCCCAGACCCTCTCGCTCTCTCAGAACCAGTGATCGACTGATGGTACATCTGATGGTTCCCCTGACCAGGGGAACAATGGGGGTTGGTAACTGAGTACACACTGGAAGGGAGTGAGTCCAGTGGTGGATTGCCGCAGGGAATTCTGTGCGTACTCGGCCCAAACAAGGAACTGGTTCCAAGAGTCCTGGTGGCCATGACAGAGGAAGCGACCGATCTCCTGGATCTTCTGCTCTGTCTGCCCTTTCGACTGGGGATGGTATGCTTACGGTCACACCTAGGAGAGAGAAGAAGGCTTTCTATACCCTGGAGATGAACTGAGGCCCTCTATCCGACACAATGTCTTCAGGAATCCCGTAGTATCTGAAGATGTGGTTGAACATGAGTTCAGCGGTCTCCATGGCTGTGGGCAGTCCCTTTAAAGGAATCAGACGAACAGACTTAGAGAATCTATCAATAATCACCAAGATACAGGTACAGTTATTGGAAGCAGATAGGTCGATGATGAAGTCTACTCCTAGGTGTGACCAGGGTCTGTTGGGAACAGGCAGAGGATAGAGTTTACCGAAGGGAAGATGACGAGGGCTTTTTGAGATGCTGCATTCCTTAGCTGGTGAGAGGGTTTCATTGACCCCAGGGTGGCCAGTGCCCAGTGAAGTGTGGGATGAGTGGATGAGTGGAGTGCGCCGTGTCCGGGTGATGTATTGCAAACCTGGCGGGCAACCCGGCGGAGTGTTGGTGGAAGCATTGGAGGAGGGCATGGTTTCTTTGGACCAGGTGATGGGACATACAATAAGTTTTGCAGGTAGGATGGGCTCATGTTCTTCTGTGTTTTCTTCAGTACTGTAGAGACAAGATAAGGCTTCCGCCTTGACATTCTTTGGACCAGGACGATAGGAGATGATGGAATTGAAAGGAGTGAAGAACAGCGCCCTATGCGCTTGTCGTGGGTTAAGTTTCTTTGCATCTCTGAGATACTCCAGATTCTTGTGGTCAGTTAACACAACGAATCTATGCACCCTCCAACCAATGCCTTCACTCTTCCAGGGTCAACTTGATGGTGAGAAGTTCCCTGTTGCCGATGTCATAATTTACCTCCGCCGGGTTGAGTTTGCGGGAGAAGAAGGCACATGGATGGTGTCTACTTGGATTCCCCTGCTGCTGAGACAATACCGCTCCCACTCCTGTGGTTAAGGCGTCTACCTCCATGACGAAAGGTTTATCTGCGTCAAGGTGAACAAGGCGGGGAGCAGTAATGAAGACTTCTTTCAGGGTGTTGAAAGTGTGGGTGGCAGCTGGTGTCCAGAACAGAGACTTGGGCCTGTTGCGTAGAAGGTTGGTTAGTGGACTGGAGATGATGCTGTAGTCTTGAATGAAGCGGTGGTAGAAATTGGCAAATCCTAGGAAACATTGGAGTTCTTTGATGGTGGAAGGTGTAGGCCAGTTCCTGATGGCATCCACTTCCCCCTCGTCCATCCGGATGCCACTGCTGTCAATGTTATATCCAAGGAACTGCACTGAGGGTTGATGAAATTAACACTTTTCAGCTTTAAGGAACAGATGGAACTCTCTCAGGCATTGCAGGACCTCCGCAACGAGGTGGCGATGTTCGGCCGGCCCTGGTGGCTGGCCCTGGTGCTCTTCGAGACACGACTGCATACGAGTGGCGAAGCATATGAAGAGTTGAATGAAGCGTTCGTGCCCGATGGAGTCCTCGGATGCAGCGAGATGCAACCGCACGCGTGGATCCAACCCCTGACGATAGGTGGTTAGTAATGACTGTTTGTTCCACCCACTGGCAGCTGCCAGTGTCCTGAACTGAAGAGCATATTCATTTACAGTCATAGAACCTGGTTTTAAATGATACTATTGCTCACCAATTGATGAATCCCATGCAGGTTTTCCAAAAACCTTGAAATGGGTGATGAAACTGGTGAGTGACTGGGTTATAGCATTCTTTTGAGATCAAAGAGTTTCAGCCCATCAAAGCGCCTTGCCATTTAACTGTGAAATGATGAATGCTACCTTTGAATGGTCATCGGGGTACAGGTGCGGTTGCATCTCCAGGACCAGTGAACATTGCAGAATCCGTTGCAATCCTCCGCCGAACCAGAGAAGGGCGCCGGTTTAGGCGATGAAGGAGTGACGGCAGTGTTAGTGGAGGTGATCGCTGGTGGACTGGAGGTGACTGTTCGGCGCAGAGCGTCAACAAGCTCCTGAAAGGGATTCGGGTTGCTCATGCTGGTGTTCTTCGGTTTTGGTCCAGCCTTCTGTTACAACACAGAAGGGTCGGAGACACAGGAATGCAGGTAAAATGTGTTTATTGAACAACCAGATGAAACAACAGTGAAGCAGGTGAGCATACGGTGAATCTTCAGGTGAACAGTGCTTATAAGGTGAATGAAACTGTCCTTTGTGTTGCAGAAATGATGAGCTGATGGATGGCTGGTGAAGTGGAGCAGAGAGGATGCTGGAGAACACACACGAAGATGATGAACACAGAAGGAGAACTGGGAATACGCTGGAGACAGGTAAGTAGTCGAATGGAGTCCTAGAGGTGAGCATGAAAGTAAGTCTTAATGCTAACGAGACCGGACTCTCTTTCTCTCTCTTTCTCTCTCTCTCTCTCTCTCTCTCTCTTTATCTCTCTCTCTCTCTCTGTGTGTGTGTGTGTGTGTGTGTGTGTGTGTGTGTGTGTGTGTGTGTGTGTGAGAGAGAGAGAGAGAGAGTCCTTTATATTGCTGGTAATTGCCGTGCTGATGAGGTGCAGGTGTGTGTGATCAGTATTCTGGTGAGGGAGTGCGCTGTGATTGGGTGATGGTGGAGCCTGGCGTGTCTGTACAATTTGCATGCTTCACCAAGAGGAAAGCAATTTCCTCCCGCAGGACAGGGGTGTCATTGCCGGACACCATGGTGAACAGGAACCAGCTGAACCTGGGGGGACGCTTAGTGAACTGAATCGCATAGCCGAGTCTGAATGTTCGAATGAGCCAACGGGATGGGTTGGGGAGTGCCAGCCAGGCCACCAAGTTCTGTACGAGTGGCACCATCCGGACTGGAGAAGTACCCGCAGTGGGGCAGCATGTAGCACTGAGGCCCAACCCGGGGAGGCAGAGCATGCACTCACATGGCTCCGAGCGTGACGGGGCAGGGAGGCATGGGGAAGGCCACTGAAATGAGCACACAGAGGAGCTTAAATACACAGTGATAATGAGACAACAACAAACAGCTTTTTATACTTAATGAGTGTCCATGGAAACAGATATGAGTGGTGGGAAACTGAACAAAGAAAACACAGGAAATAGGCAACAATGAATACAAACTAACTAAACATAATTGTGACAGACTGAATCTGATCATATGAAATTTTCACAATCCTATCACTTTGCTTCTGTCTCGCAGTGGTATGGATGTCCATCTCACACTTCTGATCCTTACTGTGACTCTGCCGACATGTAAGTATTCTTAATCATTTTATTACCTTTCACACCATACTAAACATTGATATATAGCATGGAGATACATTACAGTTTTCCTAATTTTATGTAAACTGATTAGAAGAAAAATTAGCACTTGATAACATGCTTCAAACATCCTACATAAAAATGTTTTTATACAGTATATTTGGATTCTTAGAGACACCAGTTATACACTAATAGTCAAAAACTTTAGTGTGTCATGATCCCAGCTCTGTGTCTTTTGTTTTGTATGGACTCTTGCACCACACTAACTGTTGCACTTCATAAATCAGTTGCACTGATTACACACACACGACCATAGCCAATCACACTCCCTAAATTAGCCATGGATTTTCTCTCTGTCACTGCCGAGTATTGTTTAGCATTTATGCTGTGTTAGCGTAGCTACTTTACGGAGCCAGTTCCTGGTCCTAGTCTGAGTTTGTAGTTCTAGTCAAAGTCTAGTCACATCTTGTTTTCTTATTGCCTGTTTCCTGATTTCCTGCCTGTCTTGGACTTGTCTCTTGCATTTTCTCAAATTGATCCAAAACAGAAATGTTACTGCAGCCACATTTTTTTTTTTTTTAGTAAGTGCATGTCTAAATTGAGACAAATCTGGTTAAAACTTGTAGATGAATTCTGAATCTAAAGTAAAATAAAGTTTGATTTCAAAATGACTATTTGACTATTATTAGCATTATGCATAATTATTATTAAGTTTATGTAAAACTCTCCGTCCTTTTTGTCACTCTTTTCATTTGTAATATGTTTTCCTGTACTGTGACCTTCACATAATTTAACACTTGACTCTAACAGTATTATCTTCTCTGTAGTGCATCTGTACAGTATGTTTTGTATGTACAGTTTGAGGACATGATTGATTGCACAATACCGAACTGTTCACCACTGCTGGACTTTGCAGACTATGGCTGCTTTTGTGGTTATGGTGGTCAAGGGTCACCAGATGACCAGCTCAACCGGTGAGTTGATTTTATTCTAGGAATGAGTTACAGTGTTTTAATTATGTTTATTTTTAATTCTTTTTAATAATAATGTTCCCTCTCTAATGACCTGGTGGGTGTTGTTTTACCCATGATGACTGTTATGCCAAAGCCTTGAACCAAGAGTCCTGCACATCATTTATTGACAGTCCCTACACAAACACATATGACTGCCAGTGCGATAAGATTACCAGAACGATCACGTGTCTGGGTGAGTACAGACATACATTGTATTTGTTAATATTAGTTAATGCAGTGAACTAACATGAACGAACAATGAACAGCTGTATTTGTATTCACTAACGTTAACAAAGATTAACAAATAACAAATGTATTGTTCATGGTTAGTTCATGTTAGTTAATACATTAACAAATGAAACTTATTGTAAACATGCTATATTGTGCTATATTATACTCAATTTTACTATAATAAAATCTTCTTCAACATCTCACATGATCACAATATTCACAAAGTTGGCTTATCAGTGAGCCCCTCCCATCATGGTTATAAAGATTCTATAAATAATCGTCTTCAAACTCCTGTTCATCTGGTCTTCACCATGAACATCTTTCTGTCTCTCGTGGTCCTGAGTGTGAGTCTGCCCACCTGTGAGTATACTTAAAATGGGATGTATTATTCATCTACTCTACAGAAGCGTATTGTTTTAATAATTTTCTCTTATTATGTATGCAAGGAAAATATTTATAAGATACAGGAGATGATTAAATATAGATATTTAAAATTATTTGAAAAATAGCATTTACTAATTAGTCAGTCAAAAAATGGCACTAAAGACCTCTTGCCTTCATGTATTAGATAAGAATATATTTTATGAGAATGCTTTAATAAAACTTAAAGGGCTAGTCCAACCCCAAAAGTCTGTCATTATTTACTCACCCTCATGCTGTCCCAAAACTGTATGCCTTTCTTTCATCTGTGGAACATAAGATAAGATAAAGAAGATACATAAGATAAAGTAGATATTTTGATAAATGTCTCAGTGTTTTGATTTTGGTTTTGTTGCTGTTGTTTTGTCCATACAATGGAAGTCAATGTTGATTGGTTTGTAGGTTCTTGGAAATATTTTCTTTTATGTTCCATGAACAGAAGAAAGAAATGCATACAGGTTTGGAACCACATGACGTTGAGTAAATGGTGACAATTTTCATTTTGCGGTGGAGTATCGCTTTATACAAGACCTAAAGCCAGAAAACTGGGTGTGTCGAAAAGATCATGGAGTGAAATGCGAAAGCTTAGGGAAGAGCAGAGAGAGTTCTAATAAATTTGGATCAATGTCTGTATAACTATACATATTTTCTTTTCTTTCTTGTCTTTTTTTTTCTTGTCTTAACATTTTCTACAATATACAAATTGAAGATGAATTCTTTTGAAAACTACAACTTATCCCTAAAGTTAATATATTTAAAAAAGTGTCACTACCAGAGTGGATTGTAATACTGACAAAAAACATGGACACTGATTTAAATTTTGTAATTTGGTAATGAAATGTATTTTTCAAAAATAATTCTTTTAAAATATTTAAGAAACTGGTTAAGAAACTAATTGGTTAAGTTAGTGTGTTACATCTGACCATCTGACACTCCCTCTACAATTTTACCATGAAACGGATCACTGGATGTAAAGCAGAAACAAAACATATGAAATTGTTATAAATATTTTGTAAGACAGGTGGTGGATGAAAGATACAGTTTTATTTATTTTGATGATAAATTTATGCTATATGGTGCTTCTATTGATTAATGAAGTCTGTACTATAAATGGTATCAGATATCCCTCTAAAGGGACAGTTCACCCAAAGATGAACATTTGCTCACTCTCATGTCATTCTAAACATGTTTGACATTCTTTTGTCCATTAAAGTTTTCCTGGGAAGTTCGTATTTTTGAGTTGGAAGGTCATTTCAAGTCACTCGACAAAGCAAGATGGTTGTGTACCCAAAAAAAAACAAAAAAAAAAACACAGCTCTCTTCATTGTTCTGCCTCCAAAACTCACACTGCAATACTAAACATCCTGCTCCAAGTCAGTCTCGAACCCCGGCCCGATCACTGCTGGTATGCAAGGCGAACGCACTGACACTGCATTCTCTAGCGGTCATCAGAGAACTGCAAAACTCTTATTATCTGGCCACTGTTACACACGCAATGGGAGTGGATGTCTGTTTATCACAGCAGACGCACAACAAAACGCTTCACAAAAAATAAAGCACAGTTGATGAACGAATGGCAAGGAAGCACAAAAAATGAATGTACAGTACACAAGAGTAAATACAAACACGAGTTTGTTGTTAGTCGCAAACAGCACAGCAGCCCCAGACAATCAAAACCCAGTGTTACTCACATGTGAAGCAGAATCAAAGCAGCCTCCACGTCTGTTTTCAGGCCTTCCCGCTTAGCTCTCTCCAGCGCTTGAAAGCTTGTCTAATATAAACGCGGTTCTAAAGCACTTGCCCAGTCATAAACCTTCATTCCAGTGATATTCTTTTGACCTTTTGTATTGTGTCCTATCTCTCGTTCTGCAGTTTTTTTCTTCTTCTTATTTTCAAATCTTCCTCTTGCTCGTTCTCTCTCCTCAACCATCATACGCGTTTGTTTGGAAGGTTAGTCGGGCCGACACCAACAACAGTGTTTTTGAAATTCTACTGAGATCACCTTTAATTAACCACACAAAAACACATCAAAATTCTACAACTCTACTCTTATGAAGAACAAAGAATGCAGATCAGTTGTGTTTTGCTTTTATGAAAATTTAGCCTCAAAATATGGTGAATCCATTGAAAGGATGCATAAGAACCATTACTATATCATGAAACAAAGTTCATGGTTCATCTGTTCTGAAGCCATATTATAGTTTAGTTTGAAAAAACTGAAATTTAATTCAAATATTTTTTGCCTTTGTTAGACATTTTAGTATGTATATAACAGTTAAAGATTAAGCATTACAGTCTGTTCTTTACATATTACTTGTAACAGTGCTGGCTCAAGACCGTGCACTGCAGCAGTTCAGGTCCATGATCCTCTGTACCATCCCTGATAGCCGGCCAATGGATTACGCAGACTACGGATGCTACTGTGGCAAGGGAGGCTCAGGCACCCCGGTGGATGCACTGGACAGGTCAGATTACAGAGACACTGGAATCAATCATTTGAATCAGTTTTGTCTGTCACACTTCGGCCTGCTCTGAATGAAAAGTTTAGTGCACACTTTATAACTATAAATTCAGAAAACTGCATGTTGAACAAATTAAAGTCAGTATGAAATGGAAGTTGTGATAGTCTTTTCTTCCCTATCGTGATGTATATATGAGTGAAACGGCTTCTCGAACAAGAATTATTGCAGGACAGGACTTGATTTTGTCCATCAGGATCTGATTCCATATAACACAAATCTCTTAAAATATTTTTATTATTTTAATATTATTTATCAAAAAGTGAAGATGACCAACTTTATAAACAAGCCCACTGCACTCTCTGTTCCTCTCTAGGTGCTGTCAGGTGCATGATCAGTGTTATACAGAAGCAATGCAGCTTGATGACTGCTGGAGTATCTTCGGCAACCCCTACACTAATAAATATTCATTCTCATGTGACAAACCGGCAAAAAATGTCACATGCGATGGTAAGTCCCCAGATAACAAAAATATGTTCTAAGACTAAGACATACAAACTTTACAAACATTTTGCCAACAAACTGTACTAAATTATTCTATCTAAAAGCTATTTGTAATTGAGACCTGAACTGCATCGGGATTGTGGCACAAAGTTGGACTGCTGTTTGTTTTTGTCTGTTGCAGCTGACAAGAATAACCCCTGTAAGATGTTCATCTGTGAATGTGACAGAAAAGCAGCCGAATGCTTTGCACAAGAGGATTACAACCCAGAATACCATAACTATCCCATTAAAAATTGCAAAGAAGTAAATTTACCTTCTTTAAAAAGTCAAAAATACTATATAAGAAAATTACTTTTACAAGTTAAGTACATTTACATACCATTATTGACCCAGAATTATAATAAAACCTTTTAGGAATTAATCGCTCAAAAAAAAAAAAAAAAAAAATTGTGTAATCCTGCATGGATACTAGTTGACTGTCACATTAATTTTTTGAAATAATAATATGTTACATAATGTAGCATACACTGAAAAATTAGTTTCTTGTCTTTCTAATAAAAACATCTAAACATAAATTCACTTGAGAAGCAAAACTTCCTTAGACAATGTTTATTAATCTTGCCCCACTTGTAAATTGTTGAATTTGTTAAGCAAAAATCTAACACAATGCTATGCTTAAATTAAGAAAATAAAAACTATTTGCAGAAAACTTCAATTCAACTTCATTTTCAAGATGTATCTTCTCTTAAGTCATAAGTATATACAATCAAATAAAAATGATTCTTGCAGTGTTTGAGGTTAGTTGTTATTTGTCAGTGCCTCTTGGGTTTGCCCTCACAGATGTAAGGGTAAGAGAGTGTACAGTCTGCATCATTCCACAGCCTCCGTCTTTCCTCACTTATCCGAGCATGGATCTGCCCACAGTCCTCACCATTCACACGGAAATCCCAGTCATCTGGTTGACCTATATCCCAGTGGCTGAAACAAACATCAAGAGTTTGATTCAAGTTTCTAATTTTGCTTTGGAGGTCGAGCGCAAACATTAGTAAATTGCATTGCATGATTCATTTAAATACTCTGCTCCCATTAATTTCGGGTCTGAAAGGGAAACTCCTATATATGCATATGCAATAAGGTCAGCCACAAAAGCAACTCAGTCCACGCCTTTTCAGTGCTAATTTTGCACTGCCTGTCTTTAGTAAATCCACACAGTAGTTTTTTAATGCCAAAAGAGGGTTTGCGCTGGCGCAAGCTGTTAGTAAATCTGGCCCAAAAAACTTTCATATTCATTCTTACTGTTCAGTAGCACTAAAGTCTGTTCCATCAACCCAGGACCATTGTCCCTCTTCTTTCTCAACAAGCCCCATCCAGTAGCTGTTAGATGTCTTCACAATTGCAGATAGGAAGTCCTGTTTTAAAAAGAGACCATACTTATATATAACCTCACAATAAGACTCCCAAAAACAATTATGATTCTGTGTGTGTTCTTGTCTTACAAGCTCATCCAAGTCATTGACAACCACTAAGTGTGATCCTTTCTGGATACAGTTGTTCTCCGCATTTTGCCAGCTCTTCTTTGCTGAAGACTGAAAGTAGCATGAATCTTTATAAAACACCCAGTCTTCCTGGCAGGGACCTGTACAGTTAAAAATGCATGATCAAAATAAATCATAATTTAAATCAATATAAATATTTTGCTAATGAGTAAAGAGCAGGTATAAAAAGCATTTTGCAAATGAGTAAAAGTCCAAAAGTCTGAGTCCACGTTGAAAATCTGGGATTTATAACCTAATTTAACCCTGGAAATAACAGAGTTTTAGTTTGATAAATTAAAAAAAATCATGTGAATGTGAATTACGTTATTATAATGTGAATTATGTTTCTGCTCTGTTTGTAGGTCACTAATAAAAGTAGTACATTTGTAACATTGATCATGTGATTCTTTCTATAGACAGTCAGATATTCTTCCATTGAAGCTCAAGCTCAAGATGAGAAACCAAATACTGAGGCATTTTGAAATTATATGCTGAATATGCTGATGATATATTTTGTATTACTATTATTATTATTATTATTCAATTATATGAATGCAAAGCATAATTCTCACAAGTGGCCTCTAACTTTTGGACCCCACTGTATGTCATGAGCAGCCTCACCTCGCACCGGCATCACACGCTCCGAGAAATGAGCATTTTCTGGGTGAAAATTATGAATAAAGAATGATAAAAAAATCACAACAAATTAATATTACAGGCATTGTAAGCATAAACCCATATAAAAGTGTAATTTTACAAAGACATACAAAGAAAAATTGTTCTTTATTTACCAATTTGCAGAGTTTTGGGGGCCTCTTTAATTGAGGCAACAATGGACTCCACAGAAAGTCCAACATCAGCGACGTTTTGGCTGACCTGAGAGACTTTTAAAAATCATAATGAAAATCAAACTCTTTGGTGTTAAAAAAAAAAAAAAAATGCAGTGGAATCCAAAAATATATTAGTGGATGGAAGAAAAATGCTCACAACATACTTTTAATTCCTACAGCCAGTGTCAGTATAAACACATAGAGGACGAGGACGCCATATATTATGTACATCTTTCTGTTCTGTCTACCTGTAGGAAAGAATTAAAGTTATAACATCAAAAAATGGAACAAACACAGACTGAAACTACATTCTGAATTCCCAGCCAGCTAACAAAAATATGTTCTAAGAATGTTTTGCTGACGTTGCTGAATGTTATTTCTGAATGTTCTCAGAACGTTCAAAACATCCACTTTTTAAAATGTTTTAAAAACATTTTTTCTTGGTTATGTGAAGTGAAAGTTAGAGAAAACTAAGGGAATATTCAATTTGATCATTTTGCAAACATTATGGTAATGTTACGTTTGAATGTACTTAAAAACATTAGACTTACATCCAATTAATATGATTCAGAAGAACGTTCTATGAACAATGTATAAATAATGTTTTTGTGGTAACATGAAAGACCACATAGCTTTAAATGTACATTTTATTAATGTTACTGTATGAAATAACTTTGAGAGAATCTTGCCGGATCCAGCGTTGAGGAAAGTTACTTTTAAAAGTAATGCATTACAATAATGCGTTACTCCCTAAAAAGTAGCTAATTGCGGTACTTAGTTACTTTTTATGAAAAGTAATGTGTTACATTAGATTTGCGTTACTTTTTCTCACCTGGGCTGGGCTTGCTTGTTTGTAGGGCTGTTTGTCGTTTGCAAAATAAAAGTCTGTGTTTGCGTAATATATATATGTGTGTGTTCTGTGTATAATAATTATGCATATATAAATACACACACATTCATGTATATATTTAAGAAAAATGTTATATTTATATATAAAATATTTATGTTTATATGTAATATAAAATATATATAAATATATAAATATATATATATTTATAATACATGCATATATTTCTAAACTTTATACCTGTATGTGTGTGTATTTATATATACATAATTATTATACACAGAACACACACATATATATTACACAAACACAGACTTTTATTTTGCAAACGATTAATCGCGTTGCAGCCCTACTTGTTTGTTTTTTTAATAAAAACAAAAAAGTTCTATTTTTGGCAAATGTTCAGGCCCTTTCACACCAAAAGTGAAATGAATAAGCCTCAGGCTGAAGGAAGTGCATGTTTACACCTGGAAGTTGTAAGGAAGTTAAACACTCTTATTTCTAAATATAATCTTAAGTCATTTGTGCTTATCTGTATGGTTGAATTCGATCATTGTAGGTCAGCAGCAAAGACACTGGTTAATAAAGTGAGATTAAATACATAAAGTATATTATTGTAATTTAATATTGTTAATTATTACAGGTTTGTGTACAATTCTGAGGTTGCATTTCACTTTTTATTCATTTTAAGGAATACTGAATGTTTTCGTGAGAGGAGTAAATGTATGTTAGTCTAGAACTACAATAGCCATCATGTTCACACAGCGCACACAACATCTCTGCACTTTATTTCTCTCAACATGGAGACAGGAGAGCTGTCAGTCAATAAATGTGAAAAAGTAACTTAGATATTTTGTTGTAAATTGAAAAATTAATGCATTACTAGTTACTTTAAAAAGTAATCTAATTACATAACTCAAGTTACTTTTAATGCGTAGCCCCCAACACTGGCCAGAACCTTAGCCAAAGTTCTGAGAACTTTCCTTGTTAGCTGGGTTGTCATGGAGTGTCAATATTCATTTAGTAAACAAGGATTTACTATTGTATCTCACCCTCTTTCCAAGTAAGATGGCAAGATAGATTTATTCTTAATTTTGATCAATATTTTCTACAAAGCAAAGCACAATTTGTAAACATTCCTTTCATAAACTGAACGAAAAAAAAACACCTTTCTCACCTGATTCAAGTAAAAATTTCTGGCCAGTGTGATTAATTTCTGCCTCAGGTGTGGTAAACCGGTCATACGATATGGACTCCATGTCTGAAGAATAAAGCAGGATTCACATCAAATAATTAAAACTGAACTGAAATGTATTTCTCTTATTTAATGACTTTTGTCCCAACATATAAATATTGGTCTAAATAAAGACTACATGTACTAAGCGCAAGGTCATGCAACAAAACAGTTGAATATTAACTTCTAGACTGACAAACTCTATCTGAACTTCATCCATCACAAACATGAAGAAGAGCAAATGTCTGTCCACATACTAGCTCAAAAATGCAGCAGAATGAAGGGACTTCTGTATATCAAAGATTTATTATCTGACATAAATTACGGTTAAAATACACAAAACCAAATCCTTAAAATTCTTAAAAGAGCATGAAAACTGTAAAACCTACTAATTGCCAACAAATTAAGATTTTACTGTGAAGTTTCATACACTGAAGACAATACGATTTTATGTGAAAAAAAAAAAAAAAAAAAAAAAAAAAAAAAACTGTCAAATGCAGTGAATCTTACTGTTTAAAGTGAAGTCTTTCTGTCGAATCTCGCTCCTCTGCTGCGGTCAGTGTCCTGATGGCTGTTTTTCTGTCATTCTGTCCTTACGCAACGACTCCTAAACCATTTCCGATAGCGCAATTGACAGTCCTAACAAGTCCTGTTGGACTTTTCATAACATTTGCATCCTCACATGTGAGAAATATGACAAAATATTGAGTTAAGAAATTACTGATTAACTCGTATAAGTAATCCACATCCTGACATAAATGCTATGATATTTAAATACAGTTGGATGCACACACTACCATTCTATTTTTTTTTTTTTACATTAAATTAATACTTTTATTCAGGAAGAATGCATTACATTGATCAAAAAGGACAGTAAAGTCATTTATAATGTTACAAAAGCTTTCAATTTCAAATAAATCCTGTTCTTTTGAACTTTCTGTTTATCAAAGATTCCTGAAAAAAAATTGTAGCATGGTTTCACAAAAAGGTTTAACTGTTTTTAACATTGATAAAAGATCATGTGACAATGAAGACTGGAGTAAAGACTGCTTCATATCTAGAACCTTTTAGGGGTTCCCATACAATCATTTTATGGATTTAATTGTAATTAATTAGGTTTTTTTGTTTTTGTTTTTTTGAATAACATCTTATGAATTAAATGCATAAACAGACTTTATCCTACAAAAAACATGAATTAAACATGAAAGTATTATGCAATTTATCCTTACATAGAAATTTTTTGGTATAAAGTGTTCTTTAAAATTGAGGCAAGAACCATAAGGTTTTATATTGAACCCCCTCAACCTTTTTTCTATGTGTTTAATTAAAGAAAATGTCTCTTTTAGAGTAGTCAGGCTTTGATTTATTGAAATAGATACTCCATTGTAACGTCTTCACCTGCAGTTCATCCAGCTCACCACCAGAGGTCATAATCATTTAAATTCTAATCTTAGCTTGACTGTTGACTTTGTGAATTGTGACCTTAATCCTGCCTTTGTCAGATACTTTATAGTATACACTGTAAAAACATATATTTAAATATAACAATTTTAACTAGCAAAAATTAGCTGAACATAGTAAAATTTTGCTGTGTTCATATAACAACACTTTATACTGGAACACTGTAAAACACGTGCCTTGTGAATAGCAAAAGTACATCGAATTTGCACCAGTCAGACAAGTACAGTGTACAAAAAAAGAAGGTGTGTGTCCATAGCAGGATTTTAGGAGAACAGGCTAATGCAGCTGGCATAAGGGCAAAGTTTCCTACCACATGCCTTTCTCTAGTTTGCGTTCACAAATGTGATAATGTTCACTGTGACAGTCAGCATCATGCAACGGCTTGCGACGCACTGAGTCAGTTCCTTTTAAGTGGACGCAGGACTCCATACCACGATGAGAAGGTTGATTTTCATCCCAGAAACTGAAAAGAACACAAACCACAATGAATTCAAAAGATGACGTATTGATCTTATTGTACATATTGTGAGGCTGCTGTTTCCTAATGATTTTTAAAAGCAATCACAGATGACATAAAACACATGTTTCAAATGCATGGAAGTCAATGCTCTCTTACTATGGAGCTGAATGATAATCGTCTCCATTAACCCAGGACCATTTGCCCATTTTGTCTCTCTTGAGGCCTATCCAGTAGTCAGTCTGCTTCTGGACAACTCTTGAAATGAACTCCTAAAAAAAAGAGTCAGCAATGTGTCTTAATTATACACCTCTGATTTATTACTATATAATGCTTTCAGAAATACACTACCATTCAAAAGTTGGTCAGTTTGATTAAAAAATACGGTAAACACAGTAATATTGTAAAATACAACGCTCAAAAAAATTAAAGAAACACTTTTTAATCAGAATAGTATCAAGTCAGTTAAACTCCTGGGATACTGATCTGATCAGTGAAGTAGCAGAGAGAGTTGTTAATCAGTTTCAGTTGTTTTGGTGTTAATGAAATTAACATCAGGTGCACTAGATGGGCAACAATGAGACGACCCCCAAAACAGGTGGACGCCACTGACATTTTTTTCCCTACTCATCTTTTCTGACTGTTTTTCAGTAGTTTCACATTTGGTTGGGGTCAGTGTCACTACTGGTAGCATGAGGCGATAACTAGACCCTACAGAGGTTGCACAGGCAGTCCAACTCCTCCAGGATGGCACATCAATATGTGCCATTGCCAGAAGGTTTGCTGCGTCTCCCAGCACAGTCTCAAGAGCATGGAGGAGATTCCAGGAGACAGGCAGTTACTCTGGAGAGCTGGACAGGGCCGTAGAAGGTCCTTAACCCATCAGCAGGACCGGTATCTGCTCCTTTGTGCAAGGAGGAACAGAATGAGAACTGCCAGGGTCCTACAAAATGACCTCCAGCAGGCCACTGGTGTGAATGTCTCTGACCAAACAATCAGAAACACACTTTATGAGGGTGGCCTGAGGGTCCGACGTCCTCTAGTGGGCCCTGTGTTCACTGCCCGGCACCGGGGTGCTCAATTGGCATTTGCCATTGAACACCAGAATTGGTAGGTACGCCACTGGCGCCCTGTGCTTTTCACAGATGAGAGCAGGTTCACCCTGAGCACAGACGTGAATGGGTCTGGAGAAGCCGTGGGGAACGTTTTGCTGCCTGTAACATCATTCAGCATGACCAGTTTGATGGTGGGTCAGCGATGATCTAGGGAGGCAAACCCATGGAGGGACGCACAGACCTCTACAGGCTAGACAATGGCACCCTGACTGCCATTAGGTATCGGGATGAAATCCTTGGACCCACTGTCAGACCCTACACTGGTGCAGTGCGTCCTGGGTTCCTCCTGGTGCACGACAATGCCTGGCCTCATGTGTCGAGAGTATGCAGGCAGTTGAAGGAACTGATACCATTGAATGGCCCCCACACTCGCCTGAACTAAATCCAACAGAACACCTCTGGGAAATTATGTTTCGGTGCATCCGACACCACCAGGTTGCACCTCAGACTGTCCAGAAGCTCAGTGATGCCCTGGTCAAGATCTGGGAGGAAATACCCCAGGACATCATGCGTCGTCTCATTAGGAGCGTGCCTCGACGTTGTCAGGCATGCATACAAGCACGTGGGGGCCATACAAACTACTGAGTACCATTTTGAGTTGCTGCAATGAAATTTCAACTAGCCTGTTGCAACATTTTTCACTTTGATTTTCGGGGTGTCTTTGAATTTAGTCCTCTGTAGGTTGATAATTTTCATTTCCATCAAACGATGTGGCATCCTTTCATTGCTAACAAATTACCTCATTCATATCCAGCAGGATATTTTTTCCCCATTGAGATCTGATGTGTTTTCGAAGTGTTCCTTTAATTTTTTTGAGCAGTGTATTATTACAATTTAAATCCACTGTTTTCTATTTTAATATATTTTAAAGTAATTTATTCCTGTGATGGTGAAGCAGTGTCACATGATCCTTCAGAAATCATTCTAATATGCTGATTTTAACATTTCTTATTATTATCAATGATGAAAACAGAAATATATATATATATATATATATATATACATACACACATACATACATACACACACACACACATAGACTGAAGAAACACCAATATCTCAATGTTCATGTCCTTACCAGCTCCTCCTCGCTGTTCACAACCATCAAGTGCGCCCCATGGTTGTGGCAAAAAGACTGTGATAATTCCCATGTCTCATAAACATTCACTAACAAATAACAGGTGTTCTTATACGAAACCCAACCATCCGAGCAGCGCCCTGTATTTAAGAGAACAAAACACATGACTACAGACAACACTTGAATACCAATTGCGTTTATAATCATAAAATTAGAGCTGTGATTTTAGAGCTGTGATTTTACTGACATCCATTCATGTTATAATTGTATTGCTATTGTATTCATTGTCTTTAAATGCAACATTTCCTACCTCTATCACCTTTGTACTGAAACGGGATAGGTGTAATATCATCAGAAAGAAGACCTCTGGTCTGATCCTCTTGTGAATTCTTCTTGACTTAAATTAAAAACAGTTACAGTTATTTATTATTAACACATAAAAACTTGCTCAGATACAATTGACATTATTATAAGTCTGACTTACAGTTGACACCCGTTACGATTCCTATTACCAAGAATGAAAGGAGGAGGAGAACAGTGAACATGACACAAGCCACTTTGCCTGAATGGGGACATAACAGTAAACAGACTTTAAATGCCAAAAGTAAATCGCTTAGAACAGACTTTAAATTAGGCATATCTTAAGCAAGCACTATATATCAAATGAGCTGACATAAAGCCTGCAAAACAGTTCCAGATACCACCATATTTTACTTGAACTTGTCATTGAACTTGTCACCTCCCTTTTTGAGCATAGATCTGAACTTAAATGGCTGTAATTCATGAGTGCTTCAGAATGCAGACCTAAGATTAGTCTCTTTTTAGAGGAATAGTTCGCCCAAAAATAAAAATGATCCCATAATTTACTCACCCTCAAGCCATCTTAGGTGTTTAAGACTTTCTTCTTTCAGCTGAACACAATCAGAGTTATATTAAATAATATCCTGGCTCTTCCCATCTTTGTAATGGCATTGAGTATTATCAAGAGTTTTTGAAGCTCCAAAAAGCACATCCATCAATCATAAAAGTAATCCATATGACTCCAGTGGGTTCCACTGAAGCGAAGAGGGAAAATATCCATATTTAAAACTTTATAAACTATAATCATTGGCAGAAAGGTGACCTCTAAAGCCGGGGACACACCTAACGATTCGCTGAAACATTCTAAGACTGAACTGAACACACATACCGATTGTTTCCTTCGACTGGAGCTGATTTATATACTCACACATGGAATTTGAACACCGACTGTAATCGCAGACTGAATGCAACTGGCTCTGACTGGACGCGTTTGAGCGCGATCAGTCATAAGTATCAATTTACATTCATAATCGGCCTCACAATCGTTAGGTGTGTCCCCGGCTTAACCCGACGCATGACGTATTAGCTTCTCTTCTCTTATATCAAAATCCTCTAACATTTTTCTTTAAAACTTCTCGTTTTAGAATTCTCATTTGTGACTGGCATTTTATTTTGCTCTATCCTTGTGCTTCCGCATTCGTCAGTTCTCACCTAAGCTTACGCTATGCCTAAATCATATGTCAGTGTCAGAGATTATAGCTTATAAAGTTTTATATATGGATATTTTTCTTACAAAAACCCATTACTTAACTTCAGAAGGCATTTATTAACCCACTGGAGTTGTGTGGATATCTTTATGATGGATGGATGAGCTTTTTGGAGCTTCAAATACTCGGGCACTATGCAATGCCATTATAAAGCTGGGAAGAGCAAGGATATTTTTTAATATAACTACGACTGTGTTCGTCTGAAAGAAGAAAGTCATATACACCTAGAATGGCTTGAGGGTGAGTAAATTATGGGATAATTTTCATTTTTGAGTGAACTATTCGTTTAAAGAAGGACACGCAGTAGATTATTGCAGAAGTGAAAGCAATTCACTTAAAGAAAATTAAAGTGTGAGAAAGTTATAGAAGTTTACTATAAAGCAAATGTACTGAGCTAAACATTTTTATTTTGTACAAAATATATATTTTACAAAATAATTGGACTCTAAATGTCGAACTAATTTGTGTTCCAAATTTGAACTTGATATTGAGCCTGCTAAAAGGAACTATGCACAATTTTAAATCCCCTTTCCACAGGATGAATTTTGAGTGTTTAAGCTTACAAAAGTTTTCAAATGGTTACTAAAATATGTGTTGGGGGAAAAAAAGGCAATAGAAAAGTGTCCCTCTACTGGGACAGTTAATATGTTATGCAATTTATAAATGCCTGACACATGGCACAGATGACCTGTTTTTATCAATTCATAGATAACCCCTACCTGGTGGCCTTAAAACCCTTACCCATGAGCAGCCAACGCCCATAGCCACTGTCTCCGCTATAATAAGCTACAATGATACTACTTGCCTTGCTGGTAGAAGGGATCCACCCTGTCAGGATTTCCCTCCACATCATCTGAGAGTTTGTTGGCCTGCATTCCTTGAGGTCAGCCTATAGCCTGAATGTAAGGACAAAAATATAAATCAAGTGATTATCTGATAATGCCATTTCACAACGTTCTCTGAAATACAAGAAGTTCAATTACATCGCGATAAATCGGTGCAACATTAAATTCAGTACAAAAGATGCAATTGTTATAAGCAAGCACAAACACATAAACAATGAGAAAACAGCTGTTGAATATTCAGTGCGTAAATAAACTTTAAGAAAACGTCAACTTACTGATCAACTTGTTTCCTTGCAACACATAGAGTTTTCCATGGCACAACATGGAAAGTGAAGATTCTGTGGAATGGCAGGATGACGCAGAGGGGCTGGTCCTCTCCTCCCAGCCAAACCAAAGCTCTGGGATTTCTTCCAAGAACATCGCAGTTGCCAGAAATGCGTGACAAATAGCTATAAAATATAAATATCGTAGTGGCAAGTCAGAAAAACAACTGTGCACGAGCTATTCACATGACCGTTGGCTTTTTAAAGGTAAACTTGTCTACGACTAAAATAAAAGCGGTAGAATGACATAAAGTGTTTCCAGTGGTAATCTTATATGCTATTATCCCATGTAATACTTTAATTACCACTGAATAGTTACAGTTGATTCGTGTGTACAGGACACGCGCTAATTGTCTGACTCCTGACAATAGCGATTCAAATGCATCATTTCATTCAGAGATCCAAAGCCTAAAAACTCAAAAACTTCAGCATTATTCTTTTGCTGCCTTTATAAGTCATTAAAATTTACGTCAGGAAATGCAGAATCTTCTTTATGAGTGAATAGTAATTTATAAACACTTTTTTCCCTGAGCCAGTAGACACTCCAATAGGTAAAATATGTTTTTTTTTTTTTTTCAGAAAAGAAGAAGAAGAAAAAAAAAGAAGATAAAAACAATAAAGTGCTTGAAGATATTATCTCGATATCTCCCGCAATCTTTTACTGGAATAATTAATTTCAAAATTTAAAGTGGAAAAAGATTTGGTCTTTACAAAAAAAATATTTCCTCACCAATAAAGTAAAAGTAATAATAGCAAAATAATATATACATTTTACCATGTTAAATATTTTATGATAAATATTGATACAATATGTTCATTTTGCCAAGTTCACACAGAAACTATCATTTATTTTGATCATGTTTCTATACTGAACAATTATGGAAAAATATTAAAACATTTATTAAAGATAATATCCAACAAGATATATCTGTAACTTTTAAATTTTTGGACACTTTGATTCTGACCCTAAAAACAAAGCTTGCTTTGTTATAAATTTAATTTATTTTCTTTGCAAATTTTATATCCATATATGTAAATTCACTAACAACAAACCAATTTTTCTTGTTTTTTTAAAAGAATTTAAAATGCATCTTAACACTATGTCATCCTCTGTAGATAAGAAAGCGAGAAGAACAACCTCAATTTGTAATGACTTTAATTTGTATAATTGAAATGTAAATTAATATCTTACCCTTTCTCTTTTAGCATTTACTGTTATTTTATTCTGTTCTGTATGTTCAGATGACATTAGTCATATTGTTGATATATGTTGTGTACTCTATACAAAATTGTATATCATTATTGTCATCTTTGTAATGTTTGCATTTATAATAATAATAATAAAAAAGAAGAGTGAATCGTAATTTGAACAGAGTGGTATCTATCTATCTATCTATCTATCTATCTATCTATCTATCTATCTATCTATCTATCTATCTATCTGTCTATCACCTCTTCCCATTTTACTTAATGAGTCGATGTTTTGAGTCAGAAAGAGACTCAAAGCAAGGGATACTTGTTCGTGAATGAACCAGTTTAGCATCTTGTTGGTGTGTACATTTCCTTAAAGGATTAGTTCACTTTCAAATTAAAATTTCCTGATAATTTACTCACCCCAATGCCATCCAAGATGTTCATGTCCTTCTTTCTTCAGTCGAAAAGAAATTAAGGTTTTTGATGAAAACATTCCAGGATTATTCTCCATATAGTGAACTTCAGTGGCCTCCAAACAGTTGAAGGTCAAAATTACAGTTTCAGTGCAGCTTCAAAGGGCTTTAAACGATACCAGACCAGGAATAAGGGTCTTATCTAGAGAAACCATTGCTCATTTTCTTAAAAAAAAAATTATATATATATATATATATATATATATATATATATATATATATATATATATATATATATAGTTGAGGCCAAAATTATTAGCCCCCCTTATGAAATTAGACAAAACTCTTGATTTCTCCATGGAAATGACCATTAACAACAAGTGTTTTATAATGTATTTGTTTCCAAAATAACAAAGACAAAATGTCCACTAAGTTGGATTAGGATATTTAATTGAAATAGTGAGTTGAAACAAGAAAGGGCAAAAATGAAACGTCCAAAATTATTAGCCCCCTGGTCATTAATAGTCAATAGTGTACCCTTTCTGAGCCACAACTGACAACAACCTCTTAGAGTAGTTCTTAGAGTAGGGATTTTAGCCCATTCTTCCATTGCAGATTGCTCCAGCTGGTCCAAATTACGTGGTTTCCGAGCATGGACATTCACTTTGAGTACTCGCCACAGATTCTCAATAGGATTGAGGTCTGGGCTCTGTGCGGGCCACTCCAGGACCTTGGTTTTGGTACACCCGAACAAGGCTCCCTGCTCCCTGTGCCTGAGGCTGCAAAACAGCCCCAACGCGATGATGCTCCCACCACCATGTTTAACTGTGGGAACTGTGTTCTTAGGGTTGAAGGCCTCACCCTTTCTTCGCCAAACATAAGCAACATCCATGTGCCCAAACAGTTCCAGTTTAGTCTCATCAGACCAAAGCACAGACTCCCAAAACTCTTTACCTTTCAAATGTTCATGGGCAAACCTCAGTCTGGCTGTGATGTAACGCGCAATATGGCGGAATAAGTCCCGCCTTCTAAATAAGAGCCAATCGCCGACTGGTAAAGTCATCGTGTCACTTCAGCGGCCGTTAGAATCACCGGTTTCTATAGAAACAGTCAGACGCGCGCCTCCGAAGAGACGCGCATTTAGGTCTGCGCATGCGCATTAGCTTGATCCAACCTGAAAAATACAGTTTTTTTGTCATGATTCGAGCGTTTAGAAACTAAATTTATGAGCCGGTTGTTGTTAGATTTCATTGGTGATTTCAAATATGAAATTTAATCGTAAGGTTGGCGAACAGTTTTGGAGAATTTGATGTTTCCCCATTCAAAGAGACTGCATGATGCCCAGGATGCCCAAGAAGCGTTTCAAAGATGGCCGCCGAGTGAAATGACTTGTCTTAAAGGGACTTTGTTCAAGATGAGCATTTATGGTTAAAATGTATAAAACTTTTTTTGTTTGTTTTTTTAGAAAATGAGTGATGGTTTCTCTAGATAAGACCCTTATTTCCCATCTGGGATCGCTGTAAACTGTAATTTTGACCTTCAACCGTTTGGGCTCCATTTAAGTCCACTATATGGAGAAAAATCCTGGAATGTTTTCCTCAAAAACCTTAATTTCTTTTCGACTGAAGAAAGAAAGACATATACATCTTGGATGACATGGGGGTGAGTAAATTATCAGGAAATTTTAATTTGAAAGTGAACTAATCCTTTAAGTTCGTCCTGTGAGCCGACCATGTTCCCAACAAGTTAGTAGCTACACAAAATGGTTAAAAAAATAAAAAAAATGTGTGAGAGTGACTGATTAACACAATTCACATAAAATGACAGTAACACAATTACAATGACATTAAATTGTTATTAAAATTTATAATTGACTCTATTATTGATGTTTTGTGTAACGATGAGTAGAGTCACTGATTTAGCCTACACACTCACCCAAAAAATCACACTTTCGACACCTACTGGCGTAACAATGTAACATTCAGATCCTGATGAAAAGATTCGAGTCACACTGGCTATGAATCCTCTAATCAGCCGTTGTTTGACCTCCCTGTCACTAGATGGCGGGCGCGTCGATCTCCAGCACCAGCAGCGGCATTAAAGCTTCTTCCGCCCTTGTTGTTCCAGTCTCCGCGAAAATGGCCGCGATCGGACGTTTATCCCAGAAGCTCCTTAAATCCGCCGCGCTGACCCAAAGCCGTCAGCTTTCGGCTGCAGCAGCTCACGGTGAACAAGCAGGTCAGTAACAACTCTAAATAGCTTAAAACAGACGATATAATAAAAAAGACCAACCGTTACGAAAAGCCGTAACGTTAACTCTACCTTTTGACCTTGCGGATGTGACGCGAATGGCTGTTTAATGTCGTGCTGTCGTTGACATAGATGGTAGAGTAGCGTTTAGTTTTGACTTGTGTATAGTGAGTTAACGAAAACTTAATTAATTACGCCTTAATAACTACTTAGTTGAGTGAACTGAACGACTAGCTTGTCATAGCCTGTGTTGATGTGACTTCGTTATTATAGAAATGTGTCAAACATATTTGTTTAGAATATGTCTCTTTTCTCATATGTTCATGTAGCCAAGACCTGGAAAATCCTGACGTTTGTGGTGGCGCTGCCCGGAGTCGCGGTGTGCATGTTGAACATGTACCTCAGGTCTCAACACCACCATGAGCAGCCGGAGTTTGTTCCCTACAGCCACCTGCGCATCCGCAGCAAGGTGAAAACACTCAATTTTCACTATAAAAAGCACCTTTATAGTGGTTTGGTGGGAGTTTATGCTCTCCATGCCGATTTAAATGAAAAGAAAGTGCAAATATTCACTGGAGTCTGGTCATGCACTTTTGAGTCAGATTTGTTTTTAAAAATATTGCAAATACCCCATCTATAATATGATTATATTAACTGTTAACACACTGTCATTGATCTTGTCACTCAATGTCATTCAAGATCAATGGGTCGTGCACATGATCATATCTCCAAGAATATGCATAGGTATTTGTCAGCTGAGCTATGCGTAATTTTTTAAGCCAATAAACATGATTTGATTTCTCAAGTAAATGTGAGTTGATGGTTTATCCTGACATTGGAGCTCTGTGTATTGAGACATTAGAGGGCCTCCAGGAATAAGGCTGTGACATCACATACCGTGAACATATGCAATGCATATACCAGTACTAAAAATACATCTTGATACTCTTGAGCCTTTGATGATCTGTATTACGCATAGTGGAGTTTCAATGATTAACATGGTGTAGTAATAAGGTTATAACAACTTCTGCATGTATAGGCTTATATATTGTCTAAAAGACATTTAAGGTTAAAAATTTTATCATGACAATAGGGTGAATTAACAAATTACAAATACTCTCCTTACTGTAAGTAGTTTTTATCAGAAATTGTACTTTTGAGTGGTTTAAAAATTGTGTACTTTTACTTGAGTACAATTACTATCTTTATAAGGTTAGTTTACCCAAAAATGAAAACTATGTCATTAATTACTCCCCCCATGTCGTTCCACACCCATCCTTCGTTCATCTTCGGAAAGCAAATTAAGATATTTTTGATAAAATCCAAAACAGCAATATAATCAACACTTTCAAGGTCCAGAAAGGTACTAAAGACGTCGTTAAAACATTTGATGTGACTGCAGTGGTTCCACCTTAATATTATGAAGCGACGAATACTTTTTGTGTGCAAAAACAAAACAAAAATGACGATTTTATTCAACAATATCTGAAGAGTTTGGTTCCAAAACACGCTAAATAATAAAAAAAAGTTTCTGCCAAAATCAGTATTGTATTTGGTCAGTATTGAAAAGTAATTTGTCATGTTTTCTCCCTTTCTTTCCAAAACGCGACAAACGCTAGTCTCCCTTCTCTGCAGAACGTGATCAAAGTCCCTTTAAGACAAGTCATTTCACTCGGCGGCCATCTTTGAAACGCCTCTCAGGCATCCAAGTGCAACTCCTATCTCTTTGAATGGGGAAACATCAAATTCTCCAAAGATGTTTGTCAAGCTTTCGATTAAATTTCATATTTGTATGTACCAATGAAATCTGACAACAACTGTCATATACTTTTTTTTTTCCAAACACTCGAATCATGACAAAAAAAACTGTATTTTTCAGGCTGGATCAAGCTAATGCGCATGCGCAGACCTAAATGCGCGTCTCTTTGGAGGCGCGAGTGTGACTGTTTCTATAGAAACATATTGCGCGTTTCACTTTCTCCCATTCAAAGCAATACGAGTGAAGCGTCTTGTGTTATTCTATTGTCTTTGACGCGATATATCCGCTCGACCAATCACAGCGCACCATTCCACGCACTGTAAACAATAATGCCGGCGCTCTGAATACACCCGGCATCCTAGTTTTCCTTATCTGCTTTGTACTTTGTGATCAACAAAAACAGAAATTTATAATTTTGACAGCATTGATGAACCTGTGGTGGTTTCTGCGGTAGGGAAGAAACGCAAGTCATCGAAATGTAATCATTTACGTGAGGAGATTAAGAAGACGAGGCACTCGCTGTTGCTTGTTCCACGACAGCATCAAACTTCTGTCACGGTCCCCAAAACTGAATCATGAACAGTTTTTAAAAGCCGTTTTTAATACCAACGTACTCGGTAAATGTGTTTATTTTAACCATGCGGTGGCGCCAGATACTCTTTAATCGGTAATGTCAAACAGAGACATAATTTATAACATTAACAAGATGACTCGTTGAATTCATTTTGGGAGCGACGACTGAATGTATTTTTAGTCAAATGCCTTTATATACGATTAGTATTGACAAAGTTTAGAGGATGTCATATATGTGAATCAACTTTGTTGTGTATTTTCAATATGAAAAATAACTTTTATATTGATGGATTAATTACATTTTGAAAAAAAAAAAAAAAAAAGTGTCATGGATTTATTGCATTTTGGGAAAAAATAATCCATTTTTATAATAAACCTTTGAAAATCAAAATCTAGATTTAATGTTTATTATAACCAAAAGATGCTATGTGAAAGTTTGAAACAGAAAATTGTGGTTTTCATCTTGCTGATTTCTTGGTAAAGAAAACACATTTTTACTCAAATTTGTCAAATGGATTTATAGCGTTTTGGAACCAAACTCTTCATCTTCTCTTCTGTGTCATTCTCATACACTGTTTATGTCCAGCGCTTCCAGGCTCTACGTCAAAACGTTGACTCATTATTGGCCGGCTCCTGCGTCAGGATCACACGCATGCATCGTGCTCACGTGTGCAGCTTTGGCCAATAATGAGCCGGCATTCGGACGTAAACACTGAAGCCTTCTCTGTGCTAACTGCGTCACTTGCATAAGGATATTGACAGGGAAGTGAAGAGATTGTTGAATAGGTAACATGTTAAGGTACATTGTAAGGTATTGCATACAATGTTAAAAAATACTGCAAGTGCCTGTTAGTAATGCGGGGAATTCCAATTCCCATTTATTTACTTCAACATATAGGGACACTCACGTCCTGCAGCAGTCGGCAGCTCGTTGACTCTTGATAAATTTAGTATGAGCGTGTGATGCACGATGTGAAAAAGTTTCAGTACATTCTAAAATGCTTAATGTAGAAAAAAGCTTAATACCATGGTTTAATGTACTGAAATTAGAGGACTAAATTCAGTATGCACCTCTGTTAGCACGTGAAAATATGTGCAGCAATAGCTCGCTCAGTGTTCATTAACTGATTTTTTTTTTTTTTTTTTTTTTTTTTTTTTTTTTTCCCCATACATTATTTAAAATGGTGATACTGAAAATAACTTTCATTTTTTTCATCTCTGAAATAGTAGTTCCCTGTTTTGGAAGTAGATGCATTTTATCACTGATAAGTTATGCATTTTAAAAAGTCAGCTGTTGGAGGATGTAGATATTCTTCATTCTTTCTGACAAACGGCAAAAAAAGAGTGTGAATCACAGTATGTACAGTGTTTTCTACATTTTTTTTTTTTTTCAAAATTGCAGTATACAGTTTATTATTAGATTGCTGTGATCGTACTTGTCAAAGGTTTAATAGACCTAGCCGAATCGTTGTCATTTAGGAATAAGATTGCATGGCAGTTTGAATCGAGATTGTGATCTTTTAACAATTAATCATTAATAATTGAAATGACAAAATTAACTTGTAAAATAATACAAGTAATAAATAAAATAATATTTTTAATAAAACATTTGTGTGTATATATGAAAAATGCCACATGGAGACTTTTGTGAACACATTTGTGTAATAATTTAAGTATAAATTTGATAATTGTGTTATCCAAGCAATGCTTTTCACAGCTATGCCTCTTTTTTTTTTCTCTCTTCTACACATTTACATTAGCGTTTCCCATGGGGTGACGGCACCAAGTCTCTCTTCCACAACCCCCATGTCAACGCCCTCCCCGATGGCTACGAGCATCATGATTAAAGGGTGTTAAGAGCTCTCCTAAAACTCCCCTACAGGGACCAGAGGGCCCACTCTATCCCCTCTCTCACATCCCTGGACGTCTGCCCAGACCTGGACCACTCCTCAGTTTCTTTCAGTTTACATGACGTCTGTCGAGTCTGTTAATCTTACCTCTGTGCTTTCCACACCTAGTGGAAGTACCTTATGGAAACAGTTACATTTACTCAAGGACCATTGTATCACGTTGTCAGCTTAAACTGAAAAAATAAAAATCTATTAAATTATAAACTGTCTGAAGTTTCATTTTTTTGAAGGAAGTGGTTGAAGTTTTCAGATCCTAAAATGTTTTACATGTATTTAAATGCTACATGTAGAGTTTAGGAAAAGGTTAAAGAAACGTATTTTTAAAAAAAAAAAAAACTAGTCTGGGGTGTATTTATAGAACATTTGACTTGAAGATTTATAAATAAAATCTGTAAATGATGCCTCCCCCCAAAAACGCAGAAGTTGAGAAGAGAAAGTTTGTCCTTCCAGGCTCGCCGTACTGTAAAGACACTCTCACATGACTACTCTTGTGACATTCCTTTTCAAAAACGAATTTAATGGGTTTATGAAACATGAGGCCGTATTTTCCATTTCTACTGAATATTTTACTGATATTTAGTTAATAGTGAGGTTAACAGTATTTTCTAAGCGAAAATGAGTAAGTAAAGGAGTAATTCAGTGACGCAGCTGAAGTTTTATGACATGAGTGAAGTTTATCTGCTCTTCATTCAACCCACCGACGGTGAGTAAATGTATTTCTTGTTTGGACCGTGAACATTGTGGACCTATTTGTTTGTCGTCTAATGCGTGTTCAGTCAGTTCATGCAAACGTACATTGTCTTCCTTATGATATAAACGACTACCAAATGCTGCACATCAACTTCTTAGCAACTTTTAAAATACTTTTTCCCATTAAAACGGATCAGCTGCATGAACACCACTAGCGCAAAACCTGATGGTCATTATCCAGCATGAGTTGAGAATGATCCTAATTTATTTAAAAATAAGTTTCTATATTTCTCATGTTACTCGAGTCTTGACACGAGTGCAGCAATAAATGCTTTATTTCACTGTATTTACAGCTACTATTAAAGACGTGCATGTCTGGCTCTGTATTGTTTACGTTGTCATACTCGTTGAAGTTAAAATCAGAAGTTTAAAGTGAAAGCTATGGCTAATTAAACAGCTTGTTTTAGTGTAAGGAGTATCAAGCATAATGTTTGTAATTAAGTTACAGAACAAGCATTTAGTAGTAGTTCTCGAGCAGTAGTGCAAATCCTCCAACTGAATACACAGTAGTGAAGTAGTTACACTCTTGTGCGCCTTTGAAAGAAATCAAGTACACGTGACCTTTTGTGCAAAGCAGATACAGTAACATGGACAGTATCAAAAATTGACCTAGACATATATTTTAACTTGAGATGCACCGATACCGATAGGCGATTCAGAGTGATATCTGCCGACAACGATACCATAGTTTGGGGGTTCTGCCTTTTATACCTTCTTTTAAATGAATGATAATTTAAATTACAATTTAATAAATAATTATATTTTGAAAGAAATGCAAATAAAAACTTTATTCTCTCCATTTCATCAATTTGTTTCAGAGTAACCGGTATCAGTTATAAACAAACACGTTAACTCAAATGAATATTAACACACATTAACTAAATTCTGAATATTAAATTAATATTTCTTAACTTTCTGAATATTATTAATTCATATAATTACTATTAATATTAAACATCAAACTGATTTTCTTTACAAAAAGGATGTGTTAACATTTTTTTGTGACACGTTTTGTGTCATTTTGTGTACATAATTTACACAAATTGTGTAAATGTAACGCAGTGTGTAGAAAATGAGCAGGAATCACGTGGTTGAGTTAAAAGTAACACAAAATGTGTTGTCCTTAAAGGGTTAATTCACCCAAAAATGTCATTTATTACTCACCCTCATGTTGTTCCACACCCGTAAGATCTTCATTCATCTTCAGAACACAAATTAAGATATTTTTGATGAAATCTGATGGCTCAGTGAGGCCTCTATAGACAGCAATGACATTTCCTCTCTCAAGATAAAGCTACTAAAAACATATTTAAAGCAGTTCATGTGAGTTTGGTGGTTCTACCTTAATATTATAAAGCGACGAGAATACTTTTTGTGCGCCAAAAAAAAAAAAAAAAGATTTTTCAACAATATCTTGTGATGGCCGATTTCAAAACACTGCTTCATGAAGCTTTACGAATCGGATCAGTACCTTTATGGATCTTGAGAGAGGAAATGGCATTGCTGTCTATGGAGGCCTCACTGAACCATTGGATTTAATCAAAATAAATTAATTTGTGTTCCGTAGATGAACGAATGTCTTACGGGTGTGGAACGACATGAGGGTGAGTAATAAATGACATTATTTTTGGGTGAACTAACCCTTTAACTAGACACACAGGTGTGTTAAGATAACACAGGTTATGTTGTTTTTAACACATCTGTTTTAAGAGTGCACAAAGCACAAATTTAGTGCATTTTCCTGCCCTCTTTTGATTGACAGGATATATCGGCCCTGACTATTGGCTGTTTTTAAACTATCGGCTGATAGCCAATATTGTGAAAATTTGCTTTAATAATAATCTGCCAATACCGATTATTGGCTGATATATCGGTGCATCGATGTGTTTAATGTATTATAATGATTATATCCTACATTTTTATTACCAAATTTAAATGAAAAATGTCCCAGATAATGTGGTCTTCGACAAATCGAAGTTCATGCGGTGCTTATGTTTTTTACCTTCCCTACAGATTCTCCCTTACAAACATAGTTAATCATAGTTTGATGTACCAGAGTTAACCAGATTGCTGCTCTCTCAACAGATCACTAATGGCTGAGACAGCTGCTTTGACTGATTCCAGACGGTAAGAATAATATTCAGTTTATTAGCAGTGTTGGGGGTAGTGCATTAAGTCAGTAAAGTAATGTGATTAATTAATGCATATTGCATTATGTAATCAGATTACGTTTTTATGAAACACATTTCTTTATAAATTTACAAATGAATATTCTGAGTTACTTTATTTTAAAAAGTAATGCACATTACGTTTCAGTTTAATCTTTTTGCGTAAGCATTTTTTAAAACTACTCAATTAAAATGATCTTCTCTATAATGTAGTCACTTAGACATGCATGCTCATTTGTGTGCGGGAACAGAAAAAGTAAAAAAAAAAACGAAAAAAACATTACTTTCAGCTTTCAGAAGAAAAGTTGTACAGCTTGTAGTATAACCTTTAATGTTAATATAACCTGCGATCTTTTGTACAGCATACATAACTCTAGGGGTCAGGAAATATTCTAAGTGATCAGAATATAATAACATTGTATAAGTGTTTTTAAAAGAAAATTAGGGTGTTATATTGGCTATTTTGTTGAATGCATTACTGCGTTAAAGACTTGAAAAAGAATAAGAGAGCTAGTCTTAGCCAGGTGAGAAAAAGTAACACCAAAGTAACTTGCAACATTACTTTCCATAAAAAGTAACTAAGTAACATAATTAGTTACTTTTTTTAGTGAGTAACACAATATTGTAACACATTACTTTTAAAAGTAACTTTTCCCAACATTGTTTTTTAGTGTGTACATTTTTATTCTTTAAACAAAGTGATATTTTGTGTTCCGTATATATAAGCAGAGCTTCTTAAACTTTCTTTAGAAATGCATTTCTTACAATGTGAAGTCATGGAGAACAGAAAGTTCATTGTCCAGTTTATTATGCATGCTTGGAGATATTATCATCCTTTACATTAATGGAAACAGTTCAGCACAATTTCTTCAAGTTTTATCGGTAATACTGGAATGTAAGAAGCTTGATTTAAAGGCTAACTTTACCATGCATGTTTGGTTATATTTCCAGATGTTTCTTCCTATATGATAGTTCAAAGGTGCAAGAGGAGGGTGACCTGACTAGAGATGGGATATACTACTTCTATCCTGAGGATGTAAGACATAACATACAGGCAGTGCTGGGTAGATTTCTTATAAATTGTAATCGATTATTGATTCCAAAATACATGACAAAAGTTGTAGTTAGTAACGTAATCCATTACATTACACATTTAAGGTAATGTAATCTGACTACTTTTTGATTACTTTTAGATTATTTTTGACCTAACTCATTTATCACGTTTATTTCAATAGGATAATCTTGTACCATATTGATATAAAAATACAAAGAGAAAGAAAATATATTCTATTGTTTTATCAAGAACATCAGGGTTTCCTAGACTGGGTTCATGATAGAACTGTATGGGGATTTTGAGTTTGAGAAATAAAACACTTAAAAATATATTTTATTTGTTTACCTGCATGTCGTGTGACCATCATTTTAGTATTATTTATTATTATTAATATTGTTATTGTCTCAACTTTATTATTGACCTAACTTATTAACTTAAAATCGCATGGGGTTACTGCCATCGCGAGAATAACATGTAATCCATAAAAATGTAACTGGTTGAAAAGTAACTAGTAATTAGTTATGAGCATTTTAATATGTAATATAATCTAATTGCAAGTACTTAATTTTTGGCTATTTTAAAAGGCAACCTCCATAATACTTTCTGCAAAAGCGAGGCATTGATTGCATGACAGTATGTGTGCTGTTGCAGACACCAATAGATGAACAAGAGCTGCTTTGTGGACAGCTGGCCGGTGTGTGTCGCTGTGTGTCCGAACTGTCCTCATCTCCTGTACGTCTGCTCCGCCTGCGCAAAAGCAAGTATGCAGTCTGCATGAAGGATAACTTTATTTGGGTAAGAGAATATTTTATATTTGCGTAATGACACGGGCTCCTTTACAAAACCTAATGCTTTGGTGCTTACTTCATCCTAACTGAAATAAAACCAAGGTTTTCAATACAAACTTGGTTTGATTGACTTTTGTGTGCTTTTTTTGTGATTTTACAACTCTTTTGAATGGGATCTTTCTTTGGTTTCCAGGCATTAAGCTGTGTGGTAGACATTCCTGATGTGAGTGTATGTGACCTCCTAGATCAGCTGATTGCCCTCTTCTGTTTCTACAATGGACCAGTGCGTCAGAGCTACCAGGTGCAACATCGCAGTCTACAGTATTCAGTTAACTGATTATGATTTAAAGGGGCCATGTGATGCTATTTTAAAAGATCATTATTTTGTTATTTGGTGTACTTGAAAAAGTTAAAATGCTTTAATGTTAAAAAAAAACTTTTTAAAAATTTTTTCACATACTGTACATTATTGCAGCACCTCCTCCTGAAAAGCCCAGGCTCTGATTGGCCAACAGGTTTGGGGAGTAACAGAATACATGTAACTGCGTTACATAATCAGGATACCAAAATCCAGTAACTGTAATTCGTTACAGTTACATCAGAAAAACATAGTAATCAGATTACAGTTACATTTTGAAAAAAGGGGGGATACTATCAGGATTACAATCGTTTCATTTAAAACTAAATAAATCATTATTTTGCCATAATAACACATATTAAAGGTGCTAAAGAGGATGTTTTGTTTTATACATTTTTGCAATATTACTTGAAACTGTCTTTACTAACTGATAAAAGACTATTTATTAGGTGCACTGAAAGGAATAATATTAATATACATCATCAGGTAGGGCCTTAAAAACATCAGCCAATCGTTTACGTGATCATCGCGTAAACGATTGGCCCTCTGGCTTGTCAATCACTGCCATGACGATCCATGTGAGAGACGCGCGGCTGCGCTCTCCAGTAACTTTCCACACTCCACAGGCGCCGCATGCAGTATTTTTGTCAGGAGACAGGAGTAACAACTGCAGATTATGAGTTAACTGCAGTGAGTCCGACATAATGAATCCACGGCTTTAGGTCGCGCACACACTTAACGATTGTAAGGCCGATTATGAATGTAAATTGATACTTATGACTGATCGCGCTCAAATGCGTCCAGTCAGAGCCAGTTGCTTTCAGTCTGCGATTACAGTCGGTGTTCAAATTCCACGTGAAAGTATATAAATCTGCTTCAGGAGCAGGAAACAATCGCTGTATGTTGAGCATAGTCAGAATGTTTTAGCTAGTCATTAAATGTGTGCCCGGCTTAATAACACAGCGAATGCCGGTGGTAAACACTCGTATTCCGATACTCGTGCACGAGTTTTGGGAGGCGTTCCCTCTAAATGAGCTGTGAAGGAGGGGGGTTGTTCTTACCCATGCGCTCATTTCAAAAACTCAGTCGACAAAAAGAACCTCTTTAGCACCTTTAAGCGCTGCTTGATTATACACTATTTCCTGGTTCTGTTACCAGTGATGACTCACCTGAGCCACCCGCTGGTGCATGCGCAAATAACACCTGTCTACAATCTCCTCAGATGCAGAATGAATCGCTGCTGCTAGTTGAAATGACGCTGCCGGCGGAGGAAAACGCTTTTACTTTATGGAAATTTTGCTGTTATTTTGTTTTCAAAGAAGAAAATGCAAACAACATGGTTATACAGTGTAAAGTCTGCCTTCCAGCTACGAAAACACTTTCTTTATCAAAGGACTAAAATATAATATGTAATACCATACTGTAGCCACTAGATGTCTGAATAGCCCTTTACATATATATATATGTTCAGGGCTGTGTATTCCCAAGTTCTGGAAATGAGACATGATTGCTTAGTTTTAATAGGTTTTAAAATGCTAAACACTAAAATTAAAGCAGAACAAACATGAACAGAAATGTCTTATCCAAGCTTGTTCAGTTTGTTTATGATCTGATGTGACTTTTATATTTTTAAGCTCTAAACAACAAAACGATAATAATATTGCAATAGATAATTTTCGTCGGTTCCCTAATTACCGCTAAATCACCATCACCTGCTTTCAAATGGAGCGGCATTTAATAGACAGAGCCGTAGTTCACTGACAAGCTACGCAATATCGCGTTCATCATCGAAGGCGATTCATCTGCGATAATGAACGCGATATTGCGTAGCTTGTCAACGATCTACAGCTCTGTCTATTAAATGCCGCTCCATTTGAAAGCAGGTGATGGCGATTTAGCGGTAATCAGGGAACCGGCTTTACTGACGAAATGCGCGTGACAATCGCATGCGATATATCGCCCAGCCCTACTGTTGAGACCCATTCAAAATTATGAAATGTGTAACATTTAAAAACTTGCAGAAATTAAAATTAAATTTAAAAATGCTATTTATTTATATTAAAGTTGATTCCCCCGCATTTATATACATATGACATTAAAGTAATCCAAAAGTAATCAGATTACATTACTTTTATATTGTGGTACTTGGATTACATTACTGAATACTTTTTTATGAAGTAATTTGTAACTGTAATGGAATACATTTTTAAAGTAACCCTCTCAAGCCTGTTGGCCAAACACCTCAAGTGTGTATTGGAATGTAACGCCACTCACCATAATCGCAAGTTTGTTACCGAGGCTTCTAAAGCAAAATAAATACAAATTGTATAAGTTTGGGCTCAAGACAAATTCTGAATATTATCAATTAGATAGATTGGAACCAATTTTGCAAGCATGACTTGAGCAGAACGTTTTGCAGTGTTAAACACACAGTGTCTCCAAAACATGGCCACAACACAACTGAAGCCTTCTTTCTTTGCGTATGCCTTTGGGCGGGCATTATGCTAATATGTCAAATTGTGATGTAGATATTTGCGGAAATAATATCTGGACTTTAATCAAGGCGTTTTAGGCAGATCTGAAATATAGAATAAATCCCTTCATGGGAGACTATGAGCTTTGTAAAAGATCTTATACATGCACACACAGATACAATACACACTACAGGAAAATCATTAAAAAGCATCATATGGCCTCTTTAACATTAATATATTTATTTAAGATATACCTTGGGGTCATTAATGCTTTAAATCAGCAAGGATGCATTAAATTGATCAAATGTGACAGTAAGATTTTTATTTAAAATAAATGCTGTTCTTTTGAACTTTCTATTCATCACATAATCCTGGACAAGTGGCTTCCATATTAAGCAGCACAACTGTTTTCAACATTGTAATAATGTTTCTTGAGCAACAAATCATTTTTTTGTCATAAATTAATACATATTAAAACATATTTCCATATATGTTATGTTTTGTCTGACTTCACCACAGTTGCACAGTCAGGAGGAGTTGGCTCTACAATGGGCAAGATATCTCAGTCACCTGCAGGGCGGCTCCACTGAGCTGCACAGCATCTTCAGCTGCCTGAGGACGATTGACTCCACACATGTAAGAATGAGTGGAAGATGCTACCTGCGCTTCTCATTATGTTAACAGTGTGCCACAAAACATTTAAAGTTCGAAATGATTCAGTCAGTCAGTACTGCAGCAGAAAGTGAAGCATAAAGCACTCTGAGCTCAGTGATGTACTTCTGTTTTCAAATAACACAACTCACTAGTTTGCACTTATGTATGTTTTTAATGTGCTGTAGTCACCTAGTTTACTGAATCCCACTTAAAATGAGTGTTTGCAAAAAGATTTAAAAATCTAAACATTAGTTATTCATTGCTAAACATTGCTATGTACTGAATTTCCTCAATGAAACATGAAGTTTTAATCCAACTCGAGCAGATCTGAGAAAGCAGTGGCTGGTAAACATACATGATTATTTCACCACAGAGTATCAGTGCTCTAAACTAGTCACTGTGCTGCTGTAGTGTGTGAGAGAACTGATGAATAAGATCAGAGTGAACCTTTATTTATTTGTATTGTTTTAATCACTATTTTGTAATTTTTCATGGTCAGTTATTTGACTTTAGATAAATACATTTTATTAATAAACAGATCCACAGCTTGCAGATATGTTGGGTGGGCAGTTTTTTTTTTTTTTTTTAATTAGGTATTTCTTTATTTTTAAGCTTTGGTGCTATGCCTATAGCTCTGCAGTTTTATTTTATGCTAACTCTGCAATATTATTGTACACTGCAATAATGTTGCAATCATGCTTCCATGTATAGACATCCCTAGAATATCATGCAGTTTCCCAACTGATCCTAAACTAACTTTTCTTCAGGGAATAGTAAAAAACTGCTCTATTTGTTCTTTCTCTGGCTCATGCTTTTTTCACTGGTGACTGAAACCTGCATCATTCTTAATTACTATATTTATTTACTTAAACTGAACATTGTATAACACATCTCTGCATGACGTGAGGGTCTTTATCTTATTTTCACTTTAAATAAAGTGCTACAGTTTTTGCTTTTCTTCCGTCCAATAACAATTCTGAAAGACCAGGACCCTACTGTTGCTATAGAAAGTAACTTTAACTGACAGATACACCACATGCTTTAAAATAAGAGCTAGAAAATAAGTACATTCATATTTACAAGAAAATACATTAAACTCTGCTTTCAGTGACCAAAAGATGTACAAAAAAAAAATTATAATATAACAATAAAAGTGATAGAAATAAAAGGAAAACAGCTACTAAACACCAAGTTAAAAGGCCTGAAAGGCCCATGAATAAAAATGTATAAATGTTTACAGTAACAATTCATTAGGTTCAAAATCTAAAATAATTCATGTTAGTGCAGTGAACATGATTCAGTGTTTTAATCAAGTGACAGCACTAAAAAGTAGTAATAATCTGTGTTCATCTGAGAAATTGTTACCAGAAATGCATGGGCCGTAAGAAGTAGAATGTGGAAATAGTTGTGTAGTCTATTGGTTTTTCTGGAAACCAATCCTGTCATTTGTGAAGCACCTAGCTTTCATTTCTGTACATTGTGAAAAATGTTATCGGTCACTAACTGCTTTTAACTGGTCACTTCTCCTCCCTCCTGCATCAGATTGATCCTCTGCTGTTGCTGAAGGCTGCCCTCATTCTACAGGCATGTCAGCGATGTCCTCTGGTGCTGGCAGGCTGTATCCTCTACAGGGGCAGGTGAAATTTCACTGCAGAAGTTTTTTTTTTTTTTTTCTTCTTCTCCAAGTGGCTAAAGCAATTTAGGGTTCGTTTTACACTAGTTTGGTTCTTTTGGTCCAGAACAAAAAAGAAAATTATACATTTGGTCCTGGTTCACTTAGCATTCACACTGTCATTTTTAACACCAAACATAAATATACAAAAAAAAAAAAGCCAGCTATTATGATGTGTGTGTGTGTGTGTGTGTGTATATATATATATAGAGAGAGAGAGAGAGAGAGAGAGAGAGAGAGGGTTCATTTGCAAAAACCGATAAACGCCACAAAAAAATGAACTAAGTGCTGAGCATTATTCTCCATATATAGCACGTTTTGTACCCTAAATCCGTTTAGTCAGAAAAGCCAGTATTGTCCACTGTCAGGCATCGCAAGTTCATGTTTTACAGCAGAAGCCGACAAGCGCCCGTTTGTGTACAGAAACCGATAAGTCCGTTTTAGCGAATCAGCGCACAGTATTCAGGTCAGGTGACAAGGCTTCTAGTCACTTCAAAACGACGCGCTAGCTGAGGGAAGTTTTGTCAAAGATGACTAAGGGTGTTTTCACACCTATGGATCGCTTGTTTTGTTCCGAAACAGGGACTAAATTTGTTACAATGTTGCATTTTCTTCTTGGTTCGGTTCGCTTTCACATGGCAACATTTCAAAGCGTACCAAAATGCGTTTAGGCAAGTCACATGCGAGTAAAACTGTCTCTTATTGGTCAGAGTTTTCTTTGCCTCATCCATCAAAATAACGATTGACAAGTTCGCTCCATGAGATTATTGTGGCTTTATTTGTAACTGTCGAGACACACGCAAAAACTTTATAAATGTAGCCGTCTTTCCCGCTGTTAAATTATATAACGTACTACATTCATATTAATACTGCGGCAAATTCAAACGCGCGCTCTTTCTCTCTCTCGGTCTGTCTCTGGTTTCCCAGCGCTGTGTAGTAGGCGACCTGTCAGCGTGTCGAGAGAGACTACATTTTATAATGAAGCAGAGCAGGAAAAAGGCTTTGTCGGGACAGCATTCTCACACGGAGAAGTGCAGTTACACAACAGAGGCGCTCGTTGGTTTACATCTGTGGTAAATAATTTACTCACTCACAGAATCAGACACTACCGCTTTTTATATCACATTTTCCGTTATGAATTATGATGTCATTTGGTTCGTTGGTCCGTTAACTGGGTCGGATTGCTTTCACATCTCAAGCGAACCGCTCCAGAGTTCGTTTGAAAGCGTACCGAGACCACCTCTTCAAGCAGGTCTCGGTACGCTTGTTTGGTCCGCTTTTAGTGCGCACCCGAGTGCGATTGCTGCTTTCACACCTGCCCAAACGAACCGCACCAAAGGAGAAAACGAACTCTGGTACGATTCAACCGAACTAAATGAGGCAGGTGTGAAAGCACCCTAAAAGTGATCGAGGATTTATAATTTCGACTCCTGTAAGTCCTTGAAAACCATACACTACTTACATGCTTAAACCTTCGTTGTTCTTTTGCGTGCGTGCGTGTGTATGTGTGTATGTGTGTGTGTGCGCGCGCGCGCGTGCGTATGCGCGCGCACGTGCTTGGATGCGCGTGTGAG
This sequence comes from Megalobrama amblycephala, assembly GCF_018812025.1. Classification (NCBI taxonomy): domain Eukaryota; kingdom Metazoa; phylum Chordata; class Actinopteri; order Cypriniformes; family Xenocyprididae; genus Megalobrama; species Megalobrama amblycephala. The sequence goes on from NC_063055.1 coordinate 28,586,131, forward strand.
TGTAGTAGTGTCGATTAGTGTGTGTGCGCGTTTGTGTGCACACGTGTGTTCGAGTGTGTTTTAAATGCAATAACAAAGCAATTACTTGGGTTTTGTTTAACTCTGAAACATGAAATGTGGAGTTATCTGCTTTTGCCAAAAAACGACTGTTTGAGTTATCTGCTTTTGCTAAGAAACAAACTTTTAATATATATAAAAAACATACTTTCAGTGAAGTATAATTTTTAATTTACCTGTATTTTTTAGAGTTATTATTACTTAATCAAAACAACCCAACTGCAGTTTGATTGATATTACTTGGAATGCACAATAAAAAAAAACATGATTTGTGAGAATTAATAAAAACGGTGTTAACTGTTTTTGCAAATTAACTCTTCATATATATATATATATATATATATATATATATATATATATATAGCCACAGAACTAACTGAACATAAATAAACAGTGCTGTGAGGTGGTATAAACAAATAAAAAAACTACAGTAGAACAAACATAAATACAGAAATTGTATAAAGAAATCAAAATGTAGCCTATAAAAACAATCCATAGTCTTAACTGCGTAAATTAAATATACATTTATTCTTATTAAAGTAAAAAAAAGTGATTCAGTCAAGAGCAGTGAGATATTTTCTGTCTTTTGTTGTTTAACATAAACGACACAGATAGCAGCAGGAAGGCCTGATGACACTTTAAGACCGAATGCACGGATCCAATACACTGTTACACGTTTTCTTTCTCAACTGTTTATGTTCACTTAAAACAAAAATGACTGTTTATGAGGATACTTGCAGAAACAGGCATTTTGACACAAGTATGTGTATTTAACTGTTCAAGCCCAATTGACCCTTTGCCGGGAGTTTGAGTGACAAGCGATCTAACCAATCATAATGTAGAATCTGCCATTTTGTCCGACAAAGCAGGCAGGAGTTAGAAGATTAACCTTGGTGGACTTGAACTTCAAAAATTATGTGTACTGACATCTTTTCCACATTTAAAACAACATTCCTTCTCATGTTCATTCATGTTTATTTGATGATATAAATGAACTAGTAGGAAGAGATGATCGGTGCACAAGCAGCTTGAGCTGAGGCGCTACAGCAGTCTGTCACGACACATCAAAATTCTTAAAAAAATACACAATTTGAAAGCTTGGACTTTGTTTAATATCATAAGTAACCCGCTCTGTCTTGTTTGTCGACATGTTGTCAGTTTTTCTTCCTTGCTCCACGATGTATTTTTCACTCTGTGTGGCGTGACAGCGCCATGTATTGTCGGACAAAGCAACAGTAACTAAGGGGGGCGGGTCTTTGCGAAGGGTCAATTAGGTGGCAAAAAGAAATCAGTTCAATACTCACACGCTCTATGAGCTCAAATACAGTCTCTCAGACAGCGCACGCATATAGCGAAATGAGTTCTCCTTAGCTGCTCATTGCGCTTCAATGGTTTAAAATCATTTTATTAAAAAGAGCATGCAATTTCTGTGTTGTACAGAGTGGTGAGTACTCAGATGCCTCCCGCGCTGACAGTGAAGGTGATGGTGTACGAGACACAAACTTTCAGCCAGGTAGAATCAAGTTCATAGTGATTCCTGATATTGAACATAATATGCACAATCTTATACCGTTGTGTTTCTCCTGAAATCTCAATAAAGGATTCCCGGGTGACGGACAATGGCCTGAGTTCTTTTGTTGGCTCACCGCCCTCTTTCACAGTCACCACACAGGTGTTCCTGACACCCACTGAACTGCACATGCTCCGCTGCCCCCCAGTGGATAGAGCATGCAGGTACAACTCCAAAAAGTATCACAACTATATTTTTACATTTTCTGGAAAAATGCCAAAATGCCACCAAAAAGAACAAAAATGTTTTCCAAATTTAAGATAAAATGCTTACACAATGAAGCTAAATCTATTACAGCTGCCGCAATTAAAGTGGAAATGTGAAAATGAATGAAAAGTGTTGATTGCGGCACTACATTTAGATTTTCTCACGTTGCTTTAGATTTTGTTTTCCATGTTATTTTGCAGCGTTGAGCATTATAACCAATCACACGTTACTGTTGAGGTTATGAATGCAACTGCCAATCAGAGGCGTTCAGATTAGTGACCATTGAAAACGTCAGTTTTGAATACACACTCTCACTGGCGCTGATTTCTGACAATGTAAATGTAGACACAGCCTCAGTGATTATTATGGGAGTTTTTGCAAGAGTTTAAAATGTTTTTGAAAGAAAGGCTGCATTTATTTGATCAAAATACAGTAAAAACAGTAATATTGTGAAAATATTATTACAATTTAAACTATTTTACTACTTGAGTATATTTTAAAATGTAATTTATTCCTGTGATAACGAAGCTGAATTTTCAGTATCATTACTCCAGTCTTCAGTGTCACATGATCCTTCAGAAATCATTCTAATATGCTGATTTGGTGTTTAAATAACATTTTGTATTATCAATTTTTAAAACAGTTGTGCTGCTTATTTGTTTTTTGTGGAAACCATGATACATTTTTTTCCAGAATTCTTTGGGGAATAGAAAATTTTAAATAGAAATCTTTTATAACATTATAAATGTATTTACTGTCACTTTTGATCAATTTAATGCATCCTTGCTCGAATAAAAGTTATAATTTCTTAAAAAAAATAACTGACACCAAACTTTTAAACAATTGATTGGTATTTATATGTACTCTCATTCTTAGGTCTCACTGCAGTCAACCTCCCTGCCAACCCCACAAGTCCCGCCTCTTATCTCGCACTTTATCCGACACCCCAACCACAGATACTGACTCCTCAAGCTTAGACTTAACACAATGTCCCCCAACATCCTATCAGACGATGCCGTCTTCTCCTCGTTCTTCCCTCTCCGATGAACCATGTTTCAGCTCCTCTCCCTCGCGGGTTAACACTCCCGTTCACTCCAATCTCTTGAACCAGTCAGAGTATTTCACTCCTGAGACGCATGAACACAGCGTATCTAACGGATCTAACTTGTGCTCAGTAAAGGAACAAATTTTGACTGGAAGTCTGACAGGCCTAAACACAAAACAAGACATAGATGCGAACTCTGGGTCAGAAACCAGAAGTGAAGGTTTAAATTCAGATCAGGACATTCAGAGTGAAGAAATAAAAGCCCTCACTAATGGGCATCAGCAGTCAAACTGTCTTGAGAACCACTTGGACACCTCTGACCACATTCAAAGTGAAGAAGATAAACTGGACACTAACAATTATGTGACCAATAAAAGCAAATTCCAAGGAGAAACAGAGGAAAAGACAAGAACAAAGAGCAGACAAGTTGAAGGAAGACTCAAGGAGAAATCTGAACCCAGAAACGCACCTCCACCACGTGACACCCTAGTAGACACCCCTCTAGTGCCCTCAGTATTATACCAGCATAGAGTCAGAGGGCTGGTCCTGGCCCTGCTGGTGGAGCCCGAGTTCAACACAGACCCTACGGCCAGAGAAGAAGTGGTGAGAAGCATGTGTGTGTGTCTGCTTGAAATACTTAATTTAGGCAAATAATTTACAATCACTGTTAGCTGTTTAATTGAAGGAAGAAGCAATGAGCACCTGGAAAAATGAATTACATTAACAGTAATTAGGATATAGAAATTGGGCAATGTGCATGTTGATCCAGATGATTGCATATTAAAGGTGCCCTAGAATTAAATATTGAATTTATATTGGCATAGTTGAATAACAAGAGTTCAGTACATGGAAAAGACATACATTGAGTTTCAAACCCCATTGTTTCCTCCTTTTTATATAAATCTCATTTGTTTAAAAGACTTCCGGAAAACACGCGGATCTCAACATAACACCGACTGTTACGTAATAGTCGGGATCATTAATATGTATGACCCCAATATTTGCATATATGCCAGCCCATGTTCAAGGCATTAGACAAGGAAAGGCAGTATTAACGTCTGGATCTGTGCACAGACAAGGTAAGCAAGCAAGAACAACAGCGAAATATGGCAGATGGAGCATTAATAACTGACATGATCCATGATAGCATGATATTTTTAGTGATATTTGTAAATTGTCTTTCTAAATGTTTCATTAGCATGTTGCTAATATACTGTTAAATGTGGTTAAAGTTACCATCGTTTATTACTGTATTCACGGAGACAAGAGCCGTCACTATTTTCATTTTTAAACACTTGCAGTCTGTATAATGCATAAACACAACTTCATTCTTTATAAATCTCTCCAACAGTGTAGCATTAGCCGTTAGCCACAGAGCATAGCCTCAAACTCATACAGAATCAAACGTAAACATCAAAATAAATACTTTACTCACATAATTCGAAGCATGCATACAGCATGCATGACGAACATCTTGTAAAGATCCATTTGAGGGTTATATTAGCTGTGTGAACTTTGTAAATGCACTGTAATATAGTCGAGAGCTCGTGTGGCAGGGAGCACGCGATTTAAAGGGGCGGCGCTGCCAAAATCAGTGTATAGTTAATGATGCCCCAAAATAGGCAGTTAAAAAAAAATTAATTTAAAAAAATCTATGGGGTATTTTGAGCTGAAACTTCACAGACACATTCAGAAGACACCTTAGACTTATATTACATCTTGTGAAAAAGCATTCTTGGGCACCTTTAAATTAATAAATTATACTGTATTTGAACCCCAACATTATATATATGCACAATATATTTTTAAAGACAGACAGAAATAAATACTTACATATAGCTGTGTTTTCTGTTATAAAAGTGTTCTCTACTGTTATTGCAGCATCACAGCAGCTTGGCATCACTGAATGGGCTTGAGGCTCATCTGAGGAACACCTCACCAGGAACCCCCGGCCCGCCGGGGCCCTACACTTTTGCCCACTATGACTGCATTCAAAGCACACTCACTAGTAAGTCCTATCTCATATGCACATATAAACATCCACACAAAACAGTATCCTAAAGGAAATGATTATGCCAAATTTACAAAGGATCTTCGTCAAATCAGTTTAAATGATGACACACAAATTTCCTGAAATAGTGACTTTTATTTTGATCTGCAGCTAATGTATGTGGGCGCTCCGCTGGACCCCAGGATCGTGCCTTTGTGAGGGCCACTGCACTGCTCCATTCACATTTCTCACAGTTAGACACACTACAGGAGGCCATTGTCAGGTTAGAGAGTGTGTTTGAATGCCTGTCTCTTCATTTCAATGTTTCACACACATTTTCTCGTTGATTAATTATCTGTGTGTAATTCAGAAGTTCCAACATGGGTGTTCAAAATAGTTTGAAGCACATTTCAGCTATGTAAACACTGTGTTTGTGTGCTGAATTACAGGAACGCTGGTGCGGCAGTGTACGGAACCCGTAGCACGGCCCAGGAGACTTATTTTCTCCAGCAGGGAACACCTGTCCGAAACTCTGGAAGTCCTGATCCTCAGGATAGTGCCTTCTCACTACCCAGAAAAGCCCGTCAGCGGCTCCTTAAACATGGAGTTAATTTGCTTTAACTTTTTTTAAAGATTTTAACTCGTCTTAGATATCTTTTATTTCATAGATATCAACCATATTTATACTATATATGTCTCTCTTATACTGCTCAGAATGTAATGAATGCATTTATATATAGGCTGCTGTTTGTTCATTTTGAAATAAAACTTAGAAGCTGAAAGTGTAAAATACACTGTCATTCCAGTAGTATTCCACATTTGGGACTAAAATATAGAGGAAGTGTCTCCCTCCTGAGAGACTGGTTCTGCCCTTTGCTATTTAGAGAACTGTTTAAAATGTGGTGGAGACCATTCAGTGTTACAGTTAAAGGCAGATGTGTGTATAGTTGTTGAAACTTTCACCTTTTTAAATGGAAGCCAATTATGCTTTTGTGTTAATAAACGTCCTTTAGTACACTTGTTTGAGATTGTTGGGATGGTTAAGATATACTATTACAGAAATGTATGTATACTACTGTTCAAACGTTAAGGTCAGTAAGACTTTTTTATTCATATTCAGCAAGGACACATTAAATGAATCAATAGTGACAGAAGCTTTCCATTTCTAATAAATACTGTTTATTTTTTCTATTCATAAAATAATCTTGGGGGAAAAAAAAAAAAAAAAAAATATATATATATATATATATATATATATATATATATATATACACACATATATGGATCATTGACAAATAAGGTTTTTAAAAGTGTAAAAAACATAATGGAGATATAATTAATTTTTATAAATTAATTATAGATATAATTAAGAGATATAATTAAAGTTTTAAGTGTTAACAATGAGAATATGTGGTTTTTATAATCAATTAACACTGTTTTTGTAATTGTTTTAAAAGATGGGCAAAAATTTACCAAAAATGCCATTCAGTTTAACCAAAATTTCGGCTTTACCGAACGACACTTTTGGTTAAACCAAATGACGATATTTTCGAACAATGCTAACAGGCTGATATCTAGCTAGCTAGCAAAAGGACAGTCAAACATTTTATATTTAGTACAAGTTTTTAAAATATTACAGAATTGTCCATGTTTTACAGCGGTTGTACCGAATGACCTGATGTTTCAGGATGTGCGTATGAGCAAGTGAAAACATAGAGAGTTGTAGTTAATTTAATTCACGACTATGTGGTCCTTTGCAGGTAACTGAATGATGTCACATTCTGTCACGTGATATTGACCACATGACTTGAACCAAAATGGTCCCTTTGGTTACTCCGAATGACATCAATGAAATTCATTTTTCCAGACTTTCTTTCTAACAAAGCAACAACTTCTACACAATTTTAATACCATTTTGCACTATTTTGATATATGGTGTTATTACATTTTAAGATATTTTAATCACAAATGAAATGGCTGTATTGGCCTTTGGACGGTTAAACCGAATTACCTTTTGACACTTAAAGGTAACATAATCACATAATCTTTAAAATACCTTTATATGTAGCAAAATATAAATAAAACATTTTGGATTCAATAAAAAAAAGATCTATTTCCTTAGATACTTTGGATGTCATAAATTTGTTTTTTATTATTACTAATTGTATACATAAATTAAAGTGGCTCTACAAGTACTTGCACACTTTTCAGGCAAAATATTTCACAAAAAATAGTTTGTTTCAAGTTATAAAACAATACATATGTTGTTCAAAATAAAGACATTTAGACACTTTTTGGGGGGGTGCCAAATGTTAATGGATTGTTGTGATGAAAGACATCTGTGGTAAAAAACCTTCTGATAGGACACCTGTTTGACCTTGAGAACTGAGTTTATACACATTCAGCAAATGTAACAACATTGAAACTGTACCTGGTTAAAAATAACTTCAAATGTGAAGTTAATTCTGAGAACAGCAATTTGGTTTGATTGTTTGTTATCTATGCAATTAAATTCATACATTAGTAGGCTATTAGTATGAATTACAAAGTGTAGCTTAAGTGTCCAAATACTACTCAGGCCAGTGCATGTGCATCCAGATGAATGGTTTCTATATCGCATCCAGGAGAGCTGCAGATTACCTCTCTGTCGGTTGTGGAGCTATTGTCAGGGTATAGGGCACTTTGGGGAAAGTTTTATGCTTCCCTTGGTCCAAGTTGTTTCTCTTGCAAATGAGCAGCTCGTTGGTGATGGTGCAGATGTTCTGTAATGAGGGTCATTAGCAGTGAGAATAAGAATGGACTGAACTGGCAGGGCTCTAGGCGCCTCATTATGCAGACACATTTAAAAGGTCGATGGGGGTGCGAATGGCTGCTTAAGAGTCCCAAACAAAACCAGGGGGAGGAGAGTCAGAAGAAGACAGAATTCAAATTCCACAGAAGAAACTGAGCTTATAGTCAGAGCCGGGGGATTTACCCTTTTAATCGTATCGTGGAGAGCACGAGACGAGCATCTCCGGAGCGCGCAATACTATATGTGGAGATGGCCACGGTTACGCGCACACGGGTTTCACTGCTGGTCCTCGCTTTCATGGCTATTACTATCGGAGTACAGTGCCGATCGCTTCGTTCGCAGCTTCGCAAGGTGACATCGTTTCAAGGAGAGCGTAAAATCCGGATTGGACACGTCCAGAGACGGAGCCGTCGCGAACCGGGATCCGAGCACGACCAGTGCGCCCTCCTGAGCGCCCCGTGGACGGAGAGCACTACTCCGCTTGGTGACTGGGGCCAGATGTACCGTCTGAAGATATTATCGACGATGAGTGATGGTCCACGTCGTGCTGTTTTCCCAGAACAAGCCCTCTTCAGATTCGTTAGACGGGTGTATCGCTGTTGTCAAGTGGGGTACCACTGTGGAAGTGTCAAGGGAATACAAGGCGGAAAAGTTGGGGGTAAGTAGTAGTTCTCTGTGTCGATTTCCTGTTGAAAAACATGGGATGCTGGTGTCCCCACAAGGATTGAGGCCACGATAATACTCACGACGAAGTTGTTATTGTTCTTCGGTTAGATAAAGCTTCACCAGCAACAGTTTTAATGATGAACAGCAAATTAAAGATAATTCAGTATTAAACCCTCCAAATGAAGGTAAAACAAAAGTTTGTGGGGTTTAAATTAAAACAGCGTTATTTAAATTTAGTCAAAAAATAGGGCTAAATCTTTTGAAGCTCAAACAGAAGTAGCGTTAAGGTAACGATAGCAACAGTAGGGATTTATTTTGTAGGGTGGTTTTGACAAAAAAAGCTTGAATGTTAATATAAAAAATATATTTTAAAATATGTTTTGTTTAAAATATTTGTATAGTCAAGGGTGCCTTCTGACAATTTTGTAGCCACATCGAAATAACTGTCAGAAATTCCCTTATAAGGTCACTGAAAGCACACCAGCACCAAACCAGCCTGTTTTTTTTTTTTCAGCAGGGTAACGTTAATGCATCATTTGTAGATATAATACTCAAAATAATATTTTACAGTAGGTATATTTACTGCATGACAGCACTGTCCCTAACATCTTGTGTCTCTTTCTGACTTGTCAAGACTCCACCATTGAGTTTCTGCTTGGCGAGGATGTGCTGTCAGCACCGTTGGAGAAAGCGGAAGTTCATTTTCACTTTTCAAACCCCCAACACCTCAACATCCAACCTGTGCTCCCCTCACTGGAGAAACGAGGGTTCCCTACTAGGTGAGGCAGAGGAACTTGATAGATGAAGTGAGAACGTTGTTATTAACACTGTTCTCCAAAGAATTACTGAATTAAATGAACTGAGTTTCTGAAAAAAAAATCAAATAAAAAGTCATCCCTATTTTCTTCTTCTCTCTGCAGGTACAGTGTCTGGTTGAGAGATGGTGTCGTGGAGCTGAGAGTAGATCTGCTCGCCCTCTTCCAGGCTCTTCAGCTGGTGATCGGAGGATCCAGTAGAGGCCCGAGCCTGATGGAGATGCATCGGGTGAGGGGCTTGACCAGACCAGGGGCCGTTGTCCAAAAGCAAAGACCCCCATCCCTTCAAGACACAGTGCCTGTAGTGTGGGGGGAGGTCAATGAGGGCAGGGATGGTGCGGCCCCCCTGCAGCCCTCTTTAGAGCTGGGACTGGCTTTACACTGCAGCTTAGTGGACAATATCGCACAGCCTTGTCAAAATTATGGTGTACATCTAGAACATGCACCCTTCATCGCTCTGACGTACAGATAGCAAGACATATGCAACTATATTGAACAGTATATTTAGCAAATACATTTAGAAACTGCTTCTGTGTCCAACCAAACACTGTCAATCCCTAGCGCTCCCCCTTCACAAGTTCTTTGTGGCCATAAAGTCTCCGTCCATTCAGTCCACTAACACCTGGTGTGAATGTTCCCTGGATGGTTCGCTATTTTTTAAGAATTGCTAATGATTCCCATTGTTCTGTGACAATGGTGCTTCAGCTCTAGAGAGCTTACTGTAATTCAGAGTGGCCTATGTTATATGGAACACTATGCACTTCAGCATGTAAATTGAATTTATTAAATTATGGGTGTTATTTGTGAGATAAATGTAAATAGTGTATAATTACAGTTCTATATATAAAAACTTTTTTGCGTTGTATGTGCGTGTCCAATAGTTTGTTTCTTTCTGTTCCTGTTGCCAGTGTGTTGTTTTGTCTCAAGGTGTTGAAAAGGAGTCAAATTTAAATACGAAAGGTCTCACACTCACATAGTGAACATAAGAATTTGGTCATTTTCAGATTTGAATGAGAATTCAAGAAAAAAAAAGCTTCAGATTGTAATTTTGATTAGTATGTTGAGCATTCAATGCTATTTAACAACACATCAGGTCATGCAATGCACACATTTGACCAATTCCTGTTTACACATGTTAGGAAATACACTACCATTCAAAAGTTTGTGGTCAGAAAGATTCTTGAATTGAAAGTTATTCAGCAAGGGCACATTATTTTGATCAAAAGTGACAGTAAAAGACATTTATAATGTTACAAAAGATTCCTATTTCAAATAATGGTGTTCTTTGGAACTCTATTCATCAAAGAATCCTGAAAATAAATGTTTCACAGTTTCCACAAAAATATCAACATTTCAACATTAGTTATATGAAATGTTTCTTGAGCAGCAAATCAGCATATTAGAATGATTTCTGAAGGATCATGTGACACTGAAGACTGGAGTAATGATGCTGAAAATTCAGCTTTACCATCACAGGAATAAACTACATTAAAATATATATTCGAATAGAAAATGGTAATAATTTTTCACAATATTACTGTTTTTAGTGTATTTTTAATCAAATAAATGAAGCCTTGGTGAGCAAAAGAGACTTCTTTTATTAACATTAAAACATCTCCAAACAGTAATGTATGTTATAGTTTATTGCAGGGAATATCTTAGCATTAATTATGCAAGTTAATGACTGTACGCAACTTTTTTTGTGTTCAAAATTTACAAAAATTATATAATGAGAATGTACAAAATGAATCCATTTTCCAAACCATGTTTTTGTCTTACCCTGAATCGTTATGGTACACTTATAATAAGTGTTTATATTCGGACTATTTCAGACCGAACTGGTATGATCCGCCGCAGAGTATCACAGTAACTGCGTGACTCGCCGTAGACATACACAGAGAAAAGTAGCTCCGGCTACAATGTTCCTCCGCAAGACGTGTGCAGTTCTGTTTGTTAACCGCTAGAGGGCCAAAAATCACGGACTGCAGCTTTAAGTTGATTTTTTTGCAGGTGTACTGTACTTTTACAGATTACGCTACTATACTATAGGGCTTTTTAAGCACATTTTTATTGGAGTGTGTCATATTTTTACTAGCATAGTCCCGGAAACATCGACAGTATCTCTGTGAGTTTACTGCAGTTATTGTAAAAATGATCATATGGCAATATTTTATGGAACTATACCCTCAATTTTAAAAACTTCAGGATGAATTGTTTTATAAATACCCCACTTTGTAATTGGTTACACATTTTAAACTTTAATTTTGAGATATGTATAACAATAGTTGCAAGTGAATACAATTATTTCCAAATGGAGCGAAAAACAGACACTGTCGATTGCATGTGAACAACTTGAACCAAATGTGCGTTTTGTGAAATTGAGAGAGGCAGGAGGTGAGAGGACTTTATCAAGTTTACTTGACCTGAAACACCTCAGCCTCTGATGCCACATGAATGGACACAGGTATGAAAGCTCACCACCTTGCATCATATTTGCTGAATGAAATCCAGTTTGTTTCTTGCTAATGTGTTGCTGATTCCAAAAATAATGCATTTTTGGTAGCATTTGCCATTTGTAAGGTGAGGAAGTCTTGCATCATCCCTTAATCACTAGAAAAACAGCAACAAATGCATGATTCATATCTTCTTCTGAGCCAAGTTAGAACTATTTGGTCAATTCTCATTCGATTTTCACATGCGTGACACTATTTAATGCCTATGATTTCAAATTATGGCCATGCAGTGACAAGAAAATGCAAACACAACCCAAATGTTTTCTGCTACATCTGTGTATCAGTGTGTTTTACTACATCCCAACAGCAACAGAAAGAAGCCTGTGGCATTTTGTGATTTTATTTATTTAGGAGCCATTTACATGACAGTTTTCAAATAAAAACAGAAAAATGTGAATTTTTGAAAATGGGTTTCAAAGTGCAAGTTTTCAAAAATAATTCTGTTATCGTCTCCATGTAAACTACAAAAACACGAATTTGTGAAAAACGGTGACTGTTCAGTCTATAGGCACGTAGAGTTTCTTTACAAAGTGACATTGTGGCATTTTTTGTCGTTTTCGCGCATCCGTGTGAACAGGGAACATTTTGAAAACTGTACATTTTCACAAAATTAATTACAATTAGAATTTAAATTTACAATTAAAATTGTAATTCAGCTTTAAGCTCCCTATGAGAACCACTGGCATATTTCATTTCAAACTCTTCACTGACACTAATGTCTTCTTGCTAAACGCTAAACAAATAGACCTACACTAACTTCTGATAAACATTTAGTAGTGTTTTTTGCTAGTCATGCAGTCAAATTGCTAGACATGCTGAAAATGACATCACAGCTGAGGAGAAATCATAATTTGTGTAAATAATAAATATTAAAACCATTTATTTCACTCTTTGTTAAGATTATCATAATTTAGAAAATGCAAAAATATTTTTATGATAAATGTTTATAGTTTAAAATTGAATGTCTGAGTCTGGAACAAGAGTGAAACAATAGAATCTATCAAATAAAATGTATACTTAAAGGGTTAGTTCACCCAAAAATGAAAATTCTGTCATTAATTACTCACCCTCATGCCGTTCCACACCCGTAAGACCTTCGTTCATCTTCGGAACACAAATTAAGATATTTTTGAAAAAATCTGAGGGTATCTGAACCAAACATAGGCAGCAACGTCATTGCACCTTTTGAGGTCCAGAAAGGTAACATTGTTAAAAATGTCAGAACACCGGCTCATTATTGGCCTAAGCTGTACATGTGAGCAGCACAACGCATGCCTGTGATGCTGATGCAGGAACCGGCCAATACTGAGCTGGCGTTCAGACGTAAACACGGAATCAACTACGTATGACAACAGTTCAAATTGTTAAATAAAGTCATTATTTTTGTTTTGTTTTCGCACACAATAACTATTCTCATCGTTTCATAGCATTAAGGTTGAACCACTGTAGTCACGTCGACTATTTTAACAATGTTTTTACTACTTTTCTGGACCTCAAAAGGTACAATGTCATTGCTGCCTATGTGTGGTTCAGATACCCTCAGATTTCATCAAAAATATTTTAAAGGGTTAGTTCACCTAAAAATGAAAATTCTGTCATTTATTACTCACCCTCATGCCGTTCCACACCCGTAAAACCTTCATTAATCTTCGGAACACAAATTAAGATATTTTAGTTGAAATCCAATGGCTCCGTGAGGCCTCCATAGGGAGCAATGGACACTTCCTCTCTCAAGATTCATAAAGGTACTAAAAACATATTTAAATCGGTTCATGTGAGTACAGTGGTTCAATATTAATATTATAAAGCGATGAGAATATTTTTGGTGCGCCAAAAAAAACAAAATAACGACTTATTTAGTGATGGCCGATTTCAAAACACTGCTCCATGAAGCATCGGATCATAAATTAATCAGTGTATCGAATCATGATTCAGATCGTGTGTCAAACTTCCAACGGCTGAAATCACGTGACTTTGGCGCTTCCGAACAGCAGATTCGATACACTGATTAATTTGTGCTCCGAAGCTTCCTGAAGCAGTGTTTTGAAATCGGCCATCACTAAATAAGTTGCCATTTTGTTTTTTTTGGCACACCAAAAATATTCTCGTCACTTTATAATATTAATATTGAACCACTGTACTCATATGAACTGATTTAAATATGTTTTTAGTACCTTTATGGATCTTGAGAGAGGAAATGTCATTGCTCCCTATGGAGGCCTCACGGAGCTATCGGATTTCAACTAAAATATCTTAATTTGTGTTCTGAAGATGAACGAAGGTCTTACGGGTGTGGAACGGCATGAGAGTGAGTAATACATGACAGAATTTTCATTTTTGGGTGAACTAACCCTTTAAAGGGCTCAGATAAAAGTAATAAATAATAGCATTTCCAAGTGATTTTCATACAAAACAAAAAAAAATGTTAGTTTTAATAATAAAAAAAAAAAAATGTAGCCCTGGAAAATAAAAGTGCGAGAAGCTTTAAAAAATGCCATATGCACAGGATGTAATGTGGACGTGTAAACAGGAATCTCAAATTTCACTTTAAAGACTCTCAAGCAATATGACAGTGTGAGTGTTGAATGTGTTTGTAATGTTCATTTTCACTGAATGGTTAGACTCTACACTTTGCCCTCAACACAGGCCGAGGCCAAAGTTCACAGAGAGAGGGGGAGAGAAAGAGAGAGAGAGCGACAGAGTAAGGAGGAGGGGATGAAGAGAAAAGCAAGTAGCAAAAAAAATCAGATTTCAAAGCAAAACGACAACAGGTGTCTAGACTTAATACAGGAGCAGAAACAGAGGAACACTAGAAAACAAGGGAAGAGAAAAGGATAAAGAAAATGAAAACAAGCTCAGTCTACTGAACTCAAACCCTGAGAAACAGGTGAATATTGAACGCGTCCGATAACTGTTTTGCCTTGTGTGTGTGTACGTCTGTTTGCACACGAAGTGTGTGTGAGCAAATTATGGAAGAACAACGGCTGCTAAAACAGCTCCGAACACCAGAGATGGAGGGAGGAGAAGGTAGGAGAGCAGGAGGAGAACGAAGTAGCCGGCTGTCGGCCTTGCAGGAACAGCTGGTGTGGTCTCTGCTGGGCTCGGGACTGTCAAAAGAGCTGCTGATCCAGGCCATGGGAGATCTGGAGCGAGAACGGGCCTCGACCGGTGCCGAGAGGACGGACCGGGCCGACGGCGAGAGCTCGGAGGAGGGAGAGATGGAAAATCCTCCTCCCATCTTCCGTGATCTGGAGAGGCTTCCGCCGGAGGAGGCCGCGAGGCAAAGGGCTGAAGTCGACCAGCTGTTGCAGTAAGTCTCCAGGTGTCTTCTAATACACTTTCAATCAATCCAAACTTGATCCAAATCACACATGCTGAACCATCTAATCTGACTTTAGTGTCTCAAATGTTGCTCTTCTAAAGAAACATCATAGAAAATGACCTAAATCTACCATCTCAACTTAGCATTTTACTCCAGAGTTTCCTGATTAAACCTTCTTTGGCACATCTGAGGTCTTCTCTCTCCTATTCCTTTTCATTGGCTTCCTCTCTCCTATAATGCTCTGCTTCCCAACTGATGGGGTGAATATAAAGGAGGTTCCACCTTTTTTAGTTACTAATTACCCACCCTATTCATTATTCTCTGGCCATTTCTATCTTTTTAATAAATGAGCTACATCCACTGGTTAAAATTAACAGAGTGACACAGTGTCCATCGCTCTGTGTGTGTGTGTTTGTGTACACATGACTGTGGTGATATTGTAAAGATAGCGCCGTTGTGAAGGGAGGTTTGTTTCCAAATTTGTGGCTCTTTGAACAGTGTTAAAATGTATTTGTAATGCACTTTACTTAAATATCAAAGGGCTGCTTTATGTGTGAGTGATTTGTATAGGTAAAATGCATTGCTTTTGGCTATGTTTGTGTGTTTGTAAGGCTTTGTGTGTTTTTATTGCTTTCACAAGGGTTATTTGCGATCTCTTTTCCTGGACTTTGGCCCTTTGTCTCTTGGCTTATCTTACAGTGTAAACATTGCACTCTCTCTACCTCTGTATTATCCTTCCTCTTCCCCCTCACCCTTCTCTTAACATTTTTTAAAAGATAGTCTTAATCAAAAGTTTTTATCAAGATTTTATTCTTTCTTGAATTTAAATAAATACATAAATAAATAAAATGTTCCGAATATATTGTAGGGTTACTTACAGGCAACAATAGTGTACTATGTGTTTTTGTCTTATATATATATATATATATATATATATATATATATATATATAAAGAGAGACACGCACAGTACACTAATGTTGCCTGTATATATATATATATATATATATATATATATATATATATATATATATATATATATATATATATATATATATATATATATATATGAAATGTATGTTCACCATTACATTTAAATGGGTTTATGCATTAAAAACTGAATTTTAACTTGTACCAAAATTTTAAATTTTATGCTTTTACTATGTAATGTTTTCTAATGTTCTGAGAAAAAGTAAAAAAGCATTTTTTCTGCTTATGATATCTTTAATGGAGTAATATCATTAGATTTATTTGACCACATGGCTCATAAAGAGATACTTTTTTTTTTCTTTATCAGTATTATTTGTGTTACTGAGCATGTCATTTGATGTAACGCATTTAAATTTGCAAGTTGATTACATTTTTTATACTTTTTTTTTTTTTTAATTGTAATATGATACCAAAATTTATTGAGTTATAGACTACCATTCAAAAGACTGGGGTAGGTAATTTTTAAATATTTTTGAAAGAAGTCTTATGTTCAACAAGGCTGCATTTATTTGATCAAAAAGACAGCAAAACAGTAATATTATAAAATATTATTACTATTTAAAATAATTTGAATTTATATTAAAATACAATTTATTCCTGTGATGCAAAGCTGAATTTTCAGCATCATTACTCCAGTCTTCAGTGTCACATGATACTTTAGAAATTCTGGATTTCTGGATTCTTTGATGAATATAAAGTTCAAAAGTACAGTATTTATGTAAAATAGAAATATTTTGTAACATTATAAATCTTTACGGTGACTTTTAATCAGTTTAATGACATTAAAGGTGTCCTAGAATCAAAACTTGAATTTACCTTGGCATAGTTGAATAACAAGAGTTCAGTACATGGAAATGACATACAGTGAGTCTCAAATACCATTGTTTCCTCCTTCTTGTGTAAATCTCATTTGTTTAAAAGACCTTCGAAAAACAGGCGAATCTCAACATAACACCGACTGTGACGCAACAGTCGGGATCATTAATATGTACGCCCCCAATATTTGCATATGCCAGCTCATGTTCAAGGCATTACACAAGGGCAGCCAGTATTAAAGTCTGGATCTGTGCACACCTGAATCATCAGACTAGGTAAGCAAGCAAGAACAATAGCGAAAAATGGCAGATGGAGCAATAATAACTGACATGATCCATGATTACATGATATTTTTAGTGATGTTTGTAAATTGTCTTTCTAAATGTTTCGTTAGCATGTTGCTAATGTACTGTTAAATGTGGTTAAAGTTACCATTGTTTCTTACTGTATTCACGGAGACAAGACTGTCGTTATTTTCATTTTTAAACACTTGCAGTCTGTATAATGTACAAACACAACTTCATTCTTTATAAATCTCTCCAACAGTGTGTAATGTTAGCTTTAGCCCGTTAGCCATGGAGCACTATCAAACTCATTCAGAATCAAATGTAAACATCCAAATAAATACTATACTAACATGATCCGACACATGCATACAGCATGCATGACGAACATCTTGTAAAGATCCATTTGAGGGTTATATTAGATGTGTGAACTTTGTAAATGCACTGTAATATAGTCGAGAGCTCGGGGGGGCAGGGAGCGAGAGGATTTAAAGGGGCCGCAGCCTGAATCGGTGCATAGTTAATGATGCCCCAAAATAGGCAGTTAAAAAAATTCATTAAAAAAATCTATGGGGTATTTTGAGCTGAAACTTCACAGACACATTCAGGGGACACCTTAGACTTATATTACATCTTGTAAAAAATGGTTCTAGGGCACCTTTAAATTACCTTTGAATAAATATATATATATATATATATATATAAAAAAAGACTTTACTAACCCCAAATTTTTAAAAAATTACTGTGACATAGTTAAAATACATATTGAATACAGAATATTTTAGAAGGCTGTAATCACATATTTAAGATAGAAAATTATGATTGTTGAAAGATTATTAATTAAAGAAATCCTGAACTCTGCAGGCACAAATGGTACCATTTCCTTAGAATTATCCAGAAATAAGCATCATGCTGTTCATGCACTTTTATGAGAACTTGTTTAGAGATATTCAGAAATGCATATTATAATACTATATTAATGTGTTGGTGTGTGTTAGAGAGGATCCCTGGCATGTGGCTAAAATAGTGAAGAGTTACATGCAGCAGCACAACCTACCACAGAGAGAGGTGGTGGAGTCCACCGGCCTCAACCAATCCCATCTCTCCCAGCACCTCAACAAGGGCACACCCATGAAGAATCAAAAGCGTGCCGCCCTGTACAGCTGGTACATCAAGAAACAGACAGAGATCAGTCAACGTGAGTATGACCATTTCTTTCTCATTTACAAGATTTTGTTCAAGATTTACACTATTAGAATGAATGGAATGAATTAATCTCTCACACTAATAAATGCAGAATTCACCAATGCCAGTCGAGGTGTCATGTCAGGAGAGGAATCCGGGGAGGATGTGAGAAAGGGACGGAGAAATCGATTCAAATGGGGTCCCGCCTCCCAGCAAATCCTGTTCCAGGCTTATGAACGACAGAAGAACCCCAGTAAGGAGGAGAGGGAGGGATTGGTGGAAGAGTGCAACAGGTAAAAGAACACAGGAGTGAACTGGGTGCCATAACCCAAATTGATTTTAAATGAAAATTCTCTCAACATTTATTTACCTCCATGTCATTCCAAACTCATAAGACTGTTTAGCTTTGAAACACAAAGATATTTTTAATGAAATCTAAGAGATTTCTGTTCCTCCATCCAAGTTTATTCACCCAAAACTCGGAAGCTTTAAAGGATTAGTCTACTTTTAAATAAACTTTTCCTGATAATTTACTCACCCCCATGTCATCCAAGATGTCCATGTCTTTCTTTCTTCAGTCAAAAAGAAATTAAAGTTTTTGATGAAAACATTCCAGGATTTTTAGACTTCAATGGGCACCAAACAGTTGAAGGTGAAAATTAGTTTCACTGCAGCTTCAAATTGTTCAACACGATCCCAGACGAGAAATAATGGTCTTATCTAGTGAAACCATTGCTCATTTTCTGAAAAAAATGTGAAAATTATATAAGTTTTAACCTTAAATGCACATCTTGAACTAGCTCTCTTCTTCTTCACCTCTATTAGAATTCCAGCAGTGTAGACACTGCTAAGTGTAATACTGTCCTCCACGGGTCAAAGTTTGAACAAATTGTTATATATTATTGAACTAGCATATTGCATATAAAAATTAGTTCAAACTTTGACCTGTGGAGGACAGTATTACACTTATCAGTGTCACTGCTGGAATTCTAATAGAGGTGAAGAAGAGAGCTAGTTCAAGATGAGCATTTCTGGTTAAAACTTATATAATTTTCGATTTTTTTTTCAGAAAATGAGCGATGGTTTCACTAGATAAGACACTTATTTCTCATCTGGGATCGTGTTGAACAATTTGAAGCTGCAGTGAAACTAATTTTGACCTTCAACTGTTTGGTGCCCATTGAAGTCTACTATAAAGAGAAAAATCCTGGAATGTTTTCATCAAAAACTTTAATTTCTTTTCGACTGAAGAAAGAAAGACACAGACATCTTGGATGACATGGGGGTGAGTAAATTATCAGGAAAAGTTTATTTAAAAGTGGACTAATCCTTTAAAACATCCACAAAAGAAATCCAAAATAAAGCGGTTTAATACAAGTCTCCTGAAGAGATACGATCACTTTATATGATGAACAGATTTAATTTAGGCTTTTATTCACATATAAAAATTGATCAGCGAATGTACAGAGCACTCAAATTTGGTAAACGGAAGCTGGGTAATATCAGTTGAATGAATGCATGTGTGTTTTAGAGCGGAGTGTCTTCAGAGGGGAGTTTCTCCTTCTCAACTGGCTGGCCTGGGCTCTAATTTGGTCACAGAGGTTCGTGTATATAATTGGTTTGCGAATCGGCGTAAAGAGGAGGCCTTTCGCCACAAACTGGCACTGGACGTGCCCTACAGCAGCCAATCTGCTTCCTCCGCAGGACAGACTCTACCATCTAGTCCTTCACCAGGTACGAAGTCATTCAAGCTCATATCTATCCATATACCATCTGTTGACTGATGCTTTGTCATTTGCACATAAAATTACACTTATTTTGAAGTCTTTTTAATGTCCAATGGGTTTATTTTTAATGACCTAGAAGAGTTCTCCCAGAATCTGACCTGTTTTACCAACCTTTCTCTTTTGTTCATTCACTGAAGTTCTGAAGTACAGCCAGTCAGTGCTGTGTGAGAGTTTGGGCACAATGAGAAGCTCCAGTGGTGAAGACAGGGCTGGCAGCGGTCGTCTAGCCAGTCCAGTTCAGCTAGAACCCAGTCATACACTCCTGGATACACACCATCACAAACCAGTGAGAATAAAATACCCTTCTTGGCACATATCATAATAAACCAGTGAGATTAAAGGAACAGTATGTGATCACAATAACGGTAAGCTGGTCGGTAATTAAAGGTAGGGTAGGCAATATTTTTTTATAAACACTTTTTGTTATAATGGTTGAAACTCTCTTCACATCGTGATAGCAATCAATAATAGACGTGATCTAAATATTAAAAAACATTTCTTCTGTGGAAGTCTCAGGGCCAAAAAAATTCTCTTATCATACAATGTCCTATCTGCCTGTCAACATATATTTCCATACCTCCGCGCACCCTGCTCGCGCAGACATCACGTCATCAGACTTTTGCATTTCTGTCAACACTATCAATGCCAAAATGAATCTGCAGAAGTCAGGTGGTGCAAGTAAGAGCTCTGTAAGTTGTTTATGTTCATTATTATTGTAATGTTATATGCTTTGAGACATGAGGTAATTTAACCTCTTTTGGAGAAGGCGTGACTCTGAAGGGAGGATGGGATCTTATGCTTTCAAAGCTAGCTTGCTATTGCTAGCCTTTCCGGAATTGCCTACCATACCTTTAACAGGGCTTAAAAAAATGCCCTTTTCTACATGTATAACCTATGGTGTAAATGTTGTTTTCCCCAAATATCAGAATGATTGCAAATGTGATATTGATTTTATTCAATAGTTTGACTTACATTTTAGACACAGTATTGTTTGTTTTTGCTCTTTTTTTTCACCAACTAAAATAGTTTCATTACTTGATAGCAGACTCTTAGCACATCTTTGAGCAACACACATCTGTTTAATTCCTGAATGATCCCTGTTTTGAACAAATCGGATGAGTGAATGACTCAATGACTCATTCATAAAGTCATGACTCACTTGCTTCATTCCTGAATGAATCAGTCATTTTGAATGAATAGAATGATTCAATAGATCGCTCATTATGGGGCTGACTTGCCGCCACCTACTGGTGGTTTTAGTTCACAACATTTTTTCAATCATTTCTTATTTGAAATGAATATATTATGCATTAACTATGTGATATTTTAATATTAAAGACATTTTCCCATTTCAGACATAATTTTAAATGTAGTGACATTTTATAACCACATGGCTCAAAAAGAGATTTCATTTTAAATTTCTCTTTACAGTCTTTATCAGTAATTAATTATGCTTTTTTAAGCTTTTCATGTGGTGCAATGCTAATTTGCTATAGTTAATGCCATTATTAAACATTTTTAAGCTTTTAACATGATACTGAAACTGGGTCATACCAGAATTTAAATACTTTGGATTTTGGATCATTACTTATTTTTGTATTAAAAAAACAACAACACTGCAAACAGTTTGCCCCAAAATGTAAATTATTTCATCATTTACTCACCCTCATGTCATCCAAGCCTGTAAAAATTTATTTGTTCTGCAAGACAAAAAAGATATTTTAAGAATGTTTCAACAGTTTTTGTCCATTCTATAGTAGTCAAAACAACACTGGACCACTTTGACTTTGATTGTATGGACAAAAACACTGAGGCTCGGTTTCACAGACAGGGCTTAGCCTTAGCCAGGATTAAGCCTGAGTTCAATTAGGATATTTAAGTAGCTTTTATAAACATTCACTAGAAAAAAAACATTACTGATGTGCATCTTGAGACAAAACAATGGCACTGACATATTTTAAGATCTGTCAGTACAAGTTACTTTCAGTTACAACAGCTCAAACATGCATTTTAGTCTAGGACTAGTTTAAGCCTTGTCTATGAAACTGGGGGTGAGACATTTAAAAAAATAATAATAATAATCTTCCCTATGATGAAAGAATTTTAACTTTTGGGGTCAACTATCCCTTTATGGCAAATGGAAGCTGAAACCTGACAGTCAGAGTTTTTATTTCCTCTCTTAGGTATCTGGTGGTGGCTCCTTACCTCCTGTCAGTACTCTCACTTCCCTGCACGGAGTGTCCGGATCCTCCGCTGGCCCTCCAGGACTGATCATGGCCTCCCTACCAAGTGTAATGAGTCTGGGAGACTCCTCACTTCTCATAGGTATAATGCAGACAGTTAACTACATTGACAGTTTAACACCAAAACACTGCTAATCAATGTTAATACATGTCTTTTACTGTAGGTTTGACGTCCTCTCAACCACAGACGGTCCCTGTCATCAACAACATGGGGGGAGGGTTTACTACCCTTCAGCCAATCTCGTTTCAGCAGCAGCTTCAAGCCTCACCTCAGCAGCCAATAGCACAGCAGCTCCAGTCTCACATTAGCCCAAGTTCCTTCATGGCAACAATGGCACAGTTCCCATGCCACAGTAAGTACTTAATTAGTAACATAAGTAATTCATTAGTGGTACTTTCTAAGGCAAGCATTACTATTATTATGGGGGGACATTTTTGACTTCCATCTAGCGATTCCCTATAACCACCCAGAACATCCTAACAACCACATACACTAGAGGTCAAAAGTTTGGAATAAGAAACATTTCTTATTATTAATTTTGAAAATGGCTGTTCTGCTTAAAATCTTTATGGAAAACCATGATACACTACCATTCAAAAGACTGGGACAAGTAAGATTTGGGGAAAAAATAAAATAAATTAACACTTTTTCAGCAAGGATGCAGTAAATTGATCAAAAGTGAAAGTAAAGACATTTATAATGTGACAAAAGATTCTCATTTCAAATAAATGCTGTTAATTGTAATTATTCCAAACTTTTGACCAGTAGTGTAGTAACATACTAACTAGTAGTCAGAACACTTTAGCTACTACACAACAATACTAGCATGGCAGCGGTGAGTTTCAGAGAAATAACGTGGACTTAATATTGTGTGTTTCAGTGTATAGCAAAGCAGACCTGAGCTCTTACCCCTCCTCCAGTCTCCTGTCCCAGGCTATGGTCATCGCAGACAGCAGTAGCATTGGGACACTGACAAACCTCACAGCTGTTCGACAGGCAAGAACCAAACATAATCTCATCACACAGCGTTAGTTCAAAACTATATGAATCTACAGCAATTCTTTCATTTTCTCCTGATCAGATTCTCACCTCAGATCCTGAGGGTCACACAGACACTCCCATTGAAGAGGAGTCTTTACATCTGCAATCCACTTCACCAGAACCAGGTAGGCTACAAACCCTGTGCTTACGGTAGCCAAATTCAGATGTTACTACTATGAAATCATTACCCATCTATGATTCTCCTATACTTAAAATGAAGTATGTGGTTTCTGCGACACTAGTGGCACCTACCGGAATTGCAATATTTTTAAACAGCTTAAACATCACAAACATAGCTCTTACTGGTTTTTGTGAAGGCATGTCTCAATAGGCTACTAGTACTTACAATGAAATATATTAGGAATAACTTTAGCGGTGTTGCTATGTGTCATAAGTAAACAGTTGAGTAAGCCAGAGCGAACACGAGTGACTTATAATAAACATATCTGCACATTTCTGACATGACGCGCTACAACTGCAGAGTACACATTATAAACTTGTACATCTCAATGACCCAACCTGTTTGGTCTTTTAAGTTAACGGGTGTATTCGACTTGAAGCGGCACTGCATTGACCAACATCTAAGTACCGCGAGAGCGATTAGAGAGCTGACGGCTATATATGCTTTTGAATCGCTCTAGTGGAATTTTGCAGATATCATACACCTATTGATTTGCGCAGCACCGCTTCAAGACGAACACACCTATTTTCTTTTCCCCATGTAGCAGTCATGGTCCCGCATGAGAAATTGAGAAATCATGAGAAATCGAGCCTCCATTATAACGCATTTTAAACTGTATGTATGATCTATGATCTATGTATATGATATAATCAGCCGCTAAAAATACTACCCATTAAAACTCTGCTGAACTAATGGGATCACTCGGGGTCCTTAAAGCAGAACTAAGTAACTTTTTTTACCTTCATAAATAGTTTTCTAAGTCCTTACGATGGTTAATTGACTTGTAGTGGTGTGTTTGAGGCGAGCACTAACCCCCTCTGGCACGTCTACGCCAGAATACAGCACTTGCAAGTTGAGCTGCGCCGACCTGACACAATCTCGCCTCATGTTCACGTTCACGCGAGAGTGACAAAATGCTTTACGGTAATTCAAAAACAATGTATATATTATGACTTTTTTAAGACAATTTCGAAAATTACCCACCTCCATCGAGATTTCTTGTACTGTATTTGCAAAACTACTGCGCTGGTGAGTGTTGTAGTCGTTGTAGTCCAGAGCTGCGCTTGGAGTATTTACGACAGTGTAATTCACTGAAAGAACCTGTAGGGGGAGCTTCGCAAATCTTACTGAGTTCCGCTTTAAGGAGATTCCTGGGGAGACTCGATTATTCACCACACCGGCAAAACACTCTTAGGCTCCGCCTGCTACAGTAGCCACGCCCCAAACTCTCACTAAAGGTTGAGCTGAAAAGCGACTGACGCCAAGTTCACACATATTTTCTGTGACCATGTTAACAGGTTAGAGCATTCACACTGCACACGGATAGGGCACGACCAGTCTATTTTTGCTGTGCTGCACACGCTGAATGAAAGTGATAACGCATGGTTCTGGTCAAAATGAACACGGTTGGACATGAAAATTTAGTAATTTTACCATAAGTGCATATAATTAAAGGAACACTCCACTTTTTTTGAAAATAGGCTCATTTTCCAACTCCCCTAGATTAAACAGTTGAGATTTACAGTTTTCGAATCCATTCAGCTGATCTCTGGGTCTGGTGGTACCACTTTTAGCATAGCTTAGCATAGTTCATTGAATCTGATTTAGAAGATAGGTCATTTTTGAACGAGATGCTAACGGTCTAATGAGATTCAATGAACTATGCTAAGCTATGCTAAAAGTGGTACTGCCAGACCCAGAGATTGGCTGTATGGATTCGAAAACGGTAAAACTCAACTGTTTAACTCTAGGGGAGTTGGAAAAGCCTATTTTCAAAAAAGTGGAGTGTTCCTTTAAAGTATACTGAGTCATTCTACGAAACGGGTGCCATTTGGGTCCGCAACATTTGATCAGATGCATAAGGCACAAAAAATGTCCCAAAATTTGTTTCCAAAGCTTAGAGTTATAAATTCAAGTGTTTTTTTAACATGATATATGATCAAATGTTTCTTTTTGAAGATTAGCATACTATTTTTTAATAACTTTTCATTATTTACATAGCCAATTTCACATGTCCGTGTTAACCAACATGACATTTGCATCTAAATTATCACCAAATAAGTTCTATATTTTTTTTCAAACATATACTATTTTCAGGATTATTTGTGTGTCCCTGTTTACACAAAATATATTTCACAATAAACCTTACTTTTTTTTTGTAAATATTTTATGATTTGTGCACGTCCCTCAGTATGACTTACTACCCCGTCACACTAACTTGTTTTATCTATAAATAATGCACTGTTCCTTTAAATGACATCACAAAGCCTAAGTAACATCATTTGAGCCTTATAGCCACCAAGAACAAAAGCAGGCAACTATGTACATTTTTTTTTACATTGTTTATTTGTTGCTTTTTCATGTTAGGCAGGGCCCGTCAAGCTTAAACTTACCACCCCGTCACGCAAAATAGATAGGAAAAAAGGTTTTTTATTATTTCTTTTACATTATTAATACAAAGATAATTATATTTCAGATTGAATGCATGTATGCTAGTTTAGAAGCTTGACCACAGGGGAGATTTGCGGACATTTTGGGATGAAATTTACCACCCTGTCACAAAAACGTGACGGGGTGGTAAATTTCATCCCAAAATGTCCCCTGATAAAAATCACATTCTGGGGGGTAAAACTTTTTTTTTTTGGCAGGATTCCCTTGGTAAAATGTGCATTCCAAGGGCTAAATGTCATGTTATTTGGGCTCGCTTCAACCCGTGGACAGGAAAAACAACCCGCGGCAACAGTGTAAAAGTAGTCTAGCCCAATTTTGCAGGAAAAATGCAGACTTGGCAACACTGCTTGGTTCATTAATTCACTCATTCACTCACTCACTCACTCACACACTTTTTACTCAATTTGAAGGTCTCCCCTCCCCCAGTTTTTAAAGTTTAAAACCAGCAGATCATATACGGTAACACTTTGTCCATACCACCCCGTCACAGGGTCATTTTGTTAAAAGTTTATGGAAAGAAAATTAAATATTACATAAATTAATGTTGAATGATGTTCTTGTTGTGTGGACTGATCAGATAAATATAACTTTATTTGTATTTTTTAAGTAAATTCATTTTTTCAGTACAAACAATGAGGCCATTGAAAGGTCAAATTCATGTTTCAAGATTAAAAATCTAAAAATAAAAAAATATATATTAAATTACATACTCTCTATTGATGGTTTCCAAAAAAGGGACATTCTTCTATTAGGAAAACATTAGATTTTAAAAATCAATTTCTTGTTTTACTACTCCAATGGCATACATATTGTCCGTGACGGGGTGGTACAAGAATGGCTTCCTTGCCTGAATAAAAAGGATAATATTAATAAAGATTTTGTGCCTGAGGTGGGAAAATATGTTTTTTTGGAGGATTAACATATCTTTCAATTTGTAGGTTTGTTTAAAAAAAGTTTGTTCATAATGAAAATTTTGAAAAATGCAAAGTGGAAATGGCACCCGTTTCGTAGAATGACTCTACTACTTTTTTTGCACAGTAGCCTAATCTTATTACTTTAAGCCCAGAGTAAAGCCAAGAAAGCACTTATAAGTAATGCGGTAAAAATTTTATCCAAGTACGTTTTTTTTTAACGTGAGATACATTACACAGCATGCTATGTGACATGCTGGTGGTCGGAGAACTACACTCGGAACAAGAAAGCTACAATGGATGACGATCGTCTAATCAGTGAGGTGGAAAAACATGAAGTGTTGTATGACCCGCAGGACTTTTCATATAAAGATTTAAACACGAAAGAAAAAGCATGGGAGACAATTTCTTCGGCTGTTGGTGTGGATGGTAAGTTAAAGTATTTGTGATTACTAAACATTTATGTAAGAGAAGTATTTTGCCACTTGCTTGAGCATCTTAATATATAACTCTATATAGAAGTAACGAATCAAACACCGCGTTGTTTATATTTATTGTGTTTAAAGCGCGAATCAGCAGCGCACTGCAAACGCGTCTAAGCGTGTGCTGCTCCTGCACCGCATACGTACTGCAAACAGAGTATGTGTGAACCTGGCGTGACACATCTGAGTGGACCGCTCTCATTGTTTAGGTGTCTGGAAGGCTCAATGTTTACAATTTTGGGGGAGATAAACCCATGAATGGCATACTAATAGCAGTCAATGTACAATAAAATTAATTAAGAGAATGTATTTTAACATAAAACAATCTTACACACTTCACCTTTAAATTTCCAGCATCTTCGGGTAGTTTGGAGCTCTACCCTCAGACCCAGACAAGTGAAACCCATCCTTCACACCTGCTCTCCTCTTCACCAGGGGACATCGACCCTTACATCCCTACACAGATGGTCTCTACTGCACAATAGCTGCAGCTACTGATGACAATACCACTTCCAAAAGCTGCGGAGAGCTGGTGCATATGAGAAAACAATGAAAAATAAAAAACAATGATCTGTCATTGTAAAAATCCAAACTGCTATATATTGCTATCTGCTGCCTCCACATGATGATGATGAAAACCTTAAATTATGCTCAATAAAAGGAGTTAAGCTTTCATTTAAAATAGACTCTTGTGTGAACATGTATATAATTAGTTTTAGGTTTCAAAATGTGACTAATAAATGCTTGTAAAAAATACAATTGTTCTGGATTTCAGTCTGATTAAAACAAACAAAAAAAGTCTAGAAAAATATTTTGTAGCAAAATAAACAATTTTATTGATATTTTGGTGTATTTATAGCATGAAAATGCTAAATCCTCAAAAGAAACAACTTTGCAGTCAACTATTAAAGTTAATAAAACAGCATTAACGGAACAATTACTATTTCAAATAATAAAGTCATTCATTCATCATCGGCTTTTTTGCCCTTTTTTCTTTTCTTTTTCTTCTTTTTTTCTTTGTCAAATTCTCTACCACAGTTGTTTGTGCTCCTGTTGTATCTCCATTAGACTGTTTCTCTGACACCTGAATATGTTTCTCCTCACTTCCCTCTGATGTTTTTCTTTTCTTCTTTTTCTTGGTCTTCTTTGTGACGGTGTCCTCTTTTACAGACTCTATGTTTGCCATACTTTTCCTGTCTGTCGTCTCTGTGAAGGTTTGGGCTAAAGGGCCAAGGATGTCTGACACAGACACAGCAGCTTCTCTGAGCCTCATCTCCTTCTCACTGTCACTGTCACTGCAGAAATACAAGAAACAAGATGCTTTAAACATTATATAGATTGTCATGAATGCAAAATTTATTATAAACATACTGGCTTGTTGATAAGTAGTATCATCAATTATGTTCAGACAGACAGACAGAAAGATAGATCATTGAAATGGCAATGAAAAGCTATTTTTCTACCTTTTGCATTGTGACATATGACAATTAAGCATATTCTTCTTTGGGCATAAGTTACTTTAATACTGTTGGACTGTAACTTGCCTTAAAGTGTTAGATCAAACAAAAAATTTAAATTCTGTCATCAATTGCTAACCCTCATGTCATTCAAAACCCATTTGAATTTCATTCATCTTGCAAACACAAATGCAGACATTTTTAATGAAATCGCAGAGATGTCTGTCCCCCTATTAACCCAAAACTCTGACACTTCTTAAAATAAATCCAGATGAAATGTGCGGTTTAATCCAAGTCTTCTAAAGGGACCTAATTTGCACATAAAACACTCAAATACGGTGAATGGAAGCTGACGCACAAAAGCCAACAATGTGGTTCATTGTCACGTCATGCCAGCACGTTTGAGCTTCCGCAAGAACCAGCAAGGTTTAACTCGTACATCAGACAAGTACAGTTGAGCTTTTGTGTCTCTTCTGAAGACTTGGATTAGACCGCTTGATTCATATGAATTTATTTTTACATTCTGAAGATTTCTGGGTGTGTAGACTTTCAATGGAGGGACAGAAATCTTTCAGATTTCATTAAAAATACCTTCATTTGTGTTTCCAACAGGGATACACCAATAACCAATAATTCTTTATCTTTGAAAGCCAAGAACCGATATATCTAAATCCAAATACAAATAATTTTATCGAGAACCTGATTACAAAAACAAAAGGTTCACCATTAAAAGCCATGTCCCAAGCACTTCAACACAGACAAAGTACAGTTCCTAGCTTGAACCATAAAGATTCCTTAAAGGGATAGTTCACCCAAAAATGAAAATTTGATGTTTATCTGCTTACCCCCAGCGCATCCAAGATGTAGGTGACTTTGTTTCTTCAGTAGAACCAGTAGAAATGATGATTTTTAATTCCAACCGCTGCCGTCTGTCAGTCAAATAATGCGAGTGAATTGGAACTCTATCAATAAGAGTCGAAAAAACTTAGATAGACAAATCCAAATTAAACCCTGCGGCTCGTAACGACACATTGATGTCCTAAGACACAAAACGATCGGTTTGTGCGAGAAACCGAACAGTATATCATTTTTTACCTCTAAAACGCCACAATGTCCAACTGCGTTCAGCACTCAGTTAGTGAGGTCTGATCGCGCTCTGACAATGGCAGTGATGTCTCGCTCTCATTGAAGTATATGCGCGAGACATCACTGCTGTTGTCAGAGCATGATCAGACCTCACTAAGCGAATGCTGAACGCAGTTGGACATTGTGGTGTTTTAGAGGTAAAAAAATTATATAAATAATGTTCGGTTACACGCACAAACCAATCGTTTTGTGTCTTAGGACATCAATGTGTCGTCACGAGCCGCAGGGTTTAATTTAGATTTGTCTACGTTTTTTTCAACTCTTATTGATAGAGTTCCCATTCACTCGCATTATTTGACTGACAGACTGCAACGGTTGGAATTAAAAATCATCATTTGTGTTCTACTGAAGAAACAAAGTCACCTACATCTTGGATGCACTGGGGGTAAGCAGATAAACATCAAATTTTCATTTTTGGGTGAACTATCCCTCTAACTTTTAAAATTAATTTTACACTCTAATGGCCAAATTTCTTTATTTAAAAAAAAAAAAATCTACTGCCTTACAAAGAAATCAAATACCTAAATAATGCAAATAAGGCATTGGACAAGAGGTATAAAGAACCAAAATGCATATGCCATGGATAAATAAAATGTAATAGTCTATGCACAGACAATAATGAAATTAATTTAGTGAAACCATGATGTTGCTGAAAATATTACAAGAAAAATAAAAGTGCTAGTTATTATTAATAATGCCATGTTTTTTTTAAAACAGAAAGATCGTTTTAAACAACATTGCTGTTTGAGCTGTGCACGCTTTAGCCAAACAGCTGAATGGACACCGCTAAACTGAAGCGCTTTGTTAGTGGGTTAATTGACTTAAAGGGATAGTTCACAGAAAAATGAAAATTGTCATCCTTTACTCACCAACATGAAGGTGAGTTTTTTTTCTTCTGCTTAACACAAAAGATGATGAAAAATATTGGTAACGAGACAGTTGACGGTACCATTGACTTCTATAGTACTAATACTATGAAATTCAATGACTACCGTCAACTGTCGAAACCCGAGCGGGTTCAGGTCCAAAATTTCGAAGAGTGCCTCTGACACATGTCCAGTTCGGTATTAGTGGCCTCAGGTAATTTAAAATAAATGTGCTTTTTCTAAATGGACCCAAGAAGGACCCAATTTTTTTTAAACTATGTCGGGCATTTAACAAAATTTTATTATTTAAAACAATTCTATGACCATGTTATTATCTCACTTTAAGTTCTCTCTGAATCCGCACTTCTAAGTGCCAGCATCTAAACTGAACATTTTTGCTTACTGTTTCAATAAGCGCCATCAGCATGGATTTTAGATTACTTTTAAGAATAATAAAATCAAAAGCTGGGAAAGTGATATCATTGTTCCTTTTGCTTCTTACTTCTAAATTCATCCAAGCTTCTTCCATTTGTCATTATCATTTTGGGTTTGAAGACAAAAAAGCACCGCTTGATTGGTGAATATCCCTAAAGAAAAGCTAAATAAAATGCAATGTTTAATTATTTAGATATTTACCATGAATATTTAGAAAAATAAACTTTAATCATCTTATGGTCAGGTAAATAACATTACACTACAAGTTATAGGAAGTAATGAGGTTGCAGTGATGAGTGATTGACATTTCAGCATTTAAGTGCATTTTTGAGAAACATGTAGAGAAAAGGAACAACCGCTTATAACCTCACACACAGAAATCCATCTTATAGCAATGAGATCCATCAGGAAAAGCCACTCGCTTCATTACGCTGCGTGTTCATGCAGGGCTTTTCTTTTTTGCACGCAGAAGCCCTTCGCCGGAGATGAGGTAAATAGCGTTGCAGACAACACTAGCGAAGGGCTTCTGTAGAATCATGCCGGTGCAAAATGACAGCTTAACATGTAATATATAATTCATCCCTTGTTTCCAAAATTAATAAAAATTCGTATGGGTTTGGAACAAAATGAGGTTGAGTAACTGATGACAGAACTGTCAATTTTGGGTGAACTATCCTTATTATCCATATCCTTAGTTTGGGTGAACTATTCTTATTAAAAAATAATAATAAATTAAAAAAGATATATTTCTGATTGTCCTATCATAAGCAGGACTCGGACTCACCTAGAGCTGGAAATTGGTCTTCTTTTAGGAGGTGGAGGAGGTGATTGTTCCTCCCATTTTCCAGAGGCAGATGTGGAGAACAGACGGAAACCTTTAAAAAATTACATGAAATATTCAACTATATGAAATCCAGATATTTAGCTTAGACATTTGTGGATATCATGTATATTATTGTACATCTGTCACTTTGTAACAATAAATTTGCATATACATATGTAAATATACTGCAGTAATTACTTGTGTATCTTAAGATTTTTAAATCCTTTTTCTTGAGGCACCTCAAACTACAAGAACTCTATTGTCAACTTGCCTTCTTCATTGTCTTCTTCTCTGTTTTGGGACTGACCAGGTTCTGAGTCAACAGTCTCAGAAAACACTTCTGAAATACACCTACAGTTGAGTGGGTTTGTAAACAAGAGTATGAGAGAGAAACTGTACTGACAAGCTTAGAAATAAAAGATAATGACAAATATACTCAGAAGTTGAGCATGGGAAATAACATTGTTTGTAGTGTCTCACCCGTCCAATATAGCTCCTAACTTTTTTGCCACATGGGATTGAAACTCTGGTGTTGTCCCGAGCTCATTCCCATCATGTTCATGCTTTGAAACATCGACTCTGTGTAACAAAGTTAACCAAATTCATGACAAAATAACCACTGAAACTCTATCTCAAAGCTGTTTAAATACTGACTCACCTACGACTTTGTCTGCCGTTGTTTTCTGCATCTGTGTGAATTGGATAAAAGCAGCACTGAGTTAGTCCTGAGATATCCATGTAATATCTGTCAACGCTTAAATGGTTAGTGAAGTAATTTCATCTCATACTATTCACTGTAAACATCTCGAAAAATAAATATCTCTATAAAACGGAACCTTTTCCATTGAGCTTGGCATCATGTGGTCCAAAGTGCCAGACAGCTTCTTTCAGTCTTGCCGAGTTTTCATCTTCACTGCTGCTTTCAGACATCCTCGAGGTTTATCAGTGTTTTAATTCATGCATAAACGCAGTTAAACCGACAGACATTAACGTAGGCAGTGGTGCAGCATTTCGGGAGAGATGCTTAAAAAGTGACTGATATACAACGTGTAATTATCCACTTTAACTTCACACATTCATGAAAAAATATGCCACACGAGCTTTCGTTTCACATGTTGTCAAAACCATGGTCAAAACGAACAAAAACGTTCAGGTTGCAGCATCAAGCATAATGTGTTTTACTGCCCTCTGCTGTAATGGAGCTAAAACAGTAAACGTGATATGTGGAGGGACCGGTAATCCATTGACCTGCCAAGACACAGACACAATCAACATCTTAAAGTATTTACAGTTAAACATTATAAACTTACTTAAGTTTTTATGTTCTGTGATTTTTGTTTTTCTGTGTTTGTCTAAAATTAGTTGTTGTTTTTTTTGTCCCTCAATACCATAGTTGCTCAAGGTCAGTGTGCACAGAAGAGTTGTTTGAGATTAAAGGGTTAGTTCACCCAAAAATGAAAATTCTGTCATTAATTACTCACCCTCATGCCGTTCCAAACCAGTAAGACTTTCATTCATCTTCAGAACACAAATGAAGATATTTTAATGAAGTCTCAGAGCTTTCTGTCCCTCCAGCAATACCACTTTGATGTTTCAAAAAAGTTCATAAAGAGATTGTAAACGAATCCATATGAATTGCGCGGTTTAGTCAAAAATTTTCTGATCGATTTAATCGATTTATCTGATGAACAGATTGAATTTAGGCATTTATTCACATATAAATATTCATCAAATCACACATCAGTTGTGGTAAACAGAAGCTCAAGCATGTTTAATGATGTGCGAGAGTTAAAGGTTAATATTAATTTATTTGTAAGCTACTAGCATATAAATTACACATTAGGAAGTTTTTATAATATCATGGGGTCCCATGATAAAAATCGCTTTCCATTTTTGGCAGGGCTCTCCTGGTAAAATTAGCATTCCAGGGGCTAAATATCACGTTATTTGGGGTCAATTCAACCCGCGGACATGAAAATCAACCTGCGGCAACAGTGTAAAAGTAGCTCAAAACCGCGGACTTGGCAATCCATGGCTATGCCAGTGATGTGAATAAATGAAATCTGTTCATAAAGCATTCAAGTCTCTTCAGAAAATTTGGACTAAACAGCTCAATACATATGGATTAGTTTTACAATCTCTTTATGAACTTTTTAAAGCATCAAAATGGTAGCTGGTCACATAGCTGTCTATGGAGGGACAGAAAGCTCTCAGATTTCATCAAAAAGATCTTCATTTGTGTTCCAAAGATGAACGAAAGTCTTATGGGTTTGGAAAGACACAATGGTGAGTAATTAATGACAGAATTTTCTTTTTTGGGTGAACTATCCCTTTAAGTGAAGAATTATTTTCCAACATACCAATTTTAAAACTTTGTATGTTTTTCAATTGCTCTCTTAAATCTTAAATTAGGCCGTTTTAAAATTAGCTGAAAAAAAGATTTTATTGCAGAATTTACTGGGTTAGTACCATGTAAAGCTTGACATATGAATTGAAAAATCTTTTATTTTTTTTTTTTATTTTTTTAAATGGACAGTATATTTAACCTTTAGACACTCTAAAAAAAAACTTCTAAAAAGTTTGCATATGTTTTTTGTTGAATATCATATTTGATGCTCCAGACTTTTATGGTTCATATAGTATGACATAGAACAATATGGAGCTCATAATTTTAGAGGCCCAAAATGAGCATAAATATGCAATTTTGGTACAGTTGCTGATATTTATATAGCCAAAAAAGTCTGAAAGCTTGTAATGTAAATCGATGAGATCTTCACAACAACATTGCAGGCTACATAGCCTACATAAAATGCATATAAATATCAGTTGTCACTCTTCCAATATATATGCATATCTTCCAATAATATGACTTAGTATGATATTTAAAATGCTTAGTATGATCAAAGTTGTGTATAGTTTTATTGTGGAGGCAAACATGCAATGAAATGCACTAAAATGATGAGATGTACGTTCCTCAAGAGCCTGATGCTTTATATTTGATACTCACATTTAACATGATTTTTTTTCTAAAAAAAATAAATTAATTAAAAAAAAAAAAGATGTGAGGGATAATCAAGCAAACTTCAGTCCAGTATATGTTCATCTTGAAATATTATTAACAATCAGTGTTGAGGGTAATGCATTACAAGTAAAGTTACGTAATCAGATTACTTTTTTCGAATAATGTGTAAAGTAAAATTTCACAACAAAATATCGGAGTTACTATTTTAAATAAGTATTCCAAGTTATTTACTGACTGACAGCTCTCCTGTTCCCATGTTGAGAGAAATCTTCATTAATAATGGCAGCACAGCTGAAAGGTTTGTTTGAGCTGCACTCTTTACTGTACAGGTGTGAATTTGCATTTCCTTCAGCCTGAGGCTTATTCATTTCACTTCTGGTGTGAAAGGACCTTTACATTTGCCGAAAATAGAACTTTTTTTGTTATAAAAACAATCAAACAAGCAAGCCTAGACGAGTGACAAAAGTAATTCAAAAGTAACATAACACATTACTTTCCATAAAAAAGTAACTGACGCATTACTTTTAAAATTAACGTTTCCTAAACTGCTTGAATGTATACTGAAAACAAGTATTGGCTGTTTTAACTGTAATTATTTCCCACTCAAATGCTTTGAAATGTCTTTGCAGAAAGATAATTAAAGGTGATAGAGAGGATTTTTTCGTCGACTGAGAAACCAAAGACTGTTAGTGAGTTTTTGAAATGAGCGCATGCGTAAGAACAACCCCCCTCCTTCACAGCTCATTTTGAGGGAACGCCTCCCAAAACTCGTGCACGAGTATTGGAACACGAGTGTTTACCACCGGTATTCGCTGTGTCGTGTTAGTGGATTCATTATGTCGGACTCACCGCAGGTAACTCATAATCTGCAGTTGTTACTCCTGTCTCCTCACAAAAATATTGCATGCAGCGCCTGTGGAGTGTGGAAAGTTACTGGAGTGCGCAGCCGATCACGTCTCTCACAAGGAACGTCACGGCAGTGATTGACAAGCCAGATGATCACGTAAACGATTGGCTGATGTTTTTAAGGCCCTACCTCGTGCACAGATGATGTATATTAATATTATTCCTTTCATTGCACCTAATAAAAAGTCTTTTATCAGTTAGTAAAGACAGTTTCAAGTAATATTGCAAAAATGTATAAAACAAAACATCCTCTTTAGCACCTTTAAGAAAATGTATGTACTTCTACTACTTGACCTTGTTGTAAATATGCAGCAACAGTCACTGTTAGCAGAGTTTAACAGTAATTATCATCATACAAATCCTCATCGCTATCTTCCTCAGAATTGTTGTCATCATCATAGTCTTCCTCATCTTCATTCTCTTTCCAATCATCTTTCTCCCAATCATAATCATCTTTGTATCCATCCTCATCATCAAAACTATCTTCATCATCCACCTCTTCTACATCACTCTCTGCATCAAAATCTTTCTCACTATAGTCCTCATTATCATCACCATAATCGTCCAGCTCATATTCTTCATCTTCCTCCTCCTCATCATCTTCTTCTTTATCTTCATCTCCATAGTCATAATCCTCCTCATCATCATCTTCTTCCTTTTCATAGTCATAATCCTCTTCATCTTCATATTTTTCTGTCTTTGTATTCTTCGTCTCTAACTTTAAGAGTTTTTCTTTAAGCCCTGAAACCTCTTGCTGTAGTGTGGAGCAAATAAGCGCAAGACTTTTAACATTTTCTTTTTTTCCTTTTTTTTTAGGTCTGAAGGTTTTTGCAGATCTTTTTAGACGTGTCTGAAACTTGGTGGCGACTGCCGTCTCCTACAAAAAGAAAAATACATCGAGCAAATTAAAGTGACAATGAAATCAAAATTGACAATTCTTATTTTTTCATGGTATATTGCAGTATTTATGTGTGCACATCATTATTGTTTTAATTCATGTGTCCTTGTAATTTTTAATTAAAATAACTTCCCCTCCCTCTTGCAGCAATATCTGTTCTCTTCTCTGATGGCGTGTTTACTGACTTGAGGGTGGGACAACCTGTCACTCACATGACATCACAACAATAGCAAATCACAACCATCCAATCAGTTCCTGATGGACAAAATCAAATCCCGCCCTACATTTTTTCTTTTTTGAGAAGACATTTCACTGCAGAGCCAGAGAGGGAGAGCTGGATGTCATTTTAGGCTGTGTTTACACTGCAAGCCTTGATGCACAGATCTGACCTTTTGACCTTATCTGATTGTTTGTCCCACCTGTTTACATTCACTTTAGACACCACTGGTATCTGATATCCGTTTACATTAATCCCAGTCCAAAATAATTCTGTTGATCTCTTTACTATGCAACGTGGTTGACTCTTGGGTTCTGAATGGCCATCCTATTTTAATTTTTATTTATAATTAATGTGGGGTGGAACCATGATTAGCCTATTTGCCAGCATGGATAAGTTAAAGGGTTAGTTCACCCAAAAATGAAAATTTTGTCATTTATTACTTACCCTCATGCCGTTCCACACCCTTAAGACCTTTGTTAATCTTCAGAACACAAATTAAGATATTTTAGTTGAAATCCGATAGCTCCGTGAGGCCTCCATAGGGAGCAATGGACACTTCCTCACTCAAGATCCATAAAGGTACTAAAAACATATTTAAATCAGTTCATGTGAGTACAGTGGTTCAATATTAATATTATAAACGACAAGAATTTTTTGGAGCGCCAAAAAAACTAAATAACGACTTACTTAGTGATGGCCGATTTCAAAACACTGCTTCAGGAAGCATCGGATCATAAATGAATCAGTGTATCGAATCATGATTCAGATCGCGTGTCAAACTACTGAAATCACGTGACTTTGGCGCTCCGAATTGCAGATTCGACACACTGATTCATCTGTGCTCCGATGCCTCCTGAAGCAGTGTTTTGAAATCGGCCATCACTAAGTAAGTCGTTATTTAGTTTTTTTGGCGCTCCAAAAATATTCTCATCGCTTTATAATATTAATATTGAACCACTGTACTCACATGAACTGATTTAAATATGTTTTTAGTACCTTTATGGATCTTGAATGAGGAAATGTCCATTGCTCCCTATGGAGGCCTCACGGAGCTATCGGATTTCAACTAAAATATCTTAATTTGTGTTCTGAAGATTAACGAAGGTCTTACGGGTGTGGAACGGCATGAGGGTGAGTAATAAATGACAGAATTTTCATTTTTGGGTGAACTAACCCTTTAAAGCGGTAATGGATGTTTGCAGTGCAAAATTTAATTAAACAGATATATATAGGGCTACCAGAAAACAACGGTAATTAGGTGCCAAGCACTGAAGGTGCATAGGCACCTACTGTATCCATTGACGTTCTTCTTCTTCTTGAGTCTCCAGTCTGTGCATAGTGAACTTGAAGCACAAAGTGGAGCCGTGATGTCAAGGTCCCGCCCAAACTCAGAACAACTCATTATTTTGGTGTGAAATAAACAGTTATGAAAATGTAGTAATTAAAGTTAAAGCTCCAGTCACCTCACGAAGATCCAGAAAAAAGTCTGTTGGCGCCTCAGTGACTACACTCAGAGAAGCTGTCAACTTCAGCTGTCAATCGTGACGTCTCACCCCCGTTTTTATAGCATCAAATAACTAACTAAAACCAAACTTATTTAAAGAATGAACACTTGAACTAACACCAGCGTGATAAAAACTGCCTAAAATGACAGAAATTGTCTTTGGAAAAAAAAAAATTGATGTGTAATTCAATTGTTTAGTTTGTCTTGCGTCCCATTACATTACATGGAGAGGGCGGGGTTTATGACCTATACTGCATCCAGCCACCTGGGGGCGATTGAGACACTTTGGCTTCATTTTTCAGGACTCGTGTGGCACGCTTGGTCTGAACTGTCACCATAGTAAATTTACCATAGTCTCTAACTCAATCCCCCAACTCATCTCAAACTGTCCAAACTTGCACTTATATTTATGCTAATAAATATCGCACTTATATTTATGCTAAAAAAATAATCAAGACGATTCAATTGCATGACATCATTATCCATCATGAAAATTTTGAATTTTCCGAAAAAAACTACTTTTTCAAACTCGCTGCTGTTTGAAAAAGTAGGCTGCTGCTCCGATTTTCACAAAAATGTAACCATATCATCTTCAGACCATGCCGACAAAAAGTTGTTTAATTTAAGTTGATTTATCAAACCATTTTTGCACGAAAAAATTGTCCGTATCTTTGCGAAAATAGACATAAGGCTCTATCTCCTCAACACTTTATCGTATTGAGACCAAACTTGGTCCATTTCATCACAAGCATGACGTTACATGCTGTGTTTCGGTGCAGCGCCACCTAGTGGTCCAGAGTTGCGAAAATTGGCTATTTTTGCTTAAAACTTCTAAACAGTTTGTCCAAAAATCATAAAAATGCCAAGTCGAATGATATCCAATTGATCCATATTTGCCATTTTAGACGTCTGCCATTTTTAATTTTGTAGTAAAATGCTGTATTTTATGAACGCATGAACATATCATTACGAAACTTGGGGCCAGATTTACTAAACGGGGCAAATTAGCATGAGAATGGAATTCCACAAATGCGCCAATAGGAGTCGCAAGTTTTGCGCGTGATCTACTGCTAACGTGCAAATTAAAGAACACACATGCAGTCAAATCATTTACATAATGACCAACACAATCTACCAAGAGCAGTGCAAATTAGCACTGGGTTGCAAATAAGCAGAGCTGATGCTCTCATCAGGTGTGGGTTGGCACAGGCGCAACTTGTTACATCTAATATATGGATAACGTCTTCCTCTGGCATTCCAAAGAAATTAATACGAGTGGAAAATATTTTCTCCCTGCTATCACGTGCTCTCTGTTCTCTGTGGTGTATCCTCCTAGCAGAAACAATTGCAGCCATGTTGCAAAATGGGTTAAGACATGCTTTGTTTGGAGTGTTAAGAATAACTGCGCAAATACCAGTAAATTGACTAGCGTAAACTTTAGTAAATCACACTGCAGGATTCATTTAAATATTCTCCTCCCATAAATTTTGCAACTGAAAGGGAAACTCCTACAAATGCATATGCAATAAGGTCAGCTGCAAAAACAACTCAGTCCATGCCTTTTCAGCGCTAATTTTGCACTGCGTGTCTTTAGTAAATCTCGACAGTAGTTTTTTAACACCAAAAAAGGGTTCGCGCTGGCGCAAGCTGTTAGTAAATCTGGCCCTTGGAATGGGTCATCAGCACAATGCCCTGAAGGAGTCTGAGAAGTTTCGGATCAGCGACACCTAGTGGTGAAAAAAATCATTTACATGCTCATTAATTTGGATGTGGTTGACTTATTTTCATGTTATCATATTTTCCAAGGAGTCATCTCCTTGGGTTCCTGAATCCTTGCCGAGTCTAACGATACCAAACATGCTAGGTTTCACCTTATGGCTAGTGCAAAGTGGTGATTTAGCAATTAAACAACATTTACAAATATCTTAGAAACTGTTAGTCCGAGATGAAACCACTGTAGGAAAATCGAAAACATAGGTCGTTGACTATACAGTAAAGGCCAAATGTCAAAATTATGACAGTAAGTGGCAAAAAAAAAATGCAATCAATAGCCCTATTTGGACGGGACTAAATGACTAAATGACGTTTGAGTTATAATATTCTTTTCACTAAACGTCTGTCATTTCATGTACTGATTCGGATGGGACTAACATCTCCGTGTTTATCACAGAGATGGGAGTGTGTGTGTTCTAGATGTGGGCGTTACAGAAGCTCACGTACTGTATTTATATGCATAATTTATGACGTATATATTTTTTAATCCATTATTTATTGATATAAATTAAAACCCTATTTAAGTAAAATTCACAAGTTGTACAAGTGTCTGTTTATAATAAACCCACATACTGTATGTGAGCAGCGAAATCTAGTATCTTACTCTTTCTTATTTGACACTGAAATTAAAATGGGCTGCCTTTACAATTTCCGCAATTTAGCTCTATTTGTTAGTTTTATCATTTATTCTTTCATCAGATACTATTCATATTGAAATGATATGAAAGTATACAGACGATTCGTGCACATACAGTAGCTCATGTAGGTAAAAAGGTCATGAGGAGAAGAGTTAGTATAATATAATATCAGCAATCAAAGACATACGCATTTGGACAGGATTAGATTTCTTAGAGGACCACTGAGTTTTCCGAAAAACAGTAGGCTGGGTATGGGATTAAAATCTCAAAGTACGTCTGTGAAATGCAAATTTCTCTAATGCCCCCCTGTAAAACTACTACTGTCTGAATAAGGCTAAAGTCAGGTGTGGGTCATTTTTTATGTGTTCATACAAATAAATGTCTATAACTCCTAAACAAAATTAGATATTTTCACTAAATTTGACATGCTTATGAATGGGGGCACTCTGAGGATGCACAAAAAAAGTGGTGGGACTGCACCACTTGGTGGCACTATAATAACAAAAAGAACAAAGGACTCAGAACCGAAGGCTTGAGAGGTGAACTAATCATTTCTGTTACTGCATTCAGCCTATGGGGCTGTGACAAGATGAACGAACGACTCGAACCCGAGGACTCAAGAGGTGACCTACTCATTTCTGTTTCCGGTACAGACTACATAGCCTTGCCTATGGGCTGGGACTTGATGAATGAACAACTCGAACCCGAAGGCTGCGTCCGAAAACCTAGGTAGCTGTCTTGCTGCCTCGCTGTCTTATAAGAGAATGACTTGTACGGCAGCGTTTGTGCATGAAGGCACCTCATGAAATTGATTTTGGAAAGACTTCTGAGGCAGCGTAAAAGTTTAATGATCTACAACAATATAGCGCAAGCTTTGGTGAGAACTAAACAAATATTTAATTATTACAGTAGTAATTTCTCGATAGAAATGATATCAAAATTGAAATATGTTGGTCAAAATCGTACATTTATACACAAAATGAGCAGCAAACGCAACTTTCAGATGCCATCTTTATTTTTCTAGCTCAACTGTCACAGAATGGAAAGCACAGGATTGTGGGATATCAAAGGCAGCTAAGGATACATCCATGCTTCCTTCAAAAATCGATCTGAGGAAGGTATCTCATGAGACAGGAAGTGAAGCTAACATTGGATTCGGACGTGCCTTGATGCCTTACTACCTTGAAATGTGTCCTCAAAAAGCAGCATTTTCCAGTTTTCGGATGCAGCCGAAGACTCGAAAGGTGAACTAATAATTTCTCTTTCCTGTACAGAACCTATGGGATGTTGCGCATGCGCAGTCAACACAAAATGAACGAATCACTCTCTGAGACAACTCATTGTTCACGAGTCATATTAAAGATTTGTTCAAAATGAATGAATCGTTCATGAACGACACATCACTACACTCCATCCCCTCAAACTCCACCAAATTTCCCTCAGGGACTGACGATGTGCCCGGCTCACGTACCTGGTTAGACTTATTTTCAGTTTCGGGCCCTGGGACAATCCCCGTCTCAGTCTCAGGCTCCAGGACAATCCCGGTCTCAGTCTCAGTCTCAGTCTCAGTCTCTTTCCTCACTGCAGCTGGTATCATGGTGGGGTCAGGCTCCGTGCCTGCGGTGGGCACAGGCTCGTCCATCACTGGGGTGGTGGCTTCGGGGGCATCACAGATCTCAGGATACTAGAAAGCATGAACATGTAATGACTGAGGCAAATCAGACACAATTATTGGTTAGTTAACCAATAGTTTTAAGCTCACTCTGGAGTCTGTCCCCATCCCCCGGGAAGTTTTCAGTTACAAGTTTATTGCGCTGAGGAATGTGGTTGCCGCATGGAGAACAGAGTAGAGACACAGAAAATCTGCATCTTCCCTGCATTTTCCACACAGAACACAGACTCTATGGCATTAATGTATAGACAGACTGTGCTATAAATGATTCCTTCTCAGGAAATGGTATCCATTATTACTGATGTTGTATTGTACTCATTGTATTTACATGTTTGATGATTGTTAAATGTTATGACCTGCACGGTAACTTCAATCATGCCATGTTTAGTGTCTATACGTTCGTAGCGGGAAGATTTAAATGTTTGTGTATGCGGTACATCCATACCTGTGCAACACATCAGTATTAAAAGAATATTTAATAGTTCTGATTCAAGAACTCAGTTTGTTAATCTTTCTGGGTTGTAAAAGCCCTGACAGGAGGGGTGTTGCCACCCAGAATTACAACATCTTCATTGGTCCGGTCAACAACTGAGAGGTGTGACTTTGACCAGAGGTTAAAAACCAGCGAACAGTGCCACTCCCTCTCTTCTTCTTCCTTGCTTCTGGACCGAACAAATCTCCTTGCGGCCGGCCTCTCTAGGCCCGGCCGCAAGGCTGG
Organism: Megalobrama amblycephala; assembly: GCF_018812025.1. NCBI lineage: Eukaryota > Metazoa > Chordata > Actinopteri > Cypriniformes > Xenocyprididae > Megalobrama > Megalobrama amblycephala. The sequence goes on from NC_063055.1 coordinate 28,629,556, forward strand.
TAGGCCCCTGGCCTACAACACCCAGCCATGTGCTCATCACCCAACAGACTGGCAACAACTTCAGATGATAACTTCAAGAGTTATCCTCAACCTGCAGATCCGACGCTCTTCAGCCTAAAGGCATCTTGCAAGTATCGTACATTTTAATGCTAAACAGCGATTTAGTATTGATTTGTAAAGACTTTACCTTTGCTATTGCTAAAAGAAACTGATGAGTCCTTTCCAGATTGCCTTTGACATTTCATTTAGCTCTAGTAACAGCATCTCTTCCGGTTCAACACTATCATTACTCATTCTGACTTGCGTGTGTGTGTGTGTGTGTGTGTGTGACCCTTTATGTATGTTATGTTATGTGTTTGTTAGTTTAGTTATGTGTTTGTGAGTTAGTTAATAAAGATTGTGCACAATACACGTTTGGTTCTGACTCCGTCTGCTAATGAATTGCCTCTTAAGTGATAGATCCGGACTACGTGAGTAGTACAGTACAATAAGAAATATTATTTTTCCATAACTTGGAAATTGACATTTCTTAGAATTAATAAACAATCAACACTGAGCGTTCACTGGACGAACAGGTTAACTGATTGTAATGTTAATTTTAATGTAGCTACGTCCAGTTAATCTGATTAACGGATTTGCATATTCATAATTAATCATAATTAATAATCATAATGAGTTATGAATAATTATTAATATTTCCCCTTTGAGTTAATTTTCGCTACAAACAGAACAACCAAACATCACGCAACGAGAACTGACAAAGAACTGAAGGAAACACAGAGCTTAAAGGATTAGTCCACTTTTAAATAAACTTTTCCTGATAATTTACTCACCCCCATGTCATCCAAGATGTTCATGTCTTTCTTTCGTCAGTCGAAAAGAAATTAAGGTTTTTGATGAAAACATTCCAGGATTTTTCTCCTTATAGTGGACTTCAATGGGCACCAAACAGTTGAAGGTCAAAATTCCAGTTTCAGTGCAGCTTCAAAGGGCTTTAAACGATAACAGATGAGGAATAAGGGCGAAACGATCGGTCATTTTTGAAAAACAATACAACTGTATATGCTTTATAAACACAAAATATCGCCTTGAATGTACTTCCGCTTTCAGCATTCTTCAAAACTCTTACGCTGTATGTCCAATGCCTTTCCTATTACAGTTATATACAGTTCCCATATACAGTTGTATTTTTTTTCGAAAATGACCGATCGTTTCGCTAGATAAGACCCTTATTCCTTGTCTGTTATCGTTTAAAGCCCTTTGAAGTCACTGAAACTGTAATTTTGACCTTCAACCGTCTGGAGGCCACTGAAGTCCACTATAAGGAGAATAATCCTGGAATGTTTTCATCAAAAACCTTAATTTCTTTTCGACTGACGAAAGAAAGACATGAACATCTTGGATGACATGGGGGTGATTAAATTATCAGGAAAAGTTTATTTAAAAGTGGACTAATCCTTTAAATAGACAGACCAAACTAATCAACAAAATGAATAACAGGTGAACTTATTTAGGCTAACTGACACACATGAAGAAACTAGGTCAACATACACAAGCATGAAACTATTTTTTTTTTTCAGAAAGAACACAATTTTTCAGTGACGTACAACTCGCATTAACAGGGGAATATCTGATCTGTCCAAATACATGGCAGACGCAAATGCATGTATCCGATTCATCAGACTTATTTCCACATGAATGAGGCCTGAAACTGATCTGAGAATATCGGAATCCATGTGATTTTTTTTATTGCTTACAAATTCGTGGGCCGTGTCTGTGCCACATGGGAGGAAAAAAATCAGAATTGAGTCACCTAAACCATGTAATGTAAATGTGGCCTTGATTTCACTGCACGTCACAATAGGGAAGAAAAGACTATTGCAACTTCCATTTCATGACAACTGTAATAAAGTATGCATTATCTATTTAGTAACGTTCAAATTTGATGCATTGTTTTATATATCACAAAATTTTATTAGGATACCAAACCTTTATAATGTCTTGAGTTTTATCTATATGATGCTGTTGTCCGCTGGCAGTGCTGTTGAAGCTGTTGTCTGAGGTCTGAAGCTGCTGCGAAGGTCTCGTCTTAATGTCTCCAGTCACGTCACACAGTGTGTGTTTCTGTAGTGCTGGTACTGTGTAATGTTGCCTGACATGAGTCTCACAGAGGGACACGCCACAGGTCGTGCAAGACTTCACCGATTTCAATCTGCGCTCAGAGCATAAATCACAGGCCACATCTTCTGGTCCGGCATAGGATTGTGGTGGAAGGGCTGGACTGAAGCCAGCCTGCTTCAGGTTTTTAACCACCTCAGCCAAAGCTGCATTTGTGTTCAGCAGTGGACGTGTTTCTGATGCTTTACTACAGTGTGGACAAGCATATTCTCCTACACAGTTGTCCCAGAATGCATTAATACAACCGCTGCAGTAATTGTGGCCACAGGGGATGGACACTGGATCCTTCAACATCGATTTGCACAATGGACACCTTAAGTGTTGATCTGTCAGCAGTCTAGAAGTCAAAAAAATTTAAGTCATTATCTAAATGAAACTTTTCTGTACGCTGCTGTTACATTGCTTAAAGTCATAGTTCACCAAAAAATATCATCATTTACTCACATTCGTGCCATCCCTGATGTGTATGACTTTCTTTCTTTAGATAAACACAAATGAAATTTGTAACTTGCATTATATCGACTCATAGAGATTGATTATTTTCCTAAAAATCTTTGTGTTTATCTGAAGAAAGAAAGTCATATGGGGGATAGCATGAGGGTGAGTAAAGAATGAGTGAACTATCTCTTTAATGCTGAATTTTAAACTAATATTTATATTACTAAACGTAACACAGTTCGTATATACGGGAAGAAGGAGGCGGTAACCGGCGAACGTTTAAACCATAACTTTAATATAAAATAAACAAAGAACAAAACGAAAGTAATGCCGGCAGACCCTCACGGACATCTGCCGGCCACACAAACATAATAAAACATAAAATAAAGTCCAGGCCTGGTCCTCTCTCGTCTTTCACTGTCGTCGCTCCTCCGTGAGAGACTCGAGGCCGGTGTGACTCGCAGCTGATGCTCGTTATCACTAGCGTCACCGGCCTCGTGCCGTTCCCTCACAGCTCTCGCCCGCCCTGCTCGTCACAAAATAAATATAAGTAAGAATAACTTCACCTTGGATCCAATGGGAAAGTTTCTTCAGTTTTGAAATTGGTTGGTGGATCTATTGACCAGTCTGTCTTCAAAGACAAATAGGTGGGTGTAGGAGAAGCTGCTCTTACTCTGTAAGAAAACAATGTCATGTACTTATTTATTTTTATTACAGTAGTAAAAAGTTATTAAAGATTTTAGTTCAAATATGACAAATGTCCTCACCTTAATTCGTAATCGTTGCCTTCTGAAACATTCATTGGGTTATCACTTTTCAGTGAAATATAACTGGTGACTGGTGAAGTCTCTCTTTTTCTCTTAATCCTGTCATTTTAAATATAGTGTTGGTGCATGGCATTGTATGTGTTTGATTAGAAATTGGTGCTTTGTCTTATAAAAAAGAATGATTTTTTATTATTTTTTAAAAATTATTGTTTTAGATTCTTGTTATTTTTATATTTTATATACAGGTGCTGGTCATATAATTAGAATATCATCAAAAAGTTGATTTATTTCACTAATTCCATTCAAAAAGTGAAACTTGTATATTATATTCATTCATTACACACAGACTGATATATTTCAAATGTTTATTTCTTTTAATTTTGATGATTATAACTGACAACTAAGGAAAATCCCAAATTCAGTATCTCAGAAAATTAGAATATTGTGAAAAGGTTCGATATTGAAGACACCTGGTGCCACACTCTAATCAGCTAATTAACTCAAAACACCTGCAAAGGCCTTTAAATGGTCTCTCAGTCTTGTTCTGTACGCTACACAATCATGGGGAAGACTGCTGACTTGACAGTTGTCCAAAAGACGACCATTGACACCTTGCACAAGGAGGGCAAGACACAAAAGGTCATTGCAAAAGAGGCTGGCTGTTCACAGAGCTCTGTGTCCAAGCACATTAATAGAGAGGCGAAGGGAAGGAAAAGATGTGGTAGAAAAAAGTGTACAAGCAATAGGGATAACCGCACCCTGGAGAGGATTGTGAAACAAAACCCATTCAAAAATGTGGGGGAGATTCACTAAGAGTGGACTGCAGCTGGAGTCAGTGCTTCAAGAACCACTACGCACAGACGTATGCAAGACATGGGTTTCAGCTGTCGCATTCCTTGTGTCAAGCCACTCTTGAACAACAGACAGCGTCAGAAGCGTCTAAAGACAAAAAGGACTGGACTGCTGTTGAGTGGTCCAAAGTTATGTTCTCTGATGAAAGTAAATTTTGCATTTCCTTTGGAAATCAGGGTCCCAGAGTCTGGAGGAAGAGAGGCACACAATCCACGTTGCTTGAGGTCCAGTGTAAAATTTCCACAATCAGTGATGGTTTGGGGTGCCATGTCATCTGCTGGTGTTGGTCCACTGCAGAAGAGCTGAAGGCCACTATCAGAGCAACCTGGGCTCTCATAACACCTGAGCAGTGCCACAGACTGATTGACTCCATGCCATGCCGCATTGCTGCAGTAATTCAGGCAAAAGGAGCCCCAACTAAGTATTGAGTGCTGTACATGCTCATACTTTTCAAGTTCATACTTTTCAGTTGGCCAAGATTTCTAAAAATCCTTTCTTTGTATTGGTCTTAAGTAATATTCTAATTTTCTGAGATACTGAATTTGGGATTTTCCTTAGTTGTCAGTTATAATCATCAAAATTAAAAGAAATAAACATTTGAAATATATCAGTCTGTGTGTAATGAATGAATATAATATACAAGTTTCACTTTTTGAATGGAATTAGTGAAATAAATCAACTTTTTGATTATATTCTAATTATATGACCAGCACCTGTAGTTATTGGAAACATAACAACAGAGTAAAATTTGCTTTCATTTCTGTATTAAAGATAAAATTCACCTGGAGTGCAATGGAAATGTCTCTCCGTCTTTGAAGTTGGTTGGTGGATCTATTGACCAGTCTGTCCTCATTGACAGATAGCTCGATGTAGGAGAAGCTGCTCTCTTTGACTTCTGTCTAAAGCGTGAGTGAGAAGGTCATGTGAAACATAACTGTATGATAAAAACATTCATATTTCTACGTTTTAATAAACTAATAAATGTCATTTCAATAGTATCCTCTATATCAGCAAATATGACACACATCCTGATTTAAAAAGGCTCTGATTTTGCCCTTTGAAAAATTCACAGCCACTTCTATTGGGTTGTGTGTTTTTTGTTTTTTTTTTGCGCCAAAAATGGTTGTTTGGGCACATGCTAGATTTTAGCTTTCCTTATACATAAATGAAACGATTAACTTTGGTTTACCTTTTATTTTTGGCATGTTTTTTGGCAGTGCGTTCAGACTCTGATATTCCTTTCTCGGGTTGGCTTGAAATCAACACAGCATGATTTGTAATCAGTTTCAATGATAAATATGAGCTAAACACGTCAAGATTATTCGTTTCAAAACACAGTGATAAAAACTCATAAACAGAGAACTTTGTGCACCTTTTAAAATCAAGAGGGTCGTTAAGACTCATTGTAATGTCCTTTAAGTGCAGACAACTCGAGACCTGTGAGAATACAAAGAGAGGCACGCAAACATGAGCTCTTCCATTTCTGCAGAAATCGAAACTTAGTGCTTTTCACATTAAAACACGTAAAGATTTTAGCAAAAATGTGGGTCGTGAAAGAATGGTAATAGCCTACTTTTTAATGTGTTTAGCTTATACTTACAATAGCTAATGAAATGTTCAGTCTTGCAAATCGTTTTCACTTCAGTCAAAATTCATTTCCACGTAATTGTCACCTATCCGCCCTCCTCAGTAAAACAACAAACATTTTTTTTTTTTTTTTTTAAACAACAAACATTGTTTATTTAGTTATTGCTTCTGTGAGCTGGTTTCCCAGATAATATCCAAGCTAGCCTACCGAAAAGCGCCCAACACCCCTCTAAAACCAGCAAACATACCTCAACAAACAAATCAACAAAGATCAAACCTACCAAACAAGTTTATTCTTCAGCATGGTGCGATCAGCATGACTATACTTGTCAAATATATAAGCTGGGTATCTTGGCATACCAGACAATTGATACGTTTCCTTTTTTTTTTTTTTAAACGTTTTCCTATTAGAGCTGTACACACTTGTTTGGGGTAAGATAGGGGAAGAAGGATTTACTTTCAAATTGTAGCATACAAGTTTAACATGTGCAGGATGACGATAGGCTACGTCAGCCAACGTGTTATTATAGGAAATAAATGGAAACTTTTGCTAATTTAGTTGTCATTGTACAAAATGTCAAATATTTAAAGAGGGGTAAGACCTATAGTGTAAGAAGCCCACCTGGATAAACTGTTGCAGAATGACTTTTGGTAGCTATAATTGATCTAGGCTAATGCAAAACACTAAATAAACTATTGTATTTAAAATTTTATTTATAATAACTGAATAACCGATGACAAAAACTGAACACCAGTAAGAGATTAATCTGAAAGGTAAAATTATTCTGATTTATACAAATATAACTTAATTGCCTATATTTTAACTGAAGATACTTACACTAAGTGCAAATAGCGATAGATTCTATTTACATTATGTAAAAATAGCAGTATTTTCTTTGCAATAAATGTAAATAGTAGTTAGATTATAGTAACCCCTAACCCTATCCGATAAAAAAACTTTATTATTAAACAACTGTTAGGCATTTTTATTCCAATTTTCATATATTTTCTTCGTATTTATTGAAAATAAATGCCTTTCCAATTTGATATGCGATGGGAAAAGCGGGAAGAACGAGTTCGGCAAAAGGCGGATTCGAACTCGGGTCGATCGCGTCAAAAAAAATGTCCAATATATGCCATGTCCGTTACACCACTGACAGACCGATTTCACTCTGTGTAGGCCTATTTTTGTCTCTTCCAACCAGATATTGGTGGGCGGAAACTGGTGCCGTTTTAGGCAGTGGTTCCATGAGGTGGAGCAAAAAGAAAAGCGCCCATTGGATGTAAAGCAAAAACAAATTAGAAGTGAGATTTTACATTGAATGAGTCAGATTAACAGCTGTCATCTCAATTTTATTGCATGTTCAGTAAAGTTAAATCTCCAGAGACCTGGAACTTCGACTCTGTGAGCTTTTTTGAGACCAGAACTGAAGAGACTGTCAGCGAATTTTGCCCGACAATGGAAATTCCAATATTTACTGTTGATGCTTTTACTAATGTACCTTTCAAAGGCAATCCTGCTGCAGTATGTCTTATTGAGAATGTAAGTAACGTTATTACACTATAACTAGACAGTCTTCTAAATACGTTGACTATTAGTTATTCATGGTAAGAAAATGTAAATGTGTATAAAATGTTTCTCTGTAATACATTTAGGAGCTGCAAGATGATATTTATCAAAACATTGCTGCTGAGATGAATTTATCAGACACTGCTTTCATCATAAAACGGAAGTCTATGGATTTTACCTCAGGTATTTTGCTGCTGTGAGAAGCATGTTGAAATGGGCTACTCAAACAACACTTATTTTCATTTTGGATTTGATGTACTTTGAAAGGTGCAAGGTTTGGGTTACGCTGGTTTACGCCCAAAAGTGAGTATCCACTATGTGGACATGCAACCCTGGCCTCAGCAGCAGTTCTCTTTGACCTTAAAAGTAAGAAACGCTCATCCTGACATTAATCTTTTACCAAAAACAATGGACTGGTGACCACTCTAAAAGCACAATATCATCACACAGAGAATGTCAACCCTGTTGTGGTGTTTGAGACTATGAGCGGAGAGCTTAATGTGCGCCAGCATGAAGAATATCTAATAATGGACTTCCCCTTAAACAAACCAAAGCCCCAGGTATGACCAAAAGACATCTCGTGGACCCTTTCTTCAGCTAAACTAAAATGGACACTTTTGATCAATCAATTAGTATTTGCTTTTGGTCCGAATTTGAGTTTTGAATGTTTCATTTGCAGGACCAACATGAAATCAAGGAACTTTTGAAGGTAAAAATGTCAGTTTGTAGTCTGTATTTTTTTTTTTTTTTTTAAGAACAACACAAGCAGAAACTATTTTATGTTACCATTTTGCCTAACATTTTCAGGCTGCTGTTGGAGACTTACCCATTCAGGATGTGTGCTACAGTCCAGCCATTAAAAATCTAATGATTCGTCTAGCTGACACATGCAACAGGTACTGCTGGACATTTCTAAATGTTCACAAAGAAAATTATATTGGAAATGGCATTGTATTTGTGTGCATTAAATGATTATTAAATATGAAAACAGCTTTTTGCATAGAAAAATGAATAAACTATTGCAAATTCTATTTGAAGTACATTTTAAATGTTTAATGCAACATTCAGTGAGAAAAAAAGATCCATCTACAATTTACAACATACACCCCCGGCTTCACAGACAAGGCTCAAGCCTAGTCCCAGACTGAAATGCATGTTTGAACTGAAAGCAACTTGCACTGACATATCTTAAAAGACGTCACTGCCATTGTAGGGCTAATTAAACTAAGGCCTAATCCTGGCTTAATCTAAGCCCTGTCTGTGAAACCAGGCCAAAGTATGCTAAGCATTCTGCAGTGTTGTTAATTCTTCATTGTTGGCAGGTCTGATCTTATGTCTTTGAGGCCAGAGGCAGAGACTCTTGTGAGAAATGAGACCACTGGTAAGATTAAAAGTCTCATCGTTACTTTGAAAGGAACACAGACCACTCAGTCTGGATATGACTTCTACTCCCGTGTCTTCTCACCCTGGGTTGGTGTCCCTGAAGATCCGGTCACTGGTGAGCAGAACATTCAAAAGCCATTTGAATGAGAAATGTATACAGTGTAAACTCATAAATATTACTAAACCATCATGATGGGATTCACTGGATATGCACAAGAGAAATCAACGCTTACTGGCAATCATCAATGCATCATAGTACAACTTTATTTCTAAAAGGGTCTGCGCATACAGTCCTTGCTGCCTATTGGTCGGAGAAGCTGGAGAAAAAGAAAATGATGGGTAACAGCCTCCTTTTCCTTCACTGCATCATATCATCACAAACATAACAAATCTAAATCTACGGTAGAATAGAAATACTGTCACAATTTAAAAGTAAACCTTCAAGGATGAGTAACTGTTCTGCTAACATTAAGGAAACAAGCTACTCAGAATAAGACATTTATCTCCGCTATATTTGTTTTTCTAGCTTACCAGTGTTCCACTCGTGGTGGTGAATTGAAGCTGGAGATGAGAGACGACGGTCGACTGGACATCATTGGTCAGGCCCGGATCATTCTTCAGGGAACTCTTAGAATCTAGACAATTTTGCACAACCGATTCATTGAATTTGCAGATAGTTTTGATTGAAATCAAGTGCATTTAATTTCCACTTTATATTAATGTGATGTGCACTCTAAGCTATGTGCCATTTAATAACATTTATACAGTTCGTTCTGGTTTCTTGATTCTGATTGGCTGAGAGCCTTTTTTAGCTCAGATCCACTGATTGCCTATGGCCGAATCACAGCCGTGCTGATATACAGCCATAATGCACGGCTACGAGTGTGATATTGTGTTTATACAACAGTTCAACTGCACAAGTGTGTAAATAAATAAGAAACAACAATGGTGTCTCTCTCTTGTGTGGAACTACTTCCTTCCGCCACAGATTCAAATCTCAAGTTAACAGTTTGAGCCCAAGCCTCCGTTACTGATTCTGAAACGTCACTTTAGATGAAGGAACGCTGAGTTGCTTCATTGAATATACAACAGTCCTTTCAGGTTCTCGATTCTGATTGGCTAAGAGCCTTTTCCGATATTCTACTAGGCGACATTTATTTTGTTTTCGATACGATACTGATACTTTCAAAGACCAGTATTGTCTATATTGATATAACTCTAAACTGAACTTTTAAATTATTATTACATTTATTAAATTACTTAGAGTAAATTGGGTAATGATACCCACTTAACATTATATTTGAAAGGCATTTTAACATTCAATATGCCTTAATTGCAATTTATTAGATTATATTTGTTTACACGTGGGTAAAATATGTCAAGTTGGAGGTACATATTTACATATATGTATATGTAAAACATATATTTAGATGTATAACTAAAAACACAATTTTATTGTCTTAGTCCTTAACATGTCAGGTGGTAATCAGAAAGAAATACATTAATTTTTTAATTAAAATTATACATAAATGAAATGAAAAACTCAACCCTGTCAAGTTCACAACCCTGAAACAATGAGAAATACACATGTGACAGGGTTGAGTTGTTTTGCTCAAAATGGCCACTGCTCCTTGTGTATTGTAGCAGAGTAGAGCAAATATTTTGAGATGGGATTTAAAATCATTTTGTGTCCAAGTGATGTTGGCTGCCACCTTGTGGTACAATACTGGATTTTACTGTGGAGTCAAGAATAAAACAGACAAAGTTTATAAAATGTATTTTATTTATTTCTCTGATCACCCACCCCCTTCATATCTGAAAAGATTACCCATTTTCAAGAATTCCTATTTTCAACAATGTTCCTACAATCCTGATGAAAAAAAGTGGATCTTGAGCATGGTGATTTGCCTTATTGATTAAATTAATATGACCTGTGGCTAGTCCAACTAGATTTTTTTTTTTTTGTATATATATTAATGGTCCCTGTTATCTAAACAAGTCGTTTTTGTAGAATGCTCTAAGAGTATAACATTATGAATTTCTTCTTTTTAAGAGTCCTGATACAAGGCTTTATGAAATGAAGAAAAAAAACATTCTGACATAATAAATAAAGGGATTCTGCAGGTTTTACAAAAGTAAACTTAAGACTTGAAGTCTTGTTTTCTGTGAAACTGATCAACATAAAGCGAGTTTGTTCTTGTTTTAAATCAAATATCTGCCAATGGGCTCAAAAAAATGAACTTAAAGGGATAGTTCACCCAAAAATGAAAATTCTGTCATTTACTCTCATGTTGTTCCAAACCTGTATAAATTTCTTTGTTCTGCTGAAATCAAATTAAGATATTTGTAAGAATGTCAGTAACCACCCTCCTTGACTACCATAGTAGATCTGTTTGGTTTGGACAATCTTCCAAATATCTTCCTTTGTGTTCAGCAGAACAAAAACATTTATACAGGTTTGGAACAACTTGGGTAAATTATGTCTTTTTTTTTTTTTTTTTTTTAATTCAAAAGGAAAGTTTTCTCAAAACTCATTGACAAATATCTGTTCTTGTTTTAAGCATGAACTGACTGGATTTTGTTCAATTTTACATTTGTATCTCAAGCATGTATCTTGATTTAAATGTTTAAATGTGTTTTATTGGAAAACAAGACAAAAATAATAAGGAAGATGTTAATTTTTCATAAAACATGCAAGATTTAATGCCACGACTTTGTGAATTTAAGATTTTTGACCTTTTTAAGGCCTTAATTAGTGAAAGGGTGAATTAAGACTTATTTAAGACCCGCAGAAACCCTGTAAATGGCTAAATAAGACAAAAAGTATTCCAGTTGACATATTACACAACAAATGTAAAGCATGAGCAGTATTCCTAAATCAGCTGCAATGACGAAATCCACACATTAGTGTCCATGATAAAGAAACCACCAAATATGGGCAGGTCACATCTTTGTGGTGACAAATGAATATTTTAAAGAATAATAAAGACATTTTATTATCTCTTTGTAAATCTAATGGGTTAAAACATAATCTGTGGACACTGAAAAGGGAGGAGAATTAATAAAACTAAAATATTTTATCTTGTGAACGGTTTAACAAATGTAATGGACCAAAATCTGTGTGGTAAATTACTCCATGCAGGTTACAGCATTTCAACACATAGATGGTACCTGTTAGGGCTGGGTATTGACACAAACTTCACGATTCGATTAAATTTCGATCTCGATTCAATTTGATTCCCTTGTATAGGCCTATACATCATCAGGTACATCACTGCCTCTTCGCTTTAACTGAGGCGGCAAATGATGATTATTTGAATTTAAAAGACTGTGTTTCATATCAAAAGTAAGAAAGCTTATTGCAATTTATTGGATGGGAAAACGGGCTAAGAAAAACGTTTAGTGAAGTTTTGTTTTTGCATCAACTGAAAACAGCATACACTGGGGATTTATGAATCAATTAAAATCAAGAAATTAACATAACCCAGCCCTATAGGTACTATACCTATTGTAAACAGGACAAGTGTAAGGCATCAGACAGACATGTAACCACAAATAAACATGGGTCCTTTAACCAATATTACACCTTCTCTTTTTTAAGGACACTTAAAAATGTAAGAAAGTCACCTTTCGGCTGATAACTGACTTGTTTGTGAATGGATTGATGATTGACTTTGTGAATGAATAACAATGGGTATTTTTGCAACCTTCACATGATTTGCTTTGATCGTGAGCTAATCAAATCAAATTAAGATTGATTAAATATGTAAAGTTAGGCATTTCTTGATGGGTATCCAGAAGCTTTTTTAATGTAGTTTTTCAGCCAATCGCATCACCTAATTCAAAACTGCTATTAAACATTGTGCTGAATTAGATCAAAGCAGATAAACATCAAAGCTCTGATAGAGGCTAAACAGCTTGAAAGGTGCACAAGGACACCATGTTGGGAATCCCATCCCTTTCTGTGTGTGACACGAGTGAAAACATGGTTTCTGTATGCGCAGCTGATCCTGACATCAAAAACCCTCGTACATGACAAAGACAGATGCCTATTCCCGATCCCTACAAGACTGTAACTACACAACTAAGAAAAGTCCACTTTTGTTTTATGCCAGAAAGACTCGACGTAAAGCAGTTAGACAAAATAAAACAAAGTACATTATAAAATGTGTGTGATCAGTGGTCAGTTTGAGGTTGAAAATTTTGGGGTTAGTTTTTCTCTTTTTTTTTTTTTTTTTAAAGAAATTAATACTTTTATTCAGCAAGGATGCATTTCATCGCTCAAAAGTGACAGTAAATGCATTTATAATGTTACAAAAGTTTTTCATATAAATGGTGTTCTTTTGAACTTTCTATTCATCAAGGATCTATACTATTTTTTACTATAAAAATATTAAGCAGCACAACAGTTTTCGACATGAGAACATAAGAAATGTTTCTTGAGCATCAAATTAGCATATTAGATGATTTCTGAAGGATCATGTGACACTGAAGACTATTCCACAATATTACTTTATTTTTGATCAAATACATGCAGCCTTGGTGAGCATAAGTGGCTTCTTTAAAAAATATATATAAAAAAAAAAATCTTACTGACCCCAAATTTTTGAATGGTAGTGTAGTTTTTCCTTTGCTTTTTTTCCATGTACAGACAATGTTATCAAAACCATCCCCAGATCCGCAAAAACAACTAAAAGCGCTGCATTCTGCTGCCAGGCCAGTAGTTGGCGATGTCACTTTGTAAAAAAAATACTACGCGCCTAAAGACTGAACACTGCGCATATCACAGTTTTCACAAATTTGCGTTTTTGTAGTTTACATGGAGACAATAATGGTACAATTTTCAGTTTTTGTTGAAACCGGTGTCACGTCGTCTTTAACTGAACATACTAACCCTGATCACGTTGTAATCTCAGTGATGATTAACCCCAATAATGCCGTTCTACCCCTTTAATGAACTTCAACAACTGCGAGTCTGTACAAAAACCCTCTTTTTGTTTAATAACCAAAGATGTATGTGGCAGGATCGCTTCATTTTAGCACATTTGAATTAAGCTGTAGCGTAGAAAGACCCTATTCAGATATTCAAGATTCAGTTTGGTAACAGGACTTCAGAGCTTTAAAAATCTCACAAAACAAGACACAAGGTGGTGGGTGCAGGACGTAAGAGAACAAAAGTAACAAAACAAAAACTCCTCTATTGTAGTCGCCCTAAAGCAGGATGACAGGACAGGAATTCTTCAGTTCCGGCTAGTTGAGTGTGGCGGAGGAGAAAGGCTCCGCTTTTTTGGCCAAACTCACAAGTAGTGCGTGCAGTCTGTGGAATGCAGGAACTTCATAGAAGGAATGGTCATTTCCAGTTGGGCGGGATCATAATGCTGGTGACAACACCGTGTGTTGTTGGTAGCGAGGGACAGTTCTGTATTTGCATTCCACGCAAACACTTTTCAAGCGAAACCACACGGTCACTCCAACAAGCTATCATCAGGTTTCCTGCTGAAGTGGCACTACTGGCCCCCGTTGTAAGCGTAGTCTGCCTTGTTGTGCATGATGAGTTTGTTGTCCACAAAGTAGAAGCTGTCTGATCTGGTCTCATACGGATGTTCAATCATCAAACGTACTGCAGGAAACAAAGGAACGCCACAGGACAGAGTGTTACACGCCACTTTAACAAATGAACACGGACATGTAATGCGCCGTCCTCTATCTGAGCACTGGCAAGAGACAGAGGTCTGAAATTTGATACAAGCCTGACAGGAGGAGTGAGATGTCAGACAAAGACAGGTCAATATGTTACTTGTAAGACAATTGGTTATTCTTTTGTGCCAAATTTCCTCTCTGAGCCTTTGAGGGGAACAAGTCTGATATCTTTTCAATGTAGGTGATATTAAGTAGTGTTCTCACAAATTATAGTATAATTATAAAATAAAATATATATTATATTATAAAATAAATATATATATATTATAATAATATATATATATATATATATATATATATATATATATATATATATATATATATATATATATATATATATATATATATATATATATATATATATATATATATATATATATATATATATATATATATATATATATGACAGAGCTGGGTAGATTACTTATAAATTGTAATCAGTTACTGATTACAAATTGCATGACAAAATTTGTAATCAGTAATATAATGTCTTAGATTACACATTTTTGGTAATCTGACTACTTTTGGATTACATTTAGATTACTTTTGTGCTAACCCTTATTTGATGTCACATATATTGTAGGATAATCTTGTTTTCACAGATACAAAGAAAAAATATAGTCCAAAAAATCTATATTCTATTCACCAATATCAACAGATTCTTTTTAAAATGCAATGTATGGACAGTTAATACTTCAAAATACTAACACTAATGTACCTGTTAGTGTTTGCTGATAGTAAAAATGAATAAAACAAAATCACATCTTAAGATTTTAAAACATATTTCCTTAAAATTAAGTAAATTTAGAAAACAGCAACATTACAAAAACAAATATTCATTTTGTTGATGATTCTGTGCACGATTCCACATCCCTCCCCCTCACCGCCGGAAAAACTCGAAGAATCAGGAACGTATAAGCAATAGGTTTAATATGAAAAAAATATAAACATTAAAAATAATAGAATAATTAGGAGAATCAATGAATTTTGAACAACTTAGTGCCATTGTGTAAATAATATGTAATCATGTAATCTATAAAAAAAGAAACTGTAGTCTGATTACGAGTATTTTTTTGTAAGTAGTTTACTCTAATTACAAGTACTTGAGATATACTTATATATATATATATATATATATATATATATATATATATATATATATATATATATATATATATATATATATATATATATATATATATATATATATATATATATATATATTAAAATTGTCACATTACATATTAAAATTATATTGTAATACATTACAGATTATGCCTACATCTACTCCTGATGGTCTTTTTTCCAGTACAAATTTCTAAAACATTTTAAATCAACATCCATTTATTTGAGAAGTAAATAATAAATAACTGAAAAATATAATATAATTGATTTTAAACTTAAAACAAGAAAAAAAGCCTGTCAACAGGGTAAGAAAAATAAACATTTTGTCCTTTAAGTTTATTTTTATGGCCTCTTCATTCTTGTGTTTCAGAAAAGACTTAATATTTAACTTAATGTTGCTTCAACATGATGTATCTTGATTTAATTATTTATTTATAGATATTTGTACTAGAAAATGAGACAAAATTATCAAGTAAAAATTATTTTTTTGCAGTGTATTATCTGTTAAATTCAATAAAATAAAAGTTAAGTGCAGTGCAGTAAAACCAAACCAAAAAAAAATACAAAACAAAAAAACAAAAGAAACCAAACCAAAACAAACAAACAAACAAAAACACAAAACAAAGCACAACAAAACAAAATAAAACAAAACAAAACAGCATGACTGGTTTAATAGCTAAAAGATCAGTTATATTCATAACAGGAGAATAAAATTAGTTCAAACACTCACTGAGGTCTTCTGGGAGCTGAGGAAACTCGTAAATATGTTCGCACGTGTTCCGACTGTTCGGGATACAGAAGCCGAAGTCAAAGTCAAAATTCTTCAGGAGGCGGTCTTGAAAATAATGCCTCTCAATCATTCTGAAATTGGTAACAGGTCGATCGCCAACTGTGAACTCAACACTGAGAAAGCGTGAAAGGAGATAAACATTATACACCAATTTCAGTTCAGTTTATAGCTAAACAAGTGCTTTATGATGTTTAATAACAACAGATAACATGACAATCAACTACACAGACTGAAGTCTGCTCATGTTTACTGCACAACTGAAAGAAATATTGAGGCCGAATCATGATTTATTCATGGTTTCTGTGGGATTTGGCTAATAGCATTGCGAATAGCAAAGTGTTGCAGCAGATGACACAAGCTCCTTTGTTTCACAACATGAGAGTTGGTCAACAGAATTTCAGAGCCACTGAGGTTTGTTTACACAGCAGAATGCACATGGCCCACAGACTTACGTGGCTCCGACTGTGCGTAACTTAAGGAATGCCGGTGTGAACTGGTAGCGAACGAAACGCCCGGCACTGGTGTCAACCTCTCCGTTTTCCTCATCCTCCTCATCAAGGTCTGAATGCAACAAGTTGAGAAAGAGTGTATGAGTCAGGGTTATCGTTAAAGGGATAGTTCACCCAAAAATGAAAATTTGATGTTTATCTGCTTACCCTCAGGGTATCCAAGATGTAGGTGACTTTGTTTCTTCAGTAGAACACAAATGATGATTTTTAACTCCAACCTTTGCAGTCTGTTAGACAAATCATGAAACGGTAACAATCTATAAGAGTAAAAAAAAACATGCACAGACAAATCCAAATTAAACCCTGCGGCTCGTGACGACACAGTGATGTCCTAAGACACGAAACGATCGGTTTGTACAAGAAACCGAACAGTATTTATATAATTTTTTACCTCTAATACACCACTATGTCCAACTGCATTCAGCATCCGATTAGTGAGGTCAAAAAACGCATTCTGATGCCAGAAGTGATGTCTCACGCTTTGCTTCAATGAGTGCGAGACATTACTGCCGTTGTCAGAGCGCGTTCAGACCTCACACACCAGAAGTGGAGGGCAGTTGGACATAGTGGTGTTTTAGAGGAAAAAAATGATATAAATACTGTTCAGTTTCTCGCACAAACCAATCGTTTCGTGTCTTAGGACATCAATGTGTCGTCACGAGCCGCAGGGTTTAATTTGGATTTGTCTGTGCATGTTTTTTTGACTCTTACAGATGGAATTCCCATTGACATGCATTATACGACAGACAGACGGCAACGGTTGGAGTTAAAAATCATCATTTGTGTTCTACTGAAGAAACAAAGTCACCCTCATCTTGGATGCCCTGGGGGTAAGCAGATAAACATCAAATTTTCATTTTTGGGTGAACTATTCCTTTAACTAAAACCATAAAAGACAGATGTCATTACTTGAATTAAAATAAAACTAATTAAAATTTTAAATCATTTTATTTCAGCTAGTACATTTCTCATTTTCATTTAGTTTATGTTGAAGTACTAAAATAACTAAAAACTAAAATTTAGTTTAAAATTTTAAGTTAAAAAAACAAACAAAAAAAAAAATACTAAAAAATTAAATGAAAATGAAATAGAAAATATAAAAATAAAATCTAATTCAAAATATGAACAAAACCTATAATAATATATCAATGATACTAAAATAACACTGGTATGAGAGAAATGTGAAAAAACACAAAAACAAAACATGCCATTTTTGACCAAAGAATTTCCATTACTTTTTGTTCATGATTACTGCATAAGTATTTTATTTAGCATTTTATTAGAGATTGTATTATACTATTATACTTATTTATGAACAAAAGCATTTGTCATAAAGGAAAATAAGGAGAAGAACTGAATGTGGCTCAATGGAGGCTCAGAAAGCCAAATTGTCCATGCACAGCAAAACCAGAAATATAGATTCACTTCAGAAATTTCAATGAACACGACATGATAAAATTCCCTCATATCTCAAGAGTCCAGCAGAAACCTCTAAATAGATTAGGATACACTAAATGTTGGGGTGTAACCAAGTAGCGACAGATCTTTTCTTCTGTATTTTTGACATATATATGCCTGAAATTGATTATTGAAAAGTAGCAGTTTGGGAACTTGGTTCTATCCATCGGTTGGTGATTGGATGGAGGCAAATCTAAATACAAGCATGAGGTAAATTGTAATTAAAGCACAGAGTTTAAACAGACTAAATGACTGGAGAAGTCCAGCATACATCTCCAACAAGTCTGTAGTTTTACTGCAAGATCCAGCTATGACACGGTTATTAAAAATAATGATGTGAAAAGAAAGAAAAAATTAAACATGCGCAGATGAATTTCATTTATGTTAAAAGTAGTAAGTTAGTTATGATATAAGAACCATTGTGTGAAGTCATCTATTAGTTTATCTTGAAGACAAAGAAAGGAAACATACCACAGTGTGGCGGTTTGGCAATCTCAAAAAGGACAGTCCCCGTTTCCAGGTCTCTGATCTTAAAGCGTGTGAAGTCAATGTTGTAGATGTTGTCCTCTGGTTTACAAAGATAGTCTGTGGAGGGAAAATGTTGTATGTTCTTTAGTAATACATGGGAGGAACATACTCAGAATAAGAGACTGAATACATTCATTCTAAGCACTGAGAAAGCTATGTAGCAATGCTCTTAACATGGATTCACAGTGCTTAATTGACCATGTTTAAAATAGACATCAAGTCAAAGTGCTCTCTGGAAACTCATTAAAAATGTGCTGCATGGATTGGGCCTGTGACTATATAAAGTAAGTAAACACATGTACTCACAGTGGATGCTGTAACTCATAACACATGTACAATGAGAGCATCTGAAGAGTTGTGAGATGAAGCAGGTATCATAGCGCTGTCCCACAGCTCTTACCACGAGTGACTGCGCGGAGTCCCAAAACTTCATCCGGAGTGATGTCTCTCCCCAGCGCCCGCAGCTCTTCCTCCGTTACAGGCCGCCGGTCCGCTTGATTTCGTCGCGATTTCAGCCTTTTCAGAACGCCGCCTCCGGTTTTGCGGTCTCGGGAAGCCGCCGCCGTTGAATCCGAGCCGTTAACGGCGGCGGCTGCCGTTTCGTTGCGGGAGCTCTGACTGTTCATCTCTCCGAAATTTCACTTGGTGTAGCGGCGAAGCGCGAACTGCGTCTCTATACTGAGCTCGACGCTTGCTGAATGCAAGATGGCGTAGCGCGTCACTATGGAGAACCTACGCCGACAGGACTGCGCTCTGATTGGCTGAACGCGTTCGAAAGTTGCTATGGTTACCATTAATTCTGTTTACTTTTTTCAAGTCTCCCCAATCAGCTCACGTCAGTTTATTAGAAACAGTTTTGTGTTTAGGAGGTTATTCATCTTTTCAGCTGGTGCAGTTATTTTGTTTTAATATGATTTTATTTTAAGTATTTAGCCTCTTTCTTCTATTCATTTTCTCTGAGCAAGTTCTCCTGTTTTAATATTTCTGGTTTTCTTATTAAAGAATTTTTTTTTTTTTCATTAATTTTATCTTTTAACATTTTTGATGAATTGTTTGTTTCCTTTATATCTATTATTTCTCATTGCTTAACCTTTTTTTAGTGTAAATTAATTATTAATTACGCAAACTTTAGCTTTTGGTAAGACTATATTAGTAAAAACAAATTGTTTCTCTGTTTTTTTTAACTCGTAACTTTTTTCACAGTGTAAATAAATTATTAATTAAAAAACCTTCAGCTTTTGGTAAGGCACTATATTTGTAAAAAAAAAAATTATAAAAATGTATTTAAATTTAAAATTAAAATACTTTTATATATTGTTTTCTCATTTTATTTATTTGTTGTAAATTAATTGTTCAATGATTAAAAGGGTTAGTTCCCCCAAAAATGAAAATGATCTCATAATTTACTCACCTTCAAGCCATCCTAAGTGTATATGACCATCTTCTTTCAGTCATGGTTGGAGTCAGAGATATATTAAACAGTCGGAGTTATATTAAAAATATCCTGGCTCTTCCAAGCTTTATAATGGGAGTGAATGGTATCTGAGATTTTGAAGCCCCCCAAAAAAAAAAAAAAAAAAAAAAAAAATCACACCGATCCACCCTAAAAGTACTCCATTCGGCTCCAGGGGTTTAGTAAAGGCCTTCTGCAGCAAAGTTATGGGTTTTTATAAGATATCCATATTTAAAACTTTATAAACTATAATCAATGGCCGTACACAAGTAGAGTTCCGGCGGAAGAATGACCTCTGACCTGACACATGATGTATTGATGGATGCGGAAGCACATAGAATAGAGCAAAACAAAACACCTGTCATGTTTTAGAAGTCTAAAATGAGAATTTTTAAAGAGAAATGTTGGAGGAGCTTGAGTTTGTTGCCTAGCCCTATTTGTTTGAACCATTAAAGGCATCTACTCTCACCTAAACTTACGATATTTCTACATATCATGTCATACACTGGGTTAGAGGTCACTCTTCCGCCGGAACTTGACTTGCGTACTGCCGTTACCGGAAACCAGTGATTATAGTTTATGAAGCTTTAAATAAGGATATTTTTCTTACAAGAGAACTTCACTTCAGAAGGACTTTATTAACTGCATGGAGCCGTATGGAGTACTTTTTTGATGGATGGATTTGCTTTTTTGGGCTTCAAAATCTCAGGTACCATTCAGCCCCATTATAAAGCTTGGAAGAGCCAGGATATTTTTAATAAACTCCGATAGTTTTTTTGGCTGAAAGAAGAAAGTCATATACACCTATGATGACTTGAGGGTAGGGTTGCAAAGGAGCGGAAAATTTCTATGGGAACTTAACCTGGGAATTTTGGAAATATTCCAATTTGGAAACTTAATAGGAATTTAATTGGAATTTTGGCAAATTTATATAAATCATGTAAAAATATAAACATTTTGTTTGGTCATAACATGAAACAGTTATTTATTTTCACATTCAATTAATTTAAATTTAGTAAATATGTAAAATAAATATATTTTTATTGCAGCAATTGTGTGTTATTTATTTCAGTGTCACATGATTCTTCAGAAATCATTCTAATATGCTGATTTGATGCACAGTTATTATCATTGTTGGAAACAGTTGTGTAGCTGAATATTTTTTTGGAACCTGTAATACTATTTTCAAGATTCACTGATTAATAAAAAGTTAAAAAGAACAGAATTTATTCAAAATAGAAATCTTTTCTAAAAATACCACTTTAATAATCACTTTTTGTTAATTTCACACATCCTTGCTGAATAAATGTATTCATTTCTTTAAAAAAAAAAAAAAATACCTCAAATTTTGAATGGTAGTGTATATTGTTACAAAATATTTGTTTTAAATAAATGCTGTTCTTTAAATTTTTATTCATCAAAGAATCCTGAAAAAAGTATCATAGGTTATAAAAAATATTAAGCAGCACAGCTGTTTTCAACATTGATAATTGAGTATCAAATTAGCATGATAGAATGATTTCTGAAGGATCATGTGACACTGAAGACTGGATAAATGATGCTGCAAATTCAGCTTTGCATCACAGAAATAAATTATATTTTTATGTAAATTAAAATAGAAAACCATTATTTTAAATTGCAGTTATGTTTCACAATATTACTGTTTTTTCTGTATTTTTGATCAAATGTGCATGTTATGGACTGGATGAATGCACAGTGCATGCAGGGGGTGTGGCCTCAATAGCCCTGCAGTAAGTAGTGTGCTGTGTGAATGTGATTGAGGAATGTGCAGGGTAAAAATTCAACTAAAATTGCATTAAATACGGTTGTTTTAACCAAAATTATGCTGCAAGATGTTGTTTTCAACTACATTTAAGTACCCTATATAGGCTAACCTGCAATTTTGCAAATTCCCTGTTTATTCCCATTAATTTCCATTAATTCCCATGGAAAGTTTCCAGCTTTGAAAATTCCCAGAATTTTGCAACCCTACTTAGGGTGAGTAAATTATGGGATAATTTTCATTTTTAGGTGAACTAACCCTTTAAGCAACCTTCAGC
Organism: Megalobrama amblycephala; assembly: GCF_018812025.1. Lineage (NCBI taxonomy): Eukaryota > Metazoa > Chordata > Actinopteri > Cypriniformes > Xenocyprididae > Megalobrama > Megalobrama amblycephala. Next base: position 28,651,954 of record NC_063055.1, read on the forward strand.
TTCTGGTAAGGCACTATATTAGTACAAAGTAATATATTAAAATTACAATAATCATAGAACTGGTTTATAATCTCAACCTGAACTATAATTGTTAACTGACTTAGGAATTAATGAAACCAGGAAAATGACCTCATTAAAAATACCCTCAAGGCCAGTTAGATAAAATAGCACATTTATTAAAAAGAAACAGCAATAATTTGCAGTTCCTACTTCAGAAACCTTCTCTAAAGACAGTGTGTGTGTGTGTGTGGGGGGGGGGGGTATCCATTCCTATACTATTTCACCAGTTCATTCAGTTCTGAGGGAGGAGGCTAAACAGGGGACAGGTATTTAACATGACTAACATTAACAGAAACTACATCCCTCATAAACGCAGCAGTTTGTGTGGCATGGATGGGGTCATACACATGAGCTCTTCATGAAGGAGTGCACAATGAAAGGCCTCCATGTGGTCTTTGGCTATTGTCCAAGAATTTGCGTATGCGCAGGACAAACTGAACACAACTGTACGGGTTTTCAGATGACAAAACAATGAAAAACTCAACAACCATGCAATAACTCAACCTAAAGAAATAAAGATCAGAGAGCACAAAATGGTAAAGCACATGAGGATGTATTCAAATTTAAGGCAACAAGGAATCAAAAAGTACACAATGCATAACAAAAAGAAAAGAAAATCACACAAACAAACAAACAAACAAACAAACAAACAAACAAAAAATGCTTTTAAAACAACACCAGGCAGTGCAATATTTCACACTAGTAAAAGATCCATCATAAAAAATAAAAATAAATTCAAAAGATCCTGAGGAAATAAAAATCAACTACTTACTTCCTGGAAAATAATGTCTTTCAATATTTTTAATATTCAACCCATTTCCTTTTGCTTAAATTATACAACGTAAAAAACCCCAACTGTAAATTAACTAACCTCCATACGATTCAAGCTCTTTCTGACGATCGGTCAGTGTGTCTATGTGGTTGCGAATCACTGTCATTATCTAGACCACATCCACAACCAAACTATTTAAGGCCATTCCTCCACTAGGCCAGATATTTAAAAACCCAGACACCCCAATAGTAATTACATGAAAAAAAAAACAAAACAAAAAAAACAATATTCTGAAGAGAAAAAGAACCGTATGGCACAACAAAGCAAGTACCTTATATACACATGCACCGTGTAAAAGAAAAGAAAACGACTTTGGCGAAGATAATCAACTTTGTGCAACTCCGATAAATGAAAAAGTTGCCTCAATGTTTTTATGATTGTTTCCGATTTAAAAAAAAAACAAAACAAAAAACAACAACAAACCAAGGCAAAACCTCCCCTCTCATCCAACTCCTTCTGAGAAGATGAAGGCCAAGATAAGTTATAAGAAGTTCACAAAAGAGACGGGGTCAAACTGACAGGTGGCGCTCGCACGTCAGACAGCACAGTGGCATGAGCGCTCGATCGTGGTCTGATGTTTCAGCAGTGTGAGAGTTGGTCTCTTGATAGCACACGAAATCACATTTTAAGGCAAGCTTGCTTGAGCGGAACACAAAGTAGCATTACGAGAAAACAAATTAAGGGAAAAAGAAACGAGATGCAGCCAAGGATCCAGAGGGGGAAAAAAAAATAAATAAATAGCAAGACGTGACAAAAGTATACCAGAACATGCTGAGAAAAAGAACGATGGATGAGACGGAATGCAAATGTTCACTCAACATAAGCTAAATGACAGCACTGAACTTTGCCATCTTAAGTACAAAATTCCAGCTTCTGCATCCATACTTCACAGTGTATGGCAGGCATGTATCTGTTGAATTCTTCTACCACAAGCATTCTGGCGGTTTTGTGTAACGCTAATCCAAGAATCTTTGGCGGCATTGTTAAAAACGGCCTGTATGGTTGAAACTAAACTGGGCATCTATCTTTCTTCTACACACCGTGTAATAGGGGACCGAGCCCTTGCAATGTTAAAATTAAGATGCCATTAATTACATTAACCAATAAAATGCTATCCCAGACACATCATGTACCAATGAGAGTGGAGAAAAGGGTATTTGACACTTTAGTCTAATACAATCTTAAAGTTTCTGGAACCCAATGGCCAGTGTATTAAAGACCCTCTTTGTTACAAACTCAAGTTCCCACCTAGAAAGGGAAACAATTATGCTTTCTTTCAATACAAAATCATTATGTTTTATTTAATACAGAATGCATGCAGTTACGAGACAAAAATGTCCCTTTAAATGGAAAAAAAATCATTTAGATCTCCTTTGTGCAGCTGGAGATTCAAATACGTGTTGGCGTTGTCTGAAAACATGATATTGAGGAATGGGATATATATGCTTTTTAAATCAAACAATGAAAGAAGCTGCAGGAAATGAATGAGAGAAGCTTGTATGAGTGTGAGGGAAATAAAAAGTGAGGTAAGTAGAAACCTAGGTCTCAAATTACTTAAAAAAAAAAAAAAAAAAAAAAAACGCTTTATGATTCGCCACTGAGGTTTAGATGCATTAACTCAATAATAAAAGTGTCAAAAAGGGTTCTGAAAATTCTTGTACCATTTCTGCCTCCCACCAGAGACACCCCCCCCCCCCCACCCACACCAAAAAAAAAAAACAGCAGATCAATGCCACAGCTGATCAGAAGAAGCTCCTAGCCAATAACTTTCCATTAGTTGGGACACGTGATCTAGGAGTGTCCTCAACAATTCCTCAGTATCTCCTGCTAGACCAGACAAACCAGGTTTGTAAAGTGGTTAGTCCTGCCGCAGATGTGTGCGTGCATTTAATCGGTACCTCTCGGATCTCCTCGAACTAAAATTGGTATTAAGTGTGTACAAAACACAAGCACAAACACACACAAAAAATGAACTTGCATTCAAAATCCACGTATTCTCCGGATCACCTCTTTCAAAAACCAGCAATATCTGAAACCTCCTCGTTTCTGCATGTCCCTCATGCTCTCTTTCTCTATCTGTTGTGATGTCAGTCTATATTTCTGCCTGTCCCCACGGCTGTGCGTCCCTCGTTGTGCCCCTCCCCCCACCCCTCCACAGCCTGATGTCTGTCCTTTCTCCTCTTTCTCCCTCGCGTTCACTTGTTCCCCTCAAAGGCGGCAGAGGCAGAAGAGGGTTGGGATGAAGACCCCGAATGCCACGAGTATAGGGAACATCAGGCTGCTGTTGTCAGTGGCGTATGGGTTGGGGGTGCGCGGCCCGGACCGAACCGGATTCTTGGGAGAGGTGGAGGCGCTCTTCTTTTCGCCTTCTGTACCCTCCCCCTCCTCTTCTTCCTCCTCCTCTTCCTCTCTCTTTTCCAGTCCAGGATGTGGCTGTAGTTTTGGCACATCTGAGAAACAAACCAGAGGTTGTTAGGAGAACAAAGTACAAAAAAGATTAAAAAAAATAAAAAAATAAAAGCAGGATGGCACTTGATTAAAGGGTTAGTTCACCCAAAAATGAAATTGTCATTACTTACTTACCCAAATTAACTTACACAAATTAAGATATTTTTGATGAAATCCGAGGGTATCTGAACCACACACAGGCAGCAACGTCATTGCACCGTTTGAGGTCCAGAAAGGTAGTAAAGACATATACCCCCTTTCCACCAGCACGAACCGGGTGCTAGTTCAGAGCTAGTGCTAGTGCCACTTCGGAGTTGGTTCAACTGACGAGCCTTCTAAGAGCCGGTTTGCCTTTCCACAGGCTAGAGAGCAGCACAGAGCCAGGTCACTTAAGTCACTGTATACATCTCATATTTCACAGCATATTTGAGATGCATCGGCTTCTCGCATAACGATCGGCGCATGACATCAAAGCTCCGCAAGAACGATCCAAAAGCACAAGGAGTCGTATGCTCTACAAACGCTCCCGCGGATCCGCGGCACCCGCCGAATCGGTCCGCGCTGCTCCAATGCATCTCGAACAAGCCTTCTATCAACAATCGTGGATGTTAAAATACTGTTGATGCTCATGGCTTTGCGAACCTACATCGGCATCTAAACACAGCTCGCCGTAATTTGTATATAGACGGAGATTACAATCGAGCTGCTATTAGCTCGATTAGCTGCTATTTCAAAAATGGTGTTCTCAAGTTTCTTGTTGGTCACGGTAACCCTGCCCCCAGCCCCTGACGCAAGCGGTTCCTACTTCTAGCCCAGCAATGTTTTAGTGCTACTTACGAACCACTTTTCCTGGTTCGGAGCTGGTGCTTTGTGTGTCGAAAGACAAAGAACTGATTTGAAACTATGCTCTGGCTCCGAACCAGCACTCAAACTGCCTTGGTGGAAAAGGGGTAATAGTTAAAATAGCCAACATGACTGCAGTGGTTCAATTTTAATGTTATGAAGCGGCGGGAATACTTTTTGTGCACAAAAACAAAACAAAAATAATGACTTTATATAACGATTTAACAAATAGTGAATGCAGTGCAGGCTTCCACGTTTACGTCCGAGCGCCGGCTCAGAATTCTCGTCGCGTCATAACATTAAGGTTGAACCCCTGTAGTCACGTTGACTATTTTAATGATGTTTTTACTACCTTTCTGGACATCAAAAAGTGCAATGACGTTGCTGCCTATGTGTGGTTTGGATAACCTCAGATTTCATCAAAAATATCTTAATTTGTGTTCCAAAGATGAACAATGGTCTTACAGGTTTGGGACAACATGAGGGTGAGTAATTAATAACAGAAATTTCATTTTTGGGTGAACTAACCCTTTAAGGATACAACAGAGGTAATACAAAGAAAGAGAGTAGGGCCCTCTGAAATGAGTTTTAATTTTCCCCAAATTCTGTTTTATTCCATTTCATTCCACTTTAATTTTTATAGGTTCCGTGTAATGGTTAAATAAAATTTTAATAGTCAAAATTGTACAATTACTTGAAATCATGAAACGTACACAATTTAACAATTTATTAAATGTTTAAAAAAAAAATAATAATAATTTTAAGGGTCCTAGTACGACAACAGTTTTATTTTTTTTCCCAAATTCTGTTTTTTTTTCCCCAAATTCCATATTGTTATTTTCTGGGGTTTTTTAATGGTTTAAATTAAATTAATACATCAAAAAGAATGTCTAATCAAGAGAATTAATAAACTTTATTTAATAATTTAGCCAAATTTGTACAATGATAGGGCCATATGAAATGTTATTTAAGCCCCAGAAATTCTGTGTTGTCTGTTCTAATTTTTCTGTATTTATGATTTATTCTTAAAAATAAATTATGGAAGAAGAATTATGAAACACCTTAATAATAAAGTTAATATAATAAGTATGAATAAACAGCAGTACTTGTTCGCAAAGAGACACTTTATTTATATAGCGCCTTTTGCGCTTTAATATTCACAGACACTAGTCCTACATACCATGATTTAAGCGTATATCCCTACGTTTGATTTATTCATCCAAAATTTGCCAAATTCCATGAGATTACACGTTATACTGTAAATTCCATTTTTATGATTCCACGGTTCCATCAGCAATTTCCACATTATGAAAATCTTAGAGCCCTAAGAGAGGGACAACTTTTAACCCAACCAATCCCAGGGATCCATCTTACCCTCTAGCTTGCCCTTCATCACATATAGTGCACATATCTTTGGGTTGTCATAGTAACCCTGTGGACACAAGAGACAGATAGATTAGGGTTCACTGCTTACAGTGTATAAATGCATGCAAACACATGGAGAAAATATGCAAATTCATTCTAGTATATTCTGTGGCCGGCAGAGTTTCTAACAGTGAATAAAAGGCAAGGTCAGTCCTGCGGCTCTCTGCCCCATAGGTTTCGAACCTCAAAACTGAATACAAATACCCAACCCAATCAAAGTAGAGTTTGCTGAACAGTTCAGACACAATTTGTCAAAGCAATGCATACCGCCAGGTGCAAAAGCATCAAAATGATTAATTTTAAGAATGAGAGGCTTTATCCGGTGACTGACAGACAAGCTAATGCGTGTTACATCCTAACATCCATTAATGTCATCTTCCCTGTGGATTTCTGTCATGCTCAATGTACACGATTCCTCAGAGACTAATCGCTGCAAAGCCAAAACCATTTGTTGTTTACTTAAGAAAAAAGGAGCAGCTCACAAATAATCAATTAAATTACACTATGGGAACAAAAACACGCTCCAAGAGACAATTCGTTTTGACAGAATTTGTCTTCTTGGAAATTCTAAGCTTCTAAGTGTGTTTAACTGGATAACTACATCACAATATTCAATCAATGTTTCTTTAGGAAAAAGGAAAATAAATAACAAGGCTTATTTAATTGATCAGTGTCTTCTTTATTCAATAAAAGGATGACTGCATAGCCATCACAGAAAGAGTTATGGTTGCTTTTAGGGATTCTACGGCGCTGAAGCGGAAACCATTGACTAACTTGCATTATGTTCATGTGAAAAATATCTGGATGGATTGATTAATCTACACTACTTCAAAAGTTTGGGGTCAGTAAATTTTTTTTTTTTAAAGAAATTAATACTTTTAAAAATGCAGCATTAAACTGATCAAAAGAGACAGGAAATCAAAGAATCCTGAACAAAATGTATATAATCAGCGCTCGGGCACACGCATAAAGCTTGCAGCAGCGCATCGGCACACATAATGATTATGAGTGTGTCATGAAAGACCAAAGGAGACTGTCTAAACATTTAAGTCAATGATGCTGATTCGTCATCTCCGCAGTAGTGGACGTGCATATATATGCATGTTTCATACAGATTACATAATCTGAGAATATTTATTTTTCATTTGAATTGGTTAATTTAAAAGTAGACATTCACGCTTTCTATTAGATATATTTCTTGTGTCCATGAGGCAGGTATCTGCTTCATGTTTGTTACGTGCTCAGGTTCACTGAGACCGAGACAGCAGAAAGTGCATCCTGATTGTTTTCATTATTTTACAAAAGTACAACGTTTTTCTGTTATTTTGAGTTTACAGAAAAGTAGACCCTTTACAGCTTGCATTACTCTTATCTCTATGACTAAAATAAGAGTATTTTAAAGGGGTGGTTCAATGCGATTTCACTTTTTTTAACTTTAGTTAGTGTGTAATGTTGCTGCTTGAGCATAAACAGTATCTGCAAAGTTACAGCGCTGAATATTTAATGCAAACGGAGATATTGTTGAGATATTGTGCATTTCGTCAGTAAAGCCGGTTCCCTGATTACCGCTAAATCACCATCACCTGCTTTCAAATGGAGCAGCATTTAATAGACAGAGCCGTAGATCACTGACAAGCTACGCAATATCGCGTTCATTATCGAAGGCGATTCATCTGCGATATGAACCGGCTTTACTGACGAAATGCGCGTGACAATCGCATGCGATACATCGGTCAGCCCTAGCTACAGTAAAGCTTTAATCAGGATAAAACTGTATATTGAAAGCAAACAAACAGCAGTGACAGCATATCTAAACACTTTGACACAAATACTAAATGAAATACCATTCATAAACGTCCTTTAAAAGCCGTGATTGCAAGGTTCTGCCTGAGCCTCTTCATCTGGGTCTGATTCGGGCTCAATTTAATACAGCAATATGCGCTATTATTTACATTTTCACTTAAGCAAGGGATGGTAAGGGGCGTGGCGTTTCCGGACGCTTCAGCGAATCACGATGGCTCTGGATTACACTGGGCCCGCTAACCAATCTGAGTCAAGTCAAACGAGCAGTTCATATGACAGTGGAAACAGAGGTGTAGAATAAAGCTAAAATATATGAAAATACAGCATTTTCAAAAAAACGAAGCATTAAGACATGTTAAAGGTCCCATTTTTCGTGTTTTTTTTGAAGCTTTGATTGTGTTTATAGTGTGCAATATAACATGTGTTCATGTTTCACGTGTAAAAAAACACAGTATTTTTCACATAATTTACTTATCTGTATACCGCTGTTTCCACTGTCATAAAAACGGGCTGATGACTTCCTTGTTCTATGAAGTCCCTCCTTCAGAAATACGTAACGAGTTCTGATTGTGCCAGCGGTTCCTGTGTTGTGATTCGACAGCAGATTAGCGAACCTTGCCCGGAAAGGTCACGCCTCTTACCATAACGCGGAGATGCATGAAATCACCAATGAAATCTAACAACAACCGGCTCATAAATTTAGTTTCTAAATGCTCGAATCATGACAAAAACGGTATTTTTTAGGCTGGATCAAGCTAATGCGCATGCGCAGACCTAAATGCGCGTCTCTTCAGAGGCGCGCGTCTGACTGTTTCTATAGAAACCGGAGCTTCTAACGGCCGCTGAAGTGACGCGATGACTTTACCAGTCGGCAATTGGCTCTTATTTAGAAGGCGGGACTTATTCCGCCATATTGCGCGTTACACTTTCTCCCATTCAAAACAATACGAGTGACACGTCTTGTGTTATTCTATAGTCTTTGATGTAGTCCAAACTGGCCGTTCGATGTAGGCGACTTCTGTTAAATAAAATATCTCGCTTGGCATTGAACTTTGAGCTTTAAAATTTTACAGATTTTATTTATACTCTAACAACAACATTACACACTAACTAAAGTTTGAAACATGGGATCACGAAGAACGGGACCTTTAACTGTGCCCCAAAAACACAATCAAGCCTAGAAAAAAAAACACTGAACCACCCCTTTAAGTTAAATGTAAGTGAACGCACCGGCACCTCCATGTCATGCAGTAAGCGCGCTCTCCACACAAACACTTGGATATGTGCCGAATAATAGCGCACATTTATCTAGGACAAGGCTAACAGCGAGCGGATTTGTAAAGTTGCTACTACTTACATGTTTCAAATGATAAGCCATATTTGAGGTCGATGAATGCCATTAACAATCTCTCCCTCACTGACTGCGTGACTTTGTCACATCCTGTGGAGTTTTCTGTAACTAACCGACTAATAAAATCTTGGTCGACCAAGCCTAACAAAACCTGGCAGATCTTGCAACAACAATGAAGTTAAAGTGGAAACCAAGACATGGATAATGGATATACAAGATCAATTAATGTGAAATTTTCAATAGCTGTGTTGCCATTAAAGAATTTGCAAAATTGTAATGTCACATAATGGAAGTTGCTGCAATTGTAGAAAAAAAACTGTGGCTCTTTTTCCTGCATCATAAATGACTGGAGTCTCAGAGAGCGCAGATGAAACTCAATAAACGCTGTCATGTTATCTTGCCTTCGGATGCCTGGTGTTTGGGAATGCAATCATGCGAGACGCTTCTGGGAGGTCATACCAAATTATTCTGATGACAGACTTTGGCACAGGCATTTCAGATTGATCAAATCAACATTTGAGATGCTGTGCAATGAAACTGATCCACTGGTTAGTCTTCTTATCAGATAAAAATTTTATCTGCCTCAAATGAGCACATACGTTTTTTTTTATGGGCACATCTTGGTGTTTCCATCCAGCGTTTTTTTTAATGCAAAACCCCAAAATGCACATAAAAATAGGTGGATGTGGAAACATATCTATTGACACAGCAGCAACCCCTCGAAAGGGCAAGTTAAAGGATCAGTCAACTGACTCAAAACTTTCTCACACTGACCAGCAGACCATCCTTACTCTTGAGATCTATATAGGCAATAGGAAAACATAAAGTGACTCTTACCTTAACAAACTCTACCGTGAGTTTCCCATTAAAAGTGGAAACTTCACCGTGCACACTCAGTTTTCCTCTTTTTATCGAGAATGGCACTATTTCATCATGAGCTGTGCTGTGACCCACACGGTCAAAGATATCCAGATCCTTCACCACAACATGGCCATTTAAACGCACATCAAAAACCTGGGAAAAGCGAACAAAAGGGTTTCAAAAGACAACAAAAGAAAACAGAAGAGAGAAAGAGATGAGGGAAAACTATGAAATAGATACCCTGGAATATCATGAATTATTAAACATCACCACATTTGAATATCGACTACCAAGAGTTATTGTATGCGCTGTGACAGTGAGCAAAATTCACACCTTTTGCTGAGACTGAGCAAAGTAAACCTCCGCATATTTCATGACCAATATGTAGTCTCCTTCTTCTTTGATGGGTACTTCATAACCGAATGTATCCTCATTATATCGCTCTGTCTGGTAGAGAATCTGATCCTCCGGGCTGGAGCGCAGGATAGGCAGACGGACACCATAGTCTGATGCTGGAGAAAAGTGGGGAAAAAAAGAGCCAAATTGTGAGTTTGGGTGCAAGTTTAAGTGCCATTTTGTGTTTTTATAACATGCTGAGCACATGTCAAACCAGATTAAGGTTTCCACAAAGATTCCTCATTTTCATTCCAATATCTATTTATAGCCAACGAAGAGCTGAATGGAAAATTAAGCACCACATTTATAATACTGGTCATTATCTAGCGACACTGATGCAATAATGTGAAATAATGTGACAAAAAACGTCTTTACAGAGCTTTAAAATGGACTATACAGGCCCTGACATGTGCGCACTGCATTTCTCATCTGACTCAGGAAGTGATAGTCATCACGCTTCAAGTGACAAGAACTTCCTGATATGATCCACAGCTCTAATAACAAACTACTAGCGAGCCAGATGAGCTGACAACCAGCCCTTCTCTTCATAATATAGTATGATTGACATTCTTAATACAATTTAAAATCATACTGTAATAAAACAAAAAGAAATATATTTAATATTTCGCAATTCTGAAAGTGATAGTTCACTCAAATGACAATTCTGTCATTTATTCACCCTCAAGTTTCCAAATCCAAATAATGTTCTTTTTATCAGGAGGAACACAAAAGATGCGTCAGTCACCATTCACCATTGTCTTTTTTCATCTAATGAGTGAATGTGGACTGAGAAATTTCTGCTTAATATAGCCTTTTGTGTTCCACTGTGTCATACAGGTTTGGAATGACATGAGGATGAGTAAATGCTTGTAAAAAAGAAGCACACTTTAACATACTATACAAAAAAATATACCTTAAAAGAATATAATTAAGTGAATAGTTCACTCAGAAATGAAAATTGTCATCATTTACTCACCCTCAAGTTTTTCCAAACCTGTATGAATTGATATATTGTGAAGAATTTGGGTAACCAAACAGCTGATGGGCCCCATTAAAGGGTTAGTTCACCCAAAAATGAAAATAATGTCCTAAATTACTCAAATTTATGATGAAATCCGATTGCTCAGCTACTGCATTCACAGCAATGACATTTCCTCTCTCAAGATCCATTAATGTACTAAAAACACATTTAAATCAGTTCATGTGAGTACAGTGGTTCAATATTAATATTATAAAGTGACGAGAATATTTTTGGTGCACCAAAAAAACCAAAATAACGACTTATATAGTGATGGCCGATTTCAAAACACTGCTTCATGAAGCTTCGGAGCATGTCGAATATTGATTCGCGTGTCAAACCGACAAAATCACGTGACTCTGGCGCTCCGAACCGCTGATTCGACACAAAAGAATCATAACGCTCCGAAGCTTCATGAAGCAGTGTTTTGAAATCGGCCATCACTATATAAGTCGTTATTTAGTGTTTTTGGCGCACCAAAAATATTCTCATCGCTTTATAATATTAATATTGAACCACTGTACTCACATGAACTGATTTAAATATGTTTTTAGTACATTAATGGATCTTGAGAGAGGAAATTGCTCTATGCAGGCCTCACTGAGCCATCGGACTTCATCAAAAATATCTTAATTTGTGTTCCGAAGATTAACAAAGGTCTTACGGGTGTGGAACGGCATGAGGGTGAGTAATAAATGACATTATTTTCATTTTTGGTTGAATTAGCCCTTTAACTTGCATAGTATGGGGAAAAAATACTTTGGAAGTCCATCAACTGTTTGGTTACAGACATTCTTCAAAATATCTTCTTTTGTGTTCAGCAGAAGAAAGAAATTCATACAGGTTTGGAACAAGTGGAACACTTTAAGTCTTTACTAAATGTAATGTTTTCAAACACTTTCTTAATTATAAGAAAAAGTATTATAGCAATACAACACAAAATTGCGTTCATAAAACATTACAATGCTGCTTCAGGGAATTTTACACAGGACATGGACTTTCATTCATTCATTCATTCCCGACCGCCACAAACAATAGCCACCCCTTCTTTTGCAGACAACCAGGAGGAAAAAAAAATCCCAAGTACTCACCTTTCCCCACTCTTCCTTCCAGTGGATCTTTTTTGAAATGAATACCGTGCACGTCTGTGTGCGCGTCCCCGCCGGCGTTTACAGCCCAGATGACTCGTTCTGCCAGACTCGGGGCCCCGCTCTCAGCCCGACACACTTCCACCAACAGCCACAAAGCTGCGAATACGAGCCGGGCAGCGCAGCGCAATGTCACCCTCCTCATAGCCTACCAGTCCGATAGGAAAAGTGAAAGAATAAAGAAAAAGGGAAGCGGGAAAAGCGGTATGTGAGGAAGTCACTAGAGAAGACGGTGAGCTAGAATTGACACTCGCGTGCGCTTTTCACCCTGCGCTTGACCTGGGGGTTTAGGGTGAAAGGTCAATTTTAACCCTGGGTTAATTTTAAATAGAGTCAACATCACTTTTAACAATGGGTTAGCCGAATTATAATACCAAAGGTGTATTGAGTAAAACGACGATGTGCTAAAATGTGACAGCACGTTGTTTAGCAACAAACAACCAATCATAAACTGCCTCGCAGCTCAACTCATTAAATATTCATATGCCTTGTACAGTTGAAGAAACTTTCACGCACTGTTTCAGCGTCTGAGAGAGAAAAATGTGTTACAGTGACGACAAACGAAATTAATAGACTGTACTATTTGTGTTTATTATTATTTGCGACATTTACACAGCTAAACAGGCAGTTATTAAAATAGGGCGCGCGCGTCTCGGGCTGTACGCGTCCAATCGGCTTTACTGACTTCATGCATATGCAAATAAGAAGGTTAACCCAGGCAGTACAAATGAGTGAAATATCCTAAATCCCCAGGATTAATAGCTAACCTAGAGTGAAGAACAGTGAACACTGTGACCATTTGAAAATGATAACCTAGGGTCCAGAATGGCCCTTCATGTGTGAACAGCCCAAAGCAATATTTATGTCACTCTTACTGTGCAATCTGCGAAATACTCTCTGTAGTGGACGGCCGGCTCCGTTCAGATGCTTGAGTTGCACGCTGTTGTTGAGCCGTCCGGATCTCCGCTCATTTACCTGCCTGATAGTCGAGTTTAGCTGTGGGTGGTTAGCTGGCTAACTGACTTCCCTCTTGCTCTGTCATCAGTGTGGCAGCTGTAGTCTGCAGGTATATTCCCTCACATCTGCACCCTGTGTACGGCGTGTGCGCTCTCTCGTTTAATAGATGATCACACCGTGGTTATTCAACCCTTGTGTACTGCTCAGGACAGTTGTTTTGGGCTTTTTGCGCCTGAAATCACAGCACTTTCTGACCGGGAGGGCCGCGTCAGTACTGTGGGTATGTGTGCAGTCAGCAGCGCAGGTTGAAGGGATGGAACAGTAAGGAGAGGCACACTAACTTGATAGTCAGTTTCCGGAGGGGGCGGGATTTTGCGAGGATTAGCCAATCACACAAAGCCGACTAACAGGTTTTCCGACTTGATTTGCTTGTGAAAGGAATAGACTCGTCAAGTCCGGCAGGCTCTGACCAATCACAATCGATGGAAGTGTCTGGAAACAGCGAATCAAGTGTATCAACTTTCACTCACTTCCTCGCATAAATTAGCTGGCTTCAGTTCATTGGTTCGTTGTATATACGCAGCGAAAGGTGGGCGGGATTAGGCAGACGGAGAACGGAACAGGTTAACAGTGTTGCCAATTCCGTGGGTTGTTTGTCATGTCCGCGGGTTGAATTGACCCCAAATAACGTGATATTTAGACCCTGGAATGCGAATTTTACAAGGGGAGCCCCGCCAAAAATGCGGATTTTACCCCCCGGAACGCATTTTTTTTTTTACCGTGGGACCTCATCTGAAATGCGCTTGGGCTAGTTTTGGGCTAGTTTTGACGAGCAATTGGGAGGGTTTTTTTTATGAAAACCTGGCAACCCTGTTGGTTACTGACGTTTTATACTAAAGTTGAACGTAAAGAAACAGAAAAGCAATGTTATCTTATTAATTTTTATTACCTATAATTGTTTATTAGTACTTATATAGTAATTAATTGTATAATAAAAACATAAATCAGCAATTATGAACATATTGTATATGTTAAATATTGAAAATTATTAATATTATTATTTTTTGAAGCGATATATTTATTGAAAACACATTACTATGCATGAAGTGGCTTGTAGAATGTTTTATTCAAGTTTATGCTGATCAATTGATTAAATTAATACAATAATATATTTCTTTATAAATGAAATGTATTTAAAAACGCAACAAAATAGGCTTTCTTTTTTTTTTTATTTAGATTTATGCATGGTTAAACCATCATGATGTAAATTGCCTATTTTGTACCACACGGTGGCATTATTTTTAGCTGCATTCACAATGAAAAAGAAGGAAAATTCTGTCCCGTTTTGGTCCGGAGGAAAAAGCCCGTTGCCATGACAACACGAACAGTCTGTTCCAGCCGCTGGGAAAGTGATGCTTGTTGCTGAATGATTTGGAGAATATCTGAGCAGACACCAACAAAATTGTTGCTCCTTGTGTATATAAATAGCGTTTCTTTAGCGGAGGTAGGCAAACCTTTTGTGGAGTAAAAAATAATAGAGTAATGAAGCTTAAACACAGATGTGGTGATGAAAAATATACGCTATTACTAGACACAGTTTTATTTGCTTATTTTGTTACAGTGTATTAAAACCACTATATTACATAGGAAGGTCTTTTTGGCATGCAATGATAGGATCAGATAACAATTAAGACTACAAATGTCTCTGACACTGGTCACACAAACAGACATAAAGAGGCTCAAATCAAATAAATAAATCTTCACTGTCTGTTTCTTAAGCATATAGTGATCAGGTACTGAACGTTTTTATGAAATCTGGGTATTGTGCATTGATTCAAATAGGCCTGTGTAGAGTGAAACTATGTGCGCTTGAAATGAGTTGTCTGACAAGTATGTCATAACTAAAAATAGTGAATCAAACATTTCTAAACTTAGAAATCAATCAGTTATGTGTTAAAATTAAGTCTTTAAAACTATAGAGGTCATCGACAAAATTTGGTTCCATCTTGCACAGTGGTATATTTTTGTTTTAAAGGCATGCACTGTGATTTTAGAACAGAAACAGTCAAATGGGACAAATAATAGAGTCAAAACTGGTGTGAGCTTGACTTATATAACATATTATCAAGAAACCAATGCATCAGACTGCGTTACGTTACTGCAAACAAAAGAAAAACATTTTAGAAATCACAGAGTGTGACTGTGAAAACGTTCAGACATCATTTTCTTCAGCTAGAATAGATTATCACACAGAGACACATATATGAGACATCAGGGACAACACTTAATGTAATATTGCCATAATCAAGCATTGTACTCTAATGTGCGTGTAAAAAACTGTTTGGTCTTGCATGGTTGAAAGTGCAGAGACACTTGGCTACAGTATACGTGTATACTTTTTTGTTTGTGTGTGTGCTGAGGTTTTTTTTTTTTCCTCCAAAAACTCCAGTTTTCATTTTTTATACCACACAACACTGGCTCAGCAGGGCTTTTCTTGCAGTAGTCTAATACTCTGTCTGCTTTGACCAGCAGGAAGCAGTACAGCATCTCACTTTCTTCTGTTGGAGACACCATATGAGCGCTGCCCTTTCAGCGGGACACCATTCGCACAAACTCTAAAAGGGACAGAGAGAAAACATTATGAGACTTAAAAATACTGTGCATCTATTGTCTGCTTTTGCTTTTTATTATGTAGCAAGGCTGTAACTATGTCTTGAACATTGGGGGGACCAACGATTTTGGGTTGAGGGCGGCGTAATTGGTCTTTTTAAAGGATTAGTTCACTTTCAAATAAAAATTACCCCACGTTTTACTCACCCTCAAGCCATCCTAGGAGTATATGACTTTCTTCTTTCTGATGAATACAATCGGAGATATATTAATAAATATCCTGACGCATCTGAGCTTTATAATGGCAGTGAGCAGGATCAATGAGTATGAGCTGAAGAAATTGTCTCCATCCTCATCCATCCATCCATCCATCATAAACGTGTACTCCATGTGACTCCAGGGGGTTAATAAAGGCCTTCGGAAGTGAAGCGATGCGTTTGTGTAAACTGCGTTTGATCTGCTTCAGCCAGACCGCCTTCCGTATTCCATGTACGAAGAAAGTGTAACTGGCGTAGCATCAGTTAAAGGATTAGTTCACTTTCAAATGAAAATTTCCTGATAATTTACTCACCCCCATGTCATCCAAGATGTTCATATCTTTCTTTCCTCAGTCAAAAAGAAATTAAGGTTTTTGATGAAAGCATTCCAGGATTATTCTCCATTTAGTGGACTTCAATGGAGCCCAAACGGTTGAAGGTCAAAATTACAGTTTACAGCGATTCTAGACGAGAAATAATGGAGAGAAACTTACTAGAGAAACCATCGCTCATTTTCTAAAAAAATAAAAATTAAAAATTTTATACGTTTTAACCATAAATGCTCATCTTGAACTAGCTCTCTTCTTCTTCCCTATTTGAATTCCAGCAGTGTAGACGCTGCTAAGTGTATTACTGCCCTCCACAGGTCAAAGTTTGAAATAAATTGTCATATACAATATGCTAGTGCAAGTATATAACAATTAGTTCAAACTTTGACCTGAGGAGGGCAGTAATACACTTAGCAGCGTCTACACTGCCAGAATTCAAATAGAGAAGAAGAAGAAGAAGAAAGCTAGTTCAAGATGAGCATTTATTGTTAAAATGTATATAATTTTTTTTATTTTTATTTTTATTTATTTTTTTAGAAAATGACCCTTATTCCTCGTCTGGGATCATGTTGAACATTTTGAAGCTGCACTGAAACTGTAATTTTGACCTTCAACCGTTTGGGCTCCATTGAAGTGCAATATATGGAGAAAAATCCTGCAATGTTTTCATCAAAAACCTTAATTTCTTTTCGACTGAAGAAAGAAAGATAATGAACATCTTGGATGACATAGGAGTGAGTAAATTATCAGTAAATTTTAATTTGAAATTGAACTAATCCTTTAAGCTTTTTCCGTAGTTGAATACAGAAGCTGTAGGACGTAGCGTAAGCTTTTTGAACTGCGAGAGTTTTACACTTACTGCATAAGTTGAATACAGAAGGCGGTTTGGCAGAAACTAGATATTTTACTTCATAACTTGTTAATGTGGATATTTTTTTACAAACACGCATTGCTTCGCTTCAGAAGGCCTTTATTAACCCTGCCAGAGTCGTGTGGAGTATGTATATGATGAATGGATGTGGATAGATTCACTTTCTTCAGCTCACACTCGTGACCCCTGTTCACTACCATTATAAAGCTCAGATGTGTCAGGATATTTATTAATATTTCTCCGATTGTGTTCATCAGAAAGAAGAAAGTCATATACACCTAGGATGGCTTGAGGGTGAGTAAAGCTTGGGGTGATTTTCATTTGAAAGTGATCTAATCCTTTAATTATATTTTATTAACGATATTTGGGAGGACCATGTTCAAATGATCTATTCAATCAGCACAAGAGGAGAAATCATGTAAATTATAGCATATTTTCAATTCAAAACGGAGAAATTTAGTTAAAAAGTTTGCACCACTGGATTTTACTGTCAGTCGTTTAGCATTTATATCATGAAACAGTTGTCCAATATTACGCTTAGCCACTTATACTGTACATCTTACCACACACTTTTTCACTGTTAAACCTAAAACGTTAGAATTCACACTCGTCTTCTGTGAGCAGTAACGCCCGACTTCTTTAATTTGATTGGCCATCTCAGTCATTTTGAGTGCTCATAGAGTGCTATTAGACCACTGAGGCAGACCAGCCTAAAAATATAACCTTTAAAACGTTTTGTCATCCTAACAGCAAACAGAGCACAATTTGGCCATTGGGGGAACTTGTCCGTCTAAAGTGGTTACGGCCCTGTTACTTAGTGCTAATGAGATTCTTACCTTCAAAGTCGACTCGGCCGTCTCCATTCAAGTCAATGTCTCTCAGTATGTCCTCTAGGTCTCGATGGCCGACCTAACAAAAACAAGAACAGATTGTTACAAATCAGGTGAGAAATTTGACTGAAATTTGACTTTTCCTCACACAAATCTATCATAATATTTCAGAAGATTTATAGGGCACAAGTCATACAGACCACTTCAAAATTTTGAATCAAAAATTCAAAAAAAAAAAAAAAAAAAAAGAAAAAGAAAAGAAACATATGCATGGATTAATTGTTCACAATAAGAGCAATAACATGCATTTAGGAAACAGAAAGGGTAAATTTTGTTAACCCTTTATTTTTTTATTGTGATGTGTATCTGAGTGAAATGGCTTTCCGAACAAAAAAAGAAAGAAAGAATAAAAAAAGTTGATTGGATGATTGTGGTTTTCTATTGCTCTCATGTGAGTGACAGGTTGTCCCGCCCTCATGCCAGTAAAAAGTTATTTTAATTAAACATTACGAGTGTACATCATTTAAAAAAATAAATAGGCTATAAATGCACGGATAAATAATTTATAATAAATACAGCAATATTCCATAAATATAAGAATTGTTAATTTGATTTCATGGTCACATTCTTACAATTCTCTCTACCAAAAGCACTGACCTGTTGTCCCAGCAGCTTCCTCATAGCTTCCCTTAGCTCTCCTGTGCTGATTTCACCATCTCCATTTGTGTCAAACTGAAAATAATGCATATATATAACATTTTATTTGATATTTCTTTCTCCTTTTTTTTTTGTATATTATATAACTCTCCACTCACTTCTTTGAAGGCGTTTCTGAGCTCTTTTATGCCGATCATGTCTGCTGTCTCTGCAAGGAGTTTAGGTCCCATCAACCCTACAAAGTCCTCGAAATCCACATGGCCACCTACTAAGAAAAACAAACTGATGTCAATATTTCGTAATGAAAAGACGTAGCTGATAAGATAATGGCTGTGCGCAACCAGAAGCTTACAGTTCATGTTGATTTGTTGGCTCAGTTCAATTAGTTCCATCTCGGTGGGCATGTAGCCCATAGTTCTCATGCAGTTCCCCAGGTCTTTACAGCCGATAAAGCCATCTTTATCTTTATCAAACTCCTTAAACGCTTCACGCAACTCTTCACTCGTCAAGACAAACCAAACACATAAATGGCATGTTAACATACAGTGGTAAAACACATTAAAACAATAAACAAATATTTTTACCATTGCTGTTCAGTTTATACAGGTTTGAAGAAGGTAAAGTAGCTAAAATGTGTTTTTAAACTATTACATTTGAATCATCTAACAATAACAGATGCTACTGAAAAAACAGTAAAAGAGTGAAAAACTTACCATCAATCTCCTCTGGTCTCAACTCTCGATTCTGCAACAACAAAATATGAGAAAAAAATGTCAAAACAACATCAGCAAAGGTTAAAAAAAAAGCATAAAAAATCAAAACTTCAGTCCCTCACAATAAAATCCAGGCCATCCATGAAATAAAGTTCATCTGAAGATGGCTTCATTACTAGAAAACCTTTAACCAGTGATGCATCCAAACCAGCCAGAGTAGACATTGTTGCTTCTAGTTGTTCAAAGACACCCAAGGTGTATTTAGGACTCGTTTTATAGCCTTAAGAAAGAACACTAGTGCGTTACAAAAAGGTGAGGTGGTCCTAGTCACGTGGCAATGGCATTTCTCCAGCGTCACAGCTAAGTGAACAAATCCCAGCAAGTGAGACACATCTGTCCTCATCTAACAGTGACAACCTTTAAAGGCGATGGAGAAAAGAGAGGGAGAAAGATGGAGAACAGAAGCTGTAGCATTCACCACGGGGGATAAAAGGAGTGTAAACATGCAGTCTTTATTGACGTAAGACCATGACATTCACGCTCGCACGCATGTAAAAACATGCGACCTAAATTGAAGACCAAAACAAAAGAGCAGCAATTTATGCGACATAAATACATACGCCTACGCGACAGAATGCAGAATAAGAAAAACTAAATTGCTTACGTAAGTAGCATCAAACATTCCAGGGCAAAGCCACACATAAGCAAGTATGTGTTCACAGTAACACATCATTCACAATGTGCATGACATTGCAGTAGGTCTATGTGTGTGTTCGTGTATTTGTTATGCTTCTAAATTAGAGCTTTCACATCATTCATTCATTTGGCAGATACATATTTCGGGTCATGAGTGACCTGGGACCCAATTTCTCCCCTCAACCTCATTCAGTTTGTGGAGTTAGAGCCCTTAATGTTCTACAACCTTTTCTGTTATTAAAGGGTTAGTTCACCCAAAAATGAAAATTCTGTCATTAATTACTCACCCTCATGTCGTTCCACACCTGTAAGACTTTTGTTCATCTTCAGAACACAAATGAAGATCTTTTTGATGACAGAATGCTGTCAGATGCTTCAAAAACTCCATAAAGAGTGGTTTAGTCCATATTTTCTGAAGAGAATCGATCGGTCGTTATGATGAAAAGATTTAATTTAGGCTTTTACTCGCACACAATGTTTACTCAGCATGTTTGAGCTTCCGGAAGAGGTTTGTTCTGTGTATAGGTTTGGTTGAGCTTCTGCTTATGTTCGCTGATCAACATTTACATGCAAGTAAAGGCCTATATATATATTTTTTTTTTTGAAAGAAGTCTCCTATGCTCACCAAGGCTGCATTTATTTGATCAAAAATACTATAAAACTGTTTGTTTTGTTGAATTTTCAGCATTCTAGTCTTCAGTGTCACAGGATTCGTCAGAAATCATTCTAATATGCTGATTTGATGTTCAAGAATCATGATTTATTATCAGTGTTGAAACAGTTTTCTTTTGGCCGATTTCAAAACACTGCTTCAAAGCTTTACAAATCTTTTGTTTCGAATCAGTGGTTCGGATCGCATGTCAAACTGCCAAACTGCTGAAATCACATGACTTTGGTGCTCCGAACTACTGACCCATCTTTTCAGCGGTCTCGGTCCGCTTGTTTGGTGCGCACCAGGGTTCCAAACGAACTCTGGTGCGGTTCGAATGATATATGAACGCAACACGGACCAAACACATGTAACCGAACCAAAAACAGAAAGTAGAGACCATAAAAAGGACAGAATCCTCACGCATTTCGGTTTTTCTCGTCATAGTCGCGAGTTTGCCCATCACAGGCATCAGACGCGCGTCTCCACGCAGCAGATCATTTGTGTGTGTGACGGATGGATTCCCGCCGGTGTTTTGACTACTTTACACATTTTATAAGCTCTTCACGAGTTCCCAGCTGGCCAAAATACCATCACATGCAGGCTACGCACACACAACGAGCGCATTTACCTCAGTAAACAGCACTGTTTTGGATATTCGGTAAGTTCCGTCTCAAAATAGGCAATACGTCAAAAAATCCGACCAATCACGTTGTGAATGTATCCCTATGCCTTAAGGTTCGGTATCTTTTGGTTCGGTGATAAAATTGCCAATGTGAACGCTAACCGGACCAGGACTAAATGTTTTTTTTTTCTTCTTTGGTCCGGACCAAATGAACCAAACGAACCGAACTACAAGTGTGAACGCACCCTTAAGTATGTCTTTAGTATCTTTCTGGGGACTGAAAGTGTAAATTAACTTGCTGGCAATAGAATCCTAAGCCACCAGATTTTATTTAAAATATCTTTATTTGTGTTCTGAAGATGAATGAAGGTCTTATGGGTGTGGAACGACATGAGGGTGAGTAATAAATGAATTAATTTTTGGGTGAACTAACCCTTTAAAGGGATAAAGGACTTGCAGGGTGTTAAAGTATATATTTTATGCATATCAGTTTTATTTAGAGGAACCTACAACTTGTCTCCTGGTCATTTATGTCTATGTTTGATTCCACAACCCAGAATGCCATGTAGTTCAAAAATTATATTATAAGGCCATTGCCCCAAAAATGTCTTTGTGTTAACACCATCTATCTTTGTAAAAACATTTATAGCTGTACACTTTTATAACACTTTTTTCCAGGCTCTTAAACATGCTCTTTTAAGAGGACAGATACTTTGTGTTGTGTTAAGCAGACAGACACTCCAGAGGGTGAATGACACCAGAGAATAGTTCACGTTATGGTCGATCAGGAGTTCAGGAATAGCATGTTGTACTGATAGAAACACTTTGACACACTGTTAATAAGGTAAGAACGATTTAGGATTAATATATTTATATATACAAATATGGTAACATCTAATTTAGCTTTATTCTCCCTTTTCTCTGCATTGCTATGTTTTGGGTGTTAAAATTAAGTCTCATCCACAAGTCTCGTCCATTAAGAACAGCAAGTCAGGTCTGTATATGCATTTCAACATTGCTCTTATACATAACACAAACACATGAACTCACAAAACATCGCTTATGTTATTCATACACAGCCACATCACATGTGTTGTGAATGTCACAGAGAAAGGGCTGTATGTCTATGTGTGAATTTGTATGTGTGAGAGACAGATAGAGAAAGAGAGCATTTCCATTAATGAAAATAAGCAATCCAGCCAACATTTTCCATTCATTCATCATAACAGTTTACTGAACACATTGTGTAGACTGGCTCTTCAGATCTATACACTCTCACAGCGACTATAAACAGAGAGGAAGGGAAGGCGAGAGTGAGATAGATACACAGAGAGAGACAATTAAAAACACCAAAGACACAGAAAAGACATAAAAGACATTATCTGGTTTAATAGCACTAGGAAACAAAATCATTCAATGTGTTCAGTCTTACTGTGTAAGCCGCAATAGGGCATAGTAAAGTCAAAAATGTGTTTTTATCAAAAACACTTCATAGATTAAAGAGAGGCAAACTATATTTAACTCGACATTTAAACCAATTGTGGAAAAAATGCTAAAATTATCAATATGGAACATGAATGTGTAATAATATACTTATCT
The DNA here is from genome assembly GCF_018812025.1 of Megalobrama amblycephala. Classification (NCBI taxonomy): domain Eukaryota; kingdom Metazoa; phylum Chordata; class Actinopteri; order Cypriniformes; family Xenocyprididae; genus Megalobrama; species Megalobrama amblycephala. Next base: position 28,674,932 of record NC_063055.1, read on the forward strand.
ACACTGAAAAACAATTTTCACTCAGAAATTGCTCATAAAAATAAAACTGTTCATTGTTAGTTCACATTGCTCCACGTAAGTCCATTAAATAGTAACACAAAAGTAATAATAAAAAAAAAAAAACATGGATATATTCTATCTATATAAAACATAGTATATATACACATTGAAAACCAACCCTGACAGAAGAATCAACCATACGTGAGAGGAAACTGAAACTAATCAGAGCAGGGAAACAGGAACTAACGGAAACAAGGCAGAATGTCAAAACAAGAGTTGATAGAACCGAACATAAACCTGACATCATGATGCTATGGTGTTTTTATTTTGCTGTGTAGTTGCTAGGGTGTTATGGGTGGTTGCTAGGTGGTTGCTTACTGACCCAAATAAAAAAATTAAAAAAAACTCCAAATCTCCATTTATATTCAGCTAGGTCCCTAGATATGGCTTGAGTTCCTCCTTCAGTTTCTTTGTTTGATCATCAGTCAGGTGAAAATTGTAAGTATGATCACTAATATCACAAGCAGCATGGTTTTGATCATTTATTTATATGTGTAATAATGCAAGCACCACTAGCCTAATAACCATTATATCTGGAAACTGTTGATAACCAAGGCGTATGCTAATGAAAATAACTGGGACACCTTTCAAAATGTAAATTCACTCCCGTTCTTTGTTTGACGTGCAGAATGAGGATTCCAGGCTTCCGCAGTCATTATGGCATGTTAGTCAGCATTCATCAAGGCTCTAAGATTATTCAAAGATTTGCCCTGAAAGCCTGAATTCATACAAAGACCGTATGAACAAATAGTACAAAAATGTGCTGGTCTTTACTGATAATTAAAGCTAAAACTAGGTCACTCAGTCAAATGTAGCTACGGAGAAATGGGGCATAAGACGTGCTTGGATCTCAAACAAATTGAGAGAAAACATCATGAAACAGAACATAACATCACTCTTTTTTTACTTTTGAATTTTTTGTTTCACATGTTTCTTCTGTAAGTGTAGACATCATTAAATAGGGTTCAGTACATTGGGAATCAGGGCAGTATGAGGCGTTTCATTAGTCATGTAGGCACAGGCAAGAGAAAGTGGTTTAAGATAAATGAATTATAATACAATACAATAATAAAACTATTACTAAGCTAAAGCTCTGCAAATGGGAGAGAGGAGGGTGTTAATGAGAAACTCTGTGTGTGTGTGTGTGTGTGTGTGTGTGTGTGTGTGTGTGTGTGTGTGTGTGTGTGTGTGTGTGTGTGTGTGTGTGTTTAGAGGATGGGAGGAGAGTGGGTCTCATTGAGACATACATATTACCATTCTCACAGCTAGAGGCCTGGTTTCTAATCCAATCATTCACACAGACAGCTAAAAATACCACACACACTCACACTCACATGTAACTTAAGATTGTTCACATGCTTCATTTCAGTCCTGCATTGACAGCCGTCATTGTATTACATATGTGTTTTTTGAAGTACCTTTCAGATCAGTGATTCTCTGCATTTTTTAAAAAACCCTCTTAAAATAACACGGGCTTACTGGAAAATGGACAATTAGGCTGTGTACAGTATATGCATACATTTTGTTTCTAAATGTAAAATCAACCAATGCCGCTATTGTTTTACTGATTCTGATTATCTGCTTTTTTAGAAATTATATTTGGTTACAATTTGTTTTGATGGTCCCCTTAGACATTCTGTTGACTATTAATAATGTTGCACCTACATGTCATCTAACTCTCATTAGAGTATTAATAAACTGTTAGGGTTAGTAGAATAATGGGTTAGGTTTAGTAGAATGAGTAGACATGTTGCAAAGTTACTTATCATCAGTATAATGTCTGCTGGGGAGCATCAAAATAAAGTGTCAGCAGATATTAAGCAGACAGTTGTTATGGAACTGGGGACCCGGAGACAGTATGGGTGACAGGGTGTTTACTGACAGCAGTGAGCAGACAAAAAGACATCGGGTGAACACATGGGAGCGGAGAACATAGGAAACACTTGCTGGAGGATACACTTAGAAGTACGCAGGAGAATATCGCTGGAGTAATCCGTAGGAGAATGGTCCACCAGTGGTCCACCATTTAACGAAACTGGACAGCAAGAGAAGACAAGGTGAGTGTTCTTATAGTGCTGATGATGAGAGTGATCACTGGCAGGTGCATTTGCTGGTGATCGTGAAAGACGAGCTGGTGGGAGCCATGAAGGATGATGGGAGATGTATTATGGAGCAGGTGACAGAGCTGGTGACTGTGACAGTACTCCCCCCTCCCGGTAGGCGAGGTCCTGAAATCTTGACATGAAGGAGAACGGGGCGGGGCGGTGTAGGCAGGTTATGAAGCCTCCGGTGTGGAGCCAGCAGCTCAGGGAGCCAGGGTTGAACCAGCAGTTCAGAAGACCAGGGTGGTGCCAGCAACTCGGGCGACCAGGGTGGATTGGCATTCGTGGCCCAGGCTCAAACCCTGAACCCAGGTTCGGCCAGAATGATTGGGGACATATAGTAATGGGTGACAGAGTGTTTATTGACAGCAGTGAGCAGACAAACAGACATCGGGTGAACACATGGGAGAGGAGAACATAGGAGACAAACGCTGGAGACACTTGCTGGGGGATATCGTGGGAGAATGTCACTGGAGAATACACTTTGGAGTACGCTGGAGAATATTGTAGTAGAAATCCATAGGAGAGTGGTCGACCAAGTAAAACAAACTAATGCTAAACGAGACTGGCAAGGGAAGACAAGGTGAGTATTCTTATAGTGCTGATAATAAGAGTGATCGCTGGCAGGTGCAGGTAATTTTGAAAGATGTGCAGGTGGGAGCCAAGGAGGGTGATGGGAGATGTAGTACAGAGGAGGTGACAGAGCTGGTGACTGTCTACTAATACTCTACTAATACTCTAATGCAGGGGTGGGGAATGTTGATCCTGGAGGGCCATTGTCCTGCAGAGTTTAGCTCAAACCCTAATTAAACACACCTGAAGCTAATCAAGGTCTTCAGGATTACTAAAGTTACAGGCAGGTAAATGTGTTTTTTTCAGGGTTGGAGCTAAACTCTGCAGGACAATGGCCCTCCAGGATCAACGTTCCCCACCCCTGCTCTAATGAGAGTTAGTTGACATGTAAGTGCAACGTTACTTATAGTCATCAGAATGTCTAAAAGGGACCATCAAAATAAAGTGTTACCCAATAATTGCAAAATCTTTGCAAATTTATTAAAAATAAAAAATGAAAAAAAATCACATGTACATAAGTATTCACAGCCTTTGCCATGACACTCAAAATTGACCTTGAATTCCACTGATCATCTTTGAGATGTTTCTACAACTTGATTAGAGTCCATCTGTGGTAAATTCAGTTGACTGGACATGATTTGGAAAGGCACACACATGTCTATATTAGGTCCCACAGTTAACAGTGCATGTCAGAGCACAAACCAAGCCATGAAGCCCAAGGAATTGTCTGTAGACCTCCAAGACAGGATTGTATCGAGGCACAGATCTGGGGAAGGGTACAAAAAAAATTCTGCAGCATTGAAGGTCCCAATGAGCACAGTGGCCTCCATCATCCATAAATGGAAGAAGTTTGGAACCACCAGGACTCTTCCTAGAGCGGGCCAACCGGGCCAAACTGAGCGATCGGGGGAGAAGGGCCTTAGTCAGGGAAGTGACCAAGATGGTCACTCTGACAGAGCTCCAGCGTTTCTCTGTGGAGAGAAGAGAACCTTCCAGAAGAACAACCATCTCTGCAGCACTCCACCAGTCAGGCCTGTATGGTAGAGTGGCCAGACGGAAGCCAATCCTCAGTAAAAGGCACATGACAGCCCGCCTGGGGTTTGCCAAAAGACACCTGGAGGACTCTCAGACCATGAGAAACATCTGGTCTGATGAAACAAAGATTGAACTCTTTGGCCTGAATAGCAAGTGTCATGTCTGGAGGAAACCAGGCACCGCTCAATACCATCCCTACAATGAAGCATGGTGTTGGCAGCATCATGCTGTGGGATTTTTTTTTCAGTGCCTGGAACTGGGAGACTAGTCAGGATCGAGGAAAAGATTAATGCAGCAATGTACAGAGACATCCTTGATGAAAATCTGCTCCAGAGTACTCTGGACCTCAGACTGGGGCGAAGGTTCATCTTCCAACAGGACAATGACCCTAAGCACACAGCCAAGATAACAAAGGAGTGGCTACAGAACAACTCTGTGAAGCATTGTTTTCCTCTTCTCTTTACGATCCCATCAGAACAGAACTATACAACCCACTTTTGAGTTGCAACTCTCCAGTTGAGTTGAGCACTAAATACCATGGTACATGAATATGGCAATCATTCAGTACCATAGTATCAAAGTACCATGGTATAGCATCTTAGTACACAAATTGTCATATTGCAGGTTGCCGTTGCTGTCCTCGTCTTTTATTCTGAGCTTAAAAGTATTCATAAACCTTTCAGAAATGTCATAGCCATGCTTTTATATATAAGCCATGACTATGACATCAAAGCTTATTGAGTGGATACAGAGGCCAATTAATGGTGCTTCTGTTTATGTAGCTCGGTTATCTGTGACACACAGATAAATGTTATTTTCTGGCTCTCATTTTGTTCTCTAAGAATCTCTTTCTTTCCCTCTCTCTCTCTCTCTCTCTCTCTCTCTCACACACACACACACACATATGCACATCTTTTTATCTGTCATACTCCATCCATCTCTATTTTCCCCTCGTTTTTCTCCATGAGATGATTCATCCTGAGAAACAGATTCAGGGGCTGAAGCCCTTCTCTGCCTCTTCTCCTCTGATATGTTAGTTTTATCTATCCCTCCATCCCCTTTTCAAGCGCTCTGTGAACTTCAGTGCGCAACCTACTTTTAACTGTCACTTCTCATCCTGTCAGAAGACACAGTCGCAAGCTCAACACATACTCAAATACCACTGCAACGCTATGCATATATCACACAATATCTTTCATAATCCTCAAATGTACACCTGTTTCCACCTGTGCACAAACAAAAATGTGCATAGGCAAAAAAAAAATCAACAGCAAAAGCAGTTCCTAAGGTCATAATACTGGTGCATTATTGTAACAGGATAAAGATGAGGCAAGGCTTGGAAAAAGAAAGCTGCGATTCCCAAACGGTTTCCATAAGAAACTCAATAAAGGATTCGGTCTCTCTAAACCCCTCCTTTCCAAGAGCATACTCTGCTCTAATTGGTCAGATGGCTCAGTCTGTTGTGAATGGTCTACTGCTTACAGCGTGTCGGAAACAAAACGTCTATTAGCATATCTGAATTTCATCAGTTGTATACACAGTGAAACAAACAATAACAATGGCGTCGATTTTACAGTATCAATTCGAGCATGAGTCCTATTCCTTTGGAAGTGCGTGTAAAGTGCAGAAAACAACTTCTTCTTAACATGTCAACAACACAAACCAACCTCTTCCAGGCCTCAGCTACAACTACAGTGTTTGAGGGTCAAAATAGAGGTTGTTCGCTGGCAGCCAATGAAGACAGGGCTTCTAGAGACTGAGGCAAATGTAGATGAACCATCACAATATAAACAATGACAAATAATATGCAATTTTTTTTTACAAACCTTTGTAGGATTGTGCAAGAAGTAAGACTGGAATTGCTGACTCATTTCAGGCAGTTCTTTCTTTTGGGTGAAAAGAACTGCATTTTGATCTTGATCTTTAATTCTTAAAATTAGCAAAAGTCTAACCTTTCATTGAAGAAAAAGAATTGAAAGTGGGGGGAAGTCACATTATGAAATAAATGTTTATCTACAAAACACGTTGGCCACAATTATTGGCACCCTTTTATTCAATAATTTTTGCAACCTCCTTTTGCCAAGAAAACAGCTCTCACTCTTCTTCTATAATGCCTGATGAATTTGGAGAACACCTGACAAGAGATCAGAGACCATTCCTTCATGCAGAATATCTCCAGAACCTTCAGATTCCCAGTTCCATGTTAGTGCTTCTTCTCTTCAGTTTACTCCACTCATTTTCTTTAGGGTTCAGGTCGGGGGACTGGGATGGCCATGGCAGAAGCTTCATTTTGGGCTCAGTGACACATTTTTGTGTTGGTTTTGATGTTTGTTTTGGGTCATTGTCCTGATGGAAGATCCAACCATGGCCCATTGTTGGATTTCTAGCAGAGGCGGTCAGGTTTTGAATTTTTATCTGTTGGTATTTGATAGAATCCATGATACTATGTATCTGAACAAGATGTCCAGGACCTCCAGCAGAAAAATAGGCCCACAACATTAAAGATCCAGCAGTATATTTAACTGTGGGCATGGGGTACTTTTTATCCATGTGTGCACCAAACCCATCTGGTGGGTTTGCTGCCAAAAAGCTCTTTTTTTAGTTTTATCTGACCATAGAAGCTGGTCCAGTTTGAAGTTCCACTCTTGACTGACAACTGAATATGCTGGAGATTGTTTCTGGATGAGAGCAGAGGATTTTTCTTGAAACCCTCCCGAACAACTTGTGGGGATGTAGGTGCTGTTTGATCATTTTTTAAGGCTTTCTGAGACTCAAGACTCAACTAATCTCTGCAATTCTCCAACTGTGATCCTTGGAGAGTCTTTGGCCTCTCAAACTTTCCTTCTCACCACGCATTAGGACGATTTAGACACACGTCCTCTTCCAGGCAGATTTTTAACATCTTTTGTTGATTGGAACTTCTTAATTATTGCCCTGATAGTGGAAATGTTTCAATGTTTTAGGTATTTTCTTACAGCCACTTTCTATTTTGTGAAGCTCAACAATCTTTTGCTGCACATCAAAACTATATTCTTTGGTTTTACTCATTGTGATGAATGATTAAGGGAATTTGGCCTTTGTGTTTCCTCATGTTTATTCTCCTGTGGAACAGGAAGTCATGGCTGGACAATTTCATGTTCATGATCACCCTGGTGTGCTAAAAAAATGTAAATATGAATGGGAATATACTTCAGAGATATTTTACTCATAAATATTCTAGGGGTGCCAATAATTGTGGCCAACATGTTTTGAAGAAAAACATTTATTTCATAATGTGATCCCCCCCCACACACACACTTTCAATTCTTTTCCTTCAATGAAAGGTTAGACTTTTGCTAATTTTAAGAATTAAAGATCAAAAGGATAAACAATGCAGATTTATTTTTATAGTCATCTTTGATCATATTTACCAAGGGTGCCAATAATTCTGATCACCACTGTAATATCTGGAAAAAGCATAATAGGGGCACATTAATATGAAAACATTTCTAGTTTTTGTTATGAAAGAATATTTGGGCCTTGATGTGGCTGATGAAGTACATAAGACATAAACGTTGGGAAACACTGTTTTAGAAAAAGTCATGAGAAAGAATTAAATTTGTGAGAGAGACTTGTGAAGAAAGTGTGAAGAGATAAAGGTGTTTAATTAACCTATAAACACTTCTTGACAGAGAGAAGCTCTGAAGCTAATTTGAGCTTAACTAATAAAGAATGATCATTACACAATAGGTGAACCAACAGAGATGTGACCACATGGTGAAGATGTTTAAAGATGATCTTTCTATGTAAATGACATACAAAATGCACCCTATCTATTTTCTAAATGCATGTTATTGATCTTATTCTGAACTTAATATTTAAACTTTTTTTTTAATCAAAACTCAAAGGTGAAAAAAATGGTGAAACGACAAACTTCTCTCAGGTGATATGCCAGACAATCGACTGCAAACTCACATTCAGATCCGCCTCCATACAATCAGCAACCAAAGGATAGAGCCAAGTCCATGCATACATTTTTTTTCTTTTTCTTTTCCGATAGTCAATTTCACTCGGATGTTCGTCACAAGAGATGATGAACTTCCGTTTTGCTGAGACTTTAAACTAATACTAACACTTTTCTGTTATAATTATCTACACATAGATATTTATGTTATGTGCAACATGAGCTTATAAGAATCTAGGCATTTGTATGTTATATTGCTTAGATACTGAAATTGACAATTAACTGACAGCATATAACATAAATGTTTTAGGTAAGTTCACAGAAACTGAATTCATAGAATTAATAGGTTAATTTTTCTTTATGAGATTATGTTCAGTCATCATGTTTATTTAATGTAGTTACCTAATTTGACATTATAACTATTATAACTATAACTATTACAAAAAGAAAATTTCTTCTTATAAATGGTACAGTAGGCCATATTTTTACAGGCATTTCTTAAGAATTCTATTTTGCTTTTTTGTTTTCGCTTTACCCAAGCTTAAACTTTAGCACATTAAAATGAATGAACAAGCTGTCATAATGATGACTGTAACATTTAATGCCCAGTCCAGACTACACGATTCTAGCCCGATTTTGGCACAATCTGCTTGACGTAGGGTGTTCGTAAACAACAAAAGATTCTATCGACAACAACCGATGCCACATCTGCGATGCTTCACAATGTCACGACAGCAAGACTAGCATGTTTAATTTTTTTTCTGGTCGACAAGTTCTGTTACATCTGTGACAATGGCCAATAGAAGCACAGAAGCGTTTTCGCACATGTGTTCAAACATGCAGAAACGACAGAGAGACAGTGGTATTGGTCTGGTCCTGCTAGGGGGAATTTTAAAATGGAGGAAATGTTCGTGGAGCTATGGCAGCAATACTCCTGCCTTTATGATGTTTTCTTGAGGGACTGCCACAGAGTGGAAAAAAGGTCAAATAAACGTCAAATAAAAACTATATTTTACCTCATTTCTCTTTGACAGTCCATACTGTCCTCTTCATTCAATCCAGATATGTGTCCACTGTCAGGTTTTCTTTCTTTTTTGGGCTTTTCTGATGACAAGACAGAGCAAAACACTCTGATCGGTAGCCACTCTGATGGCAGAAGTGATATCTCGCACTCATTGACATATACACGCGAGAGATCACTTCCGTCACCAGAGCGTGTTTTCAAACCTCACCAACCGGATGCTCAAGGCAGTTGGACATGGTGGTGTTTTAGAGGTAAAAAATTATATAAATACTGTTTGGTTTCTCACACAAACCGATCTTTTGGGTCTTAGGACATCAATGTGTCGTCATGAGCCGCAGGGTTTAATTTGGATTTGTCTGTGCATGTTTTTTTTTTACTCTTATAGACGAAGTTCCCATTGCCATGCATTATACAACTGACAGACTGCAAAGGTTGGAGTTAAAAATCATCATTTGTGTTCTACTGAAGAAACAAAGTCACCCTCATCTTGGATGCCCTAGGGGTAAGCAGATAAACATCAAATTTTCATTTTTGGGTGAACTATCCCTTTAAGTACAGTAACTAATTACATTTACTCAAGTTCTTTACCACTCTGCATTACACACTGGCTAAAATATTGACACTAGAATTAAAAAAAGCCGTATTTCATCCATCTTCACACCCTCAAGTATCTGGTTCTTGATCTCCCAGAAGACAATGCCAAGGTCACTGTAACCTCAAAAAACACATCAGTAAGAGAAAAGGAGGAGGGGCGTGTTTGACAACAACATATCGGAGGAATGACACACATGCACAAAGGGGTGTGAGGCTAAGAATAGCATTAAAGAGAAGGGGAGACCATATCTGGTTTGACATTTATTAGACTTATGAAGGCAAAGAGTCGCATTGTCATCCATGGAGAATTTTGCCAGTCTTTTTCAACACCCTGTCTAGGCAGTGTGTTGGGGATTCAGACAGACAAATAGACAGTGTGTCACCCCTGTGATCTGGAGCCTGTTACACTGCATTTCTGGTAAATTGTGTTTACACACACACGCAGTGAGAGACTGTAAGCCAGCCTCACTGATTCATACAGCGTCTGAGTCTGACAGCCTAAACAACATACTTGCAAACAGAAGGTTTCTTCCAGTGATGTGAGATTCCTCTATGAATGCCAATGAAATACTCCAACATTTTAGACATGAATGATGCAGTATAGGCAATACTGGTGATTTTATATTAACTGTTAGCATGTTTAGGTAAGAAACCCCTTTATAATAACAGTGGCTAAGGGCTTCTAGGGACTGAGGCCAATGTAGATGAACCATCGCAATATAAACAATGACAGATGGAGGGTACAGTGAGAAAAGCTCTGACCTTGAAGGCGAAATTCATAATTGGTCTCATTTGTCTGTTTTCTAACTAGCCACCAGTTAACTTTCCCCTTTAATCTAACAAGTGGTGTTTTTTATATTTTTTTCATTGAGAATAGCTCTGACCTTGAAGCCGGATATAATTAATTGGTCTGATCTAGTCCATGTTTTATGACTAACCCTCCAGTTTGTTTCCACCCTCAAAAAATTGTTTATCTTATTAACATGAATTCTAAAATGTGGCTATATGTCAGTTTTAAAAGCTTCCTGGATACCAATAATAGGATGAACCACATTAGTACAGCTGCAAATGAATGTGTGTATTTGTGTGTGATGTTTTATTACCGCATCAAAGTCATTGTGTCGGTGCCATCAGACATCACAACAGCTTTTAATCATTTATACACAGCATCTCTTTCAGATATGCCTAAAAAAGATTTGCATTTCACAAACAGACATTGTATTCTTCATCCATTCAGCCTTTCGATGTCTAAAGCAACAAAGGAACACCCAGAGCTCATCCTTCCAGCCAAGACTCTTTTATTATTAATGCAATTGATTTTCAAAGCAAACTTTTGTGATACGTGTACCAAAGGCAAGCTTCCGCAATTTTCTAGAGAGCCAGTCCTCTGAGGAGCACATTTAATCAGTGGGAACTAACAGATGTTTACTGTCTGAAAGAATTTGATCAATAATGGAACACTGTGATACATTGGGAAAGTAAATTAATATTCAGTCCAATAATATTGCAAATCATATGTTCCTTAAAGGTGCCGTAGAACGTCTTTTTATACATTTTTTTAACTGCATATTTTGGGGCATCATTAAATATGAGCCGATTCATGCTGCGGCCCCTTTAAATGCTCATGCTCCCCGCCCACCGAGCTCGCGACTGCCTTAAACAGCATAAACAAAGTTCACACAGCTAACAGTGGCGGACTGGGACAGTAAATCAGGCCGGGAATTTGACTCCACCCCAGGCCACCTCTGCTGCTGCAGTCACCACCACCAAATTCATGTGTCCACCAGCCTGCTAAACTTATAGGGTAACCCTGTTAGTTGATGTAACAGGTAGACTACCATTCATAATATGAATGGATAAATAAATAAACCCTCAAAAACTCACTAGGAATAGACCATCTATACTACCACACCAAAGACAAATATAAAATTGGCTTACACATTTTAAGAAGGGATAATAAAAGATACATATTCACATGTTAAAATATCTATATTTTATATATTTCCAACGCTCAACTCAAGTATATCAAAAGTATCAGAAACTCAAACAAAAATAAACTTAACAAAAGCTACGACAATGTATGTTACAGATAACAATGTTTACTCAATAATGATGAAAGCGTCCATCTGCCAAATGATTAAGTAAATATTAGGGGTGGAACAGTTCAACTTTTTCACGGTTCGGTTTGTTTCATAGTTTTAGAGTCACGGTTTCAGTACCGTTGTTACAACGCCGTTGTATGTGCTATATTTATGGAAAAACTATACTTTCAAAAATATATATATTTTCTCATATTATTTAGAATATTCTAACTACAAAAAACAGCACAATTAAATATAATAGATTAAAGATACAAATAAAATAAACTGACTTCAGTTTTTTTTTTTTTTTTAGGGAGGTCTAGCATTAGTTTTTAGGTACAGAAATTGAATAAAGTAACAATGTAAAACAGCATTGCATTTTGGACTATACATTAAAGATTATTCTTTATTAAAGTTACAAAAGCTTTTTAATCAAGAGCAGTGAGTGATTTCTTCGTTGTTGCTGTTCAATTAATATAAAGACTGTCACTTTAAGAGAATGCACTGATACAGTGTTCGTTGAACAGCGGTCCGAGCGCGTGCCGAACCGAGTGTGGAGAACCGAACGGATCGATTTTTTTCCCCACCCCTGGTAAATATTATGTAAATGTAATTCTGACCGACCTGTTCCCTTACCGGCGAACATGGCTGGGATTTTGCAGCAACTTGCTGCGTCTGTGGCCAGGGCTTTTCTCCTTTTAATGCGTTCCCTCTCTGCTCCTCCTTTGCGTTTACGCTCCATTTTTTGCACTATTTTTCAAGATAAAGCCTGCCTCTATATAGCCAATTAGGCAGTGCTTCGCTGATGTTGGGTCATGTGGTGGTGTCATTTTCACTCCGCGATCGCCTGATTCGTAGATTCATAAGTGCGTCAATTAATTCGCAGTTGCATACAGCCTATTGCACGTCAGTCTGATCGACAGCACAGCGACAGCCGGCAGGCCAGAATGACCATCAGGCCACCGGGAAATGTCCCGGTGCTCCCGATGGCCAGTCCGCCCCTGACAGCTAATATAACCCTCAAAATTGTTCTTTACAAAGTGTTCGTCATGCAGCATGTCTAATCGCGTAAGTTTGATGGTGCTCCGTGGCTAAAGCTAACATTACACACTGTTGGAGAGATTTATAAAGAATGAAGTTGTGTTTATGATTTATACAGACTGCAAGTGTTTAAAAAATGAAAATAACGACAGTCTTGTCTCCGTGAATACAGTAAGAAACTATGGTAACTTTAACCACATTTAACAGTACATTAGCAACATGCTAACGAAACATTTAGAAAGACAATTTACAAATATCACTAAAAATATCATGTTATCATGGATCATGTCAGTTATTATTGCTCCATCTGCCATTTTTCGCTATTGTCCTTGCTTGCTTACCTAGTCTGTTGATTCAGCTGTGCACATCCAGACGTCCTGCCCTTGTGTAATGCTTGAACATGAGCTGGCATATGCAAATATTGGGGGCGTACATATTAATGATCCCGACTGTTACGTAACAGTCGGTGTTATGTTGAGATTCGCCTGTTCTTCGGAGGTCTTTTAAACAAATGAGATTTATATAAGAAGGAGGAAACAATGGAGTTTGAGACTCACTGTATGTCATTTCCATGTACTGAACTCTTGTTATTCAACTATGCCAAGATAAATTCAATTTTTAATTCTAGGGCACCTTTAATTTAAAAAAATCTTCTAAAGTCAATCAAATTTGCAAATTCAGGTACACAAGACACAGATACTGTTTCATATTATGGTATCATATGCCAAAATATTGTGTATGAGATATCATGATACTGGTTTCTTAGATTCATCAGGTCAAAGCTGAATGATAAACAAGTCTCAGCAGCCAAATTCGTAATTCCCACAGGCAGCTATTTTTAGACTTGAATGGGGACAGTATGAAATCTATGGAAACTGTTTGTCAAAATTTTGTTTCAATAAGATATTTTAAATCAGTAATAACGATGGCATCGTAAATTGTGTCACTTATCACAAATCAGTCAACAAAATAGTATTTTTCTGGATGATCCAGCTAATGCGTATCCATATTCTTGAATAAATAAATAGGTGATTGGCTCTTTTAACTCTAAAGATGTGGTCCAATTTACCTTGCAAATATTTGAGGGTGAAATGTGATTTCAATAGGAATTCACACAATCAGGCTTTTCACATGAGGGCGACAGATTTTCCCACACAGATTTCGCAGCGAGTTCAAGTTGGTCATGAGGATCCACCACATGACGCACAGAATGCTGCTTGGGTTTAAAAGTGTCTTCTGTGTGAGCTCTGCTTATTCACTAATGACAATAGACAATGGACTTTTTGGCCTTCAAAATTGTACAAAAATGTTGCTAATGTGGCCGCAACTACAGTCACCCTGCCCATCTGCCATTATGAATTTTGTTAAAAAAAAATGCTGCAGCAACACCACTATATGATGAAACTAAATTGACTGAAAACTGACCCAAAAAAATTATGTTATGAATTTTTTAAAAATGTTTGATTCATTGTAATGGGATGACACACAGCAAAATCCCCAGAGTTAAATCAACTCTGCTTAGAGTACATATGGTCCCTCTCTAAGTAGTGTTAAAGTAACACTGAAGCAGAGTTAAAGTTAATGAGATAATTAAGCAATTAATTAGGTGATGGCTGTCACAGTAGTGTAGGTTGCGGTAAAGAGGAGGCGTTCACGGACTTCAGCAGAGCTGGGTTTTATTATCAAAAGGAAGGCAGAGAACCATACACACATTTAACATAACAATAAGAACAGACAGGGAGTGCAGGGAGTGAGTCCAACTTAAAGGGAGTGCTAATGACGAGGACCAGGTGCAGGGAATCCAGGAATGGCGGGAAGACTGATGAGGGAAGTGCAAACAGGTGATGAACAAGGAGGAACATGGGAAATGGAGTCCAGGACAGGTGTGGTTGTAACATTGATTGAGCATTAGTGATGAACACCTGCTGTTAACAAGCAGAATCACTGAAAAAAAGAGAGAAACAAAAACTACAACTGACTTTAACTCTGCTTCAGTGTTACTTTAACACTATTTAGAGAGCGACCATATGTACTCTAAGCAGAGTTGATTTTGCTGTGCACTTAGTGACATCTGCCGCATTAGCTATGTTAAAGGTGCCCAAGAACATGTTTTCAAAAGATGTAATATAAGTCTTAGGTGTCCCCTGAATGTGTCTGTGAAGTTTCAGCTCAAAATACCCCATAGATTTTTTTTTATTAATTTTTTTAACTGCCTATTTTGGGGCATCATTATAAACGCGCCAATTTATGCAGCGTGGCCCCTTTAAATATCTTGCCTTAAACAGCTATAAACAAAGTTCACACAGCTAATATAACCCTCAAAATGGATCTTTACAAAGTGTTCGTCATGCAGCATGTCTAATCGCGTAAGTACAGTGTTTATTTTGATGTTTACATTGATTCTGAATGAGTTTGATAGTGCTCCGTGGCTAACGGCTAATGCTACACTGTTGGAGAGATTTATAAAGAATGAAGTTGTGTTTATGAATTATACAGACTGCAAGTGTTTAAAAAATGAAAATAACGACGGCTCTTGTCTCCGTGAATACAGTAAGAAACGATGGTAACTTTTACCACATTTAACAGTACATTAGCAACATGCTAACGAAACATTTAAAAAATTTACAAATATCACTAAAAATATCATGTTATCATGGATCATGTCAGTTATTATTGCTCCATCTGCCATTTTTCGCTATTGTTCTTGCTTGCTTACCTAGTCTGATGATTCGGCTGTGCACAGATCCAGACGTTAATACTGGCTGCCCTTGTGTAATGCCTTGAACATGAGCTGGCATATGCAAATATTGGGGGCGTACACCCCGACTGTTACGTAACAGTCGGTGTTATGTTGAAATTCGCCTGTTCTTCTGAGGTCTTTTAAACAAATGAGATTTATATAAGAAGGAAGAAACAATGGAGTTTGAGACTCACTGTATGTCATTTCCATGTACTGAACTCGTTATTCAACTATGCCGAGGTAAATTCAATTTTCAATTCGATGGCACCTTTAAGAAATGCCTGTAAAATATGGCCTAATGTACAATTCATAAGAAGAATTTTTTTTTTTTTTGTAAGGTGTTTTATTCATATTTTTAATTGTGCATTACATTGTGCTGTGTTTTATGGTAGAATAAATGTCTGTAAACTTAAAGGTGGTACAGAGGATGTTTTGTTTTATACATTTTTGCAATATTACTTGAAACTGTCTTTACTAACTGATAAAAGACTATTTATTAGGTGCACTGAAAAGAATATTATTAATATACATCATCTGTGCACGAGGTAGGGCCTTAAAAACATCAGCCAATTGTTTACGCGATCATCGCGTTTATACTGGCTGCCCTTGTCTAATGCCTTTCATAATGTTGGGAACATGGGCTGGCATATGCAAATATTGGGGGCGTACACCCCGACTGTTACGTAACAGTCGGTGTTATGTTGAGATTCACCTGTTCTTCAGAGGTCTTTTAAACAAATGAGATTTATATAAGAAGGAGGAAACAATGGAGTTTGAGACTCACTGTATGTCTTTTCCATGTACTGAACTCTTGTTATTTAACTATGCCGAGGTAAATTCAATTTTTGAATCTAGGGCACCTTTAACACAAAAAAAATCATGGCCATGATTTGGATATGTTAAAGGATCGAAAAATAAAAAGTAACACTTGGTACCTTCGCGGTCAAAAATGACAGACATAGAAAGTGAATGGAATTTTTTATTTATTTATTTATTTTTTTGCTTCATCGGAATGCGATGACACTTGGTGACTTTCGTCGCATTAGATATGTGAACACAAAAAAAATCATGGACATGATTTGGATATGTTGTAGGCCTTCACTCTATTTTAATCTGAAATATTACATTTATTGATATTTTTAATTATATTAATTTTAATGAAAAAATAACTCATAAAAAATGTATATTATTGCATAATATCATAAAAATTCTAAATAATAATCAAAAAATATTATTGGAAAATATATTACATTTTCCTGAAAAAAAAAGTTACATATCAAGGCTTCAGTCACTTTTGACCGTGAAGGCACCAAGTGTGACCCAAAAATGAAGGGGCTCAGAGGATTTTCAGATTAAATGTGCCCTCTTTATTTGATCATATGAAATATGATAACATCCATTGTTATACACACAATATGACATTGTCTGCTGCCATTGTGAATTTTAAACAAACTCTTTCTAACTCTTCCTACACAATTCAGCATATTTATATCTGATAATGTTAAGACCATGCTGTACAAAAAGTATCAAAAGCTTTTTGATAGACTCAACTGTTCTTGTGGAACACACAAAAAGGGATTTAACTATCTAGAAACCCAGAAACCCAATACTACTGCGAAATTTAACTCAAACTTATTCCTACCATTAAACATACCCTAATCCTGACTTTAGTCACAGCATATGCAAACCTTCGATCAAAATTTCCCTCAGAAACAACTTTATTTACACAAGAGTCATTATGTGCTTCTGACTATACTCCAGCTAACAAACTTATGTTCTAAAAACGTTGTGGGAACAGTGATTTGCAATGTATCTAAAATATCCAGTTTTCTTGTCGTGATAGAACATTACTTAAAAGGTTATGATAATGTTAGTACAACATTCTCCTAACCATTTTTACTTGCAATATAACATTCTTTAATAATTTATGCCTATTTGTAATATTCCAAGAAGGTTAATGTTGACATTCAACAAATAACATCATAAAGACATCGCGAGAATGTTGTTCTAAGGACATTTTCTGTCAACATTATAAGAATATTTATCAAGCACAAATAACATCATAAGGATGTTCTGAAAATGTTGTTCTGAGAACCTTTTCTCTCAATTATGAGAACGTTCAAGAAACAACATCATAAAGACAGAACAAACATTTCTCTCAACATCATGAGATACCATTCAAATATTAATAATGTTATGAGAACCTTCTATATGTTATTTAAAGAATGTTTTATCTTAACATTTAAATAACATTTAAAAAATGTTGTGAAAATAGGCTAGTGGGAACGTTCGTTGTTAGCTAAGAATCCACCCAATAAACTTGGTGACAGAACTGTAATCATTTATATGAGCCTACAAGTAATTTATGACGTTTAAGCACTTTGCTAATAAAATCATGTCTAATATAATTTACTCGTAGCATAAAGTTTATGTCATTGACGTGTTTGGCCCCATAAATGCTGCTTAATTAAAGCTACTATTTAAATAACAGCTCTTTAAAAAGTCGTATTCTCAGCGTGTGTTCGGCCTTACCTGTCCAAACACTGAGCTGAGGAACGGGCGCAGGTTGAAATCCGCTTCAGAAGATGCTGCGCTGGACCTCCCCGATCTCCGGGAGGAGCGGCTGGAGGATGCGGGCACCGGCGAGGATGAGGCGGTGGAGGGTGGACACGCCTCTCTGCTCGTTGACGATCCCGGTCGAGCCAGTTGAGGTGACTCAAAAAAGAGAGACGTTTCGTCCCTGGACTCGGAAAAAGACTGAGTTCTGGTGGGCATGCGAGCGGCGTGAGAGTGTTTGGGTCGGGGCTCTTGGGGCAGATCGTCCCGGGTGGACCGGTGGCGGTGATGATGATGATGATGATGATGATGACGATTATGGTGTTGGTGATGATGCCGTCTGGCTGTCTTTCGTTCCCTTCCACCTGGAAGCTCCGACAGGTCCTCCTGACTGTGAGCCGTGGAAAGAGTGTGTCCATGGGAGTGGGAGTGTTGTGGGTGGCTCTTCTCTGCGCTATTCCGGGTACCGACAAGTGAGGGGTGACACAGGGGTCTCCGTGAGCTCGCATCGCAATCCGCCGGCTCCGCTCCAGATGCCGCCGCCGCGGATCGCTGATGGTGTATCCGCCGGGCTCCGGGATGATCGGGCGGCTGAGCCGCGCTCCTGGCCGGTGCAGAGGATCTCAGTAAGGAGGTCGTCGATTCGCTTTTGGGGAGCGTGAAACTCATCCTCAGCTTAATAAAATGCCCTTGAAGGTAAAGGCTGACCTCTGAGGTGTCATATTATTATCGATTGAATAGAATAGCCCAGCGTAGAGTGCTGAGAGTGCATCGGCACCTCCTCGATGGCATGTTGGGCTTGAAATGATGCTGTCGAGATCTCCTCTCTGAGTTGGTGCCACCTGATTGCTCCGTAAGGCGGTATAAGAGCTATTCTGGTAGGACGCGTAGGTAAGGGGAGATGGGCTAGGAAATAAACCAAAAAAAGATTCAGAGAGAGAGAGAGAAGGCGAGAGAGAGGACACGTGGAACGTATGGTGTGCATCATCAGATGCCTGTGGGTGACACAACACAACATGCAATGTATGGACCAAAAACATATGGAAAGGATCCCTCTCTCATTGTCTAAGCTCCATATGTGATATTTGTTTAAAAGTAAATGATACTTTAGTATGCATATATATATATATATATATATATATATATATATATAAATAAAAGTTTGCATGTTTATGGAAATATATGTATTTGATATTTAATAATATAGGTAAACTTCTGAGATGTTTATCAGATAACATGTAAATAAAATAATGTATAATGCATGTTTAATAAAAAACATGTATTTAATATTTAATGTCCTGTGTATAAACTTCTTGTGAACTAACAGGTTTATCAGTTAAAATATAAATAAAATAATAGTTTATAAGGCGTTTTTAATAAAGAACATGTATTTAATAATAAATTACGTACAAACGTCTGAGGTACAGGTTTATCAGATTAAAATCATTTATAATGCATGTTTAATGAAAAACATTATGTCTTGTCTATGTAAAAATTAGCTATCTGGTTTATCAAAACATGCCTATTTGATCATGTCCAGACAGCATTGATAATCACATTTTCACTTAAAGGGTTAGTTCACTCAAAAATGAAAATTCAGTCATTAATTACTCACCCTCATGTCGTTCCACACCCGTAAGACCTTCGTTCATCTTCAGAACACAAATTAAGATATTTTTGATGAAATCAGATAGGTATCTGACTCGTCCATAGACAGCAATATAATCAACACTTTCAACGTCCAGAAAGGTACTAAAGACATCATTAAAACAGTCGACGTGACTGCAGTGGTTCAACCTTAATTTTATGAACCGATGAGAATACTTTTTGTGCGCAAAAACAAAACAAAAATAACTCAATTCAACAATCTATTCAACAATCTCTTCTCTTCCCTGTCATTATCCTTACACAGTTGACGCAGTAAGCACAGTGAAGGCTGAGTGTTAGTGTTACGATAAGATATTGTTGAATAAATTCATTATTTTTGTTTTTGCGCAAAAAAAGTATTGTTGTCACTTCATAAAATTGAGTTTGAACCACTGTAGTCACGTCAGTCTTTAGTACCTTTCTGGAACATAAAAAGTGTTGGTTATATTGCTGTCTATGGTCGAGTCATATACCTCTCGGCTTTCATCAAAAATATCTTAATTTGTGTTCCAACGTTAAACGATGGTCTCATGGGTGTGGAACGACATAAGGGTGAATAATTAATGACAAAATTTTCATTTTTGGGTGAACTAACCCTTTAAGATGGTTACATTAAAAATCTATTTATTATGGTAAGCTTATAATGACAAATGTAAAAAAAAAAATGAGACCATCAAAATACTTAGCACCTGGTGTTAGAGGAGTGGCACTTCATTCTGACATTCAGACCTTTCTGATTTTATTTCTAACCCCCAGAATCTCCCCACAAAATCTAAAATCAGTTTGTAATATACAGAACGTTTGGACTATACATTTTTAAATATGTTTACAGAGTGTATAATCTGCTTGCAATGTCCAGAATAAGATCCATGATGAATCAGGACTGCAATCATGAAATATTCAAAAAAGTGGTTGGTTAATATTTTTTGCTCAGTTTTATAATTTCAGTTTTCATTTGTTTTTTCCCCCAGTTCCACTATCTTGAATGTGCTCTGTGTCCCCGGGGTGATAAAGTTTTCAGAACGCATCATGTTGAGAAGTTCTCTTCTCTCGCCCACAGATTTTCACTTGATTAAACACAGCATCCCATTGCACAGCATGTGCAGGACATCCCAGCCTCAGGCCACTCCACGGTCCATTTATTCCTTATGAAACAGAACTGAGATAACCTGCATAAAACATGACATTTAAACTCAAAATTTCACCTCTGCCTTGATCATTTCAAGCCTTATTTCTGAAAACCATACACAAAAATACACAACATATTAATACAAAAGGTAAGGCTATAATCTATAGAGTTATAATAATATTAGGAGATTGAGACATTGTTGCTCTGTGCAATAAATCATGCATGAAAAGAAAGCGTAATTAACATTATTTTGTTAGATGTTTCTTACAACAGAATGAAGTACATACAGTATTGTAAGAGAAAATAGATTCTGATTATCCTTCAGACAAAATTAACCCATTTCTCAATCAAAAAATGCATCAATTCTTAAAATCTACCTCAATTTTCTTCTAAGTATGTGTCTGATGGATGATGTATTTCAGGTTCTTTCAGCAAAGGCCCTTTTGTTCTTTAATAACAGGGGTTGATGCAAATTACAGGCCTATGATGTGGTAATCTGCACTTTGACTTTGTAAATATATAAACAGATGTTTTTTTTTTTTATTCATGAATGATAATGTTGGCAAATAATTGTAGGCTATTCTATTGCAAAAAAAAAAAAAAAATAAAAAAAAAATTATGTGACAATTTTTAGCATATATATATATATATATATATATATATATATATATATATATATATATATATATATATATATATATATATATTAGGCTATATATATATATATATATATATAGGCTACAGTGTTAGGTTAAAATGATTCTATGGTGCGTATGTGTGTGCACGCGCGCTCTGAGGCACAGAATGAGAGCGCTTGTCTGCTGTAGTGCTCAGGGAATGTGCCCTGCAGTGTCCCTGTCTGCTTCATAATGTCGCTCCACTATGTTGCCAACCTCCAACAGCTGTCACAGTTTTCTCTTTCAGACACAGCTATTGGTAAAAGGTGCCCTTTTGTGCTGATATAGGCCTTGCTCATCCAATTAAAAATCTTAACCTTGACCTTCAGAATATGAGTGGAAACATTCATTCAGACTCGTTATTAGCTTGTACAGAGACACCCTGTCACTTCCGTCGAGAAATGACTGTCTACCTCCCCCTAGCGACAATTATACTACATCGCAAGAGATTGGCGAACGTTTCTGTCCTAGTACATTCACACAGAATGTCTTCAAAAGTTAATATATTTTAACTTCAGCGCCGCGCTGCAAAAAAAAAAAAAAGGCGAGGCTCGAGAGAGCAACAGTCAAACGCGTCCGAATAGAAAAAACTGGTGGAATGAAAAACAGGCCCCTAAGTAGCCTATGTACATTTTCTACATACATTTAAATGTATAATTTATGGGGCCCGGATCAGATCTTTACAAAATCGCTTTTTTGTTTTCTTTTCTTTTTTTGAAAATAAACTATTTTGAGAAAGGCAGGCCTTTTTATTGGACTATTCTTCAGAAAGATGACAACAAACCAGCTAATGGGGAATGTTTTCAAGATTTTGGCTTTAGGTTCTCTCAAAGTTATGAACATATACTTTCTTCCAGTAACGTTAATAGAATGTTCGTTCAAAGTTATCTGCTGGATTTTTAATAATATTCTCAAAACGCGTTAGCACAAAAACATTAGCCTACATAGGCCTATATCTTTCATGGAAGTTGGATGTTCATTTAACATTTTCAAGTGTTACTACTTGTTTCAGAATGTTCTAGAAGCACTCAAAAGTATCTCATAATTTTTGCAAAATGGAATGTTTCCTTAATGTTCCCATAACCAAGAAAAAACATTTAAAAACCGGACATTTTGAACGTTGAGCGAACATTCAACTTAAAGGATTAGTTCACTTTCAAATTAAATTTTCCTGATAATTTACTCACCCCCATGTCATCCAAGATGTTCATGTCTTTCTTTCTTCAGTCGAAAAGAAATTAAGGTTTTTGATGAAAACATTCCAGGATTATTCTCCATATAGTGGACTTCAATGGAGCCCAAACGGTTGAAGGTCAAAATTACAGTTTACAGCGATCCCAGATGAGAAATAAGGGTCTTATCTAGAGAAACCATCACTCATTTTCGAAAAAAAAAAAAATTAAAATTGTATACGTTTTAATCATAAATGCTCATCTTGATCTAGCTCTCTTCTTCTTTATTAGAATTCCAGCGGTGTAGATGCTGCTAAGTGTATTACTGCCCTCCACAGGTCAAAGTTTGAACTAAATTGTCATATACAATATGCTAGTGCAAGTATATAACAATTAGTTCAAACTTTAACCTGTGGAGGGCAGTAATACACCTAGCAGTGTCTACACTGCCGGAATTCTAATAAAGAAGCTAGTTCAAGATGAGCATTTATTGTTAAAACTTTATATATATATATATATATATATATATATATATATATATATATATATATATATATATATATTTTTTTTTTTTTTTTTTTTTTTTTTTAGAAAATGAGTGATGGTTTCTCTAGATAAGACCCTTATTCCTCGTCTGGGATCATGCAGAACGTTTTGAAGCTGCAATGAAACTGTAATTTTGACCTTCAACCATTTGGGCTCCATTGAAGTCCATTGTATGGAGAAAAATCCTGGAATGTTTTCATCAAAAACCTTAATTTCTTTTCGACTGAAGAAAGAATAAACATCTTGGATGACATGGGGGTGAATAAATTATAAGGAAATTTTAATTTGAAAGTGAACTAACCCTTTAATATTAACATTAAACATGAAAATTTTTTGTTAGCTGGGAAGTGGATTCCACACATTTTACATGTTGGTTCAAAGGCCAATAATATTTACATAAGAAATGTTGTTTGTAATGCCACCCTAATGATTTTCTGCAGTATTAAGGACTTATGAACACTAACTGAATATTAGATCTGCAACCTCTGCAAAATGCTATCTGGAGAACAGATATGGACCGTAGGTGGATTGCATCTGCCTTTTATCTACCGTTTCATTCATCTACTATTTATCTATCTCCCCTCTGTGTTAGCAAAAGAGGTTAGTTATGTAAATCTCCAGAGCTGCAGTCTGATAATGGCTGCGGTTTGCAGCACTACCCTTCTATCTGCCACCCCCATATACAAAATCCTCCAAACATCCAGCGTGTTGCTTTAATGTTTCTTGACACAGCAGGTATGTTCCAGAGAAGCAGCACATTTTGTTGTTACCAGATCTTTTTCATAACCACAGTTAATTTGCATTAATAGAAAGACCATGTCACGTTATGCTACTTTGGAACATTTAAATACAAACCACAAAGTACACAAAGCCAGCTATTGAATTAGTTCTTTATTAAATCTACAGAATTACTCAACGCATTGCAAAGTGAGTCCATGGCACACAATTTGGAAACATGGAAGTAGGAACGTTGTCATAAAATTGATCTGCAACTCCAAAAGTCTCACAATGATATAAAATGTCACTTCTCACGAAACGGTCTCAAAACGGTCTGTCATCTTACAAAAGGAATGTACCAATATCAATGCGACATCCACGGAAGCTCTGCTTACAAGCAGTACGACAAAGCACAATAAGGTTGAACCTAGCACATATTAACAGCCATAACGTTGCGTTTTCTGAAAATATTAAGCGCCCTGTCCCTCTTTAGTTTCACAGAAATACAAAGCGATTGATACGTTTTGAATCGATTCGAAAATTCAGGGTAGGAAAGAGTAAATCTGAAAGCAGGCTGATTTGATGTGCTCGTATTCTTCCCTATCGGAGCGATCCAACCCTGACATAGGTGTGGCGGCAAAATAACTTGCCACTAGTGCGTTTAATGGAGGTCATTTTACACAATAGCTGGTAGTGCTTCAGTTCGCATACCATCTCTGCCATATATCCACATACCTTTGCTGTAAATGTCAAATCCCCTGTCATTGCAGCATATGTCGTTTTACGACTGTTTAGCTTAGCTTCTGTAAGCCTAACCTCTGTAAAAATGTACAGACCAAACATTGTACTGTGCTTCCTATACAATCCTACCTGGCTGTGGCAACCAGGCTTGGCAAAAAGTGCATTTCCATGTGCGTTTGACTGTCAATGCGTTTCGTGAAATGATACTATGACACTCACTGGGTATAATGTGACCCTGGAGCTAAATTGTAGGAACAACATGAATGCGAGGGCTTTGTCTCAAGCACAGTTCACCAGCAGGTTTTGGCTATGGTTAGACTTCAAGAGGTCTGTAAACATTGATAATGTACAATAGTGACGGTACATCGGAGTCTCTACTGAAGCAGTGCCAATAGGGAAAGTGAGAGTAAAAGGTACGTATACTAGAGGAAGAGACTGACGTTCTCCACACTCTGTCTTTCCCTTTGCACTCATCTCATACTGTTAATACAATGGAAATTGTTAACCCTTTTCTCCTTTCAGCGTCCAGGGGTGAAGATGTAGTCCAGTGCTTGTCTCTCAGCTGCGGCCACGTTTGGATGCCACAGGTCCACCATGAATACGACTCTCGGGCCATCTTCTGCAGAACCTGAGCACACATACATGGAATTCATGACGTTAAATCCTAACATTTTCTTGCCCTGCAAAACTATTTAGCATGTTGAAATTGGTTGGCAAGGTGTTGCTAATGTGTTCGGGGTGGTTCACGGTAGGGATTGTTTTAGGCAAACTAATCTAGCTGTTTTGAATACAAAAATGCATCTCATCTGCAAATGCTTCCTTACCACTGATTAAAGGGTCATGAAACCCCAGAACACATTTTTTGAGATGTGAACAGATATGTACAGGTTGCATAGCACTCATAAAGTTTATCAACAAGTGGAAATTAGTTATTTTTGCATTTTTCTCAGCATTTTTGTACTTCCATTTTGAAAAGCAAAGTCGAAGCTACGTCACATATCTGACATAGATCTGACCTCGGAGTGTGTAGATAGGCTTGCGGGGGCTAATCTACATCACCGGATTCTCATTCACATTTATTCATGAGACAGAGCTCGTTCAGTCCAATCCCTGCATATAAGATTATAATTCTCCCACATTCTTCTGGCCCACATAGCACATGGAATGACGGCAATGACTCAGCCTGAGTGTGGCTGACAATAGCATACATATCTGGGCCTCATCAGGGCCAACTATGGCACATATGGCTCAGTTCTGGCAGCAGCAAAGGTCACATGGGCCACATCTGGGCCATACACAGCAAGCCACAACTCACATTAAAACCGGCTTGATGTGTATGGGCCAAATACGGCCCATATGACCTTTACCACTGCCATAACTGAGCCATATGTGACCCGCTCTGGCGAAATGAGTCGGAAGTCGCAACGTTCTATTTTAAGATATGGGCCGATAATGTGGAAAAACAATGAAAAAAGAGGTGTTTTTTTTTAAGCTAATTTCAAAGAACAGACTTTCAAAAATAATCTCCCAAAGTTTCGTAGTCCAGATAATTGAGTAAAGGTATTTAAATGGCTATTAAATTTGACATGGTTTTACTAAATTCGTTGGAAATAAACTTCTCAACTCCTCTCGTCACTTATGAGCATTTCCCAGTATCCCCTGAAACGTCACTATCTCTGCTCTCCTAATATGGTGTTACATGTTGTATAGAACCAATCAAAAAGCTTAGAAATGTAAACACACTGACATAAATGCTGATTTTTATCAATGGGAAGCCCCGTTTCGACTGACAGGCACACAATTGGTCCAGCCATCCTCCTGTCAGACTAGCGCGATATCAACAAAAAAACGGGCAAAAAAAACTTTAAAAGCGATTTTCTCAGGTTTTCAATTGGAAAAAAAGGGCAGACAACCATAATTCAAATGGGTATATCTTTAAAACGATTCAAGGTATTGACTAGGATATCATTTTAAAGCTTATTGTCTCATCTTTCCATTAATACCAAAATCTCAATTTTGAAATTTGGGTCACTGTGACTCATTTTGCTGGATCAGGTCACATATGTGCCATAGTTGACCCTGATGAGGCCCGGATATTCTGTCTCATTTCATATTGTTGTCATTCAGAGTCATGTGTCGTATAGGTGCTTGTTTCCTCAGCACAAATGGAAAATATGTTTGCATGAGATTGCATTACAGTGGAGAATTCAAATGTCACAAAAGTGCTATTCATTCATCTATGCCTGCTCTGTCTTTGCAAGCCGTGTGTATATTTCCCTCAGCACAGTAGCACGAGTGTTGTTTGTATTTTGCCCGCGATGCGGTCAGAAGTGGAATTTGAATATGAACACATGAAAAATACCATTGTTACGATATACACGGTTTCAGCGTGGAGCTCCACGATGAGTTTAACAACACTAGCCATGTGGATCATAGATCATATACAGAATAAAGTATCCGTGTTTAAAGTTTTATGTATTTCACACACTCTCCTGCACCAAAGCGTGATGTATGCACACATACTTCATCATGTCTTCTTCAAATGAAATATTTGTGCAAACTGGACACTGATACAGTGGTGTCTGAACGCGATGACACGATTATGCTGATACACAAAAGAATGATTTAGACCAAAAATTCAAAGAAGAATGGACCAAAAAGTATCTATGTCTTTATTCTTTCTGTGTTAAACTAGGTGTCATTTATCATGAGACTGTAGTGGTCGTAAACATAATGAAAATATTATTAGTTCTTTTAAATATTCTTGCCCATTTCTCCCTTGTGCTTGGGAGTTTGTCATTTTTCTCCATGCTTATATATTAATATTCATTATTCTGTATAATGAGTGTGTTGTAGGTCTGTGTTTTATTGGTTGTTCTCTCCCCTCTTCCCACCCTCTACACTCCCACTTTTCCAGAGCTTTACACGCCCATTTTTTCAGCTCAGAGGTGTGAACGACCATGGTAAAACAGGGGGGGTTCATGACACTTTAAATGACTAGTTTTTCCAGACAATCTACAGACTAGTAAATTTTGAAAAAATGTAGGCAATTTTATAAATCGTCTGCCAAAAATACTTAAAGTCGGGAAGAAACAGAAGTTGCGATAGTCTTTTCTTTCCTATTGTGATGTATATCAGAGTGAAATGGCTTCCTGAAAAAGAAAAAAATATAGGGCGGGACTTGATTTTTTTTTTCCATGGGGAATTAATTGGATGGTTGTGGTTTGCGAATTTAAGGCAGGAACACACCAAGCAGGTTTTGTTTGTCGGCCGACTAAGTTTTCTCAGTGTGTTCCACACCGTCGGCTGAAGTTGGTCCTCGTCTGCTTTTTTTCGGCTGATTTGACATGTTGAATCGGCGTCGGAGCTCGTCAAGTCCGTCAGGCCATCTGATCATTCTGATTAGCTGTTCAGCTACTGCCACCTGCTGGTTCAAAAAGGCATTTCATCTTATGCAGGCACAGAACGGACGTGCTACTTGGCCTTCGGCTGTCGAGCGTCGGTTTGGTGTGTCAGGGCAACTTTGGACCCAGACGCTGCCGACGTGAGCCAACCCCGCAGTCTGCTTTCATCGCCACTAGTTTGTCAGCGTCGGCTTGGTGTGTTCCTGCCTTTATTGGTATTGTTGTGATCACATGTGGTTCAATTGAACCAGGGGTGGTTCAATGCGATTTCACTTTTTTAACTTTAGTTAGTGTGTAATGTTGCTGCTTGAGCATAAACAGTATCTGCAAAGTTACAGCGCTGAAAGTTCAATGCAAACGGAGATATTGCTTTTAAAATTATGGCAGTTTATTGCCTACAAAAATGACCGGTTTGGACTACAACAAGCTTCTTCCTGGGTTGGTGACATCATAAACCCTGCAAAACACGCCCCCGGGAACACGCGACAAAGTGGGCGAGGCCATGTCATGCAGCATAATGAAAGCGGAAGAGTTGTGTACACCGGCACGTCAAAAGATAATAGAACCCATTGTAATCTTTGATATTTTCTACACTGGATGCGGCGCTGAAGAAGCTTCCAGAATCTACACGAATTCAATGCTGGATTTGCACAAAGCTAGGCTCTTACTGAAAGATGGAGCAGTTCCCACTTTAAAAGCAGAAGCTGCTGTTTATTGGCTTCAAACTGTAAGTATGTTTTATTGTTAGTACATGTCTTTTAAACGTATAGTTCTGTTCCTATTTTTTGGTTGCATCAAGGACATATACAAAGAACAACTCGCTTTTGCTTCGCTAGCCAGTTAGCTGTATTATAGTGCATACTTCAAGTTCTCCAACAAACACCAACAAACTTCTATGTTCATAGACAAACAGTTGTTCATGCCGTAAATTAAACGCTACCTTTACAAAAATGTGACTACTCAGTCATGTATTCGGCTACAGTAAAGCTTTAATCAGGATAAAACTGTATATTGAAAGCTAACAAACAGCAGTGATGGCATCTAAACACTTTGACAAATACTAAATGAAATACCATTCATAAACGTCCTTTAAAAGCCGCGATTGCTGTTCATCTGGGTCTAATTCAGGCTCGATTTGATACAGCAATATAATCAAATTGAGCATACAATTTAACCGAAGCCCACGTAACCGTAACAAATGGTAAGGGGCGTGGCGTTTCCGAACGCTTCAGCGAATCACGATGGCTCTGGATTACACTGGGCCCGCTAACCAATCTGAGCACATTGCATATTTCGGAGGGAGTGGCTTCATAGAAGCAGGAAGTCAAACGAGCCGTTCATATGACAGTGGAAACAGAGGTGTAGAATAAAGCTAAAATATATGAAAAAATACAGCGTTTTCAAAAAAACTAAGCATTAAGACATGTTAAACTGTGCCCCAAAAACACAATCAAGCCTAGAAAAAAAAACATTGAACCACCCCTTTAAACGGATTGTCATAAGTTGCCTATCTGTAATCTCATCTCCTATTGCTCACTTGATCAACTGTTCTATTTCTTCTGGGTCTGTTCCTATAGTTAAAAATGGCTGTGGTCGCTCCTATTTTAAAGAAACCAGGACTCGATTCATCTGTTATGAATAATTTCAGAACTATATCTCATCTTCCTTTTGTTTCTTAGCTGCTTGAAAAGTATGTCTTACTATTCTTATCATGCTTGACCTAACAGCAGCCTTTGACTGTCTCTCATCATATCTCTCAGCTATCAGCTGTCTTAATTTATATCATATCTCACTGAAAGACAATTTCTCTCTCAGGGTGTCCCTCAAGGCTCTGTACTTGGACCACTTCTGTTCAATATTTATTTGTTTCCTCTACATATTATCCGTAATCATGGTCTCAGCTATCATTGTTATGCAGATGATCTGAAAATGTACATATTAACTCGCTCCGTCTCTTCTCTTCCTCTGAACTCAATGATTGCCTGTATTGCTGACATCAAAATCTGGTTACATATCAACTTCCTACATTAAGAATTGATGATAAAATGAAGGTTATTGTTTTTGGTTCCCCATCCCTTTTAAAAAAGTCAGGAACTGACTTTGTCTATTGATGGGGCTACATTAAAAATCTAGTTGTAACATTTGATTCGTCACTTACATTTCATCTCATATAAGTTATATTACCAAGACTGCATTTTACCACCTTCATAATATTGCCAGACTGCGACCTGCTCTTAGTACTAAAGACACTGAAACTCTAATTCATGTTTTGATAACCTCTTGTCTTGACTACTGTAACTCGCTTCTTATTGGGTTGCCCACTAAAACAATCACTAGATTACAATACGTTCAAAATTCAGTCATCAATCAAGTCAAGAAATCTGATCACATTGCCCCTTTTCTCTATAATCTACATTAGTTACCTGTTTCTGTCCGCATTCAGTATAAAATGTCTTCATGGACTTGTTCCTCATTATTTATCTGAACTGCTGCTCAACTATTCACCTCCTCACTCTCTTCGGTCATCTGACTTTAAACTGCTTACTGTACCTCATTTACGTCTTTCCTCAATGGGTGGTAGATCATTCAGTGCTGTGGCTCCGAAACTCTGGAATTCTCTTCCACTAACTCATTGTGACACCTTTACTATATCCTTATTCAAATCACAACTAACAACTTATCTTTTCTTACAGTATTTTCAGCCCTGATGAGGATCAGTGGTGTGAAGAATAAACCAAAAACAGTTTCTGACGCAACCGAATCCACCTTTTTCTGAACTCCCTTCTCCCTTTTCCCACTGCATATCAGCTTGGAGGAGTTTATTTAAAATTTTTTTTTAAAAGTTAAGTAAATATTAGAAAATTGGTCATTTAATAATGTGAATAAAGTGTTTAACGGGTATTGTTAGGGGTAGGCAGGGGCGCATTAACGCACAGGCTTCCATGGGCTGAAGCTCAGGAGCCAACACTGGGGAGGGGCCTACTGGCTGCACGAAAATAATATTTTTTAAATAATTATTTTTATATATGGGAGATTACAGCAGTGATAACTGCATTCTGTAACCAAACTCACACCCGTACATTTTCAGAAATCACAACAGCATTTTCAGTGAAGCTCTGCTGTGTGAATGGAACTGGTCTGTTTTCTATAACGTCATACAGTGCAAGAAAGCCGTTATTTTCTTAACGTGGGTTCGGTAAATTACAAAAGCATGGATGTAATCTGCATGTCATCTGAAGGTTTTAGATCCAGTCACTGTCTTCCAACAGTTAAACCAGCTAAATTTATTCATATTTGAGCACAAAATGAAATGTCTATATTGACTAATGGCCCAGTGACATTTTATGCAGGGTAGGGGGCCTACTGTAATCCTGTAGTTTACAGGCCTCTGGTTATCTAACCCCTGGGGGTAGGTGTATAGAGGAGGGCTTTAGGGACAGGAACAATGTCCCAATAAGGTGTCATTCATTCATGCACATTTATTTGTATAGCACTTTTCACAATACATATTGTTTCAAAGCAGCTTTACAGAAAATGCATGTCAACATTACAATTTAGAGTGATCTTATTTTATAAATTTAGAGTATCTGCCACTATTTGCACTAGGTATAAATAGCATCACTTAGTGCAAAGAAAATACTGCTACTGCCACTTTTCGTTTAGGGTAAATAGCTGCTGCCCTTTTAAAATAATAATAATAATAATAATAATAATAATAATAATATGCACAGATAAATCATTTATAATAAACACTGCAATATTCATTAAAACAATAAGAATATTCAATTTTGATTTCATGGTGATTTTAAGTCTGATCTCTTACAAAATTTCCTGCACAGTGCACACCTCTCCTCAACACATCTGCATGTTTTAGAGAATCATTCATAATGTATGATAAATAAAAGATGATTAATAGAAATAGTGACGCTTGCCTTAGTGCAACACACTAACATATTGACCGATATTTGGCAATTTTTCATTATTTGCATCGATACGTTTTTCTGTTAGGCCAAAAAGTGTCATAAGCAGGACTTGTATTTTGACAGAGCAGAGAAACGCAGTGACTGAGTGCAAATGCGCCAGAGCTCCTATTCTCCATCTTCATCAGTCTACTCTTTGTTTAACAGTTCTAATAATTGAAAGGCAAAAGCTATAATACTTTTTCATATACTGTCGACATTCAGCAAATACACATCTTAAACAAGTCTCTGAATATCTAATAAACATTCAATGCTCAGAACCTGGCAAACTGCGGCATATGCAGCTGTTAGATCTAGTGTGCATAGACTGTATAAAAATGTGTGTGTTGTGTGAACTGAATGCAGTCAAGAGAGTTCAGCTATTACTGGGCATTTCAGTTTGTCACTATGTCATATTTATTAATCATGCCATATTCACTGTGGTTTTGCACATTGTGTGCAAAAACTAGATAACCGAGTACACTGCTGGTTACAGGGTTTACATGCTTTTAGTCATGTTTTTTAACAACTTTTTTATTTCCAAACCTAAACTTTAGGTAGATTTTTTTATTTATGAAAAATACTATAACATAAATTAATAATATTAATAATATTATATTAGTATTTACTGTAGATTATTAGATACTGACAAAACAACCTGTTTAAAGTATAAATCTGTTACATGTTGTTTTTCAAAAGTATTCATTTTTAAATGATTTGTTTTAGTAAATATTATTTAAGATAAATATAAATTACACTGCAATTCTTTACACCTTGACATCAATTATATTGGCTTGTATCGACCACCCTGCTGTCTAAGATGTCAGCATTGAAAAAAATATCTTAGCCATCAAAAAATTTCGAACGGTTGACCACTACTGACTTCACTTAATATTGAATAAAAGGTTTATGCACCACAATCTATTATACTTAATCTGCACATTTTTTTGGCACATTGTTTTCTTTTCTCACCATCATGAAATGCAGTGTGAAGAAAAGAGTCATCGAACAGCAGGCAGCTTCCCTCAGACCAGCACTGCGGCTCTCCACCAACTACTAACTCACAACCAGAGGGCACCTTCAGTCCTGCACACACACACACAGAGAAAATGGCTATACCTTAAACAGGCACACAGACTGCTGCTCTCACATATAATGCATACATTACCAGTCAGATATTTGGACACATTCGACTAAATTTATTTTTCTCATGATCTTAAAAATCCTTGAAATCTGTTCTGTTGAGAACATATGAAATAAATGAATTGACAAAACTAAAAGTTTCTTTACAAATCATTTTTAGTAAAAGAAAAGCATTCAACAAGTGTCCAGCATACATGTGAACTCCTTTAATACTGATGAAGTTGTATTGTGAATTTGAAGATCAAATATGATTTGTTTAACATAAAAAAGTTTAGGTCCTTAAGACCTTATGCTCACCAAGGCTGCATTTATTTGATTAAAATACAGTAAAAACAGTAATATTGTGAAATGTTATTACAATTTTAAAATGTAATTTATTCTTGTGATAGCATAACTGAATTTTAAGCATCATTACTCTTCTTCAGTGTCCCATGATCCTTCAGAAATCATGCTGATTTGGTGATCAAGAAACATTTTTTTATTATTATTATCAGTGTTTCAAACAGCTGTGCTGCTTAATATTTTTGTGGAAACCATTATACATATTTGTTTGATGAATAGAAAGAACATCCTTTATTTGAAATATAATTAGGGGTGGAATTCAGGATGATTGGGACACTTTTTGCCATTAAGATGACTTGGAAAAGTGTTCCAATCAACCTGAATTCACCCTAAATTATACATTTTTACTGTAATTTTTGATCAATTTAATGCATCCTTGCCGAATAATTACCTTATTCATTTATAACTTTTGAATGGTAGTGTGATTCAATATTATTATCATAATTTCAATGCCTCCATTTGTGATATGTCACAGTTTAGATGACTTTACTTTTATTCTAAAATGTGAAAAATATTTGTAAGAAACAATAAGTAGCTGTGCCCAAACTTTCAACTGGTAGTGTACATAGATTCACATCCTTTGACGTCTTACCAAGATGGCAGCGCAGGCGTACGTTGGTTGGACCGTAGTGCTCAGTGATGGTTGTTCCAGGACTGAGCACTGAGAAGCAGGCATTTCCAAACACATTATTGGCAATAAAGGTACGGAGCTGTCCGAGCACCCTCCACGTGCGCGGACACCGCCTGGCGTTCAGCACCATCGGAGTACCCTGGTTCACCAGATAGAAGGTCCACCACTGGCCACGGGGTGTGCTGTTGGCCTTCCAGCCCAGTGGAAGCGAGGAGGCGGTCCGACCGGATGACAGCCGGTACACACTCTCAAATTCAGCCAGAAGCGCGGGGAAACTTCTCTCCAGAAGCTCCACGTCATGCTTCTGCGCCTCCCGTGAGAAGAAAGGAGCCGAGGGAAGGTCCGGCAAGAAGAAGACCTCAGGTTTCTGGATGGAGGGGCGGCTGCAGAGGAGATAGCGGCCTTGCTCGCGTACGCCCTTGTGCACGCGGCCCATGCCGGCCCAGGTGTAGCGCTTGGCGTACTCCTGCAGGCTATGGTAGAGCCGCTGGTTCAGGCCCTCGCCGGGCTTGGAGCAACGGAAGCACTCGGGTGACTGGCAGAAGGCAAAGCCGTTGAGTTCTTCCTCACCGACACCGCTTCCTCCGCCCCCGCCGACCTGACGGAGTTTCGAGGAGCCTCTGTGGGCCGAGAGGTCCGAGGCGAGAACTCCACCGGGTACTGCACCGCCACGTGGCTCTGGGCTGAAACCGCCACGGAGCGAAGGGGCGGCATGCTCGCATCCCACACGGTAGCAGTACCAGATAAACAGAAGGGCGAGACAAAGAGCAGTGCCTAGAGCACTGGACTCACACTCTCGCACCGACTGCATGCCACCTGCCACCCATTCCCTCATCCGCTCTAAAGACCACTCCATCCCTGCATACGAACATAGATTCACACGCCAACTCAAACACACACTCTTAGACGTACATGTAGATACGATTTAGAGTATTCTTAGCTGTTGGGTTGGCTTGATTTGGTGTTTTAGTAAAGTGACGCGGCCTCGTGTTT
Source organism: Megalobrama amblycephala (assembly GCF_018812025.1). NCBI lineage: Eukaryota > Metazoa > Chordata > Actinopteri > Cypriniformes > Xenocyprididae > Megalobrama > Megalobrama amblycephala. Next base: position 28,709,782 of record NC_063055.1, read on the forward strand.
TTGCTTCATTTTAATGGAGTGTCTAATTGAATCACGTTCCGACCGCTTTGGTTAATTCAAGCAAGCTTTTCTCTTCCGTTTCAGTGCATTTGTTGACAGCGAGAGATATTTCAGCTGCTCCTCGCCTCCTGATCCCAGCCAACAGAGACACAGTGCACCTGAGGGCACCTGGAAAAGAGAAAAAAAAAAGGAGATATAAGGACATTTTGTGATAAAGTGCGGCAGAATATCACTACGCCGACATTGCCGTTGAAGCAAACTGCATCACACCTGCCCTGACAGCCCGGTTTGACCACATGATCATTTCTATATACCACCCACACACACATCCCCCTCCCCACACTCACACACAGACCTATGAGTAGCTTGATAGAGACCGCAGCACACACAGACGGGCATGGCATTTGAAATTCAGTCTTTGCAACACCTCCGCACTGCACTTTTTTAAAATCATGAGTCATGAAAGAATTCCTATGTATGCTGCAGACAGTCAACACAAACCTGCAGGAACAAATATGACCATAGAGCCTAATTGGCTGACACAAAGAGAATAAGGAATTGTTGCATTACTGTTGCATTAGGATCCTTCAGAAGGAATGCAATGCACCCTGACAGGCTAGTAGAGATGGAAGACAAAAACAAACCCGGCGTCTGTCAACACAGACAGATTGAGAGAAAGAGTAGCAGCAGGGGAGTGCGTACAATAACATAGCACAAAGAAAAAGAAACCCCATCTATCTAATGCAACATTTAAATTTAGAGATTCAACATGCAAAAATAACGAGTCAATGCGCAAATGACGCCCATTCAATTGCATATTTACCGAGAACTGCACGGCACTTCTTGTCTGTCAGATTCGCAGCGACTGTTCCGCCCGGTACTGCCAGTTATCCTGCCTCTACACTTCCCTCTCAGACACCTCCCTGTCGCTGTTTCATTGCAGTTTCTAGTCCTGCCCTTATGTCCGTAAAGCGCTGTCAGGCGACGTCCGTAACGCCGAAGACAACCGGGCAGAAAACAACATGACAGACGTCCGACGTCTCATCATTGAAATGGGCGTTTATATAAGACGCATAACTGACTGACTGGCTACTGAAACCACAACAAATGCTTCATTGTAGTATTAATACTGCCAGTAATAACAACATTAACTAGGATTATAATAATTTTATAGTAATAATAGCCTAATTTTAAATTAGCTATTAAAATTGAGCTTCCCCTTACAGTTTACTGATGCATGCAGGTTGTAAACCGCATAAAAAGGGGTGTCACGCGCGGTAGTGGTGAGGATTTTGAATCATCCCACTGACTCGATTTTTTTCATCAAAAATATTTATTTATTGATACATTCAGTGAGATTTTCTGCAGGTAGCCTTTATCGTTAACCGGTAGGTGGCGACACCTGGCTTAAAGGATTAGTCCACTTTCAAATAAACTTTTCCTGATAATGTACTCACCCCCATGTCATCCAAGATGTTCATGTCTTTGTTTCTTCAGTCGAAAAGAAATCAAGGTTTTTGATTAAAACATTCCAGGATTATTCTCCTTATAAAGGACTTCAATAGACTCCAAACGGTTGAAGGTCAAAATTGCAGTTTCAGTGCAGCTTCAAAGGGCTTTAAACGATACCAGACGAGGAATAAGGGTCTTGTCTAGAGAAACGATTGGTCATTTTCGAAAAAAATGTATATGTATATGCTTTATATAAACAAATGTTCGCCTTCTAAGTGCTTCCACCAAAACTGCATTTCCGTATTCTCCAAAAAGTTTACGCAGTATGTCCTACGCCTTCCCTATTCTACTTACGGAAAATTTTTTAACTGCGTTCGTTCCGTAAGTAGAATAGGAAAGGCGTAGGACATACAGCGTAAACTTTTTGGAGAATACGGAAATGCGGTTTTGGCAGAAGCACTTGGAAGGTAATCATTTGTTTATATAAAGCACATTTACATTTTTTTTTCGAAAATTTTAAAGTTTATTTAAAAGTGGACTAATCCTTGCCAGTGTTTTTGGTGCTATAGATGAGTGAGTCACGAATCTTTCACTCAAATGATTCGAACAAAGACTCGTCTGTGGTAAAAACTAATTTTATTATCCTTCATTAAAATTTGTGTGTCCACAAATCTACCAATTTAAAAGGGTTTCCCTAAACGACAAAAAATCAAGACAACAATAGCTACATTTAAAAAAAATGAATTAAAATAACATCATCAGTCATTCACACACTCAGAATTATTCTCTCCTTGTTGTGAATTCAATACTCAAGGTGAAAAAGTTTTGCGTTCATAATCAAAACACTGAAAAGATTCAGAAAAATTCAACGATTTGTTCATCCAAACGATTCATTCAAAACATCGATTCGTTCAAGAACGATCAGTCATCCACTCACCTGTACACATAGTCTTGCTTTTTCACTCAATAAACAGTGCAACAACAATCACGGACAATTATGATAAAATATAGAACAGAGTAGCTTCAATACCACCTCTACCACGTGGTTCATATATGTGGCAGCTATACTCGCACAGTGCGTGTTGTAAGCATTAGTAGCTGTTTACAAGTGACACCCAACGGCCTACAATTCCCATGGTGCATTGTACGCCACAGAGACAACTTCCTCTGACGTCATGCTCGTGAGCTTAGAATCCCCACAACCGGAATCGCAACAAATGTAACACTTTGTGGTTTGTTTGTAAATATCTTTGCTTTGATAGTATGTTGCAAATGGTCTTCGTCGATTAGTTTTTTGCTCGTATTGGTATCAATTTCAGCTCAGTAGACTACAGTTTCGCGGAATTCTGTTTTACATTGTTTGAGCCTGTAAGTAGCTATTGATAACTATCCTGTTAAAAAATGGTGTGCAGTCACATTAATTAAACCTGCTACTTTCACCTCAATACCTCAGTGACAGTGCAAAACAAAAATGACTGACAGTTACACATTGAAACTTGCCTTGAGGTGACACGCGAGATGAACAGATTCCGCTGTGGGTTTGCGTCAGTGGGCGAATCATAAAAGATCATTTTATTAAGGACCTCCCCTTTTTCCTAGCCCTTATACGAGATACCTCACACAGAGAAATACTACAAAGGCTACTTGTTCACTTAGATAGCCTATATGTCACAAACCGTTTCACTCGGATAGCCTATATGTCACAATAGAGAAGAAAGAAACTAGGGCAACTTCCGTTTGCATAAGTATCATAATTTAGCCTTTTGATATTATGGTATCATGCAGCTGATTCTTTCAATTCTCCTCATATTTCACAATAGAATTTCAGTGGAACTTTGAGGCTAGGATTTGGTTAATACAATGTTCCAGTCCTGCTATAATCCATGAGCTGACAAGAAACATCAACATGTCACTGTTTTTTGAATAGCACAATGTAATGTCAGAGCTTTTCCCTTGTCTGAATAGCTTATATGCATACTCCCAAAATTCTGTAAATAGTTTATGAAAAATCTGTGCAGTAGGCGCATCCGGTGGGCACTTCATGCTCAAAGTATACTTCAGTTTGATGTAAACACTTAGCATGTGTAGAGTTGAATACGTAGCCTTTCAAAGTACTTTGATAGCACGCTCACATGTGCACTAGAAAGATTCATCCTTGTGTCTGTGCTATTTGTCTCCAGAAATGATGACCAATAAAAATGTTTCCGAACTGCCCTCACAAAAGTGCTTGTCTGCGAGAAAGTCTGTTGTTGTTGCAGTATCTTGTAGTTTGTTGTTGTTCCAACTGTTTCTGTGAAACTTGAGTTAGCACGGTTAGAAAAATATGGCTGCACGTGTTCAGTATGATGGTGAAATGTAGTTCACTTGCACTGTATATATCCTAAAGTAGCCTAAGAGTAAAACTGAAGTATACTTTGGGTACATACACTCTAAAAAATGCTAGGTTAAAAACAACCCAAGTTGGGTTGAAAATGGACACACCCTGTGGTTGGGTTAAATGTTTACCCAACCTGCTGGGTAGTTTTATTTAACCCAACTATTGTTTAAAAATTACTATATTGCTTGCTTAAAATGAACCCAAAATATGTTGGAAATCAACATTTATTAATAGTTTTAATAAATGAACATTTAATCACAAGTTTAATGAATAATAATTAAACAATAAACATTTATTAAATTGCTTATTAATAAATGTTCACCTTTTGATTATTATTGTTGCCTCTAGTAATCTTTAATATCCTACCTATTTTGCGTTCATTTTAAGCCAGCCATAGTCATTTTAAAACAATAGTTGGGTAAACATTTAACCCAACTGCTGGGTTGTTTTTAAACCAGCATTTTTTTTAGAGTGTACTATGCTAATGACATCCAATGATAATCACATATTGTACATGTAAAAACTGAAGTAGGCCTATACTTTGGCCTTTATTGACTGATGAGGCCATGGGGAAGGAGTCGTCCTATTCATAAATGTAGGGGAACACTGAATAACTTCATAGGTCACATGACATGATCTTAATAGAGAATGTAGTATGTTCAGATTTATCTGATACCCAAACCAGTTCAGCGCAAATGCATACTTTATAATGGTTGGAAAGTTTTCATTTAGTCGTGACTACATTCACAATATAGCATGGCCTCTATATCTACAAAAATTGTAAGACATTTTACAATATGAATGATTTCTGATCAAATAATTTGTTGACATATACAGTTTGATAGGGAATTGAGATGTTTTTCTTACACTGTAAAAAAATAATAATGTAACCTATAAAAATGTGCACCATGCAACACTAATTTGACAGACTACATTGAAGTCTTATGATTTTACTACAAAATTACTAAATCAACCTTACACCAACAAAACGTTTAGTTTTAGGACTCTGTACTGAAAAAAAACCCTTAAAACTAAGAGATAAGATGGAGTAATCTGATGTAAACTAACTGGTTTAGTACATTTTTTAGTTGAATTGTATTTTTAGATTGAATTGACTACACAACAAAACTTCTAGTGTCAAGGGTCATGGAAGAAATAGCTTAAGTAACTCACATTTCACGTGGCAGGAATATGATCTCATCCCTCTGAGAGCCAACATGTGGTGGTTAACAAAAAAAGGTTGTAAGTTCAAACCCCAGGTGGTGGTCCCGCAGTCCATCCCTTTGCCCCAGGGGAATGCTAGTATGTAGTCTGAGCAAAGTCTGTCAAATTGAATTTGGAGGGTGCGAAAACCCCTAGCAACTCTTTCCGCAATCCGATTTAGACTCGACCTCTACACCTTGACAATGCGCTTAATTACGCGTTGAGAGTCTGAAAGGGGAGGGCTAATTGTGCACTTCTGCTGTAGGCTACACTAGAAGTTCAGTGATAAAAGCAAAGCCGCGCCGGTCGGGTTACAATGGCCAGACGAAAAGAGAAAGTTTGCTTGTGTATAAGTCTTCCGCTTATATGTATTATTGTAATTATTATTATTTGCGTGGCGCACTTTAACGAGGAGTGCGCTGAGGGACTTTACAAAAAAGCAGCAGTGGCAGCGGACTCGGAAACCTGTTCAAAGATCGGGCGGTGAGTGATGGTAGATAGGCTACATGGTTCCTTAATGCATCCTTCACTCTAAAATGTGTTATTAGTTTAGAAACAGTGTGCTTTCGGATAATTACTTTAAATGTTTTAGAACATACTTTAAAATCTAGCATCCAAACCTTTAAATCGAACATGCGTAATGATGAGGAATATCACTTTTTCCTGGAAAATGGCAACAAATAGGTTGTCGTAATCCTCTGTGATGGCTGGGTCAGGTAAATTTGAGGACATGAGTGGATAATGAGGTGAGATGTCCGGTTAGATGTACACAAAAGTTGGAAGTTAATTAGCTAAATAAGTATCTTCACTGCCTAGTAATCCTCTTGACGCAATCTCTGGGAAACTTTCCTTGACAACAACTGATCATTTAACTCCATAGCGCTAAATTCATCAGTATACGATTGCTTTAAAAGTATTTTATAGATTTAATTTTGTTGCTATAAAGAAAAGTCAATTTTTTTTTCTGTAGATTTATAGGACATATGGATGTTTTGAGGGACGTGGAAATAATTTGAAAAGTGGGTTTGCACATTTAGGAATTGGTCTTTGAAAGGTGATAGTCCTGTGGTTAGGAAGATAGAGTAATCATGATAGACGTTTTATATATGGATTATTTGCAAACATAAAAACTTTTGACGTGTCTTAAAGAGCTTTTGTTTTCCAAATTACTTCCTCTTGTGTGTTTTTCTTTTCTCCCTATATCGTCACCAATTAGCCTAGGGGTTGTTAAACTGGAGTAAAGGCAAAAAAAAAAAAAAGAAAAAGGGATTTGTCAAATTGTATTTATTGGCTGACAAAAGTTAATATAGATAACATATTTTAACGCAGACTACCAAATTATTGATCATACTGACATTACTGTTTAACTCTGCTTTTTGGAAATCATATATGATTAATTATGTTAGTTTTATTTTTTGACGGCAGTAAAAAATTATGATTTAATTCACACTAGAACTATTGGAGCTATTGCTTTTAGTATGATTTGGTCAAATTGTGTGTGCAGGTTTGATTGTGAGGTTCAAAATGTCTAGTGTGTAGTGAAACCTGAACACGGACAAGTGATCCAGACATCATAAAACGCAAACACACACACACACATGTTCGTTTTTGTGAATTGTGGGGACCTTCCATAGGCGTAATGGTTTTTATACTGTACAAACTGTATTTTCTATCCCCCTACACTACCCCTACCCCTAAACCTACCCATCACAGGAAACTGTGCACATTTTTACTTTCTCACAGAAACTTATTCTGTATGATTTATAAGCCTTTTGAAAACCTCTTCTTGTCCCGATATGTCACACAAACACGAACACACACACACACACACACACATCCCAGCATAAACACTCCTGAAATAAATTATTTGTTATTAAACTCACCTCTCAAAATTCCACTGTTTTTGTTCAGACAGTGCTAACTTAACTCTGATTGGCCATTGCGTTCAAGAAATCAACAGCTATTGCCATACACTGATCAACGCTGCAAAAACGCGTTGTAAATAGAAACCTTTGACGTTCTCCATACAAGAGCACAAACAGATAGGCTACAGTACTCACTGGATTGTTTGACAAATATGTTTTGCTAATATACTATATACAGAGATAATTAATCCTAGACCAGCCGTTTTGAGCAACTTATTCCTCTAAAAGCATAGAAGCAGCAAGCATAGAGTGAGAAAATTCCACACTAGACTCAAGTCCATGGACAGGGTGAGACTAATAGGCTACACTCGTTCTGTCCATGGGTGGCCCAGAGCAGAGGTGAACAGAAAAATCTGAACAGAATCCAGCAGGAGGAGAGGGAACAATCAAACTCGGTTTTCGGACCAAGTGTGGAAGCTGTATTAGAAATAATAATAATTGTAAAAATCACTGTACAAATAAATTTGAAATCAGTTGTGTCAAATAATAGCCCATTCACATCAACTTTAGCATCCGCTCCAACACACAATAATGTTCTGATTATTAGCCTATAAGCGGGCGTTGCAGTCATCCGCCGAGTTCTAAAGCAGGGTGGATTCTGATTGGCTGTCAATGTTTTTAACTTTCATCATCTGGGGGAGAAAAAAAAATCATTTCAAAGTGATTGCAACTATATATTTCCTCTGTGCCACTTTCATTATAGTTGAGGTGGATTCTGCTCTTCTTTTCAATTTTAATGATTTTTAGAACTATATCTGTATTGTTATTGTTATAGTTATTACCCTTTGTGTGAAACAGATATGCTGTCAATTTAGCACAAACTGAAACAAAACAAACCCAGTTACTTAATTTTGGAAACAACCTTTTTATATATTTTACATGATCGCTACAGCTGCCTTTAAATTTTAGTAAGGATTTTTTTTTTCTTTGCAGGAGATGATCATTTGGTATCAGAGTTTAAAACCCCCTGCCAAAGCTCATTTTCAGTCTTTTTTTCTCCTAGAGATATACTGCAGTCGGGTGGGTCAGCGGTAGATGGCGCCATTGCTACTTTACTGTGCACGTCAATCATAAATCCCCAGAGTATGGGCATTGGTGGAGGCTCTATCTTCACCATACGGGAAAAAAGTGGTGAGATTCATTCTACCTACCTTAAAGATCTAAAAGTACTTATTATTTCTGACGGTATAATGTATATTATTGTTATTATTTTTCAATATCTGTGTTATCTAGGCAAAGTGAGAATAATCAATGCCAGAGAGACTGTCCCAAAAGCTTTTAAAACAGACCTTCTTGCCACATGCCCAACAACAATACATCCAGTGGAAGGTGACAGTGTGTTAAGATGGATGAGCTTTTGTTTCTTGCATCCACACAAAGAATTGTTTCTATCACACATGATTGAACAAAATATGTGAACAAAATAGTGTAAATAAAGTGTTACTTTTTAAAAACTATTTGAAATAAGATACTTATAGTTAAATATGTGCCCCTTTGGAAAAGATGCAATGCACTATTGCTTTCTTTAATTACAGACCTTGTTATGCATTTCACAGGAAGTAGCCTTCTCATTTTTCATAACTATATTCATAGTGCACTGAGCACTTGAAGCACATTTGATAGCTATAGTTTCTCTCTCTCTCTCTCTATAGGAACTCACTGGATTGGTGTCCCGGGTGAAATCCGTGGCTATGAGCGAGCTCATCAACTGTATGGACGTCTGCCGTGGGCCAGTTTATTTCAGCCCACTATCAAGATGGCTAGAGAGGGCGTCCCCATTCCTTATGTGCTCTCTCGATTTTTGTCAGTTCTTTTAAAGGAGAATGCAGACTCACCACTACGGTAACACATGTACTCCCATTCAGAATGAATTCAGACTCATAATGTTCACTTTAACACCAAAAGCTTTTTTTTTTTTTATGAATTCTTTTACATTCATATAAGACCGAAAAAGTCACCTGGATGTGTGTGTTTTTTTTATAGCAAGTTATTCCAGAATGAACAAGGTGAGCTATTGAAAGAGGGGGACATAGTAAGATTTGAGAAACTTGCAGATACACTTGAGATCATTGCAGAACGTGGGGCGGATGCTTTTTACACTGGAGACATCGCCAAGCAACTTGTCAGTGATATACAAACTGCAGGTGATTCAAAATGTCACTCTCTACAATTCTGATTTCTATAAATATCCATGAATCATTATTTACTGTGTATTTCAGGTGGAACAATTTCTCTGGAGGACTTGAGTTCGTTCAAGGCATCTGAATCAGATGCCTGGGAAATTAATCTAGAAGAGTATGATATGTACTTTCCTCCACCGCCAGCAGGGGGAGCTACACTTAGCTTCATACTCAACACCATGCTAGGTGGGAAAACTAATTAACCCGTTCGTCCTTTATTAGTAGTACTTGGCAAGCATCACTATTATTGTTGTTCATATTTAAGTTTAATGATTAAAGTATTAAACTTTGGTGCAGAAATTCTTCCTGAACCATTTGTGCTACAGATATTTTATTGCTGTTCAAAAGTTTGGAGTTGGTAAGATTTAGCTCATCATGCTAAGCAAGGCTGCATTTATTTGATCAAAAATACAGAAAAACAGTGATATTGTTAAATATTTGAACAATTTAAACTGTTAAATGTTTTCTACACTACTCTTGTTTCTAGTCAAAATGTCTAAAAGTTAAATCAAGAAGCATTTTCTAGACAAGTAAAAATAATTTTCTTGTTTTCAGGAAAAATAAGTGAAAATTAAGTTTTTCCTTAAAACAAGCAAAATAATCTGCTAGTGGGGTAAGCAAAATAATCTTATTTCAAACCAAAAATAAACTATATAATCTTGTTTTCAGTTTGGATTAAAGGGTTAGTTCACCCAAAAATGAAAATTCTGTCATTTATTACTCACCTTCATGCCATTCCACACCTGTAAGACCTTCATTAATCTGCGGAACACAAATTAAGATATTTTAGTTGAAATCCGATGGCTCCGTGAGGCCTCCATAGGGAGCAATGACATTTCCTCTCTCAAGATCCATAAAGGTACTAAAAACATATTTAAATCGGTTCATGTGAGTACAGTGGCTCTTTATTAATATTATAAAGCGATTATTTTTGGTGTGCCAAAAAAAAACAAAATAACGACTTATTTAGTGATGGCCGATTTCAAAACACTGCTTCGATACACTGATTCATTTATGATCCGATGCTTCCTGAAGCAGTGTTTTGAAATCGGCCATCACTATATAAGTCGCTATTTTGTTTTTTTTGGCTCACCAAAAATATTCTCGTCGCTTTATAATATTAATATTGAGCCACTGTACTCACATGAACCGATTTAAATATGTTTTTAGTACCTTTATGGATCTTGAGAGAGGAAATGTCATTGCTCCCTATGGAGGCCTCACGGAGCCATCGGATTTCAACTAAAATATCTTAATTTGTGTTCTGATTAACGAAGGTCTTACGGGTGTGGAACGGCATGAGGGTGAGTAATACATGACAGAATTTTCATTTTTGGGTGAACTAACCCTTTAAGATTATTTTGTTTACCCCATTGGCAGATTATTTTGCTTGTTTTAAGGAAAAACTCACTTAATTTTGACGTATTTTTCCTAAAAACAAGAAAATAATTTTTACTTGTCAAGAAAATGCTTCTTGATCTAGTAATTTTTTAGATATTTGGACTGGAAACAAGAACAGCATTTTTTTGCAGTGTATAAGCTGAATTTTCAGCAGCCATTACTTCAGAGTCACACAGTCCTTCACAAAATTATTCTAATATGCTGATTTGATGTTAAAAACATTTCTTAATTGTGCTGCTTAATATTTTTGTGGAAACTATAATACATTTATGAATAGAAAGTTCAAAAGAACAGCGTCTATTTGAAATAGAGACATTTCTAACAATGTATAAAGCATTTGCTGTCATTTTTGATCAATTTAATGAATCCTTGCTGAATAAAAATATTAAGTCCTTTAAAAAATTACTGACCCCAAACTCTTGAATGGTGGCGTATAGGAACCAGAATATCATGCACTGCAAAAAATTCTTTATTTAGTTTTTGTCTTGTTTCTAGTCCAAATATCTAAAAATTCTTAAATCAAGAAGCATTTAGTAAAAACTACTGTCTTGTTTTCAGAAAAAATAAGTCAAAATTAAGTGAGTTTTTCTTTAAAACAAGCAAAATAATCTGCCAATGGGGTAATCAAAATAATCTAATTTCAAACCGAAAACAAGATCATTTTGCTTACCCCACTGGCAGATTATGTTGCTTGTTTTAAGGAAAAACTTGACTAATTTTTTTCTGAAAACAAGACAATTTTTATTTGTTTAGAACATGCTTCTTGATTTAAGAATTTTTAGATATTTGGACTGGAAACAAATAACAAATTTTGTAGTCAGATGTGTTTTGGTGCTCTGTGGTATCCTTTAAAAGATTAATATATCGTTTCTTTGATTATATTAATGATCATTTTAACAAAAGCTTTTTTTTTGTTGTTGTTTCTAAACTCTTACACTGCTTATATTTTCTGTGCTCCTTAGGTTTTAATCCAAGTCCTTCATCTCTGAAGGGGGATGAGAAGATCTTAACATTCCAGCGTTACGTAGAAACCTGTAAATTTGCCAACGGTCTTAAGAAGTTCATGAAAGATCCCAACTTTTCCTCTCAAACGGTAGGTTCAGTCGTTTGTTTTACATATTATACTTCTCAGTAAGCGTTATAGGCATGATACCATTGGTCAGGCTCTGCTTTAGTAACTCAACAGAAACATTACAGTCATTACACTCTCTGGAGGCACTGGTGTAATCTGCTATAATGACTTAAGTGCTGTGTTCTGGGTGATCATTACTGCAGGCAGTAGAGTACAGCACAGCAACACTGCCATTATTGATGGCAACCCACTGGTTGGCACACATAAAGTCATGCATTAGTTCATCATCCTCGACGTTCTGTGTGGCTTGAATAGGAGGCAGTTGAGATCATTCAGAAGCATTTTGCGGACAAAGTGAGAGAAAAAATCAGCCCTGACCACACTTATGATGCCAGCTACTACAACGTCACTCCATACCTGGACTCACATGGCACCACTCATGTGTCTGTGCTCGCTGAGGATGGGATGGCGGTATCTGTGACCAGCACCATCAACCACATGTGTGTGCACTCAAACATCATTCAGACCATATATGCAAGCTTTAAAACACAATAAGATAATATTGTCTTGATATTATTACTTTATTGATAAATGCAATGCTATACTGGAGTAAAATGGTATCTTAGAAATGATCAAAACTGATTAACTTTTCTTTCTTCTCAGATTTGGATCCAGAATTTTTTCCTCCAAAACAGGAATCCTGCTTAACAATGAACTTGTAGACTTCTGTGGAAAAACAGACCAGATTCATGCTGGTTAGTAAACCTTCAAAAATGGCTGATTTCTGACATATACAGCTCCCAAAATGAATGGAATATTTCAGTATTGATAAACATTCTGTCCACATTTGCAGTTGCAACAGGACACTTAAAAGTGGATACACACTGTTTTTTTAGGGATGCACAATATATCGGTACCATTTTAGTTAAAGGGGGGGTGTCACACACAGTTTCTGCCAATCTCATGTTAATCTTGAGTACATATAGAGTAACATTGCATCCTTCATATCTCCGAAAAGTCTTTAGTTTTATTATATTTATAAAAGATAGATACGCGGTACCGAGTTTTTCCGAAAAAAGCCGAGCTCCTGGAGGCGTGCCGTGGGCAGAGCTAAAGAGTCACGAGCGTGCGCAGCTTTTGCGTAGAGTTAGCTGCGACATCATTATAAATAAAAAGGGAACAAAAACGTTTGTGTTGATTACATTTTATGCACTTGCGCGCCGATTGCCAAAAAAACACTGACATCTGATGCAGCTTTACTCACCGCCTGTGATCAGCAAATCCAGCGCCGAACTGGGACTTGTTTACAAAACATTTGTCACCGAAATTCCAGGAACAAACAAACATACGTGCACAACTCCATTGCTGCCCCGGAAAAAAACTTTCTCCACTGTTCCCTTAATGCTGGGTTTTTTGGAAAGCTAAAAAAAGGTAATCTTTCCCTCACAACCAAAAACACACTCCTTTGGTGACAGGAGCTGCATCTCATTTCGGAGGCTGCATCCCCCGGAGGTCGCATTTGAAGGCTGAATACGTCATCAAGGATGTCATATTTAAGAAAAGTAACTAATAAAAATGACTGATATTCTTTGTGAGGTGTAAAATACTGTCTTTATTACGTAGCAATCTAATGGTTATTTTTCTTAAATGAGACTGCCTCGATGATGTTTGCAGCCTTCAAAGGGTGCAGCTCCTGAATTGGGACACAGCCGTTGTTGAAAAATCTCTCGGCTTCCATATCCCTAACGAAACGCGTTGATGGGCGTGCTCTTGCTCTTGCTCTTGCTCTGGGTGATGTGTGTGTGTGTGTGTGTGTGTGGATGTGTGTGTGTGTGTGTGTGTGTGTGTGTGTGTTTGCACGCTTATCAGGGAGAAGTGCCTATACACAAAATTCCGCCCTTTTATGATGTCATAAAGACCATACTCGAAAAAAATTTGGCGAAACATGCCCACAACCAGAAGTTGTATATTTGGCACAGAAATATAATTGTGTTTTGAAACTTTGGCCATGTTTAGAATGAGAATGCAAATCTTTAACAGTGTATATAAGTCAGAATGCATGAAATGTCATTACACCCCCCCCCCCTTTAAGTCAAGTCAAGTCACCTTTATTTATATAGCGCTTTTTACAATGTAGATTGTGTCAAAGCAGCTTTACATTGATAACTGGTACATTTTGGCTGCACAGCAGCTCAGATCAAAGCACTGTTGAATGTCAAATGTCAAGTGTCCCCAACTAAGCAAGCCAAAGTCAACAGCGGCAAGGAACCTAAACTCCAACAGGTGATATCAGGTGGCAAACAGGTGGCAAATAGGTGTTAAAATGGAGAAAAAAAAACCTTGGGAGAAACCAGGCTTTTTTTCTCCATTTTAACAGCCAACATTATAGATTTTTTATTTACCGGTATCGGACGATATTGGATATTTAATTGTGCATGCTAATTTCCACTATTTTTACATGTAGATTACCTGTGCTGCTCACTTAAAAAACTAATAGACTGATTTTTTTTTTTTTTATATTGTCTCTAAATATATATATATATATATATATATATATATATATATATATATATATATATATATATATATATATATATATATATATATATATATAGCTAGTACAGTGGTTCTCAACTCCAGTCCTCGGGACCCACTGCTCTGCACATTTTGTATGTCTCTCTTATATGACACACTCAATTCAGTTCATGCAGACTCTCCTAATGAGCTGATGATCTAAATCAGGTGTGTTAAATAAGGGATACATACAAAATGTGCAGAGCAGTGGGTCCCGAGGACTGGAGTTGAGAAACACCGAGCTAGTAAATTTCACCAATGCAAGAAACACATTGTAATAAATGTGAAATTTTGAAGTAGAAAAACTGAAATAGTTTTCTTGTAAAACATACTCCAGTAATCTTTGTTTTATTTACAAACTTCAACTACTTACAACTTACAGTGTCTTTACACTGATTAACAGTTAATGTAATCTTTAGAAAATCTCAAACTTCATATCCATTTTTCATCTGTACATTGTATTGTTGCGATGCCTCAATTTGTTTGCAATATTTAAATGATTGAATTTAGTTTTTGGTGTTTTATTTTTAATTTAGACAAAACAGTACAGAATTTTAATCTCTGTCATTCATCACTTATCAGACATAATATAAACATAATTAAAAAGCTTATCTGTATCATCTATAATTTAAAAAAAAATATATAGCCACATGACTTAAAGGGTTAGTTCACCCAAAAATGAAAATAATGTCGTTTATTACTCACCCTCATGCCGTTCCACACCCATAAGACCTTCATTAATCTTCGGAACACAAATTAAGATATTTTTGTTGAAATCCGATGGCTCAGTGAGGCCTGCATGACACTTCCTCTCTCAAGATCTATTAATGTACTAAAAACATATTTAAATCAGTTCATGTGAGTACAGTGGCTCAATATTAATATTATAAAGTGACGAGAATATTTTTGGTGCGCCAAAAAAAAAAAAAAATAACGACTTACATGGTGATGGCCGATTTCAAAACACTGCTCCATGAAGCTTCGGAGCACAATTGAATCAGAGTGTCGAATCTGCAGTTCGGAGCGCCAAAGTCACGTGATTTTAGCAGTTTGGTGGTTTGACACGTGATCCGAATCATGATTCGACTCTCCGAATCTTCCTGAAGCAGTGTTTTGAAATCGGTCATCACTATATAAGTTGTTTTGTTTTGTTTTTTGCAGCACCAAAAATATTCTTGTCGCTTTATAATATTAATATCGAAGCACTGTACTCACATGAACTGATTTAAATATGTTTTTTGTACATTAATGGATCTTGAGAGAGGAAATGTCATTGCTGGCTATGCAGGCCTCACTGAGCCATTGGATTTTAACAAAAATATCTTAATTTGTGTTCCGAAGATGAACAAAGGTCTTACGGGTGTACATTGTCTCGGTGTAGAGTGGGATTCCCAACATCAAAAATATTGATTTAGACAGCTTCACAGCTCAAATAATAAATGGATTTGTAAGAAATAATTCTTGTAAGTGCTTTGATGAAAACACAAATGCTGTCGATAAAGTTTAACTTGTACCGAATATTCCTTTGAATAAGAATGTAAGGATAGAATATTTTGACACTGTGGATTTGTGGTCTAAGTATCTGTTCTGTGTGTATCTATGTGAAGGTGAGCAGCCGCCTTCCTCCATGTCTCCAGTGATCCTTTACTCCCGATCTCAGAAACACATCGTGGTCATAGGAGCCTCAGGGGGCAGTATGATCACCACCGGGGTGGCGCTGGTAAGTTTCATCTGCACTTTTAGGGCCAGATTTACTAAACAGGGCAAATTAGCATTATCCCATAGAAGAGCTGATGGAGTGGAAAGTTCTGCAGGTGATCTGACAATGTTCAAATTCAACACAGACGCAGCAGCTCATGTCAAAATGACAATTTTCACCTGTGATTTGGAGCCAAATTACAGGGGGATAAAATGACTTTAGAAAGATGGCAGCATCCTTATTTTTTTTACACAGAGATTGGTAAATCTGTTCGTAAAATCTATTGACTTTCGTGATCTTTGTTGCATTATTTACCAACGGTGACAGTTCAAAAATGGGAAAAAGCACTTCTTGTGTTTTTCCCCTGAAGTTTGCATGCCTGTAACTCAATAAGTATCTTAATATACTTTTAGATTCTGGTTCTTAAATTTTTTATTTATTTTGATGTCTTATTTTTTAAGGTCCAATATGGATCATTCATTTCCAGATATATGGGGATCTCAGTGTGGCTCCATGAGTAAATTGGTCAATTGTACACATTTTCAGTGGCCAAAAACCAAATGTGGTTCACTTTGCATACAGCTGATACTTTTTTCTTTTAAAGAGGAACAACTGAAGAACAAATAATGTTGAAACTAGAAATGTATCTTGTTCTTTATATCAAATCAGCTGCAAAGAACATTCTTGTCTGAGTGCTGTTAATATTGCTTGTCCAAAGTTCAAAAATGTATTAAAGGGGACCTATTATGCCCCCTTTTACAAGATGTAAAATAAGTCTCTGATATCCCCAGAGTGTGTATGTGAAGTTTTAGCTCAAAATACTATACAGATAATTTTTTATATCTTGTTGAAAATGCCACGTTTAGGGAATGAGCCAAAACGCGCTGTTTTTGTGTTTGTCCCTTTAAATGCAAATAAGCTGGTGCTCCCGCCCCCCTTTTCAGATGAGGGCGGAGTTTATAGAGCTCGAGCTCCAGCATGACAGCAATAACAAAACAGGTCAGCAGTTTTGCATCTGTCTGGCAAGCAATATCCCTTGATTGGCTGCTCTGTTCTGATGTGCTGGCCTTTGCAATTAAACATTCCACTATTAGTACAAGCCTGATATCTTTACAGAAAACATACTCGATTTAAAAGTCAGTCATCCGATTGTACTGTGCATAATAAATTAGCATTTATGAATTA
This sequence comes from Megalobrama amblycephala, assembly GCF_018812025.1. NCBI lineage: Eukaryota > Metazoa > Chordata > Actinopteri > Cypriniformes > Xenocyprididae > Megalobrama > Megalobrama amblycephala. The sequence goes on from NC_063055.1 coordinate 28,726,850, forward strand.
CACAGACGGGAAGCATAAATATAATAATATAGCTGGTCTCATGGTGTCATCGCGTGCTATCACAAACTTTATGGGCCCTATTTTAACGATCTAAACGCAAAGTGTAAAGCGCACGGCGCAGGTGCACTCAGGGCGTGTCCAAATCCACTTTTGCTATTTTAACGACGGAAAAACGGTCCGTGCGCCGGGGCGCATTTTTGAAATGGGTTGTCCCTATTCTCTTAATGAGTAATGGGCGTAACGTTCAATAAACCAATCAGAGTGTCATCTCCCATTCCCTTTAAGAGCGAGATGCGCTCGCGCCATGGCGGACTGCTATTTACATGACGTGCATGCGATGAGGCAGTTAATATATATGTGTGTGTATTGGCACGATTGTTCAATTAATTAGCCAATTTTGTTCATCATTATAAGTAGTAATAGGCTGAATTGAAAATAGGTAGCCTAATTCTAATACATGCAATGACTATTCATCATTACATTTTTATATTTATGTAGCCTACACAATAATATTCTTTTACACTGTAATCCTTTTGTTTTTAATATTTGGCATGTTTGTGTGATGCGCATCCCTGTGTGTAATAAGCAAAGTCAACGCGCACTGTAGACGCGCCCAGAGGCGCAGTTTCTACCAATGCGCTCTAACAAAAAAAATATTGCCCCATTGACTTTAGACTTTAGACCAGGTTTGAGTTGGTCTATGGCGCAGTCTATTTTCAGCTCCTTAAAATAGCAATGCGCGGGCAATGCGCCTGAACACACCTCTTTTTTAGACCAGCACGCCCATGGGCGCACTAACTGGCGCAAATGCATTTACTAATTTAAGGACGTGGCGCTGAACTGGAAAACGCGAACGGCGCCGGACTCAAATTAGCAAACACACTTGCGCTGCGCCTTGCGTCACATTGCGCCAGGTGTATTATAGGGCCCTATAAGTCCCACGTGATTATGAGCTTGACAAATTCAAGCGATCAACTTCACATTGCTTTTATATGCATTTTTTAACTACCACATTCCTATTAACGATCATTCTGGTTGCACGTGAAGGCAGCGTCAGTGAAAACAGACGGACAATGGTAGCTTTAGCAACATTAGCCTTACAGAGTGCCAAGAAGCTCTTTCAGAAAGGCGATTTGGAAAACAAACACGTGATACTTACTTCTGGAGGTGTAGCTGGGTCACGAACAGTTGGCACTGCTCCATCCTTCAGGAGCAACTTTTGTACAAAACCTGCTTTATACTGATCCTCTTTCACAAAGTCCGGTGTAAAATGATTTGCGCAGACATAAACGAATTTCGGTAGTTGAGGAGCATTTTCTTCGAAAACAAAATTAATCCACCTCGTCTTCAGCGGCTCAGATTTCGGGAGTAAATGGAGAGAGCTATGTGGATTAAAGGTGCCCTAGAATTAAAAATTGAATTTACCTTGGCATAGTTGAATAACAAGAGTTCAGTTCATGGAAAAGACATACAGTGAGTCTCAAACTCCGAACAGGCGAATCTCAACATAACACCAACTGTTACGTAACAGTCGGGATCATTAATATGTACGCCCCCAATATTTGCATATGCCAGCCCATACTCATTCAGAATCAAATGTAAACATCAAAATAAATACCATACTTACACGATTAGACATGCTGCATGATGAACACTTTGTAAAGATCCATTTTGAGGGTTATATTAGCTGTGTGAACTTTGTTTATGCTGTTTAAGGCAGTCGCGAGCTCTGTGGGTGGGGAGCACGAGGATTTAAAGGGGAAGCAGCCTGAATCGGCGCATATATAATGATGCCCCAAAATAGGCAGTTAAAAAAATGAATAAAAAAAAATCTATGGGGTACTTTGAGCTGAAACTTCACAGACACATTCAGGGGACACCTTAGACTTATATTACATCTTTTGAAAACACGTTCTACGGCACCTTTAATATATCCAGCAACAGAACACCTAAAACGCTTGGGAGACGTTCAGTACAGTAATGGCGGACTGTGTACAACTGGCTGTGAACTCGCTCAGGGCGGTTCTATGTTAAAACAGCAGTGTCTGTCAACATTCGTGGGCGGGGCCTGTGGCTAATGTGACGTCACGTCACATTGTCAGGAACCTGGAAACAGCTTGTTCTGAAACACTGCTTATGATTTATGGGGATTAAAAAAAAGGAGTGGGTGGATTTTCATCATTATAGGGTGGTTGTGTACACACACTGCCAACACACATTTATGTCCAAACACCATGTAAAAGTGAATTTTGCATAATAGGTCCCCTTTACAGATAACTCAATATGATTTTAGATTCTGGCTGTTAAACCTTTCTTTTGAAATCTTCATTTTCAAGGCCCTGTATAATTGATTCCCATTGATATGGGTATCTCAAAGTGGCTCCGTGTTCAAATTGTTGAATTTTACATATGGTCAATAAATTATGTTGTAAATTAATTTATAAATTATGTTGTAACTAGAAATGTAAGAACACAAGAAGTGTTTTTTTCCCAATTTTGAACTGCACCGTTGGCATGTAATGCAACAAAGACTGCTAATGTCAACAGATTTCAACCTCCAAATCTCAGGTGAAAATTGTAAAATTGTCAATTGACCTCTGCTTGAGTTGACACGGAATGACACATACCAGCAACTACAGTCGCATCAAACGCAAAATGGATTAAAGTGCTGCATCTGAAATCACATACTGTACTACATTTGGTTTGAAACTTACTTTGTGACAATTAAAAAGTACATTGTATTTAGTATCAACGTGTGTAGTATGAATGGAATTCTGCCGTACAATATCTGTCGGCACTGTCATGTCGTGTTGTCACTGTCACGTGACATCAGTTGCGTCGCTTTGCCGCCATTCACAACATGGGCTCATGGGATATTAAAGTGTCCATTGAATGTGCACTTCAGTATCTCTGCGGAAGTAGAAGGTCATCGTGTTTGGGTGCTGTTTTTCGAATACTCTAATATTTGTATTCAGACATACAACTCTGCGTACTATTTTTCACATACTCTATAGTAGGGAAGTATTCGAATTCGGGTGCAGCAATACTTTGTTAAATGTGTTAAATAATGATGCAAATACCAGTAAATTGACAACAGCAAACCTTAAAAAATCATGTTGTTATCGCTTTTTATCGCTAATTTTTCACTGCATGTCTTTAGTAAATCCTGACAGTAGTTTTTTAACACCAAGAGAGGGTTTGCGCTGGTGCAAGCTGTTAGTATAAATCTGGCCCTTAAACTGAACAATTTTAACGCGTTGTGCTTTAGTAATCCAACTCTGGCTGAAACCCCTCTGGCTAGACTCTCATGAACTTCCTGTGGTTCGGCAAGTCGCTGCAGGATTCCATCGATGCCCCTGTGGTCTATGTGGACTCCAAAAATGTTCTCAGCTTTGAGCCCTTGTTTGATGAGGTAAATAGATACAAATGTCCCTGTAGTAAATTGTTTGTAAAGGATCAAGTTAAATTTTCAAGCCACTTTTATCTCTTTTCTTCCTCAGATAGTTTTGGAATCACTTAACAAGATTGGGCACAAAGTCAAAATCCCACAGATGTTTTATAATGTGGTTAATGCAATATCAAAGGAAAACAACTGCATAGTGGCCGTATCTGACTCACGGAAAAAAGGAAAAGCTGCAGGATATTGACCTGGATTGCAGCTGGAGACTAATTCACACCAGCTCTCTCAACTCTGCTTGATGCATCTGTACAGTGTTTGGATGAAATGCACTGGACAGATGACAAACTGACAAATAATATCAAGCACCACCAATATGTGAAGTTTTGGCATTTTATTGTTAACGTGTGTTGTAAATATACATGTTGTTTTATCTATGTATGTATGTATCTATCTATCTAAACAACATATGTGTGTGTGTGTGTGTGTGTGTGTATATATATATATATATATATATATATATATATATATATATATATATATATATATATATATATATATATATATATATATATAGTATGTAAATGTTATTTTCTAATAGTGTGCAACACCACTTTAGGGACACACTTTTAAAAAATAACTTTGTGTACAAAACTTATATAATATGAGTTAATTTTTGCACAGAACTGTCTAAAAGGGCAAGTATACAATACTGTCCGACTGTTTGGGGTCTGGAGGATTTTTTTTTTTTTTTTTTTTGAAAAATTAATACTTTTATTCAGCACTGATGAAATAAAGTGATCTAAAGTGACAGTAAAGACATAGTAAAGTAAACTTTGTCAAAGAATCCTGAAATCCTGAATTTTTTTAAGCAGCACAGCCGTTTTTCAACATTAATAATAATAAGAAATGTTTTTGAGCAGCAAATCATCATATTAGAATGATTTCTGAAGGATCATGTGACACTGAAGACTGGAGTAATGATGCTAAAAATTCAACTTTGCATCACAGGAATGAAATACATTTTAAAATATATTAAATAGAAAATCAAATAAATGCAGCTTTGGTAAGCATTAAAAAAACTTACTGTTTTTTTTTAACATAAAAACCTTTTTGAATGGCCCCAAACTTTTGAATGGTATAGTGTATGTCACATTTATTTCTAAAACTAAAAACACTGGCAAACATTTTTCAAGTTTGTTATTTTCAGGTTCAGTGTCTTTCTTTCATAGTTATATATTGATAAAAGTTCTTTCTTTCTATTTTATGAAGGTTAAACAAACAGAAATGAAGCAACATTTGTACCAACTACAACAGATTTTTTTACATCTAATTTGTTGAAAGATTTTCTCAATTTTGTGAACTTTTTTTCATTATAAATTTCATTGCTAAAAAATTCACAACTGATCTTTGAGTATTTAAATCCTCACCTTTGTATGTCATTAGAATATAAAAAAAAAACTGTAACTTTAAAATACTTCAATGAAAATGTTTGATATGTAAAATATTACTGTGAAAAATAAATGTTCGAATGTTAAAAGAGTTGTGCATGCTAATATTCTTACCAAAGTATCGTACGTTATAATGTATAATATTCTGTTCTCTATTCTCATCTAATATTAGCTGAAACACATTTCCAAATTGCCCTTCAAAACACATGTGCCCAGGGGCCCTGAGTATAATATAACATATCTGTGATTATTTTTACTTGGTTGTTGTTTGAAAAACCCATATCTGAATTGATTTTAAATTAGATTTGCAATTAGATTGTATCAAAACATTTGTAATGGTGTACAAAAGGACATACAGGCTCTTCAAAAAGTCTTACAGTCACATTATTGATTGTGTGGATTGCTGACCGCCTGTCACAGGTTCTTGGCAACTCTCAATAGCTCTGAAGTGTGCAGATGGATGATCAAAGGGAATGTTTAGCTCAGCTGCTCACCAATGATGCCTCCACAGCAAGACACCAGGCATTTCTTTATAATTAACGTCCAAAGCCCTGAAAATAGGATGCGTCTGACTCATGAAAATGCACAGCGAGATCCCATCGGAGGCTATGAACAATGTGAGTGATTGCATTAGCTTTGGCATCATGATCGGAAAGATAAACAGAGCATTATGAGCTCTAGCTATTCCGGAGCACAAGAATAAACGTTGTCGTGTAATCGCTTGGCAAAAGCAGCTAGCATAACTTGAGTGCCAGTCAGCAAACCCTTAGAGCCTGCCGTCTGTGCAAGCCTAAAGCCCAGTCATTTCCATTTGAAGTCCACAGGGGAGCTTTAGTCCTGATTCTGCCTGCTGGTACCCAAATCTTTCTTACTCTCATTCCTTTATGCTTTCCATCCTGGAGCTGAGAGCATATGGAAGCCAGAGGGTTTCCTATCTGACAGTAGAATAATAGCATCTACACTGAATCATCTCTCCTCAGGCCAAACTTACAGCCATCCTCAGCAACCGGCAGCTGGGGGACAATACAGCTGTCAGACGCGTGTGTGCTTTTGGACGTTGCCTTTTGTGTGTCAATCAGTGGATTTCCTTAGTTTTCAGTTCATTCAAAGTATGAATGTGCTCCTGAAACTCTTTGACGGAACATTCATGAGCGCTTCAGAATCTTAACAAAGCCACTCCACATTCAGTTATGAGCATTCACTGGTGACCACACTCAGTCAGTGAGCAGCTTCAGGGCTGTTGTAGAAAATAACACATCCTTGAATATTTTTATCCTGTCTCTTCCCAGCTGAGATAAGTCAACAAGGAAATTTATGCAAATCACACACAGACAAAGCCTGAGGCACTTCACTTACATGTTTTTACAGGCTGCTACTGCATTATGGAGTAAAGCTTAATAAAATAAAAACATGTCAAATAAAGGTTATACACTTTTTTATATAAAAAATATACATATGCTGCCTTTCTAAAGTTGGTGTATATGATTATTTAATGTTTTGAAAGGTCTCTTATGCTCACAAGGCTGCTAATATGCTGATTTGCTTCTGAAGAAACATTTCTTATTATTATCAATGTTGAAAACAATATTTTTTTGTGGAAACCATGATACTTTTTCCAGGATTCTTTACTTTTTTTCCAGGATATCTTACTGACCCCAAATGTTTAAACAATAGGCTACAGTGCCCTCCACAAATATTGGCACCCTTAGTAAATACAAACCCGATTCCAAAAAAGTTGGGACACTGTACAAATTGTGAATAAAAAAGGAATGCAATAATTTACAAATCTCATGAACTTATATTTTATTCACAATAGAATATAGATATATCAAATGTTGAAAGTGAGACATTTTGAAATGTCATGCCAAATATTGGCTCATTTTGGATTTCATGAGAGCTACACATTCCAAAAAAGTTGGGACATGCAGTAATAAGAGGCCGAAAAAGTTAAATGTACATATAAGAAACAGCTGGAGGACCAATTTGCAACTTATTAGGTCAATTGGCAACATGATTGGGTATAAAAAGAGCCTCTCACAGTGGCAGTGTCTCTCAGAAGTCAAGATGGGCAGAGGATCACCAATTCCCCCAATGCTGCGGCAAAAAATAGTGGAGCAATATCAGAAAGGAGTTTCTCAGAGAAAAATTGCAAAGAGTTTGAAGTTATCATCATCTACAGTGCATAATATCATCCAAAGATTCAGAGAATCTGGAACAATCTCTGTGCGTAAGGGTCAAGGCCGGAAAACCATACTGGATGCCCGTGATCTTCGGGCCCTTAAACGGCACTGCATCACATACAGGAATGCTGCTGTAATGGAAATCACAACATGGGCTCAGGAATACTTCCAGAAAACATTGTCGGTGAACACAATCCACCGTGCCATTCGCCGTTACCGGCTAAAACTCTATAGATCAAAAAAGAAACCATATCTAAACATGATCCAGAAGCACAGGCATTTTCTCTGGGCCAAGACTCATTTAAAATGGACTGTGGCAAAGTGGAAAAATGTTCTGTGGTCAGACAAATCAAAATTTGAAGTTCTTTTTGGAAAACTGGGACGCCATGTCATCCGGACTAAAGAGGACAAGGACAACCCTGCATTTCTGATGGTATGGGGTTGCATGAGTGCGTGTGGCATGGGCAGCTTACACATCTGGAAAGGCACCATCAATGCTGAAAGGTATATCCAAGTTCTAGAACAACATATGCTCCCATCCAGATGTCATCTCTTTCAGGGAAGACCTTGCATTTTCCAACATGACAATGCCAGACCACAAACTGCATCAATTACAACATCATGGCTGCGTAGAAAAAGGATCCCGCTACTGAAATGGCCAGCCTGCAGTCCAGATCTTTCACCCATAGAAAACGCGGCGCATCATAAAGAGGAAGATGCGACAAAGAAGACCTAAGACAGTTGAGCAACTAGAAGCCTGTATTAGACAAGAATGGGACAACATTCCTATTCCTAAACTTGAGCAACTTGTCTCCTCAGTCCCCAGACGTTTGCAGACTGTTATAAAAAGAAGAAGGGATACCACACAGTGGTAAACATGGCCTTGTCCCAACTTTTTTGAGATGTGTTGATGCCATGAAATTTAAAATCAACTTATTTTTCTCTTAAAATGATACATTTTCTCAGTTTAAACATTTGATATGTCATCTGTTGTATTCTGAATAAAATATTGAAATTTGAAACTTCCACATCATTGCATTCTGTTTTTATTCACAATTTGACTTATTGTGAAGTTACAATTTGTAACTTTTTTGGAATCAGGTTTGTATAAGAAAAGGCAGCTGTGAAAATAAATCTGCATTGTTTATCCTTTTGATCTTTCATTCAAAAAATTCACAAAATTCTAACCTTTCATTGAAGTAAAACAATTGAAAATGGGGGAAACAGCTCATTATGAAATAAATGTTGTTTTCTCTAGTTCATGTTGGCCACAGTTATTGGCACCCAATTATTGCAACCTCCTTTTCCCAAGGTATCAGCTCTGAGTCTTCATATATATTGCCTGATGAGTTTAGAGAACACCTGACAAGAGATCAGAGACCATTCCTCCATGCAGAATCTCTACAGATCCTTCAGATTCCCAGCTCCATGTTGGTGTCATGAGTTAGGTTTGTTTTTCTTTTCTCTCTTGCTCTCTCTCTCCCTCTCTCTCTCTTGCTCTCTCTCTCTCTCCCTGCTTTGTTCCTGCACTTGGTCCACCTGTTCACAATCGCAATCAGCGCGCCCGCTGATTGCTATTGCACCAGTTTCTCTTTGTTCTCCTCTCCTGTGCTATTTAATGTCGCCCTGTTTCTGGCTTCGTAGTTTATTGTTGGAAGCGTTATGCTCACAAGCTTATTTCTGTTTACTACATTTCAAGAGTATAATCAGTTAATGTCTAGTCAGTCTTGTCGAGTGTGTCTCACCAGTTTTCCTGTCTAGTGACCTGCTGCCTGCCTGTTCCTGTCGGGACAAGTTCCGAGGTGCTGTGTTTCTCAGCTGGGGCTGTCCACTCACTTCTACCTGTCTGCTGCGAGTTCAGGTTCGCTGTCTGCGATAAGACATTTCTTCCTGAGTTTTCAAGCCTCTGTTCTCCAGTTCTGCATCCTGCAACCTTTATCTGCCTTCGGACAGCAGACTGCCTGAATTATTTAGAGAACCGAATAAACCTTGTTTCCTGTACCTTGTGTTTGAGTCCTCTGTCCGTTCCCTGACAGTTGGTGGTGTTTCTCTTCAGTTCACTCCACTCATTTTCTTTAGGGTTCCAGTCAGTGAACTGGGACGACCATGGCGGAAGCTTCATTTTGTGTTCAGTGACACATTTTTGTGTTGGTTTTGGATCATTGCCCTGATGGAAGATCCAACCACGGCTCATTATAAGATTTCTAGCAGAAGCGGTCAGGTTTTGATTTTTTTTTTTTTTTATCTGTTGATAGAATCCATGATGCCATGTATCTGAACAAGATGTCCAGGACCTCCAGCAAAAAAAAAAAAAAAAATAGGCCCACAGCATTAAAGATCCAGTAGTATATTTAACCGTGGGCATGGGGTACTTTTTATCCATGTGTGCACCAAACCCATCTGGTGGGTTTGCTGCCAAAAAGCTCTCTTTTTTTTTTAGTTTCATCTGACCATAGAAGCCGGTCCCGTTTGAAGTTCCAGTCTTGTCTGACAACTGAATATGCTGGAGATTATTTTTGGAGGAGTAAGAAGGATTTTTCATGAAACTCTCCCAAACAACTTGTGGGGATGTAGCTGCTGTTTGGTCTTTTTTTTAAGGCTTTCTGAGACTCAAGACTCAACTAATCTCTGCAATTCTCCAGCTGTGATCCTTGGAGAGTCTTTGGCCACTCAAACTCTCCTCCTTACTGTGCATTAGGACGATTTAGACACACATCCTCTTCCAGGCAGATTTGTAACATCTTTAGTTGATTGGAACTTCTTAATTATTGCCCTGATGGTGGAAATGGGAATTTTCAATGCGTTAGCTATTTTCTTACAGCCACTTTCTATTTTGTGAAGCTCAACAATCTTTTGCTGCACATCAGAACTATATTCTTTGGTTTTACTCATTGTGATGAATGATTAAGGGACTTTGGCCTTTGTGTTTCCTCATGTTTGTACTCCTGTGGGACAGTAAGTCATGGCTGGACAATTTCATGCTCCTAGTCACCCTGGTATTCTAAAAAATGTAAATATGAATGGGAATATACTTCAGAGATGTTTTACTCATAAGAATTTCTAGGGGTGTCAATAATTGTGGCCAACATGTATTGGAGAAAAACATTTATTTCATAATGTAAATTTCCCCCCATCAATTGTTTTACTTCGAAGAAAGGTTAAAATTTTGTGAATTTTTTGAATGAAAGATCAAAAGGATAAACAATGCAGATTTATTTTCACAGTCGCCTTCGCTCATATTTACTAAGAGTGCCAATATTTGTGAAGGGCACTGTATATATTTAGGCTATGATGAAAAATGTGATTAATTAATATTAAATAAAATATGATAAAATTATATTATGGCTGCATCTGAAAGTTAAAAATGCTGCCTTCTGAGGATGCATTCCAAGGTAGGAAGGCATCAAGGTATGTCCAAAACCACTGATAGCTTCACTACCTGTCTCCTTAGATATCTTTATTTTTGAAGGCAGCATAGTGTATCCTTTGTTGACTTTGATATCCCACAATACTGTGTGTTCCATTCCCTGACAGTTGAGCTAAAAAATAAAGATGGCGTCTGAAATTTGCGGTTGATGGTCAGTTTGTGTGAAAATGTTGTTTTTGACCAACATTTTCACTTTTGATGTAATTTCTACAGAGAAATTGCTATTCCAGTAATTAAATTTTTGTTTAGTTATCACCAAAGCTCACTCTATTTTGTTCAGCATTATACAGTTGTGCTGCCTCAGACGTCTGTCTGAAATCAGTTTCATGATGTACCTTGATGTATAAACAATATCTGCAAAGTCATTGCCTGATAAGGCAGCAAGGCGACAAGTTAGCTTTTGGATGCAGTCTATATCACTAGTTGGCTGTTGTTGTTTGTTTTGTTTTGTTGTAGGGGGTGTAACTTGTAGTATTAGGCATGGTTTGTAGAACTGTACTGCAGGACGTGGTTGGATACACTTGAATACACGTCAAAAAATAAAGATGTGTGCAATTAAGGCATCTTACCAGCAGGGGCTAATGGAGCCATGACAAACCTTGATCGTTTACGAATCAGAACCAGCACGACATTACTTTGATTCAACCAGAACCAACACTAAGGTTCGTCCTTCACCTCTGAGATTATCAGAAAAGGCCCATGGAATTATTATGTGGAATTTGCATGCCAGTCCACACCCCTGGACATATACCCATATGCAATACACACTTCAGCTTTGTTCTTTGGAGCCGAAGCAGTGCATCTCTGCATGAGAAACGTTTCAGTTCCAGTCACCTCATCTGCTGCTGGAAATAAGGCACATTCAGCTGTCTCTCACCAGTGCACAGATAAGTGTGAGAAAGTTTCCCTGGGTGCTTCAGCGGCTTTATATGAGAGAAATTTTATGTTAAGAAAAAGCTAATTTTCTCTAAATGATGTTTTATTAATAAAGTTTGGGAGGAACACGTTCAAATGATCTAACCATTCAGTACAATTGGAGGCCTATATATAAATAGCCAACTCATCTTCGTTTCTCAACATTCTTTTCTGCATCCCCCCACCACCCTGACTCCTCACTCTTGGCTAGTTCCTATCCCAGCAGGGATATGAGGGAGTACTCTGGGTTCAGGCCACATTCCAAGCTTGGAGCCCTCCCCCAGACAGCACGCCATCTTATTATTTGTAAATGTGAACTCTGTGTAAAGAGCATTTACACGGTGGTCCGTGTTTTCGAGCTGTTCTGTCCATGTCCCAAAATGGATGCAGATGATTTATATCGTCTCTGATGAGCACAATCGCTGTGTTCATTGCTTGGTCTGTGCCCATGCTGAAGCAGCATTCATAGGTGGTTCATGCTCTCACTGCAAGAGCATGTCTATCGTAACGTTGTGGTCTCAGATCTTGTATTATTTTCAAAAGACAGAGAGCCTGTTTAGCCACTTCCCATCCTGGTTCTTCTACCCACGGGTATGAGGCCTCAGTGGTGAGCACTGAGGGCAATCTAGGGAGTTCAATAGCAGCACTTTCGCTGGGTAAATCCCTGCAAACTTCCCACTCCCCAGCATGCTCAGTTCCTCTGATAGAGTTTCTGGATGAGTTAGGCGGCTTGCCCACGGGTAAGCTTAATTTCTCATTCAGGGCTCACAGAGATGATGAGTTATCGATCGCAGCATCAGGCAGTTTATGCCTTCTGATGCTGATGACTCGCCTAAACTTCCACCTTAGAGTGTGATGGTGCAGTCTGAGGCTGAGTTGGCAGCTGTGTTTGCCTGGGCTGCCGCGAGCACTGGGCATGAGCCCTCACCCAAGTGCTCATGGTTAGATGATTGGTTCCTGCGGTCGGAGCGCAATTAATAATTTACAGGACGTGAAGCCTCCCCATGTGACGAGCCTTGCTTCGTCTCACGGCGAGCTCCCCAGCATGGGCACCCCGGGTATTGTCCCTCTAGTGCCTCTCTTGCAGAGTCTGGGTGCGTGGTTAGCGCTTCCCATCTCATCATTTTGGTTGCTCAGGACAATCCTGCTTGGCTGTGCGATTCAGTTCGCCAGGCGTCCACCCAGATTCAGCGGTGTCCTTTTCACCTCAGTACGAGGTGAGGTCACTGGTGTTCTGCGGAAGGAAATATCGAACCTTCTAGCGAAGGCACGGAAGAGTCTTTCCCCCTGGCTGAGATGAAGAAGGGGTCTTACAGCCCCTACTTCATCGAACCCAAGAAGGGTGGTGGGTTGAGGGCAATCCTAGATTTGCAAGTACTGAATCGGGCCCTGCCCAAGCTCCGTTCAAGATGCTCACGGTCAGACACCTAGATTGGTTCGCAGTGATAGACCTGAAGGGGTTAAGGGAAGTAGGCATTCACATACTCAACTACCTCAACAAATGGCTGATTTTAGATCAGTCTTGGGAGTTCGTATGTGAATACAGGGACCTGGTCCTTCAGCACCTAGCCCAATTGGGACTTCGGGTCAACTGGCAAAAGAGCAAGCTCTCCCCTGTGCAGAACATCACTTTTCTCTGTGTGGAGTTGGACTCGGTCGCCATGATAACACGCCTTTCCCAAGACCATGCTCAGTCAACTGCTTGAAGTTGTTCAAGCGCAAGACAGTGGTTCCGCTGAAGCATTTTCAGAGGCTCCTGGGGCATATGGCACCCTCAGCCACAGTCACGCCACTGGGGTTGATGCATATGAGACTGCTACAGCATTGTCTTCAGATTTGAGTCTAGAGATGGGCATAGCATCGCGGCACACATCACGTGGCCATCACAACAATCTGTTGCTATCTATTCAGCCTTTGGTCGGACCTTGCGTTTCTATGGCTGGGGGTTCCCGTAAAACAAGTGTCCAGGCATGCACAACAGATGCCTCCAGGATAGGTTGGGGGATCATGTGCAACGGGCGTGCAGTTTTGGAGTCCTGGACAGGGCCCCACCTGCACTGGCACATCAACTGCCTAGAGTTGTTGGCTCTGCTATTGGCCTTGAGGAGGCTTCGGCCATTTATTCGGGGCAAGCGTGTGTTGGTCTGGAAGGACAACACAGCGACAGTGGCGTATATTAATCTCCATGGCGGAATTCGCTCTTGTCGCATGTCACAACTCACCCACCATCTCAGTCACCGTGGGCAACATCCTGGGTAACCTCAATCATGCAGCCGATGCTCACAACAGGTCTTGCACCATGGAGAATGGAGACTCCATCCCAAGGCGGTCCAGCTGATGTGGAGTTGATTTGGCGAGGCACAGGTAGACCTTTTCACCTCCCAGGAATCCTCCCAATGCTCTTTGTGGAATTCCCTGCCCAAGGTTTCAACAACTTGGAAAACACATGCTTTGCTCTGCCTCTCTCTCGCACTCTCTGGGGATTTTGCTCTTCCATTCCTTTTTTAAAAGGAGAAAGGAGAGAGAACCAAAGGGAGAGATGGGGGGAAAACGAAGGGAGAGAGACACACACACATATGCACTGGCACTAATACAGCCTCAGGCGTAACAAGGGCATACAGCCGCCTAGTAGAGGGGGCTCTGGCCTGAGTGATGGTATCTATCACCGCTGGTGATAGGCCTCTGGATTCGTCTTTGTCCCCTCCAAGGACCAGACACAGAGGTCTGGGTGCAGGTGCAAGATTGTGCCCTCCCCCTGAGAAAGAAGGTCCTTCCTCAGGAGAATTCGCCAGGGAGGGCCCGACACCATGAGTGTGAGCTCTGAGAACCAAGTCTGTTTGGGCCAATAGGGCCTACCTGATCTTGCACAGACTCACTGGGGGAAACGTATATATATGTATAGACCCCGGGCAGATGTGCACTAGTGTATCTGTGATTGAGGCTCCCAAGGACAACGCCCCTCAGTGTCGGTTCGACACCACGTCTTAGTTCCCTCCATCAGGGAACAAGGATTACCATACGTAAGTAAGGAGTTAAACCTGTATGAAAACAGCCCCCATGTCCAAATATGTGTAGCCTACTTTTCTACTACCATGTAAAAGAAATACTTTGAAAATAAATTATTATGGATGAGGTAAATTGCAATTCTGTTCGGTGGTGCTAGCGGTGCAGAAATTACAACTATTAAGACATAAGATTTTAATACAGGTTAAATTTTGTTTACTTGATTTTTATTCTTTCAAAGAAGTTTACTCTTCTACCTTTATAAAAATATATTCGTGTGTGGCTGCTGACTGGGCATGTGATAATTTACCATGCCTTTAATTTGTCAAAACATGTTTTTGCCTCAGAACTGGTTCAAATGGCACTGTTTCATAAAATACAGCTTGCATTATTTATTAATTAGCTCTTAAAATATTTAGAAAAGCACTTATGAATGTGACTGCAAACATACATCAGTTGAAAAACAATTTAATTAACAGCCTAGCAACAGCCAGAGGACAGTGGATGTTTAAAAAATATATACACAAATGTATTTTATTTGTCAGAATGCACTATAGATTTCCACCACAGTGTCATTTCATGATAAACATTAACATCTCTAGCTTAATGAAATAGCCTGAATATGATATACATCATATATACAGCATGATATTGCAGTTTTATGATTTGGTGACAAAAAGGACAACGTTTAACAGTCTAGCGATAGCTCTTAATGTAATTCAACATAAAATCAGACTAACATTAGATAATAACAGGGACTTCTGATGATTATTCTAATGAATATCTCAGTACACATGTTTCATATTAGATGTTGTTACTTATGATGGACCTGGGTATCTTAATAACTTTTTTTTTCATGGCCTTACTGAAATGTTTTCAAGTTACAGTTACACAATGTTACATTATATATTGCCTTGCAGACTTCTAATGTAACATTTAGACCTAAAGTGAACATAATGTTTTTCTGCCTTAAAGCTCAGATCTGTTTCACGTACACAAGTCATTTACTCATAAAAGAAAAACAGTTGTTATTATCGTTCAGCATTTCACATTATGCAAGTCATCTTGGGAGAGGATGGCTGTATACAGAGGGTAACATGTCCAGTGAGGTAATCTGATGTCTTGCATGCTGTTCTCCCAGGATTTTCCTTATGAATGGCTCTGATGTAAATAACAGCTTCTCTTCATCATAAGAACATTATCATTCCAGTTCACCATTTAAAAATGAATATGTTGGTTACCGCTTTAATCGAACATTCAGCTTATAAATAGTAATAGAGTTTCCTCACATTTTAGCAGTGTATTGTTATCCAGTGTGTGTCTACCATGAATAGAAACTTGAAATAGAAACTTGAAGAGAAAAGGGAAAAAAAAAAAAAAAAAAAAGGTTTTCCAAACTTGTGACTTTTTTTCTTCTGTTGAACACAATAACAAATTAGATTTTATATATACAAGTCATACTGGCCACCATTTTTGAAGCTTGAAATCTCCATTCATCATTCATTGTTACTGCACGGAGACAAGCAAATAACACATCTTTTGTGTTCTACAGAAGAATGAAAGTCAGCAGGTTTGGAACAACATGATGTTGAGTACATAATGAATGAATATAAATTTTAAGGAGAATTATCCCTTTATAACGCAGCTAACAAAAATATGTTCTAAGAACGTTTTGCTAACATTCCCTTTATTTCTGAATGTTCTCTGAACGTTCAAAACGCCCAATTTTAAATGTTTAAAAGCATGAACATTAAGGAAATGTTCCACTTTGCAAACATTATAGGAACGTTACTTTTGAATGTTACTAAACATTCTGAATCAAGTAGTAACATTAAAAAAAATGTTAAATGTTTAAAATGACGAAAGTCTAAAACGTTTCAGAAAAAAAGTTCCATAATCAATGTATCGATAATATTTTGAGAACATTATTAAAGACCATTACTTTTTAACAAACATTCTGTTAACATTAGAGGAGAACCTTGCCAGAACGTTAGCCAAAGTTCTAAGAACATTCCCTGTTAGCTGGGAAGAATCTCAGTCCCATGCAATAAGCATGATATACAATAAATACCTGTAATATGTTATTACCATGTTAATTTAATACTTATTTCCCTGACTTGAACAAGAGTCGCATATACTCATTTTGGAGCACTCTCAACATTGACCCCATGTCCATTAACCCAAGGACCTCCATTCCACAACAAAGAACCTATACAATGGAATCAGGTACCAAAGGACCCCCACATACTGATAATCAATACTCTTCTCTACACACAAAAGGAATAAATAAGCTTGGTAAAATCATAGACCGTTCAATATGAAAGTTAGGCACTATTGATACCAATGAAACATTTTCCCATCAAAAAGAAAAAAGTTAATAAATACAGGGAGTCTTTGTGCAACCTTGTGCATTGAGGTCCATGTTGATTGTTGGACTGAGAGGTGTATTGCTTTTGAATGTATATATCAGAGTTTCCTGGTTCTTGATTGAGTCACCAATGACTGAAGGTCCACAAAATGTAAGAGGGGCGAGAGGGAGTGGCGTTTAATATCCCGCAGGATAGCCGCCTTTCCTGGGGTCAGATTCAGCACAGAGTTTGTCCCCTTGTCGCACGATGGCCTGCACTACTGCTCCTGGCGTCCTCAGCAGCTCTGTTACATGATTCTTCTGAGCCAAGCCATCAAGAACACTCTGTAGCATGTCACACAGGCCTTACAGGATTAATGAACTGTTTTATCATGACTTCAGTTAAGAAAGTTCAGTGGTCAAATGCAGGAACCCACCTGTTCGAAGTCTTGTTCCACAACTGTCATGTTGGGGTTGAGTTGGTTGTGGACTCTGGGCTCTGTAACCGCTTTCTTCAGATCGTAGTTAAAGAACAGCGAGTTCAGGATCACCTGGTAGGAGTGAAATAGGAGAGGTCAAAAGGCATGTTTGGATATATATAGCAAACCATATTTGATTGTCAATAATTATAAAAAGATAGAAATTACGATTCATGGTCACTAAGGGGCGCCAAAATGTTTGAAGTGGGCAGAGCCACTTTTACTAAAATGACTATAACTCGTGAACGGAATGAGATATTTTCACCAAACTCGGCAAACATATGTAAGAGCTCATTCTATGGTCGTGTAACATGGAAAAAATGAAAAATATGTACATTAACTACTCAACCCAAAGTCTGATTGACTTGAAAATTGTCCATGGTGTCAAGAGGATATTCATGTATCTCGAAAAAAGTGGCCCGCGACGGCCAATGGAATTTAAGCAGATATCAGACAAGGTTAATGGAAGCCGATCTGAACAAAACTCGCTGGGCCTGTTTGACTCACCGTCCTAGAGGCCTATGTGAAATTTGAAAGAAATTGGTCACCGGGGGGCGCCTTCGCTTTTTTCACATGCGCAAAGGATTGTATATTACGCTATTTTTCGCACACGCCCACGATATTCATACCACATGGTAGAACTCCTCATTCTGAACAATTTTGCCTCTAGGACCACTGCTGTCCATCGAATCGTTCGTTAAATATTGATTATTTCAAAAACCAATTTTGGTGAACTAGTCCAAGTTTTTTGGCTCAATGTTAATAACTTGAAAAAAGTTATTTTTTTAACCATATATTTTCTATGGTAAAATGTCTGTATTGGCTGTAAATGGTCTTTTCTGTCTATGATCGAGATGGTTACAGGCTTGATAAATAAAACATTATACCTTTTTATGCATGTGCTTAAAGGCCTTAAAGCGCTTGAACCCCGATAATTGCTTCTCACATCTATATTTATATTGGCTTTTATTGTGCACTTTAGACACTGTATGTAAGGGATTTTCAAAACTGGTACTGTCTTCTTTATCTGACACATTCATTTCAAGTCTGGAAATCTTTACTAATGAGTTGATCATGTGTGTTCCATTTGGAAGACATTTAAAGCCAGAGTTGGGAAACACTGCTGCATGTTGGGCATATATATATATATATATATATATATATATATATATATAGATAGATAGATAGATAGATATAAATATACAGATACAAAATGTTTTGGTGTTTGTGGTTACCAGAGCAGTTGCTGTGGTGATTTTCGTCCCACCTGAGGCCCCAACCACCATTTTGACTCTGTTGTGTTTGTCAAATATTATCGTGGGGGACATCGATGAAAGTGGTCTTTTACCTAGTCAAATGACAAAAATAGTTTGTTAATAAATGTATTCAACTGATTTTTTACCAATGTGTCTATAGAAATATAAAAGGGTATTATTTGTCATTTAATTTAGGCTGTAAAACTCAATACACCTGGCTGAATAAAGTTGTTGGGTGAAGGGGGAACCCCAAAGCCATTGGTAATGTAAGGAGAGCTGAAATCATCCATCTCGTCATTAAAGATAATCCCAGTTGACCGTGACATCACCTTAGAGCCAAAACTGTGAGAAAACAATAAAGATCAAGATAATAAGATCAAAATGAAGAAAACAAAAATACAGCATTTCCCCCTGAGGTCCACTTATAATGTATTTTGGCACCAAACACAATCATAATTTTATTTCTCTGGGATCCAACCTAACATATGACAGCAGACTCCATAAATATTGTTAGAGAAACAAATAAAGTGAGAAACACAGGTCTAGTGCAGTTTTTCTCTTACTAAAGGTTGATGGTGCTGGTGGCCGCCACTGCGCTCCCATCCTCTGCGATGACTGACAGGTGAGCCGTGCCGTGGTCATCGGGTACAAAGTACTCGGGATCATAGTAGGTGTCTGGGTGAGTGGTGTCATCTGTGATTTTACTCCTGATGTTGTCTGCAAAGTAGTCTGAGGTCATGTTTTGGATGAGCTGGTAAAGGAGATAATTGAAAAGAGATTTACAAGAGGCCATTGAACTCTCGGGTGCATGAAATCGGAACAGTTAAAGGCCTTGGGAAAATATCGTCAGACAATATTATAAAGGACTCTTTAAAACACTTCACAGATCTTGAGAAAAATTGCATGAGATCAGGTTGCTTTAATACCCATAACTCTTCGCGCAAGGCACACACACACAAAAACTGATGTATGTACAATTAGTTTAACTCACGTCAGTAATGTTGAGGTAACGCGGGTCTCCCAGTTTACTCCTCTTGGCATAAGCAAAACGAAATGCCTCTACGATACGATGATATGTCAAAGTCTTTTTCTCTGCAGTGGACACACTACTGTCTGAGAAATTGAAACCTAGAAAACAAGAGTTGATGTGAATAATCACTGTAATACATAACCATAAGATCAAAACGCAAACATTTACTTTGCCTTACAAAATTTGGCAAGTCTTAGGGACCATCCACACACAATGCACTGTGCTTCTTTTCCACTGTTTTTCTATGTAAACATACACTAAATGGACATGTTTGACCATTGCGTTCATGAATATCACGGCATTCTAAAAATGCAGCTTTTCCAAACCTGTATGAATTTCTTTCTTCTGCTGAACACATAATAACATATTCTGAACAATGTCGGTAACCAAACAGTTGATGGACCCCATTGACTTCCATAGTTTTTTTTTTGTTCCTTATTATGGAAGTCAATGGGGTCCATCAACTGTTTGGTGACCAACATTCTTCAGAATATCTTCTTCAGCATTCAGCAGAAGAAAGAAATTCATACAGGTTTGGTACAACTTAAGGGTGAGAAAATGATGACAGAATTTTCATTTTTGGGTGAACTATCCCTTTAAGGTAAAAGAGGTTGATACATATAAAAATACATGTTTACATAGAATTGAAAACAATGGAAAAGCAGCGCAGTGGAATGCAAAAACACATCCTGTGTTAAAGTTACACAGCTCTCTGGAATACTTTGTAGTCAAGTAACAGTCATCTGATCACTATTGCAAAATAAACCCCTTCAGAGTGACACAAGATCGTATCCTGCTCACCTCGTTGACGTTTATTTTGCAGTAATGATCAGCTAAATGTATGTTCTTTCTTAATGCATAACTTGACGCTGTTTGCCCTCATGAATCAAGCTCTTTTGCGTAATCCTGGAATTACTCAATGAAGACTGTACTCTGACATAGCGTCTCTGAGTGAGTTAGTAAATGTCTGCGGTGATGGAGGATTATTACATAATCAGGTACTCAAGTCCTGCTCAGAGAACAACATGCCCTCTCATAGTTATCCATAACTCAGTCATCAATCAAACTTTTGAGCATGATCTCTAAACCCTTAAATATGTTGTAAAGAACAATTTGTTTATTCTACTGTCTATTTAAATGGTTAGTTCACCCAAAAATGAATATTATGTCATTTATTACTCACCCTCATGTCGTTCCACACCCATAAGACCTTCGTTAATCTTCAGAACACAAATTAAGATATTTTTGAGGAAATCCAATGGCTCAGTGAGGCCTCTATTACCAGCAAGATAATTAACACTTTCAGATGCCCAGAAAGGTACTAAAAAAATTACTGATTTCAGTAAACAAGGCTTCATTACGCAATAAGTGTTTCGAAATTTCATTAGTTCACGTGACTTTGGCAGTTTGATACGCGCTCCGAACCACTGATTCGAAACAAAAGATTCGTAAAGCTTCGAAGCTTCCTGAGGCAGTGTTTTGAAATTGCCTATCACTAGATATTGTTGAAAAGTTGTTATTTTGGGGATTTTTGGCGCACAAAAAGTATTCTCGGCACTTTATAATATTAAGGTTGCACCACTGTAGTCACATGAACTGTTTTAAATATGTCTTTAGTAGCTTTCTGAGCATCTGAAAGTGTTAATTATCTTGCTGTCAATGGAGGCCTCACTGAGCCATCGGAATTCATCAAAAATATCTTAATTTGTGTTCTGAAGATGAACGAAGGTTTTACGGGTGTGAAACAACATGAGGGTGAGTAATTAATAACAGAATTTTCATTTTTGATAGTAGATGCCATATGTCTATCTATCTATCTATCTATTAGGGTGTGACGAGATCTCGTGTCACGAGATCTCGCGAGACTAAACTGTGACGAGATTTCTCGTCGAGGCGAAAAGTAGTCTCGTGATGTTGCCATGACAGAGTGTTAGGATGATTAGGAAAGAATATGCCACCGCTATGTTTACATTACGCCTCCACTATCGTTTTGCTTTGTATTTAAGTAAAAAACATTTAATTCAGTTGGATAACGGTCGCCGCCGCTCCATATTTACAGAGTTACGCACGATCGTGAAAGTGAAAGTGAAAGTAAACGCGAGCGCTCATTCAAACGCGGTTTCAATACA
Source organism: Megalobrama amblycephala (assembly GCF_018812025.1). Classification (NCBI taxonomy): domain Eukaryota; kingdom Metazoa; phylum Chordata; class Actinopteri; order Cypriniformes; family Xenocyprididae; genus Megalobrama; species Megalobrama amblycephala. The sequence goes on from NC_063055.1 coordinate 28,748,464, forward strand.
CCGCATTTGAAAGCGGCTCCCTGATGAATACAGATATCTCTCAATATGAAAGCTATTTTAGGCTGGGCAGTGTAGTTGTAACCAGCTCTTAGCTCTGTATCAAAGAAAAATTTGGTCCTATTTGCACTTTGAATATTGACAGAGTGCGATTATGGTTGCACTTATTGTAAAGTGTTGCCATAAAAATGAATAACAGTTTTCTCTTAATCTTATTAAGCACAAACAATAAGGTTTCATTTGTTAACATTAGTTAATGCACTGTGAACTATCATGAACTAACAATGAATGACTATTTTTATCAACTAACATAAAGATTAATAAATACTGTAGCAAATATATTGCTCATTGTTAGTTGATGTTGGTTAATACATTAAAGTTAATAAATGAGACCTTATTGTAAAGTGTTAATTTTTATTTATACTGTTTTTATTTCTATGATCAGTTTGTGAAAAGGAGTTCAGTTAGGAGGTCAAAAGTTGTAGAAGCTCATAAATCATGTACAGTAAGGTCTGAAGAGACTGAAATCATACAGAAGAGAAGTCAGTCAGTTGAGTTAGTGGCAAAACCTTTTACAGTGCTTGAATATTGTCTTTTACTGCATATGATAATTCATACTCAGAAAGTAGAACTGAAATGGCATTGATTACAAAGACTCACCATCTACTATGTTAAGAATCAGAGCGAGCACAGGTCCACTGGATGGAGCATCAGGAACATTAATGGTGTACTCCCCCATATTTAACTTTAAAGGAGTCTCATTTAACACTGGCTTATATTCCCTTAGGTCCTCAAGTGTTATAATTCCTCCTGTAGTGACAGATTGATTTGCATCAATTGATTTGCATAAAATTAGGTCAGATGACCTTCAAGGCATGATAAATAGAGTTAAACAAAGAAGTGACCTGCAGCCTGGATGTCATCCACTATATTCTGGGCCATAGATCCGTTGTAAAAAACATCCGGCCCTTCTTCAGCTATCTTCTCATAGGTGTCAGCAAGTTTGAGATATCTAATAATATCATTTTCCTTCAGGAGGTTTTTGTTTGAGTCACAAAACACTTCACTGGAACAATGAGAGAAGACAAGATCAATTTGATTTAATTAAATCAGTAGAGGCAGTATTTAGAGTGTGGTGAGTTAGATTAGTTATTTGTCTGAGATCTGTGGAATTAGTAATGTATGATGCAGTATGATGCAATCGCAAATTACACAACGGTAGACCATGGTACACTTGGTCCTTAACACGGAGTCATTTTCAGTTATGAAAAGTGGATTTTCTCACAGATTGTCCTGTTTCTGTATTGTGGGAAAAAGATAAATCCTTACCACAACGTCACGTCACTCAGAATTGACTCTTTATTTTTTGCAATGGCATTGGCCAAGGCCCTGCCAATTGGAAAACCATTGCGTGCCAATTCTATACTGGGCTGAAACAGTTCCCTCCATGGCAGTCTCCCATGTCTTTTGTGTGCCATCTCGTAACCACGGATTTCTCCTGGTATGGCGATGGACAACCCTCCTGTCATTCAAACAAGACACAATACAGTGTTTTCATCAGTCAAGGGCCAAAATTACAATAAGGTCAATGACATGATACTCATTTTCTGTCCTATCTGTTAATTTATTCAAAAAATACTTTAATCTAATTAATGCAATTCAAAAAGAATCTTTAAAAGAACAGAATTCTTGAAAGAAATTAATATTTTATTCAGAAAGGATTTGATACATTGATCAAAATTGACAGTAAAGACATTTTACAGCCTTGATGAGTATGAGACCTTTTTCCTAAACTTTTTATCCATATTGTAGTTTGGCATAAATTTGTGTTAATAATAAATTATTTTGAAAAAAAAAAAGAAAAAAAAAAAAAGCTTTAGTGCTTTTTAATATTTGAAAAACTTTCATCCACCAAATCAATGTCATGATGTGACCAAGATACAGAAAAAAAAGGAAATTATGACAGAGAGGAAATCTATACCTTACTGACTGTGTCAAGGTCAATAGGCCTCTTAATAATTTGGCCTATAGGACAGGGTAAAGCTAGTTCACAGGCAGATTTACTCTGCTGTTCATTATAATCAGTGTTGGGTGTTGCGCATCAAAAGTAATGTGAGTTATGTAATCAGATTACTTTTTTCAAGTAACTAGTAAAATAACACATTAAAGGATTAGTTCACTTTCAAATGAAAATTAGCCCAAGCTTTACTCACCCTCAAGCCATCCTAGGTGTATATGACTTTCTTCTTTCTGATGAACACAATCTGAGATATTTTAATAAATATCCTGACGCATCTGAGCTTTATAATGGCAGTGAGCGATACCAGTGAGTCGAAGAAAGTGCTTCCATCCACATCCGTCCACCATAAACGTGTATTCCACATGGCTCCGACGGGTAAATAAAGGCCTTCTGAAGTGAAGTGACACGTTTGTGAAAAAAAAAAAAATCTATATTTAACAAGTTATGAAGTAAAATATCTAATTTCCGCCAGACCGCCTTCCGTATTCAATGTATGAAAAAAAGTGTAAATCTCTTGCAGTTCAAAAAGCATTCGATACGTAATTTTCCTTTTCTATTCAACTTACGAAAAAAGTGTAACTGACGCAACGCCAGTTTACACTTTCTTCGTAAGTTGAATACGGAAGGCGTTCTGGTGGAAATTAGATATTTTACTTCATAACTTGTTAAATTTAGATGTTTTTTTACACAAACGCATCACTTCAGAAGGCCTTTATTAACCCCCCGGGAGCCGTGTGAAGTATGCTTATGACCGATGGATGTGGATGGAAGCACTTTCTTCAGCTCATACTAATGAACCCTGTTCAATGCCATTATAAAGCAATATAAAGGACATTTATTAAAATATCTCAGATTGTGTTTATCAGAAAAAAGAAAGTCATATACACCTAGGATGGCTTGAGGGTGAGTAAAGCCTGGGATAATTTTCATTTGAAAGTGAACTTAATTGCTTGTTCTCCTGCTTCATTTCACTTTTGGTGTGAAAGTGCCTTTACAATTGCCAAAAATAGAACCAAACCCAGTCCAGGTGAGAAAAAGTAATGCAAAAGTAACACAATGCATTACTTTCCATAAAAAAGTAACTAAGTAGTGCAATTAGTTACTTTTTTAGTGAGTAACACATTACTTTTAAAAATAGTTTTGCCCAACACTGATTATATGGAGGCTGGACTTGGTGATACATTATGGTGATTTGAACGGTAATGTACCTTTCCGTGACAGCTGGGTGTTATTGCCAAACATGTCCTCTGAAGCGTTCATTGGGGCAGTTTCTCTGGCATCAATTGTCTCCACCTTTCCTGCAGACAAAAACATGGAATTGATTTATTTCATTGTCAAGACTGTGTCATTTTGAGTGTTGTTTGTCAAGACTATAAATGACTAAAAACTTAAGGCTTGTGTGTCACCATCAATTGTTGTTTATTCTGGTTAGCTTCACCAAATGAGGTAGTGGTTATTCACGTCATTTGCTGATGTGTACTCCCAAGTAAGATTGACGCAAGATTTGTGGTCACTATGATGCTGAGTCAATCCTGTGCCCTTTTTCTAGGCACTTGACCCCGGGTTGCTCTAGGGGCATGTCACTTCAATTAATGTACTGTTAGTCACTTTGCATGACAAGTATCGGCTGAATGGCAAATATCCTCTGTGTCATATTCAACTCCTAAAGCAATGTCCATCAGTACCAGGCTTACTAGAAAAGAATGTCAATTTTGTGGAATCCATACACTGTAAAAGTGATTTTTCAAAGTTGTAAATAAAACAAAGATTATTGGAGTATGTTTTACATTTAAGGCAACTCAAAGGTCATGGGTTCGATCCCTAGGAAAGTATTTGCTTGAAGGCATAAATGTCAGTGTTTTACCTGTCAATGCATTGTATATGGTGAAATACAGGCCCCCTCCAATGCCCATGCTGTGTGAGTTAAACAGCCCGACACACAACAGAGCAGCAATAGAAGCATCAACCGCTGATCCATTGCGCTTTAAGATGTCCCTGCAAACATAAAGAAAGCTGGGTGTGTACGTGATGTTCAATGACATGCAAGCAAACTTTTGCCTCTGGATCGTTGGACTCTTACCTCCCAATCTCAGAGCACTTCCCGGCATCTGCTGCTACAGCTGCTTTTGAGTAGAAATGGTTCGAAGATACAGTGAGCCTCTTATTTCCGATCCCCAAATACACACCCATGAAAAAACCCACTGCAGCCACAAGCAGGACCACCAGCCCAGCAACAAGAGACTTCTTGACCATTTTCCTGAATAGATACAGAATGTGAATACACACAGCAAAATTTCCAGAGTTAAATCAACTCTGCTCAGAGTACATATGGTCCCTCTCTAAATAGTGTTAAAATAACACTGAAGCAATTAAAAAAACTGAAACAATTAATTAAGTGATGTGCATTAGTGATGAACACCTGCTGTTAACAAGCAGAATCACTGAAGAAAAGAGAAAAACAAGAACTACAACTGACTTCAGTCACAACCTAAGCAACAATTGCTTAATTATCTCAATAACTTTAACTCTGCTTCAGTGTTATTTTAACACTATTTAGAGAGGGACCATATGTACTCTGAGCAGAGCTGATTTTACTGTGCAGGAATTCTGCAATAGACACATTTGAGGGTGTAATTGATGACATTTATGAGATGAGATGAGATCACTCATTATACACAATACAAATATCTTTATTTTGTAGACTGACATGTGCTTATCACCACCACTTCATTATCCTCAGTTGATCAGTGAACTGTATTCATAGAAACAATGAGTTTCAATATACAGCAGTATATAGGCATGCACATTTTTGTGATCATAGTGAACATTTCCCCCCCAAAAAATAAGCATACAAGTTACATCACCTTTTCAACATGTGCTGTTCATGAATGGAAGCACGGGTGTAAACCTTTGGTAATGTTTTAGGAGAAACGGATAACAATGAAATGTCACCCTGCTCAAGGGACCTGTTGAATAAACCCTTTACAGTTACACATTCACCATCATCATCAACATCATCATCATCATCAACAATTTTACAGCTGTTCTGTATGCTCATAATTCATAATGGCACTCCATAAATTGTGCTCTGTATCAACCCTGTAATGAGCCCAACATGTGTTGAGTCCAGAGACTACATCCTTGTGTAAATCCAAGCCATACAACAGTCTCACAATATACAATCCCTGAGTTTTATTTACTGATTGTAGTCCACTATTATATGCATGTCGAAACAGATGTTGTGGAAGCTGACAACAATTAAAAAAAACATTCACAGTTCAATGATAGATAGATAGATAGATAGATAGATAGATAGATAGATAGATAGATAGATAGATAGATAGATAGATAGATAGATAGATAGATAGATAGATAGATAGATAGATAGATAGATAGATAGATAGATAGATAGATAGATAGATAGATAGATAGACATACCTCACAGATGATTTAGTCTGGTTAACCATAATCCAGAGACTGAATCCTTTTTCTTGTATAGATGTATCAAGACAAGAGTGAATAGGACTAGGGACATATATAATCTGTGCTAATTAAAATTTAACTCCAGAGGTTATAAATCAACCTTACATGGTGATTGGCTAAGACAGGATTATTTTTCAAAAAGTTCTGATGGAGTCATGGTAAAGACAGGTGTTACTCAAATGAAACCTCACCCTGTTTTTAAAAGCTTAGGAGCTCCAGCTACTGAAAACTACTGCAATGTTGTGATGACAATGCAATTACTCCACCCTTAATCTTGGCCATGTAAATTCCCCTGTACAAAAGGTCAAGTTCTTTCTTGCACTGAAGAACAAGATGCTTTTTTGATCATTCTGAAATCATGACAGATAACATGGACCATCGGGTTTTGTACAAACTGTCCGTGACAGCTTCAGAACAGGCTTCATTACAGCAAAACATCTCATACCACATTCTTAGACACTGTGAAATTTATTTTAATGTAGCCATTCATGTGGCGCTATCTAAGTATTTCAACATGTTCACTCAATTTTTTATGCTGATAATATAATTTGTAATGAAAATGGTCTATTAAATTAGAAAAGAACACACAGAAGCATTTTCACTGGTCATCTCAGATATCATTATTGAAGCTTATTTCTGTGAGTCAGCATTTCCTGTTACGTAAGATTTCAAAGAAATGTCTCTGATGCAGTATGTTGGCGTTGACTTGCAGCTAAATGAGTGACTTCACATGAGGGATTTTTGACATTGAAAATGTCATTTTTTATGTTTGTAAAGCTTCAGGGAACTTGATTCAGGAGGAATTGCTCCATTGAGGAATGCTAAAGATCATTTCAGGCCTTTGGCACTTTATACCAATGACAGAAAATTCTATGACCTTGTAACTGGCGTCAAAGAGCACACTTACGTAATGATGCCACTGTAAAAACAGTCAGTCAGCACTTTTCAGTGTAGGGCAAGATACTCGAAGCATCGTTAGACCTGTTCAAGAGACCTTTTGTCCCAAAGTCCTCAATTCACTAAGTGTGTGTCAGCAGGGACTGCAATTTGTCAGAGTTTGTCTTCAGCTCCTCCCATTACGTGTTGCACACTGTTGATTTATTAATATGCTTTGTCACTCAGCAGTCCCTTCACGCTATGAAACTTCAATTAATTGAAAAAATAGATAACGAGCGTGTCTTGTATGAGAGTCAACAGTTTCAGGGAGAGAGAGAGAAGTGAACTACTCACCTACTAGTAATTCACAGAATTGATTTGGAAGCAAGTTTGACAAACATATCATGACACATTATTTGATTGATTAATCCCATTAATGCTGATGCCTAACAATCATTCAAGTCAGTTTGAAACAATTTAAACAACTGCTAAGTACTGCATTTCAGCCTTTATTGAATTAATAAATGATATATGCTCTAAACGCCCTTTTAAATATGCTTAAAATCTCTCTTTCATTTTGAAATATGTACAGTCTTGTTTTAGTTATTTAAGGGGAGCGGTAACTTGGACAGCCAGATGTTTTGGAAATGAATATATATCTCAATATATATGTGTGTGTGTGTGTGTGTGTGTGTGTGTGTGTGATTTTTTTAAATAAAAGATCTAAAGGCTTTTTTGTTCATATTTACTAAGGGTATATGTGTATACACAGACGTGGACAAAATTGTTGGTACCCTTGGTAAATATGAACAAAAAAAATTGTGAAAATAAATGTGCATTGTTAATCCTTTAGATCTTTTATTTAAAAAAATTCACAAAAATCTAACATTTTCGTTGAAGTATAAGAATTTAAAATGGGGGGTAAATTTCATTATGAAATAAATGTTTTTCTATAATACACGTTGGACACGATTATTGGCACCCCTAGAAATTTTTATGAGTAAAATATCTCTGAAGTATTCCCATCCAAATTTACATTTTTTAGCACACCAGTGTGACTAGGAGCATGAAATTGTCCAGCCATGACTTCCTGTTCCACAGGAGTACAAACATGAAGAAACACAAAGGCCAAATTCCCGTAATCATTCATCACAATGAGAAAAAAACAAAGAATATAGTTCTGATGTGCAGCAAAAGATTGTTGAGCTTCACAAAATAGAAAGTGGCTGTAAGAAAATAGCTAAAGCATTGAAAATCCCCATTTCTACTATTGGGGCAATAATTAAGAAGTTCCAATCAACTAAAGATGTTACAAATCTGCCTGGAAGAGGATGTGTGTCTAAATCGTCCTAATGTGAAGTAAGGAGGAAAGTTTGAGTGGCCAAAGACTCTCCAAGGATCACAGCTGGAGAATTGCAGAGATTACTTGAGTCTTGAGTCTCAGAAAGCCTAAAAAAATGACCAAACAGCATCTACATCCTCACAAGTTGTTCGGGAGGGTTTCAAGAAAATCCTCTGCTCTCATCCAGAAACAATTTCCAGTATATTCAGTTGTCAGACAAGACTAGAACTTCAAACAGGACCGGCTTCTATGGTCAAATGAAAATAAAATAAAAAAGAGCTTTTTGGCAGCAAACCCACCAGATGGGTTTGGTGCACACATGGATAAAAAGTACCCCATGCACACGGTTAAATATACTGCTGGATCTTTAATGCTGTGAGCCTATTTTTGTGCTGGAGGTCCTGGACATCTTGTTCAGATACATGGTATCATGGATTATATCAAATACTAACAGATAAAAAATCAAAAACTGACCGCTTCTGCTAGAAATCCAATAATGGGCCACGATTGGATCTTCCATCAGGACAATGATCCAAAACAAACATCAAAACCAACACAAAAATGTGTCACTGAGCACAAAATGAAGCTTCTGCCATGGCCGTCCCAGACCCCTGATCTGAACCCTAAAGAAAATGAGATTGAAGATAAGCAGCACCAACATGGAGCTGGAATCTGAAGGACCTGGAGAGATTCTGCATGAAGGAATGGTCTCTGATCTCTTGTCAGGTGTTCTCCAAACTCATCAGTCATTGTAGGTGAAGACTCAGAGCTGTTATCTTGGCAAAAGGAGGTTGCAAAAAGTATTGAAAAAAAATGGGTGCAAATAATTGTGGCCAACTTGTTTTGGAGAAAAACATTTATTTCATAATTAGATTTACCCCCCATTTTAAATTCTTATACTTCAACTATATACTTTAGAATTTTGTGAATTAAAAAAAAAAAAAACTAAAGGATTAACGATGCAGATTTATTTTCACAGGTTTTTTTGTTCATATTTATCAAGGGTATCAATAATTTTGTCCACATCTGTATATATATATATATATATAATACACACACACACACACACATATTATACCATCATACTACAACAATAAAATATATGCACTATATATGCAATATGCACTAGCTTACAGACTGGTTTTTGAAAACCAGTTCCCAGTAGAAACCCATTTTCTGTGTGTCCATTTGTTTTAGCTTGCCTTCACATTGGAAATAAAAGACAGATGGAGTTTCAGAAGATATTTTGAAAAAAGGCTGCAAATCAGACGGGGACATCAGTAAGGTCTGTTGCTAAGGTCTATTCCATCTGTCATGTCACTTTGGACAAAAAATGAAAAGCTTTGCAGCTAGATGTTCAGTCAGACAGAATATGTCATGTACATTCAATGCCAGCAGAAGACCTGTGATATGGATTAACTCTTCATGAAGGTGTTAAAAATTTTCCTTTAACATTTTAACATTTGTTACACATATTTAGGTTAGAGAGCATATCAGGAGAACAGCATACCTTAGCCTGGTCACTTCATGAGATTGTATCTATCTATCTACATCTTAAAATGTCCCTTAAAATTTCTTACAGCTACATAAGGAACTTTTGGCCCTCTTGTGGTTAATGAATAAAACTGCCAGTTTCTTAAGCAGGATCACTGTTTAGTGAAGTGGGTTTCGACTCTACCTTTTTTGCGTGAAATAATCTGTTTGTACGTACATACCCATGATTGCATCTGCTCATCTTAGCAGTGACTGGCGCTTTTCAAACCCTCCTTCATGAAGCTTAGAAAAATGTACAAATCTTTTGTTTCCAATCAGTGGATCGAACCTTATCAAACTCGCCAAGTCACGTGATTTCAGCAAACGAGGCTTCGTAATTTCCTAATTTGCCAAGCCCTTCCTACAAACCACATTAAAAGACCTACAGAATCGTCATATTTATTTATATTTAATTATTTGTAGTAGGTTACATTTAATAGATTACACTTGCTTGAAAAAATGTTTGCAATTGGTTATGTTTGGGGTGAGTTTTCATTGCGTTACACCCTTTTGACCAGCAGGTGCCGCCAGCCTCTGGTGTTTCGAGTGATTCGCAAACAGTGAATCATTGGTTCATTTGTTTCGAAAAGCTTTGTTTTTCCCATCACTACTTACCACGGCGTGAAAAATAATAATAATAATAAAAAAATGAAAGAACCTATTAGAAAAATTTCTTCAAACTATCACACCTTTACGAAGCCCCCATGAAACGGAACATGGTGAAGAAAATATTTTCCGTTCCCCCGAGCAACTTTTCCCCCACGAAAATTGACGTGCAATCGCAAAGAACAAAAAATGTTTCTCAGCAAAATGCAAACATTTTAAATGCAAATAAATAAATAAATAATAATTACACAAACATTTTGTGAGTGAACACAAAAGTTTCTTGGGTGAACGCAAATCATTAGCTAGAGAACACAAAACCATTGCCAAATCTATATTTTTTCCCTCCACCACCATGTCCCCTTAGAGACTCCGTACACCTTCCACCACATGCTCTTTAATAGCCGAAACGTATTTAGTGCACATGGTGGAATTATGCATTTCCCACAAAATCCATCCCGTTAGTTAATGCATTAGCTAATGTTAACAAATGAGACTTGTAATGTGTTACCTCTAAATTCAATAATATTAGAGAGTATAGTGTAAATCATTTGTTTTTTGGAAACATTTTAAAGTCCCCCTGAAATCAAAATTTAAGTTTTTTAGCTTTTAGTATGAATATGTTAGCCTTAAGGTTAAGAATAAGCCAGAGTGTTCAAAAACAATGACAAAATTCACATATAGGAGATGTAAGCATTCAAAACGTACAGTCTCTTACTTCCGCTAAAATGGATCTCGGGTTTTTTCGCACTTCAGCTTCTCATCAAATCTTCGGTCCAATCAAATGCTCTCTAGAATCTGAAGTCCCGCCCCCTCCTATACTATCAACAGACACTGAAGCTAAGGCTGAAATCGGTCATTTGTCACACATTTACTAGTTTCTACGTGGTAAAGTGCACAAAGCGATTCAGACAGTGTAAATATGCTTTCCATTGACGCAAAAGAAGTTTGTATTGGACCCATTTAAATTCTGCACAGAATTCTGTTTTTTAAAGTGATGCGGAGGAGATTAGGAGAATAAACGGTTAGATATTAAAAGGAAACAGACGTTTTACTGAGTTTAACGGCTCTGACCGAGCTGTGATATAAACAAAATGCTATTAGCTATTTTAAAAAAAGGGGCGGGCTGTTCGATATATCGCCCTGTCTTCCTGTTTCAGTTGAAATTGCGTCAACACATTGAAGAATGCTGCGCGTTCCAAGACACTTCAGCGGGCCTTTAAGAAAAATATGTGTAAGTTTACAGAAAACTCTTAAAGGCACACATGTAGGATAGTTTTCGCCGCTAGAGGTCACCTATTCAAAACAAAGGCGTAGCTTGATGACGCCGAGACTGAGCGCGGATTCTTGGGAGATGTTGTCTTCACCTCACAGCTGGTGGAAAAGAATCAGGATGGGACTTGGGCAGAAATCATGTTCATGGATAAGATTATTTACATTACTGTATAGTATGAAGCAGCGCAGGGCCGAGGGCTGTTGAGGCGCAATGAGGCAGCTGGAGAGATAATGAGAGACAAGTACGACACACGGCTCGAGAGCAGTGGAGCTTTTATTATGGCACAATCTCTGCTTCCGCTTCTTCCGGTCAAGAGTATGTGTGGTAAAGCAGCACTCTTTATCATGTTAGATACATTTGAGTGTGTTGAAAATGATGTTATAACATTACTCTGTGTGTTCTCTCGGCGGCTGCCATGAGACACTTGTTGCACACTGCAGTAAGATAGATCGATATTAGTCATGATAAAACATGGTACTCGCGGTAAATCAAGAAAACGAGATTCAAACAATAGGAACGATTGATAACAATGATTCGATTTTTGTTTATAAATGTATCCAAACAGTTGTTCCCTTATCTAGTAAAACATATAATATATAAAGCGTCTCTGGTGCTTCCTTGGTTTCTACAAAATAAAACTGGAAATCGAAGGTAACTTAGGTGGCCTATGTCATTGATAGGTGACGCACAGACACGGTCCGTGTCCTATGCAAACTCACTTATTTCTCTGGATTTAAACATTCTTGGAAACTTCTGGGATAATGTAAGTACACAAGTCAACAAAATATATAACCCTGTTGGTTTTTGGATATTTTAATCCAAAAATCTTACATATTGTGCCTTTAACAAATCTGAGAACAGTGTGAGAATGAAACAGGCTATTGTTGAGAACTCTTCTGAAATTCTATAAGAAATCCCTGAATTGTATTTTTTAACTGAAGAAACAGACTTTCTCACTTTTCTGCAGTTGCTGTCTACAACTGAGATTCCAGTTTCTTTCATGTTGGGCTATTCAACATCAGTTTATGAAATGAATTCACCATCAGTTAAAAAAAACTAAATTAAAATTCAATTAAAATGTTTTGATCTCCCCTCACCACCACATATCTTTCGTTCTTGGCATGTGGGGCACATACACGAACCACCGCTAGCCAATGGCAGGACAGACCTCCGTAATGATCCACGCGTGGTGCTGGAGAGCATCACCACCATCCACTGAATACCAACTAGAGCATCAGGCGGACGTGTCCTACTGACAACAAACACTAATACAAGGACGTGAGAGCTGGGATAAAGAACAAAACACTGACAATTCCGCAGCTAAAACTACTACTTGCGTCGTAGGACGAACTGCACAAAGGACACTGACTGTAAGCAGAACGAGTACGTGCAACCCAAGTTCGGACCGATGTGGAGACCGCTGGGCGTTATCGTCCGGGCTGCCATGGTTACGCTGTAAGAGGTAAAAGGTAAAAGGGTCGTATTTAGTGTAACATTGTGTTTTTAACGTAACTGCAATCATGGGCTCTAGGCTCAGCCGACAAAACAGTCTCGACAACGAGAATTTTTCAAAGAGGCGACGGAAGCATCTAGACAGCACGGGAGAGAGCGATCGGAGCGGAGACTTCTTGTTTACATCCCTGATGCTCAGGACGGATAAGCTGCCGGGAGTGCTGAGGAGAGCCAACCACAGCCCGTATGTCAGACGAGTCGCCTGGATCCGAGAGATTCAGAAGCTTCTCCAGGAGAGGAAGATAGAAGAGGCGACGGACGTGCTCAAACTGTTGAGGAAGGTGAGGGCAAATGTCATGCATTGCATTAATAAACGTAGCCTACATCTGACACAGGCAGCTGTAAAACATGCATGAGTTTGGCTCTCTCTCTCTCTGCTTGACTCGCATTGCATGTGTAAATCATGTAGTTGCAGTCAATGACAGAAATATTTCACAAGAGCATCAGTTGTCTGAACACACAAAGACATCACAAAATGAAATTCCTGCAGAGATCACTTGAAAACATCTTCTATGGTAAACATGTTTTCATTTTCTGAATTAAAGTCATTTTGATATTTTGTAGGGCTTAAAGTAATGTCAAGGTGGTGTAGCTTGCTGGAGATGGCTGAAATTCTTGAAAAAAGAAATGTTGACATGATTAGTTTGGTATTATTTATAATAGCCTAATTCAAATATTATTTCTTAAAATTATATTATGTAATTGTACATATTATAAAGTAAAATAAGCTTTATTAATTTAAAAACAAAACTCAAAATGATTAATATTTGAGAAGCTTATGTCTTCCAAATCAGTCAGTGTGGCGTAACCAACATGCAGGAAGCCATTTTGTTGTCATGTGACCAGAAAACGTTCAAACAAAAGGTGCGTCCCAATTTGCGTACTTATGCACTATTCTGTGCCGTTTTGTACTATAAATAGTGTGAGTGTGTTCACACTGCAAATTTCTGAAAGAAAAAGTGCACTTTAAATACCAGGGTGATGCACTTATTTAACCGAAAAAATTAAGTGTGGAATGTTGGACACTTCACGCACTCCAGTTGCAGCTTTAATTGTTGAATGACAAAATAAACTTATAAAATGAATACATTACATGGGGAGTACATAGTACATAAGTACATAGTGTATAAAGTCATAGACATAGTGTGTAGTGCATCATTTGGGACGCAACTAAATGAAGACCCATTTAGATTCTCATGACTCTGTCAAGGTCAGTAAGGTTTTTTATTATTATTATTATTAATTAACACATTTTGACCTTTTAAATACCTTTTTGTGATTTATAATTCATGATATTTGTGTATATATATATAAAAGGTATTTAAAAGGTCAAAAATTATATATATATATATATATATATATATATATATATATATATATATATCATGAATTTTTGACCTTTTAAATACCTTTTTGTGATTTATAATTCATGATATTTGTATATATATATAGTATGTATATATATAGTAGAAATATCATGAATATATATATATATACATAGTTCAGTCATGAAACTCTAGATGAGCAGGCTGATGGGTCCTTAACGCAAGCTGATGATAATTACAGCATTAACTACTGGCACAAGCTGATTGGTCCGTGTCACTTCTGCAGCCAATGAGCTTGTTGCTCACACATTTAAATGGCTGGTTACATTCACTATAGCAGTTTGCAGCGTGCTTCAGAGTTCCTCTAAAACCCTCCACCTTCCCCAGCTCCACCTGTATAGATCTGTTATGGATTATTGATATATGCTATTTGTGCAGCAGCAGCAATAATCTACAACAACAGCAGCAGCATAGCAGATCTATCCCGCCAAGAACAAATACATTTACATTGTCATTTGTCATATCCATATACCACTTGACAATTTTGTCTTGACCTTATTTTTTGTGTAAAAGGTGCTATAAAGGTTTTTTCATACATATGGAACTATCATGAATACAACCATTTTATTGCTAAACACATGCAACATGTGTTTTAAACTACATTTCTCATTTTCATAATCTCAGACATCCTTATGGGTCATTGACCCGTATAATGTATCCAGGAAGGTGAAATGCTGTTTGGCATTTCCACTTCAGACACCCACCGTGCAGCTCACTCTGTAGTGCTGCAGTGAGTCACCTCGCAAGAAATCATTTCCCTGGATTTGTTGCTGGTATTATTTGTTGTCGGGACTCCGCACAAACACCTAATACTAATGCCTGGATGCTTCTATGGTACATTTGTTCTGTCAGTGTGACCCATATGCTCAAATTCAACACAGAGTGTCAGCAGAGCAGCAGAGTGAGAGCTAACAAGTGATGACAGGGGAGTGCATGAGATCAGGAGGTCACTCACTTAAGTGTGTCATGTCTATGTGTAAGAATACGTCAAAAGCTACTGTTTGTAAAAGGCAATAAAGTAAATAAACAATGTAGTATGTTATATGACATTTAAGGCATGCCTAGATGCTGAATAGATTAAAATTTAAATAGATTAGTGTTCAATTCTATTCAGTTGCAAAAATCACTGTTTTCAAACAGGTTTCTTGAACACTCCCATCATCAACCACTGGTCAGACAAACAGATAGTCCCACCTCATTGGTTGCTGTGTTAGTTGCTATAGTTATTGTTTTGCCTTTGCAGGGCAGTATTGCTGTCTCTGCATATTAAGCTGGGACAGGAAAGGTGTAATAAGTGATTTCTGAGAAACACTGTTGAAAGTGGATTGGACCGAGCACCACAACACACTTGTAGCCAATCAGCAGTAGGGGGTGCTTACACTCATGATGGGGGAGGAGAAAGAATGAACAAGAGGGAAATTTGAAGAAAGACTGTAGAAACATAGATGGCTGAGAGACATTACAAAAGAGAAAAGGTCAGAGGAATATCACTTATGATCAGGTAAGAGCTTTAAAGCATTAACATTAAAGGTCCCGTTCTTCGTGATCCCATGTTTCAAACTTTAGTTAGTGTGTAATGTTGTTGTTAGAGTATAAATAAAATCTGTAAAATTTTAAAGCTCAAAGTTCAATGCCAAGCGAGATATTTTATTTAACAGAAGTCGCCTACATCGAACGGCCAGTTTGGACTACATCCCTCTAATTCCTTCTTTAATGACGTCACTAAAACAGTTTTTTGACTAACCTCTGCCCACAGGAATACACCAGAGTTGTGTTTGTAGAGTGTTTGTCGCCATGTCGTCGAAACGCTGTTATTTTCATCCCGCAGTCCAATCACCGGGTCTGATTCCGGCTCAAATTGATAGGGTAAAATTAAAGACATGTTTACAATAACACTGAGCGCGTGCATCTCCACGTTATGGTAAGAGGCGTGACCTTTCCGGGCAAGGTTCGCTAAGCTGCTGTCGAATCACAACACAGGAACCGCTGGCACAATCAGAACTCGTTACGTATTTCTGAAGGAGGGACTTCATAGAACAAGGAAGTCATCAGCCCGTTTTTATGACAGTGGAAACAGCGGTATACAGATAAGTAAATTATGTGAAAAATACTGTGTTTTTTTACACGCGAAACATGAACACATGTTATATTGCACACTATAAACACAATCAAAGCTTCAAAAAAACACGAAAAACGGGACCTTTAAAAAAGCTTTCCAGCGCTGGAGAGACCTAAGCAGGAAAATGGATGCCAAATTTGTGTCCATACGTGAGTAACATTGGTTTTGCTATGTTTCACAGTACCTAGATATGCTGTTGTTGTAATGTTAGCTATAGGACTGTTGAGTGTCAATAGCTATTTTTACATCCACCTATTTTTGTGCACATTTTGGGATATCGCATAAAATACACTGGATGGAAACACCAAGATGCGCATACATTTTAAAAAACGTATGTGCTCAATTGAGTCATTTTTGTGCGATATGAAAACATGCGCATAAACTTCGATGGAAACACTTTTACTGAATAAATTCCTTGATGCACATCAAAAAAGACTGAAAAAGCTGTTTTGATCATTCTGTAATGCCTGAGTAAAGTTTGTTGTTAAAGTAGTTTGGTATAATTCCCTAGCAAAAAGCGTCTTACACAATTGCGTTCACAAACACCAGGCATCTGAATGTAAGATAACATGACAGCGTTTATAGTGTTTCATCTGCGCGCTCCGAGGTACAAGTAATTTATTATATATGAAAATGAATATACACAGTGGTTTCTGCATCAACTTCCATTTTCTTAGTGATATTTAGTGCCAGTTTATCAGGAAGTGACAATTTTGTTCTCTTTGACTCACTGGATGGATTATTCGCAAATGTTTAATGCGATATTCCAAAGTTGCGCACAAGCTAAATTTGCAACTTTGGATGGAAATACAGCTATTGTTTTTCTGGAGCTGGTGTGCTGCTTTCGACTAACAACGAATTCTTGCTTGTATATGCTAATTTTTTGTCCTTTCTTGTCGTTTGTTCGTCATGTTCACTTTATTTATCGTGAAGCATTATTTTACCTTGCTTCAGCTATGATAAAGAGACATGCACTCTTGCATTGCGTGTTTGTGCATTTTGGGGGCGGAGCAATGAAGGGGTGTTTTGTTTGGATTGACAGTGTTTCTCAGAAATTGCTTACTGCACCTTTAACATAAAAATCGCATTTATTAACTGAAAAAAAATCCTAAACATTAAGATTTTTTTATTATTATTTTGCCTGGAGCAAAAAGGAAAGCTGACTTTTTTCTCCTGCTGTGTTAAAAGTGTTATGAGGGCAGAACTTGTCACAGTTTGAGCTCCCATTCCTCTTACAATCTCTTTCTGATATCATATGATTACTGTGTCAAAATATGACATGGAGAGACAGCCATTCCTCATCTTAATGGAGTTTTAAAGGAGTTCTTAGTTCTTCCATTATTTTCCACCATAAAGATCCACCCATACAACTCTATAAAAGTTAAACCCATCTCTCTCTCTCTCTCTCTCTCTCACTCTCTCTCTCAATGTTCTTGTCTTTGCAGCTGCTCATCTCCTCGTTCCAAATGAACTCAAATGCTGTTGCTTTGCTCATCTAAATTGGCTACTGTTGATTTTCGTCTGTTGTTTTGATTAGAAAGCATCTGCCAAGAATTATAAATGGATCTGTTGCTGGCTGTCTTATCAAAAATATTTTAAAAAGTGGTGTGAAGAAACAAGAATTTTGAAACAAAATTGCTACGGAACAAATACAATCAAGGACAGGACGTGCATAGGCCTGTACAAATCTAATATCTATTAGTCCCTTGTGTAAATTTATTATTCACACTGTGCCCTCTATTCTTATGTATTCAGTCTTTTATGTAAATCCCCCCCCCCATTTTCATCCCTTTGTTTTGTTTTTTTAATTCAGTTTTTTTTTTATAGTCCTCTTTTCATTGTCTCCCTCTCTCAGGATGTGCTGTTAATTACATTGAGAATTTGACATCCCAGAGCAGAGAGCGTTTAATCAACACAGAGAGATAGTCTTGATACCTATGCGGCGACAAGCATGTCACCAGAGACTCACGGTGTGGTCCTCTGTGTGCATTCTCAGTCTTTATTAAGGCTTTCTCCCATTATCAAGAAACAGAGAATTTCAAATAGGTTTCATGTTTCAGAGCCACTAACAGGACCTAACACAATTAGAGTGGACTTGGAAGGAACTGACAAGAGAACATAGGATGACCCCCTGAAGAACAACATGTACAAATGATGATAAATTGCAACGTGTGAATTTAGCATGTGCAGGACGATGATGCATCATTCAATATATTATTAAGTGAAATAAATGGAAGCATTTACAAAACAGCAGAGGCAGAGAGTGCAACACGGGTGTCTTTATGTAGTGCTCATTGTCCAAGGCACTCATGCGTTTAGGCTACACAGCCTTCTTCGGGATACAATATCTTCAGGATACGCATTTTGAAGAAGGTTGTGTAGCCTAAATGCATAGATCTGTGTAGATGAGTGCCTTGGAGTATTTTTGTCTTTATAAATTGAATCATTTGCTAATATATTTGTTATAGCAAACAAATTGGGATGTGCGGACCCCCTAGCAGGCCCCCTGTAGTAAACCATCTGTCTTTTACAGAAATAGACACCAACTGTGTAAATACATTTAATTTGTTTACAAAAATAATCAATATAAGTGTATGTTTACATGACAATGATGTACTAAAAACGGAAAAGATGATCCTTTGCATTTTTTAAGGGCTTCACGTACAGACAACAACGTTGTCAAAACGATCCCCGTTCACATGGATCCATGAAAACATCTAAAAAACTGCACTCTGTATTCTGCATGCCAGGCCAGTAGATAGCGATGTCACTTTGTAAATAAACACTACGTGCCTATAGACCAGGGGTCGGCAACCCAAAATGTTCAAAGAGCCATATTGGACCAAAAAAACAAATCTGTCTGGAGCTGCAAAAAATTAAAAGCCTTATATAACTTAAGCCTTATATGAAGGCAACACAGGCTGTAAGTGTATATTAGCTACATTAGCCCACTATCAAAATGACTATGTAGGCTACAAATACATAATGAGGTATTCCCGAGGTATATATTTAAAAACTGCTGAAAGCTACAGAAAAAAGAAGCAAATGGATCGGTGCAATTCACAGAAACAGCTGGACTCCAGCAGAGAAACATGGATTGGCAGTTATTTTGTGTCGAATTGTTGGATTTTGAGGTAAAATCATTCCATATATATTGTATTGTTATATATTATATTGACAAATCATCAATTAAATATTTTCCATCTTATATTCTGCATAATTGTGTGTTTTAAAATAAACACTGACAAAAACTATACTATAAAACTTTATATGTTTTAGGGCTGGACAATATGACAATATATATAACATTGATATAAGTGATTACGCGGATTTAAACCTATATTGTAGTTATATAAAATATTCACAGGCAGATTTGCTTTATGTATTTCCCCACCGTCGAAATCAGGCACATAAATGTCAGGAAACACGACTCCTGGCTGCATGTAAATATCCATGGATTTGGTTTATTTGACAAGTTGTAAGAAACACTTTCGAGTCCAACCTTTAGTGTAATTCGTTTGTTTTACTCGCGTTTCGAAGTTTCCTCTATTAAATCCAGTCATGCAGCAGGTTCTTTTGCCACTCAGTCCAGCTGAGGGAGCGCGCTTTCGGCGGGAAAGTGACGTTGATGCATACCCCGCCACACTGAAACGTGTGTCGCAGGCTATGACGCAAATCTTCGTTGACAGAAATGTTGAAATTATACACATTTTACAGCATTGGAAACCGTTAAGAATGTTTGTTTCATGTTTGTCCTCCTACAGAAAACATATGAAAACAAAAAATATATTCACCCCCCCCCCGCCATCTTTTTCCATTTTCATACATTTTTGGAAAAGCTCCAGGGAGCCACAAGGGGGGCGCTAAAGAGCCGCATGCGGCTCTAGAGCCACGGGTTGCCGACCTCCACTATAGACTGCGCACATAATAATACGCATGTAATACACATGTAAAACACATAATACGCATGTGCGTTACATCACTGTTTTCACAAATTTGCGTTATGGTATCGTTTTCAAAAGTTATCAGGCCCCCATAAATGAACGGCCAAAATGCATAAAAAGCTTTATGTTTTAGTTGAAAACGCTATTGTGTAAACACTATTATCCAGTTTTCTAAACTAAGAACTGGTGCTCAACCAACTGAAGAGGAGGTGGAACCAAACTTTAAAAGTTCATCTTACTTGGAGAAAAGGTGCAACACTAAATCTTGAGGAATAAACATGAAGTTTATTAGTTAAAAAGCAAGTAACTTTTGGCACTAACTTCAAGCCTGTTCAGATGGAATAAATCCCACAAAAGATGATGTTCAGATGTCAACTTTGATGCAATAGTAAATGCACTTAATTCTTATGGTCAAGTGGAAATTGAAAGAGAGGGGAACGTCTTACTCTGGGGGCATCTTGCCCGGTCTTCCTCTACTACTTACAGAGATGTTGGTGACAGGACTGCTAGTGATCTCACATTGATGAAAAATTTCTTTGGCATACAGAGATACCAGCTAGCTGGACTGCATCTAAAAAACAAGTTGACAGCCCCAGATCTCGTATGATATAACTTGAGGCAGCTGTCATCTGGTTCTTGGTGTTTCACTCAAGTCTCTCTCTCAAAAGGCTTGTCATAGAGATGTTATTAGGATTCTTGGAAGTCACAGTAACAGGAATTATTTTCAAATCCTAAAAGGTTTTTTATCATCATGTCCTACTCACCATCTCCCTGACCTCGCAGGTCAATTTGAGTTGACTTTCACAATAATGTCTTTGTTTGTATAAGTGTGTGTTGTTCATACTAAGATAAAATAGTTTGTTTGAGTTAAGAGACATTATAAGAGTTAGGCATCATGAGACATACTCACAAAAAGACTTTGAGACGTGTGTGCGCATAAACTACACATCTTGTCATGTGCTTTTTTCATATTCTGCTCACTTGCTGTCTGGATTTCATAGAACACTATTGACATTTACATTTCTCGGACACAGTTTAACCCTATAAATGCTAGGTGTTTATTAGTTTTTACAGACAATGCGTAGCTGCTAAGCAATTGCACCAAGGAAACCAACATATGTGACCCGTGCTGGCAAAATGAGTTGGGATGCGCACAGGCTAATTACGAGCTACAGGCAAAACTTAGTCAAAAATGGTCAATTTAAGTTCATTAAGCACTCATCTAGCAATTCAAATGCTTTAAATAGCAATTAAACCTTCAGAAAACTTTAACTTGATTTTTCTCAAAATTGACTTTGCTGACTGTATCGAATTCAAAGAGGTGTAGCTCAGTCATTTGTTCTCTGATTCCAACAAATCATACATAATTTTGAAGGGTTTTTAAATAGAGATTGTGAAAATAAAAACAAATTTTTTAAAATTTGCTCATTGCAACTCATTTTGTCAGCATAGGTCATAGATTATGCTTATTGGAAAAACTTGCCTCTACGTGCAAAACTCCAAAAATGTACCTCTACATACAATTCACTGCAGTTTCCAGTTGAAATGAACAGGCAGTAAAAAACTAATTTTTTTAAAGCTAAAATGACATGGTTGCTTCAGCAAATGCTATTTTATCTCATGTTTGCTTTTTGTAAACACTATCATTTAGGTTTAGGGTAGGGTTTAATTTATTTGTATGTTATTTTCAAACACAATAGAGCATTAAACTTTTTGCACCACTCACTGAACATTTCATTTCCGAACTGCCGTGAAATGTACTGTACGGCAACCAATGTAATAAAATGTTATCAGATTCACATTGACTTGTTTCAGATGAAACTAAACACATTTTTAAATGCCATTCATTGGACATTTCACTTTGAAGGTGTCGTGAAATGTGCAAGAAGCAACATTATGGGCCCTATTTTAGCGATCTAAGCACTTTGGGTGTATCCAAATCCACTTTTGCTAGTTTAACAACAGAAAAAATGGTCTGTGTGCCAGGCGCATGTTCCAAAAGTATTGTACCTAGTCTGTTAATGAGTCATGGATGTGTTTTGGGCGTAACGTGCAATAAACCAATCAGAGTGTCATCTCCCATTCCCTTTAAAAGCCAGGTGCGCTTGCACCATGGCGGATTGATTTTTACATCGAAGAATATAGACACCCTTAATCTGACTAGTCAGTTTAAATATGTGTGTATTGCCACAATTGGTCAAATAATTAGCCAATTTAATTCGTCATTGCTGCAGATAGGTAATTCTGATACATGCAATGACTTTCCATACTGACATGTAGGCATTTTTATCTTTATGTACACAATAATATTCTTTTACACTGTAATCCTGTGTGCTGCTGCGCATCCTTGTGTGTGTAACAAACATAGTGTATGTGCTTTGTGCACCCGCCTATATCCACATATTACTAATGTGCCCTTTAAATAACAAAAAAAATATTGTGCCATTGACTTTAGACCAGGATTTTGTTGGTCAATGGTGCAGTCGTTTTCAGTTGCCTCAAAATAGCAACACGCCAACAGTGCACCTGAACACACCTCATTTTCAGACCAGCATGTCCATGGGCGAACAGATGGGCGCGGGTGCATTTGTTATTTAAACAGCGTGGGCGCTGGACGTGAAAATGATAACTGCATCGGGCTGAAACTAGCAAAAAACACTTGCGTTGTGCCTGGCGTCGCATTGCGCTGAGTGTATTATAGGGCCCAATATCATTTCACAGAAATGTCGCCATAGGCACATTTTTACAATGAGCCTGGTTTGAAAGAAACAAGCTCAAGTATCAAACCAGCACTATCCAGTATTATATTGTGTAAATGCATGCTGGTCTGAGCTGGGCTTTCCAGCAGCTGAAGTGACCCCTGTACTCTTTTGAGATTGAGCACACCATAATAGGGGGAAAAATGTTTGGTGCCAGATGGATGGGGAAGAGTAGGGAACAGAGAGGTGGGTAGGTGTGGGCGTCTCCTTCCCTGCAGCTAAACACATTTAAGCATGCACACTCCAACTGCACTGAGTGCAAAGACCTGTTCCATCTGAATATGCAAGTCACCATAGATAAAAGCATCTGGTCTCTGAATATTAATAACCCAGTGGAGGCCGTTTCATAATCCCCTCTCTGTTACTGAAAGTCTGCGGCTCTCACTCTGTCTCAGTGAAACACCCCAATCTTGCCATTCTAGAGTTATTCTTGTCTATGTAAATCAAAGTTGCATAATAGATGAAAGTTATGTTCTCGACTTTCTTGGCGGGCAGGGTGACTTTTAGGTACAGCTGTCAAATACAAATTTAGATACAGACTAAATATACAAAGATTATAAAAGGTGAGGAAGTTCTAAAGTAATCAGTAATATCCACAATGGTGGATCTTTCAAGTCAGTAAAATCAGCCATTGATACCTATGTATAAAACAAAAAAACAAAAAACATTTTAACTTTGTTCTCTATAATAGCTTAAAGTAACACTCCACTTTTTTTTTTTAATTTTCCAACTCCCCTAGAGTTAAACAGTTGAGTTTTCGAATCAATTCAGCCGATCTCCGGGTCTGGCGGTACCACTTTTAGCATAGCTTAGCATAGTTCATTGAATCTGATTAGACCGTTAGCATCTCGTTCAAAAATGACCAAAGAGTTTCGATATTTTTCATATTTAAAACTTGACTCTTCTGTAGTTACATCGTGTACTAAGACCGACGGAAAATGAAAGTTGCAATTTTCTAGGCCGATATGGCTAGGAACTATACTCTCATTCCGGCGTAATAATCAAGGAACTTTGCTGCCGTACCATGAGTGCAGCAGGTGCAATGATATTATGCAGCGCCCGTGACCCCCTGCTTGCACAGGGAGCGTGCCTTGCAATCATGGAGACATTTGTGAGAGGCGCTGCGTAATATCATTGCGCCTGCTGCACTCATGGTATGGCAGCAAATATACCATTTTTTAAAAAACTATAGTAAATAAACTGTATTAATGAATTAAATGGTCAAGGTGTCTGAATAAATTTTGGTTTGACTGTAAAATATATATATATATATATATATATATATATATATATATATATATATATATATATATATATATATATATATATATACACACATATATAGGTCACACTTTGTTTAGTGTCCAATTCGCACTATTAACTATGACTTCAGTAAACTCCTAATTACTGCTTATTATTAATAGTTAGTAAGGTAGTTGTTAAAGGGTTAGTTCACCCAACAATGAAAATTATGTCATTAATGACTCACCCTCATGCCGTTTCAAACCCGTAAGACCTTCGTTCATCTTTGGAACACACTTTAAGATATTTTAGATTTAGTCCGAGAGCTTTCTGTCCCTCCATTGAAAGTGTATGTACGGTAGACTGTCCATGTCCAGAAAGGTAATAAAAACATCATCAAAGTAGTCCATGTGACATCAGTGGGTTAGTTAGAAGTTTTTGAAGCATCAAAAATACATTTTGGTCCAAAAATAACAAAAACTACGACTTTATTCAGCATTGTCTTCTCTTCCGGAATCCTTTCCATTGATTTGATTCCATTGAACTGATTCCATTGAATCCTTTCATCTGTCGGCGTTGGTAATGCACTTTTACGTCGCCGTGGTTGTTTTTGGCGATTAGGACATCCGCGACATGCACACTTACGCACCATTTTAAAAAACATAGCAATACCAAAATACAAACAATGTAGAATAGCTTGAATACAGTGTGCGTCTCCCTCAGACTGTAAACGAAGCTCGGGCGCACCGGATAACACGTCAGCAGCGTCTTACATCAGCAGCGTCACTGCGGTGTAATGCACCAATAAGCTGGATGCCAACCTCCGTAAAACAGGAAAGAAGAAGAAGAAGAAGTAGGAGTGAACACGGATTGACAACAGATCCAGAAGAGAATACAATGCTGAATAAAATCGTAGTTTTCATTTTTGGACCAAAATGTATTTTCGATGCTTCAAAATGTCGCGGATGTCCTAATCGGCAAAAACAACCATGGCGACGTAAAAGTGCATTACCAACGCCGACAGATGAAAGGATTCAATGGAATCAATTCAATGGAATCAATTCAATGGAAAGGATTCCGGAAGAGAAGACAATGCTGAATAAAGTCATAGTTTTTGTTATTTTTGGACCAAAATGTATTTTCGATGCTTCAAAACTAATTCTAACTGACCCTCTGATGTCACATGGACTACTCTGATGATGTTTTTATTACCTTTCTGGACATGGACAGTATACTGCACATACATTTTCAATGGAGAGACAGAAAGCTCTCGGACTAAATCTAAAATATCTTAAACTGTGTTCCGAAGATGAACGAAGGTCTTACGGGTTTGGAACGACATGAGGGTGAGTCATTAATGACATCATTTTCATTTTTGGGTGAACTAACCCTTTAAGTTTAGGTGTTGGGTAGTATTAAGGGATGTAGAATGTGGTCATAAAGAGTAAGGAATTAAAGTGGCCTTTATAAGTACTAATAAACAGGCAATATCCTAGAAATATGCAAGTTAATAAGCAAGTGAGATTTAGACTCTAAACTAAAGTGTTACCTAGATATAGTTTTGTACGTAGTTCAGAAGCATTACATGATGAAACTCCCAGAAAAAGACATCTTGAGTGAGTGACTGATAATATGAGCTCACTTTGCGTTTTTTTCTCTTTTTCAGGACTTGGGATTAGAGGGTACGTCACTCAATGATATCCTCTATAAGAACGCATCATTCCTTAACCTGGTGGACCCCATATCTCATGAACTCCTACTGAGTCTGGCTAGAGACATGCAGTGCCCAAAGAAGGTGAGTCATTCAGTTTCACTTGAGCATGTAATTTCTTTGCTTTGTTTATTGCTTCTTAGAGTAATTGAAATGAAATGTGTTTACATATAGTGTACTGATTTACTGCAGCCATCAAATGGAGCTCACAAACAATTTTGTAATCCACACATGGCTCACAAATACAATACAAGACAAGACAGGGAATGATAAGTAAGGCGTCTAATTTGTGTTTCTTCATGTTTTTATTTATAACCTAGTCTGCATTGCAGAGGGTTAGTTTAGTCTAAAGACTTGATTCAATAAACTTTCAAGCTCGAGTCTTGATAAACTCAAAACGGATGAGATTAAACAGTCTATTGGTGCATAGTTTTAATACCTTGCGCACAACCATTTCTAAAATGAATAAATTCTCTGAAATATTTTCAGAGTGTTGTCTGAGGCACTGTGTCTGAATTTGCTGATATGCTGAAAGTATGTTATGATTGAAGATCAGCAAAGCGTCAGTGCGCCTTAAGTCAGCCCAACAGCTATCCAGGATCTTTGAATCAGCACCACAGGGCATTCTCAGACTGATTTCCCTTTTCCTGCTGAAGTCTTGATTTGTAAGCCACACCAGCTGCAGGGCACACCAGAAACTAGCAGTCTGATGAAAACTAATGTCTGCTTGCTTATCTTATATTTTTGTCCATTAAAGATCATCTATACTATTACATTTTTCTTGTTCTACTAATGATTAATATATTTGCAGAACCCTGAGGCTGCTGCTGGGTATAGGAGTAGATAAATTAATTTGATGGAGATCTTGCTGTGCTTCTGTCAGAGTCATAGGGTACATTCTCATCTAAAGACTCAGCAAGCTCAGTGTGATACTCGGTATAGACTATAGGACTGTAAGGAATCTGTCACTAGGAAACAGCACGCTTCAACCTGACCTGCTCTGCAAGTGACAGTGGCTGAATTTCAATGTATTAGAAAGATGATGCCAGAAAAAGGCTCTAAGTGTGGCAGACATTTAGGTGGGAATTGTGCCCACTGATACCAAGTTACAACTAAAGGAATTATGCAAATCAGGTAATGATACAGAAACGGACAAAAAAATTGTGCTGTACTTCACAGGATACAATACTGTGAACGCCCATTTTAGCTACATAAGAAAAAGATAATTCTTTGATAAATCGTAATTATGACATAAGTGAAAATGATGACATAATAAGTCATAATTATTGGATAAAAAGTCGAAATTATGACTTAAGTTATAATTATGAGATCAAAATCAATAGATAATAAGTCAAAGTTGACAAAAAGTAAAAATTATGACAAAAATGTTACAATTTAGAGATACTAAGGTACAATTATGAGATCAAAAGTCAGAATAATGACAAAGTAGAAATAATGAGATACTAAGTCACAATTATTAGATGAAATTTCAAAATAAAGACAAAGTTATAATGACACAAAAAGTCCACATTATGACATACCATCATAATTGTAAGGTAAAAAGACGAAATTATGACATACCAAGTTATAATTATGAGATTAAGTCAAAATCAATAGATAAGAAGTCAAAATTGACAAGTAAAAAATTATGACAAAAAAGGTTGAAATTATGAGATACTAAATTACAATTATGAGATAAAAAGTCAGAATAATGACAAAGTAGAAATAATGAGATACTAAGTCACAATTATTAGATGAAATTTCAAAATAAAGACAAAGTTATAACGACACAAAAAGTCCACATTATGACATACCATCATAATTGTAAGGTAAAAAGACGAAATTATGACATACCAAGTTATAATTATGAGATTAAGTCAAAATCAATAGATAAGAAGTCAAAATTGACAAGTAAAAAATTATGACAAAAAAGGTTGAAATTATGAGATACTAAGTCACAATTATGAGATAAAAAGTCA
Source organism: Megalobrama amblycephala (assembly GCF_018812025.1). Taxonomy (NCBI): domain Eukaryota; kingdom Metazoa; phylum Chordata; class Actinopteri; order Cypriniformes; family Xenocyprididae; genus Megalobrama; species Megalobrama amblycephala. Next base: position 28,776,245 of record NC_063055.1, read on the forward strand.
GAATAATGACAAAGTAGAAATAATGAGATACTAAGTCACAATTATTAGATGAAATTTCAAAATAAAGACAAAGTTATAATGACACAAAAAGTCCACATTATGACATACCATCATAATTGTAAGGTAAAAAGACGAAATTATGACATATCAAGTTATAATTATGAGATTAAGTCAAAATCAATAGATAAGAAGTCAAAATTGACAACAAGTAAAAAATGATGACAAAAATGTTGAAATTATGAGATACTAAGTCACAATTATGAGATAAAAAGTCAGAATAATGACAAAGGTGAAATTGTGAGATACTAAGACACAATTATTATATGAAATTTCAAAATAAAGACAAAGTTATAATGACACAAAAAGTCCACATTATAACATAACATCAGAATTGTAAGGTAAAAAGACGAAATTATGACATATCAAGTTATAATTATGAGATTAAGTCAAAATCAATAGATAAGAAGTCAAAATTGACAAGTAAAAAATTATGACAAAAAAGATTGAAATTATGAGATACTAAGTCACAATTATGAGATAAAAAGTAAGAATAATGACAAAGGTGAAATTATGAGATACTAAAGCCCTATTCGGACGGGACTAGTTTTCCAAACGACGTTGAGTAACAATTCTTATCAACCTACGTCTGTGATTTTATGTATGGATTCGGACGGGACTAACATCTCCGTGTTTATTACCGAGGTAGGAGTGTCTGTGTTTTACATGTGGGCATTTCAGAAGATCACGTGTTCAGAATGCACTTTGAAATATAAAGTAAAACATCCTAACACATTTAGTGTTTTGTAAACATTTTATAAAAATTGTAGTGTGAAAAAACTAAACATACATTTATCATCATGATTTAATAGAACTGGGTTCTTATAATAAACCCACTGGAATAAAAAGTTTTAACTTATATAATTTACACGTTATGTAATTAAGTGCAGAAATGAAAGTAATCTTACCTGAAACTGATATTACATTAGCCAGTTTTAACAGTTTACGTGATTTGGCTCTTCTTGTTGATTTATTTTTTTTATTTCTTTGCAGTGTACCAAACACATCTACATCCATTATCGGTGCGCAAAAAGCAGAAACTTGAATACCTGCGCAATAGCGAGAGATTGTACGGTAGTTCACGTTGACCAAAACACACAAGAAAAAGCGTTTTGGAAAAAACATTTTCGGAAATCACAGACATTCGCATTCGGACGGGATTAGATTTATCTGAGGACCGCCGAGTTTGACGAAAAACAGTAGGTAATTTGCTCTGGAATTTTTACAGAGGTCGTGTGAGAAAAAAACAGACATGGCAGATTCGGACGGGATTAAAATCTCAAAGTACGTCTGTGAAACAGAAATTTCTCTAATGTCCCCCTGTGAAACTAATCCCGTCCGAATAGGGCTTAAGACACAATTATTATATGAAATGTCAAAGTAAAGACAAAGTTATAACGACACAAAAAGTCCACATTATGACATACCATCAGAATTGTAAGGTAAAAAGACGAAATTATGACATATCAAGTTATAATTATGAGATACTAAGTCACAATTATGAGATAAAAAGTCAGAATAATGACAAAGGGGAAATTATGAGATACTAAGACACAATTATTATATGAAATGTCAAAGTAAAGACAAAGTTATTATGACACAAAAAGTCAAAATTATGACATACCAAGCCATAATTGTGTGATTAAAAAGTCATAATTATGACATAAAAATTCAAAATTATGACAAAAAAATGTCAAAACGATGAGATAAATCACAAAATAAACTAAGTCACAATTATTCAAATTTATCAAGAATATTATAAGACAGCACAGACAGAGACAGATTGACTTCCCAAAAAGGCTCATTTGTTTTTGATTATTTGAATTAATCATCTTGACATTTTTTGTTTGGTATTGTCTTTCGCTGATCTGTGTCTAAGGAATTAGTCTCTGAAGTCATAGTAATGACATAAAAATTCTTAATTATGACTAAAAGACAAAATTATGACAAAAATTGAAATGATGAGATACTGAAAAAGTCATAATTATTACATATAAAGTCCATTTTTTTTACTTTTTATCATAATATTTATGACTTTTTAATTTTGACTTATGTCAAAATTATGAGGAACCAAAGCATTATTTTTTTTTTTTTTTAAGGAAAGAACCTTCCATACAATATACCATCCATACCATCATATGATCATCTTTTAAAAAATGATCACTAAATTCCACAGGTGGAAATAAAACATTAATTGTTGCCAGACTAACTTTTGTAAATATGGTATATATAATATGCATAAAACTGCTTGAGCTGAAAACAATGACTGTACTTTTTAAAAAAATCACATTTAGTGTCCACTTTAAGCAGGTTTGCAGTCTAAATATTACAGACTAAAATTGTCCAACTGTGAATTGAATTTGCACCTCAGATTTTTGCATTTTACGTTACAAAGAGGAAAAGTTAAGGGAATTGGTTTCACGAGGGTATTAAATGGCATTGGTTTAACATCACACCTGTTCCAGCATAAATATTTGATGACATGATTTATTCCACCTCCTACAGTCAGTGCGTTCTTACCAGGTTTGCATCTCTAAATGTGAAACCATCACCTCGCTTGTGCCAGTGGGAGGTCCAGAGATTTCCATCTAAGCAGGGTGCAAGATATTAATAGAAGGCAACACTGCAGTAAAATATTGGCTGTATTGTGACATCAAAAACCACAGCAGCGATCTGCAGTAATACAGTTTGTACTTTTTACATCTGGGGTTAACAAATTGTGTCATCTATGCGACCATGCTCTGGTCCTGTGTGATCATGGGTAAAGTTAACTACAACAACCATACTGCCACTGTTCAAACTTCAACGAGTTTTCAGATGACATTGTTTAGATGTGAATAAAAACTTTCTCTGAAATTAAAATCGACGAGTTTTCTAATTTAAGTTTAAAGGCAAAAAGCTCTCTTATGTTGAGAATACTTGTACAAGACAGCACAGACAGAGACAGATTGACCTGCCAAAAAAGCTAATTCGTTTAAAGATGATTTGAATTAATCATCTTGAATATTTTTGTTTGGTCTTGTCTTTCACTGATCTGTATCTGAGAAATTAGTCAGATTTGGCTGGTACACATTGAAAGTGTTTAATGATTCAAAGCTTCAGACGGCCATCTTTGTAAAACGACAAGACAAAAAAATGACACAAAGCCGATCTGGATTATATATCAGAGGAGATTACTGTTTTAAGTCTCGAGAAGATTATTTTTCTGATGTATTTTGGTACAAATCTAAATTTAGATCTTAAAAAATCCATCAAACTTCAGAAAAAAAGATCTGCTCCTTATGTAGTGATTTATTTTGTTTTCTTGCAGAAAATGAGAACTTCATGCTGCAGGCGACTCTTTTTTCATTCTTATTGTGCCTTTCTATTCATGTTATTTTTTCAGGACTTGGAGACACTGAAGTCAACTGATAAAATCTGCAGACAGCTCATCTACCACCTGACCCCTCACTCCAAGTGGCTTAGAAAAAGTATGACACGGCGAAAGGCCCAGGCCTGGTGAGAAACTTTCCCTGTTTTACATGCCATCAAAACATCAGAATAATTATTTCATTCCATCCTTCATCATTAATGCTAAAACAGATATAGTATTTACTCCAGCTTATATTATATTATTGTCAGGGGTTGAGTGGCTGCAATGAAGTGCACAACGATAAGGATATAACAGAAAACTCTTTAGTACAACATAACTCTGAAAAACGCAGGAGATCTCAGGAATTAAGCCAAGCTGATGATCAGCCGTCAGGCAACGGCAGACCGTTTTTAAGTTTTCCCAGTGTGTTCTGCACCGTTGGCTCTAGTCAACGCCTTCGGGTTTTTCCGATTCTACATGCTGAATCGACGTTGGGCGAGAGAGAACTCTGATTGGCTGTTCAGTTTAGTGAACGAGTCAAAGCGTGAGAATAATAGCAAAACAGTGAGCAAACAAGTCAAGGCAATACAGACAGAAGGCTCTTCTAATTTTATGTCATGTACCTGAGTGTTCCTGGGCGAATGTTTAAAAGGTTAGTTCACCCAAAAATGAAAATGATGTCATTAATGACTCACCCTCATGTCGCTCCAAACCCATAAGACCTCCGTTCATCTTCGGAACACAGTTTAAGATATTTTAGATTTAGTCCGAGAGCTTTCTGTCCCTCCATTGAAAGTGTATGTACGGTAGACTGTCCATGTCCAGAAAGGTAATAAAAACATCATCAAAGTAGTCCATGTGACATCAGAGGGTTAGTTAAAAGTTTTTGAAGCATTGAAAATACATTTTGGTCCAAAAATAACAAAAACTATGACTTTATTCAGCATTGTCTTCTCTTCCGGAATCCTTTCCATTGAATTGATTCCATTGAATTGATTCCATTGAATCCTTTCATCTCTCGCCGTTGGTAATGCACTTTTACATCGCCATGGTTGTTTTTGGCGATAAGATATTAAGATATTAAGATATTTTAGATTTAGTCCGAGAGCTTTCTGTCCCTCCATTGAAAATGTATGTACGGTAATGTATGGTCCAAAAATAACAAAAACAACGACTTTATTCAGCATTGTCTTCTCTTCCGGGTCTGTTGTCAATTCGCGTTCACAACTCCGCTTCTTCTTCATCTTCTTCCCTGTTTTACGGCGGTTGGCATCCAGCTTATTGGTGCATTACCACCCCCTTCTGCTCCGGAGTGTGGTTCACGACTCCGCAGTGACGCTGCTGATGTAAGACGCTGATGACGTGTTATCTGGTGCGCCCGAGCTTCGTTTACAGTCTGAGGGAGACGCACGCTGTATTCAAGCTATTCTACATTGTTTGTATTTTGGTATTGCTATGTTTTTTAAATAGTGTGCATGTCGCGGATGTCCTAATCGCCAAAAACAACCACGGCGACGTAAAAGTGCATTACCAACGCCGACAGATGAAGGAATTCAATGGAATCAATTCAATGGAATCAATTCAATGGAATCAGTTCAATGGAATCAATTCAATGGAAAGTATTCCGGAAGAGAACACAATGCTGAATAAAGTCGTAGTTTTTGTTATTTTTGGACCAAAATGTATTTTCGATGCTTCAAAAACTTCCCACTGATGTCACATGGACTACTTTGATGATGTTTTTATTACCTTTCTGGACATGGACATGGACATTTTCAATGGAGAGACAGAAAGCTCTCGGACTAAATCTAAAATATCTTAAACTGTGTTCCGAAGATGAACGAAGGTCTTATGGGTTTGGAACGACATGAGGGTGAGTCATTAATGACATCATTTTCATTTTTGGGTGAACTAACCCTTTAATATTTACGTGAGCCAATTAGAATATAGACGCACAGGAGCGGGAAAATAGAACAAAGGTAACAGGAAACAATGAGACACAAACCAAAATAAGAACTAAATGTGACCCCCCCCCAGTTAGTTAGTTGTTAGTTGCCAAGGTAACAATTCATATTTATTTCTACATTAACTTTAAATTTAAGTTTACATCTAATATTTATAGTTTGTTATTTCAGCTTTATTTCCATTCACAACAATTTTATTCATAATAAAATGATTTTGATAGTTTAATAGTTTCAGTTTTAGATAACACTGGTCCACATCAGTTTTCCATTTCCTTCGCTTTTAAGACCTTGGAAATCTTCTGAAATTTGCATAAACTTCAGATCTGTTCCATGAGTTATTGAACAGAAATCTGGTAGCAGTTTCAGACTGTGTGATTATAGATGAGTGTAACAAATTAGAGCTTGTTTGGCCTGCCACCACTGGCCCATTAATCTCAGCCCCCCTTCATCTCTGCTATTGATTAGTAGAGTCTTTTTAACAGCACTGCTGCTGGATCTGGGAAGTGCTGTCTGAAGAGAGAGCCATAAACCTTTGTGACTTGGGTGTGTAATACTTCCGAACCTTAGTTATCTAACATAAATCTGTTCACTTCACCTGATTAATTAAATTAATTAGAGCAACCAGTTTGCAGTGTGTTATACAAGCACCAGTCAATGGTTGCAGAATATATTTTGCATATTTGTGTGCTTGTTGAAAAGTGAATAAATGTATGTGTACCACCCACATGGCCATTACGTGCGCCCTGAATCCATTGCCTCTGCTCAATACAGTTTTTCCACATACTGAATTAACCATGCTGCCCTGCTCCATTACCTTTAGGCTCTCAGGGGAGGATAAAGCAGAAAGTGGATGAGAGAGTATGTATTAGTGTGAAAATGAGAGATTTTCACACTAATACATACTCGTGTATTATGCAGGGTAGTTTTTTTATGCAAGAAAATATATTATTATATTATATTATATTATATTATATTATATTATATTATATTATATTATATTATATTATATTATTAAAAATAAGTCTCTGAAAAAATGTTATCTTTCACAATTATACTTTTCATGCAAATGTATCTTTTTTTTTTCTTTTTTTTTTTACCTGGAAAAACTGATACTTATTTAGATTTTTTACAGTGTAATACCATGTACTTTTATATATAAGTGTACAATGGTACTCCATGATTAATATATGCATGTGCAATATTATTTACATGGAAGCTCCAAGCTACTTCAAAGAATACCATGGTACATGTTAAAAAAACATGCTATTACGGTCATATATGTCCAAAAACAAGGTATTATATCACCATGGTTCTTTTGTGTGTGTGCGTGCGTGTGTGTGTGTGTGTGTGTGTGCGTGCGTGCATTTTTGTGATTTATGAGGACACAAATTTGTATAATGGCATGGGTATTACACTGGTATTATGACATTTCATGAATCCTCATATTTAAAATAGATTTAAAGACATACTAAACAATGCTTTATTAAAAATGTAAAATTGCAGAATGTTTTCTGTGATGGGTAGGTTTAGGAGTAGGGGTATAGAATGTACAGTTTGTACAGTATAAAAACCATTGGAATGTCCTCACTAAGATAGCAAAACAAATCTGTGTGTGTGTGTGTGTGTGTGTGTGTGTTCATCTAATTTGGCTTTATTGGCAGTGGTGCCAACTTTCTGTGTGATGAGAGATTCTGACAAGATTGCTCTGCAGTTTGTGTGTGTGTGTGCACGTTTTTGTGACATATCAGGGCACAAATTTGTATAATGACATGGGTATGACATGGGTATTACAAGAAGAGGTGACTTATGAGGACATTACCCCATGTCCACACTTTTCAAAAGGCTTATAAATCATACAGAATGAGTTTTTGTGAGAAAGTAAAAATGTGCACAGTTTCCTGTGATGGGTAGGTTTAGGGGTAGGGGTAGTGTAGGGGGATAGAAAATACAGTTTGTACAGTATAAAAACCATTACGTCTATGGAATGTCCCCACAATTCACAAAAAACGAACGTGTGTGTGTGTGTGTGTGTGTGTTCAGGAGCTCTGTTTTGGAGGATCTGTTATACTCTCCCTAGAGCTTTGTGTTCATATAAGTCAATCTGACAAACAGAGAGTCCGCAGGTCGTTGCTGCTCTACACTACAGAAACCAGGCACAGACTGAAGAACATGCTTTTCAAAAGAGTGAAATTAAGAAAATTGTATGGCCTTAGAGCAAAGGACTAGACAAAATGACAAAAAATAATTTCTCAATCGATATCTTTCTCTTTTGTCCGGTACAATACCTAAAAATAAATATAAAACCAGATGCATTTACTTAAGAAGCAAAATTGCATATGATATTAAGACATCTCTGACTGTTCTCAGAGAATATTTATTGAGTTATTATATAGGTTACGTCATATGTGTGCCTCCTCATCCACTATTTTTCATTTCACGATTGCATGCTGGTCCTATTAGGTGCCATATCACTGTAATCCAGCTCCATTTACATGGAAATGAAAAACGAAATGAGAAAGAGCGTTGGCTATATTTGAATTGACAGATTTATATGTGTCTGTTCACTTTTGATGGATCTGCATTAGGTTGCTCTTCTCTTCTAGAGACATCCTCAGACTTTCATTGGGGTTTAACTTGCATGGATGGCGACTGAAGATAATGTAATTATACAGTGGGGAAATGATTAATGTAATATCAGGGTGTTGCATGATAGGAAAAATGGAGCAAAACTGTCTGATTATGCAAAACGGACGGAGGGAGGAAGAGAGAGATCCAAGTGGCGATGAAAGAAGCAGGATTTCATGTTGTGCCGGTTCTTTTGTGTGTGGTTTCTTGCAGCTTGATCAAGAGTGTAAGACAGGTATTATGGTGAATCTGCATGAGAGACGACCATCATTCTATTAGCTCATATCTTTGATTGGCAGTGTAAAGCGACTGTTGTGGATTGTCTGATTTTACCAGACCGACACATGCATGATCAGACATAGGCCTACACAAGCACAATCTGTTGGTTGGCTTAATGTATTTTTTTTGCTTTCACATGTATTAGAGATGCACAATTAATTCTACTACCCTTGCATCAACATTTTATGCTTGCAATGTGTTTTTGCAATGGCTGATGATTGTAATTGATCACAGACATTGATGCATGAATACAGTGACGGATCTGAGGTATTTAAATGACCTACTCTACCATTCAAAAGTTTGAGGTTGGTAAGATTTTTAATGTTATGTTCTTTAATTTTTTTTAGCTTTTTAATTTATACTCACCAAGGCTGCATTTATTTGATCAAAAATACAGATAAAACAGTCATTTTGTGAAATATCATTACAATGAGTGTCACATGATCCTTCAGAAATCATTCTATGAATGTTGAAAAATGTTTTCAAGTGTTTTCCAAAATTTCTCATCCATGTTACTTCCATCTTACTGTGCATTTGTAAAATGAAATTAAAGCTCACTAAAATGATACCGAAAGGCCAAACATAATAAAGTTTTCACGCTATTCTTCTCGCCATCCCATGTATGGTCTAAAACTCAACTGTTGTCATGTTTTGCCGCAGGACAGCAATTGAGAAGAAATTTTCGGTGACCTTTGCAGTAATGTAATTTGAAGATTGTACAAAGTAGCATGTATCTTTAGCAACACTTTGAAAGTGAATAGCCAACCTGATCTCACGGCAATTCTTATGTATTTTACGAGGTGGCTAGTTCGTACAATTTTTCAAAAGTGTCACCAGTAAGAACCACCCCTAACCCCGCCCCTAAACCTACCCATCAGTGGGGTGTAGAAAAGTGAGGTTGTACGAATTCGTATGAATTAGCCACCTTATAAAATGCGTACGAATTGCTTTGGGATTGCGTTGGAATAGCTATTGGTACAATATGTGTCAAATGACTAAACATGCATCATAGTTTTCAAATACCTCCGTTTTCACAGTCCACACTACAACACGAAAATGCCATTTTAAAATTTTAAAGTCCCTGTGAACCGGAAGTTGCAAATGACTTTTCTCCAGTGTTGTGACGTATTTCCAAGCGAAACGGAATATTGAATAGAGGGCAAGGTTTTACTTTAGCGCTCCTCCTCTCCGTCTCTCGCTCATAGCAGACTAACGGTTGCAGAAGAGTGGTTTACGCGTTTTCAACCCAAGTCGTCAAACTGACATCATCAGAGAAGGAACGCTATTCCAGACCGGAAGTAACTTTTCAGATTTTGATTAAAGATTACCGCAACAAACAATTAAATTCTGCACTGTAAAACCGAACAGTGAAATTATTAAATTAAATGAGTTTGTTTCACTCAAATAATAATGAAAGTTCATTGTACTTAATAGAAAAAAGTTGCATGAACTCAAAATTTCATTGTAGTAAGCTGAACTTAATATGATTGAGTTGAGCTGCAGCAGATTTCTAATTCCCAGCATGCTTTGCGTCAGACCATATAAATAACTGTTGAAATTAAGTGTTATTTTGTGTGTTTTTGCACAAGATTAACATATGGAGATATACGTTAATGTTTAATGTTGTGTTATGTTGGGATTCAGGGGGGTTCTGTTATGTTAGTTTTGTAGGGTTACCACTGTGGTGAAGAGTAGAGCCTGTGGTTAGGTTGAGGATGAGCTGCAAAACATTTAAGACCACATATGTTGTTTGATTACATATATGCAAGTATGTAATGACAGTCTCTCTGATAGTTATAATAGCATGTGTTATTTGCTATGTAACATTTAACCAAGATCTGAATGTGTTTTTTATGTAAATTAACTGTATGTAATTAACATTATGATGAGTTAGGAAAGGGATGCTGGTAACGGGATTGTTAGTGAGAGACACCCGTGCACCACACTGGCCTTGATCCGCTTCCATGGCTCTCAGCCCCGCCCCACTTGTCACTAAAATTTTAAGTTCTACCAACTTTAAAAAAATGAGTTAGTTTACTTAAATGTTTTGAGGTAATACGTTTCCTCAAATGTTTTGAGTATTCTGAACTTATTGGATTTTACAGTGTGTGTTTTAACTTGCACGGATTAATTGTTCACCACAAGACTAATAATATGCACTAACAAAGTAAATAGGGTCAATTTTGATTTCATGCCGACTTTAAGAGAGCGTCTTCAAAAAGCTCACTTTTCAGAGAAAAAGGCTTTAAATGTTTGTAGACGTATAGTCTTGCGTAGCCAGACCTTCAGACTTAAGGCAGAAGGTCTGGACTCTATTGCAGCATTCATTGGTCAAGGACCGCCCAAGAGGACATTTGACTGACATGTAATGCATCCAATCAAAATTCGTTTGGTTCCGCGTCATGTTTAGGGGCCTGAAAATGTAAATGTCCCTGCAATAACAGACCGATAATATTATTCATTCGAGAAAATTGTGCAAGTTTACTGCAACAATGGAGCAGCGAACTTCACATACTTTTGAAAATATAGCATTTAGTTGATCCCGATAAGCGCTCATTGTCACAGTTATAAACACAATGGCGTTCTTCTTCCACGAGCTGGTTTAGCATCACAGCATTCGTTTCCAAGTGGACCGTTAAAGAACGTGACACACACGTCTCCTACACATCCTGTAGAATTCAAGTGAAGTGTTTCCAGATAAGTGTGCCATATGCTTCAGACATTCAGCCAATGGTCCGTGGGCATGGCGTCTGAGGCTGAGACTAGTAGACGTATAGTCTAAGAGAGCAAACCAGCAAAACTAGAACGTTTCCATAATCAACATAATCAACAAGTCATAGACACCATGAAACAAGAGAATAAGAGATGGCATGAAACTTGTGAGCTCATGAATATTAATTATGCGACTTGACATTCACCCAGTGGTCCTACCTGATTTATAATTAGGGACTAGCATAATAACAGATTGCGGCTTACTGATTGTGTGTTCATTTATTGATGTAACCATTTGGCAGGGTCATGAAATTGCCAGTTTATGCAGCAAGGCTACATTTTCTTTCTTTGCACAGTAGCCAAGCAAAATTAAACTCCTAATATATATAACAATTGTTTCCCAAAACTTTCAAGCTATAAACTTAATGTGGATTGCATAGTCTAGATAATCTGGTTTTGGAAGAATTAGATAAGCAATGTTTGAGTTCCTGTTGCAATGTCTGGTTTTGATTACGAATTGGCGTGTTGGCAAATATAAGCAGTTTATGAAGCTCTAGTGGAGACACATGCAAGATTACTAGGGTTTATTTCTCAGCGGTAAATCTGAGATCCCAGAGATTTTAAAGATTCGTTTACACAAACAAATTCTGTCATCAGTTTTTCACCCTCATGTTGGTTCAAATCCATATTTGTGATTCTAATTTCAGCGACTGGTCATTCTCTTCTCAAATGGCGTGTAATTGGCAGTTTCTCTACTTCTGTGTTGTATACCTGTGCTCAGTTAAGGCCATGATGTGTTAGTGTTATTTGCAGGCCTTCATAGAAAGACAGACCAGCATCTGCTCCTGGAGGCGGGTGTGAGTCTGAATCTCACGCTGATCAAAGGTGTGAAAGCATCCACTCAGGTAGAAAACAGCCATTGCCATGCCAACGGAGGTGGGAGGCCTGTCTTTGTAGCACTTGTCTTCCTTTTCTCTGTCACTCATTCTGCTTGGTTGGTTTTTAGCTTTCAGTATCCTCTGCATCATCTCTCACCTCACAAAGCCGTTCAGACCCATTCAGGGATGAAGAACAGGCCCCTGAAAACCGGCTTTACTACTTGTGTCTGGGTTTTGCTAAATAATCACACTCACAATCATGTTTGCTTTGTGATGGAAGACTTTTGATATCTTTTGTCCTATTTTTAGACCACCAGCATAGTCAGACAAACACATACACACACACCAGGGAGACCTATAATATGTTGATAAAGTTATCTGTTAGCGTACCTAATCATCCCAGTGCCAGTTTCTTGACTATAAATTGGTGGGGACAAAAACTCACTGTAAATGATGTCCATAATACACAAATGTTTGGGGTTGGTAAATTTTTTAATGCTTTTAAAAGAAGTCTTTTTTTTTTTTTTTTTGCTCACCATGGCTATATTTATTGGATCCAAAAATACAGTAAAAACATTTTTTAAAATATTGTTACATTTTATTGTTACAACTGTTTTCTATTGTAATATATTTTAAAATGTAATTTATTCCTGTGATGGCATCATTACTCCTTTCTTCAGTGTCACATGATCCTTTAGAAATCATTGTAATATGCTGATTTGATGCTCAAGAAACATTTCTTATTATTTTCAATATTCAAAGTTCTTTTTTTCTTCTGAAAGTTCAAAAGAACAGCATTTATTTGAAGTAGAAATCTTTTTAAACATTATGTCTTTCCTGTCACTTTTGATCAATTTAATGCATCCTTGCTGATTAAAAGTATTAATTTACTTTACTTTTTATTAATTTAATTTACTTGCTGACTCCAAGCTTTTTTGAAGTGCAAAAGTAATTTATTGGCAGATGCTATTTACACTAAGTTCAAATAGATATAAATGCAATTTACACTAAGCACCTCAGTATATTGTAGTACATTATAAAACAGTATGCAATAATAACAACAACATATTCAGTGTATGTTATTATCAGTGTTGGGGAAAGTTACTTTTAAAGGTGCCCTAGATTCAAAAATTGAATTTACCTCGGCATAGTTGAATAACAAGAGTTCAGTACATGGAAAAGACATACACTGAGTCTCAAACACCATTGTTTCCTCCTTCTTATATAAATCTCATTTGTTTAAAAGACCTCCGAAGAACAGGCGAATCTCAACATAATACCGACTGTTACGTAACAGTCGGGGTGTACGCCCCCAATATTTGCATATGCCAGCCCATGTTCCCAACATTATGAAAGGCATTAGACAAGGGCAGAACGTCTGGATGTGCACAGCTGAATCATCAGACTAGGTAAGCAAGCAAGAACAATAGCGAAAAATGGCAGATGGAGCAGTAATAACTGACATGATCCATGATAACATGATATTTTTAGTGATATTTGTAAATTGTCTTTCTAAATGTTTCGTTAGCATGTTGCTAATGTACTGTTAAATGTGGTTAAAGTTACCATCGTTTCTTACTGTATTCACGGAGACGAGTCGTCGCTATTTTCATTTTTAAACACTTGCAGTCTGTATAATTCATAAACACAACTTCATTCTTTATAAATCTCTCCAACAGTGTAGCTTTAGCCGTTAGCCACGGAGCATAGCCTCAAACTCATTCAGAATCAATGTAAACATCAAAATAAACACTGTACTTACGCGATTAGACATGCTGCATGACGAACACTTTGTAAAGATCCATTTTGAGGGTTATATTAGCTTTGAACTTTTTTTATGTTGTTCAAGGCAAGCGCGAGCTCTTGGGGCGTGGAGCACCAGATTTAAAGGGACACACACCCTGAATCGGCTCATTTCTAATTATGCCCCAAAATAGGTAAAAAAAAATAAATAAAAATAAATAAAAATCTATGGGGTATTTTGAGCTGAAACTTCACAGACACATTCAGGGGACACCTTAGACTTATATTACATCTTTTAAAAAAAAAGTTCTTGGGCACCTTTAAAAGTAATGCGCTACAATTTTGTGTAATTGCGTTAGTTATTTTTTATGGAAAGTAATGCATTACATTACTTTTGCGTTACTTTTTCTCACCTGGGCTGGGCTTGCTTTTTTTTTTTTTTTTTTTAAGTTTTAAAAAAAAGTTTTTGTTGTTTTGTTTTGGCAAATGTTAAGGCCCTTTCACACCAAAACTGAAATGAATAAGCTTCAGGCTGAAGGAAATACATATTTATGCCTGTACAGTAGAGAGCGCAGCTCAATCAAACCTTTCAGCTGTGCTGCTATTCTGGATTAAAGAAGAATAGGACACAGGAGAAGGAAGTTCAACACTCTTATTTCTAAATCTAATCTAAAGTAATTCTTGCTTATTAGTATGGCTGAATTGGATCACTGAAGGTCAGCAGGAAAGACATTGGTTAATAAAGTGAGATTAAATACATAAAGTATATTTGTGTAATTTAATATAGTTAATTATAACAGGTTTGCATAAAAAAGTCACTGTTTTTATTAATTTTGAGAAAGACTGAATATTTTCATGCAAGTATGATGAGTAAATGCATGCCATGTTCACATTTAGTCTAGAACTACAATAACCATCATGTTCACACAGCGCACACAACGCTTCTGCACTTACTCTTATTTTTCTCTCGACAGGAGAGCTGTCAGTCAATAAATGTGAACAAAAAACTTGCGTTACCTATTTGAAAAAGCAACTTAGATATTTTGTTGTAAATTGAAAAAGTATGCATTACTTTACTAGTTACTTGAAAAAAAGTCATCTGATTATGTAACAAGTTACTTGTAATGTGTTAAGGCGATGATACACTGGGAAACTTTATGAGCAATGTCAGCAGGCAACTTTGCCAAACGATATTGCTTGGGCACTTTCCCATTGAGAATGAGTATCAAATTTCTATCTGGATACTTTACATCAAAATTTGTTGCCCATTCTCAATCGGAAAGTGCCCAAGCAATATTGCTCGGCAACATTGCTCAAAAAGTTGCCCAGTGTATCATCACCCCCATCACTGGTTATTATATTTATTAAAATCATAAATATATGCTGCCCTATTGGGACATTTTCCCTGTCCCTAAAGCCCTCTCCTACACCTACCCCTATTAAACACTTTATTCACACACATTTAATACCCGTTAGACACTTTATTTCCACTTTTTTACAAATATTTTTTTCATTTTTATTTTAAAAAAGTCTACGAGCTGATATGCAATGGGAAAAGGGAGAAGAAAGAGTTTGGAAAAAGCGGATTCGAACTCGGGTCGAACTCTCCATGCCACTGATCCTTTTATTACAGAGATTTCTTTGTCTGGCTCAATCAGACACTGGTGGGCGGAGTTTGTGTAAATAGCCTCTGCCAACAAGGTGGGCTATTTGCACTTGGTGTAAGTAAACACTAAATAATTAATTATTTTAAACCACTTACAAATATAATTTATATTTAATAAAATACATGTAATGAATGTAAATACATTCATAAAGCAAGTTTATGTGTTTTTTTTTTTTATATATAGAACATTTCAACGTGTACAGATCTTTGGAACTGATGAAATATACTCTATTTATCAAGCTGACAGAAAGATTTTTTTACTCTGATTTAAATTTGCCCTTTTAACACAGAATTTCATGGGAATATAAAGAGTCATGTTTGATGACAACTACCCACAAAACTCACTAAAGTTGAAAGGGTCTTAATGCTAGCTTCTTGTCATGCTCGACTGCCATACAACTGTGTAGGTCTTTTCACTCTCAAAGCAGAACAATTTCTAGAAAAAAGTCTGTCAGATGAGACTGTGAGAAAGTAGAGCTTGACTCCATACATATGCCTTTCCATGAAGCCAAACATGTTTTAGAGATGCAGTCAGCCAGTTTGAAGCAGTTAGTTGGTTCTTGTGCCTCTGATTAGCATTTTAGACGTGACTTCCCTTTTTCCTTTGTTCATTTAGACAGATCACTAAATGAGAAATTCATATTTAAGGTAGGATTCTGCAGTAATGCAAGAATACATTTTTGTGTTCAGTGTTCAGATTTGCATATTTGCTTTTTAATGAACAATCTGTTCATTATTAGAAGATACTATGCTATGCCGCTTGCTTCTTTTCAAACATTTGTGAACAAAAACAGATTGAAGTGACTTGATTTCATACATTAAGTTAAGCAATTTAGAATGTGAGAATGAGACGATCCTGAATGTGTAGTATGCCTGTAGAAAAGATTTGTACTTTCCCCAGTAAATTCTCATTGCCACAGGTGTCAAAATAATAAAACATCAAAGGAAATATGGAAATATCATTCCTTTTTTACCTCTGTAATTGTTATATAGTTAGTAGGGCTATCAGTTTAATGTAATAAATAATGCAACGTGTGTATATGTAAAATAAGACAATTTTTGTAATGTCTATTCAATGATTTACTCATCTGCCAAAATAATATAATACCTTTTGAGGCCATTTGTTTTGGTGGTTTCTTGGCAAATATTGATATATGTGATGTCATGTTCAATTTGATACATTTTTAAATCAACTGGCAGTAAAAATGTATTATTGGATTATGGTATGGTAGTCCAGCCGGGTTTTCAGTGAAAGAGAAACAGAGAAGAGGAGGAATGTACCTTTAGGCCAGAATTAATAATGGAGGTATTTTGCATCATTGATGACTCTGCAAAAACAAAATGGACTGAGGCTTGAATCAGACACGTCAGGGAAGACTAGAGGGGGAAAATGAGGACAGAGGAGGAAATCTTTTCAGCTCTGCATGGCCAAAATATTGTCTTCTACATGTCACATAATCTCACATACTTCCATAGACTGGAAATGTGCTGCGAAGGGAATACACATTGGCACCGTCTGAGTGCAGAATGCTTAGTCTCTGTGAATGTACGAAAGCTGACAGTAAGGAAAATGAATGTCACTCATAGCTGCTGGTTGCCAAGGAACGTGTAGTGAGCCCGAAGTGACTGTAATTCAAACTGGCACCAGGTCGCAAGAAAAATAAACAGATAAATAACACTTTAAAATTACTTATATCTTTTACCCATCCTGCAGTGGCACAGACGGCACATTTGAGTTTCAGTTTATGTTTCATAACCTGGAAGTCACAACATACAGTATGTACATATATACACATACAGTACATCACTCAATGCAAAAATAATAATTTAAAAATCAGCATTTTTTCCTTGTTTTCCAGTAAAAATATGACAAAAATGTGGCAAAAATATGGTAAAAATCTATCTAATAGGGCTGTGCGATATGGACAAAAAAAACAACAACAACCCTATCATGATTTCTTTGATCAATATTGTGATTTCGATTTTAATCATGATTTTGACACACACAGACACGCTTTACATTCATAAATGCATTCATTGTGAATTTGAAGCATATTTCTGAAGGAAACCAATTAGAGCTTTATCAAAAAGCTGTAACATGTCTCTAGTACAGACAAAACAAATATTAATGTCGTTAACCAAACCATCAAAAAAAAAAAAAAAAAAAAAAACAAGGCAGACTAAAATCCCTCAAATAACTAAAATTAGAACAATGCTAAACACACTTTGGTTAATTCATACTGGAAGCCAGAGGGCGCCCTTGAGCAAAAAAAAAAAAAAAACACATATACCTCAGAGAAGTAATATAATAAATCCCTAATGTGAAGGTAGCACTGTAGCTAAAACAAAAGAGGGTCAAATGCTTTGACTGATTAAACATGAAGACAATAAACACACGACAACATCATTATATGGTGTGTTTGAGTTCTTCAAGCCTTCTTGGGTATTTTCATAATAATAAAGTATATTTACAGTGCTAATTGACATAGCCTTTATCACTGTATAGAATACTATACTACAAACCCGATTCCAAAAAAGTTGGGACACTGTACAAATTGTGAATAAAAAAGGAATGCAATAATTTACAAACCTCATAAACTTATATTTTATTCACAATAGAATATAGATAACATATCAAATGTTGAAAGTGAGACATTTTGAAATTTCATGCCAAATATTGACTCATTTTGGATTTCATGAGAGCTACACATTCCAAAAAAGTTGGGACAGGTAGCAATAAGAGGAAGTTAAATGTACATATAAGGAACAACTGGAGGACCAATTTGCAACTTATTAGGTCAGTTGGCAACATGATTTGGTATAAAAAGAGCCTCTCAGAGTGGCAGTGTCTCTCGGAAGTCAAGATGGGCAGAGGATCACCAATTCCCCCAATGCTGCGGCGAAAAATAGTGGATCAATATCAAAAAGGAGTTTCTCAGAGAAAAATTGCAAAGAGTTTAAAGTTATCATCATCTACAGTGCATAATATCATCCAAAGATTCAGAGAATCTGGAACAATCTCTGTGCGTAAGGGTCAAGGCCGGAAAACCATACTGGATGCCCGTGATCTTTGGGCCCTTAGACGGCACTGCATCACATACAGGAATGCTACTGTAATGGAAATCACAACATGTGCTCAGGAATACTTCCAGAAAACATTGTCGGTGAACACAATCCACCGTGCCATTTGCCGTTGCCGGCTAAAACTCTATAGGTCCAAAAAGAAGCCATATCTAAACATGATCCAGAAGCGCAGGCGTTTTCTCTGGGCCAAGGCTCATTTAAAATGGACTGTGGCAAAGTGGAAAACTGTTCTGTGGTCAGACGAATCAAAATTTGAAGTTCTTTTTGGAAAACTGGGACGCCATGTCATATGGACTAAAGAGGACAAGGACAACCCAAGTTGTTATCAGCGCTCAGTTCAGAAGCCTGCATCTCTGATGGTAAGGGGTTGCATGAGTGCGTGTGGCATGGGCAGCTTACACATCTGGAAAGGCACCATCAATGCTGAAAGGTATATCCAAGTTCTAGAACAACATATGCTCCCATCCAGACGTCGTCTCTTTTAGGGAAGACCTTGCATTTTCCAACATGACAATGCCAGACCACATGCTGCATCAATTACAACATCATGGCTGCGTAGAAGAAGGATCCGGGTACTGAAATGGCCAGACTGCAGTCCAGATCTTTCACCCATAGAAAACATTTGCTGCATCATAAAGAGGAAGATGTGACAAAGAAGACCTAAGACAGTTGAGCAACTAGAAGCCTGTATTAGACAAGAATGGGACAACATTCCTATTCCTAAACTTGAGCAACTTGTCTCCTCAGTCCCCAGACGTTTGCAGACTGTTATAAAAAGTAGAGGGGATGCCACACAGTGGTAAACATGGCCTTGTCCCAACTTTTTTGAGATGTGTTGATGCCATGAAATTTAAAATCAACTTATTTTTCCCTTAAAATTATACATTTTCTCAGTTTAAACATTTGATATGTCATCTATGTTGTATTCTGAATAAAATATTGAAATTTGAAACTTTCACATCATTGCATTCTGTTTTTATTCACAATTTGTACAGTGTCCCAACTTTTTTGGAATCAGGTTTGTATAAAATAATATTTTGTCTGCCTCATTCTGTGATAAGAAGCCACATCAGATCACAAAAGGAAATTTCAAACCGATATGAAATGATAATTATAAGCGTCTTGCAGTGCTTTCAGAGATGGAGCAGAATTTACTTCTGATCACAGAGCCGTTCTGTGCGTATATCAATTAATAATCAGGAAAAAAAAATATCACAGCCTTTGCGATTTCATAATCGCTCTAAGCCACAGCAGGCCCAGCGAACGACTGATCCTGGAATGTGCCCATCATAGTAGATAGGTGAAACACCGCCTCCACAGAAGTAATCAACGCCTCCATCATTGCAACGCTAGCCCCACCCACTGGTGTGTTAGTGAGATGAGGAGAGAATAGCGATACAACAGTACAAAAATAACATTTCCTTTCAAAGGATCCTTATGCTAGGAATATGGTTATTTATTTTCATCAACTTTTATTTTATTCAATTATATAAAGAAAGCGATCAATGAAATTTTCCCTTTGCAATCGCTGGAGCTGACAATCAAGCCGTGCGAGTTTATCAGTGACTGAGTTCTGGACATGCGCCAAAACTCTGATTTTATTCAACGAATCTCTTAGATATATCGCGTTTACACCGATAGTTACAACGAAAGCATTCGTTAGTGTGCAGAAATTGAGTTGCAATGACAAGATCACTGCTTTTATGTGCTCAACAACATTTCTGTGATCAAAACAGTGTTCATCTCTGCAACCTTTCATGCCATGATCTAAATATAATGCCATAGATCTAAATATAATGCAGCACTTTTCATGATTAGTTAACCTTGAGAGCTGTAAAACATGCTAAAAAGAGAGAGTAATACTTAGCCATTTCAAATGGAAAGATGTTAGCCAATCACAGCAGTGGGCATTTACACTGAATTCTCACAGCAGACAAAAAATGCCTTTTATTTCTAAATTATGACAATTTTTGATGTAAAAAGCACACTAACATTATAAGCGTACCCCAGGAAACATTATAAAACAACGCAGTTCATGACCTCTTTAAATGTTTTACTGCACAACTAGATAAAATTAGGATTAACAACTTTTTTCTTTTTTTTTACCAAATGGCAAAATTGGTTGTTTTTAATAACCAATTTGTCCTTGTCTTTAAATAATTCACATCCGAAGCAAGTTTGGCAGGTCAGACTAATCGTATTTTCTCTCAATAGCACCTCCCTAGCTGACTTTTTATCTAAATTGATCCCTAAAGCATCTTCAAAGAACTTCTTCAGCATTTCATCAAAGCATGCTGTCTTTTCATGGGCCAACCTATTGCTATTTAATCACAGAGATCCCTCAAATGTCACTGTTTAAAGGCAGAGCAGATCAGATTGTGAGTTAGCAGAAATGAGGCAGCAAGCTTAAAAGAGCCACTGTATGTCAAAATAAAGCCTTTGGACATTCGTATACAGCATAAACCCCAGGGGGTTTGGACCTGGAGTTATATTTGGAAAATAAATTGAATTTGGGACCAAACACAGAAGAGCGATGCCACCTGCTACCAGTGACGGGAAAATAGAGGACGACTGTCAGTGGGATTTCATGAAGAGATATCAGCCTTTGAGAGGATTGTAATAAGGCATTTGCATCTGAGTGTGGGTGTGTGTGTTTCCTTGGCAAATGAATATTCTTTTGATCTCTGTCCTGCGGTTTGTGTGGCAGTGTGTATTGCAGGACTCACCATATTTCCATTTCAAACTGTGCATTGTTACCATGTGGCCCAAATCATGAAGAATTTATCATGTACATCTGTGGAGCTGAGTGATTTTCTGTGCGTGTCTGCATGTGTTTGTATTTTATTGATCCTGTTAATGGAACCAGGTCAAAATGAAGCTCACAGACTGGCACAGATATGGTAATGGTTCTGTATAGAGGACTGTGGAGGAGTGGAGGGGAGGTAGTGCTGATTTGAAAGGAGTTTTTTCCCTAACATTCACTTTATTTTTTTAAAGATTATGCGTTTAATTTTCTTACGTGTCAGCAGATAGAATTCACTTGGTTTTAAAAGAAGTATACTTTAGCATGACTATATATGGTAATAATACACTTTTAAAAGATTATACTTAAAGGGTTAGTTCACCCAAAAATTAAAATTCTGTCATTAATTACTCCCCCTCATGTCGTTCCACACCTGTAAGACCTTCATTCATTTTCGGAACACAAATTACGATATTTTTGATAAAATCCGATGGCTCAGTGAGGCCTGCATCGCCAGCAATAACACTCCCTTTTTCAATGCTCATAAAGCTACTAAAAACATTTCATGTGACTACAGTGGTTAATATTATAAAGTGACGAGAATTTTTGAAACACTGCTTCATGAAGATTCGAAGCTTTACGTATCTTTTGTTTCGAATCAGTGATTCAGAGTGCCAAAATCCCATGATTTCAGTAAACGAGGCTTCATTACGTCATAAGTCTTTCACGCGACTCTGGCAGTTTGATATGCGCTCCGAACCACTGATTTAAAACAAAAGATTTGTAAAGCTTCATGAAGCACTGTTTTGAAATCGCCCATCACTAGATATTGTTGAGTAAAGTCGCTATTTTGTTATTTTTGACGCACAAAAAGTATTCCCGTCGCTTTATAATATTAAGGTTGAACCACTGTAGTCACATAAACTGTTTTAAATATGTTTTAGTAGCTTTCTGGGTATTGAAAACGAGAGTGTTATTGTTGGCGATGCAAGCCTTACTGAGCCATCAGATTTCATCAAAAATATCTTAATTTGTGTTCCAAAGATGAACGAAGGTCTTACAGGTGTGGAATGACATGAGGGTGAGTAATTCATGACATAATTTAAATTTTTGGGTGAACTAACCCTTTAAGTGTGAAATTAAAGTAATGTTTTCGGACATATAATTGCATGTTATTAACAATTAAATGAAAAGGTATTATAATGCAACTAGCTAAACTTGAGGTTTTTTTACCCACTTAAGTAGAATATAGTACATTTTCATATGTAATTTTATAATTCAACTGTTTCTGAAATATGGTTAATGTACCGTAAAATGTACAGACAAATATAATGGTAAACTAAAATATACTTTAATCCCATTTATATTGAAACTTATTAGTATATTTGGAAAATCACATTTGTAATGATGAATTTGAATTTTAATACATTTAAAATATATTAACTTTAAATGTAATATCAAATAACACACTAGCGTGACAGTGACAGTCAGCATCAAAATAACTACTTTAAAGCAAAAAAGATTAAAACATAATAATTAAAAATGCACTTTAAAGTAAAACTTTTAATTTGACATTATTACAAAGTTGACTTTTAAAAGTGTACTTAAATGTGTGAAGAAACTTCCTGAACTTCTCTATGTTCTCTACTCTATCTGAATATTTTATTATCGGCAAGTAGTTTTTTAGAAATATAGTACACTACAAGTACAATTAAGTGCACTACCTTTTCACAAATGAATGGCTTATATTTGACTTGTCAAAGACTGGGAAAGGAGAAAGTATTTTAACATCGAATTACACCTTCTAATAAACATTCTTATCTCTTTTTTAAATAATTTCTGTTATAATTCTAAAATATTCTTATTCTTTTCCAATCAAAAGAGCAAGTTTTGACTTGTCTAATCTTCAAGTTCAGTTGAATGTTGTATTTTGAACTAAATATGAATTTCTTAGCAACTGTACACTGAAACATTCTGAGAGTGTAAAGATTTATTGTGGGTGAGTAGAAAGGCACTGATGCCTGCAACCATCATCAGAAAAAGAAAAAAACTCATAACAGCAGCTTTCATCAGTGGCAGGGATCCAGTTTTCAGCACGGCTTGGCAGAACAATAGAACTCTGAATGTGAACCTTACTTCAGAAATGATTTGAAAAGAAAATAATACTTTAGGAGGTTTTCTAGATCTCTAAAAATACCTCCTCTTATAGACTGTATGTTTCTCCAGTACAATTTTTTTTTTTTAATTAGAATCAAAACAATTCAAAATAAAGACAATTAATTGATGATTTCTTCACACCAATTCATGTGTTTATATTGTTTATGCATGAGCTAAAACTTAATGTTTGTAGCAAGTATGGTAAAAAACTGTATAATAACGTGTTCTCAACAACACATTAAATAACAGTTTGCACTAATTTCTGCAATTTAATTAATTTGCAGGCAAGTACATGAGAAAAAAATGACTGCACAACTTTTCTCTACCCAAGTCCTCAAAGAAAGAAGCTTCTCAAAAGAAATATATTTGCATGACTGAAGTGTCCAAGATATGTATAGCTTTGCCAAATAACCTCATATCAAAGAGCATTGTGGTAGAAGCATTATGGGCTGCATTTAAGCCTACAGTACTATGAATGTACATCAGAGAGTACCTGAGAAATCTTTTCATGACTTTAGACATTGCAACTGGCTAAATGCTCAGCAATAGACTCAAAAGAATGGGCAAGTCAAAGACTCATAACAAGCAATACATGCAAGAAAAGCTCTTAAAGCTCTTATCTGATCTCTGCAAAGGCTCTCGATGGCAGCTAATGAAGCTGGAGGATATGTGCACATAAAATGTATATATGACTAAGTCGCTGAACAAAGAATTGCAAAGGATAGTTTTCATTGAATAGATGTTTATCAGTATTGTTGCAATAAAGGTGACATTTACATACATTCCAGTGCAAACAGTTGCTTCTCATGAGTTGGCAAGCACAGATGTCAGTCAATAACTAACTGTGTACTCAGTTTTTATGTTTCTTCTGTTTTATATATGCAATGTTCTTCCCAAAAGCTACTTCTCAAGCTTGTACTAAACAGTGAAATTACTTAATAAATAAACATGTAATTGCTACATTTGTAATTAATTGTTGGTAAGATGTAATCCTAATGCAATCCATACAGGCAAATTTGCTGAAAAAACACTCGTTTTGATTAAGTGTAGCCTACTTTTCCTCAGCACATAATTAATGAAAGATTGTTATGGATTATGATACAATTGCTCGGATTTGATCTTTTTTAGACAAAGACTGGACAGTAAAGTACATGTAACACTCACTGACATATCCCACACTCTGAGCCCACCACAGTGGTCTTCCTTTCCCCTGTCTCTAGAGATTAAAATACTGGAAACAGAAAGTTATTACAGGACCCTGCTCCTTGCCAGAAGAGAAGGATTTTAATATAGACCAAATATCCAAATCACAATTTGTTAAAGTCGCAGCATTATAAATGGTCAGATTTACAGTCCAAATCACCCGAATGCTTATATATCTTTTTTTTTTTTAGTTGTCTCATTTAATTCCTCAGTATATAATAATTGTTTTTTTCTCTACTTTTCAGTCTTAAAACAACACTTCAGAAGAAGCTCTGTAGCGACTCGGTGGACCTCTCTGGCATCCCTTTATCAACTCGCGACATACGGCATGTGGCGTATTACCTCCAGACCAGTGGGGGCGCTGTGATATCCGTAGATCTTAGTTTCACTGAGCTCCGGGACGAGGGCCTACGTCTACTTCTGCCCTTCCTGGGTGCATTGCCCAAACTCACAACACTGGCTCTCAATGGGAACCGTCTGACTCTTGGCATCCTTAAAGATCTGAGTGAAGCCCTCAAAGAATCCAAGAAGTTCACATGTCTTGCCTGGATTGACCTGGGCAACAATGTGGACATATTTACCATGCCACAGGTAAAACAAAAGAATCTTAAAATCAATCACAGTCCCCCTTAATAGTATTAACACAGTGATAAATACTTCTTTTTGTGTGTAACACGGTTGTACTGCAAGATATAGGCACAACATGGATTAGCCAAGTAGGACATCCTTGATGCTCCTGGAGCAGTATTCTTTGAACAAAGAGCCTTAAGCCTAACCTACCCCTAAAATTAGAGACAAGAACTTTGTATACCTATCATTCATATCCCCAAGCCTTAAGCATAATCTTCTTCCTCACTTTAATGTTGAACAAGGACCATCAAGGATGTTGATCCAGGATCATGTTCTTCTTGGGTGAATCACGTTATGCAAGATGAATATTTGTTTGACACGTTTTTCATCACTGTTTTCAACTGACAAGAAAACCATATAATTAAAGTCTATTTGGATGGGACTAGTTTTCCCTGAGGAAAGAGTAGTTTGTTAACATTAGTTAATGCTTTAGGTGTCCTGAACTAACAATGAACAGTCATTTTACAGCATTTTTAAATCTTGTTAATTACGACCTATACTAATATATTATTTTAAACTTTCATTATAAACAAACATGAGTTAACAATGAACAATATTATAATTAAGAAATTAACATTAACCTACAAGAATAATTATTGTTGCTTATTGTTAATTCATCACACCTAATGCATTAACTGATGTTAAAAGTTAAAGTGTTACCATTATTTTTCTTCTTGTTTAGTTTGACCTTTGATGATATATAAGGCATGTAAAGTAACAGTTGGTTATTCAAGTACTGCTGGTATTCCATTAATATAAGAAATAAATTACGTAAGGAGACTCATCCAGAGCACATGACTTTTTGTAACATCCACATCCAGATAATAGACACCCCAACCTTGATCCCCACATTGTGTAACAGCAAAGACTTATATATAGAAAGACAGTGAACTCATATTACTATGAATGGGAGAAAGTGCAATGCACAGTATGGAGGAATAAGTCCTGCCTTCTAAATTACAGAGCCATTCACCAATTGGTAAAGTCATTGCTTCACTGAAGCTTCCATTAGAAGCTCCGGTTGCTCCAGTCAGTGATCTGAGATGCTCACTTATGATTGCATTGGTTGGTCCAGCTTGAAAAATGTAGTTTTTTTGTCATGATTTGAGCATTTAGAACCGAAATTTATGAGATAGTTGTTGTCAGATTTCATTGGTGATTTCAAATATGAAATTTATTCGTAATCTTGGTGAACAGCTTTTGAGAATTTGATGTTTCCCCATTCAAAGAGATAGGAGCTGTGCTTGCATGACTGAAATAGCTGTCCGAGAGGCGTTTTAAAGATGGCCGCCAAATGACTTGCCTTAATGGGACTTTGGTAACAGTCAATATCTGAAAGTAATTGTAACTCAAAGTTGTTTAACTGTTTCTACTCTATTCTCAGCCTCTTCTGGTGGCCCTACGGCGACGCTGTAGTCTAAAGAGCAGTCTGCCCACCATCTATGAGTACACCGAGGGTCAGCCCTATTGCTACCACATGGAGAGTTCCATTGAAGAACCCAGCCACTACGAAGAAGAGGAGGACGAAGACGACGAGGAAGAGGAGGACCTGGAGCCATGGAGCATTGGGGAACAGAAAAGTTCAGGTAGTTTTACCCTGCGCCATTGCGAGAGGTGAACCAATCACGTTCATCTGACGATGGGATAAAGAAAGAATGGGAGAGCGCAAGCAAGAGATTTCTCTTCTCTCTGTACCATTTCTCCCAATCAACACCTTTTACCATCTCCCTCCTCCACCGCAGCTCCATGACCTTCCCATTGTGGTTATGTGTGAACCAACAGCATCACATTTAAAGAGCCACCTAACCACCTGAACGCAGCAAACGGTGAAACACGCCAGTTTGAAACGCTCTCAAAGCTTCACCATTGACTTACTGTGTTGGCAGATGACGCTCCTTGACTCAAGGTGAGGGTTCATTGGAGGGGGCCACAGAGAGTCGCGTTAAAGATGCTTTCTTACGCCCCTCTTCGGTCACAAAGAACCAGTGACGGACAGGAAAAAATGCGAATAAAAAATCCCAGAGTCAGTCGACTGGTTGATGCATACCAACGGTGGATTCGAAGCTCTACGGATCCTGCTTTTAACTAAGGTATGGTTTTGTGGGGTCGGGTCAGGTTTGGTCGTATTTGTCAGTGTTGCATTGCTGAGGCCGTCTCTGCCGCAGCAGACTGGACCTATCACCACTCTGTGTGTGCTCTACTAATCTCCCAACAAAAGCCATGAAACCAGCTCAACAGACTATAACAGCCGACCCACGTCACGTGACGCAAGCAAAACTGCTATGTCAAGACTTTTGCTTTTTCCCCCCCTTTCCAAAATGTTCACTTGTGAATACCCGCGCACCACTTGTCATGTAGTTGTGAATGATGATGAATTGCCAGCGGCTTGTTTTTGTTGTCTACTAATGATGAACAAAGCTATCTTAGAAGACAACAGGTACATTTCAACACGGTTTTTATTGTATAAGATACATTTTTTGTTGTATATGAAGGTTTACTGAATGATAACATCTTCTTATTTATGTTTAAGTCTGCATCCTAAATATACCTCTTAAAATATGTCTTGATGTCTCAAAGCTGTGCTGTTCCCTTTGGAATGGTCCAATGAAATATGGCGTTTAATTTTACTACATTTCCGTATGGTGAATTTTAATATCTACATACTAGTCTCGATTAGTCACATCTGGTACACTTTACTAAAACTTTGTTAACTGTTCTTAACCTCATGCTCAAAATAATCTTGGTTTTTAAATCTAATTTTGGCAGACAAGTCATTAATGTCAAAATAAATGGACCTAGAGCTAATGATTGTTCCATGGCCTTTGATTACCTGAGCACTTTAGTCTGTTTTTCATCAGGTTTGTGACTGAAAAGCTTGTTGTAGCATTGCCGTCTTGTAACACGACATTTTTACGTTATTCTGAAACAAAAACGAGCCAAACAAATAGTTACTGTACTAACCAGCACTTAGTTAAATGTCAGTGTTATTTATGATATATGTATTATTTTAAATGTGTCAGCTGTGTTTAATGTTATCTTAATGTTTTCTCAGTGTTGTCGTTGACTTCAGACTATTATATTATATGTAATATTCCACACCAACCATCATCACAGGGCCTCAGCAAATTCAAATTATATGCAAAATAACCTTTCCAAGACTGGATATTAAAATAATCTGGACTATCTTTGCATTTGTTGTTTGGCCCTGTGTCTAGATCATTACAATTACCAGGCTTTTGATGTGATTATCTGGGATGTTTAACCTGCGTAATGCTGTATCTGTTACTCATAAACACTATGACGGTGTCAATACCCACAATGCTAAGTACACTAATATACTCAGTGGCAGGTTTTTGATAGAGGGCAGCTTATTTGTCATGTTGTTTGTGTAAGTCTCTGTCTGTGTCATATACAGTGTCCTCTTAATCTGTACTTCAAACATCATGTATTAAACAGTTTATAATACTGACTGTTCAACGCTTCTGTAATAAACTTTTATTGATAACACCATGGGTGTGGTAAAATAATACTTGCTTGATTATTTTTAAGAGATGGCAAATCGGCGTGAAAGCGTTTGATGGTTGAAAGTGTCTGTGGGAGGTTGGTGAGGTGCCCATCTGCTGATTGATGAGCTCCATGGAGGAGGAGACGCAGAGAAGTTTTTATGATGGGGGTTGTGCTAGGAACTGTGACAGCCTGAGGGAATATTACACACACACACACACACAATCTTCTGAAATGTTCAATAGTTCAGTAAAAAAAATCACAATTCTGTCATTTACTCACCCTCATGCTGTTACAAACCCATATTCAGTTTTTTTTTTTTTTTTTTTGAAGAAGAAGAATTGTCATGGAACTCTTTTTTTTTTATACAGTAATAATTCATCTTTTACAGAGACCACGGAAACTTTTAAAGTCACCATGAAATCAAAATGGACAATTCTTATTTTTTATGGAATTTTGGGTTATAAATTATAAAGGTTATAAATGATTTGGCTTTGCACAGTTTTTTTTTTTTTAATTCATGTGTCCTCATAATCTTTATTTAAAGCTGCTGTCCGCGATTTTTGGCCCTCTAGCGGTTAATAAACAGAACTGCACGCGTCTTGCGGAGGAACATTCTAGCCGGAGCTACTTTTCTCCGTCTATTTCTATGGCGATTCACGCAGTTACTGTGATACTCTGCGGCGAGTCCTACCAGTCCGGTCTGAAATAGTCCGAATATAAACACTTATTATAAGTGTGCCATAATGATTCAGGATAAGACAAAAACACGGTTTGGAAAATGGATTCATGTTGTATATTCTCATTATATAATTTTTGTAAATTTTTAACACAAAAAAAGTTGCGGACAGCAGCTTTAAAATAACTTTCCCTCTCTGTTGCAGCAACCTCTTTTCTCTGATAATGTTTACTGATGCGAAGGCGGGACAACCACTCACATGAGATCACAGCAATAGCAAACCATAACTATCCAATCAATTCTTGATGGACAAAATCAAATCCCACCCTTACATTTTTTCTTGTTTGAGAAGCCATTTCACTTGGATATGTCATAATAGGGAAGAAAGTACTATTGCAACTTCCATTTCATGCTGACTTTAAGCTCTAAAATAAACAAAACCTCAAAAAAGCATGAAAAAGTAGTTCATAAGAGCATACTGAAGCTATGTGGTAGTTTTTGTGAGGAAGAGCTCAAATTTACGTGGAAATCTTCACCTTCAATGTACATTTCAGATCAAATATGACACAAATTTGACGTCGATGGCATTTGGTCATGAACCAATATCCAAACCATTGACATTTGATGTCCAACCTTGCATGATATGTCATGCTAAATCTTTTTCTTATTCAAAACTGGTGTATGGCTTTAGAAGACTTTGAATATAGCACACAAATCATATGGACAGCTTTTATGTTGCTGTTTTTGTTTGATAGCTCACTATAAACTATTACATGAAAAGAAAATTCTTGTATGTTTCATAGAGCAAATACGGAGTGTCTATTTACACCAAGTGACTCTGTCCACCAATGTCTGTTTGTGCCAGGCGAAATTACAAAAGAAAAAAAATGACTTGTTTGATAACAGGAGCAGTGGAGTGGAATGATCGCGAATGAGTTTTTCCTAACTCATTCTTTTTCCTTTTCCCATCTACATCAACTCAGAGAGGCATTTAAGTTAAATAAAAATTAAGAAAATATACTGTAATAAAGTGCCTAATGGGTATAAAATAGTGTTTAATGGGTTGGGTTAGGAGTGGGGGTGGGCTTTAAAGATTGGGACAAGTAATGTTCCATTAAGGCGGCATTTATTTGTGATTTTAATAATATACACTGAATATGTTATTATTGTATACTGTTTTATAATTTACTACTATACACTGAGGTGCAAATACTAAATAGCATCTTACTATTTACACAAAAAATACTGTTTTCACTAAAATAGCATCTATAAGAAAATACTGCTGTTTTCACTTAGTGTAAATATCATCTATCTGTATTTGCACTTAATGTGCCAAAAAAAATAACAGCAACAGGTTTGGAATGATGAAATAATGACAGAATTTTCATTTTTGGGTGAACTATCCCTTTAAAACTGCAGTATCATCTTTCTAGAGACATGAAACAGGATGCAGACGCCCAGTTCCACTCAAATACGGAGTTGGGCTTGTATGGTTCTTGTCAGTGTGTGTATATGATAGTGGTTATAAAGAGAGTGTGTGTGTTAAACATCTGTAAACAGATCTTCAGCAGTGTGTACTCTTGTTATTGTCACTGTGATCTCAAACAAGAAGTTCAGGCTGTTCTGCTCTGTTACATTTGGTTGTATAAACAGTGACGCTGTAACAGCTTTCGAGACAGTCCTGTTGAGGTCTTGGGAATTATGCATGTCATGGTCTGTGTTGATGTGACAAGCATACAGACCCACGTTACTGCGGAAGAAATACTGCCAGAGTCCTCGTCTGCCACCCCATGGCTAAACAAAACCTACTAAAAAATGAAATAAAGGGAACATTTTTTTGAATTTTCTCACAAAAGCACCATAAAACTATCATTAAAGCAGCTCATTCCAAGTCTTTAGTCACGTGATTGCTTTGAACTGGCCTTCAATTTAATCCTTTATATAAAGGAAAATGTACAAACTTAAAGGCTTGACTGTACAATGTTTGTCTTATTCTTATTACATTAATACTCACCAAATAAATAAGTGGACATCAAATGTCGTTTTGAGTTGAAATTATTTTATAATTGTGCTTGTAGGCCTACTTGTAAGTCTGCATGAATCAGAAGTTGCAATAGTCTTTTCTTTCCTTTTTTTGACCTATATCCAAGAGTCAATATTCATGGTTGGGCTTCTAGCCAAACCTCTGGTCACTCGTGCCAGTGCCAAATGTCAGTTTCAGTGGTGCCAACAGTGCAAATCTTGGGCTGTGGACAATGTGAAACATGTATTGTTCTCTGATGAGTCCAACTTCACTGTCTTCACTCCTGTGCGAGTTATGGTGTGGAGAATCCCCAAAGAGGCTTAAAGTATTAGTTCACTTTCAAATAAAATTTTCCTGATAATTTACTCACCCCCATGTAATCCAAGATGTTCATGTCCTTCTTTCTTCAGTCGAAAAGAAATTAAGGTTTTTGATGAAAACATTCCAGGATTATTCTCCTTATAGTGGACTTCAATGGCCTCCAAACGGTTGAAGGTCAAAATTACAGTTTCAGTGCAGCTTCAAAGGGCTTTAAACGATACCAGACGAGGAATAAGGGTCTTGTCTAGCTTCAAAAAGTTTACGCTGTATGTCCTACGCCTTCCCTATTCTACTTACGGAACGAACGCAGTGCCAGTTACGTTTTTTTTCGTAAGTAGAATAGGGAAGGTGTAGGACACAGCGTAAACTTTTTGAAGAATACAGAAGGCGGAAGCACGTGCAAAGGCGATCATTTGTGTTTATAGCCTAAAGCATATACAGTTGTATTTTTTTGAAAATGACCGATCGCTTTGCTAGATAAGACCCTTATTCCTCGTCTGGTATCATTTAAAGCCCTTTGAAGCTGCACTGAAACTGTAATTTTGACCTTCAACCGTTTGGAGGCCATTGAAGTCCACTATAAGGAGAATAATCCTGGAATGTTTTCATCAAAAACCTTCATTTCTTTTCGACTGAAGAAAGAAGGACATAGACATCTTGGATGACATGGGGGTGAGTAAATTAACAGGAAAATTTTATTTGAAAGTGAACTAATCCTTTAAAGGATTAGTGAAAATTCTGTCATTTATTATTCACCCTCAAGACGTTCCAAACTCGTAACACTTTCGTTCATCTTTGGAACACAAATGAAGATCTTTTTGAGGAAATCTGAAAGATTTCTGTCCCTCCATTGACTGCTTTTGTAACAACCACTTTGTTGCTTCAAGAAGTTCATAAAGAGATTGGACAAGAACAAACCTCTTCCGAAAGCTCAAACGTGCTGCGTAACCAATCAGGTTCATTCTCATGTGTTACGCAGCACGTTTGAGCTTCCGGAAGAGGTTTGTTCGTCCGTCATTCAGATTCGGTTGAGCTTCTTTTTATGTTTGCTGATCAGTGTTTAAATGTGAGTAAAAGCCTAAACTAAACCTGTTCATCAAAAAAAGCGACTGAGTCCCTTCAGAAAAATTGGACTAAACGGCTTGATTCACATGGATTAGTTTTCCGATCTCTTTATGATCTTTTTGAAGCGTCAAAGTGGTAGTTGCAAAGGCAGTCAATGGAGGGACAGACATCTCTCAGAATTCATCAAAAAGATCTTCATTTGTTTTCCAAAGATGAACGAAGGTCTTACAGGTTTAGAACGACATGAGGGTGAGTAATTAATGACTGAATTTTCAGTTTGGGATGAATTAACCCTTTAACACCCAGACTGTTAATTGCATGCCCACGATAATGTTTTTGTGCTAAGGTTTTGAAGACATTATTAAAAACCAGATACTTTTGAACAAACGTTCTAATGTTACTAGAAGAACATTTTTTTCAAACTTTAAATGTTAGGAAAGCTCCTTAAAAAATTATAACAGACTCATAAAGATTCATTGACCAATCAAAAGATAGTCTCTTGAAAGTCACCTTTTGTGTTCCACAGAACATAAATATATATGTATAATAAATATGTATAATATAATATAATAGTATAATATCTACAAATATATGTATGGACATTTTTGGCTGTTTAATTTTATTGACATGCCAAGAAAATATTTTTTGTCTTGAAGGTTCCCGTGGATTTTTATTCCCAGTGGTGCACTTTATGGGGCCTTCTGTGCTGTCAAAGCAAGCAGGACCTTTTGATCAGAGCTCACAAAATGTCAGAGCACAGTCAGGCAGCGGTAACCCCACCAGGCTGAACTTTAAAGCTTAAGAATGTACGCCTTCACTTATCTGGACACTTGGTACATTTAGTTCTGAGGATGTTTTTCCTCTTAGAACATTCAGTTCAAATAACAAACAGCGTGATGGATTGGCTGGGTCAGGCAGCATCCGTTAAACATGAGGGCAGGAAAGGTGATTGCTACAGAACTGGCAGAGATGGACATCAAACTCATTACTCTGTTCTTTGCAAAGTCTCTTTGCCATTTCTGTCTCTGTACTCTGTCACATCAGTCAGGAGGATGAAGAATGAGCGAGCATAGAAGGGCTGTTGCTTTCTAAGAGATCTGCCTCTATAGGAGAAAAACAGCTATAGAGCAAACCAAATGATTTATATAAAAATACAAAATCTTGATACAACAGATTTAAGGAAACTGGAATATTATGTCCCAAAAAACTGGCCTCTTAGACTAACCCTAGAATAAGTCCTACCATAAAGTATGCTACAAAGCTCACATTGTAAACATTACATCTATTTCTGAATGCTCTAATGTACATCTACAATCTACATAGACTCAGAGTATGCTAAATACTAATGCTCACTAGTATTACAATGTAGGCTACACTATAAAATGTACGTATAGCTTACTATAGTATATAAGCTACCTGTATGCACTCTATACAGTATACTAGTACATACTATATACATAGGGTGAATTCAGGGTGATTGGGATACTTTTTGCCATTGAGATGACCCAATCAACCTGAATTCACCCTACTTAGTGCATTCTATAAAGTATACCTGTATGCATACTCTATACAGGATAGGCAACATCGTTCCTGGAGTCCCACTGTCCTGCAGTAATCAAACACGTCTGAACAAGCTAATCAATGTCTTCAGGATCACTAAGGCAGGTGAGTTTTTTTCAGGGTTGGACCCTTTTTTCCAGGGCTGCATCCGAAAACATAGGCAGCTGACTTGTTGCCTCGCTGCCCTGTCAGGCAATGACTTTGCAGGCAGCTTTTGTGCATGAAGACACTTCACGAAACTGATTTCCAACAGAGCAAAATAGCGCAAGCTTTGGTAAGAAACAAATATTTATTTACTACGGTAATAAATTCTCGCAGGAAATGACATCAGAAGTAGAAAACGTTGTGTGTAAAATGTACATTTACACACAAACTGACCAGAAACCGCAAATTTCAGACGCCGTCTTTCTTTTTCTAGCTCTACTGTCATAGAATTGTGGGATATCAAAGGCAGAGAAGGATATGCTGCCTTCAAAAATCTATCAGATTGGATTGGTTCTAAGTCAGAATGCTGCCTCATTATTAGGCGGCTCCTGCTTCAGCATCATGTGCATGCGTCGTGCTGCTCACATGATCAGCTTTGGCCAATACTGATCTGGCATTCAGACGTAAACATGGAAGCCTTCACTGTGCTTGCTGCATCACCTGCGTAAGGATAATGACAGGGAAGAGAACAGATTGTTGAGTAAAGTTTTTTTTTTTTTTTTGTGCACAAAAAGTATTCTCGTCACTTCGTAACATTAAGGTTGAACTATTGTAGTCACGTTGACTATTTTAACGATGTCTTTAGTACCTTTCTGGACCATGTAAGTGTTGAATAAGAGAGGTAGGCCTACATGAGCATATAAATTTAAGACGTAGGCCTATGCCGTCTTTGTGTTGCGATTTGCGATGGTCATCCGATTCTCCAAGAATTTAACAATATTTCATGAGTTACTCTACTGGAAATGGAATCTCTCATTTCTTTTCCCAAAATATTCACTCACGTCATTTTCGCAGGGGATTATAAACGTTTTTTTCTTTTGTTCACTTTTATACTATAGTCCATTCTACAAAGTATAGTTGGCCGAAATGTAATTTTGTTCACATTTATACAAAGTACCACACATATTTTCAGTTGAAATAAAAAATATACAACAACAACAACTTCTCACTTGAAACGAGAGCAAATCTATCAGCAAAGTCTTGCAATGTGAAAAGGGCAACATGAAAGTGAGGGAGAAAGATTTGTCATGTTGCGCCATCTAGTGGAGATGGACAAAAATAAATTATTGAAAAATCTTTTTTCTTTTAGTTTTAACAAATCAGCTATTTTAAATTGGTTTAATAGAAGGCAAGCGTTTCAAAATTTAAACAAACCTCCATGAGCTATCCAAGTGGCAAAGGACTGTCAGAGAATCAGTGAAGATGAAATAAGAAAATGACATCTAGGCTAACAAAATTACAACAAATACCTGGCACTATTATGCATCAAAGGTTTTGTGTTTGGCATGATGGCTTTTATAAACAAGAGGAAAGGAGATTAAAATACTGCTTCTTCCTGTAATGTAACTTGTGAATCAAACAACATTCTTTTGAAAAAAAAAAAAATCACATCATTTTGATGATGGGTTTTGTTAGGATTAATGTCTTAATATAACCCAAAACAAATCAAATATACAGGTGCTGGTCATATGATTAGAATATCATCAAAAAGTTCATTTTTTTATTGTAAATTATTTTTAAAAATGAAACTTTCATATATTCTAGATTCCCTACATGTAAAGTAAAACATTTCAAAAGTTTTTTTATTTTTTTATTTTGATGATTAGAGCGTACAGCTCATGAAAGTCCAAAATCCAGTATCTCAAAATATTAGAATATTTCCTAAGATCAATCAAAAAATGGATTTTCAAAACAGAAAAGTTCAAGTTCTTTAAAGTATGTTCATTTGTGCACTCAATACTTGGTCGGCAGCACATATTACAGCAAATGACTTGCTCCTAGCACAAATTACAGCATCAGTGAAGTGTGGCATGGAAGTGATCAGCCTGTGGCACTGCTGAGGCACTACTGAGCCTTCAGATCATCTATATATTGTTGGATCGACTGTTTCTCATCTTTCTCTTGAAAATATCTCATAGATTCAGGGGTCAGGCATGTTGGCTGGCCAATAAAACACAGTAACATCATGGTCAGCAAACCACTTGGAAGTGGTTTTTGCACTGTGGGCAGGTGCTAAAGTCCTGCTGGAAAAGGAAATCAGCATCTCCATAAAGCTTGTCAGCAGATGGAAGCATAAAGTGCTCCAAAATCTCCTGGAAGATGGCTGCATTGACTTTGCACTTGATAAAACACAATGGACCAACACCAGCAGACGTCACGGCCCCCCAAATCATTACTGACTTCAGAAACTTCACACTAGACTTCAAGCAGCTTGGATTCTGTGCCTCTCCAGTCTTCCTGCAGACTCTGGGATCATGATTTCAACATGAAATGCAAAATTTACTTTTATCTGAAAAGAGGACTTTCGACCACTGTTCACTGTCCAGTTCTTTTTCTCCTTAGCCCAGGTAAGATGCTTCTGACGTTGTTTCTGTTTCAGAAGTGGCTTGGTAGTCCTTTTCCTGAAGATGTCTGAGTGTGGTGACTCTTGATGTGCTGACTCCGGCTTCATTCGATTCATTGTGAAGCTCTCCCAAGTGTTTGAATCGGCTTTACTTGACAGTATTCTCAAGCTTGTGGTCATCCCTGTTGCTTGTGCACCTTTGCCAACCCAATTTCTTCCTTCCAGTCAACTTTGCATTTAATATGCTTTGATGCATCACTCTGTAAACAGCCACCCCATTCAGTAATGACCTTCTGTGACTTACTCTCTTTGTGGAGGGTGTCAATGACTCCTGGACCATTGCCAAGTCAGCAGTCTTCCCCATTAGTGTGGTTTCAAAGAACAAGAGATACCCGGAATTTATACTGTAGGGATGGTCATTTAATGAAACTCAAATGTAAATATTGTAATATTTTGAGATACTGGATTTTGGACTTTCATTAGCTGTACGCTCTAATCAACAAATTAAAAAAAAAAAAAAAAAAACTTTTGAAATGTTTTACTTTACATGTAGGGAATCTAGAATATATGAAAGTTTCATTTTTTAAAATAATTTACAATAAAAAAACTTTTTCACAATATTCTAATTATATGACCAGCACCTGTAATGAAGCATTACATTATTTTACTCACGCTGATGATCCCTTGCAATTTCAGATTCACTATTACTATTTTACCATCAGCAAATGGCAAACTCTGCTCTTCCTGAATAAGCATCTGAGTTCATAAATTATGTTCTTAAATTACATCATTATAGTAAATTATGAATATGTATTTATCTGCAATACCTTCAATTTATTCTAGATGCCTGACATATTTAATTGATGATTGTTAGTTTTTTTTTGTCATATGCCAGAAAATGATCTGAAACATGCATTACTGCATCTTTAAAAATTGATCTTGATCACAAGAATTAAGCTTGTAAAAAATGTTCAAAAAGACAGATTTAAGAGGTGTTTCTTTTTGCAACTCATACTACCAATCACAAAATTTCAATTTTTATTAACATTAATACACAAGGACACAAAGCCAGGCCTCAAGTGACCATCTCCTGTCAGTATCATTCACATTAACCAGAATTATTCTTTAATTCTCTTTGGTGTCACTGTAGGTGAAGCTCTCCGCATTTGACCACAGATGATGTCGACGCGCTTACATGTGCACAATGTTTCACTTTTGAGTCACTGAGGGGGGTTGTGCTTATCATAGCTCCTGTCTTTTTTTCAGTATGATATTTCGCACAAGGGCTGTGGCTTCCTTTCGAATGTCCTCTATGGGCTCCTCCGGCTTCCAGAAACGCAACACCTGGCCTTCCGGACTCACAAGAAACTTCCAGAAGTTCCATTTCGGCATTCTCTGTACTGAATCTAGAGAAAAGGTTGTAGATATATACATATTATAAATACTGAGTTCATAATATTATAAATTATTCAATATTAATATAAATTCATTAGTTTAGAAATGTCCTCTTATTTAAAACTAGAGGTTATGATTTGCTTTACTATACATAGCTGGGCTTTCACAAAAATGTACAGGGTCTGGGATAAAATATTTATGGGTGGGTTCCCTTTGTGCAGTGATCTACCATAAGTTGTGTCCCAATTCCCAACAAGGGGAAACAAGCAACAGCAACCGTTGGTGACCAGATGGGGCGAGTCGGGCGACAAAGCTGCGTGACAAAGTTGCATTTAACTTTATGCAAATGAAGGGTGAGTTTTGGGAGCGACAGCCAATAGGAGAGAAGACAGTAAAGCTCACGTGGTATTTCTCCTCTTAGCTCCTGCATTGACGGAAAGATTTATCCTTGTGAACAGATCTCATCCCCCCATTGACTACCACAGTAGGAAAATAAAAATACTATGGTAGTCAATGGGGTGTGCGATCTACTTGGTTACAAACGTTCTACCAAATATCTTCTTTTGTGTTCAGCAGAACAAAGAAATTTGGAACAACTTGAGGATGAGTAAATGATGACAGAAATTTCATTTTAGGGTGAACTATCCCTTTAACAAACATTTCTTTTGGTATCTTTATTTTTAAGGTCCTCAATGGTTCAGTCCCAGAGATATGGCGATATTAATGTGGCTCCATGAGAAAATTAGTCAATTCTACACAATTTTAGTGTTCAAAAACAAATTTTGTTGGTCACTATGCATACAGCTCATACTTTTTACATTTAAAGAAAAATATATGAAGAACAAATAATGTTGAAACTGAATGTATCTTGTTTTTTTTTCAATCAACACAATTGCATATAGAACATGCATGAGT
Organism: Megalobrama amblycephala; assembly: GCF_018812025.1. Taxonomy (NCBI): domain Eukaryota; kingdom Metazoa; phylum Chordata; class Actinopteri; order Cypriniformes; family Xenocyprididae; genus Megalobrama; species Megalobrama amblycephala. Next base: position 28,815,348 of record NC_063055.1, read on the forward strand.
GCCATAATATTACTTTTCCAAAGTTTGCGTGCCAGTAACTCTAAAAGTATTCATGATATCTTAATATCCTTCTAGATTCTCATTCTTAATAAACTTTTCAATTGCATAGAACAGTTGTGTGTGAACAATATCAAAAATCTGAGCAGGGGAAGTTTCTGAAATTTGGCAAAATGGCACAGAAAAGTGAATGAGTACTTAAATTGGGAAGCACCAACACCCTACCTCAAGATACTGATGTTATGGGTTCATTGTGTGCTTTCAATGTATTTCTATGTTCATGCTTTGTATTTTGAAAAACGACTGAGTGCTATATAAAATATACGGTTGTTATCGTTTCTTACTATAAAATAGTAACGGATGGTCACGTGATGTCGATTGGCGGTGACCACGAGGGGTCGCCCTTCCCCGCTCTGAAGAATAAATCTAGAAAACAAAAATTCCTGGAGTTTTCAGCAAATCGTGACTGTAAATCGTTTTGATGTTATTTCACAAAAGTGCTACAATTGTTATTTTGTGTAAAACGTTTTAAAGTTACCGAATGAAGATATTCTCAGGTAAAACCTACCTGTGATGAATCTGAATGCGGGCTCCGCCTCAGACCCCATTATTTTGATCTTGCTAAAGATGGGGAACGTCACACCGTAGTTGGATTTGGCAAAAGCCTCTATTTCTCGACTGGTTCCTGATTCGGTGTCCCCGTACTGCGAGCAGGGGAACGCGAGCACGTTAAAATGCGAGGTGCCGAGCTCTCGGTGAAGCTCCTGCAGAGCCCGGTAATTCTGCTCCGTTAACTCGCTCCCACTCGCCACGTTTACAACCAGAGAGACCTATTATCAGAGACAGCGAGCCCTCGAGTGACAATACTGCTGCACAAAACACACCAGAACAATTATGTGTTCTCAAAAGCCTTACAAATTAAGTTAAATCACCTAAAACAGGAAAAAAAAAACTGCATAACATACTTTCCCCCGATACTTTTCCAGAGACACAGTCCTGCCTCTCGCGTCCTTCACTTCATACGAGTAGAAATCTTTGGCTTTTCTTGACTTCGACAGTTTACTCTGCAGTAGGTACAGTGAGCCCATGCACACGGCCACACTCAGCAAGACCTTGAGCAGTCCTGCTCTAGACGCAGAGGATTTGGTGGGGTATCCCCCAAGCGCCTCCATGATGGAGGAGAAATATGTGGAGAAATCTGGGAGAAAAACTTCAAGTATGGTTCTCTGCTGGTCAGAATAGTGGGCGTGTCAAAATTAACGGGGCGTGTCAGAAAGTTATTCCAATTGGTTTAGAAGGCTGTCAGTTACACATAAGTTGGGCAGAAGTTGTGGAGCAGCTCATAAGCACATACAATTCATTCACTCATTAATAATACTCTTTTGTTATGGCATGTAAGATCTTTTATAATGGCTACTCTTTTATTTTAAGATCTAAAAGGCCAGCAGCATTCCAGTGTCTTGGTAAAAATGTATTGCAATTTCACAAGCATTTAATTGTAGAATATATTGGTAGCGAATTAACCTTAGCAAGATAAAGTCTTTCAAAACAAATGTTTAATGTTTAATAAAACGGTTCAAAATTTGAGATTACAATTGGAAATTACAGTTTTGAGGAAATGTTAACTTCCAGAAACAAAACAAAACATCTCTTTGTCCACTGCTGGATGCTAACGAAATTAAACCAGAGTGTAAAAAGTGTGTTTTAAGGGAATTTATTTTGGAAAAAGTCCAGCTACAAGTACCGATAAAGAAATATATAACCTAAAATATGTTTATTTCGCTAATTTAATTGTACATTCCATGAAGTCATTTAATTATTTTCTATGTGTAGCCTGTTTGGATGTTCTGCGCGCCAAATAACTCAGTATGAAGGTAGTAGGCTAGCCTAACACATTCCACAGGTGCTCATACGATAATCTATCAATGTGTTGCAAAGAACACTTATTAGTGACCGACATTACCGACTGCAGCAGTTTATCGCTGTGTTTGTGTAGCTTGCCTTGTAATTTTGTACATTTTAAGGTTAAATGCATCAATCTGGTGCACTTTGAGAGCTCAAAAACTTAAAAGCTTAAGCCCATACAGTGTGCACATTGAACAAAGAAACAGCATTGACTTGTACCTGGACATTAAAGAGGGCTCAAACATCTTTATAGTTGTGATATAAAGTCTCAGTCTACATTGTTTTTGGATGCCAAATAATTATTAATAAAATAATAATATAATAATGTTTTAATATTATATAATTATTCATGACAGCAATTTCCATATATTGTAACACATGCACTCTAAACTAAATGACAATTTTATTAGTTACTAACTTCACACAACAGTATAGGGAAATTACAACACTTTTGTACCAATTTCTTTTTAAAAGATAAATCCTTGAGATTTTATTTTGATCACCAGGGCCCGGTTTTTCAAAAGGTTTAATCCGGATAAAATTGATCCGGATTTAGTAATCCTTTTTTTGCGATCCGTGATCACGTAATCCATCTTACTTTTGGAGCCAGTTTTTTAAAGCAACATCGGATTGGATCAATCTGATCCGGATAGGAACTTTTCAGGATCACCAAATCAGGGCTGCGTTCAGCCCCGACAAAACGTTGCAAAACGTTTTTTAAACGGAAACGGTGGCGCGTTGAACACCCTGTTGTGATGACGCAAGCGTTGCAACTATGGCAACTAAGAAGGCCATTCTTTGTGTTCTTTTTGAAGAATTTTCGGAGCCTGATGATATCGATATAAATACATGTTTAATACTGCAAAGTACCCTCGATGTTACAGCCACTGCCCTTGCCGTCCAGAATAAAAGAGAGAACATCTCAGTCGAGTGAAGGGATTTGTGAAAACTTCTAATTATTTTGATTCAACATTTGCCTTGCATCTCAGGATGAAAAGACAAACATTTCAGGTGAAGGATAATCCACTTCTTACCTCCAAGACTGTGTTATGATCTATATTATTTTATTGTTTAGGCTTATCATTATTGCTGATCACTGTTGTTGTGCTTTGATATTGTAATATTTACCATTATATAATCAGAGGAGTATAGAAAAGTTTATTAAAGTGTAACTTCACAATACAACACCAAAATATATAAGTAAAGTATTTTTATGTTACATTAATACCCAGTGTGCGAGCTGTCTCTTTAATACCGCGTGGGTTATATACATCTTGCCGCTGATTGGGCTGACATTTCTGACACACCCACCAAACAAGAGAAAACGCATCTGAAACCCGTTGCACCATAGACATAATCCGATTATGTAATTTTTTCTTTTGAAAAACACATTTTCAAGATTTGATCCAATCCGTTATCCAAAATCCTAGTGGATTACTTTTGAAAAACCGGGCCCAGCTGATCGCGTGCGCAAATTTTGCTGTTTTATAAAGGCACAAAGCCATATCACGGTTTCGATTTTAGTTCGTTGGTAAAATACAACGTAGAGACCATTTAAGCTTTGTATGTTTTAAATTTTCGGTTTATGATGAAACGGTGGCGGCGGCACAGGGTCATTGGGAAACATTGAATGAATGTTTAGCTGACAAATGTGCTAAAGTTGTAATATCAGCTGTTATATCCTATCCAACCGGACCTAACGAGGGTCTCGAGGCCTGCCGCTGCTCTGAGTGAGTGACAGGAGGCGCGTCTGTGTTCAGCTTGCGGTGTGCGTGAACGCGCTGTTGGAGAGAAGAGAAAGCGCTGCCGGTGTATGGATATCTATGACGAATATTGTAAAAAAGCGATATTGAACTGTTTAACATATTTTAATAGAGAAAAATTAGAAAAAATTATATTTTGAGAGCACTGTTAAGAAAGCTCAAACCTGAAAGATTCGGGGCTTTTGGGAAAACATCCGGGGTGTTATGAAATATTCGGTGTCTGAGATTTTTGGTGACACTGGGCGGAGCTTACATGAATATTCACGAGTTTCCTGTTTTAAGTTAAAGTGCCACTGAAAATGTTAGTGCACGCTCTTCGGCTTACGTTAAAGGTAATTAGCCTATGTTTCAGCGTTAAACGAAGTCAAGCTTATTCTAACTGTTATTGATGCACAAGATTTTATATATATAAGCTATATTGTGTTATGTCGTGTCATGTGTTAGCTATGTTTGATATGAACACAGCCAATGACTCGCCAGAGGTGTCGTTAGGATTCGCTAAACGAGCCAATAGCGTTTTAGTAGCCTATTTTTTTGTTGTTTCTGTATTACCTCGAGTCTTTTAAACATATAGTTTTGAAAGTTTGCCAAAATGTATGGTAGCATAATAATATTAATTGTAAACTCCTGTGGTGAAGGCAGCAGTAAACTTTCCTAGTTTGCAGAAGCACTTCTAATCTGGGTAGACTTGAATTTCTATATGTAATGTTTCAAAAATTGCACACATGCAAGAAAACATGTTAATGTACTTTAAATATAGTTTATTTATTATCCAAATAGGCCACGGTGAATTACGCATGTGATAACTAATATAATATCTATAGCCAATATTCTTTCATTCCCAAATATGACTTTTGCCAATAAATATCCCTGTACACCAGACAAAGCAGACACTTTTATTTTTCACTTTGTTTTGAAAATGACCGTGTATTAAACATTTTAATAATACATGTTTGTTGTAATGTCATTTTATTGTATATTTCAGATTGAATGTGTCAGTAGCAAAGGCTGGTATCACTGGGATCACAAGAGCAGACCAAACTTTAATTTGTCTGGGATCCCAAGACCATGTGTAAAGTGTGTTTAAATACAAGTGTTTTTGCTAATTAAGCATGTCATATGTCGTGACTTCTCATTTGTGAATAAAATTCCAACACAGAATCAGTTGCTCTTTTTTATTCAAAGTGAAACTACTCTCATTATTTACTTTCATCTTTGATATTACAGATATGCAAATTACTACATGGTCTATTATTTTAGCAGCTAATTTAACATAAATAACATTTTAATTGTTATGGAAAGCTTGTAGAATAGAACTAATACATTTCATTGTGAATATACTGCAGGTTTGATCATATAGTTCCATATAGTTCCATATCAACACTGTTAAACTGAATCCTGATTCACAGTGCTTCATGTATTTTCCACATTAATTTTTATTTTATTTTTTTTTGTCAATGAAATGCATCATTTTGTGGGGAAAAAAAGATTGCGAATGTTTCCTAATAATATGAAAAAAATAACACTTAACTTTAGGATTTAATAAAGTCTCTTTAAAAACATTTACCAACTGAGCAAGCAATTAAGAAATGACAGAACAATCACAGTAGTATGTATATATGTGTGATTATCCACATAACAATAATGTTCCTCATACTTTTGCCAATTGTCTTCTCCATATAGCCTAAATATTTTTAAATAAAACCTGCATTAGTAACTTTTAGTTTTGTAGCTGATCAATTTAACCACTTGTAATTCAATTTTAACATTTTAATTGTTGTGGAAAGCGCATTAAGATAAAACCTTGTGAAAGTGCTGCAGGGAAGCTAATATTACGGTCTCATGTTTCTATTCATAGAGAGCATTGTGCACTGTAAAAAATGACCGTGATTTTAACAGTAAAAGACTGTAAAAATGCTGCGGTGAAAAACTGTTGATTGGTTTACAGAAAGTTTCTGTACTATATACGGTGAATAACTGTAATAGATCTAATGGTACATTTAATGTAATTTTACGGTAAAATACCGTTAAATTCACAGTTTTTGGAAGTGAAAAATAACAATTCATTGTAAAATTTACAGTGAAAAACCGTATATTGACATTCCCACAATTCCCTGCGTGATACTTCACATTTGATATATTTTCGTTGAAATAACTCTGTTTCTTCTTAGTTTTTCTCATTTTTTTCTAATCAGTTATGTACATTAGGGTTTTATGTTACATCTAATGTTTTTAAATTAATGTTTATTGCATTTTTAAAATTTCATGCATGTTACCATGATGGTGTTTAGTGTGTGTGTGAATGACACTGTGTGCATTAGTATTGTGCTTCTCAGCTTGTGGAAAAGCTGCTTGTGATGAACTTTGATTCATCATGTGACTCTCATCACCACTGTGTTTGGTGACTGTCAGTGTATTATAAAGGTACAAAACAGATATTAGTACTTCATTAGGTTGGTAAATTAACATTATATCAGTTAATGAAATACGTTATTTTACCGTAAATTTTACTGGGATTTTTTTTTACAGTGTGTAACAATGATGTTAATATTACTGAAATCCAATGTTAAATATACATATTTAAAATGTAAAATTCACATGTAACTCCGTAAGTATGTTTACGGTTTGATGTCATTTTTACAGTATTGTTCTGGTAACCACAGCTGCCAGTATTTTTCCGTAGAAACAACGGGATTTTTTTTTAACAGTGTGTGTTTTGCAGAAAAGGATAAAGAAGGTTTACATTAATTCATGCAAGTCAAAAACATAAACGGAACATAAATCTAACTGTCAATGTGTTTTAAAAATAATAATGTCTGGTTAAAGTTATGCAGGCTATCTGAGAAAGCAATAGGGAATGACACAATCACAACTGAAACTTTTATTATGCAACCACAGATACATTTATACAAGTTGTCTTCTCAAACGAACTAAAATAAAATCAAAACAGTTGTAGCCTACTAAAACAAACAAACTCGATGTTGGCTCATTTCCTAATGATAGACCACCAGTGGCTGTAATCACTACTAAAGTATATCTCTCGACACAATGTAACCTACAAACTATTGAGCATACATAAACAGTTATTTCGTCGCTGCCCGATGAAACTCACGTATGTCCAAAACGGTTACTTTTCAGGAAGTGAAAAAAACACCGTATTTCAAAAGCAGTTGAATGTAGCGTTGTCATACTTGGTACGGCATCTTTACATGTAACCATATTCTTGCCAGTGTAATGATATAATCCACATTTGACCAAAATTGAGTTTAAATGACATACGTGCATATTTTACAGTAACGGTGGTCAATACGCGTTCTTCCGATCATTAATTAGAATGGCCAAGTCGCGTTTCATATTGACAGATGAATACGCTCAGTTTATTAAATAGCCTACGTCTTAGTTTATTAAATACGCTTAGTTTATTTAATATTAATTATAAATTTATTAAATGTCTCTTGCAAACTATGAAGGGACAATGAATCAATACACTGACATGGTAATGCTAGACAGATACTTTGTTTGCACAGTCCTACCGTAATTTTGTCACTCCTAGACGTACGTCTGGCGTCAGGGGGGAAACGTTTACCTCGATAAAGGAAAGTCATTGTCTCACCAGGCTATGTTTATTTGGCAATGTATTGCAGAAAAGAAAAGTGAAAATGAAGATGCAGTTCCAGTAAACTCCAGTTACCAGTTCATGTTTATTCTTCAGGTGATTCAAGCAATACCAACTAATCAGACTCAATACTGACTGTAACGTAGTTCGTAAATATGGGAAGAAGGAGGCGGGAACTGGCGAACATTCAACGTAACTTTAATTCAAAATAAACAAAGAACAAAACGAAAGTAATGCCGGCAGACCCTCGCGGGCGTCTGCCGGCCACACAAACATAATAAAACATAAAATAAAGTCCAGGGGCCTGTACCATGATGGTAGTTGAACAAACTCAGGGTTATAGGATTAGTTTCGAGTTGACAAAACCAAACCACTCCTATCTGGCTTTGTTGGTACCATGATGCTGATCATCAACTTTCTCTGTCAACTCAGGCTTTGATCCTGAGTTTGTGGAGCGCGTGCACATGAATCTGTGACATCAGTGCCAAACAGCCAATCACATGCCTTGCAACAGAGATAAACTGTGATTCACTTCTCGCGAGAGAGCCAGCGTGATTCAAAACTCTTTTGCTGAAAATGAAGAATTTAAACGCATTTACACTAATGGAAAATACTTGTCTGTGAAAGAGGACAAATAAAAGAAATGATCTTTCTCTATCAGTGCAAGTGAAAGTTGTGAAGTTAGTTTATATAGTTGATCATATATAGCAATAGAGACTCAAATATACAAGTTCACATGTAGTCATATTTAAAGAGTATATTTACTTATTTATATTACATAAGATCTATATATATATTAATATTCATTGAAACTAAATGCTTACTAACAACTGTTAAACTAAACTTGTGTGCATGTAATGGATTAATAAAAATATAGATAATTATACAAATCATATATAAATCATAAAATAATTCTAAGTAATTATCATTAAAACCAGACAATTTTATCATTAAATATTTGTTTTTACTATATTGTGACATTTAATTTGGAGGAAGAGAAACTGAGGGATGGACTTTATTGTGTTGGGTGTGTCAGTGTCACTTAGCTTACGTCTGATTGGTCCAATTTCAGTTTGAGATCTCTAACCTAGAACATAACCTGCCCCGGAGCAGGTTAGCCATGGAGCGTAAGTTACTATGGCGATGAACACCGCTAAAAGCCAAGTCACTTTCATGGTACCTAAAACCCAGGATTGGCACAAACTAATCTGAAACTTACCTGGCTAGCCAGCTAATCCAGCTTCATGGTACAGGCCCCAGGCCTGGTCCTCTCTCGTCCTTCATGGTCGTCTCTCCTCCTTTTATGCCTCCGGAGGCTCCTCCGTGAGAGACTCGAGGCCGGCGCGCCTCGCAGGTGATGCTCATTATCACTCGCGCCACCGGCCTCGCGCCGTTCCCTCACGGCTCTCGCCCGCCCTGCTCGTCACACTGACATTCACTTCACTTCGGAAATCCGTGCGTTAACATCTTCACAATAAAAACGTAGCAAGATAAGTCTAGTGCTGGACATTCTCAGCCTCTGGCAAGCGGTGATAGCAGTATGAGTGAGCGAGGCATGTTCTAGTGACAATCATGACAGTAGCATTACAGGCTATAATTTGATCAGTTTGACTAAGAAAAAAAAAAGTTTGAATCTTATCAATGAGACCGAGTTTATTTACATACTAGCAAGCAAACTAATCTGTGAAGAATTAGATTAGAACTAAACTGTGGAGAGCTTCAATGTCGTACTTTCATCAGCCAGGTTCACAAATATAAAAATAAATAAAAATATTCGGTGACAATTACTTCATCTAGACCATTTACCGATAAATAATAGTTGTGAATATATAATAAACTTGAGAACAGTTGTCAAAAACAAACGTTTGCTGATACTTTACCTCACAGTGTTATTCGGCTATCCAGTGCTGAGCTTCGATGAAACTACACGAGACCGGCGAGATGCTTCAGGGCGGGAGATACGCGGCGTGATTGACAGCTTTGACACCAAATGGATATACGTGAAAATCAGATGACATGATTTCACAACTTTTCATTGGCCATTTAGATATGCGAAGCATACTGTATACGGAAATGAACCTGGACATTCAATCCGTCGAAAAATCTCAAAATCGGCAAAATGGACATACGTGGTTTTCATCGGACAGCGACGATTAATAAAAAAGAATCATAAATTCATTCGACGCGGAAACACAATCACGTTACAGAAGCAGTTTTGTGATCCAAGGACAGTCCACTAACATTTTCAGTGGCGCTTTAACTCAAAACAGGAAACTCGTGAATATTCATGCAAGCTCCGCCCAGTGTCACCGAAAATCTCAGACACCGAATATTTCTTAACAGGGGCTCCAGCCCCCTTAGCCCACCCCTAGCGCCGCCCCTGAGACAAATTAAAAATGAAAGTATTCAGAGTTGGTGTTTCGCCATTTTGAACAGAATCGATGCTAGTACGTGTTTCATAGAAACGTTAATAAAAGGAATTTAATTTGTTTAACGGATTGTTGTCTCGGATTTTAAGTGCGTTCTGTGATTGTTCAAAGAGGCATTTGTGTTAACATACAATTGTATGCGTGTAATTTTCTCTAGTTGAACTGTTCAGCTGTATTATAGCCTAAAGGCTGTTTCATTTCTTCGTGTTTACCTGTTCAATGGTGGAGATCAGACACTGTGTCAGGTGCTCAGCTCCATCATGGATGATACACAAACATCCAGAGATGAAGATTTTTTTATAGGATGCAGGTACGGGTACATAATATTAAACAACTTTTCTTCATGTCATAGAAAAAGATGTCTAAAAATGTACATTAAAGTGAATTAAAGTCTTGAGTGCTGATAAATAATGTGTTCTGTGATATGAAGGAGTAAATTGAATCTTTTCTCTGTTACAGTCCAGTCCAGAAGAAATCAGACTCACCAGAGCCCAGCTGTGTGTCTATGAGGAGTGACTGGTCCATGGAGCCTCCACAAAATTTGAAGTGTGGAGACACATGTCCACATTTCAGGTATAAACTTTTTTTTATATAAAAAATAAAGTATTACATTTTGTATTAGACATTAATGAAATTAAGTTAATCAAAATGGAGGCAGGAACTCTCATTAAAGTCTGTTACCTTTGTTGATTCTGTTCATTGCTTGATTCTGTCTGAGAATGAAATATTAAACCACTTTCTTCATGTTACAGAAAAAGATGTCAGAAAATGTAGATTAAAGTAAATTAAAGTCTTCTCAAAGTTCTTATTGCTGAAAAATAATGTTATGTTATATGAAGAAGTAAACTACATCTGTTCTGTTACAGTTCAGTCCAGCAGGAGAAATCAGACTCACCAGAGCCCAGCTGTGTGTCTATGAAGAGTGACTGGTCTATCGAACCACCACAAAATTTTAAGAGTGGAAACACTAGGCCAGATTTCAGGTAGGCTATAAACCTTTTTTTATATTAAATAATATAAATAAATAAAAAAATAAAGTATGGCATTTTGTATTAGAATCTGAATTAAGCACTTAGTCAGGTGGTCATGAGTAGAAATGACATTAATTTAATCAAAATGCATCCAGAAACTCTAATTAAAGTTTGTTACCTTTGTTAATTCTGTTCATTGCTTAATTCTGGCTGAGAATCAAATGACTGATGTTCTCATAATGTTGAGCGAAAACGTTCTCAGGATAACATTCTCAGAACAACATTTTAGTATTATTATTTGCTGAATGTTTTCATTATGCTATCATAATATGTTCTGAGTACAACGTTCATGAAACGTCCTTAAGATTTAATTTGTACTTAATGAATGTTCTCATAATGTAGAGAGAAAACGTGAGAACAACGTTCATGGAACATCCTTACAATGTTATTTTTACTTGAACATTCTCATAACAAAACGTTCTTAGAACAACATTCTCGGAACGTCTTTATGATGTTATTAATATTTGCTATGTATTTTGGAAGTTCATCTAATATATATATTTTTTTTAATTTTACTACTTGTTTGATCATTAAAGAGAATTGAAGAGAACATGAAGTCACAAGACAGATGCATAAGGAACAAATAATGAATGCAAGTTGTGTTCATTTGATTCTCAACTAAATTCTCTCATTGTCTTTCTATTACTCACAACTCTGTGCATGCGCTCCATTCCACATTATTTTTAAACCAAATTTCCAGCATCTGCAGACAACCGTTACACTCTAGGTCCCTCTCCAGCCTGAAGCATCACTGTACAGCGACAATGTTTGAAACTCCATATAAGCAGAACAGTTTTGTTGTGTTTTCTTTTTCTATCATGTTGAGTTTGTTCTTTTTCCTTGTTTAACTTGGTAGGGTTGTGTTTTTCGTTTAGAAAACATAAGCTTTGCTCTTTATGATTCCATGTTTTGGACTGTGTACTTCCCAGAGGCTCTTTTTTTTCCCTTTAACACAGTATTTTCTACTACAGTAAAATGTGAATCTTACAGTGAAGTCATATCTGTTATTTTTGCATTCAAATATTTAATGCACTTACTTAATACTCCAGAAAAATGTAAACACTCTGGAAACGTGTCTTAACAGTTTTTCTACTTAAAAATTCTGTTATTTTGAAATCCATACATGTGGCTATAAGAAATTAATTGCTTACATTTTATCAGTATCACAATTCATAAACATAAATATAAACAGGGCAGCTCAGTGGGTAGCACTATCACCTCACAGCCAGAAGATTCCTGGTTTGAGTCTCAGTTAAGCCAGGAATTAGCAGGTTCTCTGTGTGTCAGTGTGGGTTTCCTTCAGGTACTCCAGTTTCCACCACAGTTCAAAGACATGTAGCAGAGGTAAATTAAGCGATACTCAAGTGTCTGTGTGTGAGCCTGGTGATGGACTGGCCATACTGTACGTTCAGTGTTTTGAATGTTCAGAAAATATTCCGAAATAACGGTTTCATAACATTTTCAAAATTATAGAATCTAATGTTCACATAAACCAAGAAAAAAAAACATTGTTGATTAAAAAAACTAGACATTTTCAACGTTTAAAAAACATTCAGAATTAACGTTTTCATAACTTTATGGCAATGTTAGCTAAACATTCTAAGAACATATTTTTGTTGGCTGGGAAAGTGCATTAAAGTAAATTAAAGTCTTCTCAATGTTCTTATTGCTGAAAAATAATGTGTTATGTGATATGAAGGAGTAAACTACATCTGTTCTGTTACAGTTCAGTCCAGCAGGAGAAATCAGACTCACCAGAGCCCAGCTGTGTGTCTATGAAAGAGTGACTGGTCTATCGAACCGCCACAAAATTTTAAGAGTGGAAACACTAGGCCACATTTCAGGTATAAACTTTTTTTAATATAATAAATATAAAATAAAGTATGACATTTTGTATTAGAATCTGAATTAAGCAGTCAGGTCACAAGTAGCAATGACATGAAGTTAATCAAAATGGAGGCTGTCTGTTGCCTTTGCTGATTCTGTTCATCGCTTGATTCTGGCTTAGAGACAGTCTAAAGTGTTGATTAATTTTCTGTTAGTTTCAGTGCACAACAGTGCAAAACAAAATATATGTACATATGTTGATGAAAATCTTAAATGTCAAATACAAACTAGAACACAGCAGTCTGCACATTCCCAGAGTCAGAAGAGCAGTTTAGTGTTGTTTGACAGGTTTTCGGTCTCTCAGATATGTGATGCATGTTTCATTTTGTGGTTTAACTTATCTTGAGTGTCTGTGTATTTTGTACATTCATTTAGAAAAGGTGGATTTGTTTAAATTTTGTTTACATACTGTGTATGTCAATGAAGAAACTATGGTAAATCAAAAAAAAAAAAAAAAAAAAAGGAGTGGAGACATGGCCTCATCTCTGGTATAGCCTTGCACAATAGTTTTTTTTTTTTAATACTTGCATGTATATGTAGCATGTAGGAAGATTATTCAGTATATATATATATATATATATATATATATATATATATATATATAAACAAAAAAAAAACAGCTTGTCTATAACTAGCCATGACATCCTGTAAATCTAATTTTACAAACCAGATATAAAACACAGAGATTCATTGAATCAGACAGATAATCAAACACAAGGAGGTGAAAAGAAACACAACTAGGTACCAGCTGTGGAGGTGTGTTTAGATATGTCCTGGTTGTAAATTTTCCTGGTTGAGAATTTGTAAAATTCTCACAAGATTTAAAATCTGAATAATAGATCTGTGCCCTGGAGCAAGTACATAAGTAAAAATAAGTAAAATTGTTGGCATAATAATTAATTATGAAAATTCCATCAATATCTAAATGTCTGATTCTTTATTTCATTCATGATGTTTAAGGTCAACCTCGCCATACAGATCTGTCATAACAGAACCTGCCTGTAAGAAAATGAAGTATGATGAAACTGTAAATCAAGACTTTAATGAAAGAATGCATCCTGGTTTAAGGTAAATTGTAGGATTTTTATATTTTTTGCTCATCACATGTTACTCAAACACATGATAATTTAAAATTTAATAATTTACGCATTCCATAAACCTAATAAAACAGTATGTTCTCATAATATAGAAAACAAAAAAAACCCCAAAAAAATTCTCTATATATTTACCTCTTTAACTCATTGGTAATGGCATTTTGATTTTACAGCCATGGCTCTAACATTGCTGAAGCCTTAAACACATTTAGATCAAATCTGAGGAAGAAGTTTCAGTGTCTGTGTGAAGGAACAGCAAAGCAGGGAAACCCAACACTCCTGAATGAGATCTACACTGAGCTCTACATAACAGAGAGTGAAAGTGGAGAAATCAGTAATGAGCATGAGGTGAGACAGATTGAGACACAATCCAGGAGAGCAGCAACAGAGGACACACCGATCAAATGCAATGACATCTTTAAACCTTTACCTGGACAAGACAAACCCATCAGAACTGTGTTGACAAAGGGAGTCGCTGGCATTGGAAAAACAGTCTCTGTGCAGAAGTTCATCCTGGACTGGGCTGAAGGAAAGGAGAATCAGGACGTCCAGCTCATATTTCCACTTCCTTTCAGAGAGCTCAATCTGATGAAGGACAAAAAAATTACTCTTTCAGATCTTCTTCATGTCTTTTTCCCTGAAATAAAAGAAACTGACAGTTTTAGTGATGAACATAATGTGTTGTTCATTTTTGATGGTCTGGACGAGTGTCGTCTATCTCTGGATTTTGAGAGCGATGTAAGGTTGTGTGATGTCAGTGAATCAGCCTCATTAGACGAGCTGCTGATGAACCTCATCAAGGGGAATCTGCTTCCTTCTGCTCTCATCTGGATCACTTCACGACCAGCAGCAGCTGATCTCGTTCCCTCTGAGTATGTCCATCGAGTGACAGAGGTCCGAGGCTTCAATGACCCACAGAAGGAGGAATACTTCAGGAAGAGAATCACTGATCAGAGTCTGGCTGAGAGAATCATCTCACACCTGAAGTCATCAAGGAGCCTCCACATCATGTGTCACATCCCAGTCTTCTGCTGGATCTCAGCCACTGTTCTTGAGAAGATGTTGAGTGAAGCAGAGACTGGAGAGATTCCCAAGACTCTCACTCAGATGTACACACACTTCCTGATCCTTCAGACCAACATCAAACATGAGAAGCACTATGAGAAGAAAGTGAAAGATGAAGACATGATTGTCAAACTGGGAAAATTAGCATTTCAGCAGCTTGTGAAAGGCAATCTGATCTTCTATGAAGAGGACCTGAGAGATTGTGGCATTGATGTGACAGAAGCATCGGTGTACTCAGGATTGTGCACTCAGATCTTCAGAGAGGAGTTTGGCTTGTATCAGGGGAAAGTTTTCTGCTTTGTTCATCTGAGCATTCAGGAACATCTAGCGGCTCTATATGTGCACCTCTCCTTCACAAACAACAACATAAATGTGCTTAACAAAAAGAAGAAAGCAGCTAATGGAGACCGGGTTTCATTATCTGAGCTGCAACAGAGAGCGGTGGATGAGGCTCTACAGAGTAAAAATGGACATCTTGACCTTTTCCTGCGTTTCCTTCTGGGTCTGTCACTGGAGTCTCATCAGATTCTTCTACAAGGACTGATGACACAGACAAGAATCAGCTTTGACAGCAATGAGAAAACTGTTAAGTACATCAAGAAGAAGATCAAGGCCACTCACTCTCCAGATAAATCCATCAATCTGTTCCACTGTCTGAATGAACTGGGTGATCATTCACTAGTGGAGGAGATACAGCAGTATCTGGAAAAAGAAACAATAAATAAAGCCAAACTCTCTTAGTTTTTGTGTTGTTGACATCAGAGAAGAAGCTGGATGAGTTTAATTTGGATAAATTCATCAGAGGTCAAAATAAAGCAGAAAATATGAAAGTTCTTAAGAAGCTGCTGCCTGTGATTAAAGAAGCCAGATCAGTTCGGTAAGTATGGCTTCACTTTACTTCACAGCATAAAAACAATATTATATAGTCTATTTGCAGTATTGTGCTGTGCCGTTGTCTGTCAAAATGATCATACTGAGTTCTTCACCTCTAATGGATTCCATCTGTGAAAAAATAGGTCAGACTACACACATTTTAGTCTCCATTAGGTATACAAACACATCTTATACAAAGCAGTCATACAGATGCAGATTTAAGGATGTCATGCAGTTTTTTGAGGGGGAAGCAGTAACAGTCCTAGTGACAGTGACAGTCCAGTGATCATCATGCATTTCCATTATATAGAAAACAACAGGATAATAAATAAATACAAATAAGTACATTTGTGTTCCATGGGAAAAATCATCAATCCAATTTTGTTTTATCTACATTATATACTTTTAATTTATTATACATTTTCACTGCAATAAATTTTAAAATGTCTTACAAACGCCCAATTATATAAGCTTTTTCTGACTTGATGGCACCTGACCAGTATACCTGTTCACAATATATAGAAGTTGCTGCACAAACGTCTATGTAAGACATCCTGAACCTGTCAGCAATTATTGTAATTATATGCATCAAGGTATATTCATATTCATTTTTTCTTTTGCATAAATGTAAAGTGTTGCAATAAGGTTAGCATATAAATTTGGGCAAGTGTCATTTTGTTATTGCTTTTGTTTTTCAGTTCAAGTTATCATCTTGAAATATCCAAAAAAACAATTGCAAGATTTCCAGTGATGTTTGTGAGAAAGGGATGTGCATTTGTGTTGCTGTTCAATAAACTTAATGTGCTTCACTTATCAGCTCTCACAGCAGCTATACAGACGTGAATATTGAGTTTGTTTTTATATCCTATTAATTTGACCAAAGAACAAACAGACAGCAGAACGGAGATAACTGAGATTAAGGATATCTATGATGTAAATGTGTCAGTGTTTCATTGTGTGAACATGCTGCGTGGAATTGGTCTTATGATGAAGTATTTTAATTAGAATGAGCACAAGTATCAGGACTGACACAAATGCCAATATTGGTACTGGTGCATCCCTATAAATTAATTCCTACTGTTCATGATGTTCACCTTTCTCTAGTGATTATTTCAGTTACACTTTATTTTACAGTACATGCACTTACAGTGTATTTACCCAAGTAAGTACTGTTAATATAAGGTAACTACATGGGTTGAGGTTAGATTTAGGGGTAGGTTTAGTGTTAATACCTAGTTATAACCCAGTTATTGTAATTGCTACAATAAGTACATAGTATGTACATGCAGAACAGGACTGTAAAATAAAGTGCTACTATTATTTCTGTTTAAAATATTTTATATGTAAACACACACACATACATTCACACACATTTATACAGTAAATGGAAATGGCAAATATATAAAAAATAAACATTTAAATAAGCTAATTCCTAAACTGATCTGTGTCATGAACCAAGACTGAAGAGTGTGTCATTGTTCTCTACAGGTTAAGTGACTGTACAATCACAGATGAAAGTTGGGCTGCTCTGACTTCAGCTCTGAGATCAAACCCCTCACACCTGAGAGATCTGGATCTGTCTGGAAATAAACTAGGAGATTCAACAATGAAGCTTCTCTCTGCTGTACTGGAGAATCATCACTGTAAACTGGAGAAACTGAAGTAAGATCATCTCTCTACTAGTCACATGATCTCAGACACATTCTCCAGTAGTTTCTAGTGTGATTAAATCAGAGTGTTTGGGATTATAATCAACATTAATGAATGTTTTACAATAATCATATTCAGTCTCAGTACAATAATAACTGAATCTTATTTCATTCATATTCATGTTTCATCACATCACATAGTAAAAAGGAAACAACTGCACACTCCCTGAAGCATAAAGACTGATTTAATATACCAACATTTCCGCTCGTAGCCTTTGTCAAGATATAGTTTAACAAGAATGGAGAATAGCATAGCCTAAATATGAACGGTAATTATACACAGCTGAGAGCAATGAGATCAGAACATCCAATGAGTAACTAGCTATTGGATTCAAACATGAGAGGTAACAAACTCAACAAATTAAACTATACAAGCAAAATATAAAAACAAAATTACAATCCAGCAAATTAATTTTAACATCCACAAAACATTTTTCTGAAAACAAAAACATCAGAATAATCATCAAAACATTAAATAGTAAACCAATTAAAAATGAAATGCTTACATGAAAAAAAAAAAATTGAAATCAAGTAATCACAAAAAGCTACAGAAAACAACTTAAATAAGTCAACATTTAAACCATGTGGAGTCGAGGTTTCTAGTTTATGAATCCAGAAAGACTCCCGTTTGAGTAGAATTTGGTCCAAATTACCACCTCTCCTCGGTGAAGATATTTTCTCGATTCCTATATAACGTAATGAAGTAATAGGATGATTAAAATCAGTGAAATGTACTGCCAATGGATAATTCCTATTTTTACATCTTATAGTATACGATGTTCAGCAATGCGTGTTTTAAGTTCTCTTCTGGTTTTGCCTACATATGATTTACCACAAGGGCAAGTTATGAGATGGATGACTGCTTTGGTTTTACAGCTGATTTTTCCTTTGATGGGGATCGATTTACCGGTATGTGGGTGTTTAAACGATGTACAACGATACGTATAATTACACTGATTACACAAACCACATTAGTAATTTCCGTCTGGAATAGGTGTCAGTGTCATTTGAGTTGTTGTTGATGGGGCAGATAAGTCTGATCTCACTAAATAATCTCTTAAATTTCTTCCACGTTTAAACACCGTGAGAGAGGGGGATTATTTTTTCTAATGGAAGGCTTGACAACATCTGTTTTATCCATTGAGTATTGAGCGACACATTTTTTGGCATAAAGCAAGCTGAGATCTATAAAGGCTAGAGAAAAAGCTTAGGGTCTCGTAAAATTTGTTTTGAAATGATCTTCTCAATTATTACTCTTACCTCTTCCCAGAATAATTACATTTTTCTGCCAAATACAATGAAACCAAGTTCCTCTAGCTTCCGTATTAGCTTACATATGTCTGGTATGTTTTTATGTCTATTTAATTCCACCGGTGCTACATATGTCCACATTAACCATTTATATTGTATAAGTTTAAGACATGTATTATTGACATAGTTTGAGCCTTAATACAAGCTGCTTTCCAATCCTCATCTGAAATTTCAAATCGCAAGCTTTCCCTCCCTGCATTCAACTTATACTGTGAAACACAGTAAGATGTCAGCAACCCATAAAATTCAGATATGATACCCTTTCTCAAATTATCCTTTATCATAATTTTTTCCAAAGATGAATGCAGGGGTCTTGTAAGGACATTATCTTGATTTGCTTTAACAAAGCTTCTAATCTGGAGGTATTTGAAAAAATGCTTCATATTGAGGCTAAACTTAAGCCTCAACTCCTCAAAAAACATCATAATATCAGAATCTGTCATAGAAAGATCTTGAATCATTTTAAGTCCCTTCGATTGCCACAATTTTAATGTAGCATCCGCTCTTGCTGGTACAAAGAACCGATTACCCCATATTGGACTATATTGAGATATCGAATTGGAGTCTTTTAAATAAAATTTTGTACATCATATTATATCTTTAACATATGTTTTAAAATTGGGTTTTTAGTTTGTTTCCATAGTTTTTTTTTTTTTTTCTGCTGTGTCTGAATATATGAATGAGGGAAGAGGTAGGGTTTGATTGTGAGATTTCAGTCCAGTGTGGAGACTCAATTGTTGAAAAGTAGAACATAACAGACCTCAGCTGTGCAGCCCAGTAATACCACAATAAGTTTGGACATTTTAAGCCCCCTCTGTCAAATGGTAAATAAAACAAAGACAAACAAAGTCTTGCCCTCCTTTTGTTCCATATGAATCTGACAAACATAGTTTATTTTTTGAGAACAAATCTGAAGGTGGTGGAAGTGGAATATTTTGAAATAAGTAAAGTAGTTTGGGTAATATATTCATTTTTAAATGATTAATTCTCACAATTATAGATACTGGTAGTGACATCCATCTATCAAGTGACTTTTCAACGTTTCTTAATCAGTTTCATTTGTCTGTGTTTATTGGTTACAATGGTTACTCATTAGTTCATTGATTTACACCTGCGGCCTGTACCATGATGGTAGTTGAACAAACTCAGGGTTATAGGATTAGTTTCGAGTTGACAAAACCAAACCAAACCACACCAATCTGGCTTTGTTGGTACCATGATGCTGATCATCAACTTTGTCTGTTTACTCAGGCTTTGATCCTGAGTTTGTGGAGCATGTGCACATGAATGTGTGACATCAGCGGTGAACAGCCAATCACATGCCTTGCAACAGAGAGAAACTATGATTCACTTCTCGTGAGAGCCGGAGCGATTCAAAACTCTTTCGCTGAAAATGAAGAATTTAAACACATTTACACTAATGGAAAATACTTGTCTGTGAAAGAGGACAAATAAAAGAAATGATCTTTCTCTATCAGTGCAAGTGAAAGTTGTGAAGTTAGTTTATATAGCTGATAATATATAGCGATAGAGACTCAAACATACAAGGTCACATGTAGTCATTTAATATTATTTTACACCTTGTTTGTATTACATATGATCTCTATATATTAATATTCATTAATACTAAATGCTTAATAAGTGTGTGTAATAAAAATATAGATCATATAATTATACAAATTAAGTTTTAACTAAGTAATTATCATTAAAACCACACAATTTCATCAGTAAATATATAAATATATAAAATATTAAATATATTTACTATATAGTGCCCTTTAACTTGGAGGAAGAGAAACTGGGGGAGTGACTTTATTGTGTTGGGTGTGTCAGTGTCACTTAGCTTACATCTGATTGGTCCAATTTCAGTTTGAGATCTCTAAACCAGAAGATAACCTGCCCTGGAGCAGATTTGCCGTGGAGCGCAAGTTACCATGGCGATGAACAAGTTACTTTTATATCATGATGGCTGCAACTGTTTGTCACTGCTTAGAGGCCCTCCACAATCCATCAAAAATCAACTGGATATAATACAATCCATCTAAAATGATGCTTCTCTTGTGTTGGAATTATTAATGGGGAAAGCAATAGAGAGTTATTTTTGAACCAGAGTTGGAGATTGGGACCCTCAATATTGGACTGTCTGAGGCCTGTTTGAGGCGTGTTTGAGGCCTGTCTGAGACCTGTCTGGCCTAGAGCTCATTGTGACTGACAAAGCAAAGTAGGTCCATCAAATTTACCCCCAGTCTTTGACTTCTGTGAGTATTGCGGAGTGCATTAAGAAAATGGCAACTAAAAAACTATCAGAGGAGATGGAAGAAATTAAAAAATCCCTAACTTTCATGACTAATGAGATCAGTAAAGTTGTGAATCAACAAAAAAGCCTCATGGATCTCATGGAAGAAATAAGGCTGCTGAAAGAAAAAATAATTCAAAGGGACCAAAAGATTGAACAGCTGGAACAAAGGACTGACGACTTGGAACAACAGATCAGGAGCAAAGACCTCATCATTACTGGATTAGAGACAAAACATCGCAGCTATGCAAGAGCTGCAGCTGGAATGGATGAAGGTGAGGATGCCCCTACTGAGGAACTACAGACACTTGAACAACAGCTTTTGCTATTTCTAAACGGTAAAAACATCAAGTTAGAAATGCATAACATCTCCAGTTGTCATACTATTCCAAACAAAGATCGAAAAAGGAAACCAGCCATTGTGATTCAGCTAGTGTCAGTTAAGCAAAAAATTGAGCTACTGCGACAATCTAAAAAACTAAAAGGCACAGGAGTCTACATAAATGAACATTTAACCAAAAAAAATGCAGACCTAGCAAAATGTGGTCGTTTACTCAGGAAGCAAAACAAAATACAAGCCACATGGTCAAGGAATGGGAAGGTGTACATCCGACCAAATGGAGCTGAACAAAATCGATCAATTATAATAAGAAACTTGAAAGAGTTGGACCGCTATAAATGACTGGATCAACTGAGCAGGTATGTTGGCAACTGCTGGGGACAATGTCGGCAAAATTGGTGAAATACTCATGTGTCAAGGGGAACAACAGAACAAGGGGTTTACATGTCAAATCAAGAATCTTTAAGGAATACGGATGGACTTAACAGAGACACTGAGGACCATATGCAGTTAATGGGTAATCAGACTAATCTTAATAGTTCTGATCAAACTGAATATAAGATGTATGATATTGAAAATGACATTGACCCTGAAACAAACTGTCATAATAATCTTGAAATAAATTGTGAGTATTATTCAGAGGAACAATTTAACACCAGTGTAGATATTCAAGGAGCGTTATCAGTTATACATTTTAACAGTAGAAGTCTATGTAAAAATCACTCTTCTATAAAACATTTTCTTAAGTCTTTGAAAAAGTTTAATGTGATTGCAGTATCAGAGACCTGGCTTGACAATGACAAAGTGGTAGAAGTAAGACTTGAAGGGTATGAGTTATATACAACAAATAGAAATTATAAGAAGGGTGGAGGAGTGGGTTTGTATATTGATAAAACACTAAGAAGTACAATTGTAAAAAAGGCATCATATATTATTGAAAATGTTCTGGAATGTATAACAGTGGAAATTGAAGTTGAAAATTCAAAAAATGTAATGCTTAGTTGTGTGTATAGACCACCAGGAACAAATGTAACTATCTTTAATGATAAAATGTCAGAACTGGTGAATATAATGGGCACAAATAAAGTGAAAATAGTGTGTGGAGACTTCAATGTGGATTTAGTCAATCCACTTGGACTTAAAACAACTACAGAGTTCATTAATTCAATGTACAGTAATTGTTTATGCCCAGTCATCAATAAGCCAAGCCGAATAACAACAGAAAGTGCGACACTAATAGATAATATTTTTACAAACAGAATTGAGGAAACCATTTTGGGGGGTCTGTTTATTTGTGATATAAGTGATCACCTGCCTGTATTCGCAGTGTTTAAAAATGTATTTAGAAAAAGAATACAGACACAGACCCAATACAAATTAATAAGACGCTGCACTGTAGAAAATATAGAAGCATTTAAAAAGGATCTCTGGATCCAAGCATGGAGTGAAATTTACTCGACAACAGATGTCAATGTAGCATATGATGTCTTCCTGCATAGATATATTGAGTTGTATAATATTAACTGTCCCATGCAAAAAGTCAGGGTAAAGGAAAATTATAAGACAAAGCCATGGATTACTAAAGGAATAGAAAATGCGTGTAAAAAGAAAAATATATTATATAAACAATTTATAAAAAATAGGACAAAAGAGACAGAAAATAAATATAAGAAATACAAAAATAAATTAGTTAGTATAATCCGAAATAGTAAAAAGGAATATTATCATAAGTTATTAGATCAATCAAGACAAAATATGTTAAAGATATGGAAAGTGTTAAACAATTTAATTAAAAATACAAATGTCAAACAAGATTGTCCAAGTTATTTCAAAAGGGATGACATTTTTTTTCAGAAATTCAAAAGATATAGCGAATGAATTCAATGAATACTTTGCTAATGTGGGTAATAAAATAGCAAATGATATAAAAGAGTCAAATTACAAGATTAATGGAGTTAATACAAATATGTTTTCAATGTTTGTATCAGAATTGAATAAAAAAGAAATTCTGCAAATTGTGAATGGTTTTAGAAATAAAAGGTCAAAAGATTGGACAGATATTGACATGTTATTAGTTAAAAACACTATTGAGTGTATTGCCGAACCATTAACTTATATATTCAACCAATCTTTTAAAATGGGTGTATTCCCTAATAATATGAAAATGGCAAAAATTATACCAATTTTCAAAAGTGGAGACCGTCATTTATTTTGCAATTATAGGCCTATCTCACTGCTATCTCAGTTTTCTAAGATATTAGAAAAACTTTTTGTTAAGAGAATGGATAATTTTATAGAAAAATATAATTTACTGCAAGAGGAACAATATGGTTTTAGGGCAGGTAGATCTACCTCAATGGCAGTAATGCAATTAGTAGAGGATATTGCTTCTTCAATAGACAATAAAAAATATGCGGTGGGTGTTTTTGTTGATTTAAAAAAAGCTTTCGACACTATTAATCATAAAATATTATTGAATAAGTTGGAAAAGTATGGCTTTAGAGGGCCCGCTTATTCTTGGTTAGAGAGTTATCTTGACAATCGGTACCAGTATGTACACTTTAATGATGAAAACTCTGAAATATGTAGGGTGACGTGGGGTGCCCCAGGGGTCTCTGCTGGGTCCTAAATTGTTTATTTTATATATAAATGACTTTTGTAAAGTGTCTGATTTGTTAAAGTGTGTCTTATATGCGGACGATACAACTTTATATTGTTCTGGTGAGAATTTGCACCAGCTTCTTACAAATGTTTCGAGAGAACTACTTCAAATTAAACTGTGGTTTGATGCAAATAAATTATCTTTAAATATTACTAAAACCAAATATATTATATTTGGTAATCGACAAATACATAATCGTACAAACTTAAAAATTGGTGATGTGGTTTTGGAAAGAGTAATGGAAATAAAATTTCTAGGAGTAATAATAGATCACAAATTATCCTGGAAACCACACATAACACATGTATTGTCAAAAATGTCAAGAACCATTGCTATATTACATAAAATCAAGTATTTCATAAACAAATTTACATTGTATATTTTGTATTGTTCTCTCTTAGTACCATATATGACCTATTGCATTGAAATTTGGGGGCATAGCTATAAGTCAAATACAAAATCTATATTTACTTTGCAAAAAAAAGCTATTAGGATTGTTAATTATTCCTCATTCAATGAATCAACTAAATTAATATTTCTTAAATTTAAAGCACTAAAATTTTACGATTTAGTTAGTCTTAATACAGCTTTGTTTATGTACAAAGTTAAAAAACAAATTATGCCAGCAAATATATTGTGTTTGTTTGAAATTAAGGAAGGTAAATATGATTTAAGAGGAAAGGATATGTTTAAAAAACCAGTGGTCAAAACTAATGTAAAAAAGAATTGTATTTCGGTTCAAGGGGTCGATTTGTGGAACGGTCTAACTGACGAATTTAAGAGAAGGAACTCTATATTTCAGTTTAAAAAAATGTTCAAATCCAAAATATATATGAATTATAAGATGGAAGCTTAAGTTGTGTATTGTAATGTGTAAAATGTTGTAAATTGTGATGATGGAATTGCACACCTAATATCAGTTGGAGGGTATGTGACGCTGTAATAAGGGTAGGTGTAATAAGCTATGGCTTCAGCCTACACCTTTTCGGTTGGTTCTGTTTATATTTTTATGCTTATGTGGGTAAATTATACATTTATATGTTATGTAACCGTAATAAAGATTTTTTCATTCATACTTTCATGGTACCTAAAACCCAGGATTGGCGCAAACTATAATCTGAAACTTACCTGGCTAGCCAGCGAATCCGGCTTCATGGTACAGGCCCTTTTCTGTTTTCCACCTTGTTAGTTTGTGTATATCTAGTCCTCAGTTTGTTCTTGAGATGGTTTGTTGTTTTCATTCAAGATTGCCTAGTTGCCTGAGAGTTTATTATTATTTTTAAAGGTAAATAAAAAATACAAACTTTAAATAAGGTAATTCCTGATCTGATCTGTGTCATGAACCGAGACTGAAGAGTGTGTCATTGTTCTCTACAGGTTGAATAATTGTAATATCACAGATGAAGGTGGTGCTGCTCTGACTTCAGCTCTGAGATCAAACCCCTCACACCTGAGAGAACTGGATCTGTCTGGAAATAAACTAGGAGATTCAACAATGAAGCTTCTCTCTGCTGTACTGGAGAATCATCACTGTAAACTGGAGAAACTGAAGTAAGATCATCTCTCTACTAGACACATGATCTCAGACACATTCTCCAGTAGTTTCTAGTGTGATTGAATCAGAGAGTTTGGGATTATAATCAACATTAATAAATGTTTTACAATAATCATATTCACTCTCAGTACAATAATAACTGAAGCTGATTTCATTCATATTCATGTTTCATCACATCACATGGCACCCATTGAAGGCCCAGTATCAACATGTCTTCCTTGATCCTTTAAGTTATTATTAGATCATATTTATTTTCACCAACAATCAGCAAGGAAAAACTGAAATAAAAACTGTAAGCAATCAGATAATGCATGAACAAAAATAATATGATTAATTATGAGAAAAAGATTATAAGCTGCAGACTGGAACTGGAAACTGAAGGAAAAAAAATATTTTATTCATATTTATTATAGTATTTCTGACCTGTCACAATAACACATGACTGTCAGGTTTATGTCTTTTCAACTTAGAGTTGGTCTTCAACATTTCTTTCCACAATATTTTTATTTTATTTTCACTTTCTAACACTTTGAAATACAGCCTTTTACATTCATATACATTCTTTCGAATTCCATACAACCATGAGATCACTTTATCAAAAAAAAAACCCAAAAAAACAAACAAACAAACAATTAATTTCTGTTTAAAATATTTTATATGTAAACACACACACATACATTCACACACATTTATACAATAAATGGAAATAGCAAATATAAAAAAATTAAACATTTAAATAAGGTAATTCCTAATCTGATCTGTGTCATGAACCAAGACTGAAGAGTGTGTCATTGTTCTCTACAGGTTAAGTGACTGTAATATCACAGATGAAGGTGGTGCTGCTCTGACTTCAGCTCTGAGATCAAACCCCTCACACCTGAGAGATCTGGATCTGACTGGAAATAAACTAGGAGATTCAACAATGAAGCTTCTCTCTGCTGTACTGGAGAATCATCACTGTAAACTGGAGAAACTGAAGTAAGATCATCTCTCTACTAGTCACATGATCTCAGACACATTCTCCAGTAGTTTCTAGTGTGATTGAATCAGAGAGTTTGGGATTATAATCAACATTAATAAATGTTTTACAATAATCATATTCACTCTCAGTACAATAATAACTGAAGCTGATTTCATTCATATTCATGTTTCATCACATCACATGGCACCCATTGAAGGCCCAGTATCAACATGTCTTCCTTGATCCTTTAAGTTATTATTAGATCATATTTATTTTCACCAACAATCAGCAAGGAAAAACTGAAATAAAAACTGTAAGCAATCAGATAATGCATGAACAAAAATAATATGATTAATTATGAGAAAAAGATTATAAGCTGCAGACTGGAACTGGAAACTGAAGGAAAAAAAATATTTTATTCATATTTATTATAGTATTTCTGACCTGTCACAATAACACATGACTGTCAGGTTTATGTCTTTTCAACTTAGAGTTGGTCTTCAACATTTCTTTCCACAATATTTTTATTTTATTTTCACTTTCTAACACTTTGAAATACAGCCTTTTACATTCATATACATTCTTTCGAATTCCATACAACCATGAGATCACTTTATCAAAAAAACCCCCCAAAAAAACAAACAAACAAACAATTAATTTCTGTTTAAAATATTTTATATGTAAACACACACACATACATTCACACACATTTATAAATAAATGGAAATGGCAAATATAAAAAAATTAAACATTTAAATAAGGTAATTCCTAATCTGATCTGTGTCATGAACCAAGACTGAAGAGTGTGTCATTGTTCTCTACAGGTTGAGTAACTGTAATATCACAGATGAAGGTGGTGCTGCTCTGACTTCAGCTCTGAGATCAAACCCCTCACACCTGAGAGATCTGGATCTGACTGGAAATAAACTAGGAGATTCAACAATGAAGCTTCTCTCTGCTGTACTGGAGAATCATCACTGTAAACTGGAGAAACTGAAGTAAGATCATCTCTCTACTAGTCACATGATCTCAGACACATTCTCCAGTAGTTTCTAGTGTGATTAAATCAAAGTGTTTGGATTATAATCAACATTAATAAATGTTTTACAATAATCATATTCAGTCTCAGTACAGTAATAACTGAAGCTAATTTCATTCATATTCATGTTTCATCACATCATATGGCACCTATTGAAGGCCCAGTATCAACATGTCTTCCTTGATCCTTTAAGTTTTTATGACTGTCATATTTATTTAACCAACACACAACAAAGCAAAACTATAAAAATAAAATAATACATGATCAAAAATACTATGATTAATTATGAGAAAAAGATTTAGGTGCAGACAGCAAAAAAGAATATGTAATAACTGATAATTGAAGGGGAAAGTGAATGGCGATTTCGAAACACTGCTTCAGGAAGCTTTGAAACCTTCATGTGGATTCACTGGCTGCATTTACACTGCAAGTCTTAATGCACAGATCCGATCTTTCAACCATATCTGTTTTTTGGCAAGTCTGTTTACATTCACTTTAGATGCAACTGGTATGCAATATCTGTGTTTACATTCATTCCCGTCCAAAATGATTGTCACTGATAGCTTTACATGCACATGGTAGACCCTCAGGTCTTGAATGGCCGTGCTATTAAAATGATTTATATATTTCACGTCGGGTTGCCATGTTTATCTGCCAAAATGGATAATTTAACAGCTGTTAGTGTTATGGATGTTTTGCACACGAAATCGAATCGAGATCAAATATAGACTAAAAAACAAAGCTAGGCTGATTTCCGAGCAAACGTCATCCTCGCCTTGTGGCGGCTTGGAATTCCAATGGGGATTGGATATGGGTGTTTAGATGTAGGTCGCATGTCCAGAGATCGGATATGTATCTGATTTAAAACCACCATTTGGAAGTGGCTCAGATCAGATGCAAAAAAAATCGGATCTTGTGCGGATTTTTGTTTACTTGTGTGCAAAAAATTCCGATCTGTGTCAGATGTGAGCAAAAAAGCGGATCTTTTGTGCCAGTGTAAAAGCAGCCACTGAGAACCACTGAGCAAGTGTTTTACCTGATCTCTGATCACTTTTATATATTTGTAGACATTTTAATTAGACATTAGTATAATTAAAAGGAATTATAGTAGTTAATAGTAGTTAAAAGGGGAAATTGATTTTATTCACATTTATATTATTTTAGTATTTTCTGTCTCTTACCTGTTACAGTTAATGCATGACAGTACATGGCTTTTTAAACACACACACACACACACACACACACACACACACACACACACACGCAAATAAAAAAAATACACGCTTTAAATAAAGTAATCTCTAATCTACTTATGAACTGAGACTGAAGAGTGTGTCATTGTTCTCTACAGGTTGAATAAGTGTGAAATCACAGATGAAGGTTGTGCTGCTCTGACTTCAGCTCCAGGATCAAACCCCTCACACCTGAGAGAACTGAGTCTTTCTATTAAAGAACTAACAGATTCAACAATGAAGATTCTCTCTGCTGTACTGAAGAATAATCACTGTAAACTGAAGTAAGATCATCTCTCTACTAGTCACAAGGGTTGGGAATCGTAAGAAATTTTCAGGTTCTGCCTAATGATTCCATTAAAATAATTAAACAACTAATAAAAAATAGTAGTAAGGGAAAAATGCACAATACTCAAACAGTCCTTTTTGTGTGTATTATTCTTGTAAAATTAATTTAACAGACTGCTAATGTCATATTCACTAACACTTTACAATAAGGTTTATTAGTTAACATCAGTTATCTACATTAACTCGAACTAATAATGAACTGCATTTCTACAGCATTTATTAAAGGTGCTAAAGAGGATCTTTTCGTCGACTGAGAAACCAAAGACTGTTACTGAGTTTTTGAAATGAGCGCATGCGTAAGAATTTCAAAGGAACGCCTCCCAAAACTTGTAAACACTCATATTGGAACATGAGTGCTTACCACCAGCATTCGCTGTGTCGTGTTAGTGGATTCATTATGTCGGACTCACCGCAGGTAACTCATAATCTGCAGTTGTTACTCCTGTCTCCTGACAAAAACATTGCATGCGGCGCCTGTGGAGTGTGGAAAGTTACTGGAGCGCGCAGCCGCGCTCGTCTCTCACAAGGAACGTCACGGCAGTGATTGACAAGCCTGAGGGCTGATGTTTTTAAGGCCCTACCTCGTGTACAGATGATGTATATTAATATTATTCCTTTCAGTGCACCTAATAAATAGTCTTTTATCAGTTAGTAAAGACAGTTTCAAGTAATATTGCAAAAATGTATAAAACAAAACATCCTCTTTAGCACCTTTAATCTTTGTTAATGTTAATTGCAACATTTACTAACAATACATTATTAACCCTTATAGGGTCTTTTTAGACCCCAAACAACGTTTGCTCGAATTAAAAAAAAAAAAAAATGAATATATATATATTAATTTAGTATTTCCTGTGTCTCTTACTTGTTATGACAGTTCATGGCTTTTTACACACAAACACACACACACACACACACACACACACACACACACACACACACACACACACATACACACTATCCTTGTAGGCACTTTCCATAGGCGTGATGATTTTTATACTGTATAAACTGTATTCTGTCCCCCTACACCATAGATAGGAAAGTTCGGGCCTAGAGAGCCGCTGTCCTGCAGAGTTTAGCTCCAAACCCTGAAAAAAAAAAAAAAAAACACAACTGCCTAAAGAGCTTGATTAGCTTGTTCAGGTGTGTTTGATTAAGGTTGGAGCTAAACTCTGAGACTGAAGAGTGTGTCATTGTTCTCTACAGGTTGAGGAGTTGTTGTTTTTTTTTTTTTGTTTTTTTTTTTTAATATTGCTGCAAATTTGGAACACAACTTGTTCCATTTTTTTTACTTTGATTTTATTGCAGTTTTAGAGTTGCACATTTTGTAAAATGTATACATTTATATAAAATATTAAAAATATTTTACATTTTCGTAAACTTCTATAACTTTTCACTTTCATTATTCTTTTCACTTCTACAGTGATCTGTCAAGTATCTCCATTAAAAAGAGACCAAACGTGGGTCTGTGCTTCAAACTATTCAAGATTTTTATCAATTTAAAAACCACAAGACTTTCGTTTATCTTCGGAACACAAATTAAGATATTTTTTGATAAAATCTGGAGAATCTAAAAATGTAAATATATCTATAAATGTCTGTCAAAAATATCTACAAATGTAATAAATAAATACATAAATATATAAAATTTGTGTCATGATCTGAGACTGAAGAGTGTGTCATTGTTCTCTACAGGTTGAGTGATTGTAGAATCACAGATGAAGGTGGTGCTGCTCTGACTTCAGCTCTGAGATCAAACCCCTCACACCTGAGAGATCTGGATCTGTCCTGGAATAAACTAGGAGATTCAACAATGAAGCTTCTCTCTGCTGTACTGGAGAATCATCACTGTAAACTGGAGAAACTGAAGTAAGATCATCTCTCTACTAGTCACATGATCTCAGACACATTCTCCAGTAGTTTCTAATGTGATTAAATCAGAGTGTTTGGATTATAATCAACATTAATAAATGTTTTAACATAATCATATTCAATAGCAGCGGAATAATATGCGAAGCTGTGTAAGAGCCATGTTTTATATTTCAGAGTTTATATTTTCACATTTAATATGTAAATTTGGTTTAATTTTTTGGTTTTTGTTAATTTGAATATATTTCTTAGGTTTATATTTATTCTTACTGCACATGTTCAGTGACATAATTTTTGCAGGGCACATGAAAAGATAACTATGCACATGCAGTAAAGATTCAGATGCACGGTGGGAAAACAAAAAGCTTTGACTGTTATCATGATTGTAATACATCATAAACTGGCTCAAGTATAGTATCTTTATGAATAAGTTGTTGAGAAGACATCGCTGTGCAAGAGGATTAGCTGTATTTAGGAAATATGATTCTTTATTTACTTGGAAGAATAAACCATGATAAAGTATACTTGTGAATACAAGATAAGAAGATGCGCATCAACTTGTGGAATAACTAAAAGACGCTCAAATGTCCCGTACAAGCTGATTTCATCCATATTCATGTTTCATCACATCACATGGCACCCATTGAAGACACAGAATCAACATGTTCTCTTGAGCCTTTATCTCATTACAAGTGTTAGATCGTATTTATTTACACCAATGCACAGCAAAGGAAAACTAAATAAAAATAAAAACTGTAAGCAATCAAATAATGCATGAACAAAAATACTGTTTAATTATCAGAAAAAAATTATATAATGCAGAAAGAGCAAAACAATTATGAAATAACTAATAATTGAATGGAAAATTGATTTTTTTTTTTTTCATATTGATATTATTTTAGTATTTACTGTGTCTGTCTTGCCTGTTACTTTAAAAACATGACTTTAGTATGTGGCTTTTTAACCCCTTCAATGTCACATCCTGCATGTCTTTATGTTTGTGAATTCAAATCAAACACTACCAAACTGGCCATACTACTTCTGAATAGGTTCTCTACTCAATAAATTGTATGAAAATTCTGGAAATATATAATTTAGATCACTCAAACCACTCAAAGCCTGGGTGTCATCTAGGGGAAAGGTTTAGTACTGCACCTAAACAAAATCATTCTGAAAGCTTTTTTTTTTTATTAAATATATTATTGATATAAAATTATAAAAATATTGAAAATATCATTTTACATTTTCGTAAACTTCTATAACTTTTCACTTTCATTATTCTTTTCACTTCTACAGTGATCTGCCAAGTGTCTCCATTAAAAAGAGACCAAATGTGGGTCTGTGCTTCAAACTATTCAAGATTTTTAACAATTTAAAAACCACAAGACTTTTGTTTATCTTCGG
This sequence comes from Megalobrama amblycephala, assembly GCF_018812025.1. Taxonomy (NCBI): domain Eukaryota; kingdom Metazoa; phylum Chordata; class Actinopteri; order Cypriniformes; family Xenocyprididae; genus Megalobrama; species Megalobrama amblycephala. The sequence goes on from NC_063055.1 coordinate 28,847,734, forward strand.
AACACAAATTAAGATATTTTTTGATGAAATCTGGAGAATCTAAAAATGTAAATATATCTATAAATGTCTGTCAAAAATATCTACAAATGTAAAAAAAAAAAAAAAAAAATCTGTCTCATGATCTGAGACTGAAGAGTGTGTCATTGTTCTCTACAGGTTGAAGTGGTGTGATATCACAGATGAAAGTTGGGCTGCTCTGACTTCAGCTTTGAGATCAAACCCCTCACACCTGAGAGAACTGGATCTGACTGGAAATAAACTAGGAGATTCAACAAAGAAGCTTCTTTCTGATCTAAAGGCTGATCCACATTTTAAACTGGAGAAACTCTCATACTAATGTGAGTATATTTTCATTTAGAGTTCATATAATTAAAAAATAAATGACTGATATTAATATCTCTGCCTTTTTTAAATGGATCTCCTGATGTGATATGACTTCAGTAATGACTCCATATGTGCCTGTCTGTGTGTTTATTGTAGGACTGGCATTTAGATATCAGTTCACTAGATCACAGAGGAGTTCCCGCTGTTGTGAACAGTTTTAGCCGCTGGGACTGGCAAACTGAAAGACGATTTCAACTGACACAATTTCAGCCACAATGGATGTTTTCTACCGGGCCCAAAGATTGCTTACTGCAGCCCAGAGCACATCCATCTAATACATCTTCATCATGAACTATTTGCATTTCAAAGGTGTTTAACAGCCAGTGAGATGTTTTCCTGCTGGCAGGCTATTTTGAATCATTGAACCGTTGAACCACATTTTGTTCAAAATTGTCACAACTGTTTTAATTTTGCTTGAAGTGTTCATGTTCTTTGAAGTTCATTCATTTATTCACTCTGAATCTCTGTAAGAATAGTTGACTTGTTTGGCAGTCAAGTGAGCAAGAGATCTGGCGACGCACTGTGTTCAGACCATGTTTTGCTCACTGGATTTTGCTCTGTATTTCTGGATTTGCTCTCTCACCTTTGGATTAGAGGTCAAATGATTGATGATCAGCATCATCATTGCCACACTTTTGCTGGTTCTCCATGAAAGAACTTTTATCTCAGTTTTGACTGTTGTAAGAGTTTGCATTACCACAGTATTTTCCGTTGTGATCCAGGTGTTATTTGATTGGTTCTTGTTCTGTGGTACTTATTTGTATCCAGTGCTCAATGTTTTGTAAATACAGAAAAACTACAGTAAACACAAAAGAGCTCTTATCACAACATGATCATGTTAGGCTTCTCTCAGGTGGAGAAAAATGCCTTGCATTACTGTACACAAGACTGTGTAACATTACAGTAATTACAAATAGCTTACCAATAAATATATAGTTACTGTAAATGGAGAATCTCAAAAGAAATTTCCACAAGTTTATATAGAATTTCTGCAACTGACATTTAAATGGTCAAATATTTCTGAACTCTGTTTGGGGAAACACTGTATCCAGGCAACAGATCCCCTGAAATCTCTTTATTTGAGAAAAGCACTAGAACAATGAACTTTTAAAAAAAAAAAAAGAACATTTTTACACATTTAAATGCACACGGTACAGGACACAATGTTTGGTGTCGTTCATTAAAGGGTTAGTTCACCCAAAAATGAAATCGTCATCATTTACTCACCCTCATGTTCCAAACCTGTAAGACTTCCATCTTCAAAACACAAATTAAGATATTTTTAATAAAATCAGATTTCTGTACCTCTGTTGACAGCAACGCAACTACCACTTTGACGCTTCAAAAAATTTGTAAAGAGATTGTAAAACGAATCCATATGAATTGAGCGGTTTAGACAAAATTTTCTAAAGAAACTCAATCGCTTTATATGACATAAACATTCATCAAATCACACATCAGTTGTGGTAAACAGAAGCTCAAGCATGTTTGCTTGACGAACTAATGAACCTCATGCATCAAGCATGTACAGTTGAGCTTCTGTTCATGTTCCTTGATCAATGTTTATATGTGAATAAAAGCCTAAATCAAATCTGTTTGTCATATAAAGCCATTGTGTCTCTTCAGAAAATTTGAACTAAACCGCTCAATTCATATGGATTAGTTTTACAATCTCTTTATGAACTTTTTGAAGCGTCAAAGTTGTAGCTGTTAATGGAGGGACTGAAATCTCATTTAAAATATCTTCATTTGTGTTTCAAAGATGAATGAAAGTCTAATGGGTTTGGAGTGACATGAGGGTGAGTAATTAATGACAGAATTTTCATTTTTGGGTGAACTAACCCTTTAACACACACAGCTGAGGTTTTCTAAAGACGATTGACCACAGTCATTCCAGACGACGGCAGCTCCTGATCCAGCAGACGGAAGAGCATGGCGCACTTGTTGCGTTGAGAGACGTTGCCGAGGGTGTGATGTAATCGTGCCTGTAGGTAGTGTATGTCTCTCATACGCTCTTTACAGTCAAGACGAGAGAAATACACCGCTGCCTCATCTAAAGTGTGTACGGCTTGTTCCAGTGCTGCAGGAAAGAAAATACTTCACTTAAACATATGAAGTGTGACTTGAATACAGTGAGATGGTGACAAACAGGACTCGGGCAGTACCAGTCAGTCTGTGTTCCTGTGCGGCACTTCCTGCTAAAGCCATCTGACAGCGAGCGGCCAGCAGCAGAGCTCTGCCCTTGTCTATCAGAGAACCGTGAGCCAAAACCGACTCCAACACGTCCTGCACCAGTGCGAGAGCCTGCTCAGGGATCCCCAACATCAGCTATGAAGAGAGATGATCAATATCAGACACTCCTAGTTTAAAATGACACAATTCCTTCATCTTTCAAAAAACAAACAAAAAAACACACGAGTGAATTCTAAGATGAAATCAAGCAACTAGGAGATGTTTTGTGAGCATCTGTCAATCATTATCAGGTGTCTGAACACAATCTGTGAAGGTTCTTGTTGGTGTACCTGTGTAAATGCCAGGTGTAACACAGTCTCTGAGGTCAAGCTCTGGAGGTTGTGTTGGCGGGACAGAGCGAGAGCCTGTAAGAGTAACGGCAGAGCTGACGCAAACCCAGACGAGTCCCAGTGAAGCTCTGCAGAGGCCAGCATCACCCTGCCACACAAACACACTCAAGAGTTAAAAACAGACATGGGAACACTGCCGTTTCAACAAGATTTCAAATACACACTTCAAAAATTTGGGTCATTAAGATTTTTAATATAAAGTGAAAATGATATACACATTATTAATACACATTTTCAAATACAAATGTTTTTGAAATAAGTCTCTTATGCTCATAGGCGGCATATATTTGATCACAAAAATACAGTAAAAACAGTAATAATGTGAAATATTATTACAATATAAAATAACCGTTTTCTATTTTAATATACTTTAACATAACATGTAATTTATTCCTGTGATGGCAATTAAAGTGCTAGTTGATCATGATTTCATCCTGACTTCAATTCCTCTAAACACTAAATCATTCCTTATTTCCAGGTTTCAATTAGATCTTGAATCCCAGATTTCCAGTGTGATCTCAGACTGTTCTTTTTATAAAGAGATACCTGATGATCATCTCTGTGTTCTTGCTCTTCTCACACTGCTGCTGCAGCTGCTGCAGAATCTTAGAGGCTTCAGACGTCCGATTCAGAGCTTTCAGCAGCTGCGCTTTCCTGAACAGACAAGAACACAAACAATCACTTGAACAGGTCGATCTACTAGAAAAATATACTATGTGCAGTTATCTACCTGTACAATCCCTCAGTGCTGTTTAAGGCAGAGATCGCTGTGACATGGGGTTCAGCCAAATGGTATTTCCCATCATTCATAGCCTTCTCAAACTGAATTTTCAGATCACATAGCATCCAGAGCTGGTAAAGAGAGAAATAAAATCATATATAGTGGCTGCTGATCTGTGATTGATCATCTATATTGTGTTCGGCAGACTTACCTTGGCATGCTGGGTATGAGGAGGAAACTGCTGCTTCAAGTGTTTCATGATGTCCGTCACAACAGCATAAAGGCCCTGAAGGTGAAGAAAAATCCCAAACATGCTATTTTAGCATTCAATACATTTAGGCAAAGAACAATACATGAAATCAAGCAAAACAAAAGTATTTGTGTTTATGTTCTTGTGTGAGAGGTCAGTACCTGCTCAGCATGAAGTTCAGCCAGATGGCAGAGGGCGACGGCAAACGCCTCAGTGTTGTTCTGCTGCACACTGAAGTTCACCGGCTCCAGACTGTTCATATTCAACAGGAGCTGAGCCTGCTGCCGTGCCATAGTGCTACAGAGAACGCAAATAAATTCAGCTTAAACTACATCAAACCTGAAAAACTGCATCAGCTGTGGCGCTAATATCAATGAAGAAGTGAAAGTGAGAGCCCTTACAGTCTGTTTGAAGACATTATTTACATATGACAGTTAAAGTAGAATCAAAGGAAATTTAATTTCACTTCACAGTTCTTTTACATTTTAATAAAAAGAGGGTTTCTGTGCTATCTGACCTTTTGCCATACATCCTCCATATGGAGGTGGTCTGTGCCAGGCTGATTTCTATCAGCTCAGAGAGGCTTTGCTTCCAGTGCATGATGTCGGTTCCTCGCAGGGCGTCCAGCAGCTTGTTGGCCGGCATGCCCTGTTTCGCTCCCTGCTGGACCAGCGACTGAATGCCTAGAGAAGCTAAATACTGCAAAACACAACAGAGAACGTTAATTTTTTTATTTCAATGTATAATGATGTTGCAAGAGATTAATATGCACTTAATGTGCCTGATGATGACATTTATTATGTCTTGTTCTTATGTAAAGCATTTCTCTATATTCCATAAAAGGGCATTAAAATGGTTCCATCTTAACGAGTTACTCACAGGGAGACAAAAGTGAGCTGCAATTTTCACAGAGTCTTCAGTTAGTACCACACTATCAGATCCTTTCATCTGTTCTAGTGTGTACAGCCAACTCTAAAATCACAAATTCAAAAAAATTACAATACAGCAGAGACTGTAAAGTATAATATACAGTACATACTAGGGGTTGCACGACTACTGATTTCTGCTAGTCGATTTCTTATCAAAACAATACTCGAGTTACTCGACTACTCGTGGTTCATGCTACTGTAAATGAAAAGACATGAAATAGTTCTTATAAATGTTTATTAATTCATAGCCTAATGCAACAATTATAAGTAAACTCTCAAAACATTATAATTATGACATTACATATTTTAATTTTCATTTTAGAGTAAAGCCAAATAAACCCGCGATAACCCGGGCTGCGTCAACAGACGATGATCATGTATAGACGATAGCCAGAGATATTGTCAAAGCATCAAATATTGGCAATATTAAGAGGATTTGGCATTTCCAATTAATGTAAGCCTGTTACATTCCTCTAAGTTTATTATTATTACTATTAGATTAGGCTACTTTCATTATTAAATTAATATTAATTTCATAGCGCATCACCACATAACTGACGTGCTCTGAGGATAATAAAAGATTAGGATATTTGCTCATCTTTGAAAATTTTTTCTTGCATTTCTTGCAAATTTTTTTGACTGCAGTCATCAATGAAAATTAAGAGCTAGCCTACTTCAAGCACCGACTTAAAAAATACAAAATACTATTATTCTAATTTGTTTCACCATATACGGGCCACAAGAAAAATAATGGATAGGCCTATATACCGTTATCAGCATATTATGTTGAAATTCATCTCTGAGAGAATATGGTCCATTAATGCAGCATCAGGCAGCTCCGTCACTTTTTACTTTCACTTTGAATAGCCTACCGACCAAGTTTTCACCGGCATAAGTCTTGCGCAAAGCTTGCACGTTGCTTCTTGTGTGATATCCATTGGCTCCGCTTTTTGGTTTAAAATGGAAAGATTTACAATATTGTGACGTATCTCTCTTTTTAAAAATTAATTTATGGTTAATGTACGCTCGAGTAGTCGATTGTTTCCGACAGCGCAGACTAGTGGTTGAAGTAGTCGGTCTCTCGACTGCTCTATGCAAGCCCTAGTACATACACACACTATCATTTAAAAGTTTGAGTTTGGTAAGGTTTTATATTTTAGAAATACATCTCTGCTCACCAAGGCTGTGTTTGATCAAAAATACAGTAAAAACAGTAATATTGTGAAATATTATTACAAATTAAAATAACTACAGGTGCTGGTCATATAATTAGAATCATCATCAAAAAGTTGATTTATTTCACTAATTCCATTCAAAAAGTGAAACTTGTATATTATATTCATTCATTACACACAGACTGATATATTTCAAATGTTTATTTCTTTTAATTTTGATGATTATAACTGACAACTAAGGAAAATCCCAAATTCAGTATCTCAGAAAATTAGAATATTGTGAAAAGGTTCAATATTGAAGACACCTGGTGCCACACTCTAATCAGCTAATTAACTCAAAACACCTGCAAAGGCCTTTAAATGGTCTCTCAGTCTAGTTCTGTAGGCTACACAATCATGGGGAAGACTGCTGACTTGACAGTTGTCCAAAAGACGACCATTGACACCTTGGACAAGGAGGGCAAGACACAAAAGGTCATTGCAAAAGAGGCTGGCTGTTCACAGAGCACTGTGTCCAAGCACATTAATAGAGAGGCGAAGGGAAGGAAAAGATGTGATAGAAAAAAGTGTACAAGCAATAGGGACAACCACACCCTGGAGAGGATTGTGAAACAAAACCCATTCAAAAATGTGGGGGAGATTCACAAAGAGTGGACTGCAGCTGGAGTCAGTGCTTCAAGAACCACTACGCACAGATGTATGCAAGACATGGGTTTCTGCTGTCGCATTGCTTGTGTCAAGCCACTCTTGAACAACAGACAGCGTAAAAAGTGTCTAAAGACAAAAAGGACTGGACAGCTGCTGAGTGGTCCAAAGTTATGTTCTCTGATGAAAGTAAATTTTGCATTTCCTTTGGAAATCAGGGTCTCAGAGTCTGGAGGAAGAGAGGAGAGGCACACAATCCATGTTGCATGAGGTCCAGTGTAAAGTTTCCACAGTCAGTGATGGTTTGGGGTGCCATGTCATCTGCTGGTGTTGGCCCACTGTGTTTTCTGAGGTCCAAGGTCAATGCAGCCGTATACCAGGAAGTTTTAGAGCACTTCATGCTTCCTGCTGCTGACCAACTTTATGGAGATGCAGATTTCATTTTCCAACAGGACTTGGCACCTGCACACAGTGCCAAAGTTACCAGTACCTGGTTTAAGGACCATGGTATCCCTGTTCTTAATTGGCCAGCAAACTCGCCTGACCTTAACCCCATAGAAAATCTATGGGTATTGTGAAGAGGAAGATGGGATATGCCAGACCCAACAATGCAGAAGAGCTGAAGGCCACTATCAAAGCAACCTGGGCTCTCATAACACCTGAGCAGTGCCACAGACTGATGGACTCCATGCCACGCCGCATTGCTGCAGTAATTCAGGCAAAAGGAGCCCCAACTAAGTATTGAGTGCTGTACATGCTCATACTTTTCAGTTGGCCAAGATTTCTAAAAATCCCTTCTTTGTATTGGTCTTAAGTAATATTCTAATTTTCTGAGATACTGAATTTGGGATTTTCCTTAGTTGTCAGTTATAATCATCAAAATTAAAAGAAATAAACATTTGAAATATATCAGTCTGTGTGTAATGAATGAATATAATATACAAGTTTCACTTTTTGAATGGAATTAGCTAAATAAATCAACTTTTTGATGATATTCTAATTATATGACCAGCACCTGTATTTTCTGTTATATATTTTAAAATGTAATTTATTCCTGTGATATCAAAGCTGAATTTTCAGCATCATTACTCCAATCTTCAATGTCACATGATCTGTCAGAAATCATTCTACAACATAATACGCTGATTTGGTGCTCGAGAAACATTTATTATTGTTGTTTATGTTGAAAACATTATATAGTTCAAACTGAGACAAGCGCATGTCACTGAAAGGTCATAAAGGTAAAATGAAGTTTGCATATATTTATGATAATTCTAATAACCTTTAAAATTTAAAATAGGCAAGGAATAAGACAAACTGTTCTTACCAGACAGTGCTGGAGACACACATGGTCATTTGCTTCCTGTGCGATGCGGATAGCTTCCTGTAGAGCCAAATCAGCCTGTTGACTGCACACACACAACCACAGAAATTTGAAAACAGCTTTAGTCATATAACAACAGTTCAGAGGCTAAATTTGTATTGGCTGCCACTTATTTTCCCAGCAAAAATGAAATGTTCCTGACACAATGCAGTGCTCAAAACATAATCTTGATAACTAATACGCACTAGTGTCCAAAACGACAGTGCAAGGTTGCCAGATTCAGGACAGCATATCGTAAACTGCGACCATAGCCTTCATCTCCATTGCTCTTCCCCTCTCCACCGGAAAGAATGAGGCGGTCAAAGTAGTGCAGGAGGCTGTGAGTGGAGATGAAGATGTCCTGCACTCGCATACTGTTCAGATAGCTGAGGTAATGCTGTGGAGACACAGAGAGAGGCTCAGTGACAGTAAAAAGAGATTCATCATCTGTCTCTTGAAATGAAGGATTTCAGCTTACAGCTTCAGCGAAGTCAGGATTAAACTTGAGAATGTTGTTGAGCTCGTCCTGTAACTTAGCTGGCGACATGGCCTTGTTTTCATCATTCTTCAGGAGGTACGCCTGGGGAAAAAACAAGGTGGCAATCATACAGGGCAAAATAAATCATGGACAGCTGTGTTTATGAAAGCCAAATCTCTTCTAGGTTATGACAAACCTGTCGTGCGAGGAAGTATTCTGCTTGTTTCTGAGATAAAGGACCTTGGGTCTCGTCAGATCTGATGAAAACAGGAAATAAACCCCCCAGTCAAGTCCATTCTTATTCAATATGCCTCTGTTTGTGTTGGGGTCCATTTGACTTCCCATTGGTTTCCATGCAATTTGCCAAAAGTAGACATTATCAAAAACACTAAAGATTCATGTAAAAACAAACAAACAAAAAAACACTATTGTAGTTTGACAGAGACTAATATGTCAGAAACGTAATAATTTCTTTCCATCTATTTCTATTGTGTTAGGGGTCAATTTGATCCACATTTTTATTTTAAAAAATTAGCTGAATTGACACAAAAAGAAAATACTTTTCTTCTCATGAATACTTGTAGTGACAGTGACTATTTGCACACTGAGGAGCAAATAACTACAACTACACATAAATAGTATCTAAAAATATTTATAGTTAGTCCAAGTAGTATTTATTACTGTTTGTACTTTGTATAAATAGCCTCTGACATTTGTTATGTCTGGTTCTCAAACCTTTGTGAGGGGAAAATTGGGTTCTTGCACTTATTTTCAGTGAGATCCAAAAAACCAACAACCCAAAACATCCTTTCAGATGTTTTGACTGTGAAACTCAAATGGATGAAGAAACAGTGAATTTTCTTTGGATGTCTTTGAATCAAGTTCTCATGTGTTTCATATTTTAGTCTTAGACAAGCTAAAATAAATGACAAGAAACTCTTTGCTGTTTTTTTAAAGTGTTGATTTTTTGGCAAATTGCATAAAAAACATTGGAAGCCAATTAAACCCCAAACACAATTGATGTAACCAAAATTTGTCAAGCCTTTCCAAAACACATTCGTGTTCAATCTTTACATACACATTCAAGGCCATAAATGAGAAATAGTTACAAAATTACAAGACAAAATAAATAGTTTCAAGCTCTTTGAAAATGGAATACGGGTCAAACTGACCCTGAAATAATAATACAACCTCGATTCCACTAATAATACAAGTAACACGTAATTCCCTCTGACCTCAGTTCAGACTGGTGTAGAGATATTGTGTCCAGCTCATCTTTGTCTATGCGGTCGGCGCTGGGGTCTTCAGTGTTCGTCAGCTCCATGTCTTCGGCGGGCAGAGCGGACAGCTCGGGCTGATTTCCACGATGGCAGTACTGCTGCAGGGACTTGTACAGCTTATATACCTGACTGAACGATAGTTTATTGTAGGCCAGCAGCATCTGACGCATGAACAGACCTAGAAACAGAAAGAGATTAGAGAAAAAAAGCTCTTCTTAATTACTTTTTTCATGTTTGCTAACTTAAGAAAAAAATCAAGATATTCTGAATTAAAATAACCTCTTTTAACAACACTCTCTTATACAGTTAGAAAGTGACAAATGTACTTTAATGGAGAACATGATCTCATCTGACACATTTTACATCATGAGATGCTTTAGTTAAAGTGAGTTAATAGATGGACAAATAAGGTAATTTAAGTTTTAAATTTGCTGTATTTGATAAGGAAACTCCATGAAAAATGTCCAGCCACAAGGGAGTGCTAGGGGGAGGAAAGGTTTAAAGTGTGAAAAATATAAAAATTAAACAATAAAAAACTACATAAAGAAATAATTTGACTAAAATAATAGATTAAAATGAGTACATAAATTGAATAAAATAACTAAAACAAATCGATTTGTAAAATATGCATATAAAAATAAATTGATTTAAATAATACATATAACCGTACTACAGAGAATAGAAAGAAAAAAGAAAAAAAACCACAATGTAACATAATTGACGCATTTATAATACTAATTTTTCCACAGTATTAATTGGGTCTTTATACTTGAAAATATATAAGTGTCTTTTAAATTTTAGGGCCAGAGTCCCATGCATGAGGATGATCATATTTAGGGGCCCGTAGAATCTAAAAATTGAAAACGTCTGTGAAAGTACACAATCTGACAACATCACTGCTTGTCATTTTACATTTACGAAAAAAACAAAAACAATTAGGAAAATATTTTAGAATTTCTCAAAGAATTTTGCAAGAATTACACTTACTTACGAACATTTTATAATATATTTTAAGAAACTTTTTCTTAAGAAGATTTTCACAAATCCAGACCTAGACCAGAAAACATGCTTGAGCTTCTGTTTACCACAACTGATGTGTGAGTTGATGAATGTTTGTATGTATAAAGCCTAAATTCAATCTGTTCATCATATAAAGCCATCGAGTCTCTACTGAAAATTTGGACTAAACCACTCAATACGTATGGATTAGTTTACAATCTCTTTATGAACTTTGAACCTGAAGCGTCAAAATGGTAGTTGTGTAGACTGTCAATAGAGGAGAGAAATCTCTAAGATTTCATTTAAAAGATCTTCATTTGCGTTTCGAAGATGAACAAAAGTCTTACGGGTTTGGAACGACATAAGGGGAAGTAAATGATGACAAAATTAACATTTTTGGGGGTGAACTAACCCTATAAATTGGGCAATATCTGATGGTAATTGTGGTTACACCCATGAAAGAAACACATATTCGTACCAACAACACTAGTTTTGAATGCCTCCGAGTCACTGAAAGCATTTGGCAGGATAGTGAAAAAATGCTCCATGTCCTGCAACTCTCCATCAGCCATTAAAAACAACCTGAAAAACAGAAGGCAATGATTATATAAGTGATTAATACATTAAAACCTACCCAAATACAAAGTTCTTTATAAAGAGAAGATACACACTGTACCTGAGTTTAACAGCATTGACCATCCGAAGACAGCACTCCTCCACTATCTTCACAAACTGCTCCAGGGTCAAATCTGCACCCTGATCACAAACACAAATCAAACATCTGCAGCTTAACTTTATCTAGAAAATTATGTGCCCGGAAACATTACATTAGCTGTTTTACTTTATTATTATTTTAAACTGTCAATGGAAACAGCCTTACTACATGCAATGCTACATGCATACCTGTTGTAAAGGCAGGATGAGTTTGTTCAGGCGTCTTCTGTCCAGAAGAGCCATTGGTTTGGTTGTGGACATCTCATACAGTAAAGCTAACACTGCGATCTTGTATGGAGTGACCCAATCCTTTATCCCGAAGATATTGGCATGAACAACCCCATTTGTCATCATGGGGTTGAAATACAAACTTTCATGCACACTGGCCATTGCCTCTCGGGACTTATATTCCTCAAAGATCAATAAAATGAAGTGTATTGGTGCAGTAAATACTCTAGTTTGATATAACTATGCTGTTATATGGCAAGCTAAAATAATCTAGCTTACATTATTTTGATAATACGGTAAAACATCAACGGTGTTTCAAATGCAGTAACGTTAATAGCGATTTGAAGGCTTTCTTCCATGTGAAAATTTATAATAATAACCACTATGTTCAATACATTAGTTTAGTAATGAAACACAGACATTTATGAATATATTCACATGGATCATATGCTAACAATCTGACGGCCTTTTCTTCAAAATACCCTCCAGTTCCGTTTACGTTTCAGGACGCACTGTAGAGCACAGACGAATTGATCATGTTTTAGTGCTCAGAAGTCCGATTCAGTTTTTTGAATCGGTTCTTATGAACAGTTCGTTTCAATGAGTCGTTGAGCTGTTAACATGGATCGTTTCGAGTTGGATATGTTCAAAAAAAGACCGTTCTAGGTAATGAGACTCGAGACCAATTCAATCCGATGTGGATAAATTGTTAGAAATCAACTCTGCAAAACGGTTCAAAAGATTTAGTGAAAATATCTCATGACTCAAAAGAACAATTCATTAGCGAATCGGGTTGAGCGCTGATAAATCGATTCCTGAGGACACACGATTGGATTTTATCAACCTTTATATATTTTCCAACATAGAGCTAATTATAAATTCACAGATTTTTCAGCTAATTTTTAATATTTCCGCGACAAATAAGTTTAGTCTGCATTTAACGTTTAACTACATTTAAAGATTTTTTTATCTGCACACAAGAGGTCGCAAATGTTGAGAATATGACATGCTTGGCATTACATTTAGTTGAAGAAAAACAATCCTACTATATGTAAATTAGTCATATACATGAACAAAATCTAAATATACATAGTTTATCGAATATATATGTCCAATTTATGAGCATGCGCATACTGTCCAATACATTTTAAATTTATTTTTTACTTCTTTAATATATTTTCATGATGTCAGTTGATTTTGTCAAGTAATGACTATGTATACATTTTTAATTTTTCATCAGCATAAATCACTAGAAGACATGAAGAGCATTGGAAATGTTTTTCAAAATACATTCACCCCTCATATTTGATGTGTGGGGAATTTTTTGAACTATCCACAAAGCCTAAAAATGTTCACCAACACATTTACCAATATAATTAAACAACAATTCTGAATCTAATTATACAGCTTTAAACATAAAAAAAACCCTTTATCAATTATGGATTGTTATCTGTCGGAACAGCAACAGTGACCTGAGACTCAGGTGACACTCGTGAATTATTCAGTAAATCTGGTAATAAACACTGCTTAAAATGAGTGTTAATAAATGTTAAACCACAAATAAATAAACTTCAGACACTATTTATGTTGTAATAGTACTCTTTATGCTGATAACATAAACTTTCAGCTCAAAAAATAATTCTGTAAAACTAATAATAAGGCTTTATTAGGATGCGAACTAAGTCTATCATGCTAAAACATATTAAAGCAAATGAAACAAGCAGTTCCATTACATCAAGTGTAATAACTTTAATCGAAATGCACGAACTTCCGCTGCACTACTGGAGGTACGAGATGATTGGTTGGTTGGTGTTGCCTCACAGGATATCCACCGCTGTGATTGGCTGAAAACGCTACGTTCCAGTTACATAGCGATCCCGGTGCGTCTGTAGACAGCGACTGTAAATGAGGAGTTAGACGTTTATGAGCAATGGCCAGGCTGCCTTCACATACAGCTGGGTGACTTCCCGCGGTGTCCTGGAGCTGCTATGAAGGTACAGTAATGTCTAATAATGCTCGTTTAGTTTTTGAGCTTGTTCCTCTCTTGGCTGTGTGTCATGCTAGCATTATTAATCTGCTCTCTTTGCTATCAGCTCGATAAGTAACAGATGAGTTCCAGTTTAGCATCTCGTGCGTTATTTGTATTGTGTGATTTTGTGCATTCATGACATCTTTCATGCCTTAAATATATGTATATATCAGTCAACATCTAGCAGTCATATAATTTATGTAGTGTATTCAGTGATGTAATGATCAGCAATGTGTTAGTTTGTTTTTAAATCTTCTACTGTCATGTTTTCATTTGTTGGGAGGCGAGACCCAGCAACAGGACCTATCCTTCACTGTGCCACACGGTGACAATTGGGAGTTGATTCTACTGTTGGCTCCCTATGAAAATAAAAACACCATGGTTACTCTGTTGAGTGTCACTAAGAGCTCTAGCTGCAGTCACAAGTCATTTAAAGCACTGTAATCCCTTGTTATGGCTTAGCCCTATTCCCATCCTTCTCTAATGAGACTGATCCCAGTCAATGGGAACTATTTCAGGGCAGGACATTCTGAATGGATGTTATAATTAGAGTTGTCAAAAATAACATGTTATTTTATGTTTGAAGGGGTCCTATTATGCTCGTTTTGGGGTCTGTTAGAATAGGTTTTCATGGTTGAATGTTTAAAAAACATTATTTTTCACACTATTTACAATGTTGCATCACCTCTGTCCCTAGTCTTTTAGTAACACTATGTTCCAGTCTTCACAATGTGCTCTGATTGGCTGGCTAGACCAATGTGTTGTGATTGGGCAACTGCTTTAAGCTTGCTACACCCCATACCATAAACATGAATTTTCACACACTACTAAATCGATTGACAGCACTAGTCTTAATAAAACGTCAAATGTTTGAAAAGACCTACTCAATGAAGATCATTGTCCTCATGAAAGTCTTTTGTGATTGTTTTCCGTGCAGGCGGGGGCCTCGTCCATGTGGGCATCATGCTGTGGTCTGTTGAATGAAGTGATGGGTACCGGGGCCGTGAGAGGGCAGCAGCCAGGTTTCGGGGCCGGTGCGGGGCCGTTTCGTTTCGCTCCCACAGCGGGATACTCTACATACCCGCCTACAAGCTCCACCAACACCAGCCTGGTGTGTCAGTCCTGTAGACAAGCCTTCTCTGTCTTTAGGAGAAGGGTAGGTAGACCTGCACACCTGTCTTTGCCATATGATCTCATTTGTTCTGCATATTAAACCTAAAAGCGTTTATTATATTAAAGACCCCATGAAATGGTTGATGTTTTTCCTACTGAATCTGTAAGTTAGGACCATGTTGACAGTTTGTACATTTAAAACAAAATTTACAGTAAATCACAGCCAGGCAAATATAGCTATTTGGTGGTGGGTGCTATTAAGGCAGGGGACATAGCTTTTGATTGGACAAAAATGTGTATATTTGCCTGAATGCAAGATAAGCTTTTTTTTCTGTGTGTAATTTTTGAATGTGCACAAATCTCTCATTTGATTTCATGGGGCCTTTACCCTTGTGAAAACAAAGTACAGTTTACTTTTAAAAAAGTTTACTAATTTTGGAAAAATATACTTTGATAGAACATGCTTAAGTGCAAATAGAATGTAATGTTTTCGGACACTTAATTGCAAGATATTTGCAGTTAAATGAAAATGTGTAGTAGCTTTATTTTATTTTATATTAAATGCAATTAAGATGGACTTAAGTACATATTTGTATGTAATTTCATTCTTCTGTTGTTTGAAAAAATTGTGTCTCATTTCGGAGACTGCATCCTCCGGAGGTCGCATTTGAAGGCTGAATACGTCATCAAGGATGTCATATTTAAGAAGAAGTAACCATAATAAAATTGACTGATATTCATTGTGAGGTGTAAAATACTGTAATTTCTTTCATATGTTGCAATCTAACGGTTATTTTTCTTAAATGAGCCTGCCTCGATGATGTTTGCAGCCTTTAAAGGGTGCAGCTCCTGAATTGGGTCACAGCCATTATTGAAAAATCTCTTGGCTTCCGTATTCTGCTTTCTTTTGATGTCATACAGGACACATAAAAAAAAAAAAAAAAACTCATAATCCTGTACTGAAACCAGAAGTATTGGATTTGACACAGAAATACTCCGTCATACTTAAATTTGGCCAAACTTTGGCCATGTTTAGCATGAGAATGCAACTCTTTAACAGTGTAAATCAGTCAGAATGCATGAAATAGCTTTATACCACCTTTTAAAATAAGTAGCATCAAAATAAGTGTACTTTTAAAGCTTAAAATGTACTTTTAATTTTACTTATTACAAAATGCAGATTTTAAAAGTGCACTTAAGTTTGTTAAGAAACAGTCATGAAAGTGTACTCTCTTTAAAGGTGCCACAGAATGCATTTTTACAAGATGTAATATAAGGCTGTTTCTCAATATGCGTTCTTCAGCAATCTTGCGTCCTTGTGTTCTTGCTCTACGTCATCATCAACCATCGAAGTTCGTTCCAGTACTCAAGAACGCAAGAACGGAGGACGCATGAAAGTACCCGGATGTGTTCTTGATATCGAGGATGCATCGAATGCAAACTTGAGGGAATCGAACCGTTAAAAATCCCAGAAGACGCTGCGGCGGTCGACGTACGGAAGCCTGTAAGCTTTAGTTCTCGTGAGATTCCAGCTACAAATACGTGATGGCTCGTGAAAGTAAACCGTTTTTTTTTGCTTAATTTTAATAAAATGATAACTTGAAGAAAGCCTGCGGTATTTTTATTGGCAAAAAAAAAATAATCTTAACATTGACAAAGCAGCCAAAGGCTACTCATTTTCATAAATACACGCGGTGAAATAAAAAGACATAAAATTATATGAAAATAATGTCTATAATAATATGAAAGAAATGTTTTAATAGGTTATGACAATTGTTTATGTTGTTATGTTGTATTTATTGTGTATTAGCCACTTGCTATATAATATAATATGCTGTAACGGTCAGTTGAGCAACAAGATCGCAGCACATCTCAATTCTCAAATGATGCGTTCTGTGTCCTCACGTCCTTCCGAGTTCATTCTTTCAAGGTTGCCTGGCAAGACCGGACTCCACGAGAACGCAAGTCCGTTCTCTGCGTTCTTGGAATTGAGAAACAGCCTAAGTCTAAGGCTGTCCCCTGAATATGTCTGTGAAGTTTCAGCTCAAAATACCCCATAGATTGTTTTTAATTAATTTTTTTAATTGCCTATTTTAGGGCATCATTAAATATGCGCCGATTCAGCATGCTTCCCCTTTAAATGCTCACGCTCCCGTCCCTTAGCTCGCGACTCTACAATACATTGCATAAACAAAGTTCACAGCTAATATAACCCTCAAAATGGATCTTTACAAAGTGTTCGTCATGCAGCATATCAGATCATGTGAGTATTGTATTTATTTGGATGTTTACATTTGATTCTGAATGAGTTTGAGGCTATGCTCCGTGGTTAACGGGCTAAAGCTAACATTACACGCTATTGGAGAGATTTATAAAGAATGAAGTTTTTTATAAATTATACAAACTGAAAGTGTTTAATAATGAAAATAACGACGGCTCTTGTCTCCGTGAATACAGTAAGAAACGATGGTAACTTTAACCACATTTAACAGTACATTAGCAACATGCTAACAAAACATTTAGAAAGACAATTTACAAATATCACTAAAAATATCATGATATCATGGATCATGTCAGTTATTATCGCTCCATCTGCCATTTTTCGCTATTGTTCTTGCTTGCTTACCTAGTCTGATGATTCAGCTGTGCACAGATCCAGACGTTAATACTGCCTGCCCTTGTCTAATGCCTTGAACATGAGCTGGCATATGCAAATATTGGGGGCGTACATATTAATGATCCCAACTGTTACGTAACAGTCGGTGTTATGTTGAGATTTGCCTGTTCTTCTGAGGTCTTTTAAACAAATGAGATTTACGTAAGAAGGAGGAAACAATGGAGTTTGAGACTCACTGTATGTCTTTCCATGTACTGAACTCTTGTTATTCAACTATGCCAAGGTAAATTCAATTTTCAATTCTATGGCACCTTTAAGTACACTTAAGTGGCCTTTTATTTCATTACCATATAATCTGCAAGACAAGTACAGTTTTTTTTTAATAATCTTTTAAGATTTGAAGTACACTACAAGTGCACATTTAGTACAATTAAGCACACTTTTTCACAAGGTTTGTAAGTGCCTTCCAACATTATTAAAATATATCGAAGGATTAGGCAGTTAATAATCCACAATCTTCCTGTCTTTCCAAATGCAGATGAGAGTTTTTAATTTTATTGCAGTCTTTCTTTTTTTTGTCCTTTTGATTAAGCACAATTTCCCTCTTTTTCTCCACCCTAGCACATCTGTTGTGACTGCAAGAAGAGTTTTTGTTCGCTGTGCTCAGTACTTCAGGAAAACCTGCGCAGATGCTCAACTTGTCAGCTGCTGAAGGGCACTTCATTCCAGCGTCCACAGCTCATGCGTTTGCGTGTTAAAGACTTACGGCAGTACCTTGTGTTACGCAACATTAACACTGATACCTGCAGGTACTTTCACACAGGCATTATTAATAATAGGGCTGATATCATTAGTGTTTTTGATTTGTTTGAATACTTTGAAATCTTTCTTAGGGAGAAAGAGGACCTTGTGGACTTGGTGCTTTGCCATCAAGGTGGAGAAAGTGAGGATGATCCAGACACGCCTTCTCTGCAATCACGCCCCCTGTATAGCCCACCTCCTTCAATTGAAGAGCCCACTTCCCCTCTCTCAGCTATCTCTCCAACTCAAGAAGAACAAATCAGTAGGAGCAACAGCTCAGAGTCCACCAATCAGGTGTGTCCAGATTATTCTAATCTGTTACCATGGCTATTTGACATACATTCCAGTATGCTAATTTTCCGTATGCATGAATTATCCTAATACATTTGCCAAAATGAGCAGTAAAAACCAGAGAGCATTGTGCTGCAAATATCCCACAATGCACTTGACTCAAACATCCATTTTCAAAATGTCTAATGAACTGATAATAATGTTTTTGTAAATATCTTTAATTTTTATTAAATTTCAATAATTTAATAATAAAACACAAAATACAATACAAAATTGAATTAAAAGTTTTTTTCAAGATAACTGGACACCACTAAATTAAACATGCAGTATGATGAAGGTCATGTGACCATTATAGCACACTACTGTTTAAAGGGGCCATGACATGAGAAATCAAATTTACCTTGATCTTTTGACACATAAGTGGTCTTCGTATGTATAAACGAAATATTTACGGAAGCCTCCGACCAGGAGTAACAGTTGCAAGAAAATAGCAGATTGACTAAATTATATCAGTAAGCTCTTTTTTTTACCTGACAGACTTAAATACTTCAGTCATATATGATAATGTTTGCATTTGCAATCATTTACATTTCAAGAGACCCAATCTGTGTCGTGCATGTTATCAAATAAAATTATAATAAATGTAATTTTTTTTTGTATATTTTTATTGATATTATTAATTTCAAATACAGTTTGTGTATACCTATGATTAAGTAGTATCATATTTCAATGGAAATTTATTTTTTACCATTAGTTAAATGAGGCAAAATAGTTAAAATAATTTCAACACAACTTCTGCTCATGTAAGGCTGCTATTGGATCATTGAGGATAAATACCATATTATGTGACTAAGCATTATTTTACAGAGAGCTTACAACTTACTAGCTACGCTTAATAAATGGTGCAACCAACTAAAGTACAGAGTTACAAACTAGCTAGTAGTTACTGAGCCTGTAGTGTGGACTTTTCATTGTAATTTAAGTAAGAACTTATGCATGGCTGGTACAGTCCTACCCAGAATGCACTGCTGTGCACAAAAATCTGTGCTCAAAACGTCTGGTTCGTAAAAGGCTTGCGGCAGAACTGTTTTGCACAGTTTTGGCATTGGATTTAAAGGGTTAGTTCAACCAAAAATGAAATTTCTGTCATTAATTACTCACTCTCATGTCGTTCCTCACTCGTAAGACCTTTGTTCATCTTCGGAACACAAATGAAGATATTTTTGATTAAAATCTAATGGCTCAGTGAGGCCTGCATTGCCAAGAAGATAATTTCCTTTTTCATTGCCCAGAAAGCTACTAAAGACATATTTAAAACAGTTCATGTGACTACAGTGGTTAAACCTTAATATTATAAAGCGATGAGAATACTTTGTGTGTGCCAAAAAAATAACTTTATTCAACAATATCTGGTGATGGGTGATTTCAAAACACTGCTTCATGAAGCTTCAAAGCTTTACAAATCTGAATAATGAAAATGAATAACTATTTTTTTTTTTTTTTTTTTTTGGTGCACAAAAAGTATTCTCGTCGCATCATAACATTAAGGTTGAACCACTGCAGTCACATGAACTGTTTTAAATATGTCTTTAGTAGCTTTCTGGGCATTGAAAGTGTCAATTGTCTTGCTGGCCATGGATGCCTCACTGAGCCATCGGATTTCATCAAAAAATATCTTAATTTGTGTTCTGAAGATGAACGAAGGTCTTACGGGTGTGGAACGACATGAGGGTGAGTAATAAATGACAGATTTTTATTTTTGGGTGAACTAACCCTTTAAGTGCACTTTAATTCATTTATACCACTGTTAACAAGAGGGTTGAATGATGTTGTAACTTAAAGATTCTTGGCTAACTTGTTTACTTGTGGCAGTCAGTGGTGAATCCTCTCTGAAGCTGTTCTTAGCATGGACGGCTAATTATATTCTTTCTGTGTAAATGTTCCTTGCTGATAGGATATTGAGGACTCCACTTCAGTTTCACTCCTTAATCTTGACCAGGCAGAACACACACCCGAGGTGAGTTAAGTCATTTACTTGTAATCGAAAGGACTAACATGGTCAAGAACTGTAATACGTACTTTCCTGGGCTGGTCAGAAGCAGCATATCATCTCCACACATCTTTGGTCTTCAATTTGTCCTGATGGCCATTAAATTGACTTGAATTGACATTTTTTACATTTTTAAAGGTGCTAAAGAGGATCTTTTCGTCGACTGAGAAACCAAAGACTGTTAGTGAGTTTTTGAAATGAGGGCATGCGTGAGAACAACCCCCCTCCTTCACAGCTCGTTTCGAGGGAACGCCTCCCAGAACTCGTGCACGAGTATTGGAACACGAGTGTTTACCACCGGCATTCGCTGTGTCGTGTTAGTGGATTCATTATGTCGGACTCACCGCAGGTAACTCATAATCTGCAGTTGTTACTCCTGTCTCCTGACAAAAAGTGTGAAAAGAGTGTGGAAAGTTACTGGAGCGCGCAGCTGCGCACGTCTCGCACAAGGAACATCACGGCAGTGATTGACAAGCCAGAGGGCCAGATTGGCTGATGTTTTTAAGGCCCTACCTCATGCACAGATGATGTATATTAATATTATTCCTTTCAGTGCACCTAATAAATAGTCTTTTATCAGTTAGTAAAGACAGTTTCAAGTAATATTGCAAAAATGTATAAAACAAAACATCCTCTTTAGCACCTTTTACTGTGTATTCAAGTAAATTTGTCACATTCAGTGTTAATTTAATGTTTTTTATATACTATTATAGTATGTATTAATATTTTGAATTAGCTTTTATTTTTATATTTTCAGTTTTTCAGTTTAATTTTAGTTTAAGTATTGTTTTTTTTTTAAGATATATATATATATATATATATATATATATATATATATATATATATATATATATATATATATAATTTTTTTCTTTTATTTTTTTTTTCTTAATTTTTAAACTTTTAGTCAACAATAACAACACAGGTCACAATGCAATCAATTTTATTTCCTATTTTCTGGTTATAGATGAAATAACAATTTCTTAAATTGCAGAGATTATATAACATGAATGTGCCGTTACCATCAGGTTAGTCCTCAGACGCGGCGGCGGGCTAGAGTGTCTCTGTCAGATCTGTCCTCCCTTGATGACGTGGAGCAGTTGACCGTCCGGCAGCTGAAGGAGATCCTCGCGAGGAACTTTGTGAGCTTCTCTGGATGCTGTGAGAAGTGGGAGCTGGTGGAGCGCGTCAGGAGGCTTTACCGGGAAAATGAGGACAATCGCAAATCTAGTGAGTGTTAAATACAGAACTGCAACACACAGTGTCTAAAATTAACCTTTTGCCATACCTGCCAATTGTGAATTAATTGAGAAAATACTGTCTATGAAAGTTTTACAAATTCTTTAAAATATATGTATATTCTTTTTTTATAAAAAGGTGCTTGTTTTTTTTCTTCCCTTTCAGTGGAAAATGTGAGCAACCCCATCACTGCAGGTAGGAAATTACTTCACCTCACAGTCTGACTTAAAAAGAGCGCAAATGCTTTTTTAGGTGTGGGTCTGAGTTGATTTTTATTAATGATCAGCTCAGATTTTCACAGTAAATTAAATAGAATGTTTAACTAATAACTCATAGCTGAGTCTAATAGCTGTGCTTTGCTCCTCCCACTTAAGTGGTAGCTTATCCCCCTCCAATCTGCAATGGCGGAATCGGAGGTAAGGCTTGCGATTGGTGGAAATGTTCCCTGGTCACACCCACCGGTGCACTGCAGTTTGTGATGTCATTGCACTTCAGCCCCCTCCCTGCATGGCCAGTGCCAGATAGCATGTATTATCAAAGAAAAAAAGAAAGGAAAAATGTAAAGTGCCATTGTTTACACTGATGTAAATGATTAATAATGCAATATGCATTTTATTGGTAGGGTTTGGGGTCATAAAAATGTATATTCTTTGACTGTTTACCCTCATTATCCCATTTCATCCATGTCCTTCATCGAATATTATTTTGTTGTATGACTAGGGTTTATTATGTAAACTGCACAATGCAAGAGTTTGGATGTAGTGATGCACTGAAATGAATGTTTTTACCGAAACCCAAAATAAAGTTTCGGTAATTGATTTTTAGGGCTAGGACAATATATCGATGCATCGCAATTCGTGGATTGTTTCTGATATTTTCCAAATGCATCGCAAATCGATTCTGAACTTAGTTTTTAACAGCAGATGGCACTCTAGGCTATTTTTTTAACTGCACACTCAAATGCTCACGAAGAAGAGCGTTCGTGCGTTCAGCTGAGTCTGACAATTTACTTCAGAATTCTTCACCTCAGAATGCTTTTATGATGTGAGATTGATGTAAACGGCTCACTGCAAACACCCTTGTAATTCGTTTCAGCCTTTTCGACCTTTATGAATTATTATTTTATAGAGGGTTCAAGTGGTGTGTGCGTGTGGTGCATTCACACTTGTAGTTCCGTTCATTTGGTCCGGACCAAAAAAGAAAAACAAAACATTTAGTCCCGGTCCGATTAGCGTTCACATTGGCAATTTTATCACCGAACCAAAAGATACCGAACCTAAAGGCATAGGGATACATTCACAACGTGATTGGTCGGATTTTATGACGTATTGCCTATTTTGAGACAGAACTTGCCGAACATCCAAAACAATGCTGTGTGCTGAGGTAAATGCGCTCGTTGTGTGTGTGTGTGTGTGTGTGTGTGTGTGTGTAGCCTGCATATGATGGTATGTTGGCCAGCTGGGAACTCGTGAAGAGCTTATAAAATGTGTAAAGTAGTCAAAACAGTGGCGGGAATCATCTGTCACACACACAAACGATCTGCTGCGTGGAGACGTGCGTCTGATGCCTGAAAAACCAATATGCGTGAAGATTCTGTCCTTTTTAGGGTCTCGTCTTCCTGTTTTTGGTTCGTTTACATGTCTTTGGTCCATGTTGCGTTCATATATCATTCGTACCGCACCAGAGTTCGTTTGGAAGCGGACTGAGCTCTTTTCAGCGGTCTCGGTCTGCTTGTTTGGTGCGCACCAGGGTTCGGATAGCAGCGTTCACATATGTTCAAATGAACCGCACTAACAGAGCAATCACACCAGGGGCCTGTACCATGAAGCTGGATTAGCTGGCTAGCCAGGTAAGTTTCAGATTAGTTTGTGCCAATCCTGGGTTTTAGGTACCATGAAAGTGACTTGGCTTTTAGCGGTGTTCATCGCCATAGTAACTTACGCTCCATGGCTAACCTGCTCCGGGGCAGGTTATGTTCTAGGTTAGAGATCTCAAACTGAAATTGGACCAATCAGACGTAAGCTAAGTGACACTGACACACCCAACACAATAAAGTCCATCCCTCAGTTTCTCTTCCTCCAAATTAAATGTCACAATATAGTAAAAAACAAATATTTAATGATAAAATTGTCTGGTTTTAATGATAATTACTTAGAATTATTTTATGATTTATATATGATTTGTATAATTATCTATATTTTTATTAATCCATTACATGCACACAAGTTTAGTTTAACAGTTGTTAGTAAGCATTTAGTTTCAATGAATATTAATATATATATAGATCTTATGTAATATAAATAAGTAAATATACTCTTTAAATATGACTACATGTGAACTTGTATATTTGAGTCTCTATTGCTATATATGATCAACTATATAAACTAACTTCACAACTTTCACTTGCACTGATAGAGAAAGATCATTTCTTTTATTTGTCCTCTTTCACAGACAAGTATTTTCCATTAGTGTAAATGCGTTTAAATTCTTCATTTTCAGCAAAAGAGTTTTGAATCACGCTGGCTCTCTCGCGAGAAGTGAATCACAGTTTATCTCTGTTGCAAGGCATGTGATTGGCTGTTTGGCACTATTGTCACAGATTCATGTGCACGCGCTCCACAAACTCAGGATCAAAGCCTGAGTTGACAGAGAAAGTTGATGATCAGCATCATGGTACCAACAAAGCCAGATAGGAGTGGTTTGGTTTTGTCAACTCGAAACTAATCCTATAACCCTGAGTTTGTTCAACTACCATCATGGTACAGGCCCCAGGGTTCGTTTTAATCGAACCAAACATGACAAGTGTGAACGCACCCTAAGAATTGGAAGGAAGCAGAGTACGGCTGTTTCTAAGGGTGTATTCAAACTTGTAGTTCGGTTTGTTTGGTTAATTTGGTCCGGACCAAAGAAGAAAAAAAAAACATTTAGTCCTGGTCCGGTTAGCATTCACATTGGCAATTTTATCACCAAACCAAAAGATACCAAACCTTAAGTCATAGGGATACATTCATAACGTGATTGGTCGGATTTTATGACGTATTGCCTATTTTGAGACGGAACTTACCGAACATCCAAAACAATGCTGTGTGCTGAGGTAAATGCGCTCGTTGTGTGTGTGTAGCGAGGCGTAGCCTGCATGTGATGGTATTTTGGACAGCTGGGAACTCGTGAAGAGCTTATAAAATGTGTAAAGTAGTCAAAACACCGGCGGGAATCCATCCGTCACAAACACAAATGATCTGCTGCATGGAGACACCCGTCTGATGCCTGTCATGGGCAAACTCGCGACTATGACGAGAAAAACCGACATGCGTGAGGATTCTGTCCTTTTTAGGGTCTCGTCTTCCTGTTTTTGGTTAGGTTAACGTACATGTCTTTGGTCCGTGTTGCGTTCATATATCATTCGAACCGCACCAGAGTTCGTTTGGAAGCGGACCGAGACCCATCTTTTCAGCGGTCTCGGTCCGCTTGTTTGGTGCGCACGAGGGTTCGGATGGCAGCGTTCACATATCAAATGAACCGCACTAACCGAGCAATCGCACCAGGGTTCGTTTTAATAGAACCAAACATGACAAGTGTGAACGCACCCTAAGGGTGCTTTCACACCTGCCTCATTTAGTTCGGTTGAATTGTACCAAAGTTCGTTTCCCCCTTTGGTGCAGTTCGTTTGGGCAGGTGTGAAAGCAGCAATCGCACTCGGGTGCACACCAAAAGTGGACCAAACAAGTGTACCGAGACCTGCTTGAAGAGGTGGTCTCGGTAAGCATTCAAACGAACTCTGGAGCGGTTCGCTTGAGATGTGAAAGCAATCCGACCCAGTTAACGGACCAGCGAACCAAATTATATCATTTTCATAATGGAAAATGTGATATAAAAAGCAGTAATGTCTGGTTCTGTGAGTGAGCACATTATTTACCATATCTGAAAACCAACGAGCGCCTCTATTGTGTAAATACACTTCTCCGTGCAAGAATGCTGTCCTGACGAAGTCTCAGTTCCCGCTCTGCTTCATCATTAAATTCAAATGGTCTCTCTCGACAGACACACGGACAACAGGTCGCCTACTAGACAGCGCTGGGAAATCCAGAGATGGAGAGAGAGAGAAAGAGCGCGGGTTTGAATTTGCCGCAGCATTAATATGAATGGAGTATATCATTTAACAGCGGGAGAGACGGCTACATTTATAAAATGTTTGTGTGTGTCTCGACAGTTACAAATAAAGCCACAATAAGCTCATGGAGCTAGCTTGTCAATCATTATTTTGATGGATGATCGCAGCGAAAACTCTGACCAATGAGAGGACAGTTGTACTCGCATGTGACTTGCCTGAACGCATTTTGGTACGCTTTGAAATGTTGCCATGTGAAAGCGAACCGAACCAAGAAGAAAATGCAACATTGTAACAAATTTAGTCCCTGTTTCGGAACAAAACAAGCGATCCATAGGTGTGAAAACACCCTAAAGCACGCAGTGCCATCTGCTGTTTAAAACTAGGCTTAGAATCGATTTCGAGAGAGAATGTGTGAACGGCCCCTTACTTCCTTTAACTTAAGAGCCGTGTTTTTAGAATGCTGTGTCATGCGTGAGATGCTGCGAAAAACGTTTGTTCAATGGTTAAAGACCTTTGTCTATTCTACTTCCTTTAACTTGAGCACCACATTTTTTTTCAGAATGCCTGTGTCTATCTAGAGTGCGTTTACATTGAAAAACAATGGGGGAAAACTGTTTCGGGCAATTAAACTATTTCAACTAAGGCTTTTTTTTTTTTCATTTTTATTGCTGTTCCAGACAAATATTTTCATCGCCAAAATTTCAGTGCATCACTAGTTGGAGGTATCTTACTTGAATTGTGGCCATCTCTGGTTGTGATTGGTTCTTCGGATATGACATGAAGCCGCTGATTAACTCAAGATCTTGTTCTTACAGATGGATTGGCACATGTTGTAATGTCTCATCTGTTTTTCCTCTCTCTCACTACAGATGGTTGCAGGACCCAGTTATCAACTGACGACAACCTGTGTCGCATCTGCATGGACGCTGTAATTGACTGTGTACTGCTGGAGTGCGGTCACATGGTCACCTGCACTAAATGCGGGAAGCGCATGAACGAATGCCCTATATGCAGACAATACGTTATCAGGGCTGTGCATGTTTTCAAGTCTTAATACTTCTGGGAGTACGTCCTGTTTCACCTGCAGATTGCAATAGAGACTCGGTGAGGATGCATCCAGCAAGTGCCCGTCTTCACATCGGATTAGTGCGGAAGATAAAGTTCTCTGCTTAAATTTTCATGGCGTTTCAGGAAGCCTTCAGACAGCAGGCCACAATGGCTTTGTCAATAAATGCTTCAGTAAAAACATTCCACAAGCTCTACAAAGAGGCTCTGTAATAATATGCAATTGTTCAGCAGCAACACCTCACAGCCTTGACTCGATGTCCTACAGCTTTGAATACATTTTGCTCACATGTCACTTGCAAGTACTGTGAGAAGCTCAAGAAAAGAACAAAATAATGAGAATTACTCAAGTGTTTTCATCAACATGCACCATAACTCAGGATGGAAGGATTTGAATGTTCCTATTGCTCTTTTATTTCTTGTTTTTGTCGCAACATCTGTGAATGGGCCTTTGTTTCCTGTTTATATTATGAATCCTCTTGGATTTTTGAACAAAGTTTTTCCTGCAAGTAACATTGTACCCTCTGATAACTTGACACTGGTACCATTCAACAAATTATAAGCAGCATAATGAATGTTTCATGGTCCTCAACAGATTAGTCCTCTGTTTTTTAGTCATATGACTTCCTTTCTTTGTCAAAAGTCTTAGGACATTTGCTGGTTTCTTGAATATGTGACTAGAAAACCAGTCTATAAACCTGTTGTTAAATCAGTGTAAATGGTGAGAAATAAGAGAGAATGGAACTGTTTTGTATTCACCAAGTAATTAAATGTATTGGGTGTCATATTTGAAAAGTAGGACCATAAACCGGTACAATATAACTGTCGATATAATTTGAAAATGTGCATTTTATGTATGTGCAAAGTAACCGTAACTTAAAAATTATGCACGGGGTAAAAGAAGAGGGATGATATGGGTGCCAAAAAGGTGCATTTCTGTGTCTCCAGTGCACTACAGTTGTTGTTAGTACTTGAATTAATGTAAGTCGGAAAACCTTAAAAATAAAACAAAAAGTCATCGATTGAGAGTGATGACCCAAACAAATGATCTACCCATATTTTGTAGCCATTGTTAATGTGTATGATAAACCTGATTAGATGTTGGATCATGGCACATTGCATAGAGCTGAAGCATCAGCTGCACCACAGCAATACCAGCCTCTCTTTTTGTGTGGCATTTTTTAGATAATAAGGGATTTATGTAACATTTAGTTGTTTATTCGGATTCATTACATCCTTGTTTAATTTGTTATGTCTGACATGTCTTTAATTCCTGTGTAAATACCTATTCAGATAAGCTTATTTTTCTTAACAAAAAATAATTTGATATTGGTTTCTTTTGATCAGTTGCTGTTACTTTAATATAGAATTAACAAAAAAGATAAAGCGGTATGTATGTTCTTAGTTACTTGTAACACTTAAATAAAAGTGCTAAGAAAGATTTGAACTGGATTGTACTGCATTTGTTATTCTAAAATGTCAATTTGTTGTACTCATTCATTATTTGGTGCAATGTGTAAATTTTATGAGGATGCAGTGACATATATGCAATATAATATACATAACTATGTTTTCAGTGGTGTATAAAGACCTTACATTATGAACCAATATGTTTTTATTACCTTAGAATGAGCCATTTATATCTACATACACCGTGGGTCCCCTTACATAAGTCGCCATTTTGCACCAGCATGTTTCTACAGTAGCCCTAAACGGACAAACTGCTCTACAGAGTGCGTTTGATTGACTAGCTACTCTCTTCTGTCTCAGACGACGACATATTTGTCCTGTGTTGGCCACCGTAGCGTCTCAATATTGCAATTCGCAACCTCACCATTAGATGCCGCTAAAATGTACACACTGCATCTTTAAATCAGTACCGAAATCGGAAATATTTAAAGGATAAATCCACTTTCAAATAAAAAATTCCTGATAATTTACTCACCCCCATGTCATCCAAGATGTCCATGTTCTTCTTTCTTGAGCCGAAAATAAATTTTTTGATAAACATTCCAGGATTATTCTCCTTATAGTGGACTTCAGTGGCCTCCAAATGGTTGAAGGTCAAAATTGCAGTTTCAGTGCAGCTTCAAAGGGCTTTAAATGATACCAGACGAGATGAGGTCTTATCTAGCGAAATCATCAGTCATTTTCTAAAAAAAAATTAAACATTTTATACGTTTTAACCACAAATGCTCGTCTTGATCTAGCTCTCTTCTTATTATTATTAGAATTCCGGCAGTGTAGATGCTGCTAAGTGTATTACTACCCTCCACAGGTCAAAGTTTGAACTAAATTGTCATATACAATATGCTAGTGCAAGTATATAACAATTAGTTCAAACTTTGACCTGTGGAGGGCAGTAATACACTTAGCAGCATCTATACTGCCGGAATTCTAATAATAATAAGAAGAGAGCTAGATCAAGACGAGAGTATGGTTAATACATATATAATTTTAATTTTTTTTTTAG
The DNA here is from genome assembly GCF_018812025.1 of Megalobrama amblycephala. Classification (NCBI taxonomy): domain Eukaryota; kingdom Metazoa; phylum Chordata; class Actinopteri; order Cypriniformes; family Xenocyprididae; genus Megalobrama; species Megalobrama amblycephala. The sequence goes on from NC_063055.1 coordinate 28,877,271, forward strand.
AAAAAGACCCATTGTTTTGCTAGATAAGACCTTTATTCCCCGTCTGGTATAGTTTAAAGCTCTTTGAAGCTGCACTGAAACTGCAGTTTTGACCTTCAACTGTTTGGGGCCAATTGAAGTCCACTATAAGGAGAATAATCCTGGAATGTTTTCATCAAAAACCTTAATTTCTTTTCGACTGAAGAAAGAAGGACATGGACATCTTGGATGACATGGGGGTGAGTAAATTATCAGGAAATTTTTATTTGATAGTGGACTAATCCTTTAAAGCAGAAATCAAAATCGACTTTTTGAAAAGCTTATGAAAGTAAAAGCTTATGAAAGTAAAATAGACTGCAAATGGCACTTCACATTGGCTTTAAAATGTTCCCTGCTTTAAGCAACATTTCAAATTTCATATTTAAAGTTTCATATCTAATACAGGCACATTTACTTTTTTGGTGGAAAATAACTTCCCTTTTCAAATGCCTCACAGTAATTTTTTTTAATTACATACAAATATAAATAGCCGAATATACATTAGAAGGTTTAAGATGGCGAACAACGCCTTAATTTATAGTGGTACAAGTATGGTGGCTTAGATCAAATGGCAGACTTCCTCTTTCTGACAGTCATCATCCTGAGACAAAACTCACAATAATACACACCATTAAAATCATCTGTCATCATAACAATTACCATTTTACAATAATAATCACTGTGGAAGGAATAAAAAGCACATGATGACTTTCATAGACAAATACTGCATGGACGTTCACCAAAGTGCTGTTTGACCTCATGGATAAAATGCAGAACTACTTGATAGTGTTGAACAAAACAAATTACTGAGCTAACAAGATTAAATAATCAGCAATTTGTTTTGTCTAACACTTGTAGAACTGCACTCTACACAGGCATAGCTATGAAATACAGGCTACTGACTTGCCTGTTACAACTGTGTAAAACAACACAGATGGAATATGGCACTGGTTTATAAATAGACCTCATAATAACAAATTTCACTTCAATACCTGTTTGAGATTAGAACAGCAAGTACTTGAAATTCAAAGCAGTCAAAACTTGTGACTGAAAAATGCTGATCAGACTGGAAAATTCCAATACTGATGACATAAAATGGACAGAGATATTTAAAAATTCCATTATATTAAAAAACAAAAAGAACAATACATATATCCAGGACTGAACCAAACAGCACAGAAATCTGAACTGATACATCTTTTATACAAAAAACTGTTTGAAGGGTTTTGAATAATGTACACTCATGCTTACTCTCTCATGAATTAAGTGTTGTTCCAGACAGCAACATAGTGTGGCCCAGATCTTGTACACGTGGATCACACGCGGACCAGATTGGGCCGGATCTGGGCTGACACTATGTTGCTGTCTGGGTATCCAGTGAGCATTTTGTGAATGTTGTGTGTTTATATACCCATTGCTTCCTCTGCTTTCTACTACACAACAATTTAAATACAATCTCCTGGTAATAACACATATAAATCTCCTCTTAAAGATTAACAGAATTTGAAGAATAAAGTCCATCATCAGGATACACCATTCAGAATAGGAGCAGAATTATGTGCCTTTAAGTACAATGTGTCTGCTCTATGTCTGACAAAACGCTTTGTCCACATACGTGTTGCAGTGCTTTTTTTTTTTTTAAATGTGCGAATCCAGTTTAAGTCCGAACACATGAGTGCACCTGATACATGGTATCATTTTAGACTGGTGTTCACTTCCTCCCAGACACTAGGGGGTGCTGTGTAGTTTTTGGAGCAGTTTATCCTCTTGCAGTTTGAAGGGAACGATGACGGACATCTCAGCAATGAAGCGCTCACATGCCTGTCGGCTCACCTGCTTGCAAAATCGCAGGTCAATGCGGCAGATGCTTCCGCAGCGTTTGAAGTAACTCAGTGACTGATCAGTGACCCTGTTGCACACTAAAGAGAGAATTAAGAAAGAAGAGATCAGTAATCAGTGAGGGGGAATTAACAGTTTTACAGCATTAGACTCAGTGAACCCAAAGTTTTTTTAAACTATTTACTGGTCCAACTGGTCCTAAGTATACCAATGCAACTCTTGTGATACACAGGTTTAACATTTAAGTAATTTTTCTCATAGGTCCTGACAGAGTAACTGATATGCATTTTTCTTTGAAATAGTGCCGGTGTATGGCAAGCCATTTTGACTTTTATTCATTCTCAGGATATGATGTCTTGATATCAACAATTCAATTCTTGATATCAGGAATTACATTTCTACTAGTAACAATGTTAATTCTTTATATCAACAGTTCAATTTTCACTAGTAAAAACTAGAATTCTTGATATCTGTAATTGTATTTTCACTAGTGCCATTCAAATTCAATTGTATATATCAATAATTGATTTCTTACTAGTTGATATTCCAATTTCATATATCAGAAATACAATTCTTACTAGTAAAAATCATAACTTTTGATATCATTAATTACTTTGTTACTAGTGCAAATATCTATTCTTGATATCAACAACTGAATTGCTACTAGTAACAATGTTAATTTTTGTTATCAATAATTTGAATGTCACTAGTGACAATGTTAGTTTCTGATATCATGAATGTGATTGTTACTAAAAAAGTCATTTTAGATATCTGAAATTATATTGATATCAGAAATATATTGTCAGATATCAAAAATGAACATTTTTACTAGTAGTAATTCAATTGTTGATATCAAGAACTGACATTTCAACTATAGTGACAATTGAATATTCTTGATATCAAAAATTAGCATTTTTACTAGTAATAATGTAATTATTGATATCAAAATTATATTTTTTACTAGTAAGAATTGTATTTCTTATATGCGAAATTGTAATTTCAACTATTAAGAAATCTATTCTTGATATCAACAACTGAATTTGAATGGCAGTCTATGGTGACATTTCAATAGTGAAAATACAAATACAGATATCAAGAATTCTAGATTTAACTATTGGAAATGCAATTCCTGATATCAAGAATTTACATTGTTACTAGTGGAAATGTACGGTGGCCCAGTAGTGCACAACACAACGAAATTAAAAAAGCAAACATAAGTTCACAACACAACAGAATAAAGCCACAACACAACAGAATAAAGCCACAACACAACAGAATAAAGCCACAACACAACAAAATAAAGCCACAACACAACAGAATAAAGCCACAACACAACGGAAATGCTCCCAACCACTAGGGGGCTCTCAGAGCTCGTTAATATTAGTATTCCTTGCCAATGTTCTATAAAGTCGACAGTCTTATAAAGATATCAATACCATGATTAGTTTTAAGTATGTAAACGTTGTATATCGACATAATTCATACATATTAATTCAAAATCACTTGAGTGCACAATAGCTTCATATTTATATCTGTGAATGATTTGACGTGTTACCACGGATGAAGGGAACGTCTGACAATTCCACCAAGTGGTTAAAACGTATAATTTGTATTCATTACAATGACTTTGTTTAACATTTAAAAACAGACATGTTCAAATTCCAAAGCTTGTTACTTCCTGTTGGTAAGACTGACAAGCTTTGTAATTTCAACATGTCTGTTTTTAAATGTTAAAAGTAATTTTAATGAATACAAATTATACGTTTTAACCACTTGGTGGAATTGTCAGACGTTCCCTTCATCATTCGCCGTGGTAGCACATCAAATCATTCACAGGTATAAATATGAAGCTATTGTGCACTCAAGTGATTTTGAATTAATATTTCATGTCGATATACAGTGTTATATACTGTTGAAACTAATCGTGGTATTCATATCACTGCCAACTCTATAAAACATTGGCAAGGAATACTAACAATACCGAGCTCTGAGAGCCCCCTAGTGGTCGGGAGCATTTCCGTTGTGTTGTGGCTTTATTCCGTTGTGTTGTGGCTCGATTGTGGCTTGTTTACGTTGTGTTGTGACTCGATTTCTTTGTGTTGTGTTTGCTTTTTTAATTTTGTTGTGTTGTGCACTACTGGGCCACCGTAGAAATATAATTCCTGATATCAAGAATTGAATTGTTGATATCAACAATTCATATCCTGAGAATAAATAAAAGTTAAAACGACTTGCCATACCGGTGCCTTGGAATCTCACTCTGAAAAGGCCCATAATTCCACTAATTTATGAGCCAAATTACGTAATCTGCCCACATTGGATGCTTTCTGCATTGACATCTTCACTGATTAAAATAAGAGCATTTTTTTGTGTCAATGTAGCCAGACTGAGTTGTTGTTTTGGAAGCTTTAAATGGTTATGGCATTTTCTTGCCCGCTAGCTGCTAATGTTTTTGGTTCGAGACCAGGTTTAGAGGCTAGTTCACATTGCAGACACTTTATTCCAACCAATGCGACGCGATCATCGGATTACATCACTGCTAAGACATTCCACGACTGACAAACGCAGATTAAATATGTTAAGTTGGTGCAACAGACTGATCTGATAAACACATCTAACCCAATAAACACATCTGTTGGCGTTGGAGCAGTGTGAATTAGCCTTAAGGGAACAATGATGGAAACAACAGTTCAAGATTGGGCTCTGGTCCAGCTCTGAAACCAGCACTGTGTTGGTGAAAAAGGGATATTAACTTGTGGGGAATATTAATTGTTGTAGTATTACAAATGGCATTTGTGGCTGAATTTTTAAACAGTGCAATTACCAGAAAGGTTGACATCGGTTAGGGAGTCTCTAGTGGTGGTCCCTGCAGCAGTCAGCAGGTTTACTGACTGGTCATTGATATGGTTGCAGTAACTCAAGTCCAGACGGGAGAGTAGAGGCATATTTTTAATTATGAGACGCAGAGAACTGTCCGTGATGTCCAAACCAGCCAGACGCAGGTCAGTAACATTTCGTAGTTTGCTGCGTGTGTCCATCTGACCTGTTAGAGAAAGCCAAATTAAAGAATATGCATTCTGTATTGTATGTATTTGATTCTGATTCTTGGATATGCACATATCGAAGTGAAGTGTTGTATAATACCTGGTCTGTTGTCAGTCGGAGGGGAAAGTAGGTCCCTCATTTGGGGGTCTTTGAGCCCCTCCACCCACTGCAGATCTAGAGTACGCAGTAGAGGACAGCTGGATGTGCAGAGAGCCGAAACGGCCACCCATGAACAACCCGATAGTAGGAGCACCCTCAGTCCTGCATCCAAACGCACAGGCCTTTAGTGATAGCTACACAAATTTGGATGACGTGGATCTACATACTCGCTCACATGAACACTGACCTGGTAATCGGTTTATAAGCCAGCTTAATTGCTTCTTGGAGATGTTGGTCCAACTCAAGTCCAAAGTGATGGGCTGTCTGCGAATTATTCCACTCAGCATGAGTGGGGTGATGGACTTACAACGCTTTAAATCGATATGAGTCCATAATCTCTTGTCACAACACCTGAACAGATGAATAAAAAAAATATAAATTAAAACCATAAATCCACAGATCTAATAGTGACCAACTATAAAATGTAATTGTAATAATCATACATAGGACCTGTCCCAAAATGGCACTTCCATTCTCGTGGCCTTTGTTTGCACATGTCTGTTAAGTTCATGAGACTGTTGGGAGGGCCAATTTCCTGCAGAGTTTAGCTTCAGTCTGCTCCAACACAGCTACCTGGAAGTTTTTAGAAGTCCTGAAGACCTTGAGTAGCCGGTTGAGGTGTGTTTAATTAGGGTTGAAGGTAAACTCTGCAAGAAGGTGACCATCCGTAGGAAGGAATGGACACCCCTGCTGTAGGATGTCCTATTTGTCAATTCATGGTTGAAATGGGATTTTACAACGGTCTACTATCCCAGTATTTGTCAACCTTGATCCTGGAGGCACACCAACAGAACAAATTTTGGTCTTCTTTATGTGACCCATACATTTCAGGTCTTGGAGTCCATATTAAAGGATTAGTTCACTTTCAAATAAAAATTTCCTGATAATTTACTCACTCCCATGACATCCAAGATGTTCATGTCTTTCTTTCTTCAGTCGAAAAGAAATTAAGGTGTTTGATGAAAACATTCCAGGATTTTTCTCCATATAGTGGACTTCAATGGCCTCTCCATACGGTTGAAGGTCAAAATTAGTTTCAGTGCAGCTTCAATGTTTTCTGCACGATCCTAGATGAGGAATAAAGGTCTTATCTAGAGAAACCATCGCTCATTTTCTATAAAAAATTACAAATGATGTACGTTTTAACCATAAATGCTCATCTTGAACTAGCTCTCTGTTCTTCTTCTTCTCTATTAGAATTCCAGCAGTGTAGACGCTGCTAAGTGTTTTACTGCCCTCCACAGGTCAAAGTTTGAACTAATTGTTATATTCTTGCATTAGCATATTGTATATGACAATTTAGTTCAGAATTTGACCTGTGGAGGGCAGTAATACACTTAGCAGTGTCTACACTGCTGGAATTCTGATAGAGAAGAAGAAGAGAGCTAGTTCAAGATGAGCATTTATGGTTAAAATGTATAAACATTTTATTTATTTATTTTTACAAAACGAGTGATGGTTTCTCTAGATAAGACCCTTATTTCTCGTCTTGGATCGCGTAGAACACTTTGAAGCTGCACTGAAACTGTAATTTTGACCTTCAACCATCTGAAGGCCATTGAAGTCCTCTATATGGAGAAAAATCCTGGAATGTTTTCATCAAAAACCTTAATTTCTTTTCGACTGAAGAAAGAAAGACATAAACATCTTGGATGACATAGGGGTGAGTAAATTATCAGGAAATTTTAATTTGAAAGTGAACTAATCCTTTAATAAGCTGATGAGTCGAATCAGGTGTTTGAACAGGAAAAGTTTGAAAATGTGTTCTGTTGGTGTGCCCCTAGGAATAGAGTTGGGAAACACTGTATTACTCAACAGTATCAAAATGTCACCCACAACTAATTGAGAAGGACTGGAAGTGCTGAGGGTGTCATTTGGGATAGGGCCAGAGATAAGAAGCCTCAAGTTTTAAGTGTGAAAAGATAAACCAGCCTTTAGGTTTCTCTTACCAGCGATTCCATGTCCGGCACACGCGCATGCACACACAAAGTTCACGATGGCTCAAGTGACCGAAGATAGCCAACCATGCTTCTCTGGGAGCTATGTGATTGCGCCCATCAGCTAGTGGTAGCCTATCAGGTGGAGGGCAAATTGGAGGTGGCCGGATCACATGCCGCTCCATCTGAACACACTTGGGAGGGGAACGTGCAGGAAGTGGTCTGACTGTGGGTGAACTGCGGTTCAAACCAAGTGGGGTGATCTGAGGAGGGTAGAAGTGCCGCAGCTCCCAAGACGTCCCATTCATCTCCCTTGCTCGTAAGTGTGGCCGCTCCCCTCCTCCCTCTCCGCCTGCTCCCCTTTCTACTCCTCCACCACCTCCTCCTCCATTCCCTGTAGTCCCGTTCCGTAAGCCTCTCTTTGGTTCCTCGTTCTCGCTGTCCTCTGGTTCGCTCTTGAGTGGTTGCTGGTTCTCATTGGCTAGTGAATGCTCTGTGCGACGGATCTCCATGTTAAGCTGCTTGCTGAGTTCTGCACTGAGCTGGCGGTTAGGGGGCTTGCGGCGGTGTCGCCTCGCCCGAGCGCGTGGTGCCTTTTCTTGCGTCTCACTGCCTTCGCTGCTCGGCCCTGCCCTTGGGGAGCTGCACCGTGATGCGTCACTTTCAAGCGATAAAGAATGGTTCTTCAGTGCAGGGCTGCTGTCCCTGCCTCGTTTGCCATTACTCTCCTCATCCTCTTCTTCATCGTCTTCCTCTTTTTCTTCTTCTTGATCGTCTTCTTTCCTTAGGGTGTTAAACTCCTTTAGGGATCTGAAAGGCGAATCTCTCTCCTCCCGTCTCTCTTCTTCACGCTCTTCCTCTTTTCTCACTGTGCTGTAGTCTTTCTTAAATGAACGGCGAGGCGGTTCTCGCTTCTCCTGCCTCTCTTCTTCCTCATCAGAGTTGTCTTCTTCCTCTTCTGTTTTCATGTGAGAGAGTTTGGGAATCAAAGGCTCTTCAGGCCTCCAGGGTTTCTTCGGCTAAAAAATATGTTAACAAAGTAAGTAAATGAAAAACTACAGCAGATTTGTTTATGCAAATAACTCTTGTCTGTATGAATGATACCTTCTTTTTAGCACTAGCCTCCTCTTCCTCTTCATCATCGTCAAATAACTTCCTCTTCTTCCTCAAGAAGTTGGGCACTTCGGATCGTGGTCTTGGCAGGCCACTGGGGGTCAAGAGTGGGGGTAGACGCGAGGGTAGATCCTCAGTCTTCAGTCTGGGAGTTTCCTCCCTCTCACTCTTCCTCTTGATGGATGCTGCACCTGTTGATGTCTGGTCCCCTTCCTCTCTACCGTCACGTCCTGCTTTTTGCTCCCTCAGCAGGGACCCTGGCAGGTTGGATGCGTACTTAAAGCCTGGGCCCCGTTTTTGCTTGCAGGCCAAAGAGTGGCAAGAAAATACAAAAGACATCTTTATACCTTATGAATGTTATGGACTGTTCACCAAGAATTAATTGGTATAACTTATTTCCTGTAGATAACATTTCCAACTTATTTGCTAAAACATTTCAGAGTTTATATAAAGGGAAAGAGCTTGACAAACTGTCAGTTACTTAACGGAATTAAAATGATCACATTTGCATTTTATTTGCATCTAGATATGGTTTGGCGGTTTTCTTATGGCCTTATCATTCTGACTGAGAAACACAAGTCCCTACATTGCTTTTTGTAAGAAATTAAAACAGGAACTAAATATGTGAGACAACGCAAGTTCATAAAGTATGAAATTAATGAAAAAATTACAAAAACATATCACTGCTTAACTGTATACCATATAAATTTGATAATAAAGAACTTTAATAACTCCAATCATTTCTTAAAATCTTTGTTGTAAACTACCAAACAACTGCACTGCTGTTCCCCAAATACTCACTTTTCCAGTTTTCCCAGCGTAATTGCATTTTGGACATTCCCAGCAGTTAGGAAGCTCATCATTTACTACCCCAGCTGCATCCTTCACCTGTACAGGCAAGAGACCGAGATGTCCAAGACGGTTTATGAAGACACATTCTCACTAAGCAATGTGAATACATTACACCACCACACACTAAAAGGGAACTAAAGGGTGTTAAAAACAGAGCCACCCACTAACATGCACTTCAGTTCAATATCTTCCTTCCTTCCTTTTCCGCCCACACAAAACAAAAGAGAGCACAGAATACACTGCTTCCCATTTACTTTAGAACATTATTTAAAGTGTTAGTTCACCCAAAAATGAAAATTCTGTCATTTATTACTCACCCTCATGTTGTTCCACACTGTTGTAAGACCTTTGTTAATCTTCGGAACGCAAATTATGATATTTTTGTTGATATCCGATGACTCAGTGAGGCCTGCATTCACAGCAATGACATTTCTTCTCTCAAGATCCATTAATGTACTAAAAACATATTTAAATCAGTTCATGTGAGTACAGTGGTTCAATATTAATATTATAAAGTGACGGGAATATTTTTGGTGCGCCAAAAAAACAAAATAATGACTTATATAGTGATGGCCGATTTCAAAACACTGCTTCAGGAAGCTTCAGAGCATTAAACGAATCGTGTTAGCGATTAGTGTTAAGCGTTAATCACATGTCAAACCAACAAACTGCTGAAATCACGTGACTTTGGTGCTCCGAACCGCTGATTTGACACACTGATTCATAATGCTCCGAAGCTTCCTGAAGCAGTGTTTTGAAATCGGCCATCACTATATAAGTCGTTATTTAGTTTTTTTGGTTCACCAAAAATATTAATATTGAACCACTGTACTCACATGAACTGATTTAAATATGTTTTTAGTACTTTTATGGATCTTGAGAGAGGAAATGTCATTGCTGGCTATAGAGGCCTCACTGAGCCATCGGATTTCAACAAAAATATCTTAATTTGCGTTCCGAAGATTAACGAAGGTCTTACGGGTGTGGAATGGCATGAGGGTAAGTAATTAATGACATTATTTTCATTTTTGGTTGAACTAACCCTTTAAGTCAGTGGTTAGGTTAGGGTTCAGTTAGTCTGACCTTGAGGCAGTTTGGGTGGACAATCTCATTGCAGATGGAGCACTCCATGAGCATGGCGTTAAATTTTTCATCTTCATCATCAAGTGTGTCTTCTTTACCGGCTTCACCACACACCACACATACTGCTGTGTGCGGCAACACAGGCTGTGGAATCACATGCCAACACATTAACATCCAGAATATTAACAGTTTTGAAAATGTGTGGTTAAAAAATATGAATATAATAAAATAAAACACACATATATAGGTATACGCACATTTTACGGTGATGGTTAATAAAATTAAACTATTCAACTGAATTATTTTTACCTTAAAGGGATAGTTCACCCAAAAATGAAAATTTGACGTTTATCTGCTTACCCCCAGCGCATCCTAGATGTAGGTGACTTTGTTTCTTAAGTAGAACACAAATGATGATTTTTAACTCCAACCGTTGCAGTCTGTCAGTCAAATAATGCATGAATGGGAGTGAATGGGAACTCTATCAATAAGAGTCGAAAAACCTTGCATAGACAAATCCAAATTAAACCCTGCGGCTTGTGACGACACATTGATGTCCTAAAACACGAAACAATCGGTTTGTGCGAGAAACCGAACAGTATTTATATCATTTTTTACCTCTAAAACACCACTATGTCCAACTACGTTCAGCACTCGCTTAGTGAGGTCTGATCGCGCTCTGACAACAGCAGTGATGTCTCGCGCATATACTTCTATGAGTGCTAGACATCACTTCTGTTGTCAGAGCTCGATCAGACCTCACTAAGCGAGTGCTGAATGCAGTTGGACATAGTGGTGTTTTAGAGGTTAAAAATGATATAAATACTGTTCGGTTTCTTGCACAAACTGATCGTTTCGTGTCTTAGGACATCAATGTGTCGTCACGAGCCACAGGGTTTAATTTGGATTTGTCTATGCAAGGTTTTTCGACTCTTATTGATCCAAGTTCCCATTCACTCCCATTATTTGACTGACAGACTGCAACGGTTGGAGTTAAAAATCATCATTTGTGTTCTACTGAAGAAACAAAGTCACCTACATCTTGGAAGCGCTGGGGGTAAGCAGATAAACATCAAATTTTCAATTTTGGGTGAACTATCCCTTTAACTTTGGTTGTAAAGTTCAGGCATATCTTCTGGATTTCAGTTTGCTAAATGATTAAATTGTCTATATTGATATATATCCATTTGCTACATCTACTTAGAAATCTACCAGTTCCTCATACATTTTCTCTATGAAGTAAGCGATGAAGTTGAATTCAGAAAGTAAACAGCCCAGAGGTCTGGTTAAAGTAGATTCCTCACAAAGGCTGTTCCTACATTTTATTCTTATTTAAAAACACCAGATTTCAAAAACAATCTACTTTATCTAAAAATGGGTGTCTCTCAAGTAAAAAATTCTGAAATGGGGTTGTGATTTAATGTATCACATTTGGTTCATGAATCATCTCAGTGTCTGTTTGAATTTAGTTTCTTACCGCTATACATTGTCTCATAATGCAAGACTGCTTCATTCGACCAGGTCCTCCAAACTTCTTCATGTCCTTACAGAAGTGACACTCTCCACATTCCGTCCGCACACATGCCTCGCACTTCCGGCATCGTGTGCGCCTGCGGCGAGCTCCAGAGGAGGTTCGATTGGATGGCAGCTTGACCGCTGTAGCAGTGGATGAAGAAGTGGTTGCTGCCGGAGTTGTAGCTGTTGATGCAGCCATTTTAGGCTTGGGTCTGTTCGGTAGCCGTTGCTGATGAAAAAAAAAAAAAGAATAAAAATTCAACAATAAAGTAAAAGTAGATTTACGGCCATAAAGAAGACACTGTTGCCAAAAAAACACTAAAATATGGTCCAGCTACAGTCTAAAGGCAAATTTGAGGCTTAAAACAGAAGAATCACCTACATGCTTTTAAAAGTACAATCTGACAGTTTTGATTATTCTTTGATTTACTGTATTGTTTTACAAAATACAAATTGTATGCTTTTCTTTTGATTTTGGGGTGAAACGAAACTTAGGTTCACTCGTTGATTCATCCACCTGCCCTGCCTCTCTTTCTCCTAAAGGGTTACTTTACACAAAAATTAACCAATCCAAACCCATAATACCTTCGTTCATCTTCAGAACACAAATTAAGATATTTTTGATGAAATCCGAGAGCTCATTACTGTTATTACCAGTTTTAAGGCCCATAACAGTAGTACAGATATTGTTAAAATAGTCTATGACTACAGTGGTTCAAACTTAATGTTATAAAGCGTCGAGAATGCTTTTTGTGCGCAAAAAAACAAAAACAAAAATAATGACTTTATTCAACACTTCTACGCTGTTGACATAGTAAACACAGCGCAGCACCGGCATAGAACCCGTAACGCTGTACTGCATTTACGAAGGTCTTACGAGTTTGGAACGACACGAGGGTGAGTTTTTAATGACAGAATTTTCATTTTTGGCTGAACTAACCCTTTAAGCATTTGTGCACTTACACATCTGAATTTACTGCTGTAATGCGACAATAGAGATTTTCATTATATCTCTTTAGAAATCTAGCATTCATTAAGAGACATCTGGGAACATGGGTGAAATGCTCATGTTTTTGTTTCAGAATTTTGTTATGAGCTGGTTCTATTTGAGATTTGATATTAATGAATTTTGCTGTATTGTTGGACGCTAATAGGCTAAACTTTTGGTTTAATGTTTAACTAGAAAGAAAAATGCATAGTTGCAGCCCACATCGTTTCCTTTATACCATTTGCTTGCCAAAAAAAGTATCAAAAATGGCACAGGGGCACCTGGTTCACATGTGATTAGCTAACTCGAAGAAATTAAGTGTTGAGTATCACCGGTGCTCTTCTGTAATGACTTCATTCTGCACATTATACAGCTCTCCATTGTTTCAAAGCTCTTTCCAGTCCCTCTTATTGACTGTTTACCCACCCACCATCCCTGTATGAATCTACTGCACTATGTGCTATGCTTTAAAATAATCTATGCTCATATCCTTTATTCTTCCACCCTTGAGATTTGAAAGCTATTGTTTATCATCACTTCTTACTCGACTATGCACCTCTTTTGAATTGCATATGCAGCCCAGCTACTGGAATATAACCTATTTAAAAACTTCATTATGCTGCTCTGCTATTTGGATCACTGCGATTGCTCTCTAATGTAGTAATAAGCAGCCGAAATAGTGGATTCCAGCAAATTTGTTCTGGTTACAGAGGAGATCATGTGCAAGAGTACTTTGGAGATGTAATAATATTTTAAATTCTACCCATTAGTAGTTTTCAGGACTCTGGTCTAGCATTACTGCATAAGCTCTGACTCACTGAGCCATGATGCAATCGCTACTATATCTATAAATGAAACTGGCAACAATGCCAAATCAAAATAGAAATGTATTTCCAGCTAGCCCAGTATAACATATAGCACATAAAATACTGACAATTAGCATTAGGTTGACATTTACATTATGTCAGTTGCATAGTAAGGTAATTTAAACTTAATTTGCATTACATTTAGCTTTATCCAAAGTGACTAACGTTCCAATTACAGATTTGTCAAAGTGTTCCTACAGTGTTTTTTTTAAGTGGTCTTGTAAAGGAGAAAAGGGATTTTCACCAGGTGCTACAGATGCATATATGAGAGAACAATTCGTTCTTTATTACGTCAGCTTGCATTTTTCACACCTCACAGCATCTTGCTTAACATTACTATATCTTATATTAGCATCATCATCATCATCCTCTCTAAAATAATCCTAATATCAGCTTTCTCCATTTACACAGTGTCGTTATCTTGCCTCCTCAGCTCAGATAATGAATACATTACAACACAAGCACAAAACTGCAGTGCAGTACTGGAAGTCTGTCCTTCTGCAATGTAACCATGGCAACACAGCAGTTCTTGCTGACTGGTGGAGTGAAGGAACACTTCTATTCAACATTTAATTGGCTCAGAAGGGGGAAGTGGTTGACGATTGGGTTCAACGTCCAATTTTAATGATTTCGTTTCCCGTTGCATTACATCTGAGATATTTCCTCTGAGGGACTAAATAGTAAAACTGAAATGCAGTCAAGATTAATGGTGTTATATTCATCTTAATGGGATGTTTTAGACATTAAAAGCAAATACTACTGTAGAGGTATTCCTGCCTTTGCAAAACCCTGTCTTCTTCTATACGACATAATTTCCTTCACACCAAAACAACTAGAACACAACCATTCCCTGGCACTATGTTGCATCATAACAGATTCAGGGGACTGCAGAGCGGTACAGACTGCTGACTATAAGAATGCTTACTATCAAGGACAACAGTGTTTTTGTGCTTTGGTGTGATACATCACAGCTGTGACCTCTATTCCTGCGGTCCGAGTGTGAAACCCAATTTGAAAGATAGACATTTCAAAAAGAATGCTGTATCACAGGCAATATTCATCAGCTCTTTGGTGGCTAAACGTGTATGAGAACCTAAGATGTAATCTCAACCTCAAACAAATTACTGTTTGGACTGATGAAGCTGATCCTAGATCAGACCTTTTGAAGAAAGTAAAACATCAGGTCATTGAGATGTTCTCCAGTTACTCTTCTATTATATGCTGCAAAAATCAATGGATATGAAGTCTATGAGATCTATCTATGTGAGTCCAGCAAAATAGATGAATAAACAAATAGCACAGACTATTCTTTCTGTGGAGCCTCATTGATTTTAATGTCTTCTGCAGGCTGGTTGTAATGTTCTACCAGTCAATAGTCTATAATCTATGATCTGCTGTTGGGTCTGGAAGGAATCATTCCACCACAGTGGTCTACAGGGACATCATGTTACCTCCGCAGGGCTCCTCGTTCCTATCAGCATGTAGTTAACATAAAGACATGTTTTTTTTATATATATATATATAATTATTCTCCATTCTGAAAAATCCACATGCATTCAAGCCCTCATGGGAAGTTCCCAGCTATAATAATTATAATTACGATAATATATAATAATTATAATACATAATAATTATGCTGCTATGTCTGTTCAAGTGATTTTAGTCTGAATAAAATGGATACGCTGAGCAATTTCATATTCATTTCTCACTGTCTACTTCCTGAAAAAGACAGGAAGCTTTTTAGCTCTAATGCAACAAAATGCAGAGCAAAGGATGTCGTTTAGGTGTGCAACTGATGCTTTACATTTACATTTGCTTTATTTAACAGAGAATGATAGGAAATTAAGTTTGGTCACTCATTCTGACATGACCACGCATCACAAACAAACACACTATTCTCCTAAAACATTCATTCATGTTGTAGATGCGATCATCTACACATCCTACACACCAATGTACAGTCTGTGTGAATATGTTTACTCATGGTGAGAGTTTATAGGTTTAATTTTTGGTAATTTATTATGCCCATACCATGACACAAGTCAAAGGATGCATTGAGTCATAAGGTCTCATTGCAACCACTGATCTAGCATAGGAGTGAAAACTACCGCCTCTGCACGACAATGATGACCAAGTCAGTGACAACATATTGAACTTTGTTGAGGTGTTCTGTGTAAGAGACAAACATTTGAAGATCAAACCACTGTGCAATTTAAGTAAATCTGTCTAATCGATTAAAGCTTTAGAGGTTTGTTCACCCAAAAATGAAATTTCTGTCAAGTACTCACCCTCATGTCATCCCAAACCCGTAAGACCTTCGTTCATCTTTGGAACACAAATTAAGATATTTTTGATGAAATCTGAGGGATTCTGAACCTTACATAGGCAGCAACGTCATTGCACCTTTTGAGGTCCAGAAAGGTATTAAATTGTAGTTAAACAGTCAACATGACTACAGTGGTTCAACCTTAATTTATGAAGCGACGAGAAAAATTTTGAGCGCAAAAACACAACAAAAATAATATGCTGTTGACGTAGTGAACACAGTTCACAGTGCTTCCGTGTTTACGTCCGAACGCCGACTCAGTATTGGTCGTCGCAGTACACCAAAACATGTGTGTGATGCTGATGCAGGAGCCGGCCAAAAATGAGTCGCCGTTTTGACGTAGAACCCGGAAGTGCTGCACTGTGTTGACTCAACAGCATAGGAGACTGACAGGGAAAAGAGAAGAAATTGTTGAATAAACTCATTGTTTTTGTGCACAAAAAGTATTCTCGTCACTTCATAACATTAAGGTTGAACCACTGTAGTCACATGGACTATTTTAACGATGTTAATTTGTGTTCTGAAGATGAATGAAGGTCTAACGGGTCTGGGACGACATGAGGGTGAGTAATTAATGACAGAAATTTTATTTTTTAGTGAACTAACCCTTTAAGGTGCAGTCACATTTACCGGTGTTTAGCGAATTTTCTTTTCAAAATGAAATTCAGTCATTTCAATGGGAACCCATGTGATCAGGAATTTCGTATGAAGCCGAAAGATTTCCCCATGCACATTTCATAATGGGTTCAAGTTGGTAATGTGGATTCACTACGTTTTACAGAAAGTTGCTTGATTTGAAAGTGACTTCTGAGCAAAATGAACTTCATACATCAATTTGCTAATGTCCATGAAATTTGCCCCCAAACAATTCACTATAATGGCCACACCCTTAGATCAAACACATGCCTAAAGAGTCTAAGCAAATGTATCTTTTGACTTATAGACTACCCAAGATGAATTCAGACAGGGGCCCAAGAGCAGCAGGGCCTTCCTATTGTCCCCCCCACTCCACACATACTTTGCTCCTCCCCTCCCCCAGTCTTCAACAGCTAAAGAAACTGTTTTAAAGACACGGGACCCAGTTATACGTCACAACAGGGATTAAGAGATTTGAAATGCACACATTATTTGTGTTGTTAGTGAGCACATGTGGCTTACTTGGTTCAATAACATCCACATATGTGCATGCTTCCTCACACAAATATATATATATATATATATATATATATATATATATATATATATATATATATATATATATATATATATATATATATATATATATATATATTCAAAGGTGTCTTTTGCAAAAATTAGCATGTTATGTTCCCTAGGAAAATAAAATACTACACTAATTACGCTTGTGTCCCTAATAATTTTTTAACCTTTCAAATGGGTGCAAAAGAAAAACAGTTTTCTAGTCTAGATTTTGTCCGCATTTAAAAACAACAAACCAAGCGTGATGTTCCATTTCCTAGAAAACAGTTTGAGCAGCAGAGCATCATGGGAAGGGAACTTAAGGGCAACACATGTCCAGTCATGCTGTTGCTTAAAGGAACTTTAGACTTCCTTTAAATACAGGTTTTACTCCCTAAAAACCCTGCACAAGTGTGAAAATCATAGTACATCGCAACCAAAAAAGTCTATATCTACAACATTTTAGTTCTCCCAACAAAACAAATGAGACAAACCAGTATAAACCACATCCAAACACAAAGGTAAAGCAATAAGAGCGTGTTTTATCCTTAAAACAAGTCTTTCTAAAGGAAGCATGCATGTGTCAAACCAATCACAACTGATAACTGAAGCTCAATGGAGACAAACAATAAGACAGAGGCTCAGTGGTGATACCACTCTTCTCTGTTGTATCAGTGTTTTCTTTCCTGTCGCATGGAAACCTCTCCGGTCTTATTATTACTGCTGCAATAAAGCAAAACTCAAAAACTCAAAAACAATGGAGAGATAAGAAGGTGAGGAAGGCAAAGGAGGAGGTGGAGAAAACACATTGCCTTGTTTGAAAGGCATGGTGCTACGAGGAAGGGAACCTGAGAAGGCAGCTAATTGTTTGTGTGTATGTGGAGAAAGAGAGAGAGAGCTGACCTGTTCGGCTGTGTCCGAGTCGTAATCCTCATCGTCGGCGCTCAGTGACATGGCCATAGCTGCCTGATCTCATAGCCAGCCAGACAAACAGAACATAGACATGGCTACAACCCCCCAATCACAGTCGCCCTCTGTCTCCTCACCCGATTTCCTTTCTCTATTCCTCTTCCTCTAACCTTCCCCAATGTCTCGCTCCTGTTTCTCTCCCTCTCTTTTCCTGTCTGGAACAGGCAGCTGCACAGGCACACACCAGCCTGCTATCTCATGCATATGCACCAGAAAAAGAAGACGGGGGAGAGGGGGCCTCGACTCAGCCAATCACAGACCACCTGGCGTCCAGTTACAGGCTTGCCTACAAAGAGCACACATTGTACTGTGGGTCTGGGTGGGAGATGGAGAGGGGGAGGGGAGGCACTGCTGCACACAAAAGGACTACTGACATTACCATGCGAGAGCAAGGTCTCGCTCTGCGAGTGATTCAGAGGGTCTGATGTTGTCTTCCTCTTACAAATACAGGAAGTTATCGGTTAACTTGGGTTTGATTGTTTCGGTCTAATGTGTTGCTGTGTTGCTTTCTGCAACCATTGGTGCATGAAAGTCTTATACAGCAATGTTAGTGAAACATGGTGGGATGCTCATTTGAATGACAAAGGTCAAATATATGACATTTAAGTGCCTCTGTTTCATTTAGGAAATTTCAATAAGTCAGCGTTTTTTCTAATGAAACGCTGAATGGCAGATTTGGGCATTCTCATTTATGTTGTTTGAATTAAAATACAAAATGTATTCATCAAATATTAAGATTTAAATCAAAAGACTGAAATCTCCAGAACAATCTGTTTAATTGTAATGAGAAATACTCAAAAAGGAAATCAATTTGCCACACGGATACTATTATAATGTAAATGTAAAATACAAAAAAGTGTCTTATATATAAAAAAATAGGCTATATATTAATTTTTTTTTGTAATAGTGTTAATATAAAAACTAACTAAAGCATATCTGTATGAAGCTGTCTTGAACATCAGGCATTATAGGGGAGACCGGGGCTAGTTGTCACACAGCAAAGTTGTCGCTAGGACTTCAGTAACTATAAGGTTTTGAGTCAAAAGGAATGTTATTTTAGTACAACTGAGACATTGAAGTTTCGTTTTATTTTTGTTTTAATCTTCATTTAAATTTGAGTCATTTTGTAATGCGTTTTTGACATTATTTTTATTTTACTATTATTATTAATTTTTTCTATACAGTTTGTATTCACTTTTGTTATTTTAGTACCTCAAGTTAAACTAAATGAAAAGAAATGTTGCCTTGGCAACTAGCTGAAAATATTTTGGTAACACTTTACAATAAGGTTCATTAGTTAATATTAGTGTGTGACACTGTTGTCAAATGAAAAAAAAAAAACTATTATGAAAATGTACCATAGTGTTAATACAGTAACACTAACTATAGTATGGTATTTCAGTGATAATGCTGATTAATGCTAAAAATTAATGCTAACAATCAAGCTCAATCATTTTGCTACAATTATAGCAGTGTAGTTATATTATCTGAATATGCAGAGGCTGCAATTTTTATTAATAAATGACCTAGAAACTACAATTACATTGATGTAACCTTTGTAATAGGGTTCCACCTGTGGTTTGACCTGTGGTTATTATAATCTACAAATACCACAGTAATGATTATAATGTCAAACCTTTGGTAAATTTTAAAAATAGATCAGATAAAACCCCATTTTAGTATCTTACACACAACAGCATCCATATAGCTGCTATATTTGGCTGCGTACTTCTTAATCAGTTGTAAAAAGGCTATAGACAAACAAAAACCACCAAAGAAGAGGTAGAGAGATTACCTTAATCATTCATCATACAGATTCCTGATGCCATGTTCAGATTCTGCACCTGTTAGAAAAACAAAATGGCAAGACAGACATTGAAACCTCTGGTGGGTTTAATGGTTAAACTGTTTTGGGTCAAGAATTAAGTGTGCTAATAAGTAATAATGTGTGAGTGTGTGTGTGTGTGGTGGAGGAAAACGTTCTCTGAATTATTCCTCCAAAATACCCCTGCGTGGGTTAAAAATATTTAGATCTGGTGACTGTGCAGGCCGTGGGAGATGTTCAACTTCACTTTCATGTTCATCAAACCATTCTGTCACAAGTCTTTCTGTGTGTATTGGCGCATTATCATGCTGATACACGACACCCCCTTCAGGGTACAATGCCTGAACAATTAGGTGCACATCTGCATCCTCCAGAACGGTTCGGTAGTTCTTGCCAGTGACGCACCCATCAAGCACAGTAGGGAATGCCATATACTGATCCACCCCTGTGCTTCACTCCGGGCAGTGACAGTCCAGGTGTTAAACCTCTTTGGGGCTTCTCCACACTGTAACAGTGAAGGTGGACTTATCAGAGAACAATACATGTTTCACATTGTCCACAGCCCAGTGCAAACTGTTGGCACCATTGAAACTGACATTTGGCACTAGCACAAGACAAGTGTTGGCTATAGCAGCCCGAACATGAATACTGACTCTGTACAGTGGTGCTCTCAACGAACAATTTTGGTGGAAACAGGGGAGCCGTGGTTTTATACTTTTTGGATACAATCCAGGTTAGTACCTGCCTCGACATCCCTTTCAGAGAGCTTCCTCTTGCGTCAACAGATGTGGTTTGTGGTGGTATGCCAACATTACCTGGATACCATAGCTCTCGATAGACCACGAAGACTTGCTGTCCTGGTCACACAAGAGCCAAATGCAGAACAACAGTTTGTTCTCTTTTGAACTCTCATATGTCTCCCATTTTGTTGTGGATTGCAATATCTTATGTACAGGCTAGTGCTAAAGCTCTGCTAATTCAACTTTAACACTGCTCTTACTGATGGAATGTAAAATCTGTGACAAGATATATCTATATATCCATATATGTATGTGTGTGTGTGCGTGTGTGTGTGGCAACAAAATTCTAGGACATGACAGTTCAAATACAGCATGACTACAAATCCCACAAACCGTCAGCTGCGCAGTGATCGTCAGCGGTGTGTTGTGGGTAGCTCGACTTGTAGTTTCTCATGAAACAGAATGTAGAAGAGGGTAACTGGAGTTAGTCATCTTACAATCTGAGTATGCCACATCGCGTTGAAGGGCTCCAGCAAACGTACGAAGGGTAACCAAGAAGATACAAAGGCGATCTCAGATTAAACCATAAAGTTTCATAACTTCTGGACTAACAACAAAAGGAGCGCAATGAGTTCTAACGAGCACTCCCTTCAAGCTTTGTCATGGAGAAAACTTTACTTGAGTCGAGCTAAGCTGAAGGCGACCAGCAGAACCTCTGCCCTGCTCTCCGGCTTTGCTATGGTGAGTTAATAAAAGTAATTACTTAACACTTATGTAAATGAGAAACGCTCGGAAGCCTGGCAACTTTTCCAGAGTTATAGCGTTGTAATACGACGCGTGACATGTCAATCACTTTGATTTGCAAACGACACCTGTCATGGATACAGCGTAATCAGAGGGCTAGAGAGTTTAGCTTTTATATCTCTTAAAAGTGTTAGTTGTTGGTGCCCTCAGTGGTGAGGATTTTAATTCATTCCAGTCAGGCGAATTTTTGAATCCACTGACTAAAAAGATTCATTACCTTTCAACGATTCAGTGGCCCTTTCTGTGCTTTCCATTGGCGTGCCAGTAGGGGGCGACAAGAGTGTTGTTTTTGTTATTCAGGAATATTAAAATATTCATTAGCGTACCCTCCGATCCATTAAGAAACTCTGAAAAGCATCATCCTGAACGAAAGCCGTCTCCCTGTCGTTTAGTCCGTTTGCAGATTATCGTTAAATAACTGGTTGTCTGAGTTAATTCGGTTATTTCACGAAAGAGTTTTCTCTTTTAGCGCTGCTCCGAATCTCAGCGATTCCGTCAGTGAAGGGGGCGTATTCGTTCAGTTGGCATAACCAATGAAATGTTGCTTCGCAATACGAGCTCGAATGCTATTGGCTACTGCTGTAGTCTGTCTTTGAGTGAACGAAAAACATGAGTAAACGAGAACGATTCATTCATTTAAAAGATTTGTTTAACCAAAACACTGCTAAATTCAATTGACATTCCACACATAAATAATTTTTAAATTATTTATTAAATAAACAAATTTTGTTAATAAGTTTTGTCTCTTACGTAATTAATTTTTTGGGTAATCATAGTATACACAAAAATACCAAAATCACTACATTAATTGTTATACAGTACAATAAAGAGGTCTTCATTTTCATAGGGTATACTATTGACCCCAAGTAATATCAAAAATACATTATTAAAACTTCTTACAATGTTGCGAGGAGGCGTCGTATTAAAAATTATGATTGTAAAGTAGTTACAATAACTAGAATTTTGGCAACAACTGCAGTTACAGTAAACATTTGTAAGGGCCTCGATATCTTCACTGTGACAGGTTTCCGTTTGCTGGAAGATCCATTTCATGACATTTCATCATGGCAACAGGAAATGGCATTACATCATGGTAACAGGAAATGCACTTCCTTTTTGACAGTGTTGTGTTAAGTAGTAAACTGATGAAAGTCCATTATAAATTAAATGTAGAACCATGGGTTAAGTATTTCTGTTACCAGTGATAGGTGTAAAATAATAAACTGATAAACGTGAACAATTAGGCATTAAGGTATTATTAACATCATGCCATACATTTCTGTAAAGTTGTTTTGTGAAAAGCACTATAGAAAAGACTTGAAATACTATTAAATTAGTTTTATAAGAAATTGACATTTGTGTTTTATATGAATACAGCTATTCCCTGATGGCATTTAGAGTTTTTCACAATACACCAACACTTTTTGCTTTTAGATAGAAATCAAGTGGTGACGCAACACAAAATCCTACAAAAGTAAACTAAAATGCCAAAATATTAATATGAGGGCACGTCATGCTCAGTGTTCATATTGTAGAGATGAATTTACACTAAAATACTGTAGAGTTTGATTGAACGCACCACATCATTTGATTACAAAAACAAAAGATATGGGAAGCATTGTCTCTTCCCCTTTAAAAGTTGGTGAGAATATTATTTTTGCTACTGTAAGAATATTTATAAGCATATTTTCTTACTACTGTTTCCCTGCTGAACAGACTCTCCATCCACCTGAGAACCAGAAATGTTTTTTTTTCCGGAAATGTGTGTAAAGCGATTGGCAAAAGGTGTAATATAGTGATTATTGTGCTTGAGCTTAGTCTGTTTTCTATCAGCGCAGAAAAACAGGAAATGAAATGAATAGGTGTGGCATGAAGAAACTGCAGATCATAAATGTCTGTCTCTTAAGAGATCGGTGAAACATAATTACACATTTCAGATTGTTTAGATGCACTACACAAGAGTAGAGCACTTCTACTGTAACCTGCTGTTGACTTCGAAGCTCATTTTCATATCTGTGGCTGTAACTTGTTGGGCTGTTTCTGGCCCCTTTCACAGAAGGCTTGTGGTCTGTGGTGTTTTCTGAAGAAGAACGAGGTCACACGCTTGTTTGCCAAATTAAAAATGTGTCTGCCATGCTGGAAAAAAATCATTTTTTAAATCAATAATATAGTTAATAATATAGTAAAAAATTGCATAGATGTTGAGAATTGCTTTCAGAGAATGGATTTTTTTGGCTTGTTCAATTTAAAATGAGCTAATGCAACAAAATTCTTCAACATTTTGTCACAATTTCATTCTAAACTTTCAATTTATAATTTAAATATATTTGGAAGTTTATCTAATCCATTTACATTAGGATTATATAATTCTCATTGGTCACATCCAATTCCAGATCATTCCAGACACATTGGTAACGTTAGATGCAAACATTAATGTTTTAATCTAACAATATCAAACTAAAACCGTAAAAAAGATCAAGTCAAATAAATGTTAACAGGGGAAAAAAATGTTTACGCTAGTTTCCAAGGCAACATTTCTCACTTTCATTTAGTTTAACTTGATATATCAAACTACGGTAACTAAACTAAAACTGAAATAAAAATGAATAAAAACAAATGTATTTAAAACCAAAAACTAATAAAATGGCAATAAATAAATAAATAGAAATACTAAAACCTTAACAAAAATAAAAATGGAAAAATTTAAAATAAAAACCTTCAAAATATTAATAAAAACTATAATAGTATCTCAATGATACTAAAATAACACTGCCATGTAATTTCAAATGTAGTTATTTCCTTTTTTTTCTTGTATGCCAGAAATAAATGTCAATAGCTAATGATTATTTTTAAAAAATGTTGTTGTTTTTTAAAAAAAATAATAAAAAATAATA
Organism: Megalobrama amblycephala; assembly: GCF_018812025.1. Taxonomy (NCBI): domain Eukaryota; kingdom Metazoa; phylum Chordata; class Actinopteri; order Cypriniformes; family Xenocyprididae; genus Megalobrama; species Megalobrama amblycephala. The sequence continues at coordinate 28,901,441 of NC_063055.1, forward strand.
AAATAAAAATAATAAAATTAATAAAATAAAAAATCATAATTGTAGGAATAATTTTCAATTTCATATAATTCAGTGGAGTGACTTCAAAGCTGTGCATGTGGTCTGATGTATTAAAGGGTTAGTTCACCCAAAAATGTAATTTCTGTCATTAATTACTCACCCTCATGTCGTTCCACACCCGTAAGACCTTCGTTCATCTTCAGAACACAAATTAAGATATTTTTGATAAAATCTGATGGCTCAGTAATGCCTCCATTGCCAGCAAGATAATTAACACTTTCAGATGCCCAGAAAGCTACTAAACACATATTTAAAACAGTACATGTGACTACAGTGGTTTATCCTTAATGTTATGAAGCGACGATAATACTTTTTGTGTGCCAAAAAACAAATAATCACTTTATTTAACACTATCTAGTGATGGTGATTTCAAAACACTGCTTCATGAAGCTTCGAAGCTTTACAAATCTTTTGTTTCGAATCATCAGTGGTTCAGAGCGTGTATCAATCTGCCAAAGTCACGTGGTTTCTGTAAACGAGGCTTCTTTAGGTCATAAGTGTTTCAAAACGTTTCAAAATTTCAATGGTTCACGTGATTATGGCAGTTTGATACACGCTCCGAACCACTGATTGGAAACAAAACATTTAGTTTTTTTGGTGCACAAAAAGTATTCTCGTCTCTTCATATCATTAAGGTTGAACCACTGTAGTCACATGAACTGTTTTAAACATGTCTTTAGTAGCTTTCTGGGCATCTGAAAGTGTTAATTATCTTGCTGTCAATGGAGGCCTCACTGAGCCATTGGATTTTATGAAAAATATCTTAATTTGTGTTCCGAAGATGAACGAAGGTCTTTTGGGTCAGTTGCTGAAACATGTTTATTGAGGTCTTATGTTACCAATTAATGTGTTTTCAGGTAGCAATGGTGGAAGTGCAGTTGGAGGAAGATCACAATTACCCTCCTGGTTTATTGGTTGCTTTCAGTGCCTGCACAACAGTGCTGGTGGCCGTCCATCTCTTTGCCTTGATGATCAGCACATGTATCCTGCCCAACCTGGAAGCCGTGAGCAACGTCCACAACCTCAACTCCATAAGGGAATCTCCACATGAGCGGATGCACCGTCACATCGAGCTGGCCTGGGCCTTCTCCACCGTCATAGGCACCCTTCTGTTTCTCGCAGAGGTGGTTCTTCTCTGCTGGGTCAAGTTCCTTCCTCTGAAGAATAAAACACCTGACAAGCAAGAGAATGTAACTCTATCTGAAGGCATAAGCCCAGGGGAAGCCGCGGCAATCGCTTCTACCACCATCATGGTGCCCTTTGGCTTGGTGTTTATCGTTTTCGCTGTGCATTTTTACCGTTCACTGGTCAGCCACAAAACAGAGCGGCAGAACGAGGAGTTGGAGGTTCTGGCCAAAATCACTCAGATGCAAAACCAACTGGATAACAGGGGAGAGGCGAATTTTGCTTAGCCTACGCAACTATATGAGTCCTTGTTCTCACACCAAACACTTTCCCAAAATATGGAATGTTGTCGCAAATTTATAGACACTAGAACGTGGGAATCGGGGATTCTGCAATATGTTAGTATCACAATATTGTGATGCCTTGTTTAATTTTTTATGTGAACATACAAACCTTAATACAGATGGATTGGGAATTTGTACCATCACTCTGTTGTAACTGCAAAATTATTTCCCTGCTGCTGCTGTTGGTTGCCTGAACTTGGGGAACTTTTCATTTCTCTCTCAGTGCGTTGGATGCTTCCGGCAAGGAAAGTGTCAGTCAAAAACAGTGACAGTCAATAATTAAAAAAATGTAGGCTTTTTTTAACATCCCGAGTCAGTAGTTGAATCACTGAATTGTCATTCAATAGTATCATCAACATGTTTGCCAGAACTGTTTGGTTTGCTACAGTTCTTTTATAGAATTTCCGTTTACGGTTAGGCCAAATTGTTACATCCAAATGCATAGTAAGCTTTAATAATGTTTTTCAGTATTATAACAATAGACTCATTTTCTTTTCATCTTAACTGCATAAAGTAGATAAGTCTGAATAATGCATATAAGTCTAAATGTAAGCATACTGTATGACAGTTAATGAATAAAACATGATTAAACGGCTCAGAGATTTACCCTGGAAGTGATTTAAAAGGGCTTTTCACACTGCGCTTCACCCCAAGTTATCGTCGCTCTAAAGCAAGCTTTTAAAGGAAAGTTTCACATTTGCACCAGTAATTTAGAACCAGGTTTAATCAAATTAGTAAAAATGACAAAGTGAGAGAGAATGCGACAATTGGAGTGAAGAAGAGAAAAACTAAAAACAAATTAGCAATAGCACAAATATATACAGTTCAACAAAGGTCAGGTATAGAAATTAAAATTGTAATCAAATATACAGTACAGTCCAAAAGTTTGGAACCACTAAGATTTTTAATGTTTTTAAAAGAAGTTTCGTCTGCTCACCAAGGCTACATTTATTTAATTAAAAATACAGTAAAAAACAGTAATATTGTGAAATATTATTACAATTTAAAATAACTGTTTTCTATTTGAATATATTTCACAAAGTAATTTATTCCTGTGATGCAAAGCTGAATTTTCACCATCATTACTCCAGTCTTCAGTGTCACATGATCCTTCAGAAATCATTCTAATATGCTGATCTGCTGCTCAATAAACATTTAATGTGTACAATTGTACAAAATATTTGTGTACAATATTTTTTTTCAGGATTATTTGATGAATAGAAAGTTCAAAAGAACAGTGTTTATCTGAAATCTAATCTTTTGTAACATTATAAATATCTTTACTGCCACTTTTGATTGATTTAATGCATCCTTGCTGAATAAAAGTATTCATTTCTTTAATTTCTTTTCAAAAAAATAAAAATAAAAATTCTTACTGACCCCAAACTTTTGAACGGTAGTGTATAATGCTACAGAAGTTTTGTATTTCAGATAAATGCTGTTCTTTTGAACTTTCTATTCATCAAGGAATCCTGAAAAAAAAAAAAAAGTACACAACTGTTTTCAACATTGAAAATAATCATAAATGTTTATTGAGCAGCAAATCAGCATATTAGAATGATTTCTGAAGGATCATGTGACACTGAAGACTGGAGTAACGATGCTGAAAATTCAGCTTTGCATCACAGGAATAAATTACTTTGTCAAATATATTTAAATAGTACACAGTTATTTTAAATTGTAATAATATTTCACAATATTACTGTTTTTTACTGTATTTTTAATTAAATAAATGTAGCCTTGGTGAGCAGACGAAACTTCTTTTAAAAACATTAAAAATCTTAGTGGTTCCAAACTTTTGGACTGTACTGTAAATAACACTGCATAGTTTACTTTTTATAAATAAAATGTTAATTCTTATTAAAGTTACAAAAGTTATTCTGTCAGGATCAGTGAGTGATTATTTTTTTCTTTTGTTCTTTTTTTGTTAATGAACATTAATGAGAGACAGAAGGTTTATTAGGCTGCTGTCACTTTAAGACTGGACGCACGGATCAAATATACTTACACATGCTTTTTCTTGCGTTTAAGAGGATATGTTGACATAATTTTGAATTTGAATTCAAGTGGGCTCGCACTTTGGATGTGTGCGCAGCACAGAAAACAGCGTGCGAGTGCCGAATTGAGTTCTCTTTCGTATATTCTTGAATGGTCAAATTGAAATGCACACACATCGATAAGCAGAATTGAGATGTGTGTCTTATCAAATTCATCATTCTTGGAAATTTGGAACTGGTTCTTGATACATGTTACAGTTTTTTTTTTTTTCAACTGCTTGCACACATTTTCAAAACTTTACACACAAATCCAAGAATTGCACACACAAAATGCAAAATGCCTCACATCTCTTTCAAAATGAAGCACTGCATTCAAAATATCACGATCACATCTCAAAAGCAAACATTTGTCTTACTTTGCAAACACATTTGCCATAATATTCTATTTTTGGATATATCATAATCAGTTATTCAAAACCTAAAGCTCTTCTTTCGTGAGCTCCTATGTGCATTTCTGTACACGATTGAAAGTAATTGGCAGAGATGTTGAAAAATTCACAGTTGAAAAAAAAAAAAAAACTGTAATAACTGTTAACCCTGGGTAAATTATGAGCAGAGTGAAATGTGAAGATAATCCAGGATTCCATTAACCCGGGGTTTAGAATGACCCAGAGTTAACTTTCAAGTGTGAAAAGCCCTTCATACTTAATATTTTATTTAAAACGCAGCTTGAAAGTGTCATTGGAATGACTGTATAACATTTTGAAGACCTGTTTACCTAAAATTCATGTAAATTGATATGCAAATTACATTTTGTATTTCAGCCAAACAGTGGGTAGCGGCTGGTTCTATTATCATTTATGTGCCAGGCCATATGAAAACATATTTATGTTACTGCTGTTTAGGATAGATGCAGAAAGAATGCTTTTTTGGGAGTGTTGTCTTGCTCTTGACTGTGGCTACAAACAGCTCAGAATCTATATTATAAATATTGTATAATATTTTGTTTTTCTCTGTTCAGCATGTTTTGATTGTGTGAATACAAAATGTGGATTGATTACTTTAATAGAGATATTTTAAAAGGCCTTTTGCTGTGAAGAGGCGATTATAAACAGCCTGGTATAATTTGTTTACATATATAATCTTGTATTAATCTTTAGAGTAATTTTAAGAGTTTTCTAGGTTTTTGCACATCTACTGTAAAGTTATTTGGAAAATATTTGAGTATTTCAAATTATTCAGGCCATCTACACTTGTGTGTCTTATATCTTTTGCTAAGTTGGTTAGGTGTTTTATTATTTTGAAATATGTACAAATACGTGTTTGATAATAAGTCCATTTTTGTCTTTATGGCAAAAAGGCACTATCCACCATTTCTAAAAGTAGAGGTACGTTACTGGTGCTGTTTTACTGGCAGACATTTTAGTTTGTGCTTTTTCATGTTGAAGTAGTTCTGATGTAGTGACAGTTATATGGATGTATAGAAAAATCAGAGCATCATATTTTTATATTTTATATAACAATTCATTTTTTTATCCTATAAGGGTCTGGGCTGCTATGCTTTGTGAATCTTTTAAATATCCCCACTTAATGGGGGTTAAAAGAAGCCTTATATTTTATAAGATGCTAGAGCTGGGAGATGACCCATGTTTTATTTTATGGCACTTTTGGACAATCTCACATCATTTCTTTTTTCTGTGTCCTTGTAAAGTACTTGTCAAATAGAAAATGAGCATTTGCCCAATAAAAATGTGTAAAGCACTGATTGTTTCTTATTGTGTAACAGTTTTAAGAGGATTATAGCTGAGATTTTTCTTTGTTTCTTTGTATTTAGTAACTTTCCAAATGTTAAAGAGCTCAGAACTTCCATATTGTCTCTAGTTAGATTTACTCATTCTGGAGAAAACATGTAGCCTTGTGTAGCCTTTATTATGTAACTCAGCTAAAATTGGATTTACTATCATTTCTCAAATGCATGGTAGGATGAAATGAAAGCTACACTAGTGTGTTTTTGCTGGTCCCTTACCTTTCGAGTCCGAGTTCTAGTACACAATTTATATAGAACAAGACAAAATAGAATATCCAAAAAAAAAATGTCTTGTGATTGAATGCAGTCGATGCAGCTCACTGGAGGATTGGACTTTTTGAGCCCCTTGCGCCCCCTTGAGGAAGACAACTGAGCAACAAGCTGACTTCTGGCTGGCCCAGTAACTGAATACAATCTTTTTAAACTGCAGAGATACATTGCTGAAATTATGCTTACTGAAACTATGAAAAAAGTATCGATTATAGATTGTTAAAAACATTTTTAGAAAGCACTATACAGATGCTACATGTAGATTTTTGTTATTTTAAATTATGATATATATTTTCTCATCTGCGTGACGAAATCAAGAAATACAAATATTCACTCCAAGCCTATTATCGTTAATTAAAACTAAAACAATTAAAAATTCAATTAAATAAAAAAATTCAAAATGAAATAGACATTACCTAACTGAAATTAAACATTTTAAAAACCTAACCTTTTTGTATTCCAGCTAGCTGAAGTAACTGAATATTATAAAGCGACGAGAATACTTTTTGTGCGCCCAAAAAAAAAAAATAAATAAAAATAACGACTTTTCAACAATATCTATATGGGCCGATTTCAGAATACTGCTTCATGAGCTTTATGAATCTTTTGTTTTGAATCAGTGATTCGAATCTCCTATCAAACGGCTAAACTGCTGAAATCACGTGACTTTGGCGCTCAGATTTACTGATTCGATTCGTAAAGCTGAAGCAGCGTTTTAAATCACTAGATAATGTTGAAAAGTATTTTGTTTTTCTGCCACTCAAAAAGTATTCTTGTCGCTTTATAATATTAAGATAAAACCACTGTACTCACATGAACTGTTTTAAATATGTTACTTTTATGGACCTTGAGAGTTTCAATGGCTTTGCCCTCAATAGAGGCCTCACTGAGTCATCGGATTTCATCAACAATATCTTAATTTGTGTTCGAAAGATGAACAAAGGTCTTACGGGTGTAGAACGACATGAGGGTGAGTAATTAATGACATTATTTTCATTTTTGGGTGAACTAACCCTTTAAATTAAAATATGAACAAAAACTAGGCTAGTACCCTAAAATAGTAATAGTAAATCATGCACACGATTTAATTTTTTTTCTTGCATGTCCTGTGCGGGGCTCCGTATACATTAAATGCATATATCATGTAATGTAGTTCAAGATGAAAGTCTTGGCCAGGGTTGCCAGGTTTGCATAACAAAACCCGCCCAATCATGGCCACTTGTCGCATTTAACCCACTGACTAAAGCAAAATCAAAAACGTTTTCTTTTGCTATTTGCTCAAATGGAAACACTCTCTCATTCACCACTATAAAAGTTAACCCAACTATGACGACTTCCGCTTCTGAGAAACCCGGATATGTGAAAAGGGTCTATCCGGTTGTTAAGTCTGACGTCACGCGGCAGAGCTTCCGGGTCCTAACGCTCTATCTCATACCACAAGAAAACAACAAATGGTGCTAATATACATACACGATGTTGTGTAATACTACAAAAAATATATAATTACAACCTTTATCTCCATATCAAAATTCCAGATGGCCAGACAATGATTCATCTTTTATAAATCATTAAAATATTAATATCTGTGACGCTGTGAGCACGGTGACTGTTGTGTAGATTGTAAGTATTTAAAATGTTTAACTTTTTTAAATGATTGATGTATAATATGAATAAATAGCGCTCATAAACGGCCGTCGATGGCATTCTCAAGTGAAACGAGTCGAGGCTTGGACCCGGAAACGGCGTTCCTTACGTCACGACTTAACAAGCGGATTGGGTCCCGTTCGAGACCGACTCGGAGCAGGGCGGTTAGGATTGGAGGGTGAGTTTTGGAGGCGGAGCAATGAAGAGTTGATTTCAAATATCAACATTGCAACAGCGTTGTTGAAAAAATACATACCCCACCCTTTAAGTGTTAAATATTTCAGTTATAAATAAAACAAATTAATGATTTATCACTTAATAGGCTATTATAATTAGGCCTATTATGTATTAAGTGTAAGAAATTATGCTCAGTTGGTTTTATTATGGACTCATTTGTTTTCTTATGCATTGCTATATGCATATTTTAAATTAATATAATTTGTATATAATATAATTAACTGACAGTTTGTGGAGACCCGATTTTGAGGAAGGACCCGACTTGTCACGACACCGGGGTTAAAAATCGCGTTCAACCCACAGATAAAACAAACAAACAAACAAACAAACAAGCCACGCCAACAGTGTAAAAGCATTTCACTGCCATCTGCTGATACCGTTAATGTATTAAAAGTTGACTAGTATTTTAGTATTTAATCAGCCAAGTTTAATTCACACACGTTTATTTGGCAAAACTGGCCTTGGCTGATAAATACTGAAATACTAGTCAACTTGTAACACATTGCCGGCATCAGCAGATGGCAGTGTTGATCAGGCTCATAAAGGTCAAGACCTGGAAAAGACCTCAGTACCTTTTGTATTGAAACTATAGTTAGAAAAGCTGTAAAATATACCTCATTAATACTTAGTTAGCTGTAATCATATGTTTTATGGATAATGATGAATTGCCTTTATTTCCAACAGCCTTGTGCTGCTAAATAGGCCTAATCAAAATAAGTGCATGTAGCTTATTCTTTGGCTCCTGACTGATGTGCTGTGATCTTTCTGCTGGAAGTGCAGGTGAGCCTGAGTTCATGACTGCTTCATTGTAGTTGCTCAGTTGCATATAGACCCTCAGATGATGCTCGGGGTGATCAGTGATGTCTCTGTTAACTAAAGCATGACTGTGTTGGTATGCTGCTTTGCTTCTCAAGACATTCAGAGAGGGTCATCTCTCTTTCTCTCCCCCTTTCTCTCTCTCTCGCTCTGTTTCTGCTCACTTCCCGTCACTCTATAGCTTTGATGGGGTGCCATGTATCTCTCACACTGGAGGTCTTTTCATTGGGAGCACCTGTCAGGAGGAAGTTGGGAATGGCGGTTTGTTGTTACAGGCAGGGAATTCGCAGCAATGGCCAGATGAGGCAGACGTGTGTGTCTATTTGTGTGTGTGTGAAGGGAAAGAGATGTCTGCTAGGTGACAGATGAAGAAAGAGAGGTGACAAGTAAAGGGTTTTAAGACTGCTAAAGTGCTCCAGTCAGTTTGGACACAGTTTTGTGTGTTGGCAGTTTTGACTGAATTTAACCAGACCACGCAAACACACACACACACACACACACACACACACACACACACACACACACACACACACACACGCATGCACTTTGCTTTGTTATCTAAATGGGACATTCCATATAACTGTGGTCCAGGGACCCCTGACGGGGGCCACGAGGGAGTGCTACAGTTTGTGGAAAAGTTAGGAGAAAAAAATAACTGTTAAAAAAATGCAAAAATACACAAATAAATAATAAAAATATTAACTATTGTACTAAATAAACTCTGCTGGTATTACTTACAAAATGTAGTTCATCATTGTTTCCAAAATACATAACAAAAATTGTAATTACTAACATAATCCATTGCATTACACATTTTAGGTATATAATCTGACTACTTTTTGATTACTTTTAGATTACTTTTGACTTAATCAAAAAAAAAAAAAAAAACTTTTTTAAAAGAAACTTAAAAACTCATTTATCACATATGATTTGAATAGGATAATCTTGTACCATATTAATATAAATATACAAATCATCAACAACATGAAGTCCATTAAATATTACATTACGTCAGGGTTACAACTGGGGTTTGTGAAGGAACTACAAGGGGTTTGTAAATTTAATGAACAGCTAGTAATTAAATCATAAAAAAATAATAATTAAAATAAATTATATATAATGTACAATGTGTTGCTCTCTGTGTTATGACCGAATGTTGTGTTTGTGAAGTTCGTAACAATATTTTAAATAATATAACTTTAAAATTATATAAAATATATTTATTTTATGCAAATTTATTATGTTAATCTACAAAGAAAAAATCGGAAATACATAAATAAATTGAATAAAATACATATTATTTTCAAAATATTCAAATAAATAATTGGATTTAAATAAATAAACTACGGAAGAGGATTAGGGCCAAGCGATTATAAAAAAATAAAACCATCTCGAGATTAAAGTTGTTAAATTTCGAGAAAAAAACTCGTTAAATTTCGAGAGAAAAGTCGAGATAAAATGTTGAGAATAAAGTCATTAAATTAAGAGAATAAAGTTATTAAATTACGAGAAAAAAATCGTTAAATTACGGGAACAAATTCGTTAAATCACAAGAATAAATTCGTTAATTTAATGACTTTATTCTCAACATTTTATCTCGACTTTTTTCTAGAAATTTAACGACATTTTTCTCATAATTTAACGAATTTGTTGTCGTAATTTAACAACTTTTTTCTCGTAAGTTAATGACTTTATTCTCAACATTTTATCTCGACTTTTTTCTCAAAATTTAACGAGTTTTTTCTCGTAATTTAACGAGTTTATTCTCAACATTTTATCTCGACGTTTTTCTCGAAATTTAACGAGTTTTTTCTCGTAATTTAACGAGTTTATTCTCAACATTTTATCTCGACGTTTTTCTCGAAATTTAACGAGTTTTTTCTCGTAATTTAACGAGTTTATTCTCAACATTTTATTTCGACTTTTTTCTCGAAATTTAACGAGTTTTTTCTCGAAATTTAACAACTTTAATCTTGAGATGGTTTTATTTTTTTATTATTGCTTGGCCCTAATCCTCTTCCGTACAGAACCTTATTGTAGAGTATTTTATTTATTTATTTATACTGTTTTTACCAAAAAAAAAAAAAAAAAAAAAAGGATGTCCCCAAAAAGAGGTTTTGATAGATTTTATTTCATTTCTGGGTACAAATTTGTCCCCAAAATATGGCTAAGAATGTAAACACAACATTTAAAAAGTGGTCTAACTTGTGTAGGGTGTGAATCTCTTATTATATTAATTGGTATGATATTATTTTGATATCTGGGTCATTATATAGTAATATGATTCTTTATGTTTAGTGTGTCATATTGGGATCTTTACATCAGTTGTTTCTTTTTCATCTGCATTGGACTTGTTAGAACTATATCTTTAGCTTGTTTTGAGATTTTGGTCAAAAATACTAGGGAAATAAATGGATGGTGGCCAATGTCTTTTTCCAATATGTAAAAAAAATGTCCTAAATGCGAAAAATTGAAATAAAAATATTTATTCTTATGAGAATATCAATACAGTTTTGTGAGAAAATACATTGCAATATGATAATATACATACCCCCCTCCCCATACCCTTATTGTTTGTCTACACTTCTAAAGATAAAGGATCTTTATTGGCATTGGTGAACCTTTCATGAAGAACCTTTATCAGTGAAATCATTCACTGCACAAAAGATTCTTTATAGTGCAAAAAATTTCTTAAGAATGATTCACATGTTTGTACACTAAGAAATAAAAAATAGTCCAAATTGGGTTGAAAGGTTCTTTGGGGAACCCAAAAGTGGTTGCTGTGTGTGAAAACCTCCTTTTGGCACCTTTATTTTTAAGAAAGCTTAATAAAGGTGCTGACCCAGTTTTGTTTGTGAGCAAAAGGAGACTAGGAAAGAAGAGGAATGCTACAGCACAAATTTAGTCTGTTTGAACACCTGTATGTGAGTGTGTGCTGGAGTGTGCAAGGCCGGATCTGGATGCAGAGACGACTCATCCTTCCTCCTGGAGCTACAAAGAGGCCGTTTAGGTGCTCGTGAGAGGATGGCATTGTGCGGGCCGTCCACCCCTGGCTGCCCGTTAGAAAGCTAAATGATTCTGCTCTCACTGCCAGTCCAGCTGGGCACTCATACAGACACACTCATATAAGCACACGACATCCTCCCGCCAAAATCACCATCGGATGCAGCCACATCTCCCTCCAGTGAAAGACAGACAGACTGACTGTGGTTCATGCACCTTGTGTTTAATCTTTCATAATGTAATATTGTCCAATTATTAATACTTTGTGAAAATATTTTTTTAACTTCTCATTGCGGTATAGTGGAATTATATAAGTGTTGCGATTGCAGATAGTGCTGCGTGTGCATTTCTTGCGCTTTAATCTCAAACGGTCAAATCCTGACCCAGTTGTAGCATCCTGGGGAAACAACATGTTTAATCCATTAAGAAGCACAATGTGAGAGGAAGAGCTGCTTGTTCTCAGGGCAGTCAGAGATTCACCCCTCCTGGTCGTATCACACACGCAAAGACGCGTATTCACACACGCAGCCCGCACACATTATTAATGGAAGCTGATGTGTTTATATATATATATATATATATAGTAAATCAAAAAATTATTCAGACATTTTTGATATTTTTGATATTTTACTATTGGGTGCAGGACACTATAGTTCATTTATGTAAGTGAGGATAACAAAATAAAATAAACTGTGACATATTATACCCAAAAATTCTTCATACAGTGGACTACCAGTAAAACTGATACAAATTTGGAACCAAAAGTTATTCAGACACTTTGATCTGACCATGTTTAGCTTAAATGTTATCTGACATAATTAAGATACATTTTTTTCTCTGAGATCGTCATATTATATTACCATTTTTTTAAAACTATACTGCTTTGAAAAAAGTTAACAGTACTTTCTTACATATACATGAAAGAAAATACTGTTAATGTTTTTCAAAGCAGTTTTGCAATATTTTAACATTTTATTGTTTAAATTTTTTAAAACTTCACTGCTAAAATTGTGAGCACCTTTATATTAAACTGCATGTGTATTTCTTAATTTGTAAAATGCATTTGTTTGAAAATATATTTAAACATTTTTTTCCAATTATTTAACATTATTGTGGCATATTTAAGTGGCAACAATGCAGATAAATGACAGATTTATGATTGATGGTGATTGATTGATATTTAAAGAAATTTAACTTAGGCTACATTGCTCTATTTTTTTTTTTTTTTTTGTTCAACTATATATATATATATTTACAGTACAGTCCAAAAGTTTGGAACCACTAAGATTTTTAATGTTTTTAAAAGAAGTTTCGTCTGCTCACCAAGGCTACATTTATTTAATTAAAAATACAGTAAAAAACAGTAATATTGTGAAATATTATTACAATTTAAAATAACTGTGTACTATTTAAATATATTTGACAAAGTAATTTATTCCTGTGATGCAAAGCTGAATTTTCAGCATCATTACTCCAGTCTTCAGTGTCACATGATCCTTCAGAAATCATTCTAATATGCTGATTTGCTGCTCAATAAACATTTATGATTATTTTCAATGTTGAAAACAGTTGTGTACTTTTTTTTTCAGGATTCCTTGATGAATAGAAAGTTCAAAAGAACAGCATTTATCTGAAATACAAAGCTTCTGTAGCATTATACACTACCGTTCAAAAGTTTGGGGTCAGTAAGAATTTTTATTTTTATTTTTTTGAAAAGAAATTAAAGAAATGAATACTTTTATTCAGCAAGGATGCATTAAATCAATCAAAAGTGGCAGTAAAGACATTTATAATGTTACAAAAGATTAGATTTCAGATAAACACTGTTCTTTTGAACTTTCTATTCATCAAATAATCCTGAAAAAAAATATTGTACACAAATATTTTGTACAATTGTACACATTAAATGTTTCTTGAGCAGCAGATCAGCATATTAGAATGATTTCTGAAGGATCATGTGACACTGAAGACTGGAGTAATGATGCTGAAAATTCAGCTTTGCATCACAGGAATAAATTACTTTGTGAAATATATTCAAATAGAAAACAGTTATTTTAAATTGTAATAATATTTCACAATATTACTGTTTTTTACTGTATTTTTAATTAAATAAATGTAGCCTTGGTGAGCAGACGAAACTTCTTTTAAAAACATTAAAAATCTTAGTGGTTCCAAACTTTTGGACTGTACTGTGTATATATAAATGATACTGCTTGGAGCAATATTTCAATATTGGTGATTGTGGTGTATGGTTATGCTTTTTACAAATGAAGAAATACATATGCAGTTTAACATAAAGGAGCTAACAATACAAATAAAACTTTAAAATACAAAACTGCTGTGAAAAACATTAACAGCATTTTCATTCATCTTTATATCACTTTTTGGATAACCGTTTTATTGCAGTGTATAGCTGTTTTGTTGATTAATGAAAAATGTATTACTTTTTATTGAAAGAAATCTAACTTAAGCTACAAAAAAATACACCTTATATGTTAATGATAAAAAAAATAAGAATACCACCTGGAGCAATATTTTAATATTACAAAAATTTATGTCACTCCAAACCCATATGATGTTTTGTTTCTGTGCAACACAAAAGGAACTGGATGAGAGATGGTGATTTTGGTGTACAATATGGTTATTGTTCTGCTTGCTGTGTTATATTATCTATATTATCTTTTATTAGCCAAACATACAGGCACATACAATGAGACCCTCAAATGTTGCCTGGAAAACTACACTGAACTTGAATGAAAGTCAGTGCAAACAAGTTTAGGTAGCTTTTGTCTGCACTTGAATGGAGGGGCCACTTCAGCCTTTGTCTGATCTGAATTCACACATGGACAGGTTTGGTCCTCTCTGGGTGTGGTCACCGGGAGTTGTAAAGAATATACAATTCAACAACGAGCTTTTCCTTTGGTTTTGACATTGTGTAACAGGATCATCCACATCAGCTGTGTGTATTGCTTGTCTCCTTCATTATTATGGATATCACTCTTCCAAATCACCGTTTCTTCAATTGCAAGATTTGTCTTAATAGCTGCATTCGGCACTCAGAATGCAATATTGCAGAAAGGAAAAGTAGTCTCACTCAGAGAAACATCCTAAAGCAGGTTTGACCCCTTAGACTTGCCATACAAGCTTCGATAGTAAACAGCATCTGCAGCTGGAGCCAAATATGTATTCATGAATGAAAGATCACAGACACCTGTGTAAAGAGAGAGTGCGTGTGTGTGTTTCTGGCTTGAATGTAACTTCTTATGACGTCTGTTTAAAATTAGTTTGATAAACATTCCGTGTCACACAATACTGTAAGCTCACACGCAATATACTGTAGATTCCTCTGAATCTAATTTTCCAGGACATTTAGGGGATGTTTACAAGACACCATTTTCAACTAAAAACGAACAACGTTTTGTGTGTTTTGACCATTCATTTATACACGAAAACTGCGTTTTGGGTGGATGAAAATAAACTTTTGAAAACATGTGTGAACTACAAAAACAGAATTGGTGAAAACAGTGACGTCATGTGCATACGTATTACGTGTTTATTCTATATATATTCTATATATATGCGTGTAGTGTTTCTTTACAAACTGACATCGCCATCTACTGGTCTGGATGCATAATACATCATTTTTAATCGTTTAGTCGCGGATCCGTGTGAAAGGGGTATGTTTTGACTATGTTGTTGTCATGCAAAGGAAAAACCTTTCAGTTTTCATGTACACCGTTGTCATTTTAATGTCCCCTTAGGCATAAACACCATGAAACAGCTGGAGAATTATCAAAATTCAGCCTTAAATCTTCACAAGGCTTTTGTAGATTATTTCTAACAACTTAACCCAAACAACACAAAACCCCTCTGGCTGACTAGTCATGCTGTACATGCGCCAGCAGAATGATTCAGAATTTGTATTCTTTTGTTTAAATGTCACAGAGTTTCTTATCTGGTCTCTTGTCAAACTTATTTAAAATAATCTGTTCTAATAATAATAATGTGCTTCAATGAATCATTGGGTTGCATTAACATTTTCATCTTGACTTAAAGGATTTGAAATATAAAGCCAAATTCATAGTAGTAGATGGGTGCTATAAAACAACCACATATGACCTCTCTGTGGCAAAATTGTGTTTATCCTTAGGCTAATACTTTCTTTTTCTCTTAGAGCTCATTACAGCTTAAACAGAGGAGTAGAAATCACATTAAACATCAAAAGAGCCCAAACCACAGGGTTGAACAAAGAGGGAAAGAGAGGAGAGATGAGAGAAAAATGGGTAAAAAGTTTCATGGGAGTTTCAAGGTATGGAGATTATGATTAAATGAACAAATCTGTTAGAAGACAAGTTGGTTTCAGAATGGAAAGAAGGTACAACTCTACCCATAAATGAGAGAAAACATCATGACAGGGAGGCTAAAAGGATGATTTCTTTTGATTGTACATAAATGATGAGTCTGCAATATCAAAAAAGACTGAAATAAGACCCATCTGGCTTAGTTTAGACACTTGATCTGATGCCAAACTTCATATGTGATTTATCTGGGAGAAACCACGATAGAAAATGTAGGAATTCCCAGAGTAGACATCACTCTCATCTGTCATACGGACAGTTGTGTAACACTCACATGCAGGAGCTAATGTGTTACACATTCTAAGAGAGCTCTGCCCTCCATCTCACAGTAACCCTACAACTCATTGAGTATGTTCTCCTGTGTGAGTGTGTGTCTTTCAGCAAAGCTCTGCTCAAAGATGGCCTCTGTGTTTTTATAGATGAGAGGCTCCATTGTCAAGCTAGGCCAGACACATTGCGTTATTGACTTGACACTTACTGCGTCGGTCGTTCTGTGTGTGAATGTGTGCGGGTGCGTGATGAGAGCAGCTGATGTCTGTCCGTAAGAGTAAAAGAGAACTCTGTTTGATAGCAGGATTAGGCCTGACAATAAAATCAGAGAAAATTAGTGTTTAATGAGAATTTAAAAGTAATTGGAAATAAAGTCATAATTGTGAGATAAAAAGTCACAATTGCGCAGTATAACCTAATATTGCGAGACAAATGCAGCAGATTCATCAACACACACGTATATACTTGAAACAGATTGTCATCTAATCACGAAAACCACTTCAAGAGAATAGCTAATTTTGAGATGCGGGTTTGTTTAAAGGTGCCCTAGAACTTTTTTTTTAAAAGATGTAATATAAGTCTAAGGTGTCCCCTGAATGTGTCTGTGAAGTTTCAGCTCAAAATACCCTAATCAATACCTAAAATATCTTTACAAAGTGTTTGTCATGCAGCATGTCTAATCGCGTAAGTTCAGTGTTTATTTGGATGTTTACATTTGATTCTGAATGAGTTTGAGGCTATGCTCCGTGGCTAACGGCTAATGCTACACTGTTGGAGAGATTTATAAAGAATGAAGTTGTGTTTGTGCATTATACAGACTGCCAGTGTTTAAAAATGAAAATAGCGACGGCTCTTCTCTCCGTGAATACAGTAAGAAACGATAGTAACTTTAACCACATTTAACAGTACATTAGCAACATGCTAACGAAACATTCAGAAAGACAATTCACAAATATCACTAAAAATATCATGATATTATGGATCATGTCAGTTATTATTGCTCCATCTGCCATTTTTTGCTATTGTCCTTGCTTGCTTACCTAGTCTGTTGATTCAGCTGTGCACATCCAGACGTTAATACTGGTTGCCCTTGTGTAATGCCTTGAACATGGGCTGGCATATGCAAATATTGGGGGCGTACACCCCGACTGTTACGTAACAGTCGGTGTTATGTTGAGATTCGCCTGTTCTTCGGAGGTCTTTTAAACAAATGAGATTTATATAAGAAGGAGGAAACAATGGAGTTTGAGACTCACTGTATGTCTTTTCCATGTACTGAACTCTTGTTATTCAACTATGCCGAGGTAAATTCAATTTTTGAATCTAGGGCACCTTTAACATCAGACTTTGGTTAGTTTTCACTCACACCCCAAATGTTCTTATCTAGTTACTAGAGCTGGGTAGATTACGTATGAGTTGTAATCAGTATTGCAAATTACATGACAAAATTTGTAATCAGTAATATAATCTCTTAGATTACACATTTTTGGTAACGTAATCTGACCCACTTTTGGATTACACTTAGATTACTTTAGTGCTAACCCTTATTTGATGTCACATATATTGTAGGATAATCTTGTACTATTTTGACAGATACAAAGAAAAAATATAGTCCAAAAATATATTCTATTCACCAACAAGAGCCTCAACAGATTCTTTTTAATGTATGGACAGTTAATACTTCAAAATACTAACACTAATGTACCTGTTAGCGTTTGCTGAGAGTAACACTGAATAAAACAAAATCACATCTTATGATTTTAAAACATATTTACTTAAAATTAAGTAAATTTAGAAAACAGCAACATTACAAAAACAAATATTCTTGTTATTGCTGATTTCTGTGCACGATTCCACACCCCTCCCCCCCACCGCCGGAAAAACTCGAAGAATCACGAACGTATATAAGCAACAGGTTTATTATGAAAAAAAATATAACCATTAAAAAAAACAATTAGGAGAATCAATGAATTATGAACAACTTAGTGCCATTGTGTAAATAATATGTAATCATGTAATCTATAAAAAAGTAACTTTAGTCTGATTACGAGTATTTTAAAAAGTAATTTACTCTAATTACAAGTACTTGATTTTTGGAATCTGATTACATAATCCAGATTACATGTAATCTGTTACTACCCAGCTCTGCTAGTTACTTGTGTTTTTTAAAATAAAAACAGCTTTAAAATTTAAAAACTTCATAATATGCGTTTTCGATATGGGTGTGTGCAGTTTACCTTGTAGTGCAAAACGTTCAAGTATTGTCACCTTATTTTACTCATAAATTGAAAACCCCCATTATAAAACCCCATAGGAAAATCTTGAGGGAAGTCACTCTGAGAGTGCTGACCTCATGTCATCATGCAAATGTCTGGTTATGTGAGTCATTCCAAACATAACAAACTCATGCAGAAACATTCGCCTCCTTGCTAGGAGACATATGACAAATAAAAACAAATATATGTTCAAAAATAGGCTCAAAATATGAAACTTCTTTGATTTGCTTTGAATTGAAATAATCACAGTTTGAGGCTAAAAATCAGAGTCTGTCCCATTATACACTATATGATTTTCTGTGAAATTTTGTCATCTCCGACTGCCCAAAATTTGCAGACTGGCTTTGGCTTTTAGCAACTAGTGTCGACTCCTCCTGACTGTAAATCAGAGCAAAACTCTGAGCAAAAGTCACATAGTGTATTAAAGCCATAAAGGGTTAGTTCACATAAAAATTAATTTTCTGTCATTAAGTACATCTTATTATGTGTTCTGAAGATGAATGAAGGTCTTACAGGTTTGGAATGACATGAGGATGAGTAATTAATTGACAGAAATTTAATTTTTGGGTGACCTAAGCCTTTAAGTCACACAGAGACATTACAAGTCACAAGTGGGAAATATGAAGTCATGAGAAATAAAGTCATGATTACGAGAAATAAAGCTGCAGTTTTTTTTCCTGATTGGGCAAAAAAAATGGATTTCATAACTTGCTGCAACACAAACGGAACATTTTAATATAAAACATAATGACACACTTAAATTGCAGTACTTCTCCAATTAAGATCATTTTGTCAGGAATGGGAGTACGGTCAGATAAAGTGCACCCAAGCCTCCTGAGAGCTGTCCATCGTGGTGCATTTAGACAGTTGTTCAGTGTAAGTTTGAAGGCATGACATAGGATGCCCAAGTGACGGCAAAATCCAGTGAGGAAACACACCTGTCGAGGACTGGGGGATGTGAGTGAGTTTGAGTAGTGATGACAGAGGGTATGCACTTCTGCTCTTTATTATGAAGCTTAGCAGCTGGGACACATACATGCATGTATATCATAATCTAACTCTGAGACAAGGTTAATGGTTTATAACAGCCCTGAATACACACTCCAACACTGTAGCTCAGCACCTGCTGCTGTTTTCACACGGAGGCATTTGAGTATAATTGTATATAGCCTATTTTATTGGGAAAAAAAGACAATTCACTGTTTTTGTTTTCTTGCAGTCTCTAATCGATGGGCACAAGCATATTTGCCCCCTGGACCTAATTAATGAAATAAACATGCAGCTGGGTTGCTGAAGGGATGCCGGAAGACTTGTCGAAAGAGTGAAGAAAAGTGTGTTGTGATTGGCAGGATGAAATAAGCATGGTCCTTTTCATTTGAAACTCCTTTTTGAAAGCTTGGTTTGTTATGTTTGGCACAAAAGCCCTGAAACATAAGATTCCCATTAGATTCTGAATGAAACTGAGAACCCCAAACATATAATCATTTAACTAATGTTTTTTTTATTATATATATTTTTATATATATATATATATATATATATATATATATATTCTTGATGCTCTTTTTCTATAATTTTTTATGTATTTCACTTCTGCTTGAGCTTATGTAAAACTCTTGATTAATGCAATTTTTTTTTTGAGCAATGCAATTTTTTTTGTTCTTATGATGAACTGCTTGCAATGTTCCTCATTTCTAAATCACTGTTGATGAAGGCATCTGTCAAACGATTGCAAATGCATTCACTTTATGCTATTGCAATTACAGTAAACTGTCACTGGAAAGAATATATGTGAAATAGCTGCTTAACATTTAGTGTGTTGTGGACAAATGCATTGGGCATTTAAGGTTTGTTATGATTTTTTGAGATGACATCATTGGTCTGGTTTATCCAGCTAATGAGATTACCTCATCATATCTCTCTTCTAGACAGTGCGTATATCAGACAGTCTGCCAAAAACAATCTGGTGATATTTATCATGGGACTCTGCATGTTACGAGGGGCTTCGACAAGTGCTCAAGGTCTTTTTTCTCAGTTACTCTGTCCATTCACTTTATTCTCCGCTCTCTTTGATTTGAAAGTGTCTGCATGTCGGTTCTGTTGTTATTGTTTGATGTCCCTCTATGTGAGTGTGTGTAGCGTCCCTTTCCCCCTTCTTTAACGGTCATCTTTTCAAATAAAATTGTTTCACTTGCCCCATAATAGCTACACGTAGCTTCAAACAGATATGTATCCATCCTGTTTCATTCTTTAGAAATCATAGGGGCCTCACAATGTCACTGTTAATTAGTCACCATCATTAGACCGCATGTTATGTGTGTGTGTTTTCCAGGCCTGTAAGACTGGTCTTTAATGTGTGGACCACCCCACCCGTTATGTTGGTTTCTCTAATTTTATTACAAATCAGATATTTGAGGTTTTTTTTTTTCTTTTCAATATTTGAAACTCTCTGTATGTTCACCAAACGTAAGAAAAGTTTCAGTCTATCTACAGAACCTGGTTTTCAGAGGAACTTTAAGTCTTTTATGCATCTTTGTTGTTGTTTTGATGTATGCAAAGCATAAATTTAGATTTTACATTGTGACTTAAGTACATTTTATCATACTTTTAAAAAGCATATTAATAGAAAAATAAAATACTTAAGTGTGATCCAAATGTAATGTCTTCGGACACTTAACTGCATGCAATTAGTTGATCTTAAGAGTGCTTTTTGACACACTTAAGAAGAAATTAAGTAAATGTTTTATATGTAATTTCATAATTACTTCTATTTTCTTTGAAATACCCCAGTTAAAGTTTACTGCCAAATGTACTGACAGCTTTGAGCCTTGAGCTTTTATGCTCAAATAAAACATGACTTGTGTGTCATGTATTTAAATGTATTTGTAATTACACATTTGTAATGATGAAGTAGCAATTTAGTCAATTTAAAATATATTAACTGTAAATGTAAAGTAACAGTTACATTATAATCAAGTACTTTACATGTTTTAGTATGCTGTCAATGCATCACTTCTTTAAAACACAACAAAATATTAAACACTGATTTAAAATGTACTTTAAAGTAAAATGTTTAATTTGACATTATTACAAAGTGCACTTAAGTGTGTTAAGAAACATAGTGTACTCTCTTTAAAGGGATAGTTCACCCAAAAATGGGTGATGTTGGTAACCAGACAGTTGACGGTACCATTGACTTCCATAGTAAGAAAAAATACTATGGAAGTCAATGTGTGCCGTCAACTGTCTGGTTACCAACATTCTTCAAAATATCTTCTTTTGTGTTCAACAGAATAAAGAAACTGATACAGGTTTGGAACAACATGAGGGTGAGTAAATGATGAAATTTGGGTGAACTATCCCTTTAAGTACAATTAAGTGGCCTTTTATTTCATTGATATTATATTGTTTGCAAGTACATTTTTTTTTTTTAAATATACTTTTAAGATTTGAAGTTCACTACAAGTGCACATTCAATACAATTAAGTGGTAGGACAAGCAATTTGGAAAAAGGAAGGATGGACTATTAGTGTGAACTCCAATGCGCACACCAATACATACCCATAATCATGTTTAATGACGCTAAGACGGTATTGTATTTAAGGAACATATTTAATACAGTAGCAGTAGTTAGTTACAGAAGTTTCAAAAATATAACATAATTTCATGTATATATATCCATTTACACCCCACACATTTGTTCCCTTCCTCCGCATTTGCCTTCCTTTTTTCCCAGAGACATTTGTCACCAGCCATCTGTCTGTCTGCCCCCCCCCCCAAACACCCACCCAACCCCTCCCAAACCCTGACTATCTGTCTGCACTTTAAACTATCTAATCAAGCAGCATCACCTTTGCACTATAACACACTCACACACACTGATCCGCTCATCAAAAAAACACACACATTCACATCAGGGAGTTTAACAAAAATTATAATTTTTATATCTCCTCTTAACAAGTGCTACAGATACTGAACACATTTCTGAACATTGCAAATTAACAGAAAGGAAAATAGTACGAAAATACTGTACAATTTGCATCTCTACACCAGTGTATACAGGCTTCAACACAATCACACACTCTTACAACCACACAAGCAAGTTCATCCTCAGTGCAGCATCACTGCGGTCAGAATACAGTTTGAATGTTTTCGACAAAACTGACCTCCTGTTTGCTTGGATATTTCTGTGTGTGCGTGTTTTTGAGTGTGTCAAAGCTGACGAAGGTGTCAGCGAACATAAATTCACACATGCATTCATACAAAGTCACATCATTCCAGCCACTCATCCACGAATACAGTAGAGTACACAAAACTATGAGTGTTATTTACAAACATAAAGCAATATGTTCTCCAAAGTCCATCAGTTCAGCACTAGTCAGAACGGACCAGCCGTTCCACTTTTTTTAACCCCTTCAACCCAGTGTTTTTTCATCAACTTCATGTTTTCTGTTCTTCTCACTGAATTCCCTCACACTTTGGTGGCCAGCGACTGCACCTCCGACTTTTGAGTCTGGGCGCTGAGGGTCGAGGACATGGAGCTCATGTGCCCATGCATGGCCTTCTTCAGATTCAGCAGACACAGGCACTGCGAGCGGAACCGCAGGTCAAAGAACGCATAGAGGAATGGGTTGAGGCAGCTGTTCACATATGCCAGGCACGTGGCGTACGGATGAGCCAGAAGCAGAAAGTGTAGGAAGCCGCATGAGGTGGGCGCAAGGTCCAGGTAGGACAGCGCATCCATGCTTTTCAGCACATGGAAAGGCGTCCAACAGAATGCGAAGACCACCACCAGGGTGGTGATGATCTTGAGGAGACGCCGCTTCTTCTGGTCTTCCTTGCGCAGGTGGCTGAAATGGCGGGTGACCGTGCAGCCGATGAAGCAGTAGCAGACGGTCATGGCCAAGAAAGGCAGAAGAAATCCGAGAGCGGAGGAGGAAAGGCTCAGACCCGCAATCCAAAGGGATTCATGATCCTGATTGTGAGCGACCAGGCTGAAGTCCATCGCACAGGTGGTGCGGTTGTTCCCTGCGTCGTCCACCGTAGTGCGGAACAGGAGCGTGGGCACGGCCAGCAGGCATGAGAGGAACCAGATAGCACCCAGCGATGCCAGCATGGTGGCACGGGATCTAAGCCGGCCGCTGGACAGAGAATGGACGATGGCAAGGTAGCGGTCAAAACTCAGGCAGGTCAGACAGAAGACACTTGCGTACATGTTGACAAGTACCACATAACTGCTGATCTTGCAGAGAGCCACGCCAAACGGCCAGTGGTAACCCAGCGCGGTGTACACAGCCCACAGCGGCAACGTGATGACGAACGTCAGGTCCGCGAGCGCCAGGTTACCGATGTAAACGTCTGCCGCGCGCCGTTTGGATTTCGCGCGCCAGACAGTGAAGATAACCACGCCGTTCCCGGAGAGACCGAGGATAAAAATGAGCATGTACAGCACGGGGATGAGAGAATAAGACGGCTCCCACTCCGAGTAGTCGCACACAGTCTCATTATAGTCATAATAGTCGTAAGTGTCGACGTATTCCGGCGTTGGCTCCATTTGGTGAGGAGGCTTTAGCTTTGAGTCCTTCAGTTTTTTTTGGCAGTTTTATCCGAATCTCTAGTTCGGCAGTTGTATCCGAATCTCTGGTCTTAATTTGACTGAGTTCAGTGGGAATGTTTGGATTCTTCTGTCTGAAACAAGAGTCTGTGGTAAGTTTCCCTCACTGGAAGCTGAAGCGCGTCTGTGTGAGGGAGAGAAGCGCCCTGTCTTTTTAAACTCCAGACTTCTCACCCCTCCCTCTGAACCCATATATCGAACCCCTTATCTCTCCACTAAACCTCAGCCCCCTTACACACACACACTCCCACCCACCACGGCACACCAACCCCCCCGGGCCACGCAGTCGGCAGGAGCGAGTGTGTCAACAAAGTGAGCTTAACTCTTGTTTTTCTTCTTAATGAAAAAGTAATGGCTTGCTCGTCTTTCAAGTTAGATTTAGCTTAAATTGTCTGACAAAAATATTTTTGCGTCACGTCTCATTTACAGCACATTTTAAATAAAAAAGAGAAACAGCGTATTGTCACAGTCGCAGAATTTCAATGGATGTTGTTAACTTTTCCACACACTAAACATTTGTTCATTCATGTCATGCAGACTTGAACATCCTGGCCGAATAAATAAATGAATAAATTTATTTAGGCTATTTTTGGTAGCCTATTTTTCCGTCAGCATAGCCTACTATGAGCTTTAGTTAAATTGCTACCTCAACGTTTTATGTAAAACTTGCAGTGAGGCGTTCATTTTTCCCGACACTTTATGTGAAGAATGAGAGAGGACTCTTTAATTCAAGTGTGACAGAATTATTTGACAAGTTAAATGGATTAATGTGACACGTTAAATGGATGGAAACAATGATGCTATAATAATGAAAAGATTGTTACAGTAAAGTAGCATGTTTTGAGACATGCCTGCATAATTAAACGACATAGGCTATTCAATTTACACAGCAAGTCTAAATAATTACTCCCTACAAATATGTATATGGCACTAAAGTAAAACTTAACTAAACATGGCAAGCCTAAACAAGTTTCAGACAGGTTCCCAGTGAAACCAGCGCCTGGGACCAAATGATAATACAAAAAAGGCATTGCTCTGTGATTTCCTCTCACTCAAACATTACATGAAGGTGACATGCAGTCACTTCAAACACTCTGCTTCCACCATACAACACATCACTGCAGCCTCTTTAATAGAAAGAAGAGATTTACCTGCAGACACATTATTCAAACTCTTAAAAAGACAGACTCGTTAAATATTCCATTTAACATCATATAACTTGCTATTTATTTACGTTGTGAACTTCTGATCTGTACTGATATTTATTCGTAAAAGCTCAAATCCAATTCATTTCAGCGATTCTAATAAAAAAATAAAATCTAAAAAAATACATTGTTCGCTATATATTATAAAGCACGCTGAGTGTCTTTGGTGATTAGATTACATGTCAGAAAAAGGATTTGGATATGTGTGAATTTAATTCGCACTTTCTTGCATTTATTTGCATGATAATAGCAGACACAAACTCGCAAAATAAACAAAAACAAAAGGAAACGACGCATTTGACATTAACGAGTTTCTTAAGGACGCGCTGTTCACGCGTTACACCCAATTTGCAGCACCTGAAAAAGGGCAGTTAAAGCGAAATAGCTTAGGCTGAATAGAGAGCAATTCACATTCAAAACAAACAGGAAAACTATAGGCTACACCTAACTTATTTTTCCTTATACATCTGAGATGTTCTACAGATGAGTATCCTTCAAGAAGTTCCCATGAGCTAAATCGGTCGTTTCATATATCTCCACCACTATTTATCTTGTTTCACACACGATGCTCCTTAAATTAATGTGCAATCACATTTAGCAGGATCAGTGTGTAATCCATCAATCAAAACCTATCAGAGTGTCACTGATGAGATCATCTGCAGATCTTCTCAATCACTTAATGAGCTGTCAGTATCTTCTACTCAAGTGCTATAGGATTGTAACTATTTTTTAAAGGAAAAAAAATGAGTTAAAGCGTATATAACACTTCACTGATAGTGTGAAGTAAATGTGTGACTAACACTGAGAACTAATAAAGACATGCATCTCTGACAAATTTGTTTAAATGCATCAGATTAGATATAAAATGTGTGAATAGTGGCACTTATGGCAAAGCATACATTTGAATAAAAGGATGTTCACCATTTATTCTGAGGATACTGTCTGCACATGTCCACTCGTGGCATCGGTTTTTGGCATCAGAACATTCTAGATACAGCACACTGAATCTGTGGTATGATCTTTATTTTTTCAGTTTGTAAACATCTTAAGATTTAGATTCAGAACTCACTTTGAATTACATTCTCACCTCACATTTTAAGGTGGTTATTTGAAAACAAATAGCAAATGATGCATATCGAACAGATTGATCCAATACTTTACATATCACTTGTAAAAATAAAGAGGTTCTTAGTTTAGTTTGTTAAAATGTTCTTCACACTAAAAAAAAATGGTTCTTTTAAGAACTGTTCACTGAAAGGTTCTTTAGGGAACCCAAAATGGTCTTCTATGGCAAAACACCCCTTTAAAAGCATTTATTTTTTAAAGTATATACCGAAAATGCTCTCCATAGGTTTGTAGATCAGATCCCTCATGGGTCTTTATCCCTCAAAACACCTGTTAAATGATTAATTCACTGCCTTATACTTTGAAATTACTTTAAAGGCAAGGAATAAGCGAGGTCATGGTTCATATTTTGGCATTATTACTCATGCCTTTCATATTTGTTGAAATATTACTTGTAGCCATAAATTGTATAATTTTGAAATTTGCATAAAGTCAGTGAGGAGCTCCTGCTGTGCAAAAAGGCGACTGGGTTGCCGTGCCCCCATAATCCTTTGCCCTGCCCCAGTCTGCCCCTCACCCCTTCCTCTGCATGTTGTTTTTGTTGGACCTCAGTGCTTCATATCGGGAGAAACTAAAACACCCCACACACCCACAGCAGACAGCCTGGCAAAAACAACAGACAGTTTCCTGCTTAAATCAAGCTGGCAGGCCCTCAGACGAGAATGCGCCCTCTAGTGGATTTCTATATAGACAATGATTTTTATACTGTACAAACTGTATATTCTATCCCCCTACACCAACCCTACCCATCACAGAAAACTTTCTGCAATTTTAGATTTTCAAAACACTTTTACATTTACTAGATTTATAAGCCGTTTTCCTTGTGGGAACCAAAAAATACACCCATAAGGTCAAAATTTATTGGTATTACTATCCTTGTGGGGATATTTGGTCCCCATAATGTATAAGGAATACCTGAAACACACACACACACACACACACACACACACACACACACACACACACACACACACACACACACACACACACACACACACACACAGCTAGGTTGATAGGCTGCTATCTGATTGACTGTGGAGAGATGTGGCTGCCTGCTGCTCTAATAGATCCTTAAGATAAATAAATAAATCCACACATTTTAAAAATAAAAGAAACACTGATAAGAAGCAGATGGTCAGATTAGCCAGACGGCTTTCAAACACTCAACACACACCTCTAATTGCCAGATTAGGCAGATGAAATTGAGATCTTCACCAAAAAGCCCTTTGTTGTAACAAATCAAAATTTTTTAGTGAAAGCTTTGTTTGAGCGTGATTTACTCATGGACATTTTATCACACTGATAATACTGTACTTGTTCAAGTGAAGCCAAACGGACCGGATGGGGTTAACTGGGGGGTTAGAGGTCAGAGGTTAATTCAGAGGTTGAGTTTGATATAAAAGTGTAGCATATCAGCATAAAAACTGCCATACACTGGAAATATTTTACCAAAATAAACAGTAATGAAGAGATAAACACATTGAGAGTATTGTGCTATTGAGTATGTGATTACTAAAAGTTTTTGAAAGAAGTTGCATTTATTTGAAAAACAAAAAATAAATTTCTGAAACATTATTACAATTTACCAGAACTCTTGTTTTAACATATTTTAAAATGTAATTTATTCCTTTGATGGCAATCATCATCAGCATCATCACTCCAGTCTTCAGTGTCACGTGATCCTTCAGAAATCATTCTGATATGCTGATTTGATGCTCAAGAAACATTTATTATTATTTTCAATGTTGACACAGTTGTGCTGCTTAAAATTTCATGGGAATGCTTTTTTTCAGGATTCAATGATGAATAGAAAGAACAGCATTATTTGAAAGTTGGACAAGGCAGGATTATAAAATCTTATATATAATCTTATATATATATATAATAGTACATCAGGTATAAAACAATTTAAGAGCACAAAGAAAAAAGTTAATGTCTTTTAGACATTTTTCCTCATTATTGTTCTGGCAAAAAAATAAAATAAATAAATAAAATGATGCAATTAAAGTAAATGTAAGTTTTCCAATAGTTACTATTTTAGTGAGTTTTATTTTTCTATCAGCTGTGAAGAGTAAGACCACACAAGAAACCGCAACTTTGCCTGCGAGTGCGTATGTGTGAGAGACCCTATAGCAGCTGTGTTGTTTTTTGCCCTTGTACAGCTGACCGGACCGCTGCTACATAGCAGGCTAGAGTGGTCCTCCACTTCATGAGCTGTGATGTTTCATTTACACACACACACGTCTGAATGCATGCACACTCACATTCAAACACAGACCAAGCAGTTTGGCATGGCTGAAGCCAGCAGAGGTGAAGCTACAGGAGGGGTGTGAGCTGTAATTTGGGGATTGTTTGAAGTATACAGCTGTCAGGCACCTAACACGTCAGATCTGATCTCATGGCTTGATTTGTGGAACTTCAAACCTCACAAATCACACAAGGTGTGCGTGTGTGTGTGTTTCTGTGCTTTTGTGTGTCATCAGAGGCACTTCAGGCAATGAAAAAGAAGGAGTTTCAAGAAGCTGTCCGCTTAAACTGAAAGGGAGAATTTTCCCTTGTATTTTGTGTATTGGTTGTTTGGATCTCTCTGTTGTAAAGACAACGTCCCAAGTGTTCATATGAGTATGCTAAACACCAAGAAACCTCCTCAGACGATATCACACCCATGTGCCATTCAACACCCCAACACACACAGAGAGAGAGAGAGAGAGAGAGAGAGAGAGAGAGAGAGAGAGAGAGATCACCATCTTTCTGTTGACTTAGGCCTGCAAGCTAATTCATTGAGATTTAAAAGGCAATCATGATGGTTTGTTTGCCTTTTAGCTTAGCAGGTTAGCATTCTCTTCTGATTTGATGTAGAGAGTCTTGTGAGTCTTTGAAATCCCTGAAAACATGTGTCTGCTCACCCCCTCGCTCTCCCCCATGTGTACTCAGTAATCACATAGTGGAGGATACCGACAAGTTGTTCTGTCAATGAATGTGTTTTTTTCACCTCCTCTTAAGTGAGTTGCCATTCTGTAGCTCTGGGTCAGTCCAGCCCAGCTCATTATTGAAGGCATGTTTGAAATATGGCGCCTGCGGGCAGCCGCCCGACTCTTTGACTCTTTACCCCGAGACTGCCCTCACTGATGAGTCTGATAACACGCATACTCACCTGGAGCCATAGCCAAGGGAGTTTTAAAATGGTGTTTCTTTTTCGTGGTTTCCCTTAAATCTACAGGCCATAATGAAAATGCCATATGCCCAGCTAACTTTAGTTAATGTTCTGGCAAGGTTATGAACAAACATTTTTCCAGTAAAGTTAATTGAATGTACGTTCAGGGTTATCTGGGCTTTTTTATTCGCAGCTCGCACATGGCATACAGGAAAAGAAAGTAAATTGTGTGCATGATTTAGCAAATTGAGGGACCAAATGCGCACAATTTAGCCTACTATTTTTTTTCCTGCATGTCATGCGGGGCTCCGTACTTTCATAATGTTCTCAAATGTTACCTCAAAAGCATTATTTATACATCATTCATGGAATGTTTTAATTGGACATTTATCAAATATTTTTTAAATGTTACTACTTGTTTCAGAATGTTCAGAGAACATTCAAAAGTAACTTTGCAATGTTGATGCAAAATGATCAAATGGAATGTTCCCTTAATGTTCACATAACCAAGAAAATGTGTTTTTAAAACAAAGTTCAGAGAAGGTTCAGAAATGACATTTTGATAATTTAAAGGTGCCATCGAACGTTTTTTTACAAGATGTAATATAAGTCTAAGGTGTCCCCTGAATGTGTCTGTGAAGTTTCAGCTCAAAATACTCCATAGATTTTTTTTTTTATTCATTTTTTTAACTGCCTATTTTGAGGCATCATTAAATATGCACCGATTCAGGCTGCGGCCCCTTTAATTGCTTGCGCTCTCCGCCCCCTCCCGAGCTCTCGACTCTATCACTGCATAAACAAAGTTCACACAGCTAATATAACCCTCAAAATGGATCTTTACAAAGTGTTCGTCATGCAGCATGTCTAATCTAAATCAGATCATGTGAGTATAGTATTTATTTGGATGTTTACATTTGATTCTGAATGAGTTAGATAGTGCTCCATGGCTAAAGCTAACATTACACACTGTTGGAGAGATTTATAAAGAATGAAGTTGTTTATGAATTATACAGACTGCAAGTGTTTAAAAAATGAAAATAATGACAGTCTCTGTGAATACAGTAAGAAACGATGGTAACTTTAACCACATTTAACAGTACATTAGCAACATGCTAACGAAACATTTAGAAAGACAATTTACAAATATCACTAAAAATATCATGTTATCATGGATCATGTCAGTTATTATTGCTCCATCTGCCATTTTTCGCTATTGTTCTTGCTTGCTTACCTAGTCTGATGATTCAGCTGTGCACAGATCCAGACGTTAATACTGCCTGCTCTTGTGTAATGTTTTGAACATTTGCTGGCATATGCAAATATTGGGGGCGTACATATTAATGGTCCCGACTGTTACGTAACAGTCGGTGTTATGTTGAGATTCGCCTGTTTTTCGGAGGTCTTTCAAACAAATTAGATTTATATAAGAAGGAGGAAACAATGGAGTTTGAGACTCACTGTATGTCATTTCCATGTACTGAACTCTTGTTATTTAACTATGCCAAGATAAATTCAATTTTTAATTCTAGGGCACCTTTAATGGGAACATTAGCAAAACATTCTTACAACATATTTTTGTTAGCTGGGTGACTTTCCTTATGGGCTGTTTTTTTAGTAATTACAGTTATGGTCAAAATTATTGGCACCCTTGGTAAATATGAACAAAGAAGCCTGTAAAAATAAATCTGCATTGTTAATCTTTTTGATCATTTATTAAAAAAACAAAAACAAACAAACAAACAAAAATCTAACCTTTCATTGAAGCAAAATAATTAAAAATGTGGGGAAAATCTCTTCAAGAAATAAATGTTTTTCTCCTATACACATTGGCCACAATTAATGGCACCCTTTTATACTTTAATGTACCTTTACACCCTTTTAATACTTTTTGCAACCTCCTTTTGCCAAGATAATGGCTCTGAGCTTTCTCCTAAAATGCCTAATGAGTTTGGAGAACACCTGAGAAGAGATCAGAGACCATTCCTCCATACAGAATCTCTCCAGATCCTTCAGATTTCCAGCTCCATGTTGGTGCTTCTCATCTTCAGTTCACTCCACTCATTTACTATAGGGTTCAGGTCAGAATGGCAGAAGCTTCATTTTGTGCTCAGTGACCCATTTTTGTGTTGGTTTTGATGTTTGTTTTGGATCATTGTCCTGATGGAAGATCCAACCACGGCCCATTATAAGATTAATAGCAGAGGCGGTCAGGTTGTGGTTTTTTCTGTTGGTATTTGATAGAATCCATGACGCTATGTGTCTGAACAAGATGTCCAGGACCTCTGGCAGAAATAGGCCCACAATTTCAAAGGTCCAACAGTATATTTAACTATGGTCATGGGCTACTTTTTTTAGATGGGTTTGCACCAATCCCATCTTGTGTACGCTGCCAAAAAATTCTTTTTTTAAAGTTTCATCTGACCATAGAAGCTGGTCCTGTTTGATATATTTAGGCTTTCTGACCTCGAGACTCAACTAATTTCTGCAGTTCTCCAGCTGTGATCCTTGGAGAGTCTTTGGCCGATATAGACACATGTCCTCTTCCAGGCAGATTTGTCACCTCTTTTGTTGTTTGGAAATTCTCAAGTTTCACTACTTAACTAGTGTTCCAACTATGAAAAAAAAGCAATGTTCCCAAAGCCATTTACTGGAGTTAAGGCACATGTTCAGAAGCAGTGGTCATGTTGCTTATGTGGGTGATGTGAGTTCAAGTGTGGCTTTTGACATTTCTTGATTGTGTTCTTCCTTTCCATATTTTCATGCCAAAATATTTACCAAATACTGTTTTTTCAATGGCCAATTCAAATATGTGGTTACAGTCTTGAAAAGTAACAATAATGGAGTACATTCAATTCAATCAGTTCTGCTGTACATTGAAATAAGTTAAACATTGATTGAAAAATAATAAATCATGACATTTGTCTTTCAAAATATGTTTTATGCCAACACTGTGGGTCAGTGCAAAATGGCAGCAAATTTCACTGCACTACAACACCATTATTTGCATTCAAAGCTTGTGCTTATTTACTGTAAAAAAGTAATAACTAAAAAAATGAATAAATAGCTTGACAAGGCAGATATAAGCGTAAATCATAATGAAATACTGATCAAGACGGGTAAATGCTGTACATACATATGGACTGATATTCCACTTAAAAAACAAAACACTTAAAAATGTTTTATTTTTTCATGATTACACACACACAAAAAAAAGAGTTAAAATGAGTTCAGTATCCTGCTAAATATATCAGATGTAGGTAATAGGGACACACATAAGACACAAATGGCACTATTTCCTGAGAATCCTCCATAAATTATGTGGCTCATAAATAGCTTGTCTCCAATGGACACACATAATGGTGCATGAACACACACACACACACATACACAGTGTCCTTAAGTGGCCGCACATACAGGCACACCTGTGTGAATGCTGAGTGCTGGATCAGATAAGACCATTGTTATAGAGGAAGCCATTGCATCAGGGGATCAATGGTGGCTGACTCCTGTATCTGTATATGGCACTGTTTCTGACCCTAATTACACCATTATACATAAAAACTTCCCATGTAAGAGGCTGAAAAGCACACATACACCTCTGCAAATAAACTCAAATACACACCAATGACAAAAATGAACCTTTTTCCATTCAGGGGAGATTTTGCTCCCTTCCAGGGCTGCCTTTTACATTTCTAAGGCAGATTTTATTACAGTTTTTTTCGATTGCTAAACGACAGTGAGCACAACTGGAGCTACATGTGCAAAACTCTAACTACAGTCTGCACTACCAACAGTCACCTGAGCTAAACAGTTAACACATGACTCAAAACAGGCTCAGTGCAGCCAAACACTATACACAACCCTCACTGTGATAACACACACTGTCACTCAGAACACACTGAGAGTAAAAACACTAGCATCAAACTCCAACACAGAAAATACAATCTTTTCATCTTTACAGTTTGAACAATTTCAGTGACTTCATACAAAGTAATATTTTCTTCAAAGAAAAGAGTGACATTCTTTCACATGATTTATTTAAATTTTTAGAACATAACAGTTCTTTAAGGTAAATGAAAATGAGCAGTTTGGTTCAATAGTCTGTAGTAATTTACGGAATTACAGTAATGAGAAAAAAAGGTAGAAACTAAAAGTACATACTGTAATTCAAACAAATAATTGAGGGGCTAATCCTGCAAAATTGCAATCAGCAGTGTTTGAAAGGCACAAGGCTGAAATCTATTGTGTTTTGAATGTGTGGTTCACAGTTTTGACAGCAGAGTGTTAGCATTTGAACAAAGTGCTGTAAATCCACAGTGTTGTGCAGGTTGTGGTTAAAGTCATGGGATAAGTGTGTAGAGTTTTGAAAACTGTGTTCAAGCAATGAAAAACGAACTAGAGTTTGGTCCACATGAACTGCTGCTGTGCAGACTGTACTTAGAGTTTTGCACATGTGACTCCAGTTGTGCCCACTGTCGTTTAGCAATCGAAAAAAACTGTAAATGTGTACATTATATTTGGCCAATTGGTGTCAAATTCCTAAACTGAACCACTAAATTCCATTAGAATAAAAGACACTATAGGGCTCTTAGCAATCAAATGAAAACAGTATCAACAGAATCTATTACACTGGGTAAGTGGTGACTCAACTGATTCAGTCAAAACAGCTGATTCATTCCAGAATAATGTCTTTATGAATTGTTCATTGAATCATTCTCAACTGATTCATTCATAAATGTGATTCATTCTTTAACGAACGACAGTGTTTGGTCTAGACTCCCCAGGTGAAAAAAAAATACACTTCTATAATGTACTTAAAGGTGATAAAGAGGATCTTTCCGTCGACTGAGAAACCAAAGACTTGTTAGTGAGTTTTTGAAATGAGTGCATGCGTAAGAACAACCCCCCTCCTTCACAGCTCAATTCGAGGGAACGCCTCCCAAAACTAGTGCACGAGTATTGGAACACGAGTGTTTACCACCGGCATTCGCTGTGTCGTGTTAGTGGATTCGTTATGTCGGACTCACCGCAGGTAACTCATAATCTGCAGTTGTTACTCCTGTCTCCTGACAAAAACATCGCATGCGGCGCCTGTGGAGTGTGGAAAGTTACTGGAGTGCGCAGCCGCGCGTCTCTCACAAGGAACGTCATGGCAGTGATTGACAAGCCAGATGGCCAATCGTTTACGCGATGATCGCGTAAACGATTGGCTGATGTTTTTAAGGCCGTACCTCGTGCACAGATGATGTATATTAATATTATTACTTTCAGTGCACCTAATAAATAGTCTTTTATCAGTTAGTAAAGACAGTTTCAAGTAATATTGCAAAAATGTATAAAACAAAACATCCTCTTTAGCACCTTTAAAGTGGTCTATTTTCGTGCAATAAAGTATGGGTTCAAATGTACAATAAGTGGTATCTAAATACTTTTTTTTTAAATACAGAGATAGTATATTAAAAACACATTTTAGTTCATATTTAATACTGTCTCAAAATAGCACAGTTGAGTACACTTAGATGTTCTTAAGATGTACTAAAGAAGAATTTTTAGTATATTAAGTACAAAATTAGTGAACGAAAATAGAGCACTTTAAATATATTATAGAAATGTACTTTTTTTCACCTGGGTCTAGAGGCGGGCAACAGTTCTGCTCTTTGTTTAGAACAAATTTTGTTGGCGAAATAGAGTAAAAACAGACAATAATCACAATCCTAAAACCCAATATTAACTTCTTGTATACTGAACTTCGACATAGACTTATTGTTGTATAAAATCAATATTTGTCATTCGATTCGCAATTTATGTTATTTCAGAAACTGCTGATCTACTGGGATTTTCAAGCACAACCATCTCTAGGCTTTACAGAGAATGGTCCAAAAAAGAGAAAATATCCAGAGAGCAGCAGTTCTGTGAGCAAAAATGCTTTGTTGAGGCCAGAGGTCAGAGGAGAATGGCACGACTGGTTGGAGCTGATAGGAAGGCAACAGTAACTCAAGTAACCACTCGTTGCAACCAAGGTATGCAGAAGAGCATCTCTGTCTGAATGCACAACATGTTGAACCTTGAACCAGATGAGCTACAGCAGCAGAAGACACACCGGGTGCCACTCCTGTCAGCTGAGAACAGGAAACTAAGGCTACAGTTCGCACAGGCTTGGACAATAGAAGATTGGAAAAATGTTGTCTGGTCTGATGAGTCTCGATTTATGATGTTTCATTAACAAAGTTCAGGAGGAGTACGTTCAGATAATTAACCTAATTAACACAGGAGGAGCACATTCAGTTAATCAACTCAGTTTGATTATATATACAGCAGACCTACCACTGTTCCATGACAGTTTTCCAGCATCCCTCCACCACCCCCAGTGCTTGAAGTGGAAAAATAAAAGTGCCGGTACTAAACGCATTACTGGAGAAGTGCTTGGTTCAAAACGCATTACTGGAGAAGTGCTTGGTTCAAAACGCATTACTGGAGAAGACAGGCTGCGGCGGGCTTCCGTACGTGCAACATGTCGGAAGTGCCGGGAAGACAAACGCTAAATGTAAAAATAGAGAAGTGCCCTCCCCTCGGACAGCACACCAAATACGCACAACCTTTACTCTATTTAATTATTTGTAAGTGTGAACTGCTGAGACATTCAGGCGGTCGGGTCAGAATTTGGCGTAAACAGCATAAAAGCATGGATCCATCCTGGCTTGTGGTTCAGGCTGCTGCTGGTGGTGTAATGGTGAGTTGGGCGATATTTTCTTGGCACACTTTGGGCCCTTTAGTACCAATTGAGCATTGTTTAAACACTAAAGCCTACCTGAATATTGATGCTGACCATGTCCACCCCTTTATGACCACAGTGTACCCATCTTCTGATGACTACTTCCAGCAGGATAACACGGCAGGTCACAGCTCAGATCACCTCAAACTGGTTTCTTGAACATGACAATGAGTTCACTGTACTCAAACGGCCTCCACAGTCTCCGGATCTCAATCCAACAGATCACCTTTGGGATGTGGTGGAATGGGAGATTCACATCATGGATGTGCATCTGACAAAACTGCAGCAACTGCGTGATGACATATGCGTAATTTGCGGGTGGGACACGTCTCCACAACTTTTCACCAGCGTCGATACTGTCCCTACCAATTCGTTTGTTAAATAAGAGGTGATCTGATGCTGGAAGATGTTGTTTTTGAAATCATGCTGAGCGTTCATTGATGTTGCCGCTGTTATCAGTGGCATGCAACTGTGCTCTCTTGGTGCTCGTGCAGAAGAGTGCTTTATCACTGATGTTTGTACTGATGTTAATCCATGTTTATTAGGAAGAGATGATCGGTTCATGTGCCGCTTGAACTGAAACGCAGCGATCACACACACACACACACAAACACACACTCATGTCCCACTCACTTTTTAAAACAAAGTTACGCCAAAGCATGATGCTATCATGTCAGTATGGACAATCTCAGGAATGTTTCCAGCACCTTGTTGAATTTAGGCCATGAAGAATTAAGGCAGTTCTGAAGGCAAAATGTGTGTGTGTATATATATATATATATATATATATATATAATAATGTTAATTTCTACCCTGATACACCCACAAAGATCATGAAATAATCTATATACCATTCTACATCATTAAAATGGACTCCCTCTTCCTCACTCTCTCAGGAACAAACAGGGTTCGCAAGGTGTTTCCCTGCTTGCACTGAGGGCTTAGTGACCTCTGACCTGCCCCTCTCCTTTGCCCTTCGTCCCCTGAATGGATAAAGCAGCAAGCAAAGCAGGAAGAGCTCTGGACTCAGGATAATGGAAGATGCTGTGTGTGTGCTTGTGTGGGGTCTGCTTCCACATAAATAACATTTAGAGTTGTTTTTATAGAAGGTTTTGCAGATAATATAGGCCCAAATATAGGACTTCTAAGGCTTTAATAGACCATAGTGTTGTCTTTGGTTCATATTTATATGTGCACTGCAAGGTTAAATTCACAAACGCTCACATGGATCCCACCACACACACACACACACACACACACACACACACACACACACACACACACACACACACACACACACACACACACACACACACACACACACACACACACACACATATATCTGTAATCAGTACATTCAAAAAAAAAAAAAAAAAAGATTCTAGCTCTTTGCTATTTTATTAAATAAAATAAGCTGAAACAACACAAATATTAGTTTTTTTTTTTACTTAATTGTCATCTGCACTCAATTTATTACGTTAAATGAAATTAAATTAGTAAAATGTTAATTAAAATGTGTTGGGACTACATGAATCATTTCTGCTGCATTGAATGAAACTGGGCAGTGGATTTCTAGTTCCCAGCATGTTTGCATAGGGGTAGATTAGGAGAGTAAATGTTGAAATTAAGTGCTTTTTAATTTATTTTTTTTTTAGTAAAGGGAAAGTCTTGTTAGTGTTCAATGTTCAGATATGCTGGAC
The DNA here is from genome assembly GCF_018812025.1 of Megalobrama amblycephala. NCBI lineage: Eukaryota > Metazoa > Chordata > Actinopteri > Cypriniformes > Xenocyprididae > Megalobrama > Megalobrama amblycephala. The sequence goes on from NC_063055.1 coordinate 28,939,218, forward strand.
ATTTAAAAGAGTTTCTATGTTTAAATTTTTGAGGTTACCACTGTGCTGAAGAGTAGAGCTTGTTGTTAGGTTGTGTGTGTTTCAACATTAAACTATCATGCATTACTATCATTGCTTTACTCATTGAGCCATAGCTTTGCTGGCATCAATGCATAGGTAACTTCTTGTTCATTATATTCAAAAGCAATTGCTATAAAAAGTTTTGTGAACATGGTCCAGACTAGCTATTTATTGTAACTTGAAGTAAGATTAGTTGATTACAGCAGTGTTGCCAAATGCTTTCAAAAGTTGCTAAAACTGGAAGCTAAATGTCACTAGATAACATAAAGGCAAATTCATTGATCTATATAAATATGAATAGAGATCAGTGGGCAAAATAAGAATCTAGATAAGGTTTGTCCAAGAACTTGCTAGATTTGTCCCTAAACTTTTGAAAAAAGTCTCAAAAGGGGCAGGGAAGTCACTAAATCTAGTGACAAAATCCCTAAATTGGCAACACTTGATTACAGCGCTGCTCTTCTTCATATGCAGATTAAGCCATCTGCGTACGGTCTATGGCCTCGCCCCCCATCAGACAATCATGGAACTCTCATGTGCACAACAGTTACCCACAACCTAAGCACAAGCTTCACTCTTCACCACAATGGTAACTTGATGAATTTAAGTTCATCCAACAACACTACAATAAATCAGTCCAAACTAATTCTTTTTGTTGGAAGAATATAATTAAATTTCATGGAAACTTTTTACTTAATTTAATTAATTTCACTCAACAAATTCTTTTTCTGACATAAGAACCTAAATTGATTAAGTTTGTTCAACAAACTATTATTTGTTTAAATGGACTTGTTGTAGTCTTGTTGTATGAACCTAACTTAATTGTGTGGAAAAGTTTTCCTTAAAGGTCCCGTTTTTCGTGGTTTTTTGAAGCTTTGATTGTGTTTATAGTGTGCAATATAACATGTGTTCATGTTTCGCGTGTAAAAAAAAACAGTATTTTTCACATAATTTACTTATCTGTATACCGCTGTTTCCACTGTCATAAAAACGGGCTGATGACTTCCTTGTTCTATGAAGTCCCTCCTTCAGAAATACGTAACGAGTTCTGATTGTGCCAGCGGTTCCTGTGTTGTGATTCGACAGCAGTTTAGCGCTCCTTGCCGGGAAAGGTCACGTCTCTTACCATAACGTGGAGATGCACGCGCTCAGTGTTATTGTAAACATGTCTTTAATTTTACCCTATCAATTTGAGCCGGAATCAGACCCGGTGATTGGACTGCGGGATGAAAATAACAGCGTTTCGACGACATGGCGACAAACACACTCTACAAACGCAACTCTGGTGTATTCCTGTGGGCGGAGGTTAGTCAAAAAACTGTTTTAGTGGCGTCATTAAAGAAGGAAGTAGAGGGATGTAGTCCAAACTGGCCGTTCGATGTAGGCGACTTCTGTTAAATAAAATATCTCGCTTGGCATTGTACTTTGAGCTTTAAAATTTTACAGATTTTATTTATACTCTAACAACAACATTACACACTAACTAAAGTTTGAAACATGGGATCACGAAGAACGGGACCTTTAATTCAATTATGTTTAATGAACAGTTTTTTATATTGAAGCTTTAACTATCACCCTCTAACTCATGTGAAACTTCATTGCATATGTGGTCTCTCAAAACATATTTCATCATATTTCAAGTAATTTCATATTGACCTGATAGTTATGTTAAGTACAATTTCCAAATGATTAAAATGGTCTTAGGGTCAAACAGGCCATGAGAGTTAAAGGGCTTGAGAACCAAAAGACAAGCTGGTGTTGCTGTTTTCACTCTTCGGTGGTTGCTATGCAACACATCTCTGAATTAACAGGAAGTGCCTTCTTTAATCATTATTTGTATAACTAGCATTTATGTGGAGCCCTTGGGCTGTGGATCAGGAAGGTGGTGATAGTGGAAAGGAGGGAGAGAGGGAGGAAACAGGCGGGAAAACATGAGAAGGAAAAACAACGAGAGGAGGAAAAACAGAGGAAGAAGATAAAGGTGATGAGAGGCAGGAATGGATAATGAGCAGGATTAGAGGAGAACGAAACACATAAATACTCAATCGTGCACACACACACATGCACAATGTGCATTCACACCATTGCACATTTAAAACATGAGGATAAAGCTTACCGCCTATCTGGTTACCTCTTTCCTGGGGGCCTTAGAGGAATTTGGACACATCTGGACCCAAATCCTGCAGAAAACAAAAGCTTCTCCACAGCTTTACCTAAGACACACACACACACACACACACACACACACACACACTGGACAGATTGTGTGAAAAGAAGACAGAGCACAGTGCAAGAGTAAACAGAGAACTAATTCAGACCAGTTTTCAAAAGCAAAAGAGCTGGTCATCATGTTAAGTTAGAGTAATTGCTTGTTATAATGGTTATAATGTTCAGTGTCATAAACTAAATCACAAATGTGTCACTCTCAGGAAATGGTTACACAATTTTAAGAAAATGATGTATTATTTTTTTTTCATCATTTCATTTAAATAATTTATTACTAAACTTTCAAGAAATCATATTTCTCCATTACCTACACTCTACAGAACTTCAACCCTGTCACAGTAAGTTTGGAAGTCATATGCTTGTAATTTTGTGTGCATAATAAATCACCCATGACAGGTTTGACCCAAAATTTTTGGTTGTGTCAAACCCAGTACATTCAGTATGTATTAACTCTGCAGGTCAAAAGGTCCAAAATGGCTAACAATGACCAAAATACATTACGCACAGTATTTATATGTTTTTTGCTGTAAACTGTGAAAAATTGATCATCCACCTGGTATCAAGATGCATTTTGTTGATTTAATCAAAAGCAGTCAGTGCTAAATACAAGTCTGGCGGATAGTGTTTTCAAGTAAAATGAATGCAACCCCATCACATCTGTAGAAGAAATGCAATTTTTGGGCGTAGCATTAGACGTTCCCGTGAAAGGTAGAATAAGAGGGGATGGTCCTGTGAAATTCGAACACAAATAACAACAAAATGCCTCAGCTAACCACTTGTGACCAAAGAACCAAAATCGCGTCTAATAACAGGTGGGAACAGAGCCATTGAACTTTTGAGCTTGACAAGGCTAATAAGTTTAAACATAATATTGACAAATTTCTATGATTTCAGGACAATAATTTTTATTTAAATTAGCCTATTTTACTTTAAAGAGGAAATGTCGCAAGTAGGCTGCGTCACAACTTTGCATTTTCAGAAAATACCTAAAGAATTTCATAAATATATCATATTAAAAAAGTAAAAGTGTGGTATTTTAATTTTAATCAAAGCTAAATTTAAGTAGAATTAATTTCTACTATTAATTTATTCTATAGATAATAAATAATGTAACAGTGATGAAATGGCACAGTTCGCAAAATGGCTAATATTCAACTAATTCAACTAACAACTAATTTTAAATTTCAAAATATATTCTCCATTACACACCAAACAGAAAAATCTATCAGATAATGTGACAGTGTCTTGTTAATTAAGGGTAAGGGTACGTTTACACGACAACAATGTACTAAAAATGGAAAAGTTTTTCTTTTGCGTTTTTTTTGTGTACAGATGACAACAATGTCAAAATGATCCCCATTCACACGGATCTAAAAATGCTGTATTATTCATGCCAGGCCAGTAGTTGGCGATGTCAATTTTCTAAATATATGTGTGTGCTATTCATGAGCCCCTGAAGGGCTGTTTCTGTTACGGGCCAAGATTGTTTTTACACTCTGTCAAAACCTCTTTTGCCATATGGTTTACAGTGACCCAAATGTGGTTGTTATTGAGCAGCCACTTTAAACTAATTCTGTGCTTGTGTGTATGTGCTTTGTCAGACCCCCATAGTGGCGTCCCGCTGAGAGGCAGAGGTGTCACAGTTTGAGTGACAGGTGGATTTTAAACATTTCATACCCTGTTTCACCAGATAGCTGTGTTTCTATTCCAGAGATTTTACTGTAGCTGTAAACCGCACTGAATGTTAAAGACAGACAAACTCTTGTGCTCCAAATGGACCAAATGATCAGGACTGAATGGACAGAAAGAATGAGCAAATGTATCTCTGAGCCTGGGAAAAAAAAATAAAAATTACCCTTTTAAATGAATTTACTGTATGTTTTATTTAAAGGGACAGTTTACTTAAAAATGAAAAGTATTTTATCATTTAATCACCCTCATTTTTAAAAATGTTTGGTTTTTTAAAGTAAAACATTTAATGGTGTCATTACAAACTGCACTTTTTAAAAGTGTACTTAAGTGTGTTAAAAAAACAGTCATGAAAGTAGAACACTTAAGTTGCTTTTTATTTCAGTTATATTATGTTATCTGCAAGTACAGTTTTTTTTTTTTTTTTTAAAGATGGCAGTTGAATAATGAGCAAATATATTTGTAAACTGGTAAAAATTAAAAAAATTAATTTAAAGTGATAGTTTCCTCAAAAATGAAAACTCTTTCACCATTTAGTGACCCTCATTTTTAAAAATGTCAGTTTTTTTTTATTTTTAACTTAATTTGATTTCAAAATGCACCTTTTAAAAGTATACTTAAGTGTGTTAAGAAACAGTTTTTAAAGTTTTTTTATTTCAGAAACATAGTCATAAAAGTGTACTCTAAGTATACTTAAGTTGTCTTTTATTTCTGTAATATTATATTATCTGCAAGTACATTTACAAAAATGTAAAAAAGTACCCTTAAATTAATTTATGTTTTATTTAAAGGGATAGTTTACTCAAAAATATTTCTGTTTTTGTCCTTTTTTTCAGTGCAGTTTTGGACCCCATTGACTTTTCATGCAGGTTTGGACTGACACAAGGGTGAGTAAATGATGACAGAATTTCCATTTTTGTATGAACTATCCTTTTAATCATTTTTAAAAATTTAAGATTTAATCTCAGTGCTGCATGAGAATACGATCTTATTAATGATCGTCTGTACTATGATAAATGAGCACATAATGTTACAGCTTCCTGGCTGCATTGTTAGCTGGCCGTCTGTTTTGCTCCTGTGAGAGGCACAATCATCATCCTGTTGTCAAGTACAATGGCTTCTGCTCTTATTGTTAACAGGCGCGTGCTAGCATGAGAATTATAGGCGGTACGTCGTCTCTTTGCACGTGTGAGTGTGTCCTGGAGTTCTTATTGCTCAGTGGGCAGTCAGTAAAACACAACAAACAATTTGTAAGACTATGCAGTCATTGACATCCAGTAGCTGTGTTTATGTATTCGTGTGCTTGTGTATGTTCACTCTAAACTTCCTTATCTTCATGCTAGTCCTTTAATCAAGCACTGCAGCCAGAACCAATCAAGAACTGGCACAAATCACTTTCCTCCCACTCTGCTATTTTCCTTCTCAGCAAATTGCAAGTCTTCTCAATTCCTCTTCTTTCTATTCCTCATATTGCTCTCTCTTGTTTAGCGGTTGAATAACACTCCTTGTGAAAAAGTAATACCCTACTTTTAAAACATGTACAAATATATTTTAAAAGAATATACTTAAGTGTAAACTTAAAGCTTAAATTGTTGGTGTTTCTGATGTCACAAACTACCTTGTAATCAATCATGTCAACATGCTGGCGGGCTTTAGCATTTCATTAACTGACTGCACAAGGGAGTCTCAAAAGAAGGTTATCCCAGTCCGACATTGTAAAAAGTGCTATCATTGTGCAGCGTTTACCTCAGTAAGTTGACCGAGTGGATCTCACCTAAGCTCTTGCAAGTGAGTGGAGGCGGGGCTAATTATCATATTCATAGATCTGTGTATATTAAATGAGGCAAGGGTATAGAGTTACATTCAAGCTATTTTAAAGGTGCCCTAGAACCAGTTTTAACAAGATGTAATATAAGTCTTAGGTGTCCCCTGAACGTGTCTGTGAAGTTTCAGCTCAAAATACCCCATCGATTTTTTTTTTATTAATTTTTTTAACTGCCTATTTTGAGCCATAATTATATATGCACCGATTCAGTGTGCGGCCCCTTTAAATCTCACGCTCCCCCGCCCCCGAGCTCACACTTGCCTTAAACAGCATAAACAAAGTTCACACAGCTAATATAACCCTCAAAATGGATCTTTACAAAGTGTTCGTCATTCATGCTGCATGCATGCATCGATTCCTGTGAGTATAGTAATTATTTGGATGTTTACATTTGATTCTGAATGAGTTTGAGGCTATGCTCCGTGGCTAACGGCTAATGCTACACTGTTGGAGAGATTTATAAAGAATGAAGTTGTGTTTGTGCATTATACAGACTGCAAGTGTTTAATAATGAAAATAGCAATGGCTCTTGTCTCCGTGAATACAGCAAGAAACGATGGTAACTTTAACCACATTTAACAGTACATTAACAACATGCTAATGAAACATTTAGAAAGACAATTTACAAATATCACTAAAATTATCATGTTATCATGGATCATGTCAGTTATTATTGCTCCATCTGCCATTTTTCGCTATTGTTCTTGCTTGCTTACCTAGTCTGATTATTCAGCTGTGCACATCCAGACATTAATACTGGCTGCCCTTGTGTAATGCCTTGATCATGGGCTGGCATATGCAAATATTGGGGGTGTACACCCCGACTGTTACGTAACAGTCGGTGTTATGTTGAGATTCGCCTGTTTTTTGGAGGTCTTTTAAACAAATGAGATTTATATAAGAACGGGGAAACAATGGAGTTTGAGACTCACTGTATGTCATTTCCATGTACTGAACTCTTGTTATTCAATTATGCCAAGATAAATTCAATTTTTAATTCTAGGGCACCTTTAAGGCATTAAGAATTTTTTTTTCACACACACAAAAAAACATTTAAATTTGTAATTTTGGTGATCAAAGATGGGTTTAAAGGATAAAATTATTGACGAGTGGGACTTTAATAAAAATAAAGCTGTTCAATGTTAGTTCATGTTAGCTCAGATCCATTAAATAATATTAATAGATATAACTTTTGATTTCAACAATGCATTTTTAAAAGTGTACTTAAGTGTGTTAAGAAACATAGTCATGAAAGTGTACTCTAAGTACACTTAAGTTGCCTTTTATTTCAGAAATATTATATTATCTGCAAGTACAGTTTAAAAAAAATACTACAAGTGTACATTCAATACAATTAAGCACACTTCTTTTCACAAGGGATGATAGAGTTCTTCAGTATTTCCTTCTCAACAGCTGATTCTATTATTACCTTTATTATTTATAGACGATTAAAACAGACACACATGCAGTCATTACAGGCTAAGGTTATGGCTATTATCATACCAAGAAAAAGGGAGAAACGCACACACACACACACACACACACCTAAATTAAACTTTTTTTTTTTTTTTTTTTTTAAGATTTATGAATCTCAATTGTATAGTAAATTTCCATCAAATTGAATTTAATAATCCTTAGTATTCATATTATGAATTCAGAATTTTAAATGAATAATAATAATAATAATAAAAAAATAGAGCTTAAAACATTTTGTATACATCTTAATGGAACAAGGGAATGGACCATTTCAGTTTAAGTGATTCGTATTCATAAATTAAATAATAATAATAATAATAATACAATAAAATATGTTTAAATTTATGAATCCATGCCTGTGATTGAACTGGCTGGGTTAAAATTGTGACATATCACAATGTCACGTTATATCTCATGTGACTTCATATTTCACATTGTGACTTTGTTGTTAAATGTTTTGCTTAAAGAGTGCAAAAAAAGCTACTTGATATAGTTTGATATTTTAGTATTTAAAGCAATAACATTCTTTTATTTTGAGAGTATCTTAAGTGACCAAATAATTTTTGGGACCTCTGGCACATACACACTCCAGAAGGTCAAGTTATGGTCTGTAACAGGCCATTATTAGATTCTATGGTGCTCTAAAACAGGCAGAGGTTACTCTTTTAGAGCACTTTAGACAGACCCTCATGTTTACGTCTGCCTGCTGCTAGTGCGCACTGACAAACTGCCCTTTAACGATGGCACATGGGCTCAAAGCCAATGTCAAAGCCATGTGTGTGTCTCTCGTACGCACACAAATAACAAGCACCACTGGTCACTGTGGAAAAATATTTGCCCTGGCTACTTTCTTTAGACATATTGCACTTGTAAACTGCCAGTCAGTATTAGCATTAAAGGTTGGAGTCACTAAGACAGATTTAACAAATTGAAGAAATGTCCTCTAAAACGCTGATGTGAACAACAGTCAGGGAAGGAAAAAGGAATGGTCTCCATGCACACACTAATAGTAAAGCAGCTGACCTTCATCTTCTAAATGCTGACAGCTGCATTGCACCTATCAACACACACTCTCTCACACACACACACACACACACACACACACACACACACACACACATGCGCGCGCACGCACACACACACACACACACACACACACACACACACACACACACACACACACACACACACACACCTCAGTAATGCTTTTAAAAAAAAAATATAAACAGTTAAACTCCTCACAGTCACAGTGGAGAAATAATCTAAGTAATGTGTACAGTGGCCAAATTTGGACACTTTGGGTCGGGACACTTATAAACTCAAGCCTTTTTAAATGAAATGTTTTGGTTGAAAATATTATATTTTATCATGTAATAAAAACATTCAAACATTTTTTAGTGTGTTTAAGTTTCTGTACCATTCGAAACTTTGGAATTTTTAATGTTTTTGAAAGAAATATCTTATATTCACCAAGGCTGCATTTATTTGATCAAAGATACAGTTAAAACAGTAATATTGCAAAATATTATTACAATTTAAAATAACTTTTTTTTTTTTTTTTAAAGTAGTTTATTCCTGTGATGATAAAGATGGATTTTCAGCATCATTACTCCAGTCTTCAGTGTCACATGATCTTCATAAATCATTCTGATATGCTGATTTGCTGCTTATGAAACATTTATCATCATTATCAATGTTAAAAATATGTGAGCTTATTATTTTTGTGGAAACTGTGAAAACTTTTTTTGATTTATATAAAGTTCAAAAGAACAGCATTTATTTAAAACAGAAATATTTTGTAACAATATAAATGTCTTTACTTTCACCTTTGATTGTGTCCTGAATAAAAGCATTAATTTCTTTAGATTAGATGATTTTAGATGAGAGTCCAATTCTCACTATTAACTATGATTTTTGCCTCAATAAACTCCTAATCACTGCTTATTAATATTTAGTATGGCAGTTGTTAAGTTTAGGTATTGTGTAGCATGTAAGTGTGTAGAATTAAGGGATGTAGAATATAGTCAGTCAGAATAAGGCGTTAAAATGTGCTTTAAGTACTAATAAACAGCCAATATCCTAGTAATATGCATGCTAATAAGTTAATAGTGAGAATTGGACCCTAAATTAAAGTGTTACTGAAAAATCTTACTCCCCAAACTTTTGAATGGTACTTTATGTGTGTGTGTGTGTGTGTGTTTATGTCATGTTTTGGACAGAAAAACCTGAAATCATCTACTTTTGTGGGGGAGCAGCCTTTTTTTTTTAAATAATGGTGGTTAATGTTTTAAAGGTGCTCTAGAATTAAATATTGAATTTATATTGGCATAGTTGAATAACAAGAGTTCAGTACATGGAAAAGACATACACTGAGTTTCAAACTCCATTGTTTCCTCCTTCTTATATAAATCTCATTTGTTTAAAAGACCTCCGAAGAACAGGCAAATCTCAACATAACACTGACTGTTACGTAAAAGTCGGGATCATTAATATGTACGCCCCCAGTATTTGCATATGCCAGCCCATGATTGAGGCATTACACAAGGGCAGCCAGTATTAACGTCTGGATCTGTGCACAGCTGAATCATCAGACTAGGTAAGCAAGCAAGAACAATAGCGAAAAATGGCAGATGGAGCAATAATAACTGACATGATCCATGATAACATGATATTTTTAGAGATATTTGTAAATTGTCTTTCTAAATGTTTCGTTAGCATGTTGCTAATGTACTGTTAAATGTGGTTAAAGTTACCATCGTTTATTACTGTATTCACGGAGACAAGAGCCATTGCTATTTTCATTATTAAACACTTGCAGTCTGTATAATGCATAAACACAACTTCATTCTTTATAAATCTCTCCAACAGTGTGTAATGTTAGCTTTAGCCACGCAGCATAGCCTCAAACTCATCCAGAATCAAATGTAATACATCCAAATAAATACTATACTCACATGATCCGACGCATGCACGCAGCATGCATGACAAACATCTTGTAAAGATCCATTTTGAGGGTTATATTAGCTGTGTGAACTTTGTGTTTGCTGTTTAAGGCAAGCGCGAGCTCCGGGGCGGGGGAGCATGAGATTTAAAGGGGCCGCAACCTATATATCGGTGCATAGTTAATGATGCCCCAAAATAGGCAGTTAAAAAAATGAATTAAAAAAAAATCTATGGGGTATTTTGAGCTGAAACTTCACAGACACATTCAGGGGACACCTTAGACTTATATTACATCTTTTAAAAAGAAGTTCTAGGGCACCTTTAATAAAGATGTATAAAATGTTTTCTCTCAGGGTTAGGTGTAGTTTTAGGGGATAAAAATAAATGGAAGTAAATGGAAAGTCCCAAACATGGCTTCTAACAAAGGGTCAGCAAACAACATCATTTCCCATTGACCATCCTTTGTGTGTTTGTGTCTGTGTGGATTTGTGAGCTAAAAAAAATCAAAAGACAGAGGGGAGGTAACAAAGAATGTGATAAAAAGACTTTACTGATGGATGCAAAAGATTTCTTGTGACAGGTGAGTGAAAGAAGAACTGACTCGAGCTCTTTAAGAAGCTCTCAGCAAACAACAAGAACAAACTTGCTGAAACTCGCAACCATTGCTTCTGCTTCACCTTGCTCTTCACCTTGCAGTCAGAGGTTGCCCTTTCAATGACACATCAACTTTGTGTGGTATGTTTCTGCTTATCAATGCGAATAAAATAGGTCAGATAACTGAAAACAAAAAAGTTCATACTGAAATCTCAGATGTTTGATTGCAGAGTTTTGTACAGGTCTGAACACAGTGTGTGACGTTGGGATCTCTTCTGAAACTCTAGATGATATGTGAGATTTCTGAGGTCTTTTTCTCAGGAAAAAATCTTAGAAGCAAGAGACTTCAGTATAAAAACATCTGCTTAATATCTAATATCATTGCTGGAGAAATGGGATATTAAAGAGGTCTTATTTGTGTGTGTGTGTGTGTGTGTGTGTGTGTGTGTGTTGATAGGAGATACATTCTACTATTTTATTTCTATAATTCTATATTGTATTCTATTTCTATTTTATTTCTATTTATAAACGTTCCAATTAGTACTTAAAAAAGAACCCTGATTAATAGGGTAAAGACACTTTGGTCCCACTTTATCTTTAGTGTTTTTAACTATGTCACATTTAGGAACCACATTTAGGAACACGACACCATTTTCAACTATAAACTGAAAACTTTTTATGCGTTTTGGCCATTCATTTACATGACAACGGTGTTTGGCAGCCTGAAAACACAAACTTTTGAAAACGGATTCAAAGGGCAAGTTTTTTTAAAATGATACCAGTATCATCTCTGTGCAAAAACGCGAATTTGTGAAAATGGTCTATAGGCGTGTAGTGTTTCTTTACAAAGTGACATTGCCAACTACTGGCCTGGAATAAATAATACAGTGCCTTTAGTTGTTTTCGCGGATCCGTGTGAATGGGGAATGTTTTGACAATGTTGTCGTCTATATGCGAAAAATGCAAAGGGAAAAACATTTCTGTATTTAGTACATTGTTGTCGTGTAAATGTACCCTTAGTCTGTGTTTAGTTATGTTCCTGTGTTTTGTTCTCATATCATTTGTTACTATGGATTTGTAGTGTCCTCATTTAGTTTCCATTAGTTTCCACTGATTTGGTTTCCCTCATTGATTATTTTCACCTGTGTCTTGTTTGGATTCCTTATTTTATCCTGTGTATTTATATCCCCAGTTTAGTTCAGTTCTTTGTCCGTTCTTGTCACTGTTACCTGTGTTTCTCTGTGTTTCCGAGTGTAGAGTTTTTCTTTATCCAAACATTGTTTGCTGTATTTGGATCCCTCTCTTGACTTTATCAGACCATGCTGTGATAAACTACTATGTACTTACATTTAAATGAATCATTTGATACAATGCAATTATTGTGTAAAGTTTTTACATTATACTTATCTTCAAAAATTGCCTGCATGAACTTACAGCTGTAATTAATTGGTGTAATTAAATCTAAAATTACACTGTAGATCCTTCCCTTCCACTTTAACCCACCCTTAAACCTAATCATATCATGAAACCTGTCCCTAACCTTAGCCGTATCCCACCTCAACAACATCAGAAGTGTTTAATAAAGTTATTTTTGTTTTGTTTTTGTGCACAAAAAGTATTCTCGTCACTTCATAAAATTAAGGTTGAACCACTGCAGTCATGTCGACTGTTTTAACAATGTCTTTAGTACCTTTCTGGACCTTGAAAGTGGTGGTTATATTGCTGTCTATGAACGAGTCCGATACCTTGCGAAATTTCATCAAAAATATCTTCATTTGTGTTCTGAAGATGAGCGAAGGTCTTACGGGTGTGGAACGACACGAGGGTGAGTAATTAAAGGATTAGTCCACTTTCAAATAAAATTTTCCTGATAATTTTTTTTCTGATAAACGAACGCGGCGGCAGTTCTGTTTTTTTTCCCTAAGTAGAATAGGGAAGGCGTAGGACATACAGCGTAAGCTTTTTGAAGAATACAGAAAGCGGAAGCATGTGCAAGGCAATCATTTGTGTTTTATAAAGCATATAGAGTTGTATTTTTTTGAAAATGACCGATCATTTTGCTAGATAAGACCCTTATTCCTCGTCTGGTATCATTTAAAGCCCTTTGAAGCTGCACTGAAACTGTAATTTTGACCTTCAACCGTTTGGAGGCCATTGAAGTCCACTATAAGGAGAATAATCTTGGAATGTTTTCATCAAAAACCTTAATTTCTTTTCGACTGAAGAAAGAAAGACATGAACATCTTGGATGACATGGGGGTGAGTAAATTATCAGGAAAAGTTTATTTGAAAGTGGACTAATCCTTTAATGACAGATTTAATTTTTTGGGTGAACTAACCCTTTAAGAGTATATGAGCTGCTTCTTTTATGATCCCATTTGCTCATACAGACAAACTTACCATGTGTTTTGACTGCACTCTGACCTTCATGATGGGTTTCCATTTGAACCTAGAAGAGAGGCAGATGTGCAGATGATTACAGGATCTCTCTCTCTCTCTCTGAGATGTTATTTTCCTGCATCTTAAGATGGAAGGTGTTTCCTGTGCTAGTTCTGTCTGTTGCTGATTAGGCATCATACATCTTCCATCTGAAAGAAAGAGCAGGAGAGAGACAGACAGGGAGGGGGAGTCTGCTGGACAAGGTCAACCACTCCCCTCCCTGACCACGATGCCTTTCCGTTCATACCGTAACCACACAAACACACACTCATGCACAGATATTTTGTCAGCATCAGTCAGAAGATCTTGTGGTTTTAGGGCTCATTTTAGACAAGATATGGGAAAATAAACAATAGGAGACTGACATATTTAAACAAGAACAATGATGTATTGTTTATCTGTCCATGAGTTGTTAGCTAAATTTATCAGCCAAAGTGATCTCACCCTAACTAATAGTGTCCTTACTAACACAACTATTGTTCACAAATCAGTACACAAAAAAGCACGCACACACTTCTTGAATGGAAGGGAATGAAGAGGATGACTGAAAAGGATACTTCACGCAAAAAATGAAAAGTCTGTCATTTTCTCACCATCATGTCATTCCAAACCATCATGTCCTTCTTTCTTCTGCAGAACAAAAAAGAAGATATTTTGAGAAATTTCTATGTTTTTCATCCACACAATTAATGTCAAAGGTCACCAAAACTGTTTGGCTAGCCACATTCTTCAAAATATCTTCTTTTGTGTTCCGCAGAAGAGAGAAAGTCATACAGGTTTGAAATGAAAGGAGGGTGAGAAAAAGATGAATACTTTCCTTAAAATGAACTGCTTGAAGAATCCCATAAACACAAACATCTCTTACACAGCAACTGACACACTTTGTGACGGGCACATTCTCATAATGGGCCACAAAGAAATATAGTTGTGGGGTCAGTGGGCTGAAAACAGGACAGAACCCCACCTCTAGACATTGTGGGAACAATAGCAGGATGGGAGAATTGATTGAAGTAACAGCATGAGTGAGATACAGTGTGTGTATGTAGCAGAGAGAGAGAGAGAGAGAGAGAGAGAGTCAGAATCAGTTTGTTTTGTCTAGAGAGGTGATTAGAATATGCTGTGATGGATTTGTGTACGTGACTCTGTGTTGATGTTCATATGTACATAAAAGTGAATAAAGGTGCAAAATTATTTATTTATTTATTTATTTTTTAAATAGTTTTCAACATATTTGTTCATATCAGTGGTCTAAAGCTTTCACCACTTCTACTTTATTTGATGTACAGTGTAGAGGTGGATTTTAATAGCTTGAAAATTCTACTAACATTAGGTATGTTCTGCTTTGGTTCTGTTTTCACTGTGTTTCCTCTGTTTTGCCTGAATATTGTTAGTTTCCCTGGTTGTTAATTAGTTCCTGCACCTGTTCTGTTTTATGTTGATTACTCTCGCTGTGTATTTAAGCCCCTCAGTTCTTTGAGAGAAGGCGAGTTATTTGCAGCTTAATAGTAAAATTAAAGGTGCCCTAGATTCAAAATTTGAATTTACCTTGGCATAGTTGAATAACAAGAGTTCAGTACATGGAAAAGACATACATTGAGTTTCAAACTCCATTGCTTTGTCTTTCTTATGTAAATCTCATTTGTTTAAAAGACTTCCGTAAAACACGCAGATCTCAACATAACACAGACTGTTACGTAACAGTTGGGGTGTACGCCCCAATATTTGCATATGCCAGCCCATGTTCCCAACATTATGAAAGGCATTAGACAAGGGCAGCCAGTAACGTCTGGTTCTGCACAGGTGAATCAACAGACTAGGTAAGCAAGCAATAACAACAGCGAAAATGGCAGATGGAGCAATAATAACTGACATAATCCATGATAGCATGATATTTTTATTGATATTTGTAAATTGTCTATCTAAATGTTTCGTTAGCATGTTGCTAATGTACTGTTAAATGAGGTTAAAGTTACCATCGTTTCTTACTGAATTCACAGAGACAAGAGCCATCGCTATTTTCATTTTTAAACACTTGCAGTCTGTATAATTCATAAACACAACTTCATTCTTTTTAAATCTCTCCAACAGTGTAGCATTAGCCGTTAGCCACAGAGTATATAGCCTCAAACTCATAGAGAATCAAATATAAACATCAAAATAAACACTGTACTCACATAATTCGAAGCATGCATACATGCAGCATGCATGACGAACATCTTGTAAAGATCCATTTGAGGGTTATATTAGCTGTGTGAACTTTGTAAATGTGCTGTAATATAATCGAGAGCTCGTGTGGCAGGGAGCACGCGAATTAAAGGGGCGGCGCTGAAAAAATCAGTGCATAGTTAATGATGCCCCAAAATAGGCAGTTAAAAAAAATAATTTTTAAAAAATCTTTGGGGTATTTTGAGCTGAAAATTCACAGACACATTCAGGGGACACCTTAGACTTATATTACATCTTGTGAAAAAGCATTCTTGGGCACCTTTAAAGAAATGTGCTGTGAGACTAATTATGCAGGTATACTTTTTATAAGCCTCTGTTAATTAATTGAGAGGAAGTTGAGCAAGTAGGATCTTTTAAATCTTTTAAAGCTGGTTTCAGCTGAAAGGGTGCGCTGGCATGTTTGGCTGCCATTTGTTTTAATTATTGATTAAAGGTGCTCTAAGTGATCCTGGGTGGAGTAACTTCCTGTTGACGTTCGAAGTGTTGTCAAACAAAACAGAGGCTAGCTAGACCCTCTCTCCTCCTCCTCCTCCCCTTCCCCTCCGTGCTTCCTGAAACAGTCAACGCGCATTTAAAATCATTCTTGTCGGTTATTGGCTGGAGCATGTTTATTATGATTCGTGGTCCAGGCTGTACCAGTTTGTTTTTATTGCCGTTTTCGGAGCTTGTGGTGACTACAGAGACCGCGTTTTTTTACAGTGTGTTCAGGGGACAGGCAGCTAGCGGATAGTGAGGAGATGTTTGCTGTATGTGACAAAAAATGTTTTGGCCTAAAAACGCGTGACTTCACTTAGAGCACCTTTAATTGAGTTGCTGTGAGAGTTTTGGAGTGTGTGAAGACAAGTTTATGTTATTTCACTGTGACGCGGAATCACACTTCACCAGCTGGATTATTGCTTTATCTTTGAGCATCATTTGCTGGAATCAACTCTCCTGTCGCCTTGTCCAGGACTTACACTACCACTGCGAGGTTGCTGTGGATACCTCGTGCATGGCTTTAAGGTACACCGCCTGCCAACTGTTGAACCTAAAGGGAAACTTTTATCTGGTGAAGGATACAGGCACTGTGCAGACAAGTTGGACTATTGCGCTCTTCAAGGCGCTTATGCTACATTCTTGCGCAAACCTCAAAAGCTGTTGTGTAGGCCTACTGGGGTTAATTTTAGCAACTTGTCAGCACTTAAATGTGAGGAGTTCCCTCCGGTCTCATCTGAGCCCTCGCATCTGTTGAAAGCGGTGCTGTTCAATGCGCGCTCTGTTAACAACAAGACTGTGATTTTATCTGATATTATTACAGAACAAAAACTGTGCCTTACTGAAACATGGCACAAAGAGTCCAATGGTATTCTTTTTAATGAACTTACTCCTGTTGGCTATGGATTATTTGATCTTCCATGACCTTCTTGTAGAGGTGGGGGTATTATTGTGTTGCATAACCAACAATGCAATATGTGGCTGTTCCTCAGATTAACTCATTCGAATGTCTTGTTCTGAATGTCTCTGCGCCCCTCATTACTGCCATAGCCACAGTTTACAGGCCTCCAAAGACAAATAAAGAAATTTGCAGATATGCCGTTTCTGTGCCTCAAATTTGAGAGAACTTTTATCCTGAATAATTTTAATATCTATATGGACAATATCTACAATAGCAAAAGACTTTTGTCTGTATTGGAGTGCTTTGATTTGAACCAGTTTGTGGATTGTCCACATAACAAAGGCCACACCAAAGACCTTGTGATTTCTAATGGTTCATTTGTGTCTCAGTTGTCCACCTCTGATTTAGGGCTGTCTGATGATCTGGCCATCTTAACATTAAACATTTCCTCTTCTCGCACCATTAATTATCGTAAATGGAGATTTATTGATTTCACTGATTTTATTGACTCTTGTTTAAGTTGTTTTTCTGCATCTGATGCACTGGAGCACAGAGTTTCTTTGTTAAATTCGGTTCTCTTGACAAGCCTGAACTCATTTGCTCCCTTAAAATCACGATCTGTTTCCTTTGTATGATCTGCTCCCTGGTATAATGTAGATCTGTGTGCAATGAAAGCATCTTGTCGTAAAATGGAGCGTGTGGCGTACGTCTGGCCTCACTGTTCATCACCAGGCCTGGAAAGATTGCTTACTAGAATATAATTCTGAGATTATATCGGCCAGGGTAGCATTTCCCAAAAGCATCGCAAGCCTAAGTTGATCGTAGCTCCATTGCCACCAATGGAGCTACAATCAACCTAGGCTTACAATGCCTTTGGGAAATACTGCCCAGGTCTGATTATTTTTCACAAATAATTGTAAATAATCAAAGAAACTCTCGACAATTGTTTCAATCCATTAACAAACTCCTCAAATGTGACAATCTCTCAAATGTCCCTGCTTCAACTTACCTTTGTAGTACATTTCTTGATTTCTTCAGCTCGAAGATTGAGTGTATTCGTGAATGCATCATCACTACTACTCCTTCATCTGTTTCTCCTTTAAATACTTTTTTCTGGTACCTCTTTCTCAAATTTCTCTACACTAAACTGTCATTCTCTCAGCAATGTGGTTTCACAAATGAAAGCTGCCACTTCCATTGTTGATCCTATACTGACTTGTCTGTTTTAGTCATGTTTTGCTTCTTTATGTCCTGTTGTTTTGAATATTATAAATGACTCCCTGTGCACTGGTGTCTAAAAAAGCTAACTTGGACTTTGATAATCTTAATAATTTCCGTCCCATTTCTAATTTTCCCTTCCTTGTAAACTTTTAGAGTGAATTGTTGCTTCTCAGTTGCACTCTCACCTTATTGCAAACAATTAGTTTGAGCCTTTTCAATCTGGTTTCCGTAAATTCCACAGCACTGAAAATGCATTAATCAAGGTCACAAATTATCTATTAATTAATTAAAAAGGAAAGCCTCTGTCATTATGACAGATTCTTCCCATCCTATGTATAGTGCATTTCAGTTACCCCCTTCTGGAAGATGGTACAAAGTACCTTTGGTGAAAAAGGCCAAATATAAGACTTTTATTCCAACTGCTATTGGTGTTCTAAATGGGATTTTAAGATGAATCTTATAAGTATTGAGCAGTAGTAGGTAGTAGGTAGTAGGTTTTTAAACTGGTGTTATGTGTTGTGTTTTTTCCCAAGGTTTTTTTCTCCATTTTAACACCTATTTGCCACTTGTTTGCCACCTGATGTCACCTGTTGGAGTTTGGGTTCCTTGCCGCTGTCGCCTTTGGCTTGCTTAGTTGGGGACACTTGACATTTGACTTGACATTTGATATTCAACAGTGCTTTGATCTGCCTGCATTGACACTATTCTTTAAGAGCTGCTGTGCAGCCAAAATAATGTACCAGTTATCAATGTAAAGCTGCTTTGACACAATCTACATTGTAAAAAGCGCTATATAAATAAAGGTGACATGACTTGACTTGTTTTTTTATATTGTTTGTTGAGCCTTTGTCTAAAAACAATTTTTAATAAAGTTTAAATTGAATTGAATTCAGTTCATTGTTTGGTCTCATCAATGTTTAAGCTTTGTTTTTTCTCCTGCTTCTATTGAATATTGTTCCCTGAATCTCCTGTGGTCAGGGTTGCCAGGTTTTCACAACAAATCCCGCCCAATTGCTACTCAAAACTAGCCCAATCGTGTTTCACGGGGGGTCCCACACAGTAAAAATCACGTTTTGGGGGGTGAAATCCACGTTTTTGGCAGGGCTCCCCAGGTAAAGGTTGCATTCTAGGGGCTAAATATCATGTTATTTGGGGTCGCTTCAGCCCGCGGACATGAAAAACAACTCGCAGCAACAGTGTAAAAGTAGCCCAATTCCGCAGGAAAACCGCAGACTTGGCAACACTGCCTGTGGTGTGCATGTTATAAAGCCACACGACAACTAATTGGTATACTTTATAATTTTAGGCATTAGGGTTTTACTAACTTTATCCACTGGGAAAAAGGACTTTTCTGTTTATTTATGCTATAAGAATCATTACAGAATGTTGATTCCAAGTGAAATCCGTTAAATTATATTAGTGATTAATAACATAAAATTAGTGAAATGCCAATCAAATAAACCTAATATGTTGGGGAGTACATCGTTTTTCATAGCTCTGTATGTGTAAGCTGTGCTGTTTTTGCTGGTTGTGTAGATATGCGTGAGAGTGTGGGAAAGTGTCTCACAGCTCACTTTAATTCAATAAATCACTCTCACGATGAAATATTTTAACTCATTGCAATTTATCACTTCTTTACTCTCATTTCCTCTCTGTCCTCCCATGAAGTTGCAAACAAGTAGCTCAAGTTTTCCATTTAGACTAAGGCAATTTTTCTAGAAGACAGAGTCATATGAATAGACGATCGTCTCCCTAACACAGTGTCTAAACAATAAGAACTGACACTGTTTTTTTCTTCATTGACCCCAATTCTCAGAGTGAGAACGAAATCCGGTATAGGTTGTGGGACAGACATGCTATGACCTGTACTCTCCCCCCTACTTCATTTTTTGACGCAGGTTAATGAAAGTTTTCAGTGAGGCAGAGAGCTGGGGGGCAGATTGGCCTCGACTCTGTCACAGTTTTAAGTTTGGTGTACGGCACAATGCCTGCAGCTTATGGGCTCATCACAACACCACAACACACACACACACACACACTAATCTGAATTCTTTTCTGTTGTATTTGACCCCTCACCTGTATGGTAATTTGTAACAGGAGGTCAGAAAATGGGGCCCCATAGACAAGCCCCAACACACCTGCTAACCCTCTGCTGCTTTCCTCCTGACTAACCTTCGTGTGTGTGTGTTTGTATGGAAATAACCTGACAAAAGTGACTTATTAGATGGAATGGTGACGATGATGGTGCTGATGATGTGTTAATGATCTCATATAAAATAATGCGAAGGAAACAAGAACCATCTTGTGCAATCTTGCTTCTCAAGTAAACTGATGCTGTTTTAGAGTTGTTTCTATGTTTTAACTGGAAAACAAAATGAAAAATACTGATTAAGAAAATTCTGCACTCATACATTACAGAACTCTGCAGTTGCTGTATGACCACACACAGAGCCAGTCAAAAATGAACAGGGCTGTCAACACACAACACCACGTGTGTCTCTTTTTTCACACACTTGCACACATAACATGAGCTACCATCTCTTCCAAGTCTGCCCCCTACCCTGTGCATAAGGGACCAATTTATGTTTGGCACAAGTCCAGAAAGAACACAAAAAAATGTGTGTGTATGAGAGAGAGAAATGAGCAGAGCTGGAATGAACAGAATAGTATTGAGATAGTAAATTGAAATTAAATAATAAATGGGTCAGATTTGTGTGTCGTTTCCAAATTACATCTCCTGTTCTTTTATGATTTATCTATATATCACATTTTATATACTTAGGTAATTAGTGTGATTTACAGAAGTGACGTAAACCAGAAAAGTTTCAAAGTTCATTAACTAAAAAGAAGTATTGAAATACAAACATTCCTTCATCTGCTGGAATCAAAATAATGTGCAATGAAGTAAAAATAAAGACCACATAAGACAAATCTATGCAGAGACCTTCAATTCACTCACTGTACTTTAATGTAAATAGATTCCAGTCAAGTATTGTACTATTTGTAAACCAGATATATTGAGAATGGGAAGAACCCTTGTTGCTCCCACTCCAGTGTCGTTCATCTCTTTTTCCCGTGCCCATAACTCAACCCTTGACTTCCTTTAGGAGAACCATTACACTCAAAGTACACACCCAGTACGCTCCAATACTCTTCTATTACACAGTCCGTAGACTCTAATTATAGGAAATGCACACTCAAAAGCACACTAACCGCTTACTAGTATTACAATTACACTACAAATTACCCTCCTGGAAGTCTGTAGTTGAGCCCTTCAGGCATGTTTGAGATTATACACTACAAAGCCTGTTGTATAATCCTGATCAATATTAACTTTTTCTTCCTCAAGGAAATGTCTTTAAAGTCCCTGTAAAGTCATTTTAAAGTATGTGTTTTGAGCTTTGCACACCACAGAAAAATGTGTTATTAACCACCCAGCCAAATCTGAATCATTAAAAAAATCTGAAAGTAAATGAAATAAATTATCAAAATCTCGAAAAAATAGGCAGCGCTGCTCTCTGCTCTCAAACGCTGGGGGCGTGTCCGCTGTCGGCGCTGAAACCACACCCACTCGCGAGAGCTGCAGGCAGCCTCAACTTTCTTGTCTAATGAGTCAAACATACTGATGAATCACGTTAGAGGGTTGCACATTTTAGTAGAGTTACTGTGGACTACCTACTAATTATAACATAAGCACACACGACAACTTACACTCATTGGGCACGTACTGCCGGACTGTTGTCGAGTCGACAAATGACGGTGCCGCGAGACGGGAGGATGAAGGCCGGGACGGGAGAGACTCTGTCCGGCCCCATATATCATCGGTTATGGTCGGGACGGTAAGACAGCCGAGGCGGGAGGGGGGGACGAGGTCTGTTCAGTCACATTCACCAAAAACAAAGGATTATCTGTGAATCCCAGCTGTCTGATGAAAGTTTGTAAAATTATCCGGTGTAGAACGATCACTTTAGAATCCTTCATATCATCGTTTTAGGAAATTTAAATAAGGAGACCGAGCATATTGTATATTTTAACAACCATGTAATATGCATTTGCGTGAGAAGGCATTACTAGCTAAATGTACAAAGGGCTGTATGACTGTAATGACACTCGAGATTGAGCGAGTGAACCGCTGTAGCGTTAGAGGCGGCGCCACGCTCGGTGCGTCATCGACAGTTATATAGTGTTAGGGGAGGGGCTATGCTCGGGGGACGATGTGCGTCATTAGACCCCCGTTTTAGCTCCGCCCAAAAAATCCTGAGCAGAGACTTGGTGAAAAACTGTTTAACGCTCTAACTTCACAATTAAGCATTACTCAATTCACAGACTTTGTAATGTGTTTCAGCAATACATTTGTAACATTTATAAAGTGTTTAGAAAGAATTCTCAGAATTGACTTTACAGGGACTTTAAATTACTATACACAACCACTAAGATACATCAATATAATATATGACATACGTTTTCTAAGAATATTTTAAAAAGACTCAGAACACCCTAGCATCCGCACAGCAACACCTTAAAAACACCTCAGCAACTACCCTAGCAACTAGGGATGTATTTATTTTCGATTTGATTTTGATATTTTGGTTCGTTTAAAAGTAGACATTTCAAGCTTTCTATAGCCTAGATACATTTCTCACGTCTGTGAGGCAAGTAGCCTACATGCAAAGTTTCGCTTCATTTTTTTGTGATGCGCTCCAGATCTACCAGAAAGACTCGGGAGGCAAGATAACTATGGGAGGGGAGCAAAATATGGTAAGGTAAAGTTCTTTGACATAGGCCCCATCCATAGCTCACATCCTGAGGGTTGCGGACTCTGCATTTCCTGCCTGAAGATGAAGACAGGGGCATAGCCAACCCCCCAAAATGGTGGAGAATTATCCCGCAGGGACGAAGCCTACCCCCCAAGAACTGTAAGAGGATATATATACCCACCAGTAGTGAATCTTGCGGTTCCTGAAACAGAGATAAATAAAATTTTAATTAACATGAAAAGGACTCGGAGACCATAATGCTTATCAATGGAAGAGGGCCACTTCACCATGGTGTGAGAAAATGGCGAAAGCAGTAAGAACGCAATAGAAAACATGATGAGAGAAAAGCAAGAAAAAAGAGAAAAGACCAAGAGAGGAAGGCAACAATACCTACATAGAGACAAAGGCCACGATACGCCACATAAAGACGAGAGCCTTGATCTGCAACATAAAGACAAAGCCTACATTAGGCCACATAGACACGAAAGCCTTGATCGGCAACATGAAGAAAAAGGCCATGTTATGCCACATAGATACGAAAGCCTTGATCGGCGACAAAGGCCACGTTAGGCCACATTTACACGAAAGCCTTGATCGGCGACATGAAGACAAAGCCCCGTTAGCCCACATAGAGACAGAGCCATGTTAGGCTACATAGAGACGAAGGCCATGTTAGGCCACACAGAGACATAGGCCACGTTTGGCCACATAGAGACATAGGCCATGTTCGGCCACATAGAGACATAGGCCACGTTAGGCCACATAGAGACATAGGCCACGTTTGGCCACATAGAGACATAGGCCATGTTCGGCCACATAGAGACATAGGCCACGTTAGGCCACATAGAGACGAAGGCCACGTTAGGCCACATAGAGACATAGGCCACGTTTGGCCACATAGAGACATAGGCCACGTTCGGCCACATAGAGACATAGGCCTTGTTCGGCCACATAGAGACGAAGGCCACGTTCGGCCACATAGAGACATAGGCCATGTTCGGCCACATAGAGACATAGGCCACGTTCGGCCACATAGAGACATAGGCCACGTTCGGCCACATAGAGACATAGGCCTTGTTCGGCCACATAGAGACAAAGCCTACATTAGGCCACATAGAGACATAGGCCACGTTCGGCCACATAGAGACAAAGCCTACATTAGGCCACATAGAGACATAGGCCACGTTCGGCCACATAGAGACATAGGCCTTGTTCGGCCACATAGAGACGAAGGCCACGTTTGGCCACATAGAGACATAGGCCACGTTCGGCCACATAGAGACATAGGCCACGTTCGGCCACATAGAGACATAGGCCACGTTCGGCCACATAGAGACATAGGCCTTGTTCGGCCACATAGAGACAAAGCCTACTTTAGGCCACATAAACACGAAAGCCTTGATCGGCAACATGAAGAAAAAGGCCATGTTAGGCCACACAGATACGAAAGCCTTGATCGGCGTCAAAGGCCACGTTAGGCCACACAGACACGAAAGCCTTGATCGGCGACATGAAGACAAAGCCCCGTTAGCCCACATAGAGACAGAGCCATGTTAGGCTACATAGAGACGAAGGCCATGTTAGGCTACACAGAGACGAAGGCCACGTTAGGCCACATAGAGACATAGGCCACGTTCGGCCACATAGAGACATAGGCCACGTTAGGCCACATAGAGACATAGGCCATGTTCGGCCACATAGAGACAGAGGCCACGTTCGGCCACATAGAGACGAAGGCCACGTTCGGCCACATAGAGACATAGGCCACGTTCGGCCACATAGAGACATAGGCCACGTTCGGCCACATAGAGACATAGGCCACGTTTGGCCACATAGAGACAGAGGCCACGTTCAGCCACATAGAGACGAAGGCCACGTTCGGCCACATAGAGACATAGGCCACGTTCGGCCACATAGAAACATAGGCCACGTTCGGCCACATAGAGACATAGGCCACGTTCGGCCACATAGAGATGAAGGCCACGTTCGGCCACATAGAGACATAGGCCTTGTTCGGCCACATAGAGACAAAGCCTACATTAGGCCACATAGAGACATAGGCCACGTTCGGCCACATAGAGACAAAGCCTACATTAGGCCACATAGAGACATAGGCCACGTTCGGCCACATAGAGACATAGGCCACGTTCGGCCACATAGAGACATAGGCCACGTTCGGCCACATAGAGACATAGGCCTTGTTCGGCCACATAGAGACAAAGCCTACATTAGGCCACATAGAGACATAGGCCACGTTCGGCCACATAGAGACATAGGCCTTGTTCGGCCACATAGAGACAAAGCCTACATTAGGCCACATAGAGACATAGGCCACGTTCGGCCACATAGAGACAAAGCCTACATTAGGCCACATAGAGACATAGGCCACGTTCGGCCACATAGAGACATAGGCCTTGTTCGGCCACATAGAGACGAAGGCCACGTTTGGCCACATAGAGACATAGGCCACGTTCGGCCACATAGAGACATAGGCCACGTTCGGCCACATAGAGACATAGGCCACGTTCGGCCACATAGAGACATAGGCCTTGTTCGGCCACATAGAGACAAAGCCTACTTTAGGCCACATAAACACGAAAGCCTTGATCGGCAACATGAAGAAAAAGGCCATGTTAGGCCACACAGATACGAAAGCCTTGATCGGCGTCAAAGGCCACGTTAGGCCACACAGACACGAAAGCCTTGATCGGCGACATGAAGACAAAGCCCCGTTAGCCCACATAGAGACAGAGCCATGTTAGGCTACATAGAGACGAAGGCCATGTTAGGCTACACAGAGACGAAGGCCACGTTAGGCCACATAGAGACATAGGCCACGTTCGGCCACATAGAGACATAGGCCACGTTAGGCCACATAGAGACATAGGCCATGTTCGGCCACATAGAGACAGAGGCCACGTTCGGCCACATAGAGACGAAGGCCACGTTCGGCCACATAGAGACATAGGCCACGTTCGGCCACATAGAGACATAGGCCACGTTCGGCCACATAGAGACATAGGCCACGTTTGGCCACATAGAGACAGAGGCCACGTTCAGCCACATAGAGACGAAGGCCACGTTCGGCCACATAGAGACATAGGCCACGTTCGGCCACATAGAAACATAGGCCACGTTCGGCCACATAGAGACATAGGCCACGTTCGGCCACATAGAGACATGAAGGCCACATTAGGCCACATAGAGACATAGGCCATGTTAGGCCACATAGAGACATAGGCCATGTAAGGCCACAGAGACTAACTAAAAGATCGATGAGTAGTAATAATTGAGAAAAAAACATAACACCACCACCAGTATTTG
The DNA here is from genome assembly GCF_018812025.1 of Megalobrama amblycephala. NCBI lineage: Eukaryota > Metazoa > Chordata > Actinopteri > Cypriniformes > Xenocyprididae > Megalobrama > Megalobrama amblycephala. Next base: position 28,965,370 of record NC_063055.1, read on the forward strand.
CATGAAAATTACACAGTATTCAATTTTGTGACAAATGTGACATAGTAAATATTTATCATAAATTGTGATAAACAATGACAATGTAAAGCTAAGGAGACGGTCCATGCTGGTCCATGCTGGTCCTAAGCTGGTCCAGGACCAGCATGGACCAACGAGCCTTTATGACCACACAGAAAGATACATATAATGTATATGATAAGAAGCCACGTCAGATCACAAAAAGAAGTTCTCAACACTGGATGCCCTGTAAGATAGAGCAAAGCACTCACTACTGCTGGACAACAGGCCCGTAAACACTTCTAAGCTTGAATAGGTCGTGTTTTACTTTCAAATGCACGTTATAAGCGATAAACTCACAGCGCTTGCAAAGATGAATCGAGCAGTATTTAATGCGACAGATCGATGCACTGATGTCAGTGCTGTACTTAAAAACATGCTGAGCCATATTCAGCATATTTAATTGAACTTAGCGATTTCATAAGGCTGAGCCAATTCGTGATTTTAGCTTAACATTGGTTAATCATGCAGCCCCCGATTAATCTTACATGACTTTACTCCTATTGCGATATAATAATAGTGCACATTTATCTAGGTTAGTGTTAGAGCGAGCAGTCATGTAAAGTTACATGTTTCAAATGATAAGCTATAGTTGAGGTTGATGGATGATAAGCGAACGTTTGGTTACTTGGTAAAGATTAGTCGACTATTAAGTGGCAGCCTGTACTAGCAACAGACTAAAACATCGTAGCAAGTGCAAAAAAAGCAAATATATGTATAACATTTATAATATAACATTTGTATAACTATACACATATAATATATATTATAACTATATATAACAATATTTTATGTTCAATTTATGTCTGTTATCAACTATTTTCTCCTTTTTTGTCCTTAACCTCCATTTCCTCTCAATCTCTGTTTTATCTTTCTAGAGGAGGTGTGGGGGCCTCTCTCATGACATCACACAACTGGCTCACTGCCATAGCGACATCTGTGCAAACCTGAACTACACGAAACCTGACATCTAGTTTTCACACACACACATAGGTGTGTAAGTTATCTTGCCACGGTTTTGCTCATAGTTTAGGCTGCAGGCTGAAGTGTGTGATGGGAGTTTTCCTCTGGGGATAAGAGCAGCATGAGGGAAACCTCCAACAACTGAGATGAAACCCTCCAGGATCACATAACACACAAATGTGTAAGTGTGTGCTTGTGTGAGTGTGTGCTTGTGTGAATACATGTAGCACAATTAATTTTGTTAAAAAAGAGGAAATTGCACTCTACTGATTGACATCAAAGACATTTTTCTGCTGATTGCAATTTGGGGATTGGATGGTATGTGTCTCAATATAGTCATGTGTGCTTACAATCTCTCTGTGTGATGAAATCTTATGTGCAATTGACCTCAAAGTAGTTAAATATGCACGCACTGGACCAATATGCTCAATCAAGGTTTTCAGTGGCATATGCCTATAATTAGTGGGGAAAAAAGAGTATCATGTTTTATAGACAATCTGATTATAACGGAAGGAAAGAGTATAAGAGAGGCAGAGTGCACCTGTGGACACATCTTGAATCACCATAAAATTATGAAACAAAACGACTAACCGGATCAGCACATCTGCCAAAAAAAATTGTTATGAGCATGTGGGAAGGATGCTAGCAGGAAACACCTTCACCTTTTCACCATTAAACCTTGCAATACTCTAAAGTACTCATTTGCACATAGACATTTGGTTTTAAATTATGGTGGAAACTTCCCATTGACTTCTATTGTTGTTATATTAGCAACACAAGCTGTTCCAGCTGGAGTGAGCTGCAAGCTGCTCCGATGTCTATTGGCTATTTTGGCAACTGCCTTCATAATGTATAGATATACACCGATCAGGCATTACATTATGAGCAGTGACAGGTGAAGTGAATAACACTTATTATCTCTTCATCATGACACGTGCAAGTGAACATTTTATCCTCAAAGTTGATGTGTTAGAAGCAGGAAAAACAGGCAAGAGTAAGGATTTGAGCCGAATTGTGATGGCTAGAAGACTGGGTCAGAGCATCTCCAAAACTGCAGCTCTTGTGGAGTGTTCCTGCTCTGCAGTGGTCAGTATCTATCAAAAGTGGACCAAGGAAGGAACAGTGGTGAACCGGTGACAGGGTCATGGGCGGCCAAGGCTCATTGAAGGCTGGCCCGTGTGGTCCGATCCAACAGACGAGCAACTATAGCTCAAATTGCTCAAGAAGTTAATGCTGGTTCTGATAGAAATGTTTCAGAATACACAGTGCATCACAGTTTGTTGCGTATGGGGCTGCATAGCCGCAGAAAAGTGAGGGTGCACATGCTGACCCCTATCCACCACCGAAAGTGCCAACAGTGGGCATGTGAGCATCAGAACTGGACCATGGAGCAATGGAAGAAGGTGGCCTGGTCTGATGAATCACGTTTCTTTTACATCACGTGGATGGCCGGGAGCGTATGCATCATTACCTGGGGAACACATGGCACCAGGATGCACTATGGGAAGAAGGCAAGCCAGCAGAGGCAGTGCGATGCTTTGGGCAATGTTCTGCTGGGAAACCTTGGGTCCTGCCATCCATGTGGATGTCACTTTGACATGTACCACCTACCTAAGCATTGTTGCAAACCATGTGCACCCTTTCATGGAAACGGTATTCCCTGGTGGCTGTGGTCTCTTTCAGCAGGATAATGCACTCTGCCACAAAGCAAAAATGGTTCAGGAATGGTTTGAGGAGCACAACAACATTTGAGGTGTTGACTTGGCCTCCAAATTCCCCAGATCTCAATCCAATAGAGCATCTGTGGGATCTGCTGAACAAACAAGTCCGATCCATGGAGGCCCAACCTCTGCTGCTAACATCTTGGTGTCAGATACCACAGCACACCTTCAGGGGTCTAGTGGAGTCCATGCCTCGACGGGTCAGGGCTGTTTTGGCAGCAAAAGGAGGACCAACACAATATTAGGAAGGTGGTCATTATGTTATGCCTGATATACACACTCCCTTCATGTTGTTCACCAACACACATATAGTACATGTGCATCAATATGATACTTGATGATACTTTGCAAAAAAACAAAACTCTTTGGAAAAAACAGGAACTTTGAACAATGTATCATGACTGTCTTTGGGCATCTCAGATGTTAATTTAGATATTAGTATCCTCTACAGTAAACCAACCCATATCAAATGCACAACACACCTTCCCCAAAACACACAATCACAGGATGTTTCATTGATTTACGGGACATTTTTTAAACAAAAACATCTTTAAGAAGAGGAGCCAGTTTGGATGAGACACTTTGGCTGGTTGTCAATAGCAGTAGTCAGATTTAGTGCTTCTGCATTTAGAGTACAGTGCATTTCCTATTCTCACGGGTCACTGTATACATTAATACATGTGCACACACACACTAAAGAGCTTCTCTGGACGTGTCACAGTCCACTCAGTATCCGCTCTTCCTTCCCAACAATGCCACTGTGGTGACCTTTGACCATGGTGGGTCTGAGCTTACTTCCTCTGTTGTGTGTCTGTTTACTTTGATGTGACCAGAGGACATCTCTTTGCCAGCTTGTTTTCACACAGGAGACTAGGAGCTTCCTACACTTCACCCACACACACCCCCCAAAACACACACAAACACACACAGGATAAAGGGGCACAATTTGTGCCATACTAGTAAAAGTTCAAAATAGGAAAGACAGTTGCTTTGTATCCTACAGGATACAGCTTTTGTGTGTAAAGCTTATGCACTTTCACTGCACCCTGGCAAACACATATACATGCACACACATTTGTATAGCACATCCCATTTGAAGGATATTCACTCCGAATCAGTAAGAAGTCATAAAAAAAAAAAAAGACAAAAAAAAAAAAAAAAAAAGACAAACAGTAGTCAAAAATAGGAAAGTGGAGAATTGAAATAGAATAAAAGGAACTCTGGGAAAATCCTTGTTTTTTTTTGTTTTTTTTTACATGGAATATTTCTTTAAATTAAGGAATATATAAGATCAAAATGTGTACATTGGGGTTATAACTTTTTGGCTATTTTTCAAATAAAAGATTTCCTGTATCATAAATCGATGATTTTGTGCTTAAAAATAAAATTGTTCTATAAAGTTTGCATTAATGTTTGTTACATGGTTGTTCCATTTTTTTTATTTATTTATTTTTTATCTGGGGTGACCTTTTTTAAAAAAAACTTAAAAAACAGAAGTAGGGCCTTTTTCATTGTTTTTAAGCAAAAGTTCATTGATTTATGATACAGGAAATCTATTATTTGTATATATATATTTTAAGTTATAACCCTTGTGTACATATTCAAGCTGATGAATGTAAAACTCATATGAAATTATTCAAATACTCATATGAAATTTGTTTGTTTTTGAAAGAAGTTTATGTACACCAAAGCAGTGTCACATGATACTTCAGAAATCATTCTATAATATGCTGATTTGATGCTCAAAAAACATTTCTTATTATCAACAAGCCACAAAACTCTATTCACACTCTGATTGGTTGTTTCAATGTAACCTCCACAGCCAATCAATTTCATGCATCCATTAATACTTCCCTTTATAACCATGACACATCCAAACAAATACACTATCTATGCACACTATGCAAACTCTTATTCTAGCCCTCCACCTCCCCAGCACCACCTGCCTAGATCTGCTACATGGTGTTTCCCTCTCTATAACCAAAGCAGAATGTTCCTTAAATTTTATGTTCTGAGCATTTAGCAGAAGCAAGTTGTACTTTCTCTGCAGCAGCAGTGTACACTGTGAACCCTAACGCTCAAAATAATTAATTGGTTTGAGTAGGACAAACTTAAATGAAACAAACTAGTTCAGTCAAATTAACTTTTATGAGTATTTAGCACCTTCTTTTTCTTTCGAGTTCACAGAACTGATATATTTTAAGTAAACTGATCTGTTTCATTGTTTTGAGTTGTATGAACTCATTTCTTTTCATTTAGACAAACTTAAGTTTAACTGAAACTGGGCTGGGATTTAAGTTTCCCAGCATGCTTTGCCCATGGCACTCGATAGGGAGAGTAAATGCTAAAATGAGTGTTTTATAATGTTTTATAGTGCAAGATTAATGTTAAGTGGGTGTTATGCTAATTTTGAAGAGTTTCTGTTAATATGAGTTACCATCATGGTGACAAGTGGTGCATGTGGCTTGGTTTGAGAGCAAGTATGTTAAATGTTTCATATTGCTAGACTCATTCAGCAAGTGCTATACCATGCTATTGCTAACATTAGCAAATTAGCAATTCTGTTCTGCATTTTCTGTTTGTAACCGATTGCCTCATTTTTTTTGAGTTTTGCCAACTTATTCAGGTTTACAGTGTAGCAGAGCTAGTCCACCAAGACCAAACCTATGAACATTCCATTTACATTAATAAAATGTTTTATAAACTATCCCAAGAGTTGTCATGACTGAACAACATTTATTTGAAACAGACTTTTTTTGTAACATTATAAATGTCTTTACAGTCACTTTTAATAAATTTAATGTTTCCTTGCTGAATAAAAGTAGCCTATATTAATTTCTTTCAAAATATGAGAAAAAAAAAAAAAAAAAAAAAAAAAAAAAACACTTATTTCTAAGCTCAAACTTTTCAACAGTAGTTCATATTTTAAATATAGGACCACTATTCTAATATGGCCCTTATAGATGTTAGTGCTGTTTACAGCCCTGTATATGAAAACACACATTTGCAGAAAAACACACACAAACACCCCCACCAGCACAGCACCTTTGAGAACTCACATGTACAGGATAGAGTTACTGCATGGAGTCCCTTTAGGGACCATGGAGACAGGATGGGGAGACAGGGTGTGTGAGTACACATCGGGGTGTCTGCTCCTCCTCGTGTCACTGATATTTACCATATGTGTGTTACTCATCACCTTATAGAGAACATACAAGCACACACCCACACATGCATACTTGCACACTGACACACATGCTAAAAAGCAACTGGATGTGAAGCTCTGAAGCAAAAATCAATTAATTTCCAGGCATTACTTTGACTCATAACCTTAAATAAGTAGCCTAAGGCCTCTGTCAGATGTCAGTGCAGGTTTGAAAGCCCATGGTGCTGATTAATTGATTTATCCAGGAGTCTTCCTCTGTTTATCAGTTCTCTTATCTGGCACAGACAGACATGATGTCAGAGCCAATGCTGTGACAACTCAACCATCAAGCGTCATGCTAACATTTGAAGCAGTCGTGTTTTTAGAAAAATCCTTTGCCAAGGTTTGAGCTCTGCTTTTCATGATGGGGATTCATTTTCAGTTTCAAAGTCATACAAGTCACATACTGCTGAAAGGAAAGTCCCTGTAACTAACATACTGTCTCTAAGGGTGCGTTCACACTTGTAGTTCGGTTCGTTTGGTTCATTTGGTCCGGACCAAAGAAGAAAAAAAAACATTTAGTCCTGGTCCGATTAGCGTTCAGATTGGCAATTTTATCACCGAACCAAAAGATACCGAACCTTAGGGCATAGGGATACATTCACAACGTGATTGGTCGGATTTTATGACGTATTGCCTATTTTGAGACAGAACTTACCGAACATCCAAAACAATGCTGTGTGCTGAGGTAAATGCGCTCGTTGTGTGTGCGTAGCCTGCATGTGATGATATTTTGGCCAGCTGGGAACTAGTGAAGAGCTTATAAAATGTGTAAAGTAGTCAAAACAGCGGCAGGAATCCATCCGTTACACACGGAAACGATCTGCTGCGTGGAGACGCACGTCTGATGGGCAAACTCGCGACTATGACAAGAAAAACCGACATGCGTGAGGATTCTGTCCATTTTAGGGTCTCAACTTCCTGTTTTTGGTTCGTTTACATGTATTTGGTCCGTGTTGCGTTCATATATCATTCGAACCGCACCAGAGTTCCTTTGGAAGCGGACCGAGACCCATCTTTTCAGCGGTCTCGGTCCGCTTGTTTGGCGCGCACCAGGGTTCGGATGGCAGCGTTCACATAGCCTATGTTCAAATGAACCGCACTAACAGAGCAATCGCACCAGGGTTCGTTTTAATCGAACCAAACATGACAAGTGTGAACGCACCCTTAGACTCTGGATGTTCTACTCAAAACAACATTCTTGCGAAACACAGTTTAAAATCCAACACTGATTTCAAATCTAAAAAAAAAAAAAAAAAAAAAAAAAAAAAATCTGAAATCAATATTTTTCAATTTGTGGCCTTAATAAAAGTGCACACTTATTATTAGAGTTGTATAAACCAAATCAACATAACTGACATCATACATTTTTTTTTAGTAACACTAATTTACAGTGTCCCTGTTATACATCTTACATGTACTTACTATAGTAATGACAGTAAATTATGCATAATTACAAGAAACTAACCCTAAACTAGCTAACCCTCATTATTAGTAATATTATTGTATTGTTATCTCTTTAATACATTTATATTAACTTTCATAAAATTATTAAGTGATTAAATCACTTAAACATTCATGCATTAACTATCATGGTGCAAGTAGTTAGAAAATACAATCAAGAAATTCCATAGATTCCTGAAGACTCATCAGTTTAGTTCTCTTGCATCTGATTGTGCTTATCCTCTTCTCTGCAGGAGTTTGATTAGTTGGATCAGGTGTGTTTGTGTGGGGATGAAGCCAAAACCTGCAACCCCCCAATCCCCCCTCCTGCAGAGGACAGACCACCCCTTCTCTGAGAGATAAAGATAATAACTTTATATTCTGACCGTATCTCAGTTATTACATAATTCTTGTGATCTCAGAAAACAAACCCAACCATGACAAGAAAGAAAAAACTGAAATATCTCTTTCTTTTCAGTTTCGTATCTATGCCTCATCTGTTCCTCAGTCTTCTCAATCCCAGAATGATTTTGATTGCTACACTGTGAATTGCTTCAGTCACCAGCTCCTTATATAAAGGTTTACTGGCGAAGTCACTCAGGATTCCCGCTCTGTCCAACAGAACTGCTCTTGATTTTTGATTGACAGACACCTGATGGGATTTATTAGGAGAGTTCAGTGTTTTATGTGAGCCGAGTGAATGATCCTGCCTCTTTTTCAGATTTTTATAGCCACAGTGTACAACAGCAAAAAAAAAAAAAAAAAAACTATATTTTGATGTTACTTTACAGTGATTTCCAGAGGATTATCAGATAGTCTTCCTAGTAAAATCCTCAGAGTTAAATCAACTCTGCTCAGAGAACATATGGTCCCTCTCTATTTAGTGTTAAAATAACACTGAAGCAGAGTTAAAGTTAAGATTAATTAAGTTATTATTGAGCATTAGTGATGAACACCTGCTGTTAACAAGCATAATCACTTAAGAGAAACACAATAACTACAAAGGACTTCCAGCCACAGCCTTAGATGAAATTAACTAAAGATAAAAGACATTAAATCTCTCAAGATCTGATTAAACAACTCCACAAACAGCATATTATCTTATTAACTTTAACTCTGCTTCAATGTTATTTTAACTCTATATAGGGAGTGACCATATGTTCTCTGAGCAGAGTTGATTTAACTCTGAGGATTTTGCTGTGCAGTGTTATTTTTGTATAATTGAGATACTATTAATTTGACTTTTTATTCATTTATATTGGCTTAAGAAAGCCAAGCGTCCATTCTAATTTTATCTATCTATCTATCTATCTATCTATCTATCTATCTATCTATCTATCTATCTATCTATCTATCTATCTATCTATCTATCTATCTATCTATCTATCTATCTATCTATCTATCTATCTATCTATCTATCTATTTTTTATGGTTTTAGTTTTAACTTCAGTTAACCAATAACTCTGCCTAAAGATTCATCCAGCTGAAATCTGATCATGTATTTAAAAACTAGGAACTCAAACTGAGATCAAGCTTAAAATGTGAATATTGAGAGTGATGTTTTCCAGTGAAACTCTCTTTGAAGTATTCGTCATAGTTAGTCATGTTGACATCTGCAATTCTTCCATGACGTGTAGTTTTATGCAGAGATTCCCAGAAATCTTTATTTTTGTGTTATTTTGAATGAGTTCCCTCAGTGCCCTACAGCTGCTCTTGTCTGTTCTTCTCTGTCTACAGGCTAAAGTCCAATATAAAGAATGGAGCTGTTAGGCGCCTCTGCGAATAAGGACCAATTGATAAAGTCAGTCCCTAAGAAATATGTGGTTTTATCCTGAGGCATGTCTGTCTATTTTCACAGGTAGGAACCTGTAGCACCTTGGGGTGAAGTAAAAGTGATACCATGATACATAGCTTAAAATTCTGTTTCTCAGAAGCACGCAAGATAACCTGGCAAATATTAAGGTTATGTTATAGAGCACAAAATCAGAAAATAATACGAGTCGTTTAAACCATCTACACTACATTAAAGACATTTATAATGTTACAAAAGATTTCCATTTCAAGTAAATGCTGTCTATTAATCAAAGAATCCTGAAAAAATGTATCATGGTTTACACAAAATTACTAAGTAGTTAAGCAATGTTTTAAACATTGGTAATAGTAAGAAATGTTTCTTGAGCAGCAAATCAGCATATTAAAATGATTTCTGAAGGATCATGTGACAGTGAAGACTGGAGTAATGATGCTGAAAATTCAGCTTTGACATCACAAAAATACATTTATAAATTTACAAATTTTAAAATAGATTCAAATAGGAAACAGTTAATTTAAATTGTAATTAAATAGTAACCTAAATTAACCTTTTTAAAGGGTACTATACCAGTGAGAGCTTTTGTACCTTTTTTTTTTTCCTCCTGAGAGTGAACAGTAGTGTATATACATTTCCAAAAAAAAAAAAAAAAAAACAATTTGCAGTTTTTTATTTTTTTCTAAATTTGAGGAAGATTTGTGGAAGAAGCAGGCATGGTTGATATTTTTATATATCCACTGCAGCTCTCTTGTGTGTTCTAGTTTATTGCTTAAATCAAGCTGAAATCTAACAAAAAATGGTATTTTAATTTTTAAAATAATCTAAAAAGCTATAATATCTATAAGTAGCAGAAATAAGAAACAGGTTTCTGCAGAGAGTTACTCATGGAAGTGAATATGATGATCAGAATTAAAGCAGCAGTTTGTGTAAAGCTCCAGTTTGACCTCAGGCAGGCAGTTGTCACTGGTAATTTGTGACCAGAGACATGGGTTTAGACCTCCAACAGAAAAAAAAGAAAGGCGCTCTCTAATTTGCTACTTAGCACAGGCCATCGCAGATGACCCAAAGCATTAAGGTTTCAGTTTACAGCGGCCTCTTTGATGGCTTTCCTTAAGGTAATTGAAGCGCAGCAGTGACAGAAAACAGACACGTCCTGTGCCCCAGTGGGAAACGGCGCCTTCGTCCTGCACATAAAACACATGGTCTTATTATAAGTGCTTTTATTTGTACAAAATCTACATAGAGTTGACAGTCAGTTGTTGAGAAGTGATTAAATATTAGACACACAAATCAAAGTTTTTGCCAGAGTAATTAAGCTTAAAAAAAATAAAATAAACAGTGCTCCCATAATTTTAGAGAAAGAAAAGAAAATATAAGATGCAGCTGAAACAGAATAGTGAAAATTTCAGCTATTATTAAAATGTAACGTAAATAAAAAATGTCCCTATAACGTTTAATCACATGTCCGTGACCAAAAAAAACCCAGCACGTTTTAGCTGTTTTGTAACATAACTCTCTTCACAGATGATGACTGTACAAGTAACTATGAATCTAAATAAATTCCCAATGTAACAGGTTAATGTCTCAGACAGTTCAGCAAATGAAATCATTTGTAAGGAACGTGCGCCATCTGGTGGCTTGAGATGAAATAGGTTTACAGTCTTCAGTTTCTCTCACATTAGCAACAAAATAAATACATCAGATGTGTTAAAGAGACACTCCAACATCATTTCAACATCACATCTATTACATTTGTAACACACAAGGAGGATTTATTTATTTTTTCCTGAGCTTTATTTGTTTTAGAATGTCACAAGAAAGTGTCCAAAATGTTCTTCCTTTTAATTTTTTTTTTTAAATCAAAACGACTCAGAAAAAAAAAAATGTCCAAAACCTGTCACAGGGACAACTTTGTACCCTATTTACCCCTAAACGGTTCATAGCAGTACCTTAAGGGTACATATTACTACTCTAAAAAGGTACTAATATTAATCTTTTAGGGGTATATAAGGTACAGGTAAGTGTTTTTTTTTTTTTAAAGGTACAGTGCCAGTGACAAGCTTTTGTACCCATAAAGGTACAAGTTTTGCAGAAAAAAATAAGTTTAAGGACACCTTAACTTAAATTGCTTTTAAGAAGTTTTCAGGTAAATTATATATGTGTGCAGCTACTGGTAACAGAAATGATGTTGAAACAAGAAATGCTCCTTTGCTCTCAATATTATGATAACTGCACATGTTAAAATGGTTTAGTGAGGCTGAAAAAGAATACAAACTCATAATAGTGGTCAAAAGAGCGGTTATAAATGTAAAACTGTTAGACTGGAAAGTCACACATTTTATAATTTCTTGCAATGTGACCTAATATTTTTTTAAGCAGCGAGTAACACAATAACTAGCCAAACATATTTGATTATAAAGTCTGTTCTGCTTATGATTGAGGAATAATGGAAGAACTAATATTCGGATCTTTTTGAGCTTTTAATACAAAGGCTGTGGAGTCCACTATGGACTAACACAGAAAAAAAAAAAAAAAGGTTTGTGTGCATGGTGACACCAAAATGAAGTCGCGGACGTCTTTATGTCATTTTATCCTTCTATGCATTATATATTCCTGAAGTTTTGAAGTAAATATACTGACGGCAAAGATTCTTAGGACTGTATCGATCGCCTCCAAAACTCTTCACTCTTGCACAAAAATACATTCATAGTTTTTTTCCTCGCATCTTGCTCTCATGCATAAAGTGGTTGCTGGTTCCCAATACTGCATTCTCCCTGAAGGTTGATGTGAGAGCTACAGGTACGTGTCCTCTGAACCCACGCTCTCACATGAGTTGCGTAAACCGGGAACTCTGGGAGCAGCGGCCGAGTTGCCATTCACAGGTGTGTCGTCTGGAAGAAGTGGAGTGGAGTCTGTAGTGGGTGGAGGATCTTTAAGGTGGGCTGAGTTGTTGGTGTTGCCTGAGTTTTTAGTGATAGGAAGTGGTTCGGCAGCGATCGCCGGGTTGGAGGAGTGAGGAAGCTTGGTCGGGTATGTGGGAATGGGGATCGGTGAGGTTTGGGGAGGTGGCGGGATGCGAGAAAGATTTGGAGATGGATCTGGGGTTGGGATGACAGCGGTTGGTGGATCAGAGGAAGGTTCTGCCTTCCCGGCTGGTGTCTTCTCAGGTGTAGTGAGGAGGGATTGCTGTAGTGATGGAGGAGGATGGCTGGACTGATTGTTTGAGGATGTGTCTTGTGCTTGATTTTTAAGAGGGTCTGGTCTGGGGTCTGTTGGTAAAGCATATGGATTGGGGACCTCCAAAGGAATGGGGGCTTTTCGGATGGTGCTTCTTTTCTTGATGCGTGTGGATTCAGATTTAGTGTCTGAGAGCTGGGGATACTCAACGATGATGGTGGGGTTCTGACGGAGGTCTTGGCGGGAGTGCGGCTCGGCAGACATGATGGCCTGAGCGCCGTGCATTCTGGGAGGGGACTTGTAGCTGAGTTCGCCATGGGTTTTCCGCCAGCGCTTCAGCTGCACGCGGTGCTCTCGTTCAACATCTCGAGCAGATATGGGCAGCTCTAACACCTGCATGTGCAGAAGAGAAATTTCAAGCTTTTATATTGCGCTGAATATAGCCTTCAAATTCTATTCATAATTCATTTAGCGATAATCAGTGATATTGCTGAAATATTAGAATAAAAAAATGACAATACCTGCTGTTTGTCATGTAAATCAAACAACAAAACACCAGCTTTAACAAAGATTCATCTACAGTGCCCTCCACAATTATTGGCACCCTTAGTAAATATGAGCAAAGGTGGATGTGAAAATAAACCTGCATTGTTTATCCTTTTGATCTTTCATTAAAAAAATTCACAAAATTATAACCTTTCATTAAAGGAAAACAGTTGAAAGTGAGGGGAAACTCACATTAAGAAATAAATGTTTTTCTCCAATACATGTTGGCCACAATTATTGGCACCCCTAGAAATTCTTAATGAGTAAAATATCTCTGAAGTATATTCCCATTCATATTTACATTTTTTTAGCACACCGGGGTGATCATGAACATGAAATTGTCCAGCCATGACTTCCTGTTCCACAGGAGTATAAACATGAGGAAACACAAAGGCCAAATTCCCTGTAATCATTCATCACAACGAGTAAAACCAAAGAATATAGTTCTGATGTGCAGCAAAAGATTGCTGAGCTTCACAAAATAGAAAGTGGCTTTAAGAAAATAGCTAAAGCATTGAAAATCCCCATTTCCACCATCGGGGCAATAATTAAGAAGTTCCAATCAACTAAAGATGTTACAAATCTGCATGGAAGAGGACGTGTGTCTAAATCGTCCTAATGTGAAGTGAGGAGGAAAGTTTGAGTGGCCAAAGACTCGCCAAGGATCACAGCTGGAGAATTGCAGAGATTAATTGAGTCCTGAGTCTCAGAAAGCCTAAAAAGAATTATCAAACAGCACCTACATCCCCACAAGTTGTTCGGGAGGGTTTCAAGAAAAATCCTCTGCTCTCATCCAGAAACAATCTCCAGTATATTAAGTTGTCAGACAAGGCTGGAACTTCAAATGGGACCGGCTTCTATGGTCAGATGAAACTATAAAAAGAGCTTTTTGGCAGCAAACCCACCAGATGGGTTTGGTGCACACATGGATAAAAAGTACCCCATGCCCACGGTTAAATATGCTGCTGGATCTTTAATGTTGTGGGCCTATTTTTCTGCTGGAGGTCCTGGACATCTTATTCAGATACATGGTATCATGGATTATATCAAATACTAACAGATAAAAAATCAAAACCTGACCGCTTCTGCTAGAAATCCAATAATGGGCCATGGTTTGATCTTCCATCAGGACAATGATCCAAAACAAACATCAAAACCAACACAAAACTGTGTCACTGAGCACAAAATGAAGCTTCTGCCACGGCCATCTCAGACCCCTGACCTGAACCCTAAAGAAAATGAGTGGAGTGAAATGAATAGAAGAAGCACCAGCATGGAGCTGGAATCTGAAGGATCTGGAGAGATTCTGTATGAAGGAATGGTCTCTGATCTCTTGTCAGGTGTTCTCCAAACTCATCAGGCATTGTAGGTGAAGACTCAGAGCTGTTATCTTGGCAAAAGGAGGTTGCAAAACGTTTTGAATAAAAGGGTGCCAATAATTGTGGCCAACGTGTTTTGGAGAAAAACATTTATTTCATAATGTGATCCCCCCCCCCACTTTCAATTCTTTTCCTTCAATGAAAGGTTATAGTTTTGTGAATTTTTTGAATGAAAGATCAAAAGGATAAACAATGCAGATTTATTTTCACAGCTGCTTTTGCTCATAATTACTAAGGGTGCCAATAATTGTGGAGGGCACTGTATATTAAATTTATGCAGTGAACCGTGTCATTTTATATTTAATTATTACATTTCTGTACATGAAAATTAATACTACAGTTAGACCTTATACTTTATTTGTAACTTTATCTATGCTTGTAATTGGTGTACAGTATTTGTTCTTTTTACAGTCTGTTCACTTGTCTTTAATAATGTATTAGTTAGGCTAGTAGTTTCTGCTGTGGTATTGGAGTAGTTAAAGTGGGCTAAGTAATAAATGCAAAGTTATCCCCGACCCTCCAGTTTTTTTTTTTTTTTTTGTGCTGATCCGAAAAATGATCCGATCTGTGACTTAATAACCATTATATGATCCGAACCGTGAGTTTTGTGATCCGCTGAACCACTAATAAAAAGCAACTAGTTTATAGTGAGAACTGGACCTAAACTAAAGCGTTACATTGATTTGTGATTTAAAATCATTATACACTACTGTTTGTTTTATTAATTAACATTATAAATGTACTTCTTGCAGAATAAAAATATTATGTAAATAATTGCTGTTGTATTGAACTTTCTTTCTTTTCATCATAGAATCCTAAAATGTACCAGTTTCCACAAAATAAATATGTTTTCAACATTGACATTAATAATAAATACATTTCTTGAAGAATGATTTCTTAAAGGCAGGGTAGGTAAGAAATTTTGTTCCAAATTTGTTTAAACTTTCTATATATATACATGCATAATTAAAATGTAAGAACTCTGGTAAAAAGAGTATAAAAATCGAGTGACTCTAGACCGTTTAATCTGTATTAAACACAGCTCATTATTTCCATCCGGGACGAAACATAGGATTGGCTTAGGCGGCTGTCACTCTCTCGCAACCATGGCAACCACCTTTTGCCACACATGACCTGCCCACTTGCGCGCGCACGTTTGATTTGGGGAATCCAAGAGGCACGGATCCTAGGAATACCAAAACAATGGCAGAGAAACAGCAAGCTAAATTCACAGTATCGGCCTATGCAGTTAGTGAAGGCAAACCAGGCAAAAAAAGGAAGACAGTAACAGTACAAGAAAAGGCAATGAACAAAAAGTCTTTGGATAAACAAAGAAATAAAACGCGAGTTAATATCGGCGTGGCTTTCCAGCGATGGCGAGAACTGAGGGAACTCAAGGGGCTGAAAAGTGACTCCTTGATGGCTTTATTTCTGCTGGACAGGTAAATCTTTCTTTTTGTATTTTGATCATACATATTTTTTTGTTTATTTTTTCATGAAGCATGTGTCATTAGCACACGTAGCTGCGTAATATAGCTAACATAACATTACTTAGCGAGCCGTAGTAGAGACGATAAATAATGATAGCTATAGTGTTGAATTGTGCATAATTTTACCCTCTGTCTAAGTCTTTTACCATGTTCACCTGCAAGTTTACCTGCACGTTTTTTTCGCCTTTGTTTTGTTTTTATATTCTCTACCTATGTTTACTGATGTCTTTATCTTGTATCTGTGTGTGTCGTACACACTTTGTTGTATGTGTGTGTTATTATTTTGTGTCTGCAATGCAGTTGTGAGTTGATATTTGAGTGTATGTTACTCTGTTGATCTGTAGAACAACGTATATGTTATGAATCTTACACGAAATTCATCTTCATCACAGTGTAAATGATGGTAATGGAAAAACGTGTATCATGCAACCTGTTTTTAGCTTTGCCTTATAGATAACTAGCTCGTTAGCGAATCAAAAAATATATATTTTAAACTTTACCAATATCAATATGCTAGCTTGATAGTGAGTACTAAAATACATCTTGTTTGTTTATCTTCATAATTTTAAAGTTATTTTTATTACATGTGATTCTGACATGATGTCACTACATGCACTGTGCTCCTTCCTCTCCGCTCGTCTCAGGTAAATAATGCGTCTTCCAGCTCAGTGGTCGGAGTCACACGTTCATGCGTTTTGGGGGCGTGGCTTTGGAAGGAGCCCAGAAGGGAGGGGGTGGAGTGAATGGAAATAATGAGCTGTCTTTAAAACAGTCGTGAGAGGTCTACAGACACTCGATTTTTATACTTTCTTTTTCAGAGTACTTACATTTTAATTATGTATTGATATATAAATAAAGTTTAAACAAATTTTGAAAAAAAGTTTTTTATACATTTTTTTGCCTACCCTGCCTTTAAGGATCATGTGACACTGAAGACTGGTGTAATGGCTGCTGGAAATTCAGCTTTGCATCACAGAAATAAGTTAAATTTTAAAATCAAAACAACAACAACAAAAAACTATTTTACAATCTTAGATTGCAAACATATTTCACAATGATCTGATCAAATAAATGCAGCCCTAACATTTCAAATAAGTGTAAATTAATAGTGAGCGATGATTATTAGTTTTTTTGTACTTAGTTATTGATGTACAAAGAAAGCATTAATAAAACAATTATTAAATATTGGTTTGGCAAATGTTACACATAAATGCAACAATAATTGCTATATACTGTATATCACTTTTTAAAATCTTAAAAAAAAAAAAAAAAAAAACCCTTATAAATTTCGACCATATCCACTCAGAACCCAAATTCAGTACAACAGCGTGACAGTGTGTGCATTCGCTACCTGATGGATGAGAAAGCCCTCCTGCATGTATTGTGGCTCCAAGGCTCTAAGAAGCTCCATAGTCTCATACTGACCAGGACAAGCCTTCAGTTTCTCACGAGTTCCCAGCATGCATTTCAGCAACACCAGCCCAACACGGAATATTATCTTCACTCCTATTGAAAGGACAAAAGAAAAATAAAGTCAGAAAGGTGATGACAAACCTGCTTGCATGGTAATATGTGTAAGTGAATCTGACCGTCACACAGGAACATGTCCCACACTCTGAGCACAGATGCCCAGGGTAGAGTTCTGGAAAACGCACACATGAACCACTCCGTCATGTAGAGGATGGGCTCTATCTTGTGTTTCTCAAGGTGCCGATACGCCGGAGGACTCACACGCTTTAGTAACGCATTTAAGATCTGTCCATCCAACTGTATGGCCTCCTACAACACAAAAAACAACAGAATTAAGACGGTGAGGTTCTTTTGTTGTCTTGGAAGTAACAGTGCCTTTTTTTCAGATTATACAACTCACTTGTCTGTCAGGCAGTTATTTACAGCAGCAATTCTACATTTATAGGCATAGGGCGATCATAGATTATATTAAAATTAGTTCTGACCTTTGGAAACCGCACGTATTTCATTTACTACTCTACATTTGTGCTGCTTACTTCACCTTTGAGCGAAGAACAAAAGAAGCTTTGTTATGTTTTTACAGGCACCTACGGCACATTTTGTCTCAGAAACATGATTCAGTGTTTGCAGATTGAAAACAAGGAACTTTAGATATGAATGCTATGAATAGAATGCAAACTATGAACCAGAGAACGTGTCTGAGGAACCCAGAAAAGGTTTCGATTACCTAAAACTATGAAGTTTAAAATGTTTTGGTCAATGGTTGTAAAATGTAGGAACTTCATAATGTGCATGTCATTAGATCTTCTATCATACAGGCAATAGATAACTTTTTCACACAATGTCAGGTGGATCTCACAAGTCAAGTCACATTTATTTATATAGTGCTTTATATAATAATACAGATTGTTTTAAAGCAGCTAATACACAGGACAATAACTGTGAAAGTTTTAATTCACCCAAAAATGTATCATTGATTATGTCATTAATTACTCACCCTCATACCATTCCAAACCTGTAAATACTTCATTCATCTTTGATATTCAAATGAAGATCTTTAATGAAATCAGACATTTCTGTCCCTCCATAGACAGCTACGCAACTACTATTTTGACGCTTCATAAAGTTTTTAAAGAGATTGCAAAACTAATCCATATGGATTGAGCGGTTTTTCCAAATTTTCTGAAGAGACTTGATCGCATGATGACCAGATTGAATTTAGGCTTTTATTCACAAATTAACACCCATCAACACACACATCAGATATGGTAAACGGAAAATTTATTTGATCATTTAATGTGACAACACCTGCCGTTCTGCAGTACACACTGATAGCCGACTGCTTTAAAAACACTCCTGTGAGTATTTGTGTAAGCAATCTGTGAAGTGCATCAAAGGTTTCTATTTACAATGTGTTTCTGCAGCATTGAACAATGTAGTCAATCACAGACATATATGTTGAGTGTGTGAATGCAATGGCCAATCAGATTTGTTTAAGTTAGTCAGAATCTGACACCGCTCAAAACAGGTTCTGCACAAGTTCTGGACGCTCCCGAATCCTTTCATTACAACCAACAAAGTAAACGCATGATTCACTGCACAGCGCAGACAGCTTCATTGATTATAACGGACGTTTTCTAAAGAGTGCAGTGTTGTGTACCTCATGATGTGATTGACAGCTTCAGTGATTATAATGGCAGCAATCTTTGCTTGCTTTCTGTATATAATATATATTTTTCATGCTGCTAACTACACAGAGCAAAGTTTCTGGATTGACAACCACATTTAAATGCGCAAATTAATCTGTTTGGCACTGATAACCATAACAATGAACAGAAAAAAACAAAACAAAAAACAATGATCTGATACTGTATGGCAAATAATCTGTGCATGCCTTGGAGTGTAAATGCAAAATAAATAAATAAATAAATAAATCAGTCACTTTTTTTTTTACATATAAATTCACAGATTTTAAAATATAAAATAGTTCTAAGCAGTGTTGGGGAAAGTTACTTTTAAAAGTAATGCATTACAATATAACGTTACTTTATAGGGATAGTAATGTGTTATGTTACTTTTGCATTTCCTTTTCTAATCTGACCATGGTTTGCTTGTTTTTAATAACCCCTTACTGCACACTAGGGGTGTAACGGTACACGTATTTGTACTGAACAGTTCGCAAGGCAAATTACAAATGGAAGTGATCATCCCTATGCACTATGTGATCATCTCTATGTGAGCAGGGCACTCACATGCCGTATGTAGCTGTTTGGAATGCACTTGGCAAAGGGAGTGGCATAATTTCCTTGTTATCTTCAGCTGGGATGTTCCCATGACAACATGAGCTTTTTATACATGTGTGCACCAAACCCATCTGGTGGGTTTGCTGCCAAAAAGCTCTTTTTTTAGTTTCATCTGACCATAGAAGCCGGTCCCGTTTGAAGTTCCAGTCTGAACTGAATATGCTGGAGATTGTTTCTGGATGAGAGCAGAGGATTTTTCTTGAAACCCTCCCGAACAACTTGTGGGGATGTTGGTACTAGGGATGGGTACCGAAACCCAGTATTAAATTGGCACCGGGGCTAAATTATGAAAGACCGGTGTATCGATGAGCTTTGACGTTAACGGTTCTGCTACCGGTACTGGAGAAATTATGAAGAAAATATACATACATTTATTATTGATATATAGACATTATCTTGTAAATTCTATCTCGCCAGAGTCACCAGCTGTGCCTGTATGCAATAATATTAGGACATTTGTCTATGATGCATTTTTGTTTTCGCAATCGAGAAGAGAGATCATGCTCAAGCAGAGGAGCTACAGCGTGCACAGCCGCTCACAACATGAAAGCCCTGTTTAATGGTGACGATGGAGGAGAGAACTAAACAACTAAATGTCTGCTTACACTTTAGGCCTGCGATATTCCGCTAATTTTATTTTTGATTTCGATTTTGGCTTTCAAGGATCAGAAAGAAGATATCTGAGGTAAAGCTATTAAAAACTAGCTGCGTTTCGTCAGGCACACCTTCATTCTCTTCACAGCTGCGCGCGTTCCTTCCTCCCTAAACCCAAACTTAACGTCAGAAACAGCACAATCGGTGATTGTTGTAAAATTCAGTCTTTACTGTTGCTAAATTGCAGTAAATGTTTGATCATTATTATCAACGTTTTAAAACGTTGAAAGCACAATAATCCGCGCAAGAGGCGCTGTTCCTCAGGCTGAATTGTGTGTGCGCAAATCGACAAACAAATTAGACTTTGGGCTTCAGGTGCACGTCCAAACGATCAAATACGATCAAAAATATGTTAAAATGTCAGGATTGGAGAGTGTTTAGCTACTTAAACGCAGTTTATATCATAAGTGTACATGAACAGCTGGGAGAAAATCCGATGCGTGTTAATATCTATTGTCTTATGACAGCAGTCACCTTCTGATGATTATGCCATCAATGTTAATCAAACAACAAAATGCAAAGAGAAAATCACTCACAGCTCAAATAGAGTTAGCTTTAATAAGCATTAATCTATTAATTTATACTGTGAAAACCATGCAATGTTATTTTACATTTGGTTACTTAGATTTCTTTTATAGGCTAACCTATATTACATACCTGAACACTTTGTTTTTGTTTACTTTGTTTCTTTGTTCATGTTCTTACTGTATCTTATATAAAAAAAACAAATGCCGGACACTATATAATATAAAGCAATGTTAATTCAGCTCTTATATATATATATATATATATATACACACACATACACACATATCAACAGTATCGGTAAGAGTAGTAATACCGTTAAAACCTTAACGATACCCATCCGTACTGTTTGATCATTTTTTTTGTGGCTTTCTGAGACTCAAGACAGATTTGTAACATCATTAGTTGATTGGAACCTCTTAATTATTGCTCTGATGGTGGAAATGGGGATTTTCAATACTTTAGCTTTTTTTCTTACAGCCACTTTCTATTTTGTGAAGCTCAACAATCTTTTGCTGCACATCGGAACTATATTCTTTGGTTTTACTCATTATGACGAATGATTAAGGGAATTTGACCTTTGTGTTTACACATATTTGTACTCCTGTGGAACAGGAAGTCATGGCTGGACAATTTCATGCTCCTAGTCACCCTGGTGTGCTAAAAAAAAAATGTAAATATGAATGGGAATATACTTCAGAGATATTTTACTCATAGGAATTTCTAGGGGTGCTAATAATTGTGGCCAACATGTATTGGAGAAAAACATTTATTTTGTAATGTGATTTTTCCCACCACTTTCAATTGTTTTACTTCGATGAAAGGTTAGAATTTTGTGAATTTTTTGAATGAAAGATCAAAAGGATAAACAATGCAGATTTATTTTCACATCCACCTTTGCTCATATTTACTAAGGATGCCAATAATTGTGGAGGGCACTGTAAGCTCAAACATAAAAACAAAAATAAAAAATACTAAGAATATATTTTTTAAATGTATAAAAATATTATGTGGATGTGGTATAACAACTTACAACAACAATTAAAATGCATTACTTTACTGGTTACTCGGAAAAGTAATCTGATTATGTAACTCACGTTACTTGTAATGTGTTACCCCCAACACTGGACCTGACAGTGATTATTTTTTTATTTCATGAATAAATAGAATAGGTTAATATTACAACCTATTTCTTTGCATTTATTTTGGATTTATTGTCAGTAATGGGATCTCAATTCACATGGGTAGGGTACTTTGTACTGTGTATGTAGATGACCATGTTCATCCGCCACCACTGAAGACCATTTTTGACCCAAAAAAAAAAAAAAAAACCCAAAAAGGTGTAATTATTCAGCTCAAATCAGTTCAATGTTGATTCAGTTCAGTTCAATAACAAGTGTTGAAGTTGCAAAGTTAGTCTCATTATCAAGTTTAAATTTTGTTCTCATCCAATAAGCACTTCTTCTATCCCCTTTATGGATTAGATTTTATTAGTAATATTAATTTCTAATATATCAAGAAATAGGTCTTACCAGGCCTGCGCTGTAGTATCCAGGGAGGTACTTCTCACAAATCTGAACTAGACCCCAAAATGCATCCTGAACAAACAAATTAAACAAACATGATTTATCATTTCAATCATTACTTAAGTAGTACAACTGATTCTAATAAGAATGTAAACTTGAATATGCGCTGCAAAAACATTGTTCTGCATTTTTACCTCAGCAGGCATGTGCATCAGAAGCACCGCTGCTATAGGAGCCTGAGCTTGGCAGTAACCTTCATCTGGTCTGTACAGAGTGTAAGCCTTCAACACCCGGAACAGGTCCTGCTGTCTGCTCAAAAACACACAGAAGCACATTGGAACTGGTGTACTACTTTGATCGTCGTAATCTAAATTTCAAAAGAACAGTATTTATTCAAAATGTTATTTTATTTACATTATAAATGCCTTCACTGTAATTTTTCAATAAAACACATTAACCTGCTGCATAGAAATATTAATTTCTTAAAAATATTTAAAACAAAAATACATAAATATAATATAATAAATACATGCACATAATAAATATTAATTTGTTTTTTGTTTGTTTGAATATGTGTGTGAATACATACATACATACATTATATATATATATATATATATACATACAGGGAGTGCAGAATTATTAGGCAAGTTGATTTTCTGATCATATTTTTTTCCCAAGCACATTTTACCAATTCCAATCCACATCAATCTTAATAACTACTATTAATATTGTTTTTAATCATTTATAAGTGATATATAATTGTTCATGAAGGCTGGAAATGAAAAATGCCTTATATTCAGGTGTGCAGAATTATTAGGCAAGTTTTCTTTTACAGGCAAAATGAGCCAAAAAAGAGATTTAACTCAGACTGAAAAGTCAAAAATTATTAAATACTCATGAGAAGGACGCAATACTAATGCAATACTAGAAATTGCAAAGTTAAAGCATGACCAAGGGACAGCAAAATGCTCATTGGGTCAGCGGGGTCAGACAAAAACAGGTGGAAAAGAAAAGACACATGTTAACTGCAAAATAATTAAGAATTAAGGTGAAGAATTAAGTGTGAAACCATCAGGAAACCTTTAGTCTCCAGCGCCACCATTTTCCAGAACTGCAACCTACCTGGAGTCTCCAGAAGTGCAAGGTCTCAGGATCTCAGAGACTTAGGTTTAGCTAAAGAATCCTAAAAAATGACCTGCACTTGATAAGAATCACAAGCTGAAGTGTTATAGACAGACAGCTTGAGAATGACTCCTGATGGACCAGCACCACATCCTCTTGTACCACTGTTTGAAGAATTTATCCAGAATCTGGCAGTAAGGTGTTTGAGTTCACTTTTAGTCCATCTCTTATCCTGAAATGTCTGTCTTGCAGAGATGGACTAAAAATGATCTTCCAAAACTTACTGCCAGATTCTGGAAGATAAATTCTTCAAACAGTGGTACAAGAGGATGTGGTGCTGGTCCTTCAGGAGTCACTCTCAAGCTGTCTGTTTATAAGGCCTATAAAAACCCAGTCTTCATGTATTTTATAACACTTCAGCTTGTGATTCTTATCAAGTGCGGGTCATTTTTTAGGATTCTTTAGCTAAACCTAAGTCTCTGAGATCCTGAGACCTTGCACTTCTGGAGACTCCAGGTAGGTTGCAGTTCTGGAAAATGGTGGCGCTGGAGACTAAAGGTTTCCTGATGGTTTCACACTTAATTCTTCACCTTAATTCTTAATTATTTTGCAGTTAACATGTGTCTTTTCTTTTCCACCTGTTTTTGTCTGACCCCGCTGACCCAATGAGCATTTTGCTGTCCCTTGGTCATGCTTTAACTTTGCAATTTCTAGTATTGCATTAGTATTGCGTCCTCATGAGTATTTAATAATTTTTGACTTTTCAGTCTGAGTTAAATCTCTTTTTTGGCTCATTTTGCCTGTAAAAGAAAACTTGCCTAATAATTCTGCACACCTGAATATAAGGCATTTTTCATTTCCAGCCTTCATGAACAATTATATATCACTTATAAATGATTAAAAACAATATTAATAGTAGTTATTAAGATTGATGTGGATTGGAATTGGTAAAATGTGCTTGGGAAAAAAATATGATCAGAAAATCAACTTGCCTAATAATTCTGCACTCCCTGTATATATATATATAAAAAATCAAAAATATGAATAGAAAATTATGAAGACTAACCCATGACCTCCTCGGGACACAAACATCTCATGGAAGGGGAACTGTCTGTGTAGATCTCTCTCTATCACATCAATCCACTTAGCGTCTCCCTCCATGCTATCCAACTCCTACTCCCCAACGACACAAACCAAATCACAGTCATAAACAGTAATCAGAGCTCAATATTTCTTGGTCTGCAACCTATAATCTTGTGATTTTGAAGCCTTATGTCATACAACAGATTAAGGACAAGAAAAGCTGCATATGTTCAACAGTGGGGTTGCAACACCAAGGTTGAGAAGCTCTACAGTAAGAAATGCAAAATGACACATCTAGAATCAAACAAATCAACTGTAATCAAGTATGTGTAGACCTGACTGACTCACCTTGAACTTCCCACTGTTTTGCTCTCTTTTCACTTTTCCACCTGACAGGTACAGCCAGGCCCTGCCTCGCAATGACGGCGGGATTCCTTTCTGACATCGCAGTCGCACCTGCGGGTTACAAATGTCTGAACGTCACACGCTGACGCAGTAATATTCAGATAAGCAGGGACCAGCATGCGTTCACAGTGATTACACACTGCGATCAGAAGTCATTTTAAAAAGGTTATTTGACACAAATATATCAGTCTCCCTTCAACACAGAAGCCACTGGACAAATCTTTATGATTATAGAACAGCCCAATCTCTGCTGGCATCAGCAAACAGCAATGATAAATTATGTATTTAGTAGGGATGGGAATCATAGAATTTACCCATGTTGGCACTGATTATACTTGATTATTCAGGTTTCCTAAAGGTTCTTGTCAAACAACACTAGCTGCACTATATATAGGTTTTGTAGTTGCATACAATTAGGTCAATCCAACAGAACAATTTACTGTCCGTTTATTGTCTTTGTATTATTTCTGAGGATGCACCGGTATTTTAATTCTAGTCATTAGTCAATAAAATTGTATACTATTTTGTCTAAATTAATTAGAAATAAAATAAAAATAAAATCAATTGTTTTAAATGCTACATGTGAATTTAAAGTGCCCATATTATGCTATTTAAAGGGGTGGTTGATTATGATTTCACTTTTTTTTTTTAACTTTAGTTAGTGTGTAATGTTGCTGTTAGAGCATAAACAACATCTGCAAAGTTACGACACTCAAAGTTCAAAGCAAAGGGAGATATTTTCTTTTCTCTGAATTCTCTGTTTAATAAGGACTACAACAAACGGCTGGTAGGGACTTCAGTTAGCTTCTTCCCTGGTTAGTGACGTCACTAACCCTAAAACTGACATAAACCCAGCCCTACGAGAACACACAACACAGGGGTGAAGCCATGTTTTTGCAATACAGTACTTAACACAAATGCAATAGCATGTCATAAAAGCAAGATGACAAGTTTTAACCATAATTAAACTAAACTTTACCTGTTCTATCTTCATGCAGCATATACTCTGTAGGCATCTTACAACAGTTCCCACATTAGCGATTATGCTAATTAATGACTTTAAGATAGTTAACTCCACATCAGCTACAAAAATTCATCAACTAAACTAACCATTCTAAAACATCCTGCTGCATTCGAAATGTTGTCACTTCTTCTTGAGTCTCTCCATCATTGTCCGACTCCGGTTTGAACATAAAAGGCTGAACACATTCACTGACATTTTCAGTGAATCGGCGCTGCTAACATGAGCTCTTGAAACTCCGCCCTCTTCTTGAGAGCAGCAGCTAATTTGCATTTAAAGGGACACACACAAAAACTGCGTGTTTTTGCTCACCCTCACAAAGTGACAAATTTAGCATGCTATATTATATATATATATATATATATATATATATATATATATATATATATATATATATATATATATATATATAAAAAAAATATCTGTGGGGTATTTTGAGCTAAAACTTCACATACACACTCATCAGGACATCAGAGACGTATTTTACATCTTGTAAAAGTTGCTTTATATGACCTCTTTAAATGTTCCTAATTTTATTTTGGAGGTCTCCTACAGTAGATTATTTATATGCATCAAAGGTCAAAAAACACTTTCTGGGAGCTACTCTGCTCTGATTAATCAGATGGCCCATCCTGTTGTCCAATACAAGTCTGTCGGAAACAAAACACCATATCTGAATTTCAGCTCCGGAAGCTTCCTCAGCACTTGTACGCACAGTGATACGAATCCTACCGATGGCCGTATCGATTTTACCATATATCAGTTTTACCATATCAATTCCAGTGCAAATCCTCATCCTTTTGAATGCAAAGTAGTTTCGAAGCACAGAAAACAGCATCTTCTGTCGACAACACCAACCAAACTCTTCCATGCCTCAGCTTCAACTGCAGTGTTTAAGGGTGGATCAAAGTAGATGTTTTTTATGGGCAGCCAATGAAAACTATAGGCTGGCATTATGAAAATTTGTTACACTGTTATGTAGGTTTATAAAAGGAAGTGACAGGAATCGCTGACAACTTTCTTTTAGGATAACTTTTAAATAACTTTATTTGTCATGCACTTTGGTCCTTAAAACCTTGCAGACCTTTAACATTCACAGACAGATACTGCATGAATGGTAAAATGCAAAAAGGCATAATGGGGCACTTTAAGCAACATAACATAAGATTTTCTAAAGATTGCATTTAATAGTGTTATTTAATTACTAGCATTTTCTAGAATAACTTTATGAGCGTTAGATAAGTAATGTTAATGTAAAAATAGGAAAACATATCAATAAATAAAAAAACAAAAACAAATTCTGGCCTCTTATACAGTAACTGAAATAATACAGATATATCTTGCATCCCTTTTTAGATTTTAAAAAGAATGTTTTTTTTTTTTTTTTTTTTAGAATAGTGTGATCTTATGACTCACAATAAGAATTTTAGATTATAGTAACAGGATATAAAATTCAATAATATAGTAATGTCTATTTTTCCATAATCTAGTGAATTTAAATTTAAATGCTTTGAAATTAAAAATACAGTAAGAGAGTATATTTAATTACTTTAATCTGGAACGTGATTGACGAAACGCAACAGGTAACGTTATTCTCGACTCGCCATGAAAATGTCATGAAATTCACCAGGTTTCAGTAGAACCAGTTCTCAATTCCCAACCCTAGAATTGTCTTTTTGCTTTCAATCTCTGTGTGACACAAAGACGAGCACACACAGTAAAACAGGCATGCAAACATAAAAGGCCAACAAAGACTGTTAGGACGGCCTCTGGCAAAACTCTTCCGTCGTCTTTACCTGAAGACGCCTCACTCCCAGTGAAAGCTTTATAAAGCTTGAGAGAAAAACAGAGGTGAACACTTAGACTAATAGATAAACACATCACTGAAGACCATATAAGGAGAGCTGATGCGATATAAGGCTTGTCCAGACAGGACCTTGTTGAAACGATTGTGTCATGGTGACATTCTGCTGAGGTTTTTAATTAATCCAAGCAGCAGTGGGACTGTCTGAGCAAGTCAATATGGGGAAACACGAGAAGAAGGGAAATAAAAGAGAAGATAACAGTGATCATTTAAAGCCCCAAGCCCTCATACAGAGATGATTTCCTCATATTTTCACAGTTTGGTGTCCCTTCTCTCTTTATTTCTAGTGTGTACATGTAAGGCACTGGCAAACATATGACATAATTGATCTGTTACTGGGAACATGCAGTGAAAATGAACACAACTGACTGAAGAATATAGTGAATGTCGATGGCAGCTCCTACCTTCTTGAACCTTTTACTGACCCATCTGTCCCAGTGGTTCAGCATATCCAACCATTTGACTTCCCTGTGCCTTAATACTTCCAGAGGAACATCTTGAGCCCTGTGTGATTAGTTTGAGAGACAGAAAGGAAGAATAAGAACCCCAAATTTGCTTATCAAAAGGAAATGCCAAACGCTATTTTGGTTTTCACAGTTCTCAATACCGATCACACCACCTCAAGTTTAAAAATGCGGAAGTGCAAATGAAGAGGCGAATGAATACGAATTACTGCTATTTTTATAATATTTTTCCCATTTCATTGTATGATGACTATCTATCTGCCTAAACAGTTTGCTTAACTTCTCTTTTAGTGTTCCATGAAAGAAAGAAATTAAGTCATAAAGGGTTTGGAATGAGATGAGGGGAAGTAAATAATGACAGAATTTGTATTTTTTGCTAAACTATTCATGTAATCTCTAAAAACATATTAGGCTTCAACAGAAATACTGAACTATTCGTAGGAAAAACTATGCAACCACTAAACCAATGACTAAAATAGTTTCTTCAACAAAACGTCAAACATATGTCACTTGTCACATTTAATTCCTTCATATAATAGTATATCATTAAAAACAACATTATTCAGACAACATTAGTTAAGATTTCTTACTAACTGGTATACTTTACAGTAGCTGATAAAAAAATGTATGCAAAACAAACAATGCAAGGAAGTTTATATCATGTTATCTAATGCAAGCTTCAATACAAGTTCCCCATTTACACCTGAATTTTATGAGTCATAATACGTGAGGCATAAATTGTGAGCCGTTTTTATCCATTACCATTCAAATGTTTGGGGTCTTTTGAACTTTCTATTTGTCAATTTTTTTTTTTACCAAGTTTTCCACAAAAGTATTAAGCAGCACAACTGTTTTCAACATTAGTAATAATAAGAAATATTTCTTCAGCACCAAATCAGAATATTAGAATGACTTCTGAAGGATCATGTGACACTGAAGACTGGAGTAATGATGCTGAAAATCCAGCTTTGCCATCACAGGAATAAATTACATTTTAAAATAGATTCAAATAGCAAACAGTTATTTTAAATGTTAATAATTTTTTAATTTTTACTGTATTTTGATCAATGGTGAGCATAAGAGACTTTCAAAAACATTAAAAAAAAATCTTACAGACCACAAATTTATGAATGAGAAAAACAAGTGGCGCAAACAACCTTAATTTTTCGTTCTACATCCATCTTTTGTTTTGAATCAGTGATTTGAAGCACCAAAGTCACGTGATTTCAGCAGTTTGGCAGTTTGACACACGATCTGAACCACTGATTCGAAACAAAAGATTTGTAAAGCTTCAAAGCTTCATGAAGCACTGTTTTGAAAAGTCGTTATTTTGTTTTTTTTGGTGCACAAAAAGTATTCTCGTCACTTTATAACATTAAGGTTGAACCACTGTAGTCACATGAACTGTTTTAAATATGTCTTTAGTAGCTTTCTGGGCACTGAAAGTGTTAATTATCTTGCTGTCTATAGAGTCCTCACTGAGCCATTGGATTTCATCAAAAATATCTTAATTTGTGTTCTGAAGATGAAAAAGGTCTTACGGGTGTGGAACGACATGAGGGAGAGTAATAAATGACATGTTTATTTTTGAGTGAAGTAACCCTTTAATTTAGGACAGAATTAAGCTGAAACAATTTCAATACTAACGTAAGCACTAAAAATAGCCATTCAGTAGATGACTAGACACTTCATCCTGAATATTTTCAAGGAATATTCATGGAATATCCTGAATATTTTCAAAATTTCCTGGGATCAACCTGTGGTTAACTACTTTGCCTAAGGCCACACTGGCCTGTTATATTGGCTCCTGTGTTTCCCCTAGTCAAATTTAAACCATTTAACTTATGGCCTAGACTTTTAAATATAAGTTTGGCAGCACACCAACCACCAGCTAGCTTCCCCTTAGACACCTATCTTAACCACTAGAAATTTGATCTGAAAGCAATGTTTCTATCAATATTTTACCTATTACGCTACAACTTCGGTTTTACTTCCTTTTCATTTTTCAGAGTAATTGTGAAAAAAACAAAAATGGAGATGTAGGAACCTAGAACAGATTTCATGAGAGTTATGTTTGGGGCCGGTCTCTCTCCAGTAGCTGGCAGACCTCAGGGCACCAGCACACCCATAAACCACAGGAAACGGAAAGCGGCTGTACACTCAGTACAGAAGGACAACTATCACTTACTCATCTATTCCATTCTATTTAACAATCCACAATGAATACAGTAGCCTGCCGCCGTCTCAGGCTACTGTTTAAAACCGTTAATTCTTAATAAAGAAGTGGTGACGATCCCAATTCCAGGCGGCTCTCTAAATGAAATGAATGTGTTGTCCTTTGCTGACTGCAGAGTCTTTAATAAAGACATCAACCTGGGGCAGATGTCTCGCTGATAAAAGACAGGAAGCTTTTACAAGTTTGCAACTGGCTGCAAAAGCAAGTGAGGATAAAACACCCTGACACTACATTCAAACCACATCAATGAAAACTAACGAGAAACTTTTTTATGCCTATTTCCAATGAAAAGAATGTTTGTTTCGTACATCCATCATCAAAACTGGTTCAACAAGTTATACAAAGAGATTCACTAAACCTACAAAAAGATTGGTTAATCGTGATGAGTTCAAGATACATGATATACAGTCAAACCAAAATTTATTCAGACACCTTGAACATTTCATTCATTAATACAGTTTATTCACTATAGTTAAAAAAAAAAAAATGGTAATAAAATATGACAAGATCTCAGAGTTAATAAAGATAAATTTTTTCTGACACAGTTTATGTCAGATAACACTTAAAGGAACACTCCACTTTTTTTGAAAATAGGCTCATTTTCCAACTCGCCTGAGTTTTACCATTTTTGAATCCATTCAGCCGATCTCCGGGTCTGGTGGTACCACTTTTAGCATAGCTTAGCATAGTTCATTGAATCTGATTAGACCGTTAGCATCTCGCTAAAAAATGACCAAAGAGTTTTGATATGTTTCCTATTTAAAACTTGACTCTTCTGTAGTTACATTGTGTACTAAGACCGACGGAAAATGAAAAGTTGCGATGATATTACGCAGCGGCTGTGACCCCGTTTGCACAGGGAGCGTGCCTTGCAACCATGGAGACATTTGTGAGAGGCGCTGAGTAATATCATTGCGCCTGCTGCACTCATGGTACGGCAGCAAAGTTCCTTGATTATTACGCCGGAATGAGAGTATAGTTCCTAGCCATATCGGCCTAGAAAATCGCAACTTTTCATTTTCCGTCGGTCTTAGTACACGATGTAACTATAGAAGAGTCAAGTTTTAAATAGAAAAAAATTTTTTTAAACTCTTTGGTCATTTTTGAGCAAGATGCTAACGGTCTAATCAGATTCAATGAACTATGCTAAGCTATGCTAAAAGTGGTACCGCCAGACCCGGAGATCGGCTGAATGGATTTGAAAACGGTAAAACTCAACTGTTTAACTCTAGGGGAGTTGGAAAATTAGCCTATTTTCAAAAAAAGTGTGATCAATGGAGTGTTCCTTTAAGCAAAACATGGTCAGATCAAAGTGTCTGAATAATTTTTGGTTCCAATTTTTTATCAATTTTACTGGTAGTCCACTGTATGAAGAATTTTTGGGTATAATGTCACAGTTTACTTTATTTTGCTATCCTCATTTACATAAATGAACTATAGTGTCCTGCACCCACTAGTAAAAATATCTGAATAACTTTTGGTTTGACTGTACATACATACACACACAAATAATATTGTTATGATTGTATTGCCTTAGGGAGCATAACTGGCTTCTTTTA
Organism: Megalobrama amblycephala; assembly: GCF_018812025.1. Taxonomy (NCBI): domain Eukaryota; kingdom Metazoa; phylum Chordata; class Actinopteri; order Cypriniformes; family Xenocyprididae; genus Megalobrama; species Megalobrama amblycephala. The sequence goes on from NC_063055.1 coordinate 28,997,396, forward strand.
AAAACATAAAAAAAAAAAAAAATCATTCAAAATTTGACCTGTAGTGTGTATATATATATACATATATACATATATATATATATATATATATATATATATATATATATATATTTATAAAATTTAAATTCATGTATTATTATAACTTCAAATGGTTTAACTGACAGGCTAAATTTGAAATAAAACATTTTAAACTAACTTTTAGAAAAGGCATGCGTTTATTTTCCCCCTCACTGGGCTACACAATTATTAATAGACACACACACACACACACACACACACACACAAATGGCAATTAAGTTAAGCAACAGTAATTCATTCACACAGATTCCTTTGCTTCTGTTTAACTGTGTCAAGAATGCAAACTATGCGTTACTTTCAAACGCTTTCCTACTACTCACACACCCACTGAAGTCCAAGCATGCGATATTTTCTGTATCATGCTTAACCACGTGACCTTGCCTTACCCAGCTCAACAAACACAAACAGGATTTGATGGGATCAGCTAAACCGCCTTGTAAAGCAGTGTACTTACGATTCCTCTGAATACTTCTGGGCTCCACCGATGAATCCATACTTGTCAATTTGTCTCGAGCTGGTGAATCCGTTGATTTCAGAGTCGGACCCGAAGGAGCTCTCCTCGTCAAACTGACTGCCCAGAGTCCTCACACTCATAGTGTCATCAGACAGACGTCCATTCTCCAGCTGAGCCATCATGATCCTCTACAAACACACCCTGCTGAGAAGTTCACTTAAAGGACATCACCTGCACTCATCTGTAGGCATCCCACGAGAAAAAGTCAAATTAATGTGATGCTTCACCTTTAAGTCTTTCTAAATCAGGCCAATAAAAACTACACAGACCCACCAAGACTTTGGTGAATCACTCAAGTTGACATTAACTTTATTTCCCAAGTTGTTTGTAGATTTTGTGCGTCTATTAAAGCTACAACGCCTTCTAAACGGATTACTGTGCGTTTAAATCGCCCGAGTTAAATGCTAAATTAGCTTAGCGCGCGACGTGTCACTATCTAACCCACAGTTAGTTTCATCCCAAAACAAGGACGATTGAAAACGTATTTTACATATGCAGAAAAACCGCCCGAAAAACGTGTAAACAACCGGACGAACGAAACTACGCATGAATTTCCTGAATCACATTTTTCCAGTCCACGGATCGTCAGGTCTCGCGCTCAAAGAGTCCAGCGGACTGTTTTCATTCAGCAAGCCGATGTTTGAGGGTGAAAAGAGAGCAGATTCCCAGTCAAGATGCTCCAACAAAGTTGTTTTCTTAGTTTAAGTCGAGGTCCCATGGTTGAGAGGTAAATAATAAAGTAAATGTCACATCAGTCGACCCGTATTTTTAGTGTTAGGGTGGCGATGATGACATTAGCGCTGAGTTTCCATTCTTTTGCTGTTGCGTTTGACAGTTCTGCACATGCGCGTCTGTGTCACTTCCGGAATCCACAGGTTATTTGCATGTATGGAAAAGTTATCTTTATGTGAGAGACGAGGGAAAATGAATAGAAGTCTGTTTAATGTTTCATAGTAGTTAATAAAAATAGGCACTACTAATAATAAATTAACTGTTTATATTAAAACCTTTATATTTTAGAATATGTTCGTCTCTAAGATGCGAATAACCAAAGGAACTGAAAGAAGAAGAAGAAGAAGAAAAAAAAAAACCTTTCTCGAGGTTTAATTTGAATCAGTGTAAGTTTATGTGACAGACGCGGGAAAATCAATGGAAATAGGCTATAAGACGTTTATAATAATAATAATGATATAAATATATATCTATTCTATTATATGACATATATTATATTGGTAGTTATACACAGTCTACCAGGCTGTTTTTACAAATTGTCAGTCTTTTAAAGAATTAATTTTAGTAGGCATTCATTATTTATTATTAATTCATGTCGTTCATGCCTTTGTGCATTTCTTTCTGAACACAAAAGCGGATATTTTGAAGAACATTCGGGTCAATCAACATTGAACTCCACTAAAACAGACATTTCTTCAAGGTATCTTTTGTTCAAAAAAGTCATACAGCTTTATAATACCTTATCATTAATAGCTGTATCAATATTACCATTATTATTATTATTATTATTATTATTATCACTGCTATTACTACTACTATTATTTTTTATTTGTCTTCTTCTTGATCCTTTAACCTCATCCTCATTCCGGATGAAATGAGTTTATTTGTTAATATGGTTATATCATTACTATTACTAATACTATTATTACTATTTGTCATTTCTGATTAATTGAGTTTATTATTATTATTATTATTATTATTATTATTATTATTATTGCTATTACTATTGCTATTGTGATATAAGTCATACTGGTTTAGAATGGCATGAGGGAAAAAATTACAAAATTGTAATTTTCTTTAACATTTCTGAAAAAGCTGGATTCTCTATTTCTTTATCCTAAATATAGTTTATTTAGCCCATAATGCATTATTCTGAAACTAAAAGAATTAAAGCATAGCAACTGAGAAGTTTATTAGAGGTTTACGAAAATGCGTCATTAGTCCAAGAAAAGTTCCAGTTACTAAATGCAGTTCGACTAACTGTCTGTGGGGGGCAGCAATTACAGACACAATTTACGAGTGAGAAAATATTCTACCCTTGTGGTCTTTTCTAATGTTCAGTTGTTCAGCAATAATATATGATAATAATATGTATCTATTCTGCATATTTAGTGTATGTAATTTTATAAAACTGAAATAAATGAGCTAGCCTTCATGTCATAGGCTATCTTTTTTTTAGTTAAATACATGCAAGATGCTGTTTTGTGTTATGAATGCATTAGCCTACTATGTTATTTGCAGTGTACTGCGCATTACAAGTGAAAACAAGCAATAGATTTGAAGTACGCACTGCCTTTATTATCAGAACTATAAATCTTGTTTTAAAATGCAAAACAAATGTTTTAATAATGAAAGCTGATATACCAGAGGGTTGACATGAACACAGTAGCAGACAGAACCGAAATGACAACGTTTAAATGAAATGTAAGTCTCGTCTTTATTCAAGACTCCTCTTTTTCATCACCATGCGTGATAATGTAGCAAAGTGATTTATAGTCAATATTCCCAGCCACATCTATTGGAGCGACTGCAAAAGCCTGGTCAACCTGAAACAGAATCAAGTAGATTAGAAGAAATTATTTTAAAAGAACATGCTTTTTTATCACAGTATCTGATAATATAGGCTAAAAGCCTGCTGTTTGTGATAGCAGAATATGGGAAACATTGGTATCTATTGATTTTTTATGCATTTTATGTGACTAAATATTTGTTTTAGATGCCATTAGTATTTTAAAATGCAAATATTAACCTCTTCTGCTGTGAATTTATCAGCTTGGTTCATTAGCAGCCTCTTAAACCTGAAACACAATGACATCAAATACATCAATTGCTCTTTTTAAAAAAAAACAATACAGTAATGTTTCTGTGATATTGTTTTGTACACTTACTCATCCTTATTGACAACTCCTGTAGCATTTGGGTCGAAGAGTTTAAACGCAGCAAGGATGGTTTCCTCTGGGTCTGTGCCTGTTTCGAGATAAGAATATTACAAAATTATAATAAATCCTCCATTCTTTAAAACTTATATTTTAAGGCCTTGAAAGATCTTGAAAGTTTAGCTGTCATACCATTGAGCTTTTCTCCGAAGAGAGTAAGAAAGACAGTGAAGTTGATGGGCCCTTTTCCCTCTGCTAACATAGACTCCAGCTCTTCATCACTCACATTCAGCTTCCCTGCGCAAACACAGAACTCAATGTTTATCTAAAAAGATAAACTTATATGATGTTTTGTATGTCACATGTATGATGAAGGTGTTCTGAAACTCCACAGCAAATGCATTTTATACCCAGTTGTCCATAAGTTTCCTTCAGGTCAGATTTGTTTATAACTCCATCCCGGTTCTGATCTATGCAGCCAAATGCCTAAAAGAAGCACATGATGTAAGTCACATTTGTACTAGATTACTTATTATATTGAAGCAATCCTCCTGATATCAACTTCTGCTTGTGCCTTATGTAGCTTTTTATTGTATCGCATTTTTTTACACATTGTTTCAAAGCAACTTTACAGAAAAATCATGATGTTAATATTTATAATATCTTAATACTTTCATGCCTTATAGTTACATTTAGAGCTGGGAATAATATAATTACATTTAGCAATGATATAAACAATCAAGCAGTTGAGATTTGTTGTAGAATATATAATTTTACATGTAAATTTATGACTAAGTACATGAAAATGTATTGTCGCAAGGATGTTAACTAATTATGCAAAGCTTGTAAGTTGGATATATAAGTATATAGTTTACATTTTGTGACAATATAAACAATCACGGAGCAGAGGTTTGATATATATGTGACCCTGGACCACAAAACAAGTTGCACTGGTATATTTGTAGCAATAGCCAACAATACAATGTATGGGTCAAAATGATAGATTTTTCTTTTATGCCAAAAATCATTAGGATATTAAAGGATTAGTTCACTTTCAAATAAAAATTTCCTGATAATTTACTCATAATTTGTCATCCAAGATGTCCATGTCCTTCTTTCTTCAGTCGAAAAGAAATTAAGGTTTTTGATGAAAACATTCCAGGATTATTCTCCTTATAGTGGACTTCAATGGGCACCAAATGGTTGAAGGTCAAAATTACAGTTTCAGTGCAGCTTCAAAGGGCTTTAAACCATCCCAGACGAGGAATAAAGGTCTTATCTAGCGAAACAATCGGTCATTTTCAAAAAAATAAAATAAAAATTATATACATTTTAACCATAGACGCTCGTCGTGAACTAGAGTTGCGTCCCACTTGACGCACTATACACTATGCACTTATACACAATGTACTTATGCACTATGTACTCATCCATGTAGTGCGTCAATTGTATAAGGTTATTTTGTCATTTAACTTCGGAGTCTGACAGGCCCTTCCCCTCCACTACGTAATTAAAGCTGCGACAGTGTTCCACACACCGTTTTTTCCGTTAATTTAGTGCATCATCTGGGTATTTCAAGTGTACTTTTTCTCTTTGGAATTTTCAGTGTGAACGCACTACTCGCACTATTTATACTTAAAATCGTCATAGAACAGTGCATAAGTACGCGAATTGGGACGCACCTTAGTTCTCTTCTTCTTCTTCTCTATTAGAATTCCAGCAGTGTAGACGCTGCTAAGTGTATTACTGCCCTCCACAGGTCAAAGTTTGAACTAAATTGTCATATATTGTATATGAAAATTTAGTTCAAACGTATATAATTAACATATATAATCGTTTCGCTAGATGATACCCTTATTCCTCGTCTGGTATCGTTTAAAGCCCTTTGAAGCTGCACTGAAACTGTAATTTTGACCTTCAACCATTTTCTTTTCGACTGAAGAAAGAAGGACATGGACATCTTGGATGACAAGGGGGTGAACAAATTATCAGGAAATTTTTATTTGAAAGTGAACTAATCCTTTAAGTAAAGATCATGTTCCATGAAGATATTTTGTAAATTTCCTACCGTAAATATATAAAAAATGTATTTTTGTGAGTGGATATGCATTGCTAAGGACTTCATTTGGACAACTTTAAAGGCGATTTTCTCAATATTTAGATTTTTTTTGCACCCTCAGATTCCAGATTTTCAAATAGTTGTATCTCGGCCAAATATTGTCCTATCCTAACAAAAATTGACCCTTATGACTGGTTTTGTGGTCCAGCGTCACATATTGCTTTACGTGATTTTAGTAAAGTTGGTGTGACGTTGAGAGTTATGAAACCTGTAAGGTTTTGTTCAGTTTGGGTTTCATATAATATAAAGACTGACCTCTTTAAACTCCTGTATTTGTGATTGCTCAAACATGGAGAAGACATTGGAAGAGCCCCTTTGAGCAGTTTTCCCCCTCTTAGATGCAGCTTTCTTACTAGCCTGTCAGTAAGAAAGACAGAAAAATATAAGAAAAATAACAATCGGAAGCACCCGGTAGGCAGCCTATATCATTTAATCCACAGCAATACATACAATGTGGCTCATTAAAATTGCTTTTTTTTTTTTTTCTTTTTTTTTGACTAATGTCACAGAAAAAAATGTTTAAGAAAATTTTTCCACTTTTATTAGGTAAGTTTCCTCATATTAACTAACAATATTACAAGAAGAATTAGTTGTAGTGCTTCTATATGCACTATAAATCATTCCTATTTTAATTTAAACATAAATAAGAAGCCGTGTCCACTCACCATGTTCACTGTCTGCTTTGCTCTGTGTATGTGCTCCTGGGTCAGTGGTGTTGTTCATGGAGTCTTTATGTATGAGGACTCTTATCACTCGTCCCTCTATAAAGGTCTGCAGTGCTTCTGTTAGTCCCCTACATGGGCACCCAGAGCCTCCTAAATACAGGAGCCCTGATAACTGCACAAGTACTTGGATTCCAGCTGGCTGGAAAATGAGATAAAGTGTGTGGATGGGGAGGGGAGAGATTTTAAGGGATGAAAATGATGGACGGATGGATGCAATGAAACTGAGTGAATGTGAATGGAAGGATCAAGGGCCTGAGACCGTGGCAGTATGTGAGTCTGAATGGCAGCACAAATGTTAAATATTCAGACCAAAATAGGGCAGCCCATGACCCTGAGAACTACAAAAGTCTCATATCAACATAGTGTCCTTGAGCAAAGCTCTGGGAAACGCAGTCCCTGTGACTGTGAAATGTTGAATTGGATAGTGTGTAAGGAAAACTTTTTATAGATTATTTGACACAGCACTGTGCATGTCATTTTTAAAAACTGTACCATTTTTGTTATACTATCTTTTATAAAGTCCCATTAGAATTAGAGCTAGCGATGCCTGAATAGTAAATGAATCAGTCTTGGAAGTTGGTTCTTTTTATGATTTGGGTCAAATGGGTTAGCAATATGGTTCTTGATTCAGAATGAATCATTTGGACAGCTCTTGGTCCATTCACACAGAACACGTTTTTGCCTTAAAATACACCAAACATATGGTGGTGGAAAAAAAAATAATAATAGAGATTTGTTTTTAAAAGATGAACTTCTTTTAACTGGAGAACTTCATTTTTGGTTCCAATAGCCCATATGGGGTTAATTCAGATAGGGCCGCAATGGAACCCATGTATAAACTCATGTAGGGTCAATACCTTAAGCCCATAAGATGCTGTAAAACACATGAAATGTGACAGTCAAACAAGTCTATCTATCTAACGATTGGATTGAGATCTGGGGAATTTGGAGACCATGTTGCCCGAAGCACAGCTGCAAATGCGCGCATTAGGAAACGTCTACTCAAACTTGTTGTTGTGCTCCTCAAACCATTCCTGAACCATTTTTGCTTTGTGGCAGGGTGCATTATCCTGCTGAAAGAGGCCACAGCCACCAGGGAATACTGTTTCCATGGCTGTACATGTTTTGCAACAATGCTTAGGTAGGTGGTACGTGTCAAAGTAACATCCACATGGATGGCAGGACCCAAGGTTTTCCAGCAGAACTTTGCTCAAAGCATCACACTGCCTCTGCCAGCTTGCCTTCTTCCCATAGTGCATCCTTGTGCCATGTGTTCCCCAGGTAAACGACACACGCACCCGGCCATCCACGTGATGTAAAAGAAAACATGATTCATGAGAACAGGCCACCTTCTTCCATTGATCCATGGTCCAGTTCTGATGCTCACGTGCCCACTGTTGGCACTTTCAGCGGTGGATAGGGGTCAGCATGTGCACCCTCACTTTTCTGTGGCTATGCAGCCCCATACACAACTAACTGTGATGCACTGTGTATTCTGACACCTTTCTATCAGAACCAGCATTAACTTCTTGAGCAACTTGAGCTATAGTTGCTCGTCTGTTGGATCGGACCACACGGGCCAGCCTTCGTGCATCAATGAGCCCCGGCCTATGACCCTGTCACTGGTTCACCACTGTTCCTTCCTTGAACCACTTTTGATAAATACTGACCACTGCAGACCAGGAACACTCCACAAGAGCTGCAGTTTTGGAAATGCTCTGACCCAGTCATCTAGTCATCACAATTTAGCCCTTGTTAAACTCGCTCAAATCCTTACGCTTGCCCGTTTTTCCTCTAACACATCACTTTGACAAAATGTTCACTTGCTGCCTAATATATCCCAACCTACTAACAGGTGCTGTGATGAAGAGAAAATCAGCAGTGTTATTCTCTTCACCTGTCAGTGGTCAAAATGTTATGCCTGATCGGTGTATATATATACAGTGGGTACGGAAAGTATTCAGACTCCCTTAAATTTTTCAGTCTTTGTTATATTGCAGCCATTTGTTCAAGTTCTTTTTTTTTCCTCATTAATGTACACACAGCACCCCATATTGACAGAAAAACACAGAATTGTTGACATTTTTGCAGATTTATTAAAAAAGAAAACCTGAAATATCACATGGTCCTAAGTATTCAGACCCTTTGCTGTGACACTCATATATTTAACTCAGGTGCTGTCCATTTCTTCTGATCATCCTTGAGATGGTTCTACACCTTCATTTGAGTCCAGCTGTGTTTGATTATACTGATTGGACTTGATTAGGAAAGCCACACACCTGTCTATATAAGACCCTACAGCTCACAGTGCATGTCAGAGCAAATGAGAATCATGAGGTCAAAGGAAATGCCTGAAGAGCTCAGAGACAGAATTGTGGCAAGGCACAGATCTGGCCAAGGTTACAAAAAAAACCTCTGCTGCACTTAAGGTTCCTAAGAGCACAGTGGCCTCCATAATCCTTAGATGGAAGATGTTTGGGACGACCAGAACCCTTCCTAGAGCTGGTCGTCCGGCCAAACTGAGCTATTGGGGGAGAAGAGCCTTGGTGAGAGAGGTAAAGAAGAATCCAAAGATCACTGTGGCTGAGCTCCAGGGATGCAGTCGGGAGATGGGAGAAAGTTGTAGAAAGTCAACCATCACTGCAGCCCTCCACCAGTCGGGGCTTTATGGCAGAGTGGCCCGACGGAAGCCTCTCCTCAGTGCAAGACACATGAAAGCCCACATGGAGTTTGCTAAAAAACACCTGAAGGACTCCAAGATGGTGAGAAATAAGATTCTCTGGTCTGATGAGACCAAGATAGAACTTTTTGGCCTTAATTCTAAGCGGTATGTGTGGAGAAAACCAGGCACTGCTCATCCACCTGTCCAAAACAGTCCCATCAGTGAAGCATGGTGGTGGCAGCATCATGCTGTGGGGGTGTTTTTCAGCTGCAGGGACAGGACGACTGGTTGCAATCAAGGGAAAGATGAATGCGGCCAAGTACAGGGATATCCTGGACGAAAACCTTCTCCAGAGTGCTCAGGACCTCAGACTGGGCCGAAGGAGTGACTTCACAACAACTCCGTGACTGTTCTTGAATGGCCCAGCCAGAGCCCTGACTTAAACCCAATTGAGCATCTCTGGAGAGACCTAAAAATGGCTGTCCACCAATGTTTACCATCCACCCTGACAGAACTGGAAAGGATCTGCAAGGAGGAATGGCAGAGGATCCCCAAATCCAGGTGTGAAAAACTTGTTGCATCTTTCCCAAAAAGACTCATGGCTGTATTAGATCAAAAGGGTGCTTCTACTAAATACTGAGCAAAGGGTCTGAATACTTAGGACCATGTGATATTTCAGTTTTTCTTTTTTAATAAATCTGCAAAAATGTAAACAATTCTGTGTTTATCTGTCAATATGGGGTGCTGTGTGTACATTAATGAGGAAAAAAAATGAACTTAATTTTTTTTTTTTTTTTGCAAATGGCTGCAATATAACAAAGAGTGAAAAATTTAAGGGGGTCTGAATACTTTCCGTACCCACTGTATATACCATTGTTCTGCAAAATTTTCACAGGCAAAATCCAGCCATTTCAATAGGAATCGACATGATCACAAATTTGGTTTTAGGGCAAAACATTTCCCCACACACATTTCCCCACACAACATTTCCTGGGAAATTTCTCCAAAATTTTGCCAATGTGACCACACCTTAAAGTATTACTTAAAGCTGTAGTCCGTAAGCCACTTTGCCACCATCTCTGTTTGAAATTTGCAATTGCAGTTATTTGTGGAATTACCATCTTTACGTGGGATGTGCCTCGGCACAGATCCTCAGCGCGGATTAATCTAATGTTTGCTGTCAATTACTGCACCGGTGTTGATACTGTACTTCGGAATCACAAATTGAAGTCTTGAAGTATGACCAAAGTAAGAATTTTCACTGGAAAATGTCATCTGAACAAGTAAGTAACATGTCTGCCACTTTTATTCTGACCAATGGTGATTAAATCTAACAATCACTTAGTTCATACCATGTCAAACCGTGCAAATTGTTGTTATACTTTGTTCTCAAATTGTTAATGTTAACAACATCAGCATTGCGTGACTGCGTATTTAGTATGTATTAGCGTTACCTGTAGATTTCAATTTCTGTAGCTACTCCACAGTCCGCAGTCTGATGATTGTCATTTGGACCTTTCTGGATCATAATTCGACATCAAAATGATAAGTTTATCTTCACATGCCATATAGCCTACTAGCTGGGACTCTTTTATGTAAACAAACGATTTATTAAAAAAGCATTTTACAAAAACACAAGACTTTTATGGAACATATGGCATAAGTATAATATTTCGATACAGAGTAGAGTCACTGTCATTGTAAATTACTGTTTACATTAAATATTTTAGGGATGATTGAAGCCCAATTATGTAACTTTAATGTCAAATTAATGTACATTTACATTAACGCTACACAACAGTACTTAGTAATGTTTGCCTATACGGGGGAAATATGGGGCAAGTTGTCACGTACAGGCCTTATATAAGAGAGAGATTCTGTCTTTTACTGTCTGTATTATCTTTAAAAGTTGATTTGATAAGAAATTGGATAAGAAGTTGCTGCAGTGAACTATGAATCCTTTTGTTCTTGACTATAAAAGGAGCTCACATGCTTGGCCCACTGTTCAACATTAAATATCAGACTGCATATCTTTTGTTTTTATTATCTTTGGCCGATATAGTATTGCACCAACAGCAACAAGCATTTCTCTTTAATTCCAAATTACAATATAAAATATCCTACTGTCTATGAAGGTTAGCGTTAAGCGAAGACTAGATAGACTCTCACTCATTTTCACCAAACAACACTCATACTCCTCCAATGTTTTCCTAAGTAATTTTGCCTCATTTAACAATTTCCTTTGGGCACTTAACCCAGGGCAAGCAAAGTATTTTCCATATCAGTAGTGTGTGGTCTTCACAGATATCCAAGGTGACGAGTTTGCCACGGCAACGAGAAGGGCCTGCGGTCTGAATTGGCGTAGAAGGAGACAGGTGTGGGTATTTTTCTACAAAACAGGAGGAAACAGTCCTTTTATTGCCTTAGTTACAGTGAGTTGGGAGGGGGAAGTTATGAATGAAACCCCTTTTCCTCAATAGAGTGTTCCAAAGGATCGCAATACTCCGATTATTTAAGTTAAAAGGCATAATGCAGTCATGATACTGTAAGTCTACTCTTTTGTTTTGTTTTTATCATTGGGTCAGTGGTACAAGGTAAGCTGGTTGAGCATTATTTTCATGGCACACCTCTAACGCCGGACAAGGAATTAGTAAACTGGAATGAAAATACTGAACAACATATCTAGCCTACAAAAATATTTGGATTTTGGTGTTGGGACACTCAGATGATTAAAAATGGACCACACAAAGGACCACATCCAGTGTGACTGACTATTGGAATATCAACAGTTGACCATGAAGAATGTTGGATAAGCTGATCGACGGTTTACATATATATATTTTTTTAATTTCTTTTGAGCCATTTGCATTGAGCTGGGAAGAACTGAGGAAAACCTGCACCATACACACATTTCTCTATGAAATGATGCACCCATGAGGAAGACACACCATGGACCTTCATACCATGGACAAGGTAAAGTATCTTCTTAAAAAGCATTTTTAAAAATGTTTTATTCTCTCTTTCTCTCTCTTTTTGTCTAATTGGACTTATCATTTATATAGTTATTATGCTTTACTCAAAATGCCCTTAACCAAAAAATAAATCATACAAGTAGGTGTATATTTTTATATCTATATATGCAGATGCAGTGAATTTTCACCATCATTAGGTGGATATTTATTTATATACAAAGTAGTATCAAGAGTACTTTCTTAAATCAGATTAAAATCAGATTAAATCTTACATTTTATCTACACTTACTGTAATTGCACTTGGTTTCTGTCCAGACATTGCCTGGAATGCAACGTTTATCAACACATGCTGCAATGTCCTGTACATATCTGCTCACCTTTCATTGATCCTCCCCCTCACGCCACAGTAGATTTCTTTGTTGCGAGATTGCTCATATGACTGTCAATGGCTCATGACCTTGGACGAACTCCATGTGTGTGATTTGTGTCATCTGGCTGCATCTTCAGTACAGAGATGGCACAGTTGCACAATTGTGTGTTTAAGTCCATCCCTGTAAAACCTTTCAGTCATATTTACTAAATGAAACAAGTTAATTTCATTCAGATATTAGTTAAAGTTCAAGTGCACTTTGATGCAAAAACTTGAGAAACGTAGATCCAGGCAGTCCAGCAATGATTATGTCAGAGATTAAATTTGAAAAAGTAATTAATACATTTATTAATTAAAAAATTAATAAGACTTAGTTAATAGTTAATAATAAAATCCAGAGTACTGTATCTAACAGAAGAAGATGAAGATTTGCAGAATGAAATGAGAGGTAGAGAGATGCAGAAGAGATGCGAGAAGCAAAAAGAGCAAAGAAAATTTTTATACCATAAGCATAGGAAAACTTACATCCCACTCAAACTTGTTTTGGTTTTGGTTTAATAAGAAAAGGTCAAATTGATTTATCCATTATGTCATAGACTGGTCAAATGTCAAAAATAGATGAACATAGATACAAAAGGGGTTGTTTTGACACCCTTAAGGGAATTTTGCAGATCTGGCATTATCACATGTCTGAAGAAATGGAAACAAACATATTTTGATATAAAACGTACACCAAGTTTAAATGAGCAACTAATTCTGAAAACATCATTGCTTCAGTACTTGGCAGGCGTCCAATATCTAACCACAAATGTGTCAACATGACCTGTCTCATTGGAACACTTGAATATAGTAAGCATACATACTCTTAAATATAAAAGAAGAATAACTATAAAGGGTACAATAAAGAATAAATACTTGAAAATATGATGAGGATTAATATATTGAGTAGGAGTACATGAATATATGAAATCAAAAGGACTATTGAAAAATAATAAGCCATAAATGATTAACATGAAATATGAATAAAATGCATGAATATGAATATTGATTATTTTGGATCCACCAAACTTAAAGGGATAGTTCACCCAAAAATGAAAATTTGATGTTTATCTGCTTACCCCCAGCGCATCCAAGATGAGGGTGACTTTGTTTCTTCAGTAGAACACAAATGATGATTTTTAACTCCAACCGTTACCGTCAGTCAGTCAAATAATGGGAGTGGATGGGAACTTCTACTATAAGAGTAAATAAAACTTGCATAGACAAATCCAAATTAAACCCTGCAGCTCCGAAGACACGAAACGATCTGTTTGTGCGAGAAACCGAACAATATTTATATTATTTTTTACCTGTAAAACACCACTATGTCCAACTGCATTCAGCACTCGCTTAGTGAGGTCTGATCGTGCTCTGACAACGGCAGTGATGTCTCGCGCATATACTTCAATGAGTGCTAGACATCACTGCCGCTGTCAGAGCGCGATCAGACCTCACTAAGCGATTGCTGAATGCAGTTGGACATGGTGTATTAGAGGTAAAAAAATATATAAAAATACTGTTCGGTTTCTCACACAAACCGATCGTTTCATGTCTTAGGACATCAATGTGTCGTCACGATCCGCAGGGTTTAATTTGGACTTGTCTATGCAAGTTTTATTTACTCTTATAGTAGAAGTTCCCATCCACTCCCATTATTTGACTGACTGACGGTAACGGTTGGAGTTAAAAATCATCATTTGTGTTCTACTGAAGAAACAAAGTCACCCTCATCTTGGATGCGCTGGGGGGTAAGCAGATAAACATCAAATTTTCATTTTTGGGTGAACTATCCCTTTAATTAAAATGTGAACTCAACTAATTATATTATACAGAACTCAGATGTCTATTTCCCAGCATTCTTTGTTTCTGACTGTTAAAGAAAAGTAAGGGGTTGTTTACACAACATCATTTTCAGATAAAAACAGAAAACTTTTCATGCATTTTGGCCGCTCATAACAGCTTTTTGGTGGTGTGAAAATGCAAACTGTTGCAAACTGGTTTCAAAGTGTAACTCTTTGAAAATGATACCATTATGTTTCCATGTAAACTACAAAAATGCAAATTTGTGAAAATGGTGACGTTATGCGCATACGTATTACGTGTTCAGTCTACAGGTGTGTAGTGTTTCATTACAAACTGACATCGCCAACTACTGGCCTGGCATGAACAATACAGCTATTTAGTCGTTTTCGCAGATCCATGTGAACGAGGATCATTTTGCCAACGTTGTAGTCTAAATGTGAAAAACGCAAAAGGAAAACTTTTCCATTTTTAGTACATCGTTGTTGTGTAAACGTACCTTGAATGTTAAAATTAACTGTTATTTTATGTGTTTTTGTTTAAGATTAATATAGGGGGTAATCTGTTTCATCTGTAATCTGTAATCAGTGTTTAATGTTCTGTTATGGTTTCTGTCTGTTTTTCAGGGGTTGAGTAGAGTAAGTGGTCAGGTTGAGAACTGGCTATGTAACAGTAAAGGATTAGTTCACTTTCAAATGAAAATTACCTCAAGCCATCCTAGGTGTATATGACTTTCTTCTTTCTGATGAACACAATTGGAGATATATTAATAAATATCCTGATGCATCCGAGCTTTATAATGGCAGTAACAGATCAACGAGTGTGAGCTGAAGAAAGTGCTTCCATCCACATCCATCCATCATAAACATATTCCACACAGCGCTGGCAGGGTTAAAAAAGTCCTTATGAAGTGAATCGATGCGTTTGTGTAAAAATTATATCCATATTTAACAATTTATGAAGTAAAATATCTAGCTTCCACCAGACCGCCTTCCATATTCTACTTACGAAGAAAGTGTAAAACTCTTGCAGTTCAAAAAGCTTATGCTTATGTCTGGCGGAAGCTAGATATTTTACTTTTTAACTTGTTAAATATGGATTTTTTTTTTTTTTTACACAAACGCATCGCTTTGCTTCAGAAGGCCTTTATTACCCCCCCGGAGCCATGTGGAGTACATGTTTATGATGGATGGATGTGGATGGAGACACTTTCTTCAGCTCATACTTGCTGATCCGCTCACTGCCATTATAAAGCTTGGATGCGTCAGGATATTTATTAATATAACTCTGATTGTGTTCATCAGAAAGTAAGTCATATACACCTAGGATGGCTTGAGGGTAGTAAAGCTTGGGGTAATTATCATTTGAAAGTGAACTAATCCTTTAAGACTACATGTTGCTTTATTTAAAAGCAATGGCTATGAGCACTTCAGCACAGTGATAGTCTCTTTGCTAACTATTTTAGTACATGCATGTGTGCCTGTGCTATTGCTAACTAGCAGTTAACTGTAAAAGATTTTAATGGTTTAATACAATTTATGGGTACATTTACACAACAACAATGAAAAAAAAAACTGAAAAGTTTTTCCTTTGTGTTTTTCACGGACAGACAACAACATTGTCAAAACAATCCCCGTTCACACAAAAAGAGACTAAAAACGCTGTATTCTGCATGCCAGGCCAGTAGTTGGCGATATCGTTTTGTAATGAAATAATACAAGCCTATAGACTGAACACGTAAAATGTATGTGCATGACGTCGCTTTTGTAGTTTACACAGAGACAATAATGGTATAATTTTCAAAAAGTTGCACTTTGAAACATGTTTTCAAAAGTTTGCATCTTCATGCCCCCAAAATGCCGTTGTTGTGTAAATGAATGACCAAAACCTAAAAGGTTTTCAGTTTTTAGTTGTGTAAATAGCTCCTTAGTTTCAGCTACACAAAGAGGAATTGTAGTTTAATTTAATATTATGAGGCCTCAAATAGTACAAGTTCACAGTACTTAGCATTAGCATTTAAACTTAAATGGTTAAGGCAATTTGTTTCCTCAAATGCTTTGAGTTACCTTAACTCACCGGGTTTTATTCAATGCATTATTATGTCATAAAATGAAATGCCAACCAAACATAAACCATACAAAAACTGATTAATGATTAACTCTAACTACAGTTATCACTCTCTCATAAAATGATTAAAATTGAACATACATTTTTTTTTTTTTTTTTTTTCTGGAATAAGCCTAGACAACATACAGAAGCCACGGCTGTAAAAATATTATTATGCTGATAGCTGTCTGTCTTTAATCAGGACAGGTTTGCTTATAGTAATGCAGACTTGCAATGTGCATTTAACAACACAAATCCTGCTCCTATTATGATTATTTAATTATTTGCCTTGCAATCAGTTGTGCAACTGTAGTGTTATTTTATGTTGTGATTCAAATGCATACGATTATTATTATAAAGATTATTGTGTGGGGTATTTCTATGGTAACATGATTCAAAGTCCTTTAGCTAAGCTATTTAAAGCATTTGAACCCAAGAATAGTTGATAAATGTGTCCAAAAATAAAGTTTTGTTTGCGCTGATAAGCACCTTTCGCAATGTTAGAATATTGTGACCGTAACTTGGTGTGGGAGTTCAGGGGGTGTTTGACCACCTTACTGACCGCAGAGCACACATGTCTTTTAAGGTCTTGACACACATAATTGTTTAAATATGTAAAGCACATTTTTTATATATTATACAATTTTTGTTTGTGTGTGTGTGTATATATACAAACCTAAATTTTATATTATATAAAAATGTGCTATTGTGCTACATATTTAAACTATATGCACACATACATCCATACATACATACATTCACAAATGCATTCATACATTATATATTGAAAATGGCCCTAAGGAAATTGGTTATATGAGTTTTTGTTACATTATGTAACTAATCCAAATATGAGAACGTTATCTAACATACACTTCAAAGCCAAAGGCAAGTGGCTTTTAATATGGATCTTGTTTTGTCACACTGGGCTTTCCTCAAACTGTGACAACAAAGTTGAAACATGGAAGTATGCACATAATGCAATTGTATGATGTAACATTTGGATTTGTCGAGGGTCTAGTCAAACCAGGGAATAAGAAATGTGGGTTATGTAGTGTACACAATCAACACCCTCATGTTATCAGCATTCAGCACAAGACTCACCAGGGCTGCAGAGCCAAATTTTCTAAACTGTAATTCTATAAAAACAAACTTATGCTTGATATTGAAACCTCTGCACTAAAATTATATCTTTCTCTTGGCTTTTTTAAACTTCCATCAAGTTCAAAATAAACTTGATGGAAGTTAAATTACGAATTTGTTCTCGTAATTTAATGACTTTTTTCTCATAATTTAATGAGTTTATTCTCAACATTTTAACTAAACTTTTTTCTCGAAATTTAACGACATTTTTCTCGTAATTTAATGACTTTATTATCTACATTTTATCTCGACTTTTTTCTTGAAATTTAACAAGTTTTTTTCTCGTAATTTAATGAGTTTATTCTCGACATTTTATTTCGACTTTTTTCTTGAAATTTAACACGTTTTTTCTCGTAATTTAACGAGTTTATTCTCGACATTTTATCTCGACTTTTTTCTTGAAATTTAACGTTTTTTCTCGTAATTTAAGGAGTTTATTCTCAACATTTTATCTCGACTTTTTTCTTGAAATTTAACACGTTTTTTCTCGTAATTTAACGAGTTTATTCTCAACATTTTATTTCGACTTTTTTCTTGAAATTTAACGAGTTTTTTCTCGTAATTTAATGACTTTATTCTCAACATTTTATTTCGACTTTTTTCTTGAAATTTAACAAGTTTTTTCTGGTAATTTAATGAGTTTATTCTCAACATTTTATTTAGACTTTTTTCTTGAAATTTAACGAGTTTATTCTCAACATTTTATCTCGACTTTTTTCTTGAAATGTAACGAGTTTTTTCTTGTAATTTAATGAGTTTATTCTCAACATTTTATTTCGACTTTTTTCTTGTAATTTAACGAGTTTATTCTCAACATTTTATCTCGACTTTTTTCTTGAAATTTAACGAGTTTTTTCTTGTAATTTAATGAGTTTATTCTCAACATTTTATTTAGACTTTTTTCTTGAAATTTAACGAGTTTATTCTCAACATTTTATCTCAACTTTTTTCTTGAAATTTAACGAGTTTTTTCTTGTAATTTAATGAGTTTATTCTCAACATTTTATTTCGACTTTTTTCTCGAAATTTAACAACTTTAATCTCGAGATGGTTTTATTTTTTTATTATAGCTTGGCTCTAATCCTCTTCCGTATAGCATTGATTAAATGTCAAAATGTTTTTATTATTATTATTTTTTTAATGTTATATTTTAAATGTTTTAGGCTTTCAGAGTAATTTAGGTTCTTTCTGAAATTTCTGAAATGCACTTACCTTTTTTTTTTTTTTGCACTTACCTGTCTGACCACTTAGGTAACTCATCAGAGTACAATAAACTTTTAGATTTTGGACTTTCGGCCACATCACATTCCTGCAGAGCTATTTCAGGAAAAATGTTTGCCCTTTGCAAACTAAGTCATCTATATTTAGCAAGGGTTTAAGTTCAGTAGCTAATTTTGAATTGAACCTAAATGCCATAAAATAACCCATCAAATTCCTGAAAGTACACATATGATAAATCAAAATAATATAATATAATATAATATAATATAATATAATATAATATAATATATATAATATATATATAATATAATATAATATAATATAATATAATATATATATATAATATAATATAATATAATATAATATAATAAGACAAAATATTAGTAGCAAGCACAAACATCTGTTATATCACACATACAAAGAAGAAACCCACAAGCCTGCTTTGCATTCCAGTATATCATTTTCTTTGATTGTCTCTCATACCCCTGAAAAAAAAACAATACAGAAAATTATAATAAAATAATAAATATTAATATAATATCATCATTTTTATGTTATATTATTTAAATTGTAGACATCACATTAATTGTGTCAATCACAAGTTGAATTTCTCAGGGAGGCAAAGGTCAGGTCATGTTCACTGTGAAGCGCGTGATCACACTCAATGGCCTTGACAGCTGGTTACCAAAGTGATGGGTGAGATTAAATGTGTATGTGTGTGTTTGATCAGGAGTGTGGGGGTGTGTGTGTGTGTACACAGAGGGCAATGATCTCTTTGACCACACCTCTCCACCTCCTTCACTGGAGCATAAAAACAGCTGAGCATCTCCATGCACCTCACACACATTCAAACTTTAGCTAATCAACGCTCATCATACACTTGTTTGGAAAGACTTGCAAAGATGCCGTGCCTTACCTTAGCTCATAGACAGAGGATACCGAGTGACTTTGAGTCAGTACTGGAGAAACTTCTCGTGGTAAGAGACAAAGCAATTCAATTAGTTATATCTACTGACTTTAAGGGTGCCCATATAATGGGAATCATTATACATAATTTTTTTGGTAATTTTGGTGCATTGGCAACACTGTGATTGCATCTTAATCAAATGTTTATTATTTGAATCTCTTTCTGACATATTCTACAGGTGGACCAAATTCTGTCTGAGTTTCTGCTGAGTAAAGAAGAGCTAGAGGAAGTGATGAGGAGAATGCGGAGAGAGATGGAGAGAGGACTGCGTGTGGAGACCCACGATGAAGCCAGCGTCAAAATGCTGCCCACTTATGTGCGCTCCACTCCTGAAGGATCTGGTAAGATTTCTCATACTGGGAAAATACAAAATACTTAAATAAAAATGAAAAAGTGCTTTATATGCTGCATTTTATAATTTAATATAGTAGTCAACATTTGAAGTGGATCAAAAAAGGTTTTAGGTTTTAGGACAACTTTGATGAAAGGTTTTGATCCACTTCAAATGTTGACTACTGTATTTAAAAATATATATTTTATCAATATAATTAAAATAAAAAAAAGTTTTGTTTGGGATTTTCATATTTTATGTGATTTTTTTTTTTTTTATGTTGCATCTGATGCTGTTATCCAGCACATATTCATCTGTAAAGGGACAGTTTGTCATCTATTAATTCTGTCATCATTTACTCGTCCTCATTTCCAAATCTTTTTTTTTTGTCCAAAATGAAAGCCAAATAAACATTGGACCCCATTGACTTTGACAAAAAGCAGACATTTTTCAAAACATCTTCTTTTGGTTATGCAGATATTTAGGTTTGGACATGAAGGATGAGTAAATGATGACAGAATTTTTTTTTTTTGGTGAACTATCCCTTTAAAGGGATAGTTCACCCAAAAAAAAAAAATTCTGTCATCATTTACTCATCCTCAAGTTATTCCAAACCTGTATGAATTTCTTTATTATTGGTAACCAAACAGTTGAGGGCCCCATTGACTTCCATTGTAAGGAATAATAAAAAAGTACTACGGAAGTCAATGGGGCCCATCAATATATAGGTTTGGGCCACATAAGGATGAACAAATGATCACAGAACTTTCATTTTTGGGTGAACTATCCCTGTAAGGTGCATAAAGTAAATAAATTGCAATTTGCTATGTGTTTAATTATTGCAGGTTAGTTTATGTAATAACAGAATGGGTACATTGACAAAAAGTCTAAATAGGTTGTCTCTTCCTGGAACCTGATGTTTATTCGTATGCTGATGTTGATTCATGTGACTCATCTCAGAGGTGGGTGATTTCCTGGCACTGGATCTTGGAGGGACGAACTTCCGAGTGATGCTGGTGAAAGTGGGTGAGGATGAAGAGCGAGGCTGGAAGGTGGAGACGAAGCATCACATGTACTCCATCCCTGAAGACGCAATGACCGGCACAGCTGAAATGGTGAGATATTAAAAAGGTCAAACATTATGTAGCCTATATGCAATATATACATGCACATATTCTAGTCTTCTCCATCTCATTGTACCCCCTTTTCTCTCCATATAGTTGTTTGACTACATTGCCGGGTGCATATCTGACTTCCTGGACAAACATAATCTGAAACATAAGAAGCTTCCACTGGGATTCACCTTCTCTTTTCCAGTCCGTCATGAAGATTTGGATAAGGTTAGTGTTTGCATTCAAGTAAACATGGGCCACTTAAAGTCAGCATGAAATTGGAGTTGCAATAGTCTTTTTTGCAACGTGAAATGGCTTCTCGAACAAGAAGGGCAGGGCTTGATTTTGTCCATTGGGAACTGATTGGATGGTTGTGGTTTGCTATTGCTATGATGTCATGTGAGTGACAGGCTGCCCCGCCCTCGAGCTGATGAACACGTCATCAGAGAAGAGATAGATGAGGGAGGGGAGTTATTTTAATTAAACTGCGCATGAATTATATTCATGAATCGTCCATTTTGATTTCATGGTGACTTTAAGGTTTAATGGTCACATTGATGCTGTGGCAGATGTGGGTCATATTTTTTTCAGTGTTGTCTAACAGATTGTTTTATGTTTAAATTGTGATAGGGCATTCTGCTTAACTGGACTAAAGGCTTCAAGGCCTCTGGCGCTGAAGGCAATAACGTCGTGGGTCTTCTGAGAGATGCCATTAAAAGGAGAGGGGTTAGTATGCATGAGTTACCTTTCGTACTAAAAATTTCAAGCACAAATTCTGTTCTGGGATCTTGTCTAACTGGTAATGGAAAGCTGCTTTCAAACTAAAAGTACATTATACATCTTAAAAGCTTATAATAAAAGGTTTAAACGGCTGTCCTATAAAAGCGATTGAATAATTCTTTTTTTAGGACTTTGAAATGGATGTGGTTGCCATGGTGAATGACACAGTAGCCACCATGATCTCATGCTACTATGAAGACCGCAGCTGTGAAGTTGGCATGATAGTAGGTAAGAGGGTGACCGCACACACTTAGACCCATGTAAATATAATTAGAGCTCGGACATAAACTTTATAACAGGAAGATGGAATATTTTATCAACCATTCAGTAAGAAACATCATGGCTATAAAGCAATATGCCTGAAGCTTTTAGTTGAATGTTTTTGTTGTCTCTCTCACTCTCTCTCTCTATTTCTCTTTCATTTTTTCATCTTTTCTCAGGTACAGGGTGTAATGCGTGTTATATGGAGGAGATGCGTAAGGTGGAGCTGGTTGAAGGAGAGGAGGGGAGGATGTGTGTGAACACGGAGTGGGGAGCGTTTGGGGACAACGGTGAACTGGAGGACTTCCGCCTGGAATACGATCGTGTTGTTGATGAGACGTCACTAAACCCTGGACATCAGCTGTGAGTGATCTTGAACAGTTCTGGTCAAATTCATATTGAAATCTAGAAATTAACTAAGTTATTTTAAAACAAATAAATAAAAAGAAAGGAAGGTCATGAGGTAAATTAATAAGAAATATTTCTTAAATATTTATGCACTATTTATTGCTTCCATTGAAGCACAAGATGTTCTTTAGAACATGATATAATGACATAATATGTCATAAACAATTTACTATATTATAAATGTAAAACTGTAAAATAGAAGCCACTGAGAGCACTTTGATAATTTGGGGTTTAAATTCATATTTAAATCTGGAAATAAATTCTTAAATATTTCTGTACTATTTCTTATTTCCTTTGAAGCACAATATCTTCTTTTGAACATGATATAATGATAATATATCATTGAAAATAATAAACTATAAAAATGTAAAATAGAAGCCACTGAGAGCACTTTGATAATTTGGGGCTTAAATTCATATTTAAATCTGGAAATAAATTTCTTCTAAATTAAATATTTCTTAGAATTCCTTTAATATTTCTGTACTATTTCTTATTTCCTTTGAAGCACAATATGTTCTGTTGAACATGATATAATGATAATATATCATTGAAAATAATAAACTATAAAAATGTAAAATAGAAGCCACTGAGAGCACTTTGATAATTTGGGGTTTAAATTCATATTTAAATCTTTAAATAAATTCTTAAATATTTCTGTACTAGCCACTGAGAGCACTTTGATATTCTTCTAAATTAAATATTTCTTAAAATTTCTTTAATATTTCTGCACTATTGGTTGATTTCATTGAAGCACAAAATGTTCTTTAGAACATGAGATAATGATGTAATTTTTTTTTTTACTCTATTATAAAAATGTAAAATAAAAGTCACTGAGAGCACTTTGATATTCTGGGATTCATATTAAAAATCTTGAAATAAGCAAAATTTTACAATTTATATATATATATATATATATATATATATATATATATATAAATAAAAACAAAGTTATGAGGTAAAATATTTCCTAAAACATTTCTGAACAATTTGAAGCAGAAGATGCTCTTTAGAACATGATATAATGATATAATATGTCATAAAAATTTATAAATATGTAAAATAGAAGCCACTGAAACCACTTTGATAATCTGGGATTCAAAGTCCTATTTAAATCTGGAAATAAACAAAGTTCTATGTTTTTTTTTAAGTTTTAAGTAACTATAATCTTAAAAAATAAAAGGTTCTATATAGTACTAATAGGTTCTTTGGCTTGTAATCATAGGGGAACCACTTTAAGTGCTGTATAGAACCAAATCTTGGTGCTTCGGTGGTTCTTCACTGGTTCTTTGGGATGACTGAGGTGCTATATAGCACCGCTACCATATACAGAACCGGTTAAGCCCATGTATGGTTCTTCAGCGGTTCTTCAGTGGTTCTTTGGGGTGGTTAAGGTGCTATATAGCACCGCCACTGTATACAGCACCTGTTAAGCTCTTTTAAAGGTTCTTTAAGAGCCAAAGAACCACTGTTGGTGCTGTTTAGCACCATTTTTGTTGAAGAAATAAAATGCGATATGGCACTTATGGGTTCTACATAGCACCATTTGACAAAGGTGCTGTGGAGCACCTTTAAAGATATGGTTCTACATAACACCAAAAGTGGTTCCCCTATGATTACGAGCCAAGAACCACTTTTAGTGCTATATACACTAGCACTTTTTTTTTTAGGTAAATATTTAAAACAAATCTTCCATTGAAGCACAAGCTGCTCTTTAGAACATGATATAATGATAAAATAGAAGCATTTTAGTGATCTCAGATTTTTGGATCCCACTCTAACTTCAGTAAACTAAAACGTCTTTAAGTTCAGAGCACAACTAACAATTAAGTTTCATTTAAACATACTTTAAAATAGTTTTCACAAAAATAGATTGCTTTGTTTGATATTTTAGGATATTCTGATGCAATTTTGATCTAAAACAATCACAGGAACATGTTATTTCGACCAATCTATGAAAGAAATATTTAATGCATGATATTTTGACAAGACATCAGTCTATGTTATGATTTCACATATCTATCAAACAACTCTTTTATATTTAAAGATACATGCAAAATTTCCTCAAATATCATAGAGTAGACACACTTTTTGAGCAGCAGTTTGATCAGTGGCTGAATCTGAAACGCAGATGTCCTTACATGCTTCCAAGTTCAAGAGGAGGTTAGTTAGATCAGCAGCCTGGAGCTCTTATGTGGTCTCCAGGTGACCAGGGTTGTTTTTCTGTACATGTGGAGATACTGATGGTAGCCACGTCAGTGCTGGAATACACACGGCTGGATTAATGGCCAGGAAAGGAGATCATTAGTGAAGCTGCCTGCTTAATGGGTATTTACAGTGTATGCTAGAAGATACAGAAGAGCTCAATGGGCCGCTCCTCTGTCCATGTCACTTTAGGCCATTTGTATTTCATAATTATCCTCAGGCTTCAACTATCATTCATGTTTTTCTTTTTGCTGCTGAAATTGAGCCACTTTATATTGATATTGGTCAAGAAAGACTTTAATCTAATATGTACATATTCTTCTCTCACGACTCTAGGTATGAGAAGCTGATTGGTGGGAAGTATATGGGGGAGCTTGTGCGTCTTGTGCTGCTAAAACTGGTGAATGAAGATCTGCTGTTTAACGGCGAAGCCTCAGACCTGCTGAAAACACGTGGAGCTTTTGAAACTCGCTTTGTCTCCCAGATTGAGAGGTAGGACTAAATTGCTGATTATAAAAGAGAGATTTTTATATTTAAACATTCCCTAATCAAGATACATTTAGCTGAGAAACAAAATGATATTAAGTTCACACTTAAGTATACAAATTTATTATAACTGGTAAAAGATACTTCTCTTTCACATGGGGAAATGTGAAAGAAAATGAAAAGATCATAAACAGCAAAATCCCCAGAGTTAAATCAACTCTGCTCAGAGAACATATGGTCCCTCTCTACATAGAGTTAAATAACACTGAAGCAGAGTTAAAGTTAAGATCTTCAGATCTTGAGAGATTTAATGTCTTTTATCTTCAGTTGATTTCATCTAAGGCTGTAGCTGGAAGTCATTTGTAGTTATTGTGTTTCTCTTAAGTGATTATGCTTGTTAACAGCAGGTGTTTATCACTAATGCTCAATCATAACTTAATTAATCTCTTTAACTTAAACTCTACTTCAGTGTTACTTCAACACTATATAGAGAGGGACCATATGCAATCTGAGCAGAGTTGATTTAACTCTGGGGATTTTGCTGTGTATTAAGTATGTGTGCAAAGATAAGAGAATTTATATAAAAACTTATGTTTGTACCTTAAAACAAATGCTTTTTTTTTTCTTTATTTCAGTGACACAGGGGACAGAAAGCAGATCTATAACATCTTAAGTTCACTGGGAATCTTGCCGTCCGAGCTGGACTGTGACATTGTGCGTCTGGCATGTGAGAGTGTGTCTACGCGAGCCGCTCACATGTGCGGGGCTGGACTCGCTGGCGTCATCAACCAAATGAGGGAGCGCCGTTGTCAAGAGGAACTGAAGATCACTGTGGGAGTCGATGGCTCTGTCTACAAACTACACCCTCGGTGAGTATACAAGAGGAGAGAGAGGCAAGGCAAACAAAGAGAAATGAGGGGGTAAATTAAGAGGAAACAGAAGATAGTGTTTGATAGATGAGCAAGGTATATAACACAATGTGATATAAACACAATTAAAATGTGTTTCCTGCTTTGACCTTCAAATTCTCTCATTCAGTTTCAAGGAGAGGTTCCATAAGCTTGTGTGGGAAATGACTCCTCACTGCGAAATTACCTTCATCCAATCAGAAGAAGGGAGCGGTCGGGGTGCGGCTCTCATTTCTGCTGTGGCGTGCAAGATGGCCGCCTGCATGCTGACACCATGATAAACCACATGAATCATCTTTGTGAGCTGGAACTGTAGAATCACCACTGACCCACAATGTTAGAGCGGTCTTGGAAAGCCTTCCTTATGGTGAAAGTGCTTTTCTTCTTTTGAACATTGCATTGCGTTTGTGGGCGGCTACAGGGTTGTTTGGCAACATCTATTAACCACATGCATACAGGCCACTGAAATATTTAACATAGGCTATGTATCATTTTAAGTCAGATATTTCCAGTTTAATGTGCTTTTAGACACAACATATATCATTTATTATTGCTATTGTCCTGAGCACATTCAGGTAATGTTACATATACTTGCACCTTCATGGCTGTTTGGAGGTTAGTAGAGAAGTGGAGGGAACTAGATGTGATTGTATATAAATGAACTGTTCAGGTTCAGCAAGGTAATTGTGCACTGTTTATTGCTTGTTTTATTTATTAACTTTTAAATTATGTTTATATTCAGTTGTAATCAAAACTGTTAAATTATTTAATGAAGGACTTGAATATACTCTGTACATGTGAAAATTATTAATTATTGTAAATAAAGTTGCTGTACTATTGACTCATACACTCGAATTGTCGTTTTTTTAAAGGGTCTGTAATCCCACTGAAGCTTACATGAACATTACACTCAAAGACAAAAATAAATGAAAATATTTATCTCAGTGAAAACAATTATACAGCCCGGTCCAGCCCTTTATAGGGTACAACAATCTTAAAGCCCCATCTTGAGTGTGTGAAAATTAAATGTATCTCTTGTCATTGATGGAGCAATACATTTTTGTTGAAAAATTATAATATGAAGGGGCCTTTGGATTAAAATAAAATGTACTTCTGTGTCTTCATGAGATAATTTCAGTGATTCTCACAAGGTTTAATTAAATATATATATATAAGATTAAATTAGTTTTTATCAATCACATTATGGATCAAGAAACTTTTTCAGTGACAAATGTTTAGGTAAGTGTTGTGGAGGTGTAAAAACTACCATAGGGAAACTTTCACCCCTTATAAGGCAAGCCATATTTGTTAACTATTTAAAAATAGTTAATTAAGTTACACTAATCATAACATCTGCTGGCCGATTGTGTTTGATAAAACTGCTGTCTGTCACACATTGCTGTGGCTGTAATGATGCTCAAGACGAAGGAGATAATCTAGCAACTGTCTTTAATAACACTATTTAGAAATAACAGAAGAACACAGGGTTTAAATACACAGACTGTATAATTAACAGGAACCGAAACAGGTGTTTACTCATTTAGAACCATGGAAACCAATGAGCAAAGGGAACAATGAAAACAGGCAAACCAAAACAGGAAACAGTGAAAACTAAACCAAAACAGAACATTAGTCCCCCCTCCCAGATGGCGCATCCCCGAGCCGTAACAAAGTCCAACCAAAGAGAGAGGGAGGGGGCTCTGGTGGAGGATGATGGGCTGATGAAGGGTGACAAACAGTATGATGAAGGTGGGAGAAACCAAGGTGGCGATGATGGTGGGAGGAGCCAGTACCAAGGCAGAGGAGTTGGTGGAGTGAGGAGCCATGGTGGAAACTTGGCAGGTTTAACCTCTTTAATGGAGATGGAGCTGATGGAGGTGGAGACCCAAGCGGAGTCGAAGAGCCGTTGGGACCAAGCGACACCGATGGCTCTGGAGACCTAGGTGAAGTTGTAGTGCCGAGCGTCCGAGGTGGAGCTAGGGTGCCAGTTGACTGAGGCACAGCTGGTGTGATTGAGGACCAAGAGGAGCCAGAGGGAAGGCCGAGCTTGATGGAGCCAATGGAGACAAAGCGTATACAGTGCTCAGCGTAAATAGTACACCCCCTTTGAAAAGTAACATTTTAAACAACATCTCAATGAACACAAAAACAATTTCCAAAATGCTGACAAGACTAAGTTTTATATAACATCTGTTTAACTTATAACATGAAAGTAAGGTTAATAATATATTTAGAGAACAAAATTTTCAGTTTTACTCAAATTAGGGTGATATAAAAATGAGTACACCCCACTGAAAGTCTCTGGAGCAAAGCTAAATTTTAGACAACAAATGTCTAATTTAACAAGAATTCAACCACAAGTGAGTCTAATTATTCATTCTACAGGTGTCCAGCAGACAGTTGACTATAAAAGGGTGTTAAAACCCCTTCCCATTTCATGCTGTCAGCAATGGCACCACATGGAAGAGACATGTCACAAGACCTGAGAAAGAAAATAATTTCTTTACATCAGAAAGGTGAAGGCTACAAGAAGATCAGCAAAGCTTTACTTTATCAGTCAGAATATGTAGCAAAAGTGGTACAAAAATTTAAAAAAGAAATGCAACCATCTCACAGAGATGTCCAGGTCGTCCACGTAAATTAACAACTCGACAGGAGCGTCTTCTGATGAGAAGGGTTAAAGAAAATTGGCATGCAAGTTCACTGCAGTTATCTAAAGAAGTAGAAAGCCAAACTGGGGTGACTATTTCCTGTGACACAATACGGCGTACACTGCAAAGGAATGGCATGCATGGGTGCCGTCCACGAAAGAAGCCTCTCCTAAAGCCCAGGCACAAAAAAGCATGCCTAGAGTTTGCCAGGGCCCATGCTGACAAAGATGAAGACTACTGGGACTCTATACTCTGGAGTGATGAGACCAAGATAAATGTTGTTGGAACTGATGGCTTCAAAACTGTATGGCGTCACAAAGGTGAGGAATACAAAGAAACATGCATGGTGCCTACAGTGAAACATGGTGGTGTCAGTGTCCTTATGTGGGGATGCATGAGTGCTGCTGGTGTCGGGGAGCTGCATTTCATTGATGGCATCATGAATTTACAGATGTACTGCTCTATACTGAAAGAGAAGATGCTACCATCACTTCGTGCCCTTGGTCGTTGTGCACTTTTCCAACATGACAATGATCCTAAACACACATCTAAGGCCACTGTTGGATTTCTGAAGAAGAACAGGGTGAAAGTGATTCAGTGGCTCCTGATCTGAACCCAATTGAACACATATGGGGAATTCTGAAGAGGCATCACTCTCCATCCAGCATCCGGTCTCTAAAAGAGGTCATTCTTGAAGAATGGAAAAAGATAGATGTTACAAAATGTCACCAACTTGTTCATTCCATGCCTAGAAGACTTGGTGCTGTAATTAAAAATCATGGAGGCCATACAAAGTACTAGATGTAGTAGTTTTCGTTGTGGAGTGTACTCATTTTTGCATCACCCTAATTTGAGTAAAACCTAAAAATGTGTAATCTAAGTTATATCATTAACCATACTTTCAAGTTATAAGTTAAATAGATATTATATCAAACTTAGTCTTGTCAACATTTTGGAAATTGTTTTTGTGTTCATTGAGATATTGTTTAAAATGTTACTTTTCAAAGGGGTGTACACATTTACGCTGAGCACTGTATCTGAAGGCCTGTAAGTCTGTGGCGCAGGCAGAGCAACATCTGACCAAGGTGGAGCCGAAGGGCCGAGGGAGCCTGGTGGAGCCATAAGGATGATGTCCCAGTGTAGCAGAGGGAGGAGCCAAGACGAAGCCGACTGGTTGACAAGCCGAGGTGGAGTGATGGGCTTGGTGGCTGGAGGCGGAGCCAGGGGATCCTATAGACTAGGCAAAGGTGGTGACCGGATGATCCGAGGCGCATCCATGCAGCATATTGGAGTAGACAAAAGAGGAGATGAAGGGAACCAGCAGAGGATCCTCTTCCAATTCATAATAAAGTTCTGCAGAGGCCAGCTGCAGCTCCGTCTGCTTTGGGCTCAGGCGTTCGCTCCGTGCAGAGTGGGGGAGGTGGCTGGCTGGGCTCTGGGGCTGGAGTGGGGCTGGTGACTGCCTCCTAGAGGACCATTCACTGGTAGGCGTGCCTTAGTCGTAAAAAAACACAGAGAAAGTGGTCAAGATATTGGGTTAGGCACACCAGATCTAAAAAGTCCTTAGTGTGGTCTTCCAGTGAACGGTCCTTCTGCTCGAGGCAGAGTAGCTGAACGGCCGGCAAGTCTATATTTTTAATACTTTACTCGTATTGAGGGCTCCGTGTTATGTCACAAATCATTGTGGCTATATGATGTGCACGATGAAGGAAATAATCAAACAACAGTCTTTAATAATATTCTTTAGAAACAGCATAAAAACACAGGAGAATAATCAAACTCAACCATGTTAAACACTGATGACATTGAACCATGGACAGAGAGAACTGTGTTTAAATACACAGACATTAACAGGAGAAGAAACAAGTGTTTACTAATTTAGAACCATAGAAACTAGTTAGCAAAGGGAACAATGAACACAGGCAAACCAGAACAGGAAACAGTTAAAACTAAACTAAACTAAACCAAAACAAATCAAACACGTTACACTGTCATAAAAGCAGCATAAAAAGTTTGATAAAAGTTTTGAACATCCAGGTGGATGACATGAGAAGTGATGCGTTACTGCCACCTGGTGCTTCTTACATGTAAATATTTGTTTTCATACAGTGCCAAGGGTCAAATGGGCCAAATATGTATAAATTATGATTTATTGTTCTTGTTTAAATGTTAATATAATTTTGTTTACATTTTATGCCTAAAACAATAAATAAGTATTTGCTTAAAAAAAATTCAAGTTTGACAAAATCTTGTCTTACACAACTGTGTTTCTCAAGTAACAATCTTTTTATAATATTGAAATATGTATAAGATGGTAGGCTTGCTTTTGTGGTCACAGCAGGCAACTGCTCATAGAGGATGTGGCTATGACCTACCAAAAGATAAAGCAAGCAATGAGACAAAGGCAGTGTTGTTGGTGGTATTGCTTCACATCTTGTGAATGTGTTGTAATAACTTAAGACGTTTTGGAACAAGTGAAGCTAAATAATTTAATTTTATTCTAGGTTGTCATCTACTGCTGAAAAGACAGAACTATATTATGAAAATCATATCAGCCGTGAAAAAAAAAAACAAAAAAACAAAACAAAACAAAAAAACACTATTCCACTGCACTTCTTTTGCTAGAGAAGGGACACAATCAATAGATGTGATTGATGGACGCCTGTTCAAGCTTCAAATTAGTTGTTTCAGATTTTAAAATATATCAACCCATTCAGAAACATTTCTCTGGCCCATACACTGACCAACTCACTGTGCTAACATTACTCTGTGTGAGCTTTAAACCCTTCTTTCATTTTTATGATTGTTTAACATCTGAACAAATGGAAAAAGAAGCTTCCATGTTAACATGCTTGTTGCCCAAGACATACAAGTGCAGGCAAGCTGCTCTTCATTTAGCAATGCAAAATGCAATCTTTAGCAGGGAGAACCGGTAATTTTGACTTTACATATATTGCTATTTGTGCATGATTACACCACTGAAAGTGAAAGCCTGTGGCCATGGGCCGTTGCTCGCTCTTCCATTTCTGCTTTTCTCTGATGTCAGACCATCAAAAGCAGAACTGTGATTATGAAGTAAATTGATGTAATGGGCCACTTGCAAAAATAAATCACCCTCTGCATGATGGTGCAGACAGTGTGTCATAATAATTTGTTTGATGTCCCTATGAATCATTTTTGTATCAAATTGCAGAATCAAAATGATGTTATAGTGTCAAGAAAAACCAAACAAACAAACAAAAACCCAAAAGACTTCAACAGGGGGTTCATGATCATACTGAAGGGGGTTAATTATTGTTTGATCTCAAACTATTATGGGGAAAAAGTATTAAACAAAAATGTAAGCTAAATTTCAGGTAATTGTTTCATTGTCCCTCTCACATTATAATAGCCTATATAAAATGAAACAAAATGTAATATGCCTCTGTACATCAAATGGCTTTGTAATCTATCATAAATTATTTATAGCAAATATATTTATTTAATAGGCTATATCAATATTTTGCAAATAACTGTAGCATTTAATGTTAGTAATGACTATTGTTTTATTATTATTATTAGAGCTAAGTACAACAATATGCAACAGAGGGTTCCTGCTACTAGATGGCAGTGTAACACAATATAAACTATTATAATTGTATTTACAGTGCTTTAGGGAATATTCCACCCAAAATGAAAAGTCTGCCATTATTTACTCACCCTCATGTCATTCTTTAGAACACAAAAGAGGAAATGAAGACTTTTCATGCAGCTCAATTAGTTCAGAGATGTCTGTCAAGCCCAAAACAAGTTTAAAAAAGTCATAAGAAAACCACAAGATTGATTTATAATGATGAACAGACCGCTATTGCAGGAAAATCTTTCTCACACATTTCAAATGTCGTTTTTGTTCCACATATTCGTTTATCAAATGTATTTATTTAGCCTATTTCTCTACAGCTTACATCTGTCAGTGTCAACATATTCTGAAAAGCATTATGAAAAAAAACCACCATATTTTTCAAAGTAACAGCGGGTTCGGCCATTTGTAACTTGAATGTGCGAGGCTTCCGGTGTCATTCGCTTCCAGTTATTTTATCTGTATAAAAAAATATTATCGTAATCATAAACACACTGGTTTGTAGAGCAAACAGTCTTACAGTTTACTGCAATTTGTTATTGTTTTAGTTGCCTACAGTGATGAATCTGAAGTCTCAGATAATCGCTTCGCGTTGCAAAATAAGGTGGACACTAGAAAAGTTTAACTGTAGAGGCGGATTGTTGCCCCGCCCACTAGAATAACATACCCCGGCCACTTTAAGAGCAAACTAAGGGGGATTTTACATTGTTTTGTTTGAGTCTCAATCGCTCTCTTCTTCACACTGCACGCCTCGTGATGATCACAGGAAGACACACAAACACACCCTGAAACATGTGGACGAAAGTGAGAAACAACAACAGCTCTCTTCATGAAGAACCACAGGAACACAATCTCACACAGGTACAAGCAAACGCATGAGAAACAATGCTATGCAATACTAAACTCTCTTCTGCAGTACCTCTGTTATAAATGCTCCACCTGTTTTAAAGGCTTTTTAAGATCAGGAAAGTATAGGCTACTGTTTTATTGCAAATACAGCCTACAAAATAGGTCAGTGTATCAGAATAGCACTTTGTGTTTTATGTTAGTTTTCAGTGAAATAAAAATGTTACATTTTGCAAGGCAGAGACTGTCTGCATTTACAGCACAGATCAACTGTTGTTTTGAGGTGCAAGACTACTTCTTGGGAAACAGTAAGTCTCTCTTGCTCCCTCTCTCTCTCTCTCATTTCCTGTCTTCCAGCATGTTTTGGAAACTTTCAGTCATGGCATAGTTCTTATCTTTGTTAAACAGTGCTGGGACATGCCCCCTTTCCCCTTGTCCCTTAAAGTCACCATGAAATCAAAATGGAAAAATCTTCTCTTTTTTGTAATTTTGCAGTATTTATTATAAGTAATTTGTCTGTGTACCTTTTTTTTTTTTAATAGCAAATGACAATCAAATCAATTCCTGATGGACAAAATCAAGTCACACCCTACATTTTTTTTCTTGTTCGAAAAGCTGTTTCACTCGGATATGTTGCAATAGGGAAGAAAAGACTATCCTAACTTCTGTTTCATGCTGACTTTAAAGGTGCAGTATGTAATAATTTTGTCTGCTAGAGGTCGCTAGAAGCCTATTCAAAACAAAGGCGTAGCTTGATGATGCCAAGTTTGAGATTGGAATCTTGGGACATGTGGTCTCCACCTCAGCGGATGGTGCAAAAGAATAGGGATTGGAGTCGGGAAGAAATCATGTTCATGGATGCGATTATTAACGTTACTGTAGTATGAAGCAGAGGGTTGTGGGAGGTGAACGAGGCCGCTGAAGCGATTGCGCAACACATGCCTCACGAGCAGCGGAACTTTTATTATGCCACAGTCGCCGGCGCCGCTTCCGCTTTTCCGGTCGTGAGTTTGAGGTAACGCAGCTCTGTTTATCATATTAGATACATTTGAGAGTGTTGAAAATTATGTTATAACGTTACTCTGTGCGTTCGCTCGGCGGCTGCTGTGAGACACTGTTGCACACTGCAGTAAGATAGATCGATTTTAGAATATCATATTAAATATTGGATGGCTTGTGTTGATAAATAGCTTGCATTTAATTTTAAAACGTATTGTATGATGGAGAAAATTCTGTATTACTGTTACTAAAAATAAAGCTGCATCTGATTATGCTATGTTAGCTACTTGACAAAATAGTGTTTTTCTCTCAGGCTAGTAAAGCATGGTACTCGCAAAAAAAATCAAGAAAATTCGATTTAAACAATAAGACTAAACGTGTTGAGCTATATAACAACAATTTGTTTTCTGTCTATAAATATATCAAAACAGTTGTTCCCTTGTCTAATAAAACATTTAATATATTAAAGCGTCTTTGGTGTTTCCATGGTTTCTACTAAATAAAACCGGAACCTGAGAGTAACGCGTGTATGACATAATTGAAAGGCGACTCCTCACACGTCCCGGAGCCTTGGTTAAAATTGCAATTTTCTCACGATTTACAAATAGTTGGAAACATTTGGGATATTGTAAGTACTCAAGTGAACAAAATATATAACACTGGTCTAGTGGTTTTTGGATATTTTACTGCAAAAATCTTACATATTGCATCTTTAAGCACACGTCATTGCTTGGATAGGCTCTGTAGTTACTTTTGACAAATATGTTTAAAATTATGTACAATTGTATATGATGAAGCTATAGCAGTGGCCTAGAAAAAGCTGTTTTATTCTACATAGGGCAAGTCCCCTCTTATGAGAGCTGCCATTGTGGAATCACATGATACTACACACTTATACAAGACACTTTCTCTTACAGCATAAATTAATTATGGCTGA
Organism: Megalobrama amblycephala; assembly: GCF_018812025.1. NCBI lineage: Eukaryota > Metazoa > Chordata > Actinopteri > Cypriniformes > Xenocyprididae > Megalobrama > Megalobrama amblycephala. The sequence continues at coordinate 29,032,537 of NC_063055.1, forward strand.
GAAATATACTTGTGAGTAGGTAATATAGACAATGACATCTTTATCTGAAAACTTGCTGCATCCACATATAGGTGTCAAAACAAAGTAATGTCACCTTATGCTTATTTATTTAACCCCTCCCTCTTCTATTATGGTATTTAACACCACTTTTCCCAATTCAGTCGATTCTTGAAAGATAAAATCAAGCCCCACCCATTATTTTCTCACTGAATTACCTGCTGTTTTCTCTCTCCAGATAGTTTCCCCAGTGTCTTCATGGCTCCCATCCAAGTCTGATAGAAATGGTAATACATTAAACAGGCTTAGTTGGATCATGCTAATGATGGTTAGTACATTCATGCTTTAACATAATCTTCATTGTCTCTAAAGGCTCAGTAACTGCCAGTCCACCCCCTCTTGCTGAGACCCCCATGAACAGAGAGAGTGGAATCATACCAGGTACAGTTTCACTCTCTGATTTTCTTCGGTCACAATAGAGTGCAAAAGTGACCGCCTTTTCAGCTACATTCTGCAAGGATGCATCAAATTGATCAAAAGACATTTTTCATGTTACAATAAAATCCATTTTAAATGAATGCTGTTCTTTTTTTTTGATACATTGAAAAAAGTCCTAGGAAAAAAATATCAATGTTTCAACAAAAATATTAAGCGGCACACTTTTTTCAACCTTGAAAATCAGAAGAAATGTTTCTTGAGCATCAAATCAGCATTTCTAAAGGATATTGTTACACTGAAGACTGTCAAAGTCAAGTGTATTTCATAAAATAAACAACTAAGAGACAAAAACAAAATATACAGCTCTCAAACTGAATTAAATGCCACAGAATAAAAGTATGTTTTAAGACTAGATTTAAAAGCAGACAGTGTTGGGGCCAGCCTCACCGACAATGCTAAATTATTCCATAGTTTAGGGCCAGCAACTGGAAAGTCCCGGTCTCCCCTATGCTTCAGCCTTGCTCTAGGTACAGCCTGGAGCGTGTAGTCTGCCGACCTAAGGGACCTCGATGGGACATATGGTTGTATGGCAGAGGTGTAAAGTACTTGAGTAAATGTAATTAGTTACTGTACTTAAGTATCTTTTTGACTACTTTGTAGTTGTACTGGTTATCAAAGATATTGGCAACTTTTACTCTTTACTTGACTACGTTTTTGAGCAAGTAAATGTACTTTTTTACTCCACTACATTTGTGATGAGTAATGCAATTACAAATTACATTTTTCATGGCACCTAACTTTTTCTGCAGCAGTTTGTTTCTGATATAAAGAAGCGATATTGCCATCTAAGGGCATTGAAGGTACTATATCTTGTGCATTTTGCCTTTACTCCCCCAAAACTTGTCAACAAGGCTACTTTATGTGAATGTGAGTGCATTAGCAGGTAGTTTCTGATCGCAGGTGTTTGATTTATTAGATGAGGAAATGACTGCAGCTGGTGATGAGGCTCAAACCAGCACATACAGTAGACTTTGACTATTTAATTTTACTTAACATTGTTTTATTTATCCACTATATTGACAAGACCGTTTTGAAGGATATTGGTTTACTTATGGCCACTTGAGAGACTTGAGACTGAGACTTGAGAGTTTGTAGACGTTTAAAAGGTTGTTGAGTCAACCTTGATTTATTGCAATATTGAGGTGTTCAGTTTTATTTTGATTTTAGAAAATAAACTTGATTTCTCATCTTACAAATCAATTGTTTCTTATTTTCACTGGCAGTCTCTCAGGATTAGTGCATCTCTGAGCCCACATTCATACTTAAGTACTGTTAAAATCAGATACTTTAAGACTTTAACTCAAGTCACATTGGAATTGGTTACTTGTAACTTGTAGTGGAGTCATTTTCGATGCAAGGTATCAGTACTTTTACTCAAGTATGGTTTTTAGATACTCTTTACACCTCTGTTGTATGGTCAGAAAGGAAGATCGGGGCTAGACCATTTAGGGATTTATAAAGAAACACTAAAACTTTAAAAATCAATCCTAAAACGCCTGGAAGCCAGTGAAGGGAGGCCAGTGTAGGAGAAATGTGATGACGCTTATGTATTCCTTTTAATTCAGGACACATTAAGATATTTTTAATGAAATCTGAGAGTTTTCAGTCCTTTTCTGTTTTGTGAACTAACCCTTTGATTTGTTTGCTCCATTCATTTTCTCCCTTGGCATTTCAAAAATGCTTAATGAAACGTTTTATGCTATGAACCAAACTAGCCAGCTCTGAGATGAACCACAACATGTGAATGGTATGGCTGAGCACCATACAGAAACGACATGCTGAAATCTTGTCCAGTTGAAATTCCTTCACCTGTCAGTGATCTGACCTGTCTTTCCTCTTTTATGGATGTTGTTTTCCTTACTCTCATTCAGTCAGTCTTCAGCCAATTCTCATCAGTCCTCCCTTGTTCATTACCTATTTGTTTTCAAATTTAAGTACTACATTTATGAATTTTGTAATGTCTTTCTTATAAATTAGACATTAATCAGTCTGATGAAACTCTGTTTTTTATGACTTAAAAATACAAATTTGTGGCATGAAACTCTAATGGGGAGGCTAACAGGTCCTTTAACTCAAACTGCTCATAATCAGATCATTATCTATAGGACACAGATGATTGGTTCCTGCTGTATTAGTAGCCATTGAGCTTGCATGCTCAATCTTCAAATACATGAGTAGCATGTGCCTTAGCAGTGCAGCGTGTTTCAGAAACCCTCCACCTTCCCCAGCTCCACCTGTATAGATCTGCTACGGGTAATTAATGTATGCTATATTGTACAGCAGCAGCATGTCTTACTTGCTCACAGCAGTGTGTCACGTGTGTATTGGCAGTACCAAATCCCGTACTTGCTCCGCAGCAGCAATAATCATCATCAGCAGCAGGAATAAAAGCAGCAGCAGCGTAGCAGATCTATTCCACCAAGACCAAACATATCAACACTGTCATATCCATTACCATGCCAAACACTCCGAGAGTTGTCATGACAGAACTGTGTTTTGTGTGTGAATATCATATGACTTATGCTTCCAAAACAAGTCCTGTCAAAACGAAAACTTTGTGAACATGATTTACCTGCGATCTCGCCTTTCTAAGTGCTGTTTTTCCTGTAGATGACGTTTTTGTTTTTCTCAGTATGTTCTGAGAATAGTGGAAATCAAGTATGAAATTAATTATTTGATTTCACAACTTGTATGACCTTTTGCCTGGAAGATATAACAAGCGGTTATTTTAGTGTAGAAATATCAAACTCAATGAGTTCTCAAAAACATCATACTAAATGCATACTGAGCACTTGGAATTTCTGGACAAGCGCAGATTTTCAGAGGTTAAGCTGATCATTCGAACATTAGGATATAACCTCATTTGTTTGCAAAATGTTTATGAAAATATCATTCATTGATTACACATAGGGTGGCCCAAAAAGTATTTGGACTCCTAATTTTGACTTAAAGGGATAGTTCACCCAAAAATGAAAATTTAATGTTTATCTGCTTACCCCCAGCGCATCCAAGATGTAGGTGACTTTTTTTCTTCAGTAGAACACAAATGATGATTTTTAACTCCAACCGCTGCCATCTGTCACTCAAATAATGGGAGTGGATGGGGACTTCTGCTATAAGAGTAAATAAAACTTGCTTAAACAAATCCAAATTAAACTCTGCGGATCGTGACGACACATTGATGTCCTAAGACACGAAACGATCGGTTTGTGCGAGAAACCGAACAGTATTTATATCATTTTTTACCTCTAATACACCACTATGTCCAACTGCGTTCAGCACTCGCTTAGTGATGTCTGATTGCGCTCTGACAACAGCAGTGATGTCTTGCGCATATACTTTAATGAGCGCTAGACATCACTTCCGTTGTCAGAGCGCGATCAGACATCACTAAGCGATTGCTGAACACTGTTGGACATAGTGGTGTATTAGAGGTAAAAAATGATATAAATACTGTTCGGTTTCTCGCACAAACCGATCGTTTTGTGTCTTAGGACATCACTGTGTCGTCACGAGCCGCAGGGTTTAATTTGGATTTGACTATGCAAGTTTTATTTACTCTTATAGCAGAAGTCCCCATCCACTCCCATTATTTGACTGACAGATGGCAGCGGTTGGAGTTAAAAATCATCATTTGTGTTCTACTGAAGAAAAAAAGTGACCTACATCTTGGATGTGCTGGGGGTAAGCAGATAAACATCAAATTTTCATTTTTGGGTGAACTATCCCTTTAAACATTTCTATATTTCATTGCATTACATAAAATATATTAATACAAACAAGCTGGAAAGAAATGTTGCCCAGGGCTTTTCTCAGAACTAATATGACTTTTGAGTCTTCTGTTTACCAGCTGGTGTCAATGGGGCTGGTGACCTAGTAGAGTAACAACATATGTAGTTATACACTGCCTGGAAAAAAAAAAGTCAAGATATATTATAATATATATATTATAAAAATAGATTTTCTTTGTTTTCAAGAAATACTTTTCAAATTTAAAAATTAGGGTGTTGGGTAGAAAGTGAATATGGAGTGTTAAATCATTGCTCAGGGCTGATTTTCCTTTTTTAGCTTCTCCGCTCACAGGCTCGAACAGGTTTCCATGTCATCACTGGAATTTTCCTCCCCCCCCCCGCTTCCTCTTCTCTCACACAGTATTTATGTCTTCATATGTCTTGATTTTGAAATTAAAAAACACTAACTGATTGTTCTTTCCCATTTAGTGAGACCTTTGACCATTTACAGGCCCAAGATCAGTATATAAAGCAGCTGTGATGTTTCATAAACTAACTATGTGATTTTTTACTAACAGTACCAACGTGTACAAGTTGCATTTTTCACTAGAAAGACCATTGATTTTGGACTGCAGACAATGAAACTGCGACCTCTCATTCTGTCACGCTGTGTATCAGTGTTATATTATCTCTGCATAGAAGATACATATTATGTGCCTCTTTAGACAAATGTTTTCAAGAATACAGACAGCGGTGTAACAGGTGTTTGGTGTGTTTGCAGGTGCGATTGCTGCAGCAGTGTTCATAGGCTTTCTGTTAGCCCTCTATGCTGTTCTTTGGAAATGCATGGTTACACAACCAAAAAGGTATGAACCAGACAAACCTTTCACAAGGTGCAAGTGCAATGCTGTGTGTTTTTTTTTTTTTTTTTTTTTGTGTGTGTTTTGTTGCATTTTAAGCATTTTACTTTTGTTTTGTTTTGCATATTGTTTCATATTGTTTTGCAACGAAAAGGTATGAATCAGACAAACCTTACACGAGGTACAAGTGAAATGCTGTTTTGTTTTTTGTTTAGCTTTTTACTTTTTATTTTAATTTGTTTTTGTTTAGTTGAACTTTGTTTAGCTTTTTGTTTTTGTTTCGTTTTGTTTAACATTTTACTTTTTTGTTTTGTTTTGCATATTGTTTGCAACCAAAAAATGAATGAACCAAACAAACCCTTCACAAGGTGCAAGTGCAGTGCTGTTTTGATGTGTTTTGTTTAGCATTTTACTTTTTGTTTTGTTGCATTTTGTTTAGCATTTTACTTTTGTTTTGTGTTTTTGTTGCTTCTTGTTTAGCATTTGCATATTGTTTTGCAACGAAAAGGTATGAATCAAACAAACCTTACACAAGGTGCAAGTAAAATGCTGTTTTGTTTTTTTGCTTTTTGTTTAGCTTTTTACTTTTTGTTTTAATTTGTTTTTTTTTAGTTGAACTTTTTTTAGCGTTTTGTTTTTGTTTAGCATTTTACTTTTTTGCTTTGTTTTGCATATTGTTTACATATTTTTTGCAAACGAAAAAGGAATGAACCAAACAAACCCTTCACAAGGTGCAAGTGCAATGCTGTGTTTGTTGCATTTTGTTTAGCATTTTATTTAGTTTTTTGTTTTGCAATTTGTGGGGTTCAAAAGTGAAACAAATAAACATTATAACATAAAATGAATTTGACAAATTCATTCAAAAACTGTGTTCTCATTAAAAAAGGGGGACAAATCAAAATTTATGACATTATGAAATTCATTATAATTTTCAGTTCAACTTTTCATTTATCATTTTATCATTTTAAAAAAGAAAAAAAAAAAAGAATTGTATTAAACTAAAGCAAGTTTGGATCCACTGTAAATACAAATAAGATAATGTTTATATAAGATGTTTGTTTTGTCTCAATGTCTGTTAGGAGGAAAAAAAGAAAAGTTTGAAGGCTCGTGAACAGAGATCTCTTACGTGCTGACCTCTGGACGAGACGTCCTCCGGTCTACCAGAGATTCCGAGTTACTGATCTTGGGTCAGATCTTCTCCTGCTATGTATCAGCACCCTTATGAACTGTGTTTATGTCTTAACGCACACTAATTTTGGGAACATTTTGAGGGAAGTAGATGCTTCTGTTTTACAGTTCTACTTAGTCATCATCAGATCAATGTCTGCTGTCTTTCATAAATCATCCATCAGGTTCTTCATCGATCTGTTTGGCTGATCACCAGACATTATCCAATTGGACAGGGGGTTACATTTTGGAAAATTGTCTTGATAATGTGGAATTCAGTCATAAAACTGAATAATTTTGTGTGTATATAGAAAATAACAGCTCTTGTGGTATATGAATAGTTTACTTGAGTATAAGATATTTCCAGAGAGCATAATGTAGGTGTAGCGATGCCATGGCACAACATGTCAAATGTCCACTAGATGGCAGTGGGCTCTATGTTTTTTCACTTGATGAAACAAGGAAATCACCATATCCCATAAAGTCTTTCAGTCTTTACAGCTTTATCTTTATAGACTTACATGTTTAGGACGTTTATTTTATTGCTGATAGCTATGCTAATTAATACATGGAAGATATAATAAATGTTGGGAGACTAAGCCCTTTTTTTTCTTCCAAATATCCCCTTTGACCATAGTGAACTCTGCACCAGTGAATGAGTGCGTGTGTGTGTGTGTGTGTGAGTGAGAGAGATTTCCCTTATGCAGCAGTATTGGCCAGAGAGCAGCACATTTCTGGGTTAAAGTCTGGGTACGTGCGAGTTTGTGTGTATGAACATAAGAATAGGGAGTTGCAGATTGCACATTTTTATTGCAGGTGCTTTGTTTGCACAGTTGCTGTATTTACAGTTGTTATGTATTTTATTTTATTGTCATTAATTACAGTGGTTTTCATTAAGGTTTGATTTTGCCTTTTATTTTGGATTAGAATGTGTTAAATTCCTTCTAGTCGATGCAGTATAATTTAGACTCAGTGTGGCTGTATAAGACTAATTTTTCACTGCACAAATGTTTAATATAGAATGTTATGATTGATATGTACCTGTAAATGTGAACTTTGATATATGATGACTTTGTACAATCACATTAAAAGACGTTTATAAAATGGATAATTCTGGTACTTCATTCTGATCGGTTGAGTCGCCGTTGTAAATTAGTCTACAAACCTACACCAAATAATTATTTTTATGGACTAACCACTCCACGTTGTGCCTAACAACATTCTAAATTCACTGTAAACCATGGCTTCATGGGAATTATTGCTTTATTTAATGAAAGACTTCAACATTTTAATACTTGCTAGATAATCTAGTATTCATGTGAGAAGGCAGTGTTACAGTGTAGTTTATTATTTCAATCATGTAATTTCCTGCAATAGAAATAAAATACTATTTTCGTTTCATATCATTTGACTGTTTTTTTTTTTAAAGTATTACAATCATGTTTTTAAATATTTATTCTGTAATATCCTTATAAATCAGTTTTTATCCTTAAATTGTTTCCTCTATTGCCTCTGAAATTTGCCTACAATCATAAAGTCAATAAACTGCCATAAAAGTGCTTTATAGATACTTAACAGTAAATGTAAACTTTGAATGCAAAGTTAAAATATATTGAACATTCAATGAGATTTTGCAGAATGTAGAAATACACACAGTGCATTTAATATTACTACAGTAATGCTTATTTGTAATACAAGACCAGACGCTCTTTAAACTGGAGTGTTATTTGTGCAACATTTTCCATTTTCCAGAGTTCAGAGTTTCAGAGTTTCTGTCATGAACAAGACAATTACTATCATGCAAAAATGACAAATATAAAACCTAAACAACAAAATTATAACATTCAACAAATATTACACAATATAAAAGTAAAATAATTCTAAACTATTGTTGTCATTTCCTTATTTCTAAAACAGTGGATTTGAGCTCCTCATTTATATCCGATATCACTTTGTCTCAGGTGTGACCTGGGCAAGATGATGGCGAAAGAGTATCCTCGTGAACATCTTCAGAAGGTGTTAGACAGTTTGACAGCAGTAATGCAATGCTATCGAGAGGTCCACATAAGGAGGCAAAGAGCTGACAGAGCATGATGAGATTCTGTTTAGAACATTTCAGTGCGGTTGGTTGTTTTTCTCTCAAATGCTCACATGCAGTAGTGTATGTAATGGCAGTCTTATGTCTTTCTTTTGATGACTGCAAATTCAGTGTAATAGGTAGAAGAGCAGTTTGTGAGAGGTCTTGGGCTACAAAATGGCAATTTCCCATTGGGTGGGTGCCTGGGTGGTGTTGGAGATAATGTCGGCCTTTACCGGACACGAAGTCTCTACGGGGATTTCGCCGTTCGACTTTTCGTAGTTTTCAAAGCTAACGTTGTCATATGTGGCTTGGTCTTTGAGCTCCATCTCCTTGGCTTTTTTCTCTTGAATCTTTAGTAGAATTGCGTTGTTCACACCAGGACCTGAGAAACACAGACAGTCAATTTTATGAGTTAATAAAACCATTCAATTTTGCTCAATCCAAACCTGTTCCAACTCTGTATTTTGTTCGTTGTTGTTGATGTTGTTGTTTTTTTCTTTTTTTGTTTGTTTATAATTGTTTACAATTGTTTTGTTCACTAAAAATAACAAAATAGCGACTTTATTCCACAATATCTAGTGATGGGTGATTTCAAAACACTGCTTCATGAAGCTTCGAAGTTTTACAAATCATTTGTTTCAAATCAGTGGTTCAGAGCACCAAAATCACATGATTTCAGTAAACGAGGCTTCATTACGTCGTAAGTGTTTTGAAACTTCAATAGTTCACGTGACTTTGGCAGTTTGATACCTGCTCTGAACCACTGATTCGAAACAAATGATTCGTAAATCTTCGAAGCTTCATGAAGCAGTGTTTTGAAATCGCCCATCAAAAGATATTGTGGAATAAAGTTGCTATTTTGTTATTTTTGATGCACAAAAAGTATTCTTGTTGCTGTTTTAAATATTGTGACGAGCAGGGCGGGCGAGAGCCGTGAGGGAACGGCGGGAGGCCGGTGATGCGAGAGATAATGAGCTCCACCTGCGAGGCGCACCGGCCTTGAGTCTCTCACGGAGGAGCTCCGGAAGTATAAAAGGAGGAGCGATGACAGTGAAGGACGAGAGAGGCCTGGATATTATTTTATTATGTTTGTATGGCCGGCAGACGTCCGCAAGGGTCTGCCGGCATTACTTTAGTTTTGTATTTGTTTATTTTGGTATTAAAACTTTGTTTGAACGTTCGCTGGTTCCCGCCTCCTTCTTCCCATACTACATGTTACATTGGTGCCGAAACCCGGGAGGAAGGAGGGACATGCTGTCGGAGAGCCCTCGTTGCTGAGGGGGATCGTGGTGCTGCGGAGGTCGGGCAGCGCGGGAGTGAAGACCGCGAGAGGCTGCCCGAGGCATTGGTGCTGGAGCCTAGTGACAGGTGGGATGGAGAGCTCACTGCCGTGCTCCTGGGATGAGGTGGGGTGGCTGCCGTCCAGGAGGGAGCGGAGGAGTCGTCACCGTCCGCCGTGGGCCGGAGCCTGCTACCGTCCGCCATGAAGGGGAGGAGCAGGGGACGGCGGACTCGCTGCCGGCTGCCCTCAGCCGGAGGAGCCATCGCCGGCCGCCAGGAGGCGGTCGAGGATCGGGCCGTCCACTGAGCGTCGAGTACCATCGCATGGCACCGCGAGAAAGAGCCTCTCGGCTGGCTGAGGACCAAGCGGCAGTGTGTCTGGGAACCGGACCAAGAATTTTTTTTCCTCCCTTCTCTCTCTCTCGTTCTGTTGCTCCCTGTGCTTCCATCTCCTTTCTCTCGTCTCGTCTGTCCTTACCCCAAGGTGCTGCAGCCGCCGAGACAGGCCCCAGGGGGGAGTAGAACGCAGTCTCGGGAGTACCCCTCGGGCTGCGAGGGGCGATGGGGGTATGTGACAAGCAGAGCGGGTGAGAGCCGCGAGGGAACGGCGCGAAGCCGGTGACGCGAGAGATAATGAGCTCCACCTGCGAGGCACACCGGCCTTGAGTCTCTCACGGAGGAGCTCCGGAAGCATAAAAGGAGGAGCGACGACAGTGAATGACGAGAGAGGACCAGGCCTGGATATTATTTTATGTTTTATTATGTTTGTGTGGCCGGCAGACGTCCGCAAGGGTCTGCCGGCATTACGTTAGTTTTGTATTTGTTTATTTTGGTATTAAAACTTTGTTTGAACGTTGGCCGGTTCCTGCCTCCTTCTTCCCGTATATACGAACTGTGTTACAAATATGTTTTTAGTAGCTTTCTGCACATTGAAAAAGTGTTATTGCTGGCGATGCAGGCCTCACTGATCTATTAGATTTTATCAATGATTATCTTAATTTGTGTTGCGAAGATGAACGAAGGTCTGGAATGACATGAGGGTGAGTAATTAATGACAGATTTTTCATTGTTTGGTGAACTAACCCTTTAATTGAGTACCACTGACATAAAGACTGAGTGTGTGGTTATGTGCTTGCATTCATGTCTGGAACATACCAAAGTAACTGAGCAGCACAGGCAGAAATATGAGGCCGTGGGCCATGCCGAGTAGAGTGATGACCAGATTGAGTCTGAAGAAGAAGATCTGGATGAGCTGGGCTTTAGCAAATGCCAAAACAATGATTCCAGGTAGGTTGGTCATTGCAACTCCTGCAAACACCTGGGAAAGAGAACATGGAAATATGTAATGGCATCACAACTAGACTGGAATAGCATAGCTAAGCAGGTCTTAAAGTCTAGCATCTTTGTTATTCTGGTACTCACAGCACTGCCCATGTTTGCTGTGGCTTCCTTTGCTCTTTCCACTTTTGTGTGGCAAATGCTGAGAGCAAATGAGCGTGTTATATGAGATACAAACTCCACTGATATTCCAACAGCCTGCAAAACAAATCGACCACAAATAATGTCAGGGATTGCTCATGACACAGTCATTAGTTTTATGAAATGCAAACTTGCAGATGAGTATCTCCAACACACTCACCGTCACAAGGTTAATAAGCGAGACGGCATTAAAATCGATGCCCCACAACGCCATGACGCCAACCGTATCCACAGTGATCATCACTATAGTGAGCAGGTTCAGAAAGCCCGATCTCAAGTCCATGCCGAGCAGGATACAACACACAACGAATGTGGGGAGAAGACACACGGCGATGTTGAACAGACCCTCATTCACGATGGTCAGATACTGTTCGTAATACACATATGTAATACTGCAAAATGAAAGATCACAGAGTCAGTGCACAGAGATCTTTAAACCTGGGCCAGCTTGAGAACTTAATGGAAACTTTACCGTTATAGTATGTCTACAAGACATTTTAGTCTATTAGATATCGATTTATTAGAATAGATATTGTATATACACTAAAGTTTCATGTATTTAAATGTATTATTAAAAATACATTTGTAATAACGAAGCTGCAATTAAATACACTGCTGTACAAGTATACATGAATCATCCCCATAGCAGATCTATACAGGTGGAGCTGGGGAAGGTGGAGGGTTTCTGAAAGCGCGCTGCAAACTGCTACCACAAACAATAGGCAAGGATTTCCGATCAGCTGTGCCCTATAGGGAATGATGTAATTGCAAGCAGATTTGGTTAAGGATTTTTGAGCCTGCGCCATCTAGTGTTTCATGGCAGAACTTTTTATTTAAAATATAATAACTTTAGTGTGTTATTCAATATTACATTTAAAGTTAAAATTTCAAGCACTTTACGTTCCGTGAGCTTTATGTTTGTAAACATATCAAAATAAGTGTACTGTACTTCTTTAAAGCATAAAGAATATTAAAAAAAATATTTAAAATGTACTTTAAAGTAAAGCTTTTAATTTGTCATTATTACAAAGTGCCCTTTTTAAGTGTACTTAAGTGTGTTAAGAAACATTCATGGAAGTGTATTCTCCTTAAATACACTTAAGAGGCCTTTTATTTAGTTAATAATACATTAAAAACAGACAGTACTCAAAAATATACTAGAGAGATCTGAAGTACTCTACAAGTGCACATTCTTCACCAAGTGAGCCACCAATTACCACTCAGAATTAACACATATACCTCACTTTTCAAGATTTTGGTTCAACTTTGCTTTTTAAACAGGAAGAATGAAATGGCTCAGAAAAGCGAAAAAAATAACCACTTTCTCCTTAATAATAAATATCTATTAACATCTTTAAAAATGTTTTTAATGGTTTCATGACATCCCTACTACACACAATATTCTATCCTGTAATTGCAAGAAATGTATGAAGTAGCTCAAGGATCTGTGATGTAGTTTTGCAATTTATGAAGTAGCTCAAGGACGTGTTATCATTCAATAATATTACATTTACTGATTATCCCTTCTTATCTTATCCCAGAGAAGAAACAGCAAGGGTAAGGATGGTAAATACAGAAAGATAAGGAAGGATTAGAAGATGACACCTACGTGTAAGGGAAGACCTCAAAGTCAGGAGAAGTGCCTGGGATTTGCCTCATGGCCAGTGTGATATTATGCGCCAGTTCTCTGGCCTTCTGCAGCGCAGCCGTGAACTCCTGCGAGTTGACCAGAGGAGTGTGGTAGGCCATAAACCGAGAAGCTGAAAATATAGAGATGCCATGATGAAGTGAGTCGACCGAAACTTAAATGTGTCTTAAATGAGCTGTCTGTAGGCCTTAAATCCCTGTTGAAAAAAACAGCATTTGCTGGTTAGGTATGTTTTGAAGCATGGAAGCTGGTTTGAGCTAGTTTAAGCTAGTCAAGTGCTGGTCCTAAGCAAATAGCTCCAGCTCAGGACCAGCATTAAGCAGCTCAAATCATCTTCCATTGCTTCAAAACATACCTAACCAGCATATGCTATTTTTTTTCAACAGGGAATCTGAAAGAGAATTAGCATTTTAGCGATTAGCGGTTTTCAGCTTGTGAGTAAAACAGTGGCCTTTTCACATTTTATTCTATAACATAAATTACACTTAGACATCAAACATTGTGAACAATCCACCAAATAAGGACTAAAACTACCATAAAGATGTGAGTTGATGTGCTTAACGAATTGAGACAACTGTTGTAGCCATTGTAGCTTAGCGACTTCAATAATCACGTTTGAGGTACTGTATGAAAGTGAGTAATTTATGTTGTAGAACAAAATGTTAAAGTCTCTTACAGTAATATTAGTAATACATTTTACTCATAAATCGGAAACTGCTAAATTCTGAGGGATGTGAATTAATCTACAAACTGATGTTATGACTGAACAGCTCTATAGAACAGGGATTCTCAATATTTTTGACTCCAAGGCCCCCAGTGTCCCCATGACCATTTCCAGTTGTTTGTGATTACCGGATAAAAATTAAGGGCACATAATATTTTTATTCACAATTTCTACCTGATAAAATTTTTTTGAGCTTGGCATAATTATCCTGACAGCAACATAGTGACGGCACAGATCCGGCCCACATCTGTTCCGCGTATAAACCACATGTACCAGATGAGGGCCGGATCTGGGCCAGACTATGTTGCTGTCTAGGTAGGAAAATGTTTATTCATTATAAAAATGCCCATTTCGTTTTAATATTTTATCAATTACCATAGCCATTTTCTAGGTCTATAAATCAAACTATTAAAATCACGTGACTTCATACGTCCAGGTTTTCGAAAACCGTATAGAAATACAGTTGTTGAGGGGGTGAATTAAAATAGGAAATAACTTGTTTTTTTAGCTGTTTTATCTTATTTTAAATTATGTAATGTCATTTTGAAGTCCTATTGGAAGTTTGCTGACACCCCCTAGTGGACCCCGGCCCCTTGGTTAAGAACCACTGCTATAGAATGTGAATGCAAAATGTTACACATACAAATTCATGTATCTTACCTATTACTTCCCCAGTTTCATTGTCTCTAATCACAGCTTTATCATAAGCTCCCAAACCACTGGAAATGAAATGAAACATTTTTAGTCAATACACTATTTTGCTGACCATAATAATGGACAGCAAATATTCTAAATATTCAAAGCTTCTCTTCAGTCCTTCAGATGACCAGATGCAGTAGCTTTTCTTACCCCTTTGGACACTGTAGGTCAGGTCTGTTGCTCAGAAAGTCTGGCAGGAATCTGTAAAACTCTTCAACACTAGGCCGCAGAACCCCATCTGCGGGGGTTTTCATACACTTCTGGGTACACGTAAAAATACCCGCTGTCAAAAAAAGTTTATATTTAGTTGTCTGAAAATGTTGCATTGAACCATATGCATAACAAAGAACAAGGCTTTAAAAGTTAACTGATAATTTATACATATATAAACACTTACTCTCATTGGCAGGACAAAATGATCCTATGTTTGAGCCAGTCGTATAGAGACGACAACATTTAGATCCAGGGTTCAACCAGTCAATATAGTCATCCACCCAGGAGGATGCTGGGATAGCCAAATAAGATCTAGAGCAATAAGCAAGACTGTGATTTTGATCTCCTTGTATTTTGTAAAAATTTATGAATTTCTTTGATTTAAATCCAATCAAGTGGTGTCTGCAAACAAGTTGGTAGTTCATAATGACACCATATTTAATAAAAATCTGTCTCTTTACCAATATAAAGTTCTTTGTCACTATTCTACCATTATAGAATGACTGCAGAGGCAGTATTCTAAGAATACTAAGAGGCAGAAGTAATAAAAGCTATTTTGTCACTGTCATTTCATTGTATAATTCTCAAACATTAATGCTGGTATCTTGACAGGACCGTGTCACTGTGAACTTTCAAGATCGATAACACAAATCTGAAAGTTCAAGGTCTGATGTGATGCAAAACGAGGTAAAGAGTAGAGGAGTGCTACCAGAGCACCACATTACATTTTTAGTTTATTCAGAAGGACATGTCTAGGGGAGATATATAGTGCTCACCGCTCAGGGAACTCTGTGGCGTATCGGATCTTCTGCATAAAAGAGAACTGGTCACATCCCACACTGGAACACACTGCATTCATGCCCTCTTCACTGGTGAAATTGAATCCTTTGGTCGTGATGAAATACGTTGGCACACCAACCTCGAAATACTTATTAAGGAATGCAAAGTATTCCAACATGTAGGAGTCCTGGTAATATTTAGACACAGAGGAAGTTAGAGACAACACATATTATTGAATAACTGATTTATTTATTTATTTTTTCTTAATTGGCATTTTGTCATGTATTATTGTTGGCAGGCTAGTACGGTGTTAAATAAACTTCTGTACTTACAGTTGGCATGGCCAGTTCCTGATCTAACCCCACTTTTACATTGAACAAGAGGAACACAGAGGCACAGAACATCACAAGGAACACCACCATCTAAGAGAACAAGACATCATGATATTAAACTACAAACCCGATTCCAAAAAAGGTTAGGACACTGTACAAATTGTGAATAAAAAAGGAATGCAATAATTTACAAATCTCATTAACTTATATTTTATTCACAATAGAATATAGATAACATATCAAATGTTGAAAGTGAGACATTTTGAAATGTCATGCCAAATATTGGCTCATTTTGGATTTCATGAGAGCTACACATTCCAAAAAAGTTGGGACAGGTAGCAATAAGAGGCTGGAAAAGTTAAATGTACATATAAGGAACAGCTGGAGGACCAATTTGGAACTTATAAGGTCAATTGGCAACATGATTGGGTATAAAAAGAGTCTCTCAGAGTGGCAGTGTCTCTCAGAAGTCAAGATGGGCAGAGGATCACCAATTCCCCCAATGCTGCGGTGAAAAATAGTGGAGCAATATTAGAAAGGAGTTTCTCAGAGAAAAATTGCAAAGAGTTTGAAGTTATCATCATCTACAGTGCATAATATCATCCAAAGATTCAGAGAATCTGGAACAATCTCTGTGCGTAAGGGTAAAGGCCGGAAAACCATACTGGATGCCCGTGATCTTCGGGCCCTTAGACGGCACTTCATCACATACAGGAATGCTACTGTAATGGAAATCACAACTTCCAGAAAACATTGTCGGTGAACACAATCCACTGTGCCATTCGCAGTTGCCGGCTAAAACTCTTTAGGTCAAAAAAGAAGCCATATCTAAACATGATCCAGAAGCACAGACGTTTTCTCTGGGCCAAGGCTCATTTAAAATGGACTGTGACAAAGTGGAAAACTGTTCTGTGGTCAGACGAATCAAAATTTGAAGTTCTTTTTGGAAAACTGGGCCGCCATGTCATCCAGACTAAAGAGGACAAGGACAACCCAAGATGTTATCAGCGCTCAGTTCAGAAGCCTGCATCTCTGATGGTATAGGGTTGCATGAGTGTGTGTGGCATGGGCAGCTTACACATCTGGAAAGGCACCATCAATGCTGAAAGGTATATCCAAGTTCTAGAACAACATATGCTCCCATCCAGATGTCGTCTCTTTCAGGGAAGACCTTGCATTTTCCAACATGACAATGCCAGACCACATACTGCATCAATTACAACATCATGGCTGCGTAGAAGAAGGATCCGGGTACTGAAATGGCCAGACTGCAGTCCAGATCTTTCACCCATAGAAAACATTTGGCGCATCGTAAAGAGGAAGATGCGACAAAGAAGACCTAAGACAGTTGAGCAACTAGAAGCCTGTATTAGACAAGAATGGGACAACATTCCTATTCCTAAACTTGAGCAACTTGTCTCCTCAGTCCCCAGACGTTTGCAGACTGTTATAAAAAGAAGAGGGGATGCCACACATTGGTAAACATGGCCTTGTCCCAACTTTTTTGAGATGTGTTGATGCCATGAAATTTAAAATCAACTTATTTTTCCCTTAAAATGATACATTTTCTCAGTTTAAACATTTGATATGTCATCTATGTTGTATTCTGAATAAAATATTGAAATTTGAAACTTCCACATCATTGCATTCTGTTTTTATTCACAATTTGTACAGTGTCCCAACTCTTTTGGCATCGGGTTTGTATTACACATTTTATTATATAAAAGCATGTAAAGGACAGAAAATCTCCAACCTCCTTTGTTTCTTCAGTAGAACACAAATGATGATTTTTAACTCCAACCATTGCAGTCTGTCAGTCGTATAATGCATGGCAATGGTAACAATCTATGAGAGTAAAAAAGCATGCACAGACAAATCCAAATTAAAGCCTGCGGCTCGTGACGATGCATTGATGTCCTAAGACACGAAACGATCGGTTTGTGCGAGAATGTTTTTTTATATAATTTTTTACCTCTAATACACCACTATGTCCAACTACCTTGAGTGCGCACACAGCATCCGGTGCGTGAGGTGTGTACGCGCTCTGGTATAGTGTACGCAAGCGCCAGAAGTGATCTCTCACGCATATATACGTCACTCATTGTTTACACAGTGCGCAAACATTGTAGGTACGACGACTAATCAAAATGGTACTTATGTGCTTATCCGGATTGTTCAAAACGACTTGAAACTAAAAGATTAAGTTCTCTCGCGTGAACTCATTCAGGAGTGTTGACTTTCCACGTATTCTCAACTTCTGAGCCTGCTCGCCTGAAGTTATGGTTGACTGCTCTTCAGCTGGATATCAACACACCCATTAACGTGCTAAATTTGTTGAGGGTCTGCAGCGATCATTTTTCCCCTGATGATTTTACATACCCAGGAGATGATCACGTATGACTTAAACCATCAGCTGTGCCTATGGTTTTTCCACATCCAACTGAGGTATGTGAACAAAATCTTTGTATGTGTCTTTTTTATTTGTAAAGCTGCCCTCACGAAAAATAACAAAATAAAATGTTTTTTAATGGTTTACTTCCATTTGTATATCAACTGTTGTACTACAGGCACCATGTTTAAAGCCAGAGCCAGAGCGCATACACACCTCACGCACTGGATTCTGTGCGCGCGTTCAAGGCAGTTGGACATAGTGGTGTATTAGAGGAAAAAAATTATATAAATACTGTTCAGTTTCTCGCACAAACCGATTGTTTCGTGTCTTAGGACATCAATGTGTCGTCACGAGCCGCAGGGTTTAATTTGGATTTGTCTGTGCATGTTTTTTGACTCTCATAGATTTTGTTACCATTGACATGCATTATACGACTGACAGACGGCAACGGTTGGAGTTAAAAATCATCATTTGTGTTCTACCGAAGAAACAAAGTCACCTACATCTTGGATGCCCTGGGGGTAAGCAGATAAACATCAAATTTTCATTTTTGGGTGAACTGTCCCTTTAAAGCCTTTATATATAATTCATTATAAAAGTATTTTAATGCATTATTTATGCCTTGTATGGTCTCATGAATAATTGTAACAACAGTTATAATACATGTCTATTCATTGTTGTACCTTTAGAAAGTATAATGCATTAAAACACTTGACAAACAACCAATTTCAGATGTAACAAGGAATCTGAAAATATTACAATTATAATGCATTTATTTATTTTTTTTTATGAAAAGATATAATGCATTATGGATATCTTTATGATTCCTTATAAATTAAGGCTTTAAGTAAAGTGTTAAAGGTTAACACAATAAAAAATTGAAATGCTTTTCTTTTCACTATTGTTTCTGTTATTATTATAGCTTTTAAAATGTATTATTGGTTACTTGCATCAAAAAATTAGTACAATGTACTTATTGTGTTTATAGTGTATTGCAAAACACTTTTGCTGCTATTGAGGTGGGATACGGGTAAAGTTAGGGACAGGTTTGGTGGTCTGGGTAGATTTAAGGGTGGGTTAAGGTGTAAGGGATGGGTCAACAGTGTAAATATAAATGTAATTACAGAAATTAATTACAGATGTAATTACATGCAGGTATTTTTTTTTTATTTAAGTGCATGTAAAAACATGTAAAATCTATGAATAAAAGACATTTGAAAAGTAGCAATTGTAATTAAAATCATAAAATGCCTGTAGTTGAAGAAACCATAATACTGTAAAGTAGGAACGTACCACTATTACCCTGCTGACAGGGTTGAGCAGTGCAGGGGCGTAGTATTTTTTCATTAAAGGGAGCAGGACGCCCTGGTTGGGTTCGGATGGGTGTGGAGTTGACACAGTAACGCAGCAAGCTATCTCACAACGGTTTGCATCTTGTCGTCGAGCATCAAGTGAGAGAAGAGCCACAAAGGCAGTCATCTGTAGAACGAAGTCCATGAGCACAGCCAAAGCTGCGTACAGGGCAAACGACTTCACAGCCGGCATAGTGCTCAAAGCACCTGCAAAGAGACGACGAGGGAGTGTTTAGTCACTCGTACGTGTTTAGATGGAATTAATCTGAACCCATTGACTGTATTATATATGACTCATTCAGGAGCCGAAAGTACATTATTGCCACTATACATGAATCATATCACTCTTTAATTAGGTTGGTACATATCTGATGCTTTATGCTTCGCTGACATGCACAAGTGAGTAAAGGTCAAGCAATATAATAAATGTTTCTCATTTCTATCCATAATTGTATCGAATTTTTTGTTTTTTTCTCTTGTACTTGTGTTTTATGGGGTGAAACAGAGTTTAAGATCAGTGGGAGATTCTTACCCAGGAAGAAACAAACAGATTCAGACAAACTGCAAAGCAGCATGCTGGGAGCCACATTTCCAAGAACTCTCCCGATATGTTCCTCCCTCTGCTCTCCTGGTCTGCGCATATCTCTCTGATTGAGATTAAACATGGAAAAGACAGAAAGAAACCGTTTTATGAAGTTATAGTCATAGTAGTGGAGACTTAAATTAATATTTTCAAATTCAATGTGACCCTGGACCACAAAACCAATCAAAAGTCACACTGGTATATTTGTAACAATAAAACACAGTCAAAATTATAGTTTTTTCTTTTATCCCAAAAATCATTAGGATATTAAGTAAAGATCATGTTCCATGAAGATATTTTGTAAATTTCCTACTGTAAATATATCAAACATTCATTTTTGTGAGTGGATATGCATTGCTAAGGACTTTAAAGGCGATTTTCTCAATATTTAGATTTTTTTGCACCCTCAGTTTCCAGATTTTCGAATTGTTGTATCTCAGCCAAATATTGTCCTATCCTAAAAAAACCATACATCAATGGAAAGCTATTTATTCAGCTTTCATATGATGTATAAATCTCAATTTCAAAAAAATTAACCTTATGACTGTTTTTGTGGTCCAGGGTCACATATATGTATGTATGTATATGTGTATGTATGTATATGTGTATGTGTATATATATATATATATATATATATATATATATATATATATGCGTATGTGTTTGTGTATGTGTGGATATGGATATGTATGGATATAGACATGGATGGATATACACTACCATTCAAAAGTTTAGGGTTGGTACAGTAAAACAGAAATATTGTGAAATATTATTAAAATTAAAAATAACTTTTCTATTTGAATGCATTTTAAAATGTAATTATTTCTGTATTGGCAAAGCTGAATGTTCAGCATCATTACTCCAGTCTTCAGTGTCACATGATCTTCAGAAATCATTCTAATACGATGATTTGATGCTCAAGAAACATTTTTTCTGTAACATATTTTTGTTTGTAACAAAAAGTATTTACTGTGATTTTTGATTAATTCAATGCATCTTTGCAGAATAAAAGTATACATTTCTACAAAAAAAAAAAAGACCCCAAATTTTTGAACAATACTGTACAGAGCTGAGAAATAAGTCTGTAAGTGAAAAAAAAAGTTATTTTAAATTTAAAGCTGGCCCTAGAAAGTATGTCAGAAAGATAAGCTACAAAGAAAAACAAAATTAAGAAACAAGAATTACTCAAGTAACTCAACATACCTGATATTCTAGAACAAAAATGAAGATGTTATCAGCTCCCACAGCAAGCACGAGGAAGGGCACCACCTGAAGAATGACCAGTGAGGACGAAATCCCAATCCAGGCATAGAAACCCATTGAGGCTATGACAGAGCAGCCGACGACCAGAATACCACCCAGTCCTACCAAGAACTTTGAGTCTACCTAAGAAAACAATCATACAACCATGGTTTGTTAAAGCAGCATTAAAATATATTTACTTGTCAAACTAAACCAATGGATAGTTCATCCGAAAATACTTTTAGAAATTTGGAAATGTCCTGATGTTTGACCTGCTAATGTATACTCAATCTAAAACTATTATAAACATAAGCTTTTACAATTATTACTCTTTATTTTTTCTCCATACAAAGATCTCCATACTCTGTCAACTAAGAAACAAATGTGGAATAGTTACAATTTTGAGAAAAAGATCAATTAAAAAATGGAAAACATTTAAAAAAATGAGGCTTGGGATATATATTCATATGTAATTCTAAGACTATTATCTATTGTACAAAAATAAAATATTATATAATATATATTTATAAAAAAAATACATCTATATGTATCTTCTTTTTGATATCCAGAATGTATCATTTGAATTGCTCAGGGGTGCGTTTCCCAAAGCGAACTATGGTCGCAAGTTCCGTCGTTACCAATAGAGTTCAATGGGACTTGCAACCATAGTTGACTAACGATGCTGTCGGGAAACGCACCCTAGAATAGTTAAAACATGCTGGAGTTTCCATTTATTTTGAGGAAAGAAATGCTTCTTCCTTTATTCCTTGTTATCAGAAATGAGGAAATTCCCAGTAAGCCATTAACCACTCCGTTACTCACTCACCAGGATACGCTTGCAGGATGAATATTCCCCAAGAGCCACGGCTATGTAGAGGAAGATGACAGCATAACTTATCATGAATATGGGGATATCCTCTGCAGTCGTTCTGTTAATCTCATCCTCCAAAGACCTCTGGAAAGCACCAGACCGTTTGATTATGAGACTGTTAAACACTGACATCATTGATCTCTACAGCATGTGTTCAACCAGAATCTCACCTCAGCCATGTAGGCAAATGTGAAACTTGTGTTTGGGTTTTTCTGATATTCCTGGACAATTTCAAGAAACATGCTTTCCCACTTTTGAACCAACTTAAATTTAACGTCGGATCGTGCATAATTGTTCAGGGAGAAAGTAAGGATCAGGGCCTCAGCAGTGGTGTATTCCTCATCTGAAATTATAATGGAAAGATGAAAGTCAGCTCGGTAAAACTTTAAGACAATGATGAGATGCTAGCAGCTAGTTTTGAGCCTTACCCTCATATCCTCCTACAGCCAGGAAGGGAAAGACGGGGCCTCCGTAGTCTGCCATGCAACTCATGCCAAGAGCTGTGATGTCTTTAAATGATAATGGAGAGCTGTGGGCAAGCAGAATATAATTATGTTATGTGTGATATTGTTTTTATTAAACAGTTCAATAAACAAGACTCATTTGAGTAGCTTATATTTTAGGCACGGTTTATATAGTCTATTTTTGCATCAACAACAAAAATTGTTCTAAACGAAGCTCAATAGGTGCTGTTTTATTCCTGAATGAAATTGGTTGAGTGACTAATTCAATGACTCTCATAAAGACTTAATTCGAAATAGCAAACTACTCTTTCTTTTATATTATAGTAGCAGTATCTTAGAATGCTATATAGGAGCTAGTCACTGGCTTCAACCCAAATATGCATGATTCCTGCACTATATAGTAGGCAAAAACAGTATATGAAAGAGTAGTATGATCAAATTCACAGTATTCATAAAACAGTATGCACAAAGTACCCAGAAGACCTTCTGCTCTGGAAGTGCATGTCCTACGGATACTTTACATGCCATGAGGCCATGGAAGAGGATTTGTGAATGGTTATGCAGTGATGCAGCTAATGCTGGTAAGTCAGATGACAATGACACTCATACTAAACATATATTTTTAACAGTTTCAAAGTACTTATTAAAAAGAAGTACCTACCCAGAGTATGCGAGTAGCCATAAAGACTGTGACTGAATTTGAAATAGCATACTAGCATATGTTAATAGTTATATTGTATTGTAGTAGTAGTACATATACTAGCTTAAGAGAAGAGTATGCTACAGAATTCTGAATTGAACTAGTTCTTATTTTGTCCTGAATGAATCATGTATTTAATCAATCAGTGAGCAAATGATTCAATGACTGACTCATAAAGAATCACCTGAAACACTGTAAAACACTGTCTGAAGTGATACAAACAGTGAAAAGTCCCAGTGCTTGGAACAAAAACTTGTTCAGTGGAACTCCAAATAGCTGGAAATGTAAGATAAGGTGATGTAAGAACTACAGATATGGCCATGTGACTTACTTTACACAGTAGATGAAATGGTCCCTCCAATCGACCTCCTTAGTCACACCGAGTTCTGTCATGTTTGCTTTGGCATTTAGGTTGTCAATGCTATTTTGAAAGTACTGTGGTAGACTGTTGACAGCACAGTCTGTTAAAGAGGGGTTGTCTGGATTGAGTGGCGCATAGCAAACATCCTTTAAGCTTGCAGTTCGGTTTAGTTCATCTGACCAGAATTCAATTGCCTGGATTCTCTGCTGAAGCTCCAACAGCTCTATGATCAAATCTGTGAGAAAGAGAACATACTCAGTAGGCCTATATTTTATTGACTGAAACATGAGATTCAGTGGAACAGAAAATTCTCAAAAATAAAACACTGATTAGGACTGCATGAGGCTAAAGGTACACATCCATACTTCACAGTGGTTATTCAAATTGTGAATGGATAATATTATAGAAAGCTATGAGCAAAAACATTTTCCGGTGAAACGATAGACTTCTCACAGTATGCTGAACTTTGGCAGTCACGTAAGGGGCATTCGGACTGAATAGTTCTAGGAACACAGTTATAAGAACTAGCCCTTAGTTCCCCAAGAACTAATTTCTCCCCAGGACCATGTTCCTGATTGCTTTTGCACAGGCAATAGGAACTCTGAAGCAGCCGACAACGGCGTCTTTTAGTGCAGCATTTACAAATGCTAAAAAAACGGTGGATGGAGGATGCCGTAGGCTGTGTTTGTTGTGTGCCGTGGGTTTCATGATAAAGGAGAAGGAATGTAAATGCAGAATTTATGTGACTCAAAGAGCAAAAAGTGGGGCTAAGAGATGAAATCTCCTATGATAACTTTCAGTATTACATATCATCGAGGCAGAGAAAAAAACACAACCCTGCAGACAACAGGTAAATGCCGTTAGCGCTGTTTTCCATGTTCGTGAAGTAATATGTTTACTCTGCTTTTTAAAAATGCTGGGTGCCGGTGTTTGACATGCGTTTGACCAGTCAACATACACTATAGTGCTGGTTTAGACCCTATTCTGAAGTAAAAAAAAATTCCTAGTTTCTGCGGTGCGAACACGCCAAAATCCGGGTACTTCAGCCAATAGTTCTAGGAATTATGAAAAGGTTCCTCTGGTGTCAAAGCCTTACATGTAGTCTACTTAAAACCTTTCTTACAATGGACTGCAAGCTCACATTCATCTCCATTTAATCAACAACTGATGGATAGGATCAAGATCGAACCCATTTTTTTCCTTTTCAATAATCCATGCATGGTACATTACAATATGGAAGAAAAGATCTGTTGCTACTTCTGTACTTCTGTTAGCGAACCCTCCAGTGGCTGGGATTCGTACGTTTTTGCAGGATCTAAATGATGCAACTTTAACGCAGCGGGATTAGATGTAAATAGTATGCCTTCTTTTGTACATGTTTCACGATTATTTGTTGTGACAACCATATTTGTAATCACAATTATTTTTTTGATTGATTGTGTAGCCATCAAACTAATTATTTGACCAACATGTGAAACAATAGGAAGTTTTACCTTTAGAGATGATGCCACTGAAGTTCTGTTTGCCAAAGAGTAAAGAGTCATAGGAGTGGCTGGGCCGGTCTGGAGCTATCAAGATCAGCTGATTGGTGCGATAAAATGGATCAAAATGCGCATCATGGAAATCCTTCTCACGCATGGCACGACTTTGAGGTGCTGACCATAGCTGGACAGGATCTGTGGTCAGTTCTATGTCTTTTATTCCCACTGCGAATACCATCACAACCACAAGACAGACCAGAAGCACAGTCAGAGGATATCGTGCCATTATGGTTCCCCAGGTCTGGAAAAGAGACCCTAGGAAGTCCTGAGTGGCAAGACTGGCTTTGTCAGAGCACGTAACATCTTTAGGAGTGATTTTATGTTCAATCTCATTTTCGTTTTGGTCCTTGGTCCTCTTGCCTTTCTGAGCCCTCCTTGACTTTTGGAAATAGGAAACGGACTCTAAAACTACGTAACACATAAAAAGAAAAAAGACGCAGGCAAAGATTGTGATGCAGATGACAAGGATGCCATCTAGTCTACCAATCAAGAATGGTTTTGGTAAAGGTGCTGGCGGTGGTACAGCTGGACAGGATTGCTCACAATCCTGACAGGAACAGGCCTCACCACCTGTAGGTGTCATCTCGTTGCAATTCAATGCTCTTCCTGCAAATGGAAATGCTCCTGGTGGGAGTCCAGCGGTCTGACCTTCTGGCAAGAGCCTGAAATTAATATCCAGAGGAGCCAGTCCATTGCTGGAGTCACCCTGGAAATCATACCAGCGTTGCGGCGTACACAGAGTCGAACCATAGCGGCCGCACATAGTGGCAATAGCGAACCCTCCAGTGGCTGGGATTCGTACGTTTTTGCAGGATCTAAATGATGCATCTGAGAAGTTGGTGGATATGTAAGCCTCGTAACCTACCACAGCTTCCTTGACAATGCCAGAGGGTTGCGTGATGTTTGCGGTTTTGGTGATTGTTAACAGCTGACTTTGGTTGGGACTGCAGGTGGTGGCACAGTGGAGATGTGCAAAGTTGTCTGCGCAGGATGGGCAGCGGATCAGCACGGCTTTGGACAATGTCAGGCTGCTCTGTAGAGCTGTGAGCTGCCTGATGGAGCAGCAGCCGAGTGTTTCACCATCACCGTTGGCGAACATTGGGCACACAGATTTGAAAAGTTCATAGTGGTCTCCTGTCACATTCACAGCTTTTCTGTAGTCCTTACATGGTACCCTAGGGGGAATAAGAGCCCCCTCCACAGCTGGGTTTAGGCCACAGTCCTCATAAAATGAGCAGTAGCCTGGTTCATGCTGAGCACCAGTGAGAACCTGCAAAAGACAAAGATAAAACATAGATAAGGATGTAACAATCTGTAGTTTAGTCAACAGTAGATCTGTATCACTGGATCTTTAGCGCTCAGAACTCAACAATAAGGGTCTTGCCAGCATTTGATTGCAATGTTTTTGAAAAAAACATCTCTTATGCTCACCAAGGCTGCAATTATTTGATCAAAATTACAGTAAAACAATACTACTGTGAAATATTATTATGTAATAAAGTAGTTATTAATAAGTAATAAAGTAGAAGTAGATATTAGGCTTCCTATTAAGTCTTTTAGTACAATAAATTAAAAAAAAAAAAAGATCTTGGGCTGGTTTCACAGACAGGGCTTAGCCTAAATCAGGATTAGGCCTATAACTGTGTTCTATTTTAATATATTTTAAAATATAATTTATTCCTGTGATGGCAAATAATTTATTCCAGTGTCACATGATCCTTCAGAAATGTATTATTCTAATATTTCTGCTCAAGAATTTATTTTTTGTGAAATTTTTTTTTTTTTTTTTTTTAGGATTCTTTGATATCATAAAAACCACATTTATTTGAAATATAAAATATACTTTCAGTTGAATTTAATACATACTTGCTGAATAAAAGTATTAACTACTAACCCTAAACTTTGAATGGTATATATTATTCTTTTTTTCATTAAAAAATAAAATAAAATGAAGGAAATTAAATGTTTTCTTTATAACTTGTAACGAATAATGTTCAGAAGTATCACACTCTGACTCACACACATTTCACAGTGAGAAAAAAGTGTGGATGTGATCAAATGAGGTGATATTTGTTTCATATTCACAAAATTAAAACTACAAATAAATCTAAAATGATTCACCAAAATCACAAACAAATACACAAATAATAAAAAAAATGAGATTAGCAAACATACATTGATAAATGTATTTAGTTTAGTAACAGATTTTAGTCTTTTGCTAATGCCTCTGACTAATCAACCAATCATACCATAGCCAGAAATTTTTTAATAAAGCCAAGTCTGGATGGGTATATTGGAAAAAGCATAACATCAACCGATTTTGCTGAAATGATTCTGAATTTAAGGACAACCAAAATCCATTGGCAAAGACCATAGGCATAAATGTGTATCCATGAAATTATTATTTTTTATTTATAGACAATATTCATTTTGCACATGCTGACAGAAGATATTGTATGGTCAAAAATCCATACACATTTCAATATCTCATTATTATGAAATGCGTTACATTTATTTGTGGATCAATTTTCTATTTGTGAAAATGAAACAAGTATCACCTCAACTCATATTATTGATCCCTATCCCGCATATAAAAGAGACTTGTGGAAGCCAAACTTTGTTATTTAAACATTTAAAACAGCCCATTTCAGATATTTTGTAGGATGGTGAAAACTTACCACGCAAACAGCAAGTGACAACAATGTAACGGACCGTCCCCAGCTCGTTCTTTGGAAATGCATTTCTCTTCCTAAGCATTTACTCTTCTGTGCATGTGGAGTGTTAGTTCCAGCTGAGAGATGAAGGCAGGTGGACGTCAGGAGCTTCAGGTAGCAGAGCGATCCCTGCTCTATCTCTATCTGTGCTGATACAGTAGAGAAAGACAGGAGGAAATGAAAGGCTTTCTCACTCTCATTGGATGAACATAAGTGATACTGATGATGACCAGAGTCTTATCTGGCCTGATGTTTCCACCAACCAACCAGAATGGACAAAAGCCAATCCAGCTCACTGATCATTAACTAGATGGGCAGACTAAACCAAAGGTGTCTGTGTAGATGCTATGGAACTTTGAAAGATCAAAACACACCCACCAAAACCTGATAACCACCCGATGACTCTCATTAATAAAATGTGCATTAAACTATGGTCTACACAACTGCAAAACAACTGCAATTTTATTTTCCTTTTTTTCCAGTGGTGTGATTCATATTTGTACACAACAAAATTCTGTTCCTCCAGTGCTTGCTCTTTTTTTGTAAAAAAAAAAACCCAAAAAACAATAATAATAATAATAATTCGCTAAAGTGATTTAAAATTCTTTTTTTTTTTTTTTTTTTTCTTGCAGTGAAATCAATTAACCGTTTATTGGTAGAAAGTCTATTGAAAGACATTCAATAAAGACCTCTGGAGGAGTTTCATCATTGCTGAAAAACAACCAAACAGGTAAGATTTATGATACAAGACCAAATAAACTTGTAGGTTTTGTTTGGCCATGAAACCAAGAGACAAATGAGTCGCTTACATCATATCATATTGTACACTACACTACCATTCAAAAGTTTGGGGTCTTTTTTAAAGTCTCTTATGCTCACCAATTTATGCATTTATTTAATCAAAAACAACTGTTTTCTAGTTTAATATATTTTAAGATTAATTTTATGTCAAAGCTTAAGTTTTCGGCATCATTACTCAAGTCTTCAGTGTCACATGAACCTTCTGAAATCATTCTAATATGCTGATTTGCTCTTTTGTGGAAACCATTATACATTTTGTTTTTTCAGGATTCTTTGATGAATATAAAGGTGAAAAGAACAGCATTGATTTCAAAAAGAAATATTCTGTAACATTATAAATGTAATTACTGCCACTTTTTTTTTTTTTTTTATCAATTTAATGCATCCTTGCTGAACAAAAATGTATTAATTTCTTTAAAAAAATATTTATCTTACTGACCCCAAACTTTTAAATGGACAGTCATTTTGTAATTAATGATATGACATGTCTCTTGATGCTGATCATTTTTAGCATTTCCTTGGCAGAAGCTTTAATATAATCTAAAAGTAAGCTAAGATAATTGTTTTAAGAATAGTTCAGTTATTTATTTGATAAAAAGCTTAAAATAATTGCGTTTGTTGTAGCATTCCTCATTTGTAAGTGGCCTTCAAATGAAAGGAATAAATGTAAATGTAAAAAGTATTAAGGGGACAATGCAGATTTGGTCTTTATCACAAAATAAACCAAATAGATTTCCAAAGCCAACAAATGACAACAACAAAGAGAGAAGGCAGAAACAGGCAGAACAATCAAGAAAAATTGGAAGGGTTTAGAGAAACAGAGAGTTATTTAGCAGCAGAACAAGTTAGCAATAGTTCACTATGGTGTGCAACGTGATCTGTACCGCAGGTGTTTGTAAGAATCAGCAGAATTGTGCATGTTTTGTAATCTATCAGTTTTCTTGCATCACACTGTTTTTTGCTAGTTCTTGTAACATTTTACATTTCAAAGAATTTCTCAATTTTTAAATTAATAAAAAGGGGGTAAATGAAGTAATGTAGTAACATTTAAATGTGCATTTACTCATTAATAAGAAGTTACTGATCAGATACAATTTGGTTTTAGTTGAAAAATATTAAGCTTCCATTCCACAGGGTCCAAACAGACCTAGGAAACTTACAGTTTTTTTAAATATATTTATAAGGGGTAATTAATTCCAAATGCGTTTGCAATTTTTCCATATTCATTATCAGTTCATTGAGTTGCGTGTTTAATCTTATCATCCATCTGAACCTTATTGGATTGCTTTAACTGATATTCCTGAAGGATGACTATGTAAACCTTTGTCCTACCTGGTGTTGGTTCAAAGGAAGTGGATCTAACTATCAAATCTGTTATTTTTCAAAGACAAAATTAAAAATGATTAATATGTAGAGGTTTGAGGTTTGTTGCAGTAGTATGTCAAACCAATAGCCCATGTCTTTATAGCCTCACATCCTCATGAATGGAAATCTCTGGTTGGAAGATAGCCCATGTCTTTATTGCCTCATATCCTCATGAATGGAAATCTCTGGTTGGAATGGAAATGGAAGTCTCTGGTTATGTATGTAACCATGGTTCCCTGAGAACAGGGAACGAGACTCTGCGTTTACCGCTTTGGAGAACATCACACGTGACCCGGTGTCTGAAAGCCAACTATCCAACAACTCCAATCTCTATTGGCCGGCGACAGTCTACGACGTAATATGGTGTGACCCAGAAGTATATAAGGATCGCCTAGAGAATCAGTCAGTATCTTATCGTCTTGAGGGACTGTTCAGCAGGCAGCCCGAGGCATGGCATGGCAACGCAGAGTCTCGTTCCCTGTTCTCAGGGAACCATGGTTACATACGTAACCTGAGACGTTCCCTTTCGAAAGGGAACTCAACTCTGCGTTCACCGCTTTGGGAATGATATACCCACGCCGCCATGCTCGAGGAGAGTGCATGCCAAAGATGGCTAGACAAACGTCCGGCAGTTTCGAAAGAAATGCCATAAGCAACTCACCCTCGGGTCATGCAAGGTTGTCAGTGACAACATTCCCTACGGCCAACAGCCCAAGCTAAGCCTAAAAGAGGCTTCCCGCAGAAAGCCTACAAAGGCTGCTCAGAGCTTCTGGAACCAACATTTCCGAGGAAAAGTGGTTCCTTAACTCTCTGGAGTTGGGAAACGCGCCGGAGCGTTTTGCAGGATTTTTTTCACACTGCAGCAAATAAGACTTAAAATACTCTGTCATTTTTTGTCATAGAGACATAAGTAATATATCAGTTGAAACTAGAGAATATCTTCACTCAGAGTAAAACCTAAATGTTGTGCTTTTTGCAAAATAAAGAAAACTAACATGATGCGTGATCTGTCGTCTCCCTCTGAACGAAGTCCAATCTGATAGTTCTCAGAAAATTAACTGTAACTTAGTGAATACTAATGACACAAAAATGAGACTTATGTCTAAAAAAACATTGAAATGTCAGGTTTTAAATTGTGTAAGTCAAATCAAAAACAAATATTCTCTTTTTATGTAATCTGTATGAAAAAATAGCCATGTCAGAAGTCCGTAATTCAGCTCATTATCCGTTAATGCGGCCATGCCCATGGATGGAGTGCTATTCAGATGCAAATTCTGAGGCAATACATGTATACATCTTCTCAATCATGTATTTATTGTCTTCAAAAGTGTTTTGCATAGCCATAGTTAGGTGATCTCTGGAAGCCTCTGTTAGTTCCTGGATTGTCGCATGGCCTGTTCTTCTTTAGGAGGCGTTTGTGGACTAAAGGTACACAGAGCGCCCTCCGGCTGCAAGTATGAATTGAAAACACAGTATCCAGCGTTCAAAGTGATGACAATAAATATTGAATAAATATTACACCTCTGTATAGAAAATTGACATAAACATATGAGAATCCATCAATATTTCTCCAAATGTGCATGCTTTTAAGCTAAAGGCTATATGAAATGCCATAGAGGTAACATAATTGTTCAGACACTTTGCATCACAGAAATACATTATATTTTAAAGTATATAATAGAAAATCATTATTTTAAATTGTAATAATATTTCACAGTATTGCTGTTTTTTTCTGTATGTTTGATATACACCATGATGAGCTTGACACTTGATCACAGAGGGTTTTTTAACAGCCTACCTGACTGAAAGAGCTCATCATTATACAGGTCATTACAGCTCATTATGTGAATATTTTGTCTTCTCAGGTGTGAATCACAGGATTATTCATGACGATTCATGCCTCCACGCATATTGTGTTTCTTGACAAAAAGTGTCTTACAAAATTTAAATCTCTCTATTGTTTTATATGAACGAGTAGGCAGCATAATTTTTACATCATTTTCAAGCAAAAACTCTAGTCTACAACCTCCAATACCCAGAAGTCTTGTGAACACATATATAATATTATTTTTTTGGCCTTATTTCAGTGACTTAAGTTTTTTGTTTTTTCAATAACCACGCATAAACGTTATTACTTCAAAAATACAAACATGTACATACATGTTTCTCACATGTTATGGTAGCCTAGTTTGTGCTGAATACAGTGTAATGACACTTTTTCCATTAATATGTTTATGAACAACTGAAAAAAGCACAAATGTCAGGGCATGTCAAAACTTCTCCAGGGCCCCAAATCAGCCTCAGACTCCAGAGGGTTAAAGGGAATGTGGCCAGGGAACCAAAGGAGCCCTGTCACTAGGGGGAACGAAGTCAACCCTCATTGCCACCAGGGAGGCCGACCTAGTCTGACGAAGGACAAACCTAATCTAGGCCAACCCTGTTTGTTACACAGAATCTCCGTAACGCATTCTTCAGAGAAGAGAGCAGGTAAGAGCGACTGTGATTGAACAGTAAGCAACTCAAACCCATGCGTAGAGATGGGCATCCTGGAGAGCAGAACTCAGCTGAATGCTATAAACCCTCGTATTGAGGGGAGTATAATCCGCTCATCCTAGGATCTACTCAGTGTCTGACTAATGCACTGAGGAGGCTGTGCGCTAGAAACCCTGATACAGGGGAGCACAAACCAGCCTGGGGATGATCTCAACAGGAGACTTCATAGAAGTCTTCGACCAATGACCAGCTTAGGAAGCTAAGCACAATTACACGGACAACCCAAAGGGAAGTACGAAGCTCAACCTAACAGATAGACCATACTGTAGGCACATAGTCATGGAGGCCAGAAAGGGGCCTTCAACATAACTAAAGTTCTAGATGAACTGCATATCACACCAGAAATCTCAAACCACATGGTGGTATTCAAGCGTGGCCTATAAGGAACCTAACATGCTGAAACCTAACATGCTGACGCAAGACCGACCATGTGATTAAGTAACTGTGAGTGCCCACAAAACAGTCCATCCAACACAATCCAACAAGCAGTGTACTTGGTAAAAGAACCTTTTTACTCTTTAAAGCAAGAGGAGTACAACATACGGCATAACGTGCTAAAGAAGGCCCCATGGGGCCTATAACCTCAGCAGACACGTGGTATCAGCTCGCGGCAGTGTTATCAAGCTCCAGGCGGGACAAATAACCGAACTGCAAAGGAGGTTAATATTCACCTGGAGCCCTGTCCAGCCAGTGGCACAAAATTCCCTTTACTCAGCCTAATAAAGAAGTGTAAATGGTACATGCGAGCATGTTCCCAAAGGAGGCCCAGAAGGCCTACCTGTCATACGCAGCGCCAGCTAGCGGCCACTAAAGTTCTAGGAGCAAAATAGAACCATTTCTAAACAAGGTAACTGCTTAGCTCAACTAGAGCTAAAGGAGACCATGCTCAAGGCAGTAAATGCATAAAAACCGAACAACAGAGCTGTTTAACACAAGAACTCACCCTGAGAGGCAAGCTACTTAGAAACCATACTCAGTAAAAGCACCCTTTACTCTCAAAGCGAGAGGAGTACACAGCCGAACTCCAGCATGATACACAGGAGGCCTAAAAAAGGCCTACGACTTGTAAACATGTGGCGTCAGCTAGTGACAATCACGACCCATCCATGGGTCACATGCTACACAGGCTACAAAATAGCGGCCATAATGCGGCCTGCATGTGAAAACTAGCCAACCTAATGATTCAGTTATTTTGCCCAAAAAAAACCCTTCTAACTTTACTGACTACATGCTCAGGAACGCTATACAGGAAAAACAAGGTCTACACTTTTTAGAAACATAAAAATATAGACCCAGCTTACCTTCCTGCGACTCGTAGAACGAAGATTTCTCCTCCTTATTTTCTTGCATGATGAAGGATGAAATCAAAAGTTCTTTTAAGTCTAAAAGCACTTTTCACTATCAAGCCAGAAGGCGGCCTCAGAAAAATATTATCAAAGGCCCAGCCGTCAGCCTTACTGTTAAAGAAGCACCTGAGCATGTAAATTGAAACCAAAAACTCAGGAGGCAGAGGAAGAAGGGGCAAGGGCAAATGCAAAGTCGCCCTCGCAATGAGAGGGAATCGATTACAGATGCTGCTGGTGTATGTGATCGATCACCTCCTCTAAAACCTGCTTCTTCGTCCTAGAGTCCAGCCGCCTCTGCACCTTGCTCCGATAGGAGGAGCATATATATACATATATGAGAGAGAGAGAAATTAAATTTATAATATCATGGTCAAATTGCCCACCCGTCCCGTATTCCACCATAAGAAATCTGGTCACCCTACGTCAAAACAGACCTGAAAGCAAAAGGTGTAACAATCTAGTTACTAAAAATTTTATTTTTAAAAAATTTGAAAAAAGAGGTGTATTTTGACAGTATTAACACATATCCAACATTTCATTTTTGTACTAAAAACTAGGGAGGTGTTTTATTAAAGAAAAATATTACTTCATAATAATTATAATGCAGAAAGATTTTAAACTGCATTTTATGAGCGAGTATTAATATAAAAAAGGAAAAGCTCACGTGTAATTCATAAATATTTAAAATCTGCCTAATCTACTTCTATTGTAATAACTGAAAACTATGGGACCTTTTCAAATTTCCATGGAAGCAGAAGTCATCATAGTTGGGTAAACTTCTAGCAGTGAATGGGAAATGGCAGCAAATGTAATTTTTGTATTCCCATTTGCTCCAATAACAAAGAAAACAAAAAACAAAAGCAAAACATGATAGCATTTCCACGACTTTCCAAAAGAGAGAAAAATATAGAGTGATTGAGGCTTCCTTAGCCATCATATTAGAAACACCCTTGCAGCAGTGTTTATTATAATTATTATTATTTATTTACTGCCAAGGTAATATAACACTGAGTATAATATTTATAAATGTATAGATTTGCAATGTTGTAACTGGAAATGCATTATCACAGCCTGTGAAAAGGGTCCATTGTTACCTTGTATGCCTAAGGTATGGCCAGAGAAAAGACTGAAATTGCATTATGAATCCATTATCTTGCACCACGCCTCAGCATTTTGCACAGACATTGTCATTATGGAGACTTACACGCATGACACACATGTGTGAGCGCTGTCGTGTCATGTGATTTGTAGACCTGTAGTACAGAGCAGTAAAGTGAAACATAACAGAAGCAACGTTAACATTTTACACTAAGGCTCCATTTTTTAAAGCTGTATACATTTTTTCAATAACACTGTTGGACACTGTTGATATTTGAATTCAACCCAAACAAACCCACCCCTCTCTTCATTGCTCCAACTCCAAAACTCATTCTTCAATCCTTACCACACTGCTCAGAGTCAGTCTCGACCCCGCCCCTTCATTGCTGGCATGCGAGGCGAGCGCACTGACAATGACGCTAAACACTTCATTCTCTAGCAGTCATCAGTGTGCAGTAGTTTACCTGCACAACTCTCACTATCTGGCCACTGATACACTTGCAATACGAGAGTGGATGTCTGTGTATCACAACTGACGCGTAACAAAATGCTTCACAATAAATAAAGAGCAGTTGATGAACGAACGATAAGGAAAAACAAAAAAAGAATGTGCAGTACACAAGGGTAAATCCAAACAGGAGTTTGTTGTTAATCGGCAACAGCACAGCAGCTCCATGACAATCATGACACTCAAACCCAGTTTTACTCACATGTGAAGCGGGTTCAAAGCAGCCTCCACGTCTGTTTTCAGGCCTTCCCACTTAGCTCTCTCCAGCGCTGGAAAGCTTTTCTAATATTAACGCAGATCCTGAAGCACTTGCCCAATCATAAACCGTGATGTTCTTTTGAGCTCTTTTGTATTGTGTCTCATCGTTTCTCTTTCTGCATTTTTTTTTTCCTTTTCAAATCTCCCTCTCTCCCTCTTGCTCGTTCTGTCTCCATGACCATCATACGCCCCCTAATGCTGATTGGTTACACGTTTGTTGTTGGTATCGGCCTGACTAACTTCCAAACAGTGTAGTTGAAAAAATGGATACCCCACCTTTAACATTAGACTATTTAAGTAACTTTTTGGTTCAAAATTTAAATAATGAGTCAATACACTTCTTCCAAAATGTGTTTTTGTCTTACCCTGATAGCCTATTAGGCTATAAGTGTTTATATTTTAGACCTGTTGGGATGGTTTTCACATGAAAATTGTCGCCAACCATAAACTTACCCTTAAAGGGTTAATTCACCCAAAATTGAAATTTCTGTCATTAATTACTCACACTCATGTCGTTCCACACCTGTAAGACTTTTATTCATCTTCGGAACACAAATTAAAGGTGCCGTAGAACGTCTTTTCAAAAGATGTAATATAAGTCTAAGGTGTCCCCTGAATGTGTCTGTGAAGTTTCAGCTCAAAATACCCCATAGATTTTTTTTAATAAATTTTTTAAACTGCCTATTTTGGGGCATCATTAACTATGCACCGATTCAGGCTGCGGCCCCTTTAAATCTCTCACTCCCTACCCTCCCGAGCTCTCGACTATAAAACATAACTTGCATAGTTTTGCATAAACAAAGTTCACACAGCTAATATAACCCTCAAATGGATCTTTACAAGATGTTCGTCATTCATGCTGCATGCATGCATCGATTCCTGTGAGTATAGTATTTACTTGGATGTTTACATTTGATTCTGAATGAGTTTGAGGCTATGCTCTGTGGCTAACGGGCTAATGCTACACTGTTGGAGAGATTTACAAAGAATGAAGTTGTGTTTATGAATTATACAGACTGCAAGTGTTTAAAAATGAAAATAGCGACGGCTCTTGTCTCCGCGAATACAGTAATAAACGATAGTAACTTTAACCACATTACCAGTACATTAGCAACATGCTAACGAAACATTTAGAAAGACAGTTTACAAATATCACGAAAAATATCATGTTATCATGGATCATGTCAGTTATTATCGCTCCATCTGCCATTTTTCGCTATTGTTCTTGCTTGCTTACCTAGTCTGATGATTCAGCTGTGCACAGATCCAGACGTTAATACGCTGCCCTTGTCTAATGCCTTGAACATGGGCTGGCATATGCAAATATTGGGGTCATACATATTAATGATCCTGACTGTTGCGTAACAGTCGGTGTTATGTTGAGATTCGCCTGTTTTCCGGAGGTCTTTTAAACAAATGAGATTTATATAAGAAGGAGGAAACAATGGAGTTTGAGACTCACTGTATGTCTTTTCCATGTACTGAACTCTTGTTATTTAACTATGCTGAGGTAAATTCATTTTTTGATTCTAGGGCATCTTTAAGATATTTTTGATGAAATCTGTAAGCTTTCTGTCCCTCCATAGACAGCAACTCAACTACCACTTTCAAGGCCCCGAAAGGTTAAAATGGTCAGTGCGATTACAGCGGTTCAACCTTAATTTTATGAACCGATGAGAATAGAGACAGGGCACATTTAGGCCACGCCCACACTGGTGGGGGGGGGGGGGGGTAACAATCCAGCCCTCTCCATTGACTTTGTATTGCGTAAAACTGCCTCCTTGTCATTTCTGACTTCTAACAGAAAACAGAACAATGTCTAAAAGCTGCTGTGTGACTGGGTGTACAGCAAACAAGCTAAAAAGAAACACTGAACTAAGTTTTTAGAAGCTACTCAACCATAAAAGCCAGTATTTAAGGAGACAAATACAGGCAATAAGACATGAAGCATCAGCAGGAAGAATGGGTAAATTTTGAGATCTTGATTCTCAGTATGCCTCAGTAAGCCTACATGTGCAGTAAACATTTTGTCACTGTTAAGTCAAATATCCAAATGTCAGTTTTATATATTATATTTCCTGTCACCGATTACGCCTCACTGAGTCATCGGATTTCAACAAAAATATCTTAATTTGCATTCTGAAGACGAACAAAGGTCTTACGGGTATGGAACGGCATGAGGTTGAGTAATTAATGACTGAAATTTCATTTTTGGGTGAACTAACCCTTTATTCACTGCTGCAGTCATTGTTAATCTAACAAGAAAAGACAAAGATAAAATCACTCACTGCTCTTGGATGAATAACTAGTTTTAAATAAAAAAATAGTCTACTTTTGATTACTTTATTCAATTTCTGTTTTATATTAGGCTACTTATCTGAATACCACTGTTAGTACAGCTATCTGAAAAAAACCTAAAGCACTGTTTATTTCATTTGTATTTCTGTTGTGTTGTGTTTTTAGTTGGTTTTGTTTGTAATTAGTTATTATTATTTTATTGTTGACCGTTTACTTGTTTTCTGTAGCTGTTTTGATAACTTTTACTTACATGAATTAACATAGTATTAGTTATTGATAAAGTATGGATAATTGTGAAATTTCACTGACATTTAAAATGACTCATTTCATGAAATAAGACTTTGATCATATCAGCCACCCAAAATCATTAAATACTCATGATTTCAATATCAACCAAAATAATCGTGATTATGATTTTGCCATAATCGAGTAGCCCTATATTTTAACAAAGTCTTTACTACTTCTCTGGGACCTGAAAGTGGTAATTTTGTTGCTTTCTATGGTAAATAAAAAAACTCTTGGATTTCATCAAAAATATCTTAATTAGTGTTCCAAACATGAACAAAGGTCTGGGTTAGGTATTTAACTTTATTGTCAAGCAAAAAAAAAGGTGAGATGCCAGCTCCACATCTGAGGCTCTCTTAGCCGGGGCACATTTTTTATAATTATTTCTTATCTCATAAAACACACCAAAGTAATATCATTGGCTGGTAATATCCACCCTTACATTTTCCCATATTCTCACTTTCTATCCCATGTACTCCCTAACCTTTCCACCACAGTCATTTCACCAATAAAATTGCAGGTGTTGCTTATGTAAGAGATCATTTTCTTAGTAAGGGGGGCCAACTTCCAACCACTGTACATCTTTTGACTTTATCTCTCATGGGCCGTCTGCCACTTTAATGGTCAACCCTTTTCCTATGGGCCAAATGAAACATTGTATCAAACCAGTCAACACTTCCCAGAGGCAAGAAGCCTTCATATGACGCACTTAACAATGGTCTTATTTGTTTCACAGCCACCTGTTGTCTGGTGGAAAATTACCAACAAAATATGCTCTGTGGCCAAGTTAACTTCTCAGACACATCTGACCCTTACAGTTACGACCAAGAGGCCTCAAAACATTTCTAGCTTTTATAGTAAACAAACTAATTCTACAATTGTTTTCTATAGGATAGATAAAATACTCCATCACTTACAGGTGATCTAAATACAACATATTTACGGTATATTACTGTTTATTTATATAACATGTATCTATTATAATACAATTAAATTACAATGTTGCTGTTATGTTACAATAGGATAGTGTTATTTTGCCACAGTATGAATGGCAGGATTAATAAAGCTTCCAGAGAAAAATACAGAGTGACATAACCTCAGTGAGTGCTACCTTTTACCTTTGTACCTAGTAGTAATCCTGGTTAAAAGTTGAAACCTTCAGATTTTGTGTGCTTCTTTGGCAGCTTATACCTTTTAAATAACTTAAATAGTTTAATAGATATGCTATCATTTGACACTTAATAGCTTGCTCAAGGTCTATAGACATTCTATGAAGTCTAAATATCCACATTTTTCTATATGCAAACAACCAACCGGCTTATAGGTAATGACAAATGAGTCATATAACCAATAATTAGACTATAATGACAATATATGGTTTGTTTATATTATTTAAGTGGCAGAAAATGACAGATGTAATTGAGCAGAATTACAGATTAAGTGGGTTTTGAAGCTGAGAAACATGAATGCATTTCAGAATATGTGAATGTAAATAGAGTAGACTTGATCCTTAAAGAGCACATCTAAATATCAGTTAATGCAATAGTGCTCAACAAAATAAAAAAATCACAAAAATGTCTGCACACTTTTGCTCCCAAAACACTTGTTTAAATTTGAACTAGAACATTGGCAGACTTGTGGCTTCCACTCTATTGTGTTTCTAAGCTGATTAGACACAACCACGTGCATTTTTGTACAGAAATATTTGAAGTATTTTAAAGCTTGCCAATGAATTTGAGCCTCTGTGTTTATGTAGTAATAGTTTGAATAAGACAGTAATCTCTCAATGTGCTGAATTAAGCTTATAATTTACTTAAACACAAAAATGTTTTGCATTGATTAAATCTAGTACAAAAACACGCAGTGGGGATAATAGAATGAAATAGAAATGCCTGTTTTGCCTGTTTTTTAAAGGAGAGATTAATTTCAGCATGAGTATTAAATTATCTGAGTGGAAAATCACTTCAAGAAACTTAATTTTTAAGTCTTCTGCTAGGAATATATACACAGTCAAACCAAAATGTATTCAGACACCTTGAACATTTCATTCATTAATACAGTTTATTCAGTTGAAAAAAAAAAAAAAAAGTCATTAAAATATGACAAGATCTCAAAGTTAAACTGTGTCAGAAAAATATTAATCTTAATTATGTCAGATAACACGTGGTCAGGTCAAAGTGTCTGAATAATTTTATTTTTAAAATATTTTTAAAGAATATATATATATATATATCAGTGGCATGCAGTGGTGTTCTGAAATGAGGAGGCACATTTTTTTTATGAATCAATGTAAATTCATGTGCATTACTCTTAAAGTTGACACATCTTCCTTGTTAAATGAACATTACTTTATAGTACATCAAAACAGAAATAAAACCAAATACAATTCTATTTTGTAATTTTACATTAACAATGTAATGTTCTATTTATCAAAACCAAGTCAATGTCATCAAGTTAGTGTTTTAAGTATTTCTACATTCATTCCAAAATAATAGCTAAAGGCATTATTTGTGTATTGCGGTTTTTCTTTTTAATTGTCAACCTAGGATATTTTGTATGGAGATAGGATTGTAGCAAAATTCCAAACAAATAAATTATGATCCACAAATAAATGTAAAGATATTCACAAAAAATAATCGTATCCACAAATGAATAGAATGAGATCCACAACTATGTTAGGAGTTTCACAAAAAATAATTGAATTCACAAATAAATAAAATGAGATTTGTTAATAAAAAACACATTCACAAATATGTTTTTATGTCACAAGCACAACTCTGCCTGCGTTTATTTGTGAATCACCTCACGCATTTGTGGATTCTGAAATTCTGAAAATTCAAACAGCTTCAACTCAATTCGAACAAGCACCCATGGTGAAATAGAGTGCCCCAGGGATGACGCGTTTTTGTAGGCCAACCCGGAAGTTAGCAGCGCACGGGTTCCCTCGACTGAATGCCTATTCATTTTTCCCATAGACTTTTGGAAAATCGCAGAAAATAAGCTCTGTGTTTAACAAAGGGTTATGACACTTACACGTTTTGTCTATCAAGATAATCTTTACAAGTTAACACAACATTTATAGATTTTGAAGCCCAAATAAAGTCGTCAGATATAAAAGGCTAACAGTAGGCTATAAACGGACTACAGCACACCATGGTTGCGGATCAACATCGTCACCACCAAGCGTCCTCAATCTTTATTTAGAAAACAACTCTATTTAAAAACATGCTCACTTGATGATCTGCGCTGTGTATGAATACTTATCCACTTTTTCATGAGAAATGCTGTCCAAATGTCCCGTTTTTAATGATGACGTCTAAAGTCCCCGCCAAAGGAAGTAGTCCCTTTTA
Organism: Megalobrama amblycephala; assembly: GCF_018812025.1. NCBI lineage: Eukaryota > Metazoa > Chordata > Actinopteri > Cypriniformes > Xenocyprididae > Megalobrama > Megalobrama amblycephala. The sequence goes on from NC_063055.1 coordinate 29,074,108, forward strand.
GCAATTTGTTAGCAACCGCCGAATTTAAGACACAGTAAAAGTTTAAAAAATCACAAGTGGGTTATAACTGGTGTGTTTTATGTCATAGATCAAAATGTGAAAGTATTTAGAGGCTTTGTTTACCACAGACCTTATTTCAGGCGATTTAGCAAAAACCCATTCAAAAAACCCATAGACTTTACGGCGTTGGAACCGGAAGTCCTAAAATGCTAACTCGCTTCCGGGTTTTGCCTACAAAAACGCGTCATCCCTGGGGCACTGTATAGACAAATCCGGCGAAACACGGAAGTAAAGCAGCGCCGCCATTACTGCGTGCCTTGCTGCTAAGGAAGTAGCAGAAGTAGCGTGTTGGTCCCGTAGGCTGTAGCAGATGTTAGCTACCGTATATAGTTTTTTTAGTACCTATGCTGTCCAGTGATGCCGGGCAGAGCGTGTTGTGTGGTTGGTTGTTTTAACAACAGCACAAAACTACAGGCCTGGAATAAAACCGTTTGTGTTATCCACGAAGCTTTGTTGCACATTGACTGCCCATGTTTACGGCCATACGGATTGCACAGAGTTCCTGGTCGAGCGGAGGACCAAGATGTGCGTCAAAAGTGGATGAAACACGTAACCGAGATGGCTCATCGCATGCCAGATGATTAATAAAATAATCTTGAATACCTGTAAGAACATGTATTTTATTGCTACAACTGGTCGTGGCTAAGGCCATCCTTAAAAATATTTTGGTTTGCCATAACAGCCAAAAAAATAAAAAATGGTCGGTATAGGTCGTAAAAAATGTAAAAAAAAAAAAAAAAAAAAAGAATTTTTTTTTATTGCATCACATTAAGTGTATTGTGATTGTCAAAACATTTTAGTAACTAAGCTGAATTTTATTAGGTTTAGTGACATGTTACAATGTTTACATGGTAGGCTACAATTTCTGGTAAGCTACACTTTTTTATTATTTTTATTCAATTATTATTATTTAATTATTATTGTGATTTGATTTAATATTGACTCATTTGGGTAAATATTAGCTAGGCTACACAAGGTAGGCATTAATTTTTCTCAAGAAAAAAAAACTCACCTAACTTAATGCTGTAAACATACAGAGAGCCCTATCAGCTGGCAGTATTATTTAAAAATAACAATTTAAATATAATGCATTTTTTATTATAATAACAACTTTATTTAATGATATAAGTAAAAATATAATAAAGATGTAATACAGTACACATATCAGCCAAAACAGGTTCTGTGTGAGGGGCTGCTAGCTGACAGCGTTCGGTCATTTCTGAGAGATTTACCTCAGACGAAGGTAAGTGTGAATACATAAATCCATTTTGAAAAACATGTTTACAAGAACATAACATTATACGTCGTTTGGTGTTGTAATATTTTTTAATCTGTTTTTCTAGCATGTCACATTTACAAGCACCAAAACGGTATTTATTGTTTGAATTTCGTAATAAAATTGACAGAATCTGAGAGCTGAGATTTTTTTCTATCATAAGTAACCTGCTCTGTCTAGTCTGTCGGTCTGTGTCCTCTTTACTTCGCGATTTTTCTGTGCGTGAGAAAATGGATGTGTGGCGTGAGAGCGTGTGAAAAGCGTCAATTGCGTGTGTCTCACATTTTATTGCATTTGTATTAGCTGTTTGAAGAGTAAAAAAAAAAAATCCGTGGGTCTTAACGCAATTACAATCGGCAAGTCGGTCGGACTAAAAGGGGAAAAAATAATTAATTGGGTCGGTCCTAAATTGACAGGGTCGGTCGGGTTATGGCAAACAAGAATATTTTTAAGGATGGCCTAATAATTATTTGAAACTTAAGCTTGTGAACATATTAGCAACACAGCTAGTAATGACAGCGTTCGATTTTATTGTTGTCATCAATTAATACACTTCTTTTAAAATTACATTTTTACATTATTACATTATGTTGTCAATAAATTACCTTTATCGGTAAGTTTTGGCCACTGCCTGACATCATCTACCCATGTTCCCTTTCACCAGACATTTTCTTTAATGAGCAGGATGAACTTTAATTGAAATGTCATTAGAGGGCACCGGCAATGTCACACCCTGGTCACACCGTCACACTTCGCAGGCACGCAGTAATGGCGGCAGGCAAGATGGCGGCGCCCATAGAGTTCGCGGCGGATTTGTGTATATGGAGCTCCTTTAAGAGTCTGTTCCCGCCCCAATTGTAAAGCAAAACGTGACTGGTTGTAGCGAAAGTGTGCTGTGATTGGTCAGCGCCACATGGTCGTTATCTGATTGGTTTGAGTAGTCGGTGGGTGGAGTCGACTTATTTGTGGATTTGTCTGAGGTCTTGACGCTAGAATTGTTTCAGAATCCACAAATGCGCGCAGCGATCCACAAATGCACAGAAAGCAATTCACAAATGTACAGGTGGTGATTCACAAATAAATGCAGGCAGAGTTGTGCTTGTGACATAAAAACATATTTGTGAATATTTTATTTTGTTGTGATTTTATTTATTTGTGAATTCAATTGAATTCAATTTATTGAATGAACAAATTATGGCATCAATCGGAAGACTAATTGAAAAGTAAGTAAACAGATCACAGTTAGTCACCGCTTTATGTCACATCAAAATCAAACTTGAAATGGACTGAAAGCATGATGATTGTGGGGTTTTTAGTGCAATCAGCTGTCTGTGTCAGACGGTGTTTAAGGAGCATGACTGATGATCCAAAATGATGGGAGTCGGATTTATGCAAAATTCCAAATAAATATATATATATATATATATATATATATATATATATATATATATATTTATACAACAGTTCTGTCTGGTTCTCGAATCTGATTGGCTGATAGCCATGCGATATTTCAGTGAATACAGCACTCCTACTGCCTTTTCACCGTTTGTATCACTCCGCTTGAAGTGACCGTTATGGTGGCCGATCAAATCAACCGTAATTTTTACAAATACTACTTCTTGTACCACGAACTGTAGTTTTAATAGTTTTTTAGGCGAGAATGTAGTTGTTGAGACCTGAAATATGTGACTCATATTTAATAACAGCGCCTATTTTACAATTTGTTTTGACGTTTTCGGAGATGCGAGCTCGAGTGCGTCAGCGGCCGTTCAGTGCTTCTGTAACCGCCGAGAACAGCTTCATCTCGGCCAGTGCCTCGGGGATTTGCTGCTGGCTCTTATAGTGGTTAAACATGAGACATAATTCAATTTGAGTACATAGAACGGGCAATCTTTGGTTTTATTAATCTATTATTTGTTCCAGAGCAAGTCGAAATGTGCTATATTAAATTTGATAATAATAAAACGTTACGTTACATCTTTATATAGCATATTGGCTACAACTAGACGGGACATATCAGACTCTTCTCCGCTCTTCAAATACGTAAAACATTAAACTTTATAAACATATGGTTTTTTGGGTAAAGAAAACGCTTTACAATTTTTTTCAAACATCAGATCTTTATTTACCATTGCATTGCACAGAGGAGATGTCCAAACTGCGTGCGCACTTCATTCAGGAGGTGAGGCATATTAATGAGGCTTGATTGACAGTTTGAGGATCCAATGGAGTTAGGAGGTTTTGTCACAAGCTCTTTAAAATCCTTTTCATTCATTAAATATTTGTAAAACCCACATACAAGCGTAAATGGTGACCTATTTTTTTTTTTAAATAACTAACGTTAGTGCTTTATGTTTGACAGAACTGTACAATTGTGCTTATTTGTTGTTCAATAAATATTATTTTATATAAATATGTCCATTAAGTAATATGGATTGAGTGAACATTACATTAATACGCCATTAGATGGCAGCAACACTTTACAGGAGAATGAGTCAGTGAAGCACAAGAGACTTTTAAATTGAAAGGAACTTTTGCAAAAGGAAGTTGTTTTAGCGCTGTGGTGTAATGGATGTAAAAAAGGACAAATACAAAGATCGCTTTCCTCAGCGGACATTCAAACGGACTTGTATAAAAGATATAATATTATGGACATCGACTTGAAGAATGAATGTAATGCAATATACACAGGTAATAGCCTACTCTCTCTCTCTCGCTCTCGCTCTCGCTCTCTCTAATACTGTACAAAATCCAATGTGTTTCAATGAAGCGACTCAACGTTCCTTCGTTACTAGTTCTAAAGTGACGTTTTAGAGTTAATAACGGAGGCTTGGTTCAACTGACAACTTGAGTTTTGAAACGTTCCTTCATTACTAGTTCTGAAGTGAGGTTTTAGAATTAGTAGAGGCTTGGTCCAACTGTCAAATTGAGATTTGAATCCGTGGCGGAAGGAAGTAGTGCTGCACAAAAGAGGGTTTTAAAGACACTCCATTGTTGTTCTTATTTATTTACACACTCGTGCCGTCGAACTGTTGTATAAACGCAATATCACACTCGTAGCCGTGCGATATGGCTGTATATCAGCACGCTGTGATTACCTACGGACGAATCACAGCGTGCTGATATACAGCCATATCGCACGGCTACGAGTGTGATATTGCTCATATATATTCTTTCCAAAACGCGACAAACGCCAGTCTCCTTTATCTGCAGAACGCGATATATCCGCTCAACCAATCACAGCGCACCATTCCACCCACTGTAAACAGTAATGGCGGCGCTCTGAATACACCCGACATCCTAGTTTTTCTTATCTGCTTTGTACTTTGTGATCAACAAAAACAGAAAAATTTTAGAATTTTGACAGCATTGATGAACCTGTGGTGGTTTCTGCGGTGGGGAAGAAACGTAAGTCATCGAAATGTAATAATTTACGTGAGGAGATTAAGAAGATGAGGCACTCGCTGTTGTTCCACGACAGCATTAAACATCTGTCACGGTCCCCAAAACTGAATCAAGAACAGTTTTTAAAAGCCGATTTTAATACCAATGTACTCGGTAAATGTGTTTATTTTAACCATGCGGTGGCACCAGATATATATATATATATATATATGACAAAGTTCAGAGGATGTCATATATGTGAATCAAGTTACTTTGTTGTGTATTTTCAAAATGAAAAATAAATTTTATATTGATGGATTAATTGCATTTTGGAGAAAAAAAAAAAAAAAAAAAAAAAAAACGTGTCATAGATTTATTGCATTTTGGGGAAAAAATAATCTGTTTTTATAATAAACCTTTGGAAATCAAATTTTCTTTTCATTTTGATGCGTTGAAAACATTTTTCCCTCATATTTTGAAACGATTTTATTGTCAGCTATGAAAAATCTCAAACTAACTAAACATGTTTCCTATTATCTTTATATGTACAGTATCTTGTCTCTTAATGTAAGACATATAATCCCATATACTTGTGAATGATTACCTGCCCTGTCCTTGAGAATCCAATTAATTAAGATTAGTGTTATCAGTTTGTGGTGTATGACTGATAATACGGATACTCAGGACAGAGTGCCTGTTGCCATAGGAACAGGAAACATAAGCTAATACATGATCATTCTGAAAATCTTATGAAAGGGGTTATTTTTACTGGGCTTGTTGTATAAATGCATAAACTCACTGAACTTATACAGTATGTCAGCTGATGAATAGATGAACATACATCAGGTACCAAATAACTATTTTTAGAGTCAAGTCACCTATTATATAGTGCTTTATGCAATACAGATTGTGTTAAAGCAGTTTCACAGTGATAAACTGATAAATGATGCAAACTTCATTATTACATTCAAATTCTGCTGTAAAGTCAGTTTGGTGTTGATTCAGTTCAGTTCAAAAACTGTGTAAAGTTCATCAATTATTAAATGTGTTCGATTTCAATTATTAGCAGCTCTACAGAAAACAATAGTATTGTTGTTTACTTTGAGTCAGTTCAATGTTGATTCATTTCAGTTCAGAGATGAAATTCTCACATGACTTTATGAATCTCAAACCACCAGAATTGTCATGGACTGTTACTATCACAAGCATTAAAAATCCTAATTATTTCAAAATTGAGATATATTATTTATTAGTTTATCAAACTATACAATACTTCAAGAAATGTTGAAATGCTATTTTAATGGTATAAATCTTGCAAATGTTGAATAACGAGATGGTTTTACAAAGCAAAAAGGGATCTGAGTAAGTAAAAGTGAATTAGAGTCACATTTCATTCCAGTCATCCCACTTAAATGCAACCACTGAGAGGGGCTTTCCAGTTGTTCTGCTTTTTTTAACCTTTAAAAGGTGAGTGTACCTTTAACACTTGTTTGGATCATCAAAAGCGTGATACATCCTGCCATCAGAGAGCAGAGTTCTTCTGAAAACACTTGGCTGGGCACTGAAGACTGGGCACAATAATTTTATTATTTTAGTGTGGTGCCACAATGATTATGGTTTCTCGAAGGGTGTGTGAGAATGTTTTTTCTTCAGTGTCATTGTTTGTTCTTGAGTCTGTCTCATATTGTTTTCACTGTAAACGTTGTAAAACGGTTGTAAAGACTGTAAAAACGCCATAAACTGTTGTTTTGGTTTATGCATTAGTTCTAGCAACGGTAATACTTTATTTCGATAGTCCACTTTAGACATTTTACTCACTATGAGTAACTTTTTAGTTTTGTGTATTTCATGAATGTGAAAGGGGTCCATTTAAGTAAATGTGCACAGATGAAGATTTGCACAAATTATGCACTTATTTAAATGCACACACAAATTATCTTCTGAACATATATGGCAAGACAGTCTATGATGAACTTATACCCAGGGTATTCAGGTCTTTTCCTGCTTATAACCTTTTATACTTTTATAAATCTTCTTGGTTAAAATGGTGCATTTTACCTTTATATAACTTTACCTTTGATTAACTAAAAAATATGAATTTCTTGATTGCAGTGAAAAAAAAAAAAAAAAGATTTATATATATATATATATATATATATATATATATATATATATATATATATATATATATATATATATATATATATATATATATATGTGCCAGTGGGTGGCAATATTATATTGATATAGACTGACGTTGACTCTTATTTTTGTATTACTTGGCATAGATACTTTAATATGTCTTCTTCAAAGTTTCTGTGTTTTACATTTTTCAAAATCCTAAATTATTTCCAGGTTTGAATTATATTTTGCATAGATGTTCAATGTGCATATGCCTGAGTTAATTGTCTTTGCGAATACACTTGCGTGACTAGTGTGTGTTTTGTGTTTTTTACTGTGTAATTCGATGGTTTAGGTATATGGAAACTTTCCGATGTGCTCATGTTCATTCTCATCACACCTACGTAGTCATCACACGTCATGAACGAAGCAAACGGATCTTGCAGCTGTCACCTACAGCAGGCCTGTGCCGGGGTGGGACGGCCCGCCACTGTCATGGTTAACCACTGAGTGGGCTAACTTACTGTGATGATGTACTCTGACATCAAATCTCTGATCTAGAGGAAGTAGCCTGCAAGAACCCTCTGCATTAAATTTGTCCTGAAACATTTTTGTCTTGAAATTTTGCATCATGTAAACTAATTCTTGTTAGAGTATAGACTGTCTGTTTAAAGGGGACCTATAATGCCCCTTTTACAAGATGTAATATAAGTCTCTGGTGTCTCCAGAATTTGTCTGTGAAGTTTCAGCTCAAAATACCCCACAGATCATTTATTATAGCTTATCAAATTTGCCCCTATTTGGCTGTGAGCAAAAACACAATTTTTGTGTGCGTTCCTTTAAATGCAAATGAGCTGCTTTAACAGTTCGTGCTTCGGTTGCAAAATAACAACAAAGCTGGAGAATCTCACGCAGCCAAAATGACAATTGTCAGTAACGGTGTTCAGTCTTACATTGTTCAAACCGGAGTCAGACACTGATGGAGAAACTCAGGAAGTTACAACTTTCAGAATGCATCTGGATGTTTCTGAATGGTTAGATGATAAATTTATGTAGTTGCTGTGGAGTTGATTCAACTTATCGACTAGCATGTGCCGTCATGTTAATCTTTTGTGCAAATCCAGCGTTTAATTGACCCTTGTTTGTGAAGCAGTCCCGCATAAAGTGACAGCATGGCAACAACACTCTACTACAACAACTCTTCCTCTTCTCTAAAGCAGCCCAACATGGCCTTAAGTCCTTAAACAGAGAGTTCTTTAAAATAAAATTCTCTTTGCATTGAACTTTGAGCATCATAACTTTGCTGTTACAGAGTTGGTGTAGTGCAGTAGGGATGAAGCAGAATCAGAACTTATACAAAGACGGGTTCAATAATCAAGCGAGTCAAACTACATAAACACACAATACCAACTAAGATTACATAACAACAAGAACGGACAGGGAGTGCAGGGAGTGAGTCCAACTTAAAGGGTGTGTTGATGACGAGGAACAGGTGCCGTTGATCCAGGAAAGGTGGGAAGCTGATGAGGGAAGTGAGAACAGGTGTGCAAACAAGGAGGCTCATGGGAACTGGAGTCCAGGACAGGCGTGAATGTAACATTTGCAGATGTTGTTTATGCTCAAACAGCTACATTACACACTAACTAAAGTTAAAAAAGAGAAATCATAATCAACCAACCCTTCAATGTTTGCTAACACTTGATGTTGATGCTCCCCCAACAGACATTCTACTGACTATAAGTGACTTTGCAAGTATGTCAACTTATTCTACTAACCCTAACTTTAATCTACCAATCATTCAGGTTCCTGGGCACTAACATCTCTCAGGACCTGAAGTGGGACAATCACATTGTGAAAAAGGCCCAACAGAGGTTAAGTACTTTCTTCATCAACTGAAAAAGTTCAACCTGCCACAGGCGCAGATGACACAGTTTTACTCAGCTGTTATTGAGTCGGTTCTGTGCACTTCCTATACTGGTTTGGTTCAGCCAGCAAATCAGATAAAAAAAGACTGCAAAAGACTGCTAGAACAGCTGAAAGGATAATTGGTGTGCATCTGCCCAACCTTCAGGACTTGAACAACTCCAGAGTGAAAAAACGAGCAGGTAACATCATCACAGAAATCTCTCACCCTGGCCACAACCTGTTTCCACTTCTGCGTCAGGCAGACATTACAGATCTCTGTGCACTAGAACAACTAGGCACAAAAACAGTTTTGTTTTCACCATGTTATCTCCAGCTTAAACAGCTAACAGCCATTACCACCTGTTTATAATTCATTCTCAGTACTTGAGAGGCAATAATTAGATATAATTAGATATTGTGTATATATATATATATATATATATATATGTTCAATATCCATTACATCCATATTATCTAGAACAATTAATTAACTCCCCTTGCTGTTTTCCTTGGTCTGAACCTTGGCATGCTGTGAACAGAGTGTACAGGGCCTACTCAGTAAAATGGATCCCCAGATTGAGAGACACTTTTCTTAAATTATTGGAGTCTATCAATCTAGTTTGCTGTCCTTACTAATCTGGACACTATTTTGATGGTGTCCTGGGTAATTGTAATGCAGTGTTACAATTGCCCCCGACTGTACCACCCCGTGACAAGTTACCCTGCTAGTTAGAAACAACAAAGCTAATGTTTGACAAAGATATCAAATGTTAGACAACAGAATGGTCAACAAAACAAGACAGATTTAAATTCTTAGACATTAATGTTTAAGACAGTATGAGAAAAATACTGTAGATGAAAAAAAAAAAAAACTTGTAGAAAAACTTTACCAAGTATAATTTAGAAGTTTGTCCTTTGGCATGCAGAGAGGGATCTCCACAGAGCACATGCACAATGAGTTTCATGGTTCTGTCTAGTTTCTGATTGGTGTAATTTGAGATGTTACAATTGCCCCCGGTCTCCCCGTACTCCCCCTACTGTATATACAGCAGTGTATATATATATATATATATATATATATATATATATATATATATATTAAACTATATCTACTGCGTACATATTAATGATCCTGACTGTTGCGTCACAGTCGGTGTTATGTTGAGATTCGCCTGTTCTTCAGAGGTCTTTTTCATAAATCAAATTTACATAAGAAGGAGGAAACAATGGTGTTTGAGACTCATTGTATGTCATTTCCATGTACCAAACTCTAATTATTTATCTATGCCAAGGTAAATTCAATTTTCAATTCTAGGGCACCTTTAAGGGTACCGCAGTGACAGCTTTTGTACTTTTTTTTTCTTTTTCTTTTTCATTTGTTAACTATGCAATAACTTGCATGATGAGCAATATATTTTGCAGCATTTATTACACTTTGTTAATTTTAGTTAAAAATGTTCATGTTAGTTCACTACCTTTGATTTTAAATATGTTTTAGTAAATGTTTAGATTAACATTTACCTAGAAGTATTGTTAATTAGTTCATGTTAACAAATGTAGTTAACCAATGTAAAAAAAAAACAGTGACAAAATGAAACCAAATGTAATTACAAAATTGCTAATTCAATGGCAAAATCAATAATATTTAATAAAAATGTTTATTTGGCATTTGAACTCCCTTTGTCTTATTCATATAGTAAAAGCATTTTTGCTATTTAAGTCAGAATGATGATGACATCATGTGTTTGGCTCTGAAGTGACATTAATTAAAGAATTCCAAAGATTCACTTTTATATTTTGAAGGCCTACAGCTCACTATAGCTTTCCAAAATGGCTTTTGCGTTTCTCTTCGGCTGGCTTTTGATTCTGGGTTCATTCCCCAGGGTAAGGTCCTGTCTGCAGTGTGACCCGGTGTTTCGTTATGTGCATGAAGATTTCCTGTCTTCAGTTAAAGGAATCACTGTCCGTGATCAAATTGAACTGAAGCAAATCATTGAGCACGCTTACGTCAACTATCGGGAGACCAGCCGCACATCATTTCGTGGTGTCATAGGTACTACTACTCATATCATTTCCGTTCATTCCGTGCCGATCCGGGCCAGCTGGTAATGGCCGCTGTTTGTCATGAAATACAAAAGCTACAGTCGTTGCCTTGGTAACGCAACGGTTTTCTTTTGATATGATATGTAAATAGTGACCGCGTTATGGATGATTATCAGATATTTCTTTTCATTTTATTATTAATTTTTGTTTACGTCGCTTAAATAGAGTGTTTTTAGCCAGCAGAACAACTGCCAGGCAACAGACAAGTGACCAATCCTGAGTGGCGACTTCACGAATTCTACCAGCACGATTAACGTAACTAGGCTACAAACCGGGCCGAGAACGGTGTAATCGTGCCGTGCCGTATCAGGCTCAAGTGGAAACACAAATGGAACCGTTCCTGGACCGTTCAGCCCCCTTTTATGTTAGATAAGCATTCATATCTGCATACGTTTTAATTATAAAACTTAGGTTTGTCGAAACCTTTGACTGGTAATACATGCAAAATTTGCCAAATTTCTGTTGTCTTCAAATTATAGGCCTATTAGTAAATAAATGATGATGTTGAGTGCTGTGTGATGTTTGCTTTAGATCCTACAACACTCTATCGTGCACGAACAGAATATCAGAGTGAATTCAAGAGGCACTGGAAAGAAGACAGCACAGGTGAGAGCTTGTGGATGCAGATTATGTACTTCCAAAAGAGCAGCCATCCATTTTATAAGGAGGAAATATCAACGTTTTCATGTTAGATGAAAAAAAATGAAGATGCTTTATATCTGAAACCATGAAAAAATTAAAAAAATAAATAAATAAATAATTCTGTGTTATTCTTGTGTAGGTTCTGTTCAGTGGGATATGATTACTATAGTGGAGAAAGGAAAGAGAATCCTTCAGAAACATTTGGAGATTTTCATTGCCCAAGGTAGGATAGGTGGGCAATGGGCATTCAGTAAATGTTTCTATATAGCAATATAATATGTCAGAACATGTTCTCACTATTTATTTATTTTTCATTATTTTTTTAAAGGTCTGTGTCCAAATAAATGTGGTAAGTACAAATTTGAGGTACCTGTACTTATTGTTCTGAAAATCAAAACGTAATCAGTCAAAATTTTGTACACACTCACACATTCTTTTTCACTATTTTGCAAATTTTATAATACTAATACTAATAATAAAGTCATCAAAACTAAGATGTAACAGAAATGAAAGAACAGAAATTATGTGGTGACCAAAAACAGAATCTCCTGGTTCTATATAGTCAGCTTCCGCCTGGATTACAGATCTTTACACTTTCTTTTATACATTTTTGACTGTCTAAGTCTTTCAAAGTCACTCCAAAGGGAGTTAATCTCTATATCAGTAAGCACTGTTTCTAAACTCCTAAAAAGCCTCAATTGTAGTCTTAAGGAACACACTTTACAATATTCCTCATTTAAATAATTCCCACCCAAGGCATACGCAAAAAAGGGCAATGTCTGGTTGAGTTGTGTTAGTATTGTGTTGAAACCACAGACTGTAAAAAAAGACAGACAACGCACCTTCACTCTCTTCCATTGTAGTAAGTGAAGCCGCCAGTGTGCTAATATGGTGCTGACATCTCGAGTCTCCAGTCTGCACATGAACTTAGTCTGCGCAGTAGTGAGCACAAAGTGGAGCCATGATATCAAGGTCCCGTCCACACTCCCACAGAATTGGTTAATAAAGCAGAACAACTCATCATGTCACTGTGAAATAAACAGTTCTGGAATTGTAGAAATTAAAGTTAAAGCTGCAGTCCGTATGTTTTGCCTCTTTGTCGCCATCTGTTTGAAACTGGCAATTGCAGTTATTTGCGGAATTATCATCTTTATGTGGGTTGTGCCTCGGCACGATGACTCAGCGCGGATGAATCTAATGTTTGCTGTCAGTCACCGCACCGGTGTTGATACTGTATAATATAAGAATTTTCACCGGAAAATGTCATCTGAACAGGTAAGTAACATGTCTGCCACTTTTGTTCTGACCAACTGAGGGGGAAAAAAACATTACAATAAATCGCGCTACCATTGGTGATTAAATCTAACGATCGCTTAGTTCATATCATGTCAAACCATGCAAATTGTTGTAATGCTTTGTTCTCAAATTGTTAATGTTAATAACATCAGCATTACGTGACTGTGTATTTAGTGTGTATTAGTGTTATCTGTAGATCAATTTCTGTACAGTCTAAACTCTAATGTTAATTTGTCATACCACACAGTCCACCATCCAAATGATAAGTTTAATTATTGCAGCTGCTGTGAGAAAAGTCTATAAATGATCTGCCTCATATGTGACATAGCCTAGTTAGCTGGGACTTGTTCTTTATGTAAACAGACGTGACGTAATGACGCAAAGACAAATGGCGACATGCTCGAATTTCCCACGAAAACCCACCAGTACCACCTGAATTATAAAACATTATACGGACAGCAGCTTTAAAGCTCCAATCTCCTCTTGAAGATTCAGAAAAAAAGTCTGTTGGTGCTTCAGGGACTACTTCGCTCAGAGAAGCTGTCAATCTCAGCTGTCAATCATTACATCAAAACCCGCATTTTTATAGCATCAAATAACTAACTAAAAACAAACTTAGGGGCCGTTCACACAGAACGCGTCTTTGCGTCTAAAAACGCGAGACACAGCGCTCAGGAGTGGTTTTAAAAAAAGCGCAGTATAGAACGCGAGAGTCTCGAGACGTGCCTTTGAGACGTGATGCAATAACGACAATAACAGAAATAATAGAAATAGGCAAACTGCAGAATTTACAGATACAAGTTTTGACATGAAAAAAAAGAAAAAAACAAAATAATGAGCGCCTCCTCCGCCATGTTGCCATTATATAATACAGTTGTCATGCCAACTCACAACGCTTGCCCCGCCTCCAAGTTCTTCTGATTGGTCCACTGTTTTGGAACTGACATTGATGAGCGGCGCTGCGTGTAAAAGTTGAGTCGCGAGCGTAACGGTCATGCACGTCCGTCAAGCGCGTGTTTACATAGAAAAACAATGGGAAAGTAGCGCATTGGAATAGAAAAACGTGTTCTGTGTGAACGGCCCCTTACACTTTAACATCATGATAAAAAAACTACCTAAAATGACAGAAATCATCTTTGGTAAAAAAAATAAATAAAAAAATTGATGTGTATTTTGACTGTTTAGTTTGTCTCGTCCCATTACATTAAATGGAGAGGACGGGGTTTATGACCTGTACTGCACCTAGCCACCTGGGGGCGATCGAGACGCTTTGGCTTCACTTTGCAGGACTTGTGCGGCACGCTTCGTTGAAATTTGCGATTATTGTAAGGAGCGTGACATTTCTGAATCACGCTTGAAGTGGTTGACCAATCACAACACACTGGTCCAGCCGACCAATCAGAGGGAAGGAGGGGATTCACTGAGACCGGAACTAAACAGGGGTGTGTTTTCTGAAAGCATCGTTAGCCAACTATGGTCGCAAGTTCCGTTGTTATCAGCACAGTTCAACAAGTCTGTGTTTCCTGAAACCATAGTTCCAACAAGCATTCGCAAACAGCATCGCAAACTTGTGTGGTTGGAACGACAGCTCTCGAGCTGTGGTTTGAAGCATAGTTTCTTGTTTGTGTGACACATGGACTTAAATCCTTATCTGGAGCAAAATAAGCAAGATGACATTCAGTAAATCTTTAACTTTCATTTTGAATATATACATATTTACGTCTTTTAGTTTGTCAAGAGATTTTAAGCACCGTTTTTGAAGAGTGCGCATGTGTGTACATGCTCTGGTATGAAAGAATAAGCCTATGATTGAATCTGGAAATAAAGCAAAATAATTAGAAAAATGATAATTAGTCCTCAGATGCCAGTCTAGCATTATTCGGTTCCAAACTGATGAATTAAAATAAATTATAACTCCACCACATGCGTGACATCACTAACCAACGTAGTTGAACGACAAATTTGCAACATTTGCGGTTTTGGGAAACAGTCATGACTAGCTAGTTGATTTTTTTTCAAAGATACATTGTACTATGGTGGTTAAAGGTGCAATATGTGAGAATTTTGCAGTAAAATATCCAAAAACCACTAGGCCAGTTTTATATATTTTGTTCACTTGAGTACTTACAATAACCCAAATGTTTCCAACTATTTGTAAATCGTGACAAAACTGCAAAGGCTCCGGGACGTGTGAGGAGTCGCCTGTCAATTGCGTCATAACCACGTTACTCTCAGTTTCCAGTTTTATTTTGTAGAAACCATGGAAACACCAAAGATGCTTCCATATATTACACTTTTTAATGGACAAGTGAACAACTGTTTTGATATATTTATAGACATAAAACTAATTATTGTTATATAGCTCAACACCGTTTAGTCTTATTGTTTAAATCTAATTTTCTTGATTTTTTTTTGCGAGTACCATGCTTACCATGCCTCAGAGAAAAACACTATTTTGTCAATCAGTTAACATAGCATAATCAGATGCAGCTTTATTTTTAGTAACAGTAATACATCATTTTCTCCATCATACAATACATTTTAAAATTAATTTATTTATCAACACAAACCATCCAGCATTTAATATGATATTCTAAAATCGATCTTACTGCAGTGTGTCTCAAACAAGTGTCTCACAACAGCCACCAAGCGAACACACAGAGTAACGCTATAACATCATTTTCAGCACACATAAATGTATCTAATATGATAAACAGAGCTGTGTTACCTCAGACTCATGACCGGAAAAGCGGAAGCGGCGCCGGCGACTGTGTAAAAGTTCAGCTCCCACAACACTCGGTCCTGCTTTGCTTCATACTACAGCAATGCTAATAATCACATCCATGAACATGATTTCTTCCCGAGTACGATCCCAATTCTTTTCCACCGTCCGTTGAGGTAAAGACCACATGCCCCAAGATTCTTCGCTCAAACTTGGCATCATCAAGCTACGCATTTGTTTTGAATAGGCCTCTAGCGACCTCTAGTAGACAGAAAATATTACATACTGCACCTTTAAGCAGTGAGTTATGTCGTTGTATGGGAAACACACCCCAGAGCGTTACTGCCAGACTGGGAAGAGAGGTGCTGCTACAATGTACAATATGTGACAAAATAATGTGCTTTTTGAACATTCAACCTTGAAAACCAATTCTAGTAGACCCCAATAACAAAATCAAGACTTTATAAAAGGGTATAATTGGTCCTCTTTAAGCTTTTAATCAACAGGATTTTCCTGAGAGACGTAAATTCAGTCAAGTGTGTTCAAATCTTTGACTGACGATCGTGTACTGTATGTGTCACGGGACACTGAGTATATGGATTATGATGATACATGTTATATTGCTCACTGGGTGTGTGGATGATTGTTTTTTACAGGGCTATTGTATCAGAGAGTGATGAACTGCACTTCCTGTCAGTATGGGCTTTATACATGTCTGTCAGCCACTCCTCCACTAGACTGTGGAGGTGAGACAAACACCCACGGATATATACACCCCAATGGCTTTAACGGTCTATATTAACACATCACACTTCTCTTTTGCCTTTATCTCTTTTTTTTTTCTATCAGAGCATCATCTTGAGGCGGATGAAGGAGAGGAGGTGGTGCTGGACTGTTTCCTGCCTTGGCATGCTCTTGTAATTGGACAGACTGAGTACCATTACTCCTGGCATCCTGAAGAAAAGAATGTACATTCACACAGACAGACACATTTAAATTCATTTGCAGGTTTCAAAAATAAGCCATTTTGAAAACTGTTTCAGACAACTCTTGTAAAAAATAAGTACACTTAACATACTTTTTAGTACTTATTTTATGGAAATAAGACTTTAAAAAGCATATGCAAACTGAATGTAATGCTTTTGGACACTTAAACACCATCCAAGTTTGGATTTAAAGGATTAGTTCACTTTCAAATTTAAAAATTAGCCCAAGCTTTACTCACCCTCAAGCCATACGTGTATATGACTTTCTTCTTTCTGATTAACACAATCTGAGGTATATTAATAAATATCCTGACACATCCGAGCTTTATAATGGAAGTGAACAGGGGTCACGAGTATGAGCTGAAGAAAGTGCTTCCATCCACTTCCATCCATCATAAACGTGTACTCCACACGACTCCGGGGGGTTAATAAAGGTCTTCTGAAGCAAGTTATTTAACAAGTTATGAAGTAAAATATCTAGCTTGTGCCAGACTGGCGTCTCGTCAGTTACACTTTTTCCGTAAGTTGAATAGGGAAGGCATAGGACGTAGCGTAAGCTTTTTGAACTGCAAGAGTTCTACACCTTCTTCGTACATTGAATAAGGAAGGCGGTCTGGTAGAAGCTTATTTTTTTCCAGTACTGGTTATATTATATATAATTTTACAGTAATGTTTAAGAAGGTAATGACCCCTTAAGTAGCTTCAATACAGGTTGTAGTGTAGCAACTAGCCTACTTTAAATGTTTATCTTTTAGGTTAATATGTTACAGTTTTAGTAGTGATCTACAGACCAGATTATACTGATTGTGACTTGAATTTTTAATTCAAATGTACTAAAATGAGTTTATTATTCATTGCAAGCTGCCACATGGTGGGGAGTATGAAGTGCTGGTGGTGACTGAGGAATCTAAAATTGTACTCAATCAGCTGACAATCAATGAGGAAGGCACCTACCGCTGCCTCCTACAGGATCAAAAGGGTACTGTGCTGTCACGCATGTATTTCAAACTGAAAGGTAGGAAGGGTTTATATTGCTTATTTTTGAATGTGCAACTCATTGTGGTCTAGTATACTTTAGTTTTACCCTCCTCTCATCTCTTTCCCTCAGTCAACCAACCACCATCCACAACCCCTAGACTGATTGCGATGTTGCCGTCACTGCCCCCGGGTTATGATGCCACACCTCGCCCTCATAAGAGCAGTTTCATCATTATACTGATTTTACTGATGGTACTCAGCATCACAGGCAGCCTTGTCATCATAGTGTACCTCAGGTATGTCATAACAGGATGGTTACAAAACACATTTGGATGACCTCACAGATTGTTAATAATAAGTGTCTACTTGCTTTGCATATTTCTTTATGTATGTTGCTATTACTGTATATATAGTAGCAGTATTAAGCAGTATTTGACTATAGAAGCAGTCAAATTTCATTTCATATATGCTTAGATTAAGTGATATTAGTTTATGTTTGCATTAAACTTTCGTATTTTGGAAAACGTAAGTTAGATATAATCAGGCCCACATGGAATCTGCACCCACACAAATCAGAAGATTTCCTGTCATTGTTTGTTTATAAAATATTGTGGGCAGTGTTGTTACTGTTAACTAAAACCTAACTAAAACTATTACAAATTATTTAAATAAAGCTGAATTAAAATATGAAATAAAGAAAAGGTGGAAAAACTAATGAAAATTACAAATGTTGCCTTGGCAAATAGCTGAAATGAAATAAGTTTAAGTTGAAGTAGGCTACTAAAACTACTAAAACTTAAACTAAAATATTAGTAAAAGCTCAAAAGAAATATTTAAAAACTAATATAAATGACAAAAGCACTTAAAATAGCTAAAACTGAAAATATAAAAATAAATGCTAATTCAAAATATGAATAAATACTATATTAATAATAGTGTGTGTGTGTGTGTGTGTGTGTGTGTGTATATATATATATATATGATTGTGGATTTGATTATGTTTTCTGCTATCAATGATAGTGTTGTATGTACTTATTTTGACATTTAAACACATTCTGCAGAATTCCACAGGTTTTTCATCAAATTTCCTATAAAACATATTTTTACTATTTCCTCTTTGATTAGATTTTTTTGATTTTGATTCTTTGAATTCCTGTTTTTAGTGTATATGACATCCAAGCTTTGCTCACCCTTGCAGAATCTGTAAGATATTGCTGTAGAACATTTTTTTTTTTAAATATAAGATATATAAAATATACTACCATTCAAAACTTTGGGTTCTCTAAGATTTGTTAATGTTTTTGATTAAATTCTCTCATGCTCACCAAGACTGCATTTATGTGATCAAAAATTGTAATATATTTTCAAATGTATTTTTATTGTCACTGATAAATTTAAAGCATCCTTGCTGAATAATAATAATAATAATAATAATAATAATAATAATAATAATAAAAACCTACTGACCCCAAACTTTTGAATGGTAGTGTAAAAAAAAAAAAAAACTGATAAAAATCTTGCAGATTCTGCAAGGGACATGGATGAGCTGAACTGTACGAGGGTTGGCACATGCAGGGAGAGAGAGAATGGGGAGGAAGAAAGAATAACAGTGGGTGATCTGTCACAGCATCCTGCTGATTTTGTTCAGAGAGACAACATTAGGAAGGAAGCACACTTTGTTTTCAACCATTCTGTCATCTTGCTTTGTGTCCCTCTGACAGAGTGACCATGAAGCGCCAGAAGGAGGAGAGAGACAGCAGGAGAGAAGGAGAGGGGGAGGATGGAGAAAACATTGAGCTGGTGACTGTGACAGAATGAGGGATGCGATCCAAAGAGATACATGAATAAATGACTATACATACCCAAAAGACTGATGAGTTTGGAGTGTCTCAATATGAACATTCAAAGGAAAATCATAAACTTGCGATAATACTCAAGTATGAAAGGCCTCATCATATAATGTTGCCTGTGACTAAGAGATACATAATTTATTCAGGGCTTCTGAAAAGAGTTCTGAAAAGAAATGTTCCACAGTTTTCACAAGAGTGTTAAGCAGCAACGTTTTTGATAAGTGTTTTTTTAGCAGCAAATTAGCATATTAGAATGATTTCTGAGGGATCATGTGACACTGAAGACAGGAATAATGATTGCTTTGTCAACACAGGAATAAATTTGCCATAAATATTGCCATCCTTGGTAAATATTAGCAAAACTGACTTTGAAACTTCCATTAGTCTTTCATTTAAAATATTCATAAAAATCTACCCTTTAAAGGTGCCCTAGAATTAAAAATTGAATTTACCTTGGCATAGTTAAATAACAAGAGTTCAGTACATGGAAATGACATACAGTGAGTCTCAAACACCATTTTTTCCTCCTTCTTATATAAATCTCATTTGTTTAAAAGACCTCCGAAGAACAGGCGAATCTCAACATACCAACTGTTACGTAACAGTCGGGATCATTAATATGTACGCCTCCAAAATTTACATATGCCAGCTCATGTTCAAGGCATTACACAAGGGCAGGACATTTGGATGTGCACAGCTGAATCATCAGACTAGGTAAGCAAGCAAGGACAATAGCGAAAAATGGCAGATGGAGCAATAATAACTGACATGATCCATGATATCATGATATTTTTAGTGATATTTGTAAATTGTCTTTCTAAATGTTTCGTTTGCATGTTGCTAATGTACTGTTAAACGTGGTTACAGTTACCATCGTTTCTTACTGTATTCACGGAGACAAGACTGTCGTCATTTTCATTTTTTAAACACTTGCAGTCTGTATATTGCTTAAAAATCTTCATTCTTTATAAATCTCTCCAACAGTGTAGCATTAGCCGTTAGCCACAGAGCATAGCCTCAAACTCATTCAGAATCAAATGTAAACATCCAAATAAATACCATACTTACCCGATTAGACATGCTGCATGACGAACACTTTGTAAAGATCCATTTTGGGGGTTATATTAGCTGTGTGAACTTTGTTTATGCTGTTTAAGGCAAGCGAGAGCTCCGTGGGTGGGGAGCACGAGATTTAAAGGGGCCGCGCAGCCTGAATCAGCGCATATTTAATGATGCCCCAAAATAGGCAGTTAAAAAACTGAATAAAAAAAATCTATGGGGTATTTTGAGCTGAAACTTCACAGACACATTCAGGGGACACCTTAGACTTATATTACATCTTTTAAAAAGACGTTCTATGGCACCTTTAAGTCAAATTGTTCTTTTTTCATCAGAAGTTACGATGCTATGGGAACGCTTCTGGGTGATTGTGTCTTGAAGCATGTTAGTAATCAGGAATGTCATGGGCGTCATCCTGTATTGTGTGACGTCATGACCAGGAAGCTATAAAGTGCTCCCGGACCAAACAATGTCAGCTTCTGATTGGCTGAAGCAAGTCGATCACAGGGCGACAACATCTCATTCCCTTTTCAGGGAACCATGGTTACAGTCGTAACCTGAGATGTTCCATTTCTAGGGATCTCGCACTGCGTCGGAAGTTACGACAATATGGGAACATTAATAATATGGGAACTTAACAAATGTGAGCGGAGAGGACCATCCAGCTGTATCACAAACTTCTTGACAACAAGGTTTTGGAAGCTGCCATACTTTTAGTTGAATGAGCTCTGACAGCCATATAGGTAAAGCCTAAATACACACCTCATATGCAAAAGAATATACTTTAACTATCCACTTGCTCATCCTTTGCTTGGTTGCTGGGGACCCTCGTCTAGGTGGCCAAAAACAATTGATCAGACTTCCACCACAGGGCAGCTCTGTGGACATAAGCATCCAATGCCCTGATTGGGCATAACAAGTTTAGCTTCTCCTGGTCCGACATCTGAAAGGGAGGAGGGCAAAGGCCTGCAACACTATAGATCATACCACATTATTGTTTTTAGAATTGTTTTTTCTTCTCTACTGTGATGTCTAACTGAGTGAAACGGCATCTGAAATGAGAGGGCGGGACTTCGGGAATTGATTGAATCGTTGGAAGTTGGGCATTGCTAACCAAAGGAGGCAGATCTGACTGCCCGTTTGGAGTCAGTTGGGGGGGATTTTTATCCACCGGACTCACTGCTAGCACACTCACGTTACTGTAAGAACTTTATCAAGGATAACAATGACAAAGATGGTCAACTTGACTGAATGACTCACTGACGGTGCGTGTCCACTGGCACGGAGTGAGCGAAGAATGCTGCTTCCCAATTTGCCTACTTATACTATGCCCTAAAAGTATGTACTCTTTTGTGAACAAAAAGTACATAGTTTTGAGTGTGTAGCAAAAGAGTAGACAAGCTTTGGGACATACTATCACATCATACAATTGTGTCTCTGTGCTCTCTGTTGCACTCTGACACGCATTGTAAACTGGCCTCTTAATCATCTTAAATGCTCCACATTTCATTTTATTTCCTACCATGTTGGAGAGAAATGCAGTATCACGTTAATCTGCAGTCGAAACACAGCATACATGTTACAGAACGCCCCCTGCCAAAAAGGCATGTCCTTGGGCTGTAAATAGTCTAACTGAAGAGGGAGGGGGCTCTGGAGGAGGGCGTGGAGCAAAAAAACAAAAACAGTCTGTTGAACCTAATGCTGCATTCCAGGCAGGGTTTTGAGTCCATAAGTCATGACTTTGTAGCGTTCCAGGCAAGTCATGCCAAACTGCCTGAATGTAAACAAACCAGCATGGCGGACCGTATGGGGTTTATGGTCATTTACAATCATTTCTATCACCAAAGGTGCTTACTCCTTGCTTATTTGAGGAAAACGGAAGAGGAAAAATGGCGCATAAGGCAAGAGAATCTGTTATACCTTTTATTTTATGTTATTTTACCATGCACTTGCATAAACACCGCATCCGTAGGGGCTTCCATTGTTGTTTTGCGGGCTATGTGATGTCAGAGTGCAGAACTGGGAGTATATCGATCTAGTACGAGTTCATGGGTGGGAAGTCACAGGTTTGACTGCCATTCCAGTGCACTTTCACGGGTATAAGGTTAGAAAAACATGGGTTACGGGTTGCCTGGAACATGGCATAATACAGTCCATGGGGTAGTGGAGGCTTAGTGGGCAAACTGTAAACTGGAGTAACAGGAAACGCTGGAGATAGAGGGGGTGCTGGAGATACAGGGGAGTCGGAAATAATTACTTTAACAAAATTAAATCCTCCTCAACAATGTCTTTCAACTCCTCAAAGTAGCTTCCAGAGGCCAACTCGTACTCACACAGCGGTGGAAGTGTGGGCGTGGATATCCTCCAAACCCTTGAGTTCCTTTAAAACTCCCTCGGCGATCCACGGTGTTGCCGGCTCACGCACCCGGTCAGACACTGTTAGGGGCTGACAAAGGCTCTGGGGCGATGTCCTCTCCAGTCCTTTCTGATGGATCAGGCTCGTTGATCGTGGCAGGCCATTCTCCATGGTCTGCGGTAGGCTCGTACAACATCATAGTCGGGTCGCTTGCTGGTGGTGGATGACAGGTCGGGGCTAGTGAGTTCTTCCTCAGTGGGGCAGATGGTGTATGGGATGTGCCCTGACAACCCACACTAGGCAGACAAGCATATGTCATTTAATTGCTCATTAAAGCTCGCCAAACAGAAAGTACACAGGGAGCGATAAGGGAAGTCTGTTAGGCTTCCAGATAGAGAAATCCGCTAGTGTGGCCTTAGAGGCTTTGCTGCTCCTGCTCAAGGCATAACAGCAGTACAGCAGGTGAGGCCATGCTGTTTTGGGTTCTTCTGTCACGTAGCGTGGTGTTCTAGAAATTGCACAATAAGGAATGGATCAAGGAAACAAACTTTAACAACATAAACTCAGGAAATACCAACTTGCATACAATTCACACTGATACGTTTATGGGAACGGACAGAGAATAAGGGAGAACATAGGGTTTAAAAAATCAGGAGAACTAACAAGATGATTGACATAACAGGTGAACACAATGACTAATTAGACACGCTAGGGAACTAGGTCACAGGGGAGAACCAAAAACAAAGAAACACAGCATACACATTACTCACATTACCAAGAGCTGCATCTACGCAGTTCGTGAAGGTGTGGGGTGACAAGGCTAGGCTGAAAGGAACCTGATACTAGTAAGCTTCGCCCCTGAAAGGAAACCTAAGGAACTTGCTGTGCTGAGGAAGGATAGATATGTGGACGTATCCATCCTGGAGATCTATTGTAAATAAACAGTCCTCGGATCTGATTTGAGCCACAATTATTTTCAACATTAACCTCTTGAACTTGAATGTTTTTCACATGCAATTCAGCTGGCGTAGATCTTGAATTTGATACAACCCCCCATCCTTTTTTGTAATGAACTTGGACTCTCTCTCTGGATGAGCAACATGTTCTATGGCCTCCATCTCCAGGAGAGCTATGACTTCTTGTTCCATTACCAGAGCCTGCTCAGGGCCTACCACTGTTGGCAGGATCCTGTTGAACTGAGGCAGATGAGAACCAAACTGAATCCTATGTATTTTACTACTGTGTATTTCAAAGTAGTCAGCTGAGGGCACTGAGGGAACGCAAGCACCGTATGATGAGGTGTAATCCATTTCCCCCCGGAGGGGCCTGCGCTCAGAGGTCTGACACCACAGGCGACACTCTGTTTCTGCTGCACCCAATACGAAGAGCTCATAGACGGCTGGGACTGCTCCCACCTAGCAGCCCCTGAGACCTGAGTTCAGCGAGGGAGATACTCTGGAACGTCGCCACTTGTTTCTTCGCTTCCCGAAACCTCTCAGTGACTCAGTTGCCAAACACATTCACAATACACATAAAACATTACTGTCTTTTAAATTGTAATAATATTTCACATTTTTACTTACCATTTTGAATGGTATATACACCATTACACTACCAGACTGAACCGTTGATATAAGTCAGGATGGATCCATGTTTTCATGTTGTATATGCCAAATTCTGACCCTACCATCTGAAGGTCGCAGCAGAAATCGAAATTCATCCGACCAGACAACATTTTTATAATCTTCTATTGTCCAATTTTGGTGAGCCCATTAGATCCCATAATGCAATGACGAGTATACAACTCATTTACACTTAGAGCCTACCCGTAATGCACTGTGAGGGTTGTGCCGAATTAATTCCCGCGACTCGCCAGAAGATGCCCACAGCTGAATCATCCATCCATCCATTTTCCAAACCGCTGTTTCCAATGTTTGTACACTGCAATATCTTACAGGTGTAAATTCCTATTTGATTGATTATTTAATTGTTTAATAATGTTTATTCATGTTAGTTTCCATGACAGGGTTCAAGATAAATCTTTTCATTACTACTGGAGCTGCTAGTTTGCTAAGTTTCAAATGATTATTAAACAGCAAGCATAAACTATACAAAAGCATCAGCCCTTCCGGCACACTCAGTGTCTGTATTCACTCACTAGTTTTCATTCACTCCTTCAAGTGGACTATATTAGTGGAGTAATGTAGAGAAAGTGAATGAGGGTATAGGGGGCGATTTCAAACACAGAATATATATGAATTTTAACTTTTTTTCCTGGCTTTGGGGATGACATTGTGCAGTAGTGCATTTTTAAAAATTATTTTAATATTTACATTTTATACATATAAATATGAGTTTATATGACTTTAAAGGGCCAAAAGTGAAAGAAAGAAAAAAGGAGAAGTAGAAGCCATCAATTTGGCAAAAGCTCATCCAGAAAATGGTGACATCATGATTTGACATGAAGTCATGTGACATACTCAGGGACAAGCTCTGGAGGTAGATTTTCATGGGTGATTTATTTTGGGTTCATATCAGTGGTTAATGTCATTTGCATTGTTATCTGTCCACCAGGTGCTGTCATATGTTATTTAATTACAGACTGAGTTCACATGCTCACCCTTTGTAAATGAAAAGAGATCCATTCACTGGAGTATGAAAAAAGGAAGACACGTTTCAGATGAATGAATGACACGTTTTGGTTGGGTAGACACGTGGGAGGAATGAAAGATAAAGTGTGAGAGGTAAATCTCTTGGATTACAATGTTTTTCTAGAATTATTTTTCCCCTGCCAACTGGATAATCCCAGGGATAATCCGTTCCTCTGACCAGAGGAGTGTACGCTAAAAAACGGTTTTCATATGAAGTTCCCCTTTGGTAACTGAGACTTTCAGACTTCCTGTTTAGAATGCCTTCTTTACAGTTGATTGATGATGGGACTATTTTTCAGTTTTTTTAGTTACGGTATTATGTTGTTCGGCATGAATTAGTTGATGGAGTTCTCTTATTGTGTACTTAAGATCATACATATATCATACATAACATTGGTCAATTTTATTTGTGCAGTACAGCGCTTTTCACAATACACATTGTTCCAAAGCAGATCTACAGAAAATCATGATGTTAATGTTTATAATATCTTAATATTTTCATGTCAATGGGGATTCTGGGGAAAGTCCTTATGTCATAGGAAATTATCTGTTTTGAAAGTTCTGCTCAGTTGTGACTGGCTTTGATGCTTTCGGTTATTGTTCATCTAAGACTTTCTGAATTTTCCTACTGTTTTATTGAGACAAGTGACATCACGGGAGGCAGGAAGAGCTGCAAAAGTAAACACGAGTTCTTTCAAAACATTTTTTTTAACGCAGCTAACTATCTTTATTCCTTGAACTTTATTGGTTGAACAGGTTGGTTGTTTTCTCTGGAACAAAATGTACATAGGCTATAGAGTAAGTTGAAATTGAGTCAAGTAAGTATTGATTTTCACAGGATTACTCGTCAACTTTCTTAAGACAAAGACAGCAGCAGACAGCTTGATTAAACATACGTGGAGGGGGTGTCCCTCAAAAAAACAACAAGATTATTTGTAATACAGTTCGTAGATAAGGAAGATGGAGGCGGGAACCGGCGAACGTTCAACAAAACCTTAATTCAAAATAAACAAATACAAAACGAAAGTACCCTCGCGGACGTCTGCCGGCCACACAAACATAATAAAACATAAAATAAAGTCCAGGCCTGGTCCTCTCTCATCGTTCACTGTCGTCGCTCCTCGGTGCGGCCGGTGCGACTCGCATGTGAAGATCGTTAACACTCGCGTCACCTCACGCCGTTCCCTCACGGCTCTCGTCCGCCCTGCTCGTCACATTATTTTATCTCTATTTGCAATTTGTGATCAATACAGTAATAGTAGGCCTATTAGTCTTTTTTTTCTGTATCAATGTATCGACAGGAAACAGTCCATTATTTAATGAACTGTAATATTACAATTTATCTACCAATTATTAAACTATCAAATATTTAAATAGTAATTTACGTTATAGTGTATACAAATTTTAATTTAATCAAATTAGAATTGAATTAAATGATAAAAATTAACTCAAATTTAATAAATATGCCAGAGTTATCATCTATGCAATGCTTCATTAACAGTCATCACCATTTTGTATTGTTTAATTAGTTGACAGGTCCTATTTTCTTGCTATAGCAGCAAGGGACAGTTGTATTTCTCTGCTGTCTTAAACAGGAAGTTGTGACTCTACATGGTTCGTTACATTAACCTCAGCCCACAACACCACCACCCTTGCAACAATAACTGAAACGCAGTTTGCACACTCATCCTGGCACCCTCACAAAGCCACGTATAGTTTAATGAATGATACATACACGCGCACACACACATACATATACACTTAATGCAACAGGTGTATATACTGGATTCACTATAAAAAGACTGGCATGCAGGAATGAGATGTTATATCACAAACCAACTATTTGACGAGTAAAGACATGCACTGACAGTCAGATTAATATGAGGCAAGCCTGAACATAAAACTTCAAATTCTTAAACTTAACAGGAAGAGGAGTGTGGGATGGAAGAGTGGCCACAGCTGTGGGAGAAATTGCAGGGGAAAAAGACGGGGGAGAAACAGAGTGAGTGAAGGGAAATTCAAGACTGAGGGAGTGAATGAGAAAGGAGGACAGAGCTGAACTTAGCTGCTCTTTAAACACAGTGCATGGGAGGATCCTCCTCCTCTTCCTTTGCTTTTAGTTTTGCTTTGTGATTTTAGGCTGAGTTATTTCAGGGAAAGTGAAATATTACAATATTATGAAAGAGTGTATATTTTGGTGGATAATAATCATTTTAATCAATTCAAAGACACTTTTCATTAAAACATTGATGTTTCTGTTTTAACCCTCATGTTCTGTTTTAGGTTTCAGAGAGTCGTTTTATGACTAGGATTATGACAACATAAGATGATATGATACAACATTTCCTAATCTTTTAATTAATTAAAATCAAAATTTATATTGAATAACCGGTTTCAAAGATGACATTACTATAGTTTGGGTCTCTGGGAGTCTGGAGATAAAACAATAAATAATACAGGTAATAAAATTGCAAAATTATGATAAAATTCTCTGACTAATGTACACACTGAGATACACTTCTGCCATTGGTTTATCATTTGTAGTTTTAGTTGTAGATTACATTTGTTAACTACATAAATGAACAAACTAACAGTGAAAAATACTTATTTATTAGTCTTAGTTTATGTTAATATCAACATTTACCAATACATTATTAAAATCAAAAGTTGTATCTGTTAATATTATTTAATGTACCTGAGTTAACATGAACTAACAATGAACATTGTATTTTTATTATAACAAATGTATTGCTGGTTGTTAGTTAATGGTAAAGGCACATTATGTAGTTTTTACCTCTAGTGGTCGCTTACTCAAAACAAAGGCGTAGTTTGATCATGCCTTGATTCCGCGGAATCATGGGAGGTGTTGTCTTCACGTCTACGGCTGGTTAGTGTTGTCAAAAGTACCGACTTCGGTACCTAGTCGGTACTGAAATTTAAAAAATGTGACGCTTTGAGCGCTGTTGAGTGGATTCGTAAACATCTCTGATTGGCCGCTGTTTTCACGGCTCATCGGATATGTCTGTGATAGGCTTCAATGATCAACGCTGTAAAAACGTTGTAAATAGTCATCAATTAATCTCTTCACTAAGCGCTTACACAGATACACACGGGAGCGTTTGAAAGCAGGCGTCTATCGCGGATCGGTCCACTGTTAGACGCCTGCTTTCAATCGTTCGCGCTCCCACTTTCAAAACGCTTTAAAATTCAAACACTTCCGTGTGCTTTCAAATGCTCCCACGCGTTGATCATTGTAGCCAATCACAGGCATATCCGATGAGCGCGTCAACACAATGGCCAATCAGAGATGTTTACGAATCCGCTCAACAGCGCTCAAAGCGTCACGTTTTTAAAATTTCAGTACCGATAGGTACCGAAGTCGGTACTTTTGACAACACTACGGCTGGTGGAAAAGAATCTGTCGAGACTCGGGCAGAAATCATATTCATGGATGAGCTAATGTATTACATATTTATTAACATTACTGAGTGGAACGAGGCCGCTGGAGTGATTGCTAATGAGAGACGAGCGCAACACATGACACGAGAGCAGTGGAGCTTTTCATTCAGCAGCTACTATGAGACACTTAATGCACACTGAAGTAAGCTAGATCGATAGTAGGCATGGTAAAACATGGTACTCGCGGTAAATCAAGAAAAGCGAAGATAAACAATACGACTTACTATGTTGAGCTACACTGTAAAAAAAATCCCAGTAAAATTTACAGTAAAAAAACGGCAGCTGTGGTTGCCAGAACTTTACCGTAAAAAATACAGTAGCAACGTAAAAAAAAAATCTGTTAAATTTACGGTAAAATAACGTATTTCATTAACTGATATAATGTTAATTTACCAACCTAATGAAGTACTAATATCTGTTTTGTACCTTTATAATACACTGACAGTCACCAAACACAGTGGTGATAAGAGTCACATGATGAATCAAAGTTCATCATAAGTAGCTATTCCACAAGCTGAGAAGGACAACACTAACATATAAAAGGTGCACACAGTGTCATTCACTCACACACTAAACACCATCATGGTAACACACATGACATTTTAAAAATGCAATAAACATTAATTTAACAACATTAGGTGTAACATAAAACCCTAATGTACATAACTGATTAGAAAAAAATGAGAAAAACTAAGAAGAAACAGAGTTATTTCAACGAAAATATATCAAATGTGAAGTGTCACGCAGGGAATTGTGGGAATGTCAATTTACATTTTTTCACTGTAAATTTTACAATGAATTGTTATTTTTCACTTCCAAAAACTGTGAATTTAATGGTATTTTACCGTAAAATTACATTAAATGTACCGTTAGATCTATTACAGTTATTCACCGTATATAGTACGGAAACTTTCTGTAAACCAATTTACAGTTTTTCACCGCAGCATTTTTACAGTCTTTTACTGTTAAAATCACGGTCATTTTTTACAGTGTATATATGTACATAACTGTTAATGAATGTATCCAAACAGTTGCTCACCTCTCTAATAAAACACATAATATATTAAAATGTCTTTGGTGTTTCCATGGTTTCTACAAAATAAAACCGGAAATCGAGGTTTAAATTGTGCCTTGGGTTAAATTGTGCCTTTAATGCATTTGCTAATGTTAACTAATGGGGCCTTATTACAAAGTGTTATTGTTGTTTTTAAATTGATCCAAGAATTACTAAAATCAAGAGTCACATGAAAAACCAGGTGGTTCAAGCTTCAATAATGAGATCTGAGAAACAATAACAAAAAAAAAAAAATAAGAAAGAAAGAAAGAAAAATAAGAACTGAGTTTCAAAATGAATATAACTATTAAGATACACACATACATCAGTGTGATTTCTGGGACACCAGATATAAAAACAGAACATGAGAGTTAAGAATAATTCTTCTTGTCAGCATGAGGCATAATGATGTCATTTTAAGTCATGTTGGTTTGGTTGACCGCAGACGTTTTTAGTTATCATATGGGTTTTTTTTTAGTAATAGCATAAGACTGTATTCTTGTGATGCATCACATTTGATAGGACGTATCGATTAAGAAGCATTATTTCCATTCTCAAATACAGTATGTGACTCACAGATACTCATACCCTCCCTCGGTAGTGCCACATGTTTGTTGTTGTCATTTAAAATAAATAAAATCTGAGCTCAGATTTGTGGGAGATGTTCCACGCCATAAAGAAAAAAAAATATGGGTGAACACTTTATTCCTTGCTACTAGTTTCTGTACTTTCATTTGAATTTACATTTTATTCCTGACTACTTGTTGCTGTACTTTCATGGTAGTTTTTGCAGTAGTGGTTCTACAATTGATTACAGGAAATGGCGACTGTGTTCTATGACTGCAGTTCGAACAGGAGCAGGAAATGACTGTGATGTAGAATGATTCTCTGCATCTGTCTTATGCCATGCATATATTTATAATGGTGTGATGTTGCATTTACATTCCAAGTATGAATTTTTCGATAACATCATGAGACATTCTACTAACTATAAGTAACTTTGCAACAACATGTCTATTTATTCTACTAACCCTAACCTAAGTTTCACTCCTGGTTGAGTCATACTAATAGTTCAACAGCTCACCAAAACAGCACTAAGAATCCCCAACCACCCTCAACGGTTTTTAACAATATCTGTATTGTATAATGTTAACATTGCCACATGTAGTGTAGATTACATGTTGTGATCAGATTTAATACTCAATATCGTATGCACCTGTTTTCTCATTAAAAAAAAGACATTTATCATGCCAATCATAAACAGATTTTGTAAAACAAACATGAGACACTACATTATACATATTAAACAAGCAATTATTTGTACACCTTTGTGATGAAGTTGTCCTTGCTTAACCAGGAAGAATGTGTGAGATCATAAAGCACAAATTACAAACAAATTAATATGTAAATTAATAAGCGTGTTATTTTCTCTACATACTAACCAGCTGTGTTCTGTAACACTATTACACTGGCTAAGAGAAAATCAATGAAATAATAAAAAATTTCCCAGCAAAAGTGAACGCTAATCACTATTTTCCCACAATACGGCACAGTATTACAATTATTTGTTATATCTAAAGCAGTTTCTTGTGTAATAGCAGAAAATTGCCTAGTATGAATTAATTTCACTGTAAAATTACAAGAAAAGCATTTTAAAGTATGTGAAATCCCTTTTAAATCCTATAAAATGTTGTCAGTAATTAGAAATAAAGTGTAAATTCACCCTCATTTTTTTCTCTTTATGGTGTGGAACATCTCCCACAAGTCTTAGCTCACAATTTATATATTTTAAATGACAACAAACACTACTGAGGGAGGGTGTGTGTGTGTCTGTGAATCACATACTGTATCTGAGAATGGAAATGATGCTTCCTAATCGATTCCATAATATCTTTAACGTTGCAAGAGAAGTATTCATACCTGCAAACTAGTCGCTTTTCGGCAAAATTCACCGTTTTGAATCAAAATATGAGGAATTGCAAATTGCAAGCACAATAAACCTCACGAGAATCGAAAATGAGCTACTTTCCCATAGGCTGGCGTGAGACTAGACGTCTCTCAGGGTACATTTACACGACATCGATATGGTTAAAATGGAGAAGTTTTTCGTTTGAGTTGTCCGCGTACAGACAACACCGTTGTCAAAACAATCCCCCATTAACATACGAATCCGTGCAAATGACTAAAAATGCTGTATTCTGCTGAAGGCAATTAGATGGCGATGAAAACTATAGACCGAACATGTAATGCGAATGTGGATGATGTCATCGTTTTCACAGATTCGCGTTTTTGTTGTTTGCACGGAATCTGTTTTCAAAAACTTGCACTTTGAAACCCATTTTCAAAAGTTTGCGTTTTCAGGCCACCAAAACGCCATTGTCATGTAAATGAACGGCCAAAACGCATAAAAAGTTTTCTGTTTTAAGTTGAAAGTCGTGTAAACGTCCCCTCAAAGTGTGGCGATCTTTCTTGGCACTCTGTGGCGTAGCAGAGCGCTTGAACTGACAACACAAAATAAACATGAATGAACATCCTCAGGTATGTTGAAAGATATAATACAACTTGACGAAATCCGTACCGTCACATGTAATCGCTTAATCTGCGTTTCAACCGTGGAAAGGCGTCTATAAAACGTCTTGTAAAAATGTCACATTTACCATCACATTTACCTCAGAAAAGCCGTTCAATGTCTAAAAACTCATTAGTCAGCTACAAAAATGAACTTAGAGAGGAGCATTTTGCTAAATATATGCACTACAGGCTATTGCATATTCATTGTATTCATATAACATGTGCTTCAATATTGAACACATAAATCTGTTTTATGACAGCCACCATTTAAATGTTCAAGCCTATATAAAAAGCAAGTAGAAACATAATTGTCATTTAAAATGTATTATAATTTTGTTATAAAAACATACTTATGTGTAATTTATATGTAAGCTTACAAATCATACAAATAATTTTAACCTTTAATATTATACTGATGTACCAACTGTGGTTCCCTGTATATAGTTTACAGCATTAGTTGAGAGATATTTTTTTCTTTGAGGAAATTTGCCACACTGTACCTGATAGGCCCCAAATGAATCAATATTGAATCAAATGTAATCAAATCGAAATCAATTTGCAAGCTTCTGAATCAAAATCGAATCCAATT
Organism: Megalobrama amblycephala; assembly: GCF_018812025.1. Taxonomy (NCBI): domain Eukaryota; kingdom Metazoa; phylum Chordata; class Actinopteri; order Cypriniformes; family Xenocyprididae; genus Megalobrama; species Megalobrama amblycephala. The sequence goes on from NC_063055.1 coordinate 29,107,170, forward strand.
GTGAAATTTGTGTGCCTAGCCCTATAGTGTCAATAAATGTTTATTATTATTATTTACTTGAAGCAAATGTTGTTTTTTCCATTTATTTTCTTGTCAGAGTGCACCAGAATGCTTTGTTTACATGTTAAAATCACAAAAATTTTCTCCTGGAGGACGATGCATGTCACCTTTTTCACCTCTTTTGAGTTTGCAGGTATGAGTATACAAAGAGAGTATGGAGAGGTTTAGACATTACTCTGCAATGTAATGAAAAAAAAAAAAAAAAGTCTGAATGCAGGGTTTGTGAATGTGACCTCAGATTACAGATTGCTGTTAAAGATTATCCAGACCCTTGGGCTGTTTAATTCCAAACATAATCCTGTATTCAGAGTTTATGTTGTTTTTCCACTTTCCATGGCCTATTTCTCCACTGCACATCATTTCATTCACAAGTACAAGCTGCTTCTGTGTGGATGTGCATTAAGGACATGCTGGCTAGACACTGAGTCCTGGACAACCACAATAAGGTGGATGTGTGGGAGGCCGTGCTATTAGAGTCATTCAGGCATCCAGAGAACAACCTGCTCCTTGATGTCTGCCACTGTGTTTTTTGTTCTTAGTTGTAAAAATAGGCGTACATTTGGGATTGATCTGTTTATCTTTGTGTCTTTCCAGTCACATATAGAATTGATCTAAGTGTCTATTTAAAAAAAAAAAAAAAAACATCATTCGATTACCAAGGACCTAAATACTGCATGCAATCCCATGTTTAATTAACATCTGGTTTTAGTTTTGCTTTGTGATTCCAGGCCGAGTTGAATGCAAAAAAAAAAAAAAAAAAATATTACCATATTGTGAAATACTGTCTATTCTGTGAGGCAAAACATTCAAAAAATGTTAATCAATGCAATGACACTTTTTATTGAAACATCTAAATATTTTGTATCCTTATAACCCTCATGTTTGAGCCCAGAGCCATTTTAATAGCTCAAAAAATTATACTTGACATGAATGTATCAGGTTGATATGTTGTGATACGTTTCACAGTAGCTACATTTAGAAATTACTATTATTATGTTTACACCTAAATACATTGGAAATATGCTTGTTGCATACAATCCTAATAAATCTTATGTCAACTATAGATATGTGTCAGGTTCATTCCAAACAGTATGCTATCTGCAGATGTCAGATTCACATTCATATAATGAAAATATATCAGTACAACACTGTACTCCAATGTACTCTGGAATGCATTATTTCAAATAAAACAATAAAAAAAAAAAAAATGTAATTTTATTAATTGACCTAATTTTATTGTTTTTAATAAACATTTTCATTCCATACTTATTACATTCTTAAACTTAGATTTCCATTTAGATTTCTTTATTACAATGTTTCTTTATTCTGCCTATGTAAAGCACATCTCGTTTATAAATTATGTGTGTGTGTTTTTTGCTATTCTTGGCATCTTTTATGTCTATTATTCTCTCCTGACAGCTTGCATCACCCACTGAAACTGTACACCTGGTGTGGAAAGTTGCAGCACAGTGTATTTTACCCACACAAAATTACATGGTACGGTAAACCATGAAAAATAACATCATCGCCCTCGTCGCGTGGTTGATTTTCCTGATTTAACGATCTAACACTTGTGACCTTGCCCAAAGCCCTCAAGCCACCACACAGGTGTCGACTCATAATAGGCCGTGTGCCAAAGTGTTGCGGTTGTAAGGCCCTATGGTACTGCACGTCACAACATAAAAAACACGGGTAACCCCAACGACCACGTGCCGGTGGGAAAAGAGCGTAGAGCGCGTCAAGACCCATATTTGGAATGTCGGTCTACGACAACGGGCCATATATGGTGCTTCCGTACGTGACGTCTGTTCCTTATGTGGAAAACGAAGGCGTGGCTGTGGCGGAGGAGACTTGATACAAATACTGTTTCCAACCCCGCCTGTTCTGTAGAATCACATCTGCTGAGAAATAAAGGACTTTAAAACCAAGCTTTGACGAAATACAGACGAAGATTATATATTTACAGTTGAAGAGTAAATTATTCGAAGTTCATTTTAAAGTAATAATACTGTGAAAACACACCTCTACGGACACAATAATATTGTTTTGTGTCATCTATTTTGTCATTGTTTATAGTACTTAATTTCCAGTGGACAAAAATACGTTCCCATATTGAACGCGCTGTTGTTGATGCTGTGAAGAATATCCGTTTCTACTCACGACTGTTGTTTGTCTGGAGAGGTCATGGGTATCGGCGACCCTCTCGAGATCTCAGGTAGTGAGTTAGTTCATATTTTGCGGACTCCCTCTGAGCTCTTCGCGTCTGGGGGATGCATCGTGTTGGATTGTCGGCCTTTCCTTGCCTTCTCCCGAACGCACATCCTCGAGTCCCGCAACGTCAACTGGAATTCCATGCTGAGACGGAGATCCAAGAGCTCCGTGGTGTCTCTGGAGTGGTTGGTGGCCGACAAGGCGCTCCTGGCCCAGCTGCGGAACGGGGACTTCTCTCCGGTGGTGGTCCTGGATGAAAACAGTCGGTCAGTCAGGGATTTGAAGAGCGAGAGTCTGGCCAGTCTCCTCATCAGTGCCCTTCAGTTAGAGGTCCAGTCTGCCTCGACGCATATCTGCTTCTTACAAGGTAAACTTCACAAAACTAGAATTGTTGTCATTGTTTTTGGAGAATACTTAAATTTAGTTCAATTGCTGAGAAAAAATATTCATTTTATACACTAAAAAATTGTTCGGCGGGAAACCTAAAAAGCTTCATCTAAATGAACTGGAACTATATGATTTAATATGACTCAACCTGACTTACATGTTGTCATTCTTTTTAAGAATACCTTAATTTAGTTCTAAATTGCTATATTTTATATTTCTATGTATTTATATTGTAAATACATTTACATTGTTTGGAAGGTAGGCTAACTTTAAAAAATGTGGTAACAGTTTAATTAACTGGAATAATATGATTTAATATGACTATATTAACTTATATCAACGAAAATAATTATATTTAATAAACATAAATAGCTCATATATATTTGCAAATGGTAAAATGTTGCACTGTAAAAATGTTTTGTCAGGTAGGCTAACATAACAATGAATAACATCTGAATGAACTGTTTTATTCAAGTAAAAAATAACTGAAAAATGAATGAATAAATTAATATAATATTAAAAGGTAGAAATTGACATTATTTTAGTGTTTTACATTGTAATCAAAGGTTATTTCTAATCAAAAAAAGGAATTTGGTGATGCACTTGGAAGCCTATTAAAATTGTGGAGATGTTTGCTTGCTCTATTTTGTCAAACCCATAAAATGAAATGTGCAAAACTAACCAAAAATGTTTTCTTTGACCATTTCTAGGTGGATTTGACGGGTTCTTTGCACTTTATCCAGAGCTCTGCTTTAGCACTCCTGTCATGTGCTCAAATTATCCTTCTCTCAATGAACCAGAGCCCGTTGTGTCCGGAAGAAAGACTCCTCTCTATGATCAGGTTGGTTATTAGAAATCTCACAATCATAACAAATTATCCAATGACTTTTAATATCACACAATATCTTTGGAATATACTCATTGATTTTTATCTTTTTTGATTCCCAGGGTGGTCCAGTTGAAATCCTCCCCTTCCTTTTCCTGGGCAGTGCCCATCACTCATCCAGACGAGAGACTCTGGAGAGATGTGGGATCACAGCTGTGCTCAACGTATCCTCTTCCTGTCCGAACCTGTTTGAGGAGGAACTTCAGTACAAAACTCTGAAGGTGGAGGACAGTCTGGCCGCAGACATACGCGTGCTCTTTCCAGAGGCCATCCACTTTATTGGTAAGTCTTCTTACGGTAAAAAGAGATTTCTGAATCCTTCAGAAAAATAAAGACGAGCTCAAAACTAACTCTCACCTTCATTGCACCTGCAGATTCGATAAAAGAGAGTGGCGGGCGAGTGCTGGTCCACTGTCAAGCAGGAATCTCCCGGTCAGCCACCATCTGCCTGGCGTACCTCATACACGCTCGACGTGTCCGTCTGGACGAGGCCTTTGACTTTGTAAAACGCCGCGACAAGTCATCTCACCCAATCTAGCTTTCATGGGCCAACTTCTGCAGTTCGAGACGGATGTTTTGTGTCCCTATTCTGTGCTAGACAGAGAAAACAGTGGCACTGCGTTTTAGTATCAGCGTACGGACAGTATCAGTCAAGAAGTCTTGAACTGGCCCCACTAACTTTCAGATATACTGGTTGCAGCTTTGACCTCAAAGACAAATCTACAAAGGTGCTTAAAGGAAGTTTTTGTTTGATGCTATGGGTGTACAAACTGACAGACTCTTAATAAGGAGATCAACCACCCTTTAAACTAACACCATGGCAATAACTCAACTTGTTTGGGTAAAGCTGTAGACGGCATCAACTGACTACCTGTTCTTGATTGTTTATGGCAATACAAACTATAAATAGTTGACGTTTCCGAATGGCAGTGGTGTCGCTGACACACCGCTACACCCAATAGCCCTCATGGAAAATTAATAGTCACATGTCATTGTGACACTGTGCACTTGACTACTATTGTAATCTTATAACATCAAACCCAAGATAACTTGTATCTGAGATATTGATAAAACAGACGAACAACTTCTGTCCTGCCAATCCTCTAAGAGTAATATAGTCTGCTACAGCATTTTCATTTGGCCTTCAGCAAAAGTATATGTTTAGGATGTATGTCTGCAGATCATCTGAAATGATGTTGCATCAGTCAATGTTCCATTTGACTGCAGTGACTGATGCTGTGACCATATATGGCTGTGATGTGTGGTTAGTCTTCTGTGTGGTAAATGTCAAGTTTTTCCATGAAGTTAGTCTAATTGTCAGTCTCAGACAAGTTTTAAAGGGCAAAGACCTGACAAACTGTGATCTTAGGTCATTTTAAAATTAAGTTAAATTGTGTTGCGATAGATAAAGGCACTAAAGCCACTTGCTAAAGTATTTTATTTTTTTATGAAGTGTTATTTCCTGTTTTTGTGAATATTTATTTATCTATTTTCATTCAAGCGATGCACTTTATATTTGTTTTGTTAAGATCTTTTGTAAGCTATGTGGTTCACTCATTTTAATATGTAAATAAAATGATGGATTCATTTGTTTAATGCAGAACTGAATGTAGTTTTCTTTTTATCTTTTTAATCAAATCAATCATTCTTACTCACTGACAGATTCTGACCCCCCTTATTTCCAAATAATCAGAAATTACTACATATGAGAAATATTACATGCACAATTTACAATTATGAGAATTACACATCATATTTTTTATATTTTTGAAGACTTATGCTTACCATGGCAGCATTGATTTGATCAAAATTGCAGTGAAAAGAGCAATACAGTGAAATATGAATACATTTTTTTTTTTTAAATCAATTTGAAAATATAATTTTAATATAATTTATTCCTCTGCTGGCAAAGCTGAATGTTCAGCATCATTACTCCAGTTTTCAGTGTCACATGATTCTTCAGAAATCATTCTAATATGCTGCTCAAGAAACATTTCTTATTATTATCAATTTTGAAAACAGTTGCTTAATATTTTTGTGGAAACTGTAATACATTACTGATAGAAAGTTCAAAAGAACAGCAATTATTTGAAATAGAAATCTTCCATCTTAATCAATTTAAGGTGTACTTGCTAAAATAAGTTGCAGTTTCTTAAAAACAAATCTTACTGGCCCTAAATGTTTGATAACATTGCAGATTTCTTAGTTTATTTCACATTGTCACACAATATTTATTGACATACTGTACATTCACTGCTGTGCTAATCTTAAAAAAAAAAAAATATTAATATGGCAAATTACCACATTTTGGATTGCTGGTTTTACTACAAGATACAAGCAGTGGAAATCTTTTACCACAGCGCCATCTGCTGATTGTTCAAAGTAAAAGGCGTTGACTGTCAAGAATTAATACAGGAAAGTGAGATGGTCCTCACTGCAGTACATAAGATCCAGAGGGCGGGGTTGGATCTAGATCCAACACCTCCCACTTTACATATCCCTAAACCTACCCGACTCCGCCCTCTGGATCTAAACCTACCCATCTTCACCTCCTGGATCTGGATCCAACTCCTCCCACTTTACATATCCCTAAACCTACCTGTCTCCCCCCCCTGGATCTTGTGTGTTCTTCAGTGAGGGGCTACTGAGGAAAGTGGCATTTATTATTATTATTGGTCCCTGGTTCAAGTCCCTGTGTGGAGTTTGCATGTTCTCCCTGTGTCTGTGTGGGTTTCCTATGGGTGCTTTGGTTTCCCCACATTCCAAAGACATGCAGCATATGTCAGTTGGAGTCACTAATTATCTGTGAATGTGTCTGTGTGTGAGCCACAATTCAGGGTGTTTCATCGCCTGTGACCCCAGACCCTGGATAGGCTCCAGTTGTTTGGGATTCATCAGCAAATCAGAGATAGAGATAGAGATAAAGATAGAGATAGAGATAAAAAAAAACAAATCAAAGAGCTTGTGGGGTGATTGTGCTACAGAAGGTCATCGCTGCCTACAGCCATCAGCATCTACAGCTCTTTCATTGTGAGCACTGGGCATGGAAAACATTGATTAGTTTAGATTTCTGCCAGACATTGATGGTTCTAAACAGGATAGTTCACCCAAAATGAAAGTTTTGTCATTATTTACTCATCCTCATGTTGTTCCAAACCTGTATGAGTTTCTGCTGAACACAAAAGAAGATATTTTAAAGAATGTTGGTAACCAAACAGTTGACACCATTGAATTTCAATGGAAGTCAATGGCTACTGCCAACGGTCTGATTACCAACCTTCCACTCATTTTAATATGTAAATAAAATGATGGCTTAATTTGTTTAACGCAGCACTGAATGTAGTTTTCCTTTTATCTTTTTTAATCAAATCAATCATTCTTACTCACTGACAGATTCTACCAACGTCTTTTGAGGTCACCCTCCAAATAACGTGTTGTGATAAATGTGTTGAATGATTACCAACACTCTTTAAAATATCTTCTTTTGTGTTCAGCACAAGAAAGAAACTCATACGGGTTTGGAACAGCTTAAGGGTGAGTAAGTGATGACAAAATGTTCATTTTTTGGGTGAACTATCCCTTTAAGGTGAAAAATTAAAAACAGATTGCGGTTGCCCATGTGAGACAGATCCTGTGATGAAAACACTGGTAGGGTCATGCGTTAACTCTCGCACATCTCCCTTAAAACCCATAACATCTTCTGAGACTAACAGCTCTGGTGCGATGCTATCTGCCAAACGTTTTAACTTATTTGCCTACTGTTGCAGTTTTAAATCGAAATTTTAATTGGATGCAGCCTTAACAGTTTGGTTTAGTTTCAGTGCCATTGAGGGGCTCACTATAGTTCTGAATTAAATATTACCCAATATTTAGGCTTTTAGAGCTATTAAACAGCGACTGAAATCATATCCGCACTTTACATTTGGCGCCATTATTCTAACAGCAGCACCTAAATAAATAATTTAAATAATGCTTACAACAGCTATGGGAATATTTGCAGTCTTGTCAGCTCCAGTGTGCTTTGTCAGCTAAGTGAATTGGAAAATCTGCATGTTGTCCGGGGTTAATTCTGTTTGTGAACTTTCACGCCATCATCTTGCTCATAACAGCAGGAACATGATATAAAGTCACAGTGGGTTTGCTTTTGTTGTTTGGAATCGAGGTTGCTTCAAATAACTCTCCTTAATGCTGCTCGGCATGCTACTGCTTTCATTGCCATCAGAAATTGCAGAATTATCAATAGAAGCATGACACATTCATAATCTCCTTCTTCTCTCTTTTAAACAAACTTACAAAACCTTTCTGACATAAAATGGACTGTGATATACACCAAAAGTCATAAGCTAATAGATAAAAAGGATCTAATTAAACTAGCTTTTTTATACATTGTTTAGCTACTCAAATTAAAATGCCCATTACAAGGCCGTCTGCAGATTTTGAACTGATACAAGAGGATCAGCCAACATGGTTACACTGTGAACCCGAATGCTCAAAATACTTAATTGGTTTGAGTAGGACAAACTTAAATTGAACAAATTAGTTCAGTTAAATTAACTGCTATGAGTATTTAGAACTTTCTTTTTCTTTTGAGTTCACAGCACTGACATATTTCAAGTAAATTCAACTGTTTCATTGTTTTGAGTTGTATGAACTCATTTCTTTTAATTTAGACTAACTTAAGTTTAACTGAAACTGGACTGGGATTTCTATTTCCCTGCATGCTTTACCCATGGCATTCGAAAGGAAGAGTAAATGCTAAAATTAAGTGTTATATAATGTTTTTTTTTTGTGTGTGTGTGCAAGATTAATGGTAAGGGAGATTTAGTAGTGATTAATGTTTTGTTATGCTAATTTAGAAGAGTATCAGCAGATGCTGATAATCTCAAAATGGCCAAAAAGTATATATATATAAAAGTACTTATTACATAAGTAGCCTAATATACTTATAAAGAATATTGTAGGCTATATAGTCTACAGAATATACTTACGTGTAATGCATGTTATTTGCAATGAAATGAAAATGATTATTTTCATTAGTTTTTGTTTTTTTGACATATACTGTAGGACTTAAGTACATCTTTATATCTGTAATTTCATAATTGCTCTATTGTCTTTGAAGCAACTGTCGAAAAGTGCTGACAAGCAGTTAATTTAAACGAAAATTCTCGCGACGCAACGTCAGTTACGCTTTTTCCGTAAGTTGAATACAGAAGGCGGTCTGGCGGAAGCTAGTTATTCTTCTTTATAATGTGTAAATATGGATATTTTTCTTACACAAACGCATTGCTTCGCTTCAGAAGCCTGTGTGTAGTACAATTATGATGGATGGATGCACTTTTTTCGGGCTTCAAACAGGTGGTTCCGTGCACTGCCATTATAAAGATTTGGAGCATCAGGGACAGGTTGATTAATAATATAAATCCGATTGAAAGAAGAAAGTCATATACACCTAGGATGGCTTGAGGTGAGTAATTCATTGGGTAATTTTCATTTTAAAAGTGAACTAATCCTTTAAGGTAAAACTTTAATTTGATGTTATTTTAAAGTGCATTTTTTAAAAGTGCACTTAAGTGTGTTGAGAAACAGTCATCAAAGTGCACTCTAAGTACACTTAAATAGCCTTTTATTTCATTAATATTCGAATTAAAAGGCCTCTCTTATATATCAGTCTATCACTACTAAGAAGAAAATGACTTCTCCCCAGAAGGAACATCTTGAACTTATTGAAAGCTACTGGGGGAAAAAATAGCTTCCAAAGAGAACTTCATCCTCAGGAGTGTCATGATCTTAGATGGCATGCAGACATTAATGGAAAAATAACCTAACATGCAGTGGAAATTCTTTAACACCCGTTAAGATTTAGATATCTTGCCAAGCAATTTAGTCGATAAGAACAGGCTTTACACAGTATGAACCCAGTTTAAAAATTGTGGATTGACGCAAGTGCAAATGATTGTCATCTTGCAACAACATTGCAATAACTTGAAGGATTTTTGTATGAATACATAATCGAGCAAAATACATTGCCTGCTGGATCAATGAAGAAATATTTGCGTATTAAATAATCGGATACCTGCAAAGTTATGGTGAAATATTCTTCTGAGAACGTGTCTGTTTTTATTTTGTTGTCCATAAGGGGGCAGCGCTTACCATAGTTTACCGTTTACCATAGTTTTTGTAAATGAACAAAGTGTCTCTTCCCTCCTATCTATCTATCTATCTATCTATCTATCTATCTATCTATCTATCTATCTATCTATCTATCTATCTATCTATCTATCTATCTATCTATCTATCTATCTATCTATCTATCTATCTATCTAAAACAGTACTCCACTTAAGGGCTCTCTGTGCGAAATACTGCTTCGTGCAAATATTTATTTAATATATTTTTGGATACTGGAAATACTGCAACTCATTCGACCCTTTTGACATAACGTTCTGTGTGTTCTTTGCTAAAATCACGACTGTAATACAGGTGATTCAGGAAACAGAAATTCACTGATCCTAATGGATACGCTTGGAGAGCTTGTAAATTGCAATTGGGTATATGTTGCACTTTATCATCTGAAGAGAACATTAAACCACTTGATCTTTATGAAATGAAGCGCGAATACGGTGCGGAGGAAGCGCTCGATTGTCACGAGTCCTTTTACGCACGAGAGCACAGTCTGTGATTAAAGTTTTAAACGTTTCAAACAGGTCTCTGTTGCTTTTACTGTTGCTATACTTACTTTTTAATTAGTTGCTTTTTGCTGGATGTAGTCAGAAACACCTTAAACTGCAAAACAACCTTTCATTTTCCATAGACAACATGATGCTTTACAATATATCCTGTTTGCGGTGGTCGAGTTAATGTAAACGAATATACAGCAACATTAACCCTGTACTCTTCGTTGTATAAATATCATTAATCAAAATCATTACCTTTATCCATTTTGCATAGACACAAGCTGTTTGGATTGTTAACCTCTCCAAAATGTATTATTTTAATTGCACTCACTACACGCCTGTATTTGTTTGTCAATAGAGTTTTAGGATAGGTCAGGCTTTTAAGTGGGAGGGAAGAGTTGCCTTATGACGCCCGTCCTGACATCACTTATACTGGGGTACTGAGGAGAACCGCTGCGTAGATATGAAGCCAGAGCGGCTCGCGCGAGCCGCACTAATACTTAAAACTGTCACTGAGGTAATGCGCGAGGCACGTAGAAGACATTTAACCTACTGAATGAGATACTGTGACTAAAACGGGAGAAACACGGAGGGACACGGACGACAAACTGTTTTCAGACATACTTCTTTTTAGTGCTTGGACATGCCCGACACATTTGGTGTGCCTCTGATTCTTTATTATGCCGACTTTCTACACTCAGGAATGTAACAACGACACAACTACATCAGACTCCATCATCTATCAGGGTAGTTGCTGCGCTTAAATTCCTTTTGCAAACTTGTGAAAACTGTGAGGGGAAACTGGCACATCGCCGCGCGCTGCTGCGTGCTCTCTGGAGATTTATATTTAAAGCCTCGCGCTCCGTGGAGGGTTGTGCATCTGGGTAACCTACTTTAAGCATTCCAATATATTTGTTTTGTAAGAACTTGTTATGAATTTACAACATTTTTATTCTTAACTTGGATATTTAAAATGTTATTACTGAATAACTGTTTTCCAAATCATTTACAGAAGCACAATATTGCGCATCTTTTATATATTTGCAATTAATCGGTCTCATATTTTTTTGCATTGGTTCTAGGCGGTTTTTGTTTTATTTTTTCCCCTCACATTTTCATTTGTAAATTATAGTTAATCACAACCGTAAATTATAATTCATTCGATTTAATCTGACATTTAATTTATTTGATTGTTGTCCTGTAAATTAATTCGCACGTTTCCATATCTGTTCCAAACGTTTATTCCGTTTTTAATGTGACGCAAAGTAATAAAGTACCAAACACTCGATCAGATCTGACATTACAATGGCTGCCATATATTTACTGCAGTTAGAGATGTATTCATTCGTTTATACGTAAGGGGGTTTATATATTAATCTAATATTTAACAAAATATCTTCTACTAAGTTCTTAGAAGAAAAAAAAAAAAAAAAAAACAGCTGATCGAAATTGCTCATCACATTCGGATTACAATAGAGAAGACTAGTCCACGTGCACACTCAGTGGCAGGGCATAGGCAGTCATGGATAGCGCGTGCTCTGCAGGCACGGGTCTGCCTGGCCACAACATCAATGTCACCGGAGGCACGTCTTCACCCACTTGTAACCAGAGTAAGATAAAACTCGCCCCATACTCTCCAGAAGCCACAGCTGCCTTTGCAACAGCCATCACGTTGATGATTCTTATTACAATCGTGGGCAATATTTTGGTCATCATCGCTGTTTTAACCAGCCGTTCACTAAGAGGACCCCAGAATCTCTTCTTGGTCTCCCTTGCGGCTGCAGACATCTTGGTAGCCACCCTCATCATCCCATTTTCGCTGGCCAATGAACTGATGGGCTACTGGTATTTCCGCTCAGTATGGTGTGAGATTTACCTGGCGTTGGATGTGTTGTTCTGCACTTCCTCTATAGTACACCTGTGCGCCATCAGTCTAGACCGCTACATGTCTATCTCACGCGCCGTCACATACGGCGCAAAGCGGACGCACAAACGCATCAAATGTGCAATTTTGGTGGTGTGGCTGATCTCAGCAGTAATCTCCTTTCCACCGTTACTCTCCATGAACAAGAAAGGTGGCGATTCAGGTGGGCTGCCACAATGTCAGCTCAATGATGAGCGCTGGTACATCTTATACTCTACTATCGGTTCCTTCTTTGCTCCTTGTCTGATTATGATCTTAGTCTACATGAGGATCTACCAGATTGCCAAGCAGCGCACACGGTGTCCTCCAGGGGAGCCCCGCAAAGAGGTCCCAGCTAATGCCGCGACACCTGAGCACAAGCTCGAAAAGGAGGGTCTACAAAATGGAAGAGGCGATGAAACACCCGCTTCCCTGCATAAAAACCCTAGGCCTCCAACTCTGGCTGTGTCCCAAGTGGAGTCCGCCCAGCAGGAGACAAGCAACCCGATTGCCAACAACCTTTTGCAAGCCCCTTCGACAGCCTTGACGCCAACCACACCGTGTCCCTCCCTGTCTCCTTCGAATTCATCTGAAATGGCTCCTAATAAAGCTAAAGGAGGTAAGAAGGCAAAGAAGATCAAGAAACAGCCCGACAATAATAACGGAGAGAGCATGAGCTCTGACTCGGACACAGAGCAAGGTGGGAGGGGGTTAGAGGTCCCTTGCACTCCGGCCGTGACGCCGAGTGGCATCCATTCCCCCGCCACTATCCAGAAATACAGGGACATGATCGCCACCGCCAAAGGTGCCAAGCTGGTGACCCGGAGGATGAAGCAGGAAGGAACGCCCAACTCGGCACGCCGCAAAGCAATGGTGAACCGAGAGAAACGCTTCACCTTTGTGCTGGCGGTGGTAATCGGCGTCTTTGTCATCTGCTGGTTCCCCTTCTTCTTCTCGTACAGCCTACAGGCTGTGTGCCCAGAGACATGCTCCCTGCCAGAGCCGCTCTTTAAATTCTTCTTCTGGATCGGCTACTGCAACAGCTGCCTCAACCCGGTCATCTACACCATCTTCAACAAAGACTTCCGCAGAGCCTTCAAAAAGATTCTCTGCACGAACACCAAAGGCACATTCTTCTGAAGCTCCTGAGGTGGATTGCCTCCTCGGACAACAAATATAAAGCTATTCAGAACATGGACTAAAAGAAGCACAATAACGGTGCTGTTGCGACATAAATGAAGGGCTTTTTGTGCTGCCCTGTGAAGTAAGGACATCATGCGATTCGAATGACTTTATATCTTGACCAGGTTGTGCTATAAATGGGGCTAATCCAAAAATATTCAGACATTGACAAATCAAGCCTGAAAACAAAAGAATTTCTGTAGACTATCGCACACCTGTGAGGACAAGCCACAGCACACGGAGCACAATACGAAGGTTATTGTATTTTTTTTTCGGTTATCTTGCCTTTCTAAGTACACAAGGCCTTGGTGGTACTGCAAACTTGGATTTCTCGAAGGATTTCACCATTCAGAATTTTTACGTACAGCTTTTCCATGCTGATTGGTCTACCTGATGCCTACACAGCATTACTTCTGCGGAACAAAGCTGAAAGACACAAAATACACTTGTGGTAATCCTTGCCAGGGGCAATGTGTATGAAATGAGCTGACGCAAGTTTCTCCAAACGAACGTTAAGGCTTCTAGTTACAGATCCCCCCCTAGTGCAGGGCCATTGGGGAGATTTAAAACATGCTCTGATGCAGAAAAGCTCTGTGAATACAGAACACCTGTCATGGATGGGAGAAAGCTGTCTTTTTCCGTCTTGGACTGGTTGCCAATAGGCTTTAAGATAGCAAAATGTTTATTACGGGAACTTTTGATATGTATTAGGACAAATGGTCTTTTTTTAAAAAATATGATAAGACTCTTTGCATCATCAAAAAATGACTTTAATGACTGTGTCAGATGACACAAACACCTCCTGATTTCACTGGAGGCGCTCTTTCTGACTTGGTTCAGCACTTTTCTTTGTATAAAAGAACAAATGATCATTTGTTGGTGTACACTGATCTACTGCACCCTAAATGTCTGAACATTCAGCAGGGTGATACTTTGGGACTAAGGGCTGATAGCAGTGATGCTTTCTATTTCTTTGGTCATTGTCTTTTTTTGCTAATGATCCCCGTGTGTGTGTGTGTGCAGAGCAAAATTGTGAATTGTGTCCAACTGCCGTGTGTGTTTGGAAATGTATGCTGTGTGTGAGAGGGTGTGCGAATGTTGTTGCGTGGAGGTTTCTTTGCATAAGTGACGGTGTGCGAGTCCATATTCCTCCCCTGATTCCACTGGCACCAGTTCAACTATATATGTATGTGCTTGATAAATGTGGCTGGTTTGCCATATCTGCCAGTGCTATGATTCAGCTACTTCTCGTGCCAATGCTTTTACATGTTTTGCTGCTAAACTCATTTAGTATCTTCTTAAACCAGAGTTTATTTCAAAAGAATCGTTTTATTGCAGTTCATTTTGAACAAATCACTTTGAGACAAATGAGGCAAATCTAAGATGAGAGCTGTAAATTATTATGTGAATGATTTTGTATTTATTTATCCTATTTCCTATTGTTTCCCCCTCATATATTCCCAAATTTTTTGCTTTCCCCAAGGAGAAAACAGACATGAAGAGTTCAGTATTAGCTAACGCAATTGAAAATCCTCCTACTGTACTTTTTTTATTTTGGTATGACTTTTTTTGTATGTGTCAGGACATTGCATTCGGGCTGCAAATTTAAAAGCTTTGTGATTGACAGGATCCTGGTAACTGTATCCCTTTTGCCTCCTTGACTCCTCTTTCTTCAGTGTAATGCTGTTGGTTTTCCACTGCTCTTTAAAAATAAAACCGCTGAGCTGTGTGTGCCAACTGACTCATTGCTGTTAGAGAAAAACGATGGCTCCTTATACAGATGAACAGATTTTTATCTTGACAGGCGTCATTGGGACACTGCGTTGAAAATTGTGAAACGAAAATTAGGTTTTTCTAATAGAAAGGGCTTTATGAGAACCATGCATTTAAAAATTGTCTGCAGATCCTTGTTTTTATGAGTTTTGTATCTGCAAACATATGGAATGGACAACAATAACTTAACTATTTTTTACGGATTAAAATGCAAATATACTAGATAGATAACTTATAGAGAGGAAATTTGTATTCAAATGGCCAAGGCAGATGTTTTGATGTACAGTATTGGAATTAATTGGTGCTTTGGCAGATTTATGTTGATACGGATGGATAAACTCCCTTAACAGTCTCCCTTAAGGTCAATTTGACACCCTTCAAATCCTTTTTAAAAAATTAATATTCACAGGCATGATTGCATTAGGAATGGTAATGTTTCTGAACACAATACAATGGGATTGGGGATTAACACTGGACGAAGTTTAATACTTAAAAAGCAGGTTCAGCTTCTTTGGTGTTAATTGCCTTTTTTTTTTTTTTTTTTATCAAGACAGCACTTTAAAAATGATGGAATGGAAAATAGGCATAAAAAAAGGCTTAATATTATATGTATTTTACAAGATAAGAGGCAGACTCCAGACTCTGAACTCAAACAGAGACGGAGATTCATTTCTGGTAATTGCAGGGAGATGCTGCATTTAATAATTGATGAGTCTCCATATGAAGTGTGTAAATAATTTTGTATGGATTAATAGCCTATACTTTTTCTTAAGAACCTACCTGGAAGAAGGTCATGCTCTGGCAGAGCCTCGAACTCTTGACTGCTTTGCTTTCACTTGCAGAGAAATTGAACTCATTCATCTACAAATATGGAAATGTTCTTCTAAGGGAAATGGATATATTTCCCAAAGCATTGGGAACTACTAAGAACATCTTTCAATTAATCAAAATAAAAGTTGCAGGCAAATTTCAGAAAAACATTTCAAACGCATAGTCCGGTTTATGCAGGAACTGAAAAGTTTTGGATAATTTGAGACTTACTTTTTAAACAACAAAATCTAATTAGTGGTTGAGTAAGAGTCTGGCAATGTGAGGTGGCTGTAAGAAGACAAGCAAACACGTCTTTGCATTCAAAGCCCACACTCAATTTGCAAAATAAAATGAGCCGTATTTAGTCTCTGAATCCAAATATGCATTTAGAACAGTGAAGCAGATCTTTAACTCTTACGACTAAATGAAACACAAGAAAACTTCCTTTTTTCTTTTTTAGAGCATTGTTTGTGATAATAAATAAATAAAAAAAAAAACCACACTATTAAACATTTATACAGTATGTATGGGATAATGTAGAACAGGGTAATAAAACAGGGTTTATTTTGCGGTAATCCACACTCTCTCGCTTATCACATGGCTGCTTGCCACATAAGAAAATAATTGGACACAAAATGTACAAAATGTATCTCACTAAATGCAAAGCTTCCGTAAAGAAACGGTTCATAGCAAGAGGAAAAAGTTCAAACAATTGTTTAAAACAATTGACAATTGTTAATGCAGTATTTATTGTAAATGATTCGTCCATGCATATCATATTTTTTTAACTCATGTACCCTTTTAATCTTTAATCAAAATAACTTTCCTTCCCTCTTGCAGCGATATCTCTTCTCTGATGATGTGTTTACTTGTGTGAGGGCTGGACAACCTGTCACTCACATGACATCACAGCAATAGCAAACCACAGTGATCCAATGATCCAACCATCCAATCGATTCCCGACGGACAAAATCAAGTCCTTACCTTTTTTCTTGTTCAAAAAGCTGTTTCACTCAGATATACGTCACAATAGGGAGGAAAAAACTAAAAAGCCATTTCATGCCGACTTTACAGACTGACCTACTATAAGCTATACAGTAAAATCCCCAGAGTTAAATCAACTCTGCTCAGAGTACATTTGGTCCCTCTCTATATAGTGTTAAAGTAACACTGAAACAGAGTTAAAGTTAATGAGATAATTAAGCAATTAATAAGGCTGTTCTTGTGTTTCTCTTTTCTTTAGTGATTCTGCTTGTTAACAGCAGGTGTTCATCACTAATGCACAATCATCACTTAATTAATTGCTTAATTATCTCATTAACTTTAACTCTGCTTCAGTGTCCTTTTAACCCTATTTAGAGAGGGACCATATGTACTCTGAGCAGAGTTGATTTAACTCTGGAGATTTTGCTGTGTATAAAGTTGCTAATTGATGGTATATGCTTTTGTTAAAGCCATCAGACCACATTATTTCAACATTTGTTTTAAAATAATTACTCAACAGCAGAATTTCTGGTGAAAAACTATATCACTTGTGATTCTGCAAAGAAATATTGACTAATCAGAGAATCAAAACAAACAAATCGAGTCAACCTCCATATGCTCTCAAAGTAATTACTGTACATATTTCTGTACATATGCATATTTTTCAATAAACATGAAAAAACTGTTTCTATATATACAATCTGAAATGAATATTTTACATTTAAATCCATCATTTTCATTTTATTCCCTCATTAAAGCCATTAATTACACTGTTTTGTACCAGATTTTCAAATACTTTTTTTTGTTTTTGCTTCAAATAAAAGTTTGTAATTTTGTGATTCGCCTTGTTTAGCTGGTTGGTTTATTACTCTTTATCAAAACTTTTAAAAAATCCCTATGGGAATAATGAATGTAAAAAATGCTTCCAATGCTACAAAAAAAAAAAAAAAATGTACTGACACTGTTGCACTCTATAAATAAGCAATACCACTGTAACTGTTTTTTCGAGTTACAGCACAACAGCAGGTCATTTCAGACACAATATTGTCATTTAGCCTACTTTGTCTATTTTTGCTCCACCAACTAAAATAGTTCCACATGCAGTCACAGCAGAACCATTTTCTTGATTAATCAGTGTTTTGAACAAATCGGTTGAGCAAATGATTAACTTGCTAATAAAAGCAATAACTGAATTTGAAATTGCATACTACTTTTACTATTTCAGTCATATCTTATAACAGTTGTATACCAAACACTTTATAATAGTGTTGGGTGTAATGCATTACTAAATAATTAATTACTGTAATTTAATTACTTTTACCTTGAAAAAGTAAAGTAAGGGATTACTCTTAATTCTTCTGTCATTTAATTACAGTCACTTCTTATATATATGCATTAAATACTGTAGACTATAGAACAATTCTACATAAAAGAATAGTGGATTAAAATCAAAATTTAATGTCTAATGTTAAAATGTATGTTTTAAATGTAACCTTCCCCCTTTAAATAACTATGGTCAGTTCAAGTGTAATTTAAAGGATTAGTTCACTTTCAAATACAATTTTCCTGATAATTTACTCACCCGCATGTCATCCAAGATGTTCATGTCTTTCTTTGTTCAGTCAAAGAAAAATTAAGGTTTTTGATGAAAACATTCCAGGATTATTCTCCTTATAATGGACTTCAATGGACTCCAAACGGTTGAAGGTCAAAATTAGTTTTAGTGCAGCTTCAAAGACGATACCATATGAGGAATAAGGGTCTTATCTAGCGAAACAATTGGTAATTTTCGAAAAAAATACAACTGAATATGCCTTATAACCACAAATGATCACCTTGCAAGTGCTTCCGCTTTCCGTATTCTTCAAAAAGCTTACGCTGTATGTTCTACGCCCTCCCTATTCTACTTACGGAACGAATGCGGCCGGCGCCAGTTCCGTTTTTTTCCATAAGTAGAATAGGGAAGGCGTAGGACATACAGCGTAAGCTTTTTGAAGAATACGGAAAGCGGAATGGTGGAAGCACTTGCAAGGTGATATTTTGTGTTTTATAAAGCATATAAAGTTGTATTTTTTTTCTTCGAAAATGACCGTTCATTTAGCTAGATAAGACCCTTATTCCTCGTCTGGTATCATTTAAAGCCCTTTGAAGCTGCACTAAAACTGTAATTTTGACCTTCAACCGTTTGGAGTCCATTGAAGTCCACTATAAGGAGAATAATCCTGGAATGTTTTCATCAAAAACCTTAATTTCTTTTCGACGGAAGAAATAAAGACATGAACATATTGGATGACATGGAGGTGAGTAAATTATCAGGAAATTTTCATTCAGAAGTCTGGCAGTACCACTTTTAGCATAGCTTAGCATAGTTCATTGAATCTGATTAGACCGTTAGCATCTCGCTCAAAAATGGCCAAAGAATTTTGATATTTTTCCTATTTAAAACTTCTGTAAATAGGAAGTTTTAAATAGGAAAAATAGGACTCTTCTATAGTTACATCGTGTACTAAGACCGACGGAAAATGAAAAGTTGCAATTTTCTAGGCCGATATGGCTAGGAACTATACTCTCATTCCGGCTTAATAATCAAGGAACTTTGCTGCCGTACCATGAGTGCAGCAGGCGCAATGATATTACGCAGCACCTGTGACCCCCTGCTTGCACAGGGAGCGTGCCTTGCAATCATGGAGACATTTGTGAGAGACGCTATGTAATATCATTGCGCCTGCTGCACTCATGGTACGGCAGTAAAGTTCCTTAATACGCTGGAATGAGAGTATAGTTCCTAGCCATATCGGCCTAGAAAATTGCAACTTTTCATTTTCCGTCGGTCTTAGTACACAATGTAACTACAGAAGAGTCAAGTTGTAAATAGGAAAAATATCGAAACTCTTTGGTCATTTTTGAACGAGATGCTAACGGTCTAATCAGATTCAATGAACTATGCTAAGCTATGCTAAAAGTGGTACCGCCAGACCCAGAGATCGGCTGAATGGATTCAAAAATGGTAAAACTCAACTGTTTAACTCTAGGAGAGTTGAAAATGAGCCTATTTTCAAAAAAAGTGGAGTGTTACTTTAAAAGAGTGTTCTCATGTTCGTATTGTTCAACTGGTCGAGAATGATATTGAATTTCGAAAAGTAATTAGAAATAAGTAGAGAGAGTAAACTGTAATCTAATTACACTGTTAATTAGTACCTAGTAGCCTAACTTAGCCAACACTGAGCAGAAATAGAGGACTGTCAATTTTGAGAACTGTCAATTTTGATGGTGTTTTTATTGTAACTTTAATGAGGCATTTTTTTATGTTAAGCAGCAACATTGTTAAGATTATCAATTCATGCCCTTCATATGATAACACTGACGAAGTTGAGAAGACAAGTTCAAGAAGTTCAACAAGTTAAACTTCCTCTTAGGAAGTCCCTTATTACCCTCTCTGTAACTGACTTTCCACTGTACTAATCTTAAATCATGCCATTCAAAAAAACAACAACATTAAATGCACCTACGCACACATAAATAATAAAACCTATATATAGGGTTGTCTTTTAAATGACAGTGTGATTCTTTAAACAAGAGATAATCCATTTAACATTTCACAGTTTGACCATTTTGTTAAAAAGATGTCTTCATTCTGATATGACAGCAGTGCAGTATATCCTTTCTCCTCCAGCCTGACCCAAATTCTCATCCATGAAAATTCTATGTTCGTGTGTTTGGGCGAGCAAACTATTACATTTGAAAATGGATTAGCCGGACCATGGCTGGGAATGGATGGTGGGGGGGTGGGGGGTTGTTTTTTGGCATAGACAATCAAACAGGAAATACAAAGTGTGCTCAGTCACAGCCTCATCACGTACCACATATCATCATGTCTAACAACTGTATCATAATCCACTGAGAATAGCTCTTTTAGGACAGCACTCAGCCTCAGTAGTGCCTTTGCTACTACTGAAATGACAAGATTTACTAGTGATTGTCTTTTCAATTAAATGTACTTTTAAAAATAAGGTGAAATGAGGACAGATTAAAGAACAGACGATCTGAATAATTCTGTAAGGCTATATGGAGTTCCTGTATTGACGGGATGTCAAAAAAGTTTAGTATAAATAATCATAAGCATCAATTAATTGAGGAGGAGATCAAGCACAATGGCATATTTTTATTTGTTTATTCAAAAATACATAAATAATTTTGATATATATATATTTTTTTTCTGGTTGCATAAAATCAAAAAATCAGTGTGAATTGTACTGATATGATAATGAAGAAGAAACTGATTAAAAAAAATTAAATGGTTCAATATAAAAATTACTATGTGGTTTGACATTTGTTTATTTTTTTTCAAAAAACATTATTTTAACATAATTGCTTCACTGTTTATTTATATTTTATTTCACAAAATCAGTCATGTGGAATATGCCGAAACATGAAAAATAAAAAAATAAAACAGGAAATGACATCGAAGACCCATGCAGACCCTCATGACTGTGTCAAGGTCAATAATAAGTTTTTTAAAATATCAGATAACATTTTTATGATATTTAAAGGTTAGTTCAGGTTGTAAAATGTCACGTGGTACAACTCTGAGTCTTCACCTGATGAATTTGAAAAACACCTGACAAAATATCAGAGATCATTCCTTTATATAGAATCTCTCCAGATCCTTCAGATTCCCAGCTCCATGTTTTTATCTTCAGTTGACCCCACTCATTTTCTGTAGGGTTCAAGTCAGGGGACTGGGATGGCAGAAGCTTCATTTTATGCTCAGTGACCCATTTTTGTGTTGATTTTCATGTTTGTTTTGGATCACTGTCCTGATAGATAATCCACCCACGGCCCATTATAAGATTTTTTAGCAGGGAAAGTCAGGTTTTTATTTTTTATCTGTTGGTATTTGATAGATTTGAACAAGATATCCAGGACCTCCAGCAGAAAAATAGGCCCACAATTTCAAACATCCAGCAGTATGGGGTGCCAATAAATGTGGCCAGAGATTTTTGGAGAAAAAAACATTTATTTTATAATGTGAATTTCAACATTCCCAACATTTCATTTAAATGAAAGTTCATTTAAATGATAAACAATGCAGATTTTTTTCACAGCCATCTTTGATCCTATTTACCAAGGGTGCCAATAATTCTAAAACAATACTATATAGTAGAAACAACTAAGATTGAGAACAGTCCCATTTTAATTGACCCACAAGCCACTGACAGCAATTATCATGGTAAGACAAAACAGCCAGGGGTGTGTTTCCCAAAAAGCATTGTTAGCCAACTAAAATCCCAAGTTCCATCGTTACTAACATAGTTCAATGATTTGGTGTTTACCGAAACCATAGTTCAAACGAACATTCGCAAACTTGCGTGGTTGTAATGACAGCTCTCGAGTTGTGGTTAGAAGCAAAGGGCCCTATTTTAACGATCTAAGCACACGTCGCAGGTGCACTTAGGGCGTGTCCGAATCCACTTTTGCTAGTTTAACCACGAGAAAAATGGTCGGTGCACCTGGTCCCTATTCTCTTAATGAGTAATGGGTGTATTTTGGGCGTAAAGTGCAATAAACCAATCAGAGTCTCATCTCCCATTCCCTTTAAAAGCCAGTTGCGCTCACGCCATGGCGGATTTGCAAGCGGAAAAACTAAACGCTTCTTTAAGCGAGGTAACGGATCTGCTCGTGCACAAGGTTAAAGTGCACGAACAGACCATCTACAGGAAAAGCTGGATTCCACCAAAGCATTTTTATCTTTATTCACACAATAATAATATTTTACATTGTAATCCTTTTATTTTTAATATTTGGCATGTTTATGCGCTGCTGCACATCCCTTTGTGTGTGTGTGTGTAATAAGCAGAGTGTATGCACGCCTATAGGCACATATTACTAACGCGCACTTTAACCCTTAAATGCATACCTCGGGTCTTTAGTGAGTCATTCACTACCCTCCTCCTCGTTCATTTTAAAGTTAGACATCAACCTTCCTCAATCCATTCATAATAAAGAATATAACAAGAAAAAAATAATACATTTATAAAAGAATCCCTATTTTTGTAATCATTTTTTGTAAAAATTGTATAGGGTCGCAAACGACCCGAGGTGTGTATGAGTGTACGTATATTTTTTCTGCACAACAACTGAATCTTAGATGACGGAATAAGTGCAATTCACCTTTATTCCACAAGGTGGCAATGTCTGATACACAATGCTGAAGTGACGACTCATTCAGATAGAAAACGAAATAATAAGAAAAACATGAAATGGCTCAGCGATTTACTGCAGAGCAAGTACTGAATGCAATCAAATATGACTGTAACTGTTACTGGATGGATCTGGTGAAGCTCTTAGCGATCAAAAATATTGATTTTGAAGATGTTGAAAATTATATAGTTTTGAGAATATGTTTGAGATCGCAAATGGGCTCATATTTGCGACCTCAAACATAAAACTAGCCCATTATTTGCTGAATTTACTGGGAAATGAGCTCTGACGAGGACAGTGATGATGGCAATAAACATCTGCTCAAACTGAGCCCTTTCGAGCTCCAAAAGGTAACAAAATATGCTTTATTTTATTCTTCTGTAATTGTTACTCTAATATCAGAGGAGTTTTATATTATTGCGACAGGGAGAGATCTTCCGTGTTAGATATTGTAAGAATGATTGGCGAAACAGTCATGCATTTAAGGGTTAAATAACAAAAAAATATTGCGCCATTGACTTTAGACCAGGTTTCAGTTGATCAATGGTGCAGTCTATTTCAGTTGTCTCAAAATAGCAATGCGCCAACAGTGCACCTGAACACATCTCGTTTTCAGATTAGCACGCCCATGGGCGCACAAATGGGCGCAAGTGCATTTGCTATTTAAACAACGTGGTGCAGGACGAGAAAATTATAACTGCGTCAGGCTGAAACTAGCAAAATAACACTTGCGTCGGGTGATTGGGCCCATAGTTTCTTGTTTTTATGACGTGGACTTAAGTTGTTATCTTGAGAAAAATAAGCAAGCTGACATTAAGTAAAATCTTTATCTTTCATTTTGAATATATACAGAAATGTCATTTACATATTTTAGTTTGTCAAGAGATTTTAAGCACCATGTGCGTATCTGCTCTGGTACGCAAGAACGAGCCTATGATTGAATCTGGAAACAAAGCAAAATAACTGAGGAAAATGAGAATTAGTCTTCTGCAATGTCCATAATATATAGCAAAAAATCATTAATTCGATCTCAAACGGATTATTACTCCACCACCTGCATGACATCATTCACCAACGTAGTTGAACGACAGGTTTGCAACAATACGGTTTGGGAAACAGTCGTGGCTAGCTATAGTTGAATTGTTCAGCGACGCATTGTACTGTGGTAGTGAAGCAGCGAGCTACTTCGTTGTACGGGAAACGCACCCCAGGGTAGTGAATAAATTGCTATGCATTAATTGCCGAGCATATTTGCAACACAGCTTAGAGTGGTGTGACTGATTGTCATATTTGAATTCTTTGGAAGTAAACTGTTGGCTGTTACAAGCAAAAACTGTTGGCAAAACATCAAAATTTTCAGCATTTCCGTGTTTACATTTTTAGCAGTGAGTCTGGAAAGCTGGAACAGTAGCTTGGAGGGCCTGAACTAGAGCCAAAGCAGCACAGATTGCTGTGAACATAATTTACCAGAAGCCTGATTCTCCCATGCACTCAAACAAGAAGAGTCACCCATGAATATTTATGCTGTGTAGATGTGCCATATACTTATATAATTCCAAAATGGCTGTCGCCATTGTGAACAACAGCAGCAGGGAGGGTGGATCTGGAAAGTGTGTGTCTTAATCAGAAAGGTTGGATGAGGAAATTTTGGGCAAGCGTGTGAGTTAAGACGAAAGAGACATCTGGAGAGATGAGAGGCTTGACAGAGAGAGATGAGAAACAAAAACTGGGATGAAGGATAAGAGATAGACAGGAAGCTGGAAGCAGAAAGCTCGGAACAGAGGGGAAATGAAATGTAATGGCAGTGAGAAGGATCAGGAAATTGTTCATAGCGCAATTATATATAATGTACACTACATTCTCCACAAGTAGGTATAGATTTGGGTACTGAAACTTTCAATTAATGTTTTATTTTTTTTTTTTCACTTTTTCAAAATGATAAGTTCCTGAATCATTAGGAAATTATCAACCACAGTAGATCAAGCTGAATAATATATAACATTATTTGAATATTTATTGTCTAATAATCCTATTGTCAGACACAGACGAGGACACAGAGGAGGTAAAGTGTAACAGTGTTTATTAACAGAGGTTTCAGACACAGGTGATGACACAGGTAGAGAATCTTGACACGTGGAACTGACAATAGGTATAACAGTGATAACTTTCCTTGGCAGATGACGAAGGTGACACAGATGAAGACGGAGGACTCAGGACTGGAGATGAAGACGATGAAGACAACAGTAGGTACAATGTTCAGGTTAGACGAGGTCGAGTGACATGTAGGGATCGGTGCAAGACCAGACAATGAGTGAATGGAACTGGTGTGCTTATATGTGGCTCTGGTGATGATGCACAGGTGTTCAGTATTCCGGTGATTGTGAACGAGTGGGCGTGGCGTAAGTGTCCGTGTCTGAAGGTGCCAGTTGTGTAGCCGTGACACCTATATGATGTTTGCAATTTTTTTCAACATTTCTACCAAATTATGGGAAAATTCAAAACCTCAGTAAGCATTAAATAAAAATTAAATACTGATCAAATTAATTATATGGGGTGGATAGAAATATTGGGTCTGTGGTTAAACTAGCTAGGTTCATTTTATGTTTTATGATTATGTTTTATTTAAAAAAAAAAAAAAAAAAAAAAAACATGGGATTTGTGCCTCTCATGCTTTTTTAAAAAGCAACAGGACAACAAATTGCACATCAAATGCATCTGACTGTACTGATGGATGTAAAAGTCTTTAAATTGATTATGTGTATGAGATGTCCTCTGTCTATTAGGATGATTAATCTGTATAGATGGAAGATTTTCCTGGCAAAGTGCAGACAGCCTGATCTGAGTGGACAGAAAACTCAAAAATGTGCAGATGAATGAAAGCAATAAGGACAAAGTATATGGAAAGCTTCAATAGTTCTTGATTCAAACATTATTTATTAAAGGGATAGTTAAACCAAATTGAAAATCAGTTATCACTCCCATGTCATTCCAAACACATAATCTTCAGAACACAAATGAAGATGTGTTCCTCCATTGAAATGTACCATATAAACTGAAAAAAAAAAAACAATAAGTAAAATTTGCTTAATTTTTCTTTTGCTAATTTTTGCACTCATAAATAAATAATAAATAAGTAAAATCTACTTAACTAAGTTATGTAAAATTAACAAAGAGAATCTTGTTAGTTTTACATTTTGTTAATAATTTTGTTAATAAATGTAACTACTACTAGTAATTACTACTTACTCATTTGAAGTTTACTTTGCAATACTGTTTCAAGTACATTTCATTCACTCTTTGTTTGTACATTTTACTTAAGCAATGTAGTACTGTTCCTAAAACTGTCCTGGAGGACCCCCATCCCTGCACATTTTGTATTTCTCCCTATTTCTGATACACCAATTTCAGGTCTTGCAGTCTCTACTATTGAGCTCATGAGTTGAATCAGGTGTGATAGATGTGGGAGGCATACAAAATGTGCAGGGCTGGGGTCCTCCAGGGCAAGTTTGGGAACCACTGTAGTACTGAATAAAGCTATGCTTTTTAAGTGTACTGTTTACCTAAAACATTTAAGTAAACAACACAGTTGATTTCTTGTTACACTTTGTAAGACGACACATCTACACAATACGAGGTACCCAACTGAACACTCAAAAAACGGAATTGTTGGATTTACTTAAAAAAAGCAGTGTCAAGTAGTTCCACGCAACTAAATTGAGTAATTTTTACAAATAACAATTTAGTTGTATGAACAAAAGAAATTCAAGTATAGGTGCAAACATTTCTTTGAGTAAATACAAATCATGTGAATTTGTCACTGTTACATAATATTGGACTGGACAACACTGTTCACTGAATGTGAATAAAATCCTAAAATAAAACTATTCGTCATATAAAGACATCGTGTCTCTTCAGAAGTCTTGCATTAAACAACTCGATTCATATGGATTTATTTTAAGATCCCTTTATGAATGTTTTGAACCGTCAGAAGTTTGGGTGAATAGACTTTCAATGGAGAAACAGAAATGCTTAAGAATATCCTCATTTGTGTTCCGAAGATCAACAAAAGTCTTATGGATTTGGAAAGAATTTTCATTTTTGGGTGAACTAGCCTTTTAAGTACAGTAATTTCTCAGTAACTTTATTTGCATGTCAGACATAAGGTTGGAATGTAGTACATGACTTTATGGGACATAAAATGACTCTAAGAAAATTGCAATGATGTTCAACCAAACCATAATAATAATAATAATAATAATAATAATAATAATAATAATATGTTTTAGTAATATCATGACATCCCCTTCTGCCAATAAAATTAAAATCAATTTGTCTGCCATGTGCTTGACATTTTTTGGAAACAAGCAAGTGAAGGAGACAAGTCACATGCTATCAAGGCTCCGTTCATTTTAGACTTGAATATATATAAATTCCATTTTTAAAAAATATAATTGTACATCTAAATGTATTTTCTAGGTTTTTGGTCATTTTTAATATACATTTTGCAAAAACAATAACTCAAAGACCAAAAAATCTGTGCATCATGCATAAAAGACAAAGTCCTTTTAAGGGATGCATATTTTCTGTGTAGCTGGCACTATTGTTCAATACTGGCAGGCAGTAAAATAGCCTTTTTGCCTGTGTTTTAAAGGTGCCATCGAACTTTTTTTTACAAGATGTAATATAAGTCTAAGGTGTCCCCTGAATGTGTCTGTGAAGTTTCAGCTCAAAATACCCCATAGATTTTTTTAAATAAATTTTTTTAACTGCCTATTTTGGGGCATCATTAAATATGAGCCGATTTATGCTGTGCGGCCCCTTTAAATCTCGTGTTCTCCGCCCACGGAGCTTGCGCTTGCCTTAAACAGTGTCTAAACAAAGTTTACACAGCTAATATAACCCTCAAATGGATCTTTAGAAAGTGTTTGTCATGCATGCATCAGGCATGCATGCGTCGGATTATGTGAGTATTGTATACTGTTATATTGTTTACATTTGATTCTGAATGAGTTTGAGGCTGTGCTCCGTGGCTAACGGCTAATGCTACACTGTTGGAGAGATTTATAAAGAATGAAGTTGTGTTTATAAATTACACAGACTGCAAGTGTTTCAAAATGAAAATAGCGACGGCTCTTGTCTCCGTGAATACAGTAAGAAACAATGGTAACTTTAACCACATTTAACAGTACATTAGCAACATGCTAACGAAACATTTAGAAAGACAATTTACAAATATCACTAAAAATATCATGATATCATGGATCATGTCAGTTATTATCGCTCCATCTGCCATTTTTCGCTATTGTTCTTGCTTGCTTACCTAGTCTGATGATTCGGCTGTGCAGCTCCAGACATTAATGCCTGCCCTTGACTAATGCCTTTCATAATGTTGGGAACATGGGCTGGCATATGAAAATATTGGGGGCGTACACCCCGACTGTTACGTAACGGTGTTATGTTGAGATTCACCTGTTCTTCGGAGGTCTTTTAAACAAATGAGATTTATATAAGAAGGAGGAAACAATGGAGTTTGAGACTCACTGTATGTCTTTTCCATGTACTGAACTCTTGTTATTTAAATATGCCAAGATAAATTAAATTTTTCATTCAAGGGCAAACATCATTTAAGTTGATGTTAGTAAGTTTTATAGAAGACAGTGAGGAAAATCTGTACCTTTTCCAGAAAGTATTGATGATAGGGATGGTAACACATCAGAAATTGAGGTCGTAGTAAGAAAGGAAGAAGTTGAGGATCAAGGAGGATAGAAGCAGTAGCAGAAGCAGATGAAGAATATAAGTCATGTTGTGGATGTCAGGCATTTTGGTACATTATCCTGTGCCAGTTTGGAAGATGTGATCCATACTACAACCAGAGGTCAGGAAAGATGCTACTGCCTATTGGCCTCACTACACTGACAAGCAGAGATGCTCCAAAAATGATGACTAAACAGGTCAAAATCGAGTTACATGTGGAAAGTGTGGGGTACACAGAAAAAGAAGTCTTTTTATATGTGTTACAATAACTGATTTGTAATTCCAAGAAAGAAACAATGTTTTAATGCTTTTTGAAACCCCAAGATATAGTCAGGGCCAGGGGAAGACGATCCAGCGCTCTGGGCAAAATAGGAATATGCCGCCCCCTACGCTCAAATTTTTAAAAGAATAAAATGCCAATTTATCATATTGACCCCTACTGTTAAATTAAGACAGGTGTAATGAATTAATACAGTTGTTGAATCACCATTTAAAAGAGGACCTTTCTTGCTTTGGCTGCTGCAAACTCTTCAATTATCTTGGAGTAAACCAAGTTTTGGTGCAGATTTGACCGTTCGCAAAGACCTGCCCCTTTAGTTACTGTTGCTATGTCCGACAAGCCATGCCTCTCTCATGAAAAACATCATGTTCTCACACACCATGTCCGTTTGAGCAGATGTTTTATGACATCACCACTGTCCTCGTCAGAGCTCATTTCCCAGTAAATTCAGCAAATAATAGGCTAGTTTTATGTTTGAGGTCGCAAATATGAGCCCATTCGCGATCTCAAACGTATTCTCAAAACTATATCATTTTCAACATCTTCAAAATCAATATTTCGATCGCTAACAGCTTCACCAGATCCATCCAATAATAGTTACAGTCATATTTGATTGCGTTCAGTACTTGTTCTGCAGTAAATCACTGAGCCATTTCATGTTTCTCTTATTATTTCATTTTCTGTCTGAATGAGTCGTCATTTCAGCATTGTGTATCAGACATTGCCACCTTGTGGAATAAAGGTAAATTGCAATTATTCCGTCATCTAAGATTCAATTATTGTTGTGAAGAAAAAATATACCTACACTCATACACACCTCGGGTCATTAGTGACCCTATACAATTTTTACAAAAAATGAATACAAAAATAGGCATTCTTTTATCATTTTATGATTTTTTTTCTTGTTATATTCTTTATAATGAATTGATTGAGGAATACCAAGAAGGTTGATGTCTAACTTTAAAAAATGAATGAGGAGGAGGGTAGTGAATGACGTCCCGGGTCACTAAAGACCCGAGGTATGCATTTAAGGGTTAAATCAAGCACATAAAGCACCTGAGATTATCATTATCATACTTTGTGTTGTTGTTCCAGGCGTGACGTCACAGAAAAATAGAAACCGTTTCTAAAATAGAATCATTGCGTGTCGCCGTCGCGGTTAGGACAAAAACTCAGATTAACATGGAAATTTTGTTTGTAAATTTTATTGCACACCGCAGCGTGTGTAGTTAGGACACGGTGTGAACACAGAGGACACAGAGTGAAAAATACATTGCGAAGCAAAGAGGACACTGACAACGCATGAACAGACAAGACAGTGCAGGTTAATTTTGATATGAAACAAAGTCTCAAATTTTGTGATTTTGAAAGAAATTTAAACAATAAATACCGATTTGTGTCTGTTTAATGTGTTGTGACAGATCGCTGTAGTGCCTCAGTTCAAGCGGTTTGTGAACTGATCATCTCTTCAAACTAGTTAATTTATAGCATCAGAAGGAATGTTATTTTAAGTGCAGAAAGACATCAGTAAAGTGACACACCATTTTTCAAATTCAAGTCCGCCGACGTTAATCTACTAACTCCCCTGACTGCTTTGTTGGACATAGCGGCAGATTTGGTATTATGATTGGTTAGATCACTTGTCAATCAAACTCCCGGCAAAGACATTGTCGATCGTGCTCGTCATGGTGCGTCACCCTCTAGTGGTCTGGCGCTCTGGGCAATTGCCCAGTTTGCCCAGTGCTTCCACCAGCCTTGGATGTGGTTTCACTACTTTCCAGGCAGTGAAGATACATCTGAATTTGTGTCAAGTTTTTGACATTCCAAATTAAATATAGTAGCACAAGATGAAATGGAATGTTAATAAAGCTTTTTAATGTTTTTTTTTTTTTTGTTTTTTTTTGAAACACTAGGACCTTTTCACTCCTTTTCAGATAGTAAAAATGCATTTTAATGTGTGTGAAGTTTGCCAAATTTGCCAAAAATAATTTACCCTAATGGGACAAAGTCAGTTATAAATGACGGCACCCTAAAAAGGTCAAAGTTCAAATGTTGAAAACTAATTTTGCGAAATGATTTTAGTCTTCAATGTATGTAAAATATAATGTTTTTCTAGCTGTGATTTCACAATTAGTCCCATAGAGGACATTTAAGAACCTTTTGTCCAATGGAAAGGTTCTATGGATGTTTAAGGTTCTTCATGGAACCATAAATGCCAGTAAAGGACCTTTATTTTTAAAGGCATCATGCGCTTGCCAACCTTGTAAATAGTTATGCAAACTCATGCAGAAACTAGTGTCTTGTTTCTAGGAGACACATGACAAATGAATACAGAATTTGTTCTAAAATAGCCTTAAAATGTCATACATGTTTGACATCCTCCAACTGGATGGAATCAAAGTCTAAAGCTAAAAAATCAGAGTCTGTGCCAATCATATGCTATTTTATGTGAAAACTGTCAACTCTGCCTAAAATCGGCAGACTGGCTCTGCCTTTCATCAACTAGTGTCAACTTCTCCGGACTGTAAATCAGGGAAAAAGTTGTATAGTGTATTCCAAACTTTAATCAAAGTATAGTTAAAATATACCTCACTCTGTAAATGTATGTTTGTTCTATATGGTGAAGAACTGCAGTTTAGCCATTTTAAAGAAAAAGACAAGAAAACATCCCACTGCAGCTGTCAGAATCCAGGTTGCAACTGTGAAGATGACAAAGTTGATCAAAACATGGCAAGGGTTGATTTGTTTGTATGGTGAGGGTCAATTGAAGTCCTCCATGTATGAAGAATGACGACTGCAGTGTAGAATTTCTTTCGAGAGATCCACAGTCTTCAACCAGCAGCATCCTAGCCTGTGAGCTACTTGCCTTTGTAAACCAAAGCCTTTTTTTTTTTTTTGTAGAGTACTTCCTGCTTCTATCTCTTTCCCAGCAACCAGGCTAAAGACATGAATGACAGCAGCCCTAATTAATCATAGTCTAATACATTCACAAACACAGACCAGCCAAGAACTGACTTTTCTTTCACAAGTTTTACTGAGACATCTGCAAGAGGCCAGAACGAAGCTGGTTCCACAAGATGGGTGATGGAGGCGCTACATTAAGTGACAACACAAACAAATATCACAGTTCCAATCCTGAAGGACGGATGACAACGTGTTCAGCATCTGTTATGATGACTTAACACTTGGTGAAACCATATGGTGATTCACACATCATTAAATGTCCACACTGCAGTCAGAAGATAGTGCATAATTACCAAGAACCCAAATGAAAGGTTTGCAAATTACCACATTTCCCTCAGTGATGGTACGGTAAGTAATGAGTGTGTGCATGCAGAGGCATCCAAGTGATACAAGTAAGACAATGTTCCTGCCCAACAACTCATGTGGAGGTGGACAGGAATGGCTAATTGCTGTGTTATTGGCCCAGAATGAATGTAATACTTAATTAGACCTTTTTGCACAAGAGTAAAAAGTTGATAATATTAAAATACAATGAAAGTATATAAAATACTACTGATTAATAATGTAATATAAAAAAAAAAATCACTCAGTATTTTTTTTTTTTAAAGTTCCCCTGAAGGCTCATCTTTGATCACCAAAATGACACATTTAAATTTTGTTTTTCCTGTGATAAAAAAACATGCCTTAAAATAGCTTGAATGTTCCTCTACTCACTCACTCAAGCTCAAGAGATCCACTCGGCGAACTTACTAAGGTAAACGCAGCAAAATGGTATTGCTTTTTACAGCGGCAGATTAGCCTTTTGCTTGACTACATTATTAAACAGCTAATAATGTGTTACACAAACCATGTTCCCGTTTGTGAGTCAGACAGCTGTCTTCTAACAATCAGTATCCTTAGAAACGTTTTGAACACCTTAACGTCAGTGGAGAAAAGCATATAGTTCATCATAACATTATACATCATACACCCGCTATATTGCCAAATCTACCGATTTTTTATTTCAACAGAAAAATATTCCGGGATATATTTTGTAGAGACTGCTTCAGAGAGGTCATGATTAATGATATGCTAAAGACCGCCGGCACTTTCACATGAAGGTAGTTTGTGACGTCAGAAACACCAGCGATTTCAAACCGCGAGAACCGCAGAAAATACTCAGCAATGGGATTGACCTATGAATTTACAAATGGTTTGTCTTAAAGCATATTAAAAACACCACACTGACATATAAACAACATTAAAAACATAATTTTCACCACAGTGCCTACTGACACCTAGTGGTGTGGATGTAACATAATTCAAAAGCACTGCAAAAATGGTTTATTAGCGGTCAGCCATGATTAAATTATTCCATGACCAAAAGTGTCAGATAATAGGGGGTTGCCGAGATAGTATTCAGATGATCATGTGATCTCAACATGGCAACCCCCATGGCAATCCATGTCAAATGAATCAGCTTTTATTAGGCTACTGATATGCTAAACATATTTATATTAGTGTTATTATTATTTTCTTGTGTAATGAGTATGAAATTACTGTGACAGATAATTATCATTAAGCCACAGCATGATAAAGAGGGATTGTCCCACCTTTGATTCATGAATGTTACACTTGGCATCACCAAATCAATTGGATTTACCTGCTGTTCTTCTGTAAATGCTTTTGGGATTTTAGACAACCATGCAAAGTAATTACCATAGTCAATCAAGTATGCGTTATATTATAACCTCAACATTTTCTTGCTTTTGTGCAACTATGAAAACCTAATGCATCACTGAACTGAGACTTTAAGCAAGACAATGGAAAATGTATTGCTGTGCAAATACTTGCCAGTGCAAAGTCAGCTGTTTGATGACTTTCTTATATACTAATACATTTCAACATAAATAAATCCATTTAAAAACCTAAAGGACCCAATTTACATGGTATCTACTTTTTCCATTAAGTTTGCAGAGAATACTTGGAGAAATTCAAATGCAAACAGTCTGATCATCTGCTGCCCAAGAACTGCTTTTTTTAAATTATTTTTTATTGTGCTTGTGATTCTGATCACAAGCTCCCCTGTAAGATTTAGTCCTACTTTATTACATACAGTGTGGCCCAAACATCTGAGACCACAAATAATAATAAAATAGCAATATAATAAATAATAATAAAATAGCAAAAAAAACAACAAAAAAAAAAAACATAATACAAATTAAAGTAAATTAATTATATTAATGTAGATTAATATAAATATATATTAATAAAAATGTACTTTTCTTTTTTATAAATGTATTTTTGCTAATACGATAGGTAATGAAGTGGAATTTGAACGGGATATGAACTCGGGTCAGCTGAAGTGCAACTTATGGACTCTGACATCAGCCTTTTCATTCAAATTATAAGATCACATAACAATTAGAGTTGAATTTAAAAATTAACATGAATCTCAAACTGTTTTAGTATTTGTTTTGTCATTCTTTTGTTTTAAAGGAGACATCGGATGCCAATTTTCCACAAGTTAGTATGATTCTTTAGAGTCTTCATGAAAAGTCTATAACATACTTTGATTAAAATTTCTTAATGGTTATGTAAAAAAACCTTTTTACCTTGTCAAAAACAGCTCTGTTCACAGCGAGCCGTTTCGGTTCATGTCCCTTTAAATGATAATGAGCTACTGTTTACCCCATGGTGGGTTTTATTTATAAATTATTCAGACACTTTTACTAGTGGGTGCAGGACACTATAGTTAATTTATGTAAGTGAAGATAGCAAAATAAAGTAAATTGTGACATATTATACCCAAAAATTCTCCATACAGTGGACTACCAGTAAAACTGATAAAAATTTAAAACCAAAAATTATTCAGACACTTTGTGTTATTTGACCACTTTATATATATAATATATGTATGTATATGAGACCAGAGTATAGATTCCCAGAGGTCTATATTTTAGTGGGCCTTGGAAAAGGCTAGCTGACTTTATTGTGCTTTGACTACAGTGGGTAGTTCACAACCATGCATGTCACTTCTGCAGGCTGCATATTACTCTGTCACTCTTTTCATTGCTTTTGCTGGCTCTGAAACACTTGCTTGGTATTTCTCCTGCTCTTTGTCTAGTAAAAAATCCCTCATCACTTAATGAAAGCTTAAAATGAAGGCCTGATTATTTCAGGGGCAGTTCTGACAGTTCTCTCCCAAGTGGTTCCATTTTTGTCAGCATTAAGTCTGAGAATGTTTCAGTGGGCTATATAACACTTAATTTTTAAGAAATGA
The DNA here is from genome assembly GCF_018812025.1 of Megalobrama amblycephala. NCBI lineage: Eukaryota > Metazoa > Chordata > Actinopteri > Cypriniformes > Xenocyprididae > Megalobrama > Megalobrama amblycephala. The sequence continues at coordinate 29,142,499 of NC_063055.1, forward strand.
CTTCTCTTTAAATATTTTGGTTCATCATACTTACCTTTTAATAAAACAATTGCCTTAAACTTACACCAATTTTTCTTTTTTATTTATTTAGCTCTATTTAGTAAATGTGCGTGTGTGTGTGTGTGTGTGTGTATATATATATATATATATATATATATATATATACACACACACACATATATATAATATTATTAACCACTCTCAGTGGTTTTATATATATAAGAGAGAGTCAGCTGTAATATAATTGCATTCTTATTGGTCAGTGTTAGAGGAGCTCAGTTTAGCCTAACAGTTAGCCTGCCCTGGACCAGGTTAGTTTCCCAGCATAATTTGCCAGAGTAACTTTGAACTCATTTAAGTTTGCTTTATGAAACAGAATTCTCTGACAATAAGTCTGACTAACTAAAATAAGACTGGCTTGTATTCTAATCTTGTTTTATGAAACAGCCCTCTGGTCAGATTAAGTCAGAGTTTGTTGTCATTTGTTGGAAAATCATACCACACTGCTCAGACATTCCCCGACCCAACAAACGCTGATTAAACATGTTCAGTCGGGTGAAAACAAACTCCGACCAACGGCAACAGATGCCGACTTCGGTATCACACTAGCTGCGTCTCATTTCGGAGGATGCGTCCTGATCCAACAAACTTCAACAGATGTGTTTGTTGGCGTTTATCTATGCGGTGTGAACTTTTAACTTTAGCCGCATTTGTCGTGGAACTTGCTAACTAGCACATTATTAGCAAAGGCGATTTGCAAAGATTCATTAAAAACTATTAACGTTTCTCACATCTTCTGGAGGTACTGATCCATCCTTCAAGAACTTTTTAGCAAAACATAAACTTTTTAGCACAGACATAAACACATATAAGTAGATCTGGGGGCGCATTCCCTTCAAAAACAAAATTAATCCACTGCGTTTTCAGCGGCTCAGATGTCAAGAGTAAAGGACGATTGCTATGTTCATTCTTATATCCAATAACAAAACGCCTCAGTTGCTTTGGAGACATTCTCTTCTACACCTGCGTGGTGTCGAAACAACGGCAGACTATTTACAGCTCACTCAGGGCGGGTCTATGCTAAAACGGCAGTGTCCGTCAAGAGTCGTGGGAGGGGCCTGTGCAAATTTACGTCACTTTGCTAAGAATCTGTGAATGGCTTCATCTGACAAAGTGCTTATGATTTGTGGGATTAAAAAAAAGCACTGGTTGTTTTTTTATCATTATAGGATAGTTGTGTAGACACACTGCCAACACACATTTATGTCCAAACACCATATAAAAGTGAATTTTGCATCCGATGTCCCCTTTAAAGGGTTAGTTCACCCAAAAATGAAAATTCAGTCATTAATTACTCACCCTCATGTTGTTCCACACCTGTAAGACCTTTGTTCATCTTCAGAACACAAATTAAGGTATTTTTGATAAAATCCGATGGGCGATTTCATGAACTACGACTGTTTCATGAAGCTTCGAAGCTTTACAAATCTTTTGTTTCGAATCAGTGGTTCGGAGCGCCAAAATCACGTGATTTCAGTAAATGAGGCTTTGTTACGTCATAAGTGTTTCAAAATTTCAATAGTTCACGTGACTTTGGCAGTTTGATACGCGCCCTGAACTACTGATTAAAAAAAAAAGATTCATAAAACTTCGAAGCTTCACGAAGCAGTGTTTTGAAATCGCCCATCACTAGACATTGTTGAATAAAGTCTCTACTTTTTGTGCACCAAAAAAAAAAAAAAAAAAAAAAAATATATATATATATATATATATATATATATATATATATATATTCTCGTTGCTTTATAATATTAAGGTTGAACCACTGTAGTCACATGAACTGTTTTAAATATGTCTTTAGTAGCTGTCTGGGCATTGAAAAAGGAGATTATCTTGCTGGCAATGCAGGCTTCACTGAGCCATCGGATTTTATCAAAAATATCTTTGTGCTCTGAAGATGAGTGAAGGTCTTATGGGTGCAGAACGACATGAGGGTGAGTAATAAATGACACAATTTTCATTTTTGGGTGAACTAACCCAAATTTGCTAATTAAAGCAAATCCTGTGAGCAAAACATGATAAAAACCTTTATGTAAAACAAGCTGAGCTTTGTTAGGATCACCAGTCACCATGCCTGTTTCCTCTTGTGCACTACATTTCCCACATTCCTCCCTGATAATCACCTGCATGCAGTTCCCAATCACACACCTGTCTGCCATCATCCTCATCAACTCTCCATAAAAGCCAGCACCACACACACAGGCTTTGTCTGTTCTTGTCCTTATTAACTTGGACTATGTATATTGTTGCTTGCCACTCACCTGGATTGACCTACTGGTATTCTCTCCCTGTACTCCATTCATCTGTTCCTGCTTTTCTGGATTCCCCTAGCCTCCATTATTGTCTGCTCAACTCCTGCAAAGATAAGAGACATGATCATCATCAGGTGTGTGTGGTGCCCTTGCCTGTCTGGACTGTTTCTATCCTCATCCACTTTGGTTATTGTGATTTGCATAATTTGCTTTATAATTTCACCCTGTTCAATAACAAACTGTTTCATCTTTGTACTCGCCGTTCTCCTGAGTCTGTGTTTCGTGACAGAAGCCCAGACCTGAACAATGCACAACAACCATGAGCTCCATTTCATTTGATCCTGCCACTCTCCTTCTCTCCCTAACCCAAGATGGCCACCCGATTGAGTTCTATGCTGAGTTCCTTCAGCTCGCCCACCAGGTACCTTGGAATGACGGAACAATGAAAACTGTCTTCTGGAGTGGTCTGGATGACCAGCTGCTTCTCCATGTGCTACCCTGGGTTCTCTGTCACAATACATAGATCATGTGCTGTGGTTGAGTGGCTCGTTCTTCACTGTTGGTGAGGTTGAAGACCCCAGCACCCTAACCCACTCCAGCCCTCCTAGTACCAGCAGTTTATTCCATCAAGCCTACTCCATTCCCAAAGTCCAATCCTAACCATAAAGTTTCCAAATCTAAGTCTCCAGTCTTCCCTAGAGCTGACCTGGGAGTGGAAATGGCAGATCCTGCAGTTATTTCCATCAAGAAGGCCCTGAAGAAATCTTCCCCCTCTCAGGTTTCCACATCCTTTGTTTCATTCTGCCTTGGCTGCCATCTTGGGATGAGGCTGTGGAAGAGCAGCCACGCATGTGCCCCTAGGGGTATTGGTGGAATATGAGGGAATGTCTTGGGGGCCCAGATATGACTCCAGCCCCTGAGTTCACTCCAGTGTCTCTGCCAGCCCCTGACCAGCGTCCAGTGACTGGCTCCAGCCCCTGACCAGCATCCAGTGATGGTTCCGCTCCATTGTCTTCTCCTGACCCGTTTTGGCTACAAAGGCTAGCCAGACGTCCTTTCCTCCCTGCTCCTATTTTGCAATTAGAATGACAGTCACTAGCCTCCTCGCCATGGTCAGAATGACCAACGGAATCCCCTGTTCTCCAGTCTCTGGTGCTATGAAAACATGGATCCCCTGAGTTGCTGGCACTGCCCTGGCTGCCTCCTACATGCCTGCACTGCCAGTCACCCTCCTGTCAAGGCTCCAGGATGCCCCTCCTCCCAGGTTGTTTCATCTACGGCACAAGGACGCACCTACTGGGAGGGGGGAGTACTGTCAGGATCACAAGTCACCATGCCTGTTTCCTGTTGTGCACTACATTTCCCACAATCCTCCCTGATAATCACCTGTACGCACTTCCCAATCACATGCCTGTCTGCCATCATCCTTATCAACTCTCCATAAAAGCCAGAATAATTCACTTTATAATTTCATCCTGTTGGATAATAAACTGTTGTACTCACCGTTCTCCTGAGTCTGTGTTCTGTGACAAGTTTGTTCTCCAGTATGACTCTTATATTATTCAAAGAGCATCTTGAGCTTCAATGAAACTAGAACATTTGTTCACCTGTACCAAGAGTCCTATCTAGAAATAGTGCAGAATCTGGAATATTTCTTATTAATCTTGTCAAATCTTTTCTTTGTTTCAAATGAATAATAAAGTTTCCATACCCTGCTGTATGTCTATACTTTCTGTTTAAGAACTTAAAGTTCACCATTTACTGTGAACACAACTTCATTGATTATTTCCCCTTTTATTTACGTGACCTTTGGAGGTGTACAGCCAAGGAATGCTGCCCAGCAGTGGTCTACCATACCAGTCAAACATGACGGACATTGTGGACATAATATTTGAACAGTGGAAACCATGGAAACTGAGAGTCGCCACTGAGGTGTTCAGCATGAGCAGAAGTCATGCAGAGAACTATATAGTTTACTGGGTGCACTCAGACAAAGGCTTTCCATATGGGGAAAAGATAAGGTATGGGAAGCAAAAATGACAGACTGACAAAATGAAAGAAACAAACCAAAAGAGAACAATGAAAAGTACTGCCATTTTTTTTGAGCCACTAATGTTCTCCATGGCTATGCAAACTGAAAGTCCTTTATTGGAAGGTTACTAAATGATGCTGACATTCTTCTCTTTAATAGGTGTTAAGGGGCTGTGATATTGTCGTTTCACTGGTGCCACTGGAATTGCTGTTATGAGTCATCCTTAGCATCTCTTTATGGGCTTCCCACTCAACTGGCATCTCCAAAATTTGAATTCACATGTGAATGGCAAAAAAGCGCAAATTATATTTAATGTTTGAGGATGTGTTCTGAGGTCATACATGGTTTGATGTGGTTTGTTATTGTATTAATTGCAAACTTTTCTTTCTTTGACACATTTAGAAAAAAATATTTTATAAATATATTTAATAGACAGATAATCATTTTACATTATAAAGTATTTTATATTAATATATATATGAAAGTGGTTTAATGTGCACATTGAGCATCTGTTTTATTTACTTGTTCACCTTCACAGCTGTAGTACTGCTGCTCATTTGGTGAATCCTCGAATCAATGCTGCTTTTTTTCTGCCTCTTCATTAGATCATTATTGAGTGGAACACAGTTTCATGAATCAAAGTGCTGTTCATTGCTCGCTATATTGGAAATTCTTTTATTACAGATAGTGGAAGTGCAAGCTATTATTTTTTGGGATTTGTTGAATTGATCTCTACTAGCAGTAGTAGGATGATGAGTGTTATGAAGAAATGTGCTGAGATATGTGTAAAGTGTTGGCCTGTGTGACTGTAGGGGGGCATCTGGACAGCATACTAAAGCAGTGGTACAGAAATATGCATATGCTGAGTCAGCTCACATGGGTGTGCATGTGTGTGTAGCATGGACTTATTTGTGATTTATGATAATGCAGCACTCTGACAACTTTAGAAAAGGGCTTTTGTGCATATTTCTGCAAAGGAGAAACAGTGTGCACTTGATTGAGTGGAACTCTGTGTCTGTGAAAAGCCAAAGTTGAACCCCAAGATGCCCCAAAACAAAAGCAATGCCCATTAAGTGTGCAAATGCAACATGTTTAGTTTTTGCCCTTTTTTAAAATTAATTTATAGTCATTAAAATATCATTAATTTAAAATACTAAATGTAATATTCGGTAATTATCTGATCAATTATCGCTAAAATGTAATCAAAAAATAAATAAACAGAATTAATTTAAATAAAATACATCAGAAAGAAAAGAATAATGCTGCATCCCAATTATACTATGTCCTAAAAGTATAGTACATACTCTTTTTGTGAAGATAAAGTTCATACTTTTGAGTGTGCAGCAGAAGAGTAGGCAAGTTTTTGGACATAATTCCATCTGGCTAGTGGTATGCCTCAGGGCTCAGTTTTAGGCCCTCTTCTATTTATATATCTTTTTCCTTTAGGTTACATTTTCTGTAAATTTGCTATAAATTTTCATTGTTATGCTGATGACACCGAGCTCTATCTTCAAAGCCTAATTCAACACTACCACCTTCCTCTCTTTTGGCTTGTTTATCTGAAAAGAAATCATGGTTTACATGCAAATTTCTTAAGATTAACTTTTCACTAAGGCTCTTCATAATCTAGCACCTTCATATCTTTGTGATCTTCTTCATGTGTATTCACTTACCCAATCTCTCAGGTCTTGTGCTTGTATAACTCTTGTTACACCTTCTGTAAGTTTGACTACCATGAAATGTAAAGCTTTTAGTTGTACTCCTCCAAGTCTTTGGAAAACCTTGCCTCAAGCTATATATAATAGTTCAATAGTTTATTTTTTTTTAATAGCTTATTCTGTTTGATGTAACTTTTGTATGTTATTGTATATTGTTTCTTTGTTTATTGCTTATGTATTTTATTATTTGTAAGGTGTACTTGAGTGTCTTGAAACCCATAAATAAAATTTTTAAAGCTGCTGTCTGTAAATTTTTTGTTAAAAATGATCATATGAGCAATGATATTGAGCAAGTACATAACCAGCCAGTGTTTAAAACTATCTCCTTACCTTAGCCTGATTCATTATAATGTTTTAGAAGTTCAGGTGGGACTGCTGGGATTTCGCGGGAAATTCAAGGGTGTCGCCGTTTGTCTTTGTGTCATTGCGTCATGTCTGTTTACATAAAGAACGAGTCCCAGCTAACTATATCGCATGTGAGGCGGATAATTTATAGCCTTTTCTCACAGCAGCTGCAATAATTAATCTTATCGGATGGTGGATTGTATGGTATGACAAATTAACGTTAGTGAGAAAATTAAATATACAGGTAATGCTAATAGACACTAAATATACATACCGGTAGTCACGCAATGCTGATGTTGTTAACATTAAAAATTTGAGAACAAAGTATAACAATAATAATAATTTGCATGGTTTGACGTGATCAGAGCTAAGTGATCATTTGATTTAATCACCATTTGCAGCGCAATATATTGTAATGCTTTTTTCCTCAGTTGGTCAGAACAGAAGTGGCAGACATTGTACTTACTTGTTCAGATGACATTTTCTGGTGAAAATTCTTACTTTGGTCATACTTCAAGGCTACAATCTGTGATTTCGAAGTACAGTATCCACACCGGTGCGGTGACTGACAGCAAACATTAGATTCATCCGCGCTGAGGAGTCATGCCGAGGCACAACCCACATAAAGATGATAATTCCGCAAAACTGCAATTCCCGGTTTCAAACAGAGATGGCGACAAAGAGGCAAAACTTTAACGGATTGTGCTGTTGATTAGTTATACATCCATTCTGTCACTGTAAACTGGCATGTCAATCATCTTGTCACAGTTAACGTTCTCATATACCAACTCTACATTTCAGTTCATTTAATTTACATAAATCAGGCTGCATATGTACAGTGCGCGTGTACTATGCACAAGTACCCTAGCATATGAGTAAAACCAAAGCATAATCTCTTAAAAATAATGGTTCTTTATTTTCGTTGATGAAGAAATTTTAACATCCATGGAAGCTTTCCATTCCACAAAAGATTCTTTATAATGGAAAAAGTTTCTTTAGATTAATAAAATGTTATTTTAAGAACTTATCACTGAAAGGTTCTTTGGGGAGCCAAAACTGCTTCTTAATGCAAAAAAGCCCTTTTGGAATCTTTATTATTTATTTATTTTTAATTTATTAAAGAGTGTAGCCTACTTTGGGCTTTACGCTGTCATTTAAAAGTCAAATAAAGCGCATCATCCTGCGAATGAAGAAAACAGTGCCGCAATTAAAAACCATTTCCAATTATTTAATCATCAAAAAGTCAATTCAACAATTTTATGGTAATTTATGATAGTTCAAAGAGTGAAGGCAGCAAATGACTAATAATTCAGACTTAATTGTTCTACTCAATCATAAATTATTATGACTGATAAATATGTTTATAACTGAATTATTAAATAATAATAATAATTTCTGAGGGGGTCGTATTTATTTTCTAAAGGTTGATGTTCAGATTTCAAATGTCAAAACAAAGAAAAGCATTTATTTACTGTAATAAATACGCTTACGTTTAGTGACATTTATGGTCAAGATAAAAATAAAAGGTGGGGCGTGGGGGGAGGGGGATGTATTTCCTCCATCTTCCCCTCCATAGGCAGGACTCTCTGCTCTTTGTGTTGTTGTGCTGATGTGATTCAAATTTACATGACATACTCCTCTCACTTGGCTTTCTAGGCTTAACATTGTGTATCAGCGGGGAATGTCTGAGCACTAAGCCCACTGCAAAGAACCGAAAAAGTCAAAGAAAGTGCATGGTGGCCAAAAGCACTTAGTGATCTCCCTGCTGCACCTGCCATCTCTTTTGTAATCACACAGAAAAACAAGCATAGCTCATGTGGGGCTAATTAAATAAGGCCTCAAAGTTCTCGCTTCTGAGTCTGGCAATTTAACAAAGGAAACTGGGACTATTAGTAGAGAAAAGTCATCTGTCTTGTGGCAGTTGATGAGAGGCATTTGCATTACCATTCGAAGAGAAGCCGAAATGAGAAGCGCAGCTGTCACGGTCCCATCTGATAGCTGCTAAATAAGTATCCTTCATTATCGTGTCAGCGATGCTAATAAAATAACAACAATAGTTGCAGTGATCATAATCTAGAATGAAGCACATCAGTGGTTGTGTGTTAATGTGTAATATTTTGCAGTGATACTGATAATGAACCAAAGAACTCAAGCGTTAAATAGCTGTACATTTGGCTTTTGAATTCATACAGTTCATCATTTCACAGTTTTGCAGAAAATTAATATTTTATTGCTTTCTGGCTCACAGATACTTTTACTTGCTTAGGACACAGCTGGAAGGCAAAGTTGGAAAGTGCACAAAAATCATAATTTGCCAATTGACAGGCTGTTAGATTTGTGTTTCAGCGGAGAAATGAGATACAAATGTGCTTTAGGTGTTTATTAATAATTCTTCTGCTGAGTTTTATCAGCCATGATCCTCAGTCCTGATATATGCAGGTCAATAAATGGAAAGCTAAATGCAGTATATAACTTCAAGCTGCAGAGCAGAATATTTGTATTATGTTATTTAGATAGTGACATTGCACTTTATCATTAGTGTTGTTTTAAAGTTGACTGATAAGCTGCAATAGACAGGAACTTAATTTTCTCTGAATTATCAGGGCTGTATTTATCTGCTTAGTGTCTCAATGTTGATGTTTGTTTGTGTGCTTATAGGAAAGTAAAATCACAAATGAGATCTCTTTAATACCTTTACTGTTTCTCTTAGACAGTGTGAGATTAAATGGAAATCTAATTAAGAGAGATTTGACTTAAACCTTTCTCCTTCTTCACAGATATTGAACATGATGGCATCAGTTTACTGATTATATTAAATTGAGTTTCCAGTAAAGGGGTTCTGCCAGTCTCTGATCTTCCTACTGAGAGCCATGTGTGAATGTTGACAAAGTCTTAGCTCTCGTGACCAAGTGCTGTTTATACGATTTAGGGGTACTGTTATCTTCACAGTAGTTGGGGGTAATTTCCTGTATTGTCTTTAGACGCTTTGGTTTGGATTGAAGACAAAAAAAATGTACCAAGCACAATGTTCTCTCACCATTCCCAATTTCTAACACACTCACAGTGTTTGGCAGCTTTCAGAGTAGAAACGAAAGCTGATGCTCTCCATATGTTTTTCCGAACATATGGACATATTAACTCCTCACATTCATATGTAAATTGTGCAAACTAATTTTGTCCATTAAATCGAAAGATCTGAAAAAGCAAACAAACAAAAAAACACATTTATCCGCTCATAGACCCTCCCCTAGAAAAAATAGGACAGAAATGGTTGAAAGTGGACAAAAGAGATTAAAATACCAGGTGTAAACAGGTCTTCCTCATCCACTTGTGATCCAGTCGACCAAATCACATCTTAATGCCAGGTGGAAACAGTGTTTTTGACTACCACTGGCAGTCGTCAAAAGTGGACAAGATCAAAATGTTTTAAGCCAGGAACACACCAAGCCGATGGTCAGCTGACAAAGTTTTCTCAGTGTGTTTCGCACCGTCGGCTGAAGTTGGTCCTCGTCAGCTTTTTTTCGGCTGATTTGACATGTTGAATCGGCGTTGGAGGTCGTTGGTCAGTCGGGCAATCTGATCATTCTGATTGGCTGTTCAGCTACTGCCACCTGCTGGTACGGAAATGCATTTCTTACGCAGGTGCAGAACAGACGTGCTACTTGGCCGTCTGGTGTGGAGTGTCGGTTTGGTGTGTCAGGGCAGCTTTGGACCCAGACGCTGCCGACTTGACCCAGCCCCACAGTCTGCTTTCGTCGCCACTAGTTAGTCTGCATCGGCTTGGTGTTTTCCAGGCTTTACACTCCATTTACACCTGTATTTAGCTTCATCCACTTGTGATCCAATTCACCAAAATGCATCTTAATACCAGGTGTAAACAGGGCCTTAGTTGGACTTGATGACTGCAGTGACTAAACAGCGCATTCTCCATAAAGAATCCTGCTGAAGATACATCCAAGTCTCCTGGGGCCAGTTGCATAAACTTAGTCACTATATTAAGACTGTGTCTTAAGAACTAGTTTGACCAACTTGCAGTTAACCAAGGGGTAATCAATGTTATTTTTCTAATTCAAATTACACCAGTCTACCTTTTTATATAACAGATTTTTAAAAATTAGGACCACTCTTCAAGAAAAAACATTAGTGTCTTAACTTTTAAGACTAGTCTAAGTGGTTTATGCAACCGGCCCCTGGTCTTAGTTAAGACACCAAAGTCTGCCATCAAAAGCCAAACATTTCAATATGTACTCAAATATTCCTTATGAAATTCTTTCAAGAACAAATGATCTCAGCTATACTATTTATATTCATTTAATAGTTATTTAATAATCTAATTAAAATGTAATTGAATTAATAGTAGGCACCTGAAGGCAAAGCATAGGCAACTTGTAAAGTTGATAGTTAAATGAAACATGTCTCACATGTCCTATAAGTCTCCTGAGCTTTGAAATAGCAATAACATTTTCCATGTCCCATCCAAAAAGATCATTTAAAAGAATGTTGACAAGAAGAAAAGCTTTAAGTTTGAAGGCTTTTAGGCTTGGAGGAGAAAGTTCTGGGCTGCTGTTCTGTCAAGCTGTGAGCGGATTAGCTGTATCTGACCAAACAGACCTTCTTTCTTGCTTCTTTCCTCTGCCTTGCTTTTATTGTCACACACATTTTTCCACAGCACAGAATTCCATCTTTCTCACTTTTTCTTTACTCATGAAGACCTGTGATTCAGCAGACAGATGTGGGGAAAAATAAGGACAAATGACAAAATAAAGACAGAAACACAGCTAAATCAAAGCACAGGCAAGAAAATGTGCCAATGTTCATTTATAGCACGAAACAGCTAAAAGTCTGAGACGAGTTAAAAATCTCCTATTTGAGAGAACATACATCAGTGTCTAAGTAGAAAATACACTGTAGTTTGTTTGTTTGTTTGTTTTTTAAACATACTGATGGTAACATGTTGGTCAAAATGGAACATTCTTTCAAGTAATATTGCAGAATGTAGTACTAGGATTCTAGGTACAGATACAGTAGTAGGATTATGTATTAGTTGCCACATTTACATTTATTAATTCAGAGACTTTTTTTCTGTTTCAGATCTATAAGATTTATATATATGTATCTCAATAACTTAGAATGTCGTGGAAAAGTTCATTTATTTCAGTAATTCAACTCAAATTGTGTCATCTCAAACTTGTGTATTAAATAAATTCAATGCAAACAGGCTGAAGTACTTTAAGTCTTTGGTTCTTTTAATTGTGATGATTTTGGCTCACATGTAACAAAACCCACCAATTCACTATCTCAATGAATTAGAATACTTCATAAGATCAATAAAAAAGGATATTTTAACAGAAATGTCAGGCTTCTGAAAAGTATGTTCATTTTTATGCACTCAATACTTGTTTGGGCCTCCTGTTGCATGAATCACTGCATCAATGCAGCGTGGCATTGAGGCAATCAGTCTGTGGCACTGCTCAGGTGTAATGGAAGCCCAGGTTGCTTTGATAGCGGCCTTCAGGTCATCTGCATTGTTGGGTCTGGTGTCTCTCATCTTCCGCTTGACAATACCCCATCAATTCTCTATGGGGTTCAGGTCAGGCAAGTTTGCTGGCTAATCAGGCACAGTAATACAGTGGTCATTGAACCAGCTTTTGGTACCTTTGGCAGTGTGGGCAGGTGCCAAATCCTGCTGGAAAATAAAATCAGCATCTCCATAAAGCTTTTCAGCAGAAGGAAGCATGAAGTGCTCTAAAATGTCCTGGTAGATGGCTGCGTTGACTGAGGACTTCAGAAAACACCAGCAGATGACATGATGGCAGCCCAAATCATCACTGACTGTGGAAACTTCACTCTGGACTTCAAGCAACATGGTTTCTGTGCCTCTCCACTTTTCCTCCAGACTCTGGGACCTTGATTTCCAAATGAAATGCAACATTTACTTTCATCTGAAAAGAGGACTTTGGACCTCTAAGCAACAGTCCAGTTCTTTTTCTCCTTAGCCCAGGTAAGACGCTTCTGACCTTGTCTTTGGTTCAGAAATGGCTTGGTACGTGGAATGTGACAGTTGGAGCCCATTTCCTGAAGATGTCTGTGTGTGGTGGCTTTTGATGTACTGACTCCAGCTTCATTCCACTCCTTTTGAATCTCTCCTAAGTTCTTAAATCGGCTTTGCCTGACAATCTTCTCAAGCCTGTGGTCATTCCTTTCACTTGTACATCTTTTCCTACTACACTTTTTCCTTCCAGTCAACTTTCCATGAATATGCTTTGGCACAGCACTCTGCAAACAGCCAACTCTTTCAGCAATGACCCTCTGTGGCTTACCCTCATTGTAGAGGGTCTTGATGATTGTCTTCTGGACAACTGTCAAGTCAGCAGACTTCCCCATGACTGCTGTTGGGATTACTGACCTAAACCCAGTATTTATAACCTGAGAATGGTAATTTAATAGAACTTGAAATTAAATATTCTAATAATTTGAGATACTGATTTTTTGATTTTGATGATCAGCAAGCTGTGTTTATCAAAAAAAAAAAAAAATGGAAATATTTTACTTTATGTCTAATAAATCTAGAATATATTTAAGTTTTACTTTTGAATTAAATTACAGGAAAAAAAAAAAAACTTTTTCATGATATTCTAATTTATTGAGATGCACCTGTGTGTATGTGTATGTGGAATATATATATATATATATGGAAAATGTAATTTATTCATCTGATGGCAAATAATAATTCAGTCATTAATAATATCAATAATATGCTGATTTGGTGCTCAAGAAACAATACATATTATTATCAATGTTAAAAATGTTTGTGGAAACTGTGATACATTTTTTCCAGGATTCTTTTGATGAATAGAGTAAAGTAATAATATACAAGTCTTTACTGTCAATTTTGATACATTTATTGCATCCTTGATGAATAAAATATTAATTTCTTTCACACACAACCACTTAAAAGTAGTTATTAGTAAGGTGGAAGGATGTGTTAAAATTTCACTTTAGGTTTAACTGCTATTCATTACCATCAGTCTTTTTTTAACAACCATAAAAACGAATCTTTGACTTTGAAAGAATGAGGATCATAACTATATTTTTTTGTCCATTCAACCCTTCAAACCTCTCATTGTAAAGCCTCAAAAGATCAAGTGGCAATTCATAGCAGCTAGCTAGCAGCAAGTGTTTGACCAGCTTCACGATCAATAATCTGTAGCAGTCCAGCTCATTAAACTGCAGATCCATACCTCTATCAGAAATGATCTCGTAAATCTACATCATCCTCTAATGCGAAGTACATTATTACTCCAACTAACATCCACATATCACATAGGACAGTGTGATCGTCTGATTTCTGAAACATCAGTGTCAGAACAAATTTGTCAGAATCGACTTACAGCGCTACTTTTCCTCCCACTGCTTTTCCGCCATGTTGGAATGTTAGCAAAATTCCAATGTGATACTTTGTTCTCTTAACCTTGACATTTTTAATTGACCTTGACTCATACAAGGTCCAGCGTTGCTAGTGGAGTCACTCCGTGGAAAATGAACAATGACATTAACCTGCTCTTCTGAATGACAGGGGTGGTGAACTTTCATTGGCATTTAATTGGCTGTAATCACATCTTATAAATCAAGAGTGTCACAGTCGATCAAGGAACACTGTGGAAATTCTGAATAATTTTATCACATCAGACAACGATTATGAAAAGAAATGAATGTCTTTTTGTCCTCTTTCTCATGTAGGAATAATTCATATTAGTAATTTTGACACAAATTATGCTTCTTCTCCTGCACTAATATTCTGCACTATAGTAATGACAGCTTAATGAAGTAAAAGCTAGTGAAGGGAAAAATTGTGTTCATACTGCTGTGGATACTAATCCTATTTGTGCTCATGAATTAGGATTTAAGAAAGAGTTCAGTGTTCACACATGCAGCCTACCTGATAAATCCAAGCTAGAAATTAAAAGTACATTTTGTTGCCCTAAAGTCTTGATTTAATCCATCTGGAATTTACTGAATTAGCTTTTTTCTTTTAGGCCCTGTTTACACCTGGTATTAAGATGCATTTTGGTCGATTGGATCACAAGTGGATGACACTAAATACAGGTGTAAACAGGGTCTAAAACGTTTTGAGCTTGTCCACTTTCGACCACTTCCAGAGGTAGTCGAAAATGCATTAGGCCAGATTGCTTTTGTAGTGTAAATGCTCATGTGGTTGAATGTGTTTGAACAGCCACAAAACACCAGCTACTCTCCACCTACTGACCTAATGTGTAAACATTATGGAAAGCGTGCTAGCCAGAAGGGATTTAGACTTTGTCAGCTGAAGACACAAGATTGGTTTTAAGACAAAAAAACACACCAAGCACGACGTTCTCTCACCATTCCTGATTTCTAACAAGTACTCACAGTGTTCGACCTGGTCTTTCGGCTATCATGGCAGAAACTAAAGCTGATGCTCTCCGTATATTTTCCTTTGTCTCTTTGTTTGTTCATATGTAAATTGTGTCCATTAGATCTGAAAAAACTCAAACATTTACCCACCCATAGACCCTCCCCTCGAAGAAATCAGGACAGAAGTGGTTGAAAGTGGAAAAAACTGTATGATTAAAACACCAGATGTAAACAGGTATGTATCTGCCTCGTCTACTTGTGATCCAATTGACCAAAACGCATCTTAATAACAGGTGTAAACAGGGCCTTAGAGAGGTTTTAGCTAATTAGGTGTTTGACTAGGTTTAATTAGGTGAGTGGGTGGTCCTTCATTGCTGACTGGTGAGCATCAGGTAGAATCTGCGGATTCATGATGTTAGCATAAAAGAAAAGGCAATTCAGAACTGGTACAACATACGATTTGATAAACATTACTTGGGATAATATGGACAAAAGACAGTGACAAGGCCAGAAATCTCCAGGCTGTTGGATGTTTTATTATAGGGTGGAGCTCTATTCTGTGTATTTATAATTATATTCATGCATGTTTGAATGAAATCTAAATAAGGCTGACAACATCAAACTTGAGAGGATTAATACTACCAATAAAAAAATAAAAAAAATAAAGCAATTTATATAACTGAGTTGAACATGCTGAAACAAAAAGACATGAAATGCCACTTCAATATGCTGAATCTTATTGAAATCTGATCATTTACAAGAACTGTCTGAACAAATCAATTCACCAGAATGCGGACCATTAGCTAAACATCTGATCCTTAAGACACACAAAATAGGAAAAATTTGGGAGTTTCAAATTCGGCATCTGAATTCTACAGGAATTCCGGGAAATGTCTGTGACACATTCTATAATGGTCAACCTGGAAACAAAGCTGTTGTGATGCCAAACCCCCTCATGGAAAAAAGAAAGCCGCCGTGTTTACAACTATGACAAATTTTGCAGACTGATACACCACTGTTGCAATAAATTTGCAAAATGTTCTTCAATGAATGATTTATTGGTTGCACGCCAGTCTGTTATTAAAGAGACACCGACTTTACATTTTCATGCCCCTATCATGACACTGAACAAAATGAACTGTGATCGATTGATTTATGTAAGTTAGACGACCTCTTGGATGGTCCTTGGTGAATGAAAGCTGCTATGGATTCCATGGAGACATGGCCTGTCCATGTTCTGTTTTAGAGGTCGACCGATTGATCGGCCGGCCAATATATCGGCTGATTTTCGGCATTTTTTAATTAATTGGCATTGGCGTGGATCGTCCTTCACGCAGACGGGGTTAAAACCAGCTGTAGTTTAGTCTACAGGTAGGCACGGGTACCAAAACCTGGTAACGAGCCCATCAGCTAAATTATTATACTAGCCTGCATTATATAGATAAACTCTGATGTTATCAATTCTGTTTTTGTACGTTACTGGAGAATTTCTCTCCTTCTGAGGCTGCGTGTGAGACTGAGCAACTCACACTCTGCAGCCGTGCCTCGTTCACACACAGCTTCAGCTAACGATGGCAGGGGGAAGCAGATTGTTTTGAAAGCGTAATTGTACGTGGGGGTAAATCGGCCAAAAATATCGGCCAATAAATTGACATCATATATCTCCCATCGGCTGCCCTGATTTCTAAATACCAGCATTGGCCAGATAAAAACCCATATCGGTCAACTTCTAGTCTGTTTAGGACAAACTGATTTGTTAGAATAAACTGGACTTTTCTACCAGTAGTATTGCTATGAGAGAGTGAGCAGTGTTTAGAATGGAATTCACTATATTATGAATCAGACTATCTAACACTACAAATGAGAGAAAGAGAGAGAGAGAGAGAGAGAGAGAGAGAGAGAGCGAACAAAATCCGTTTAGGATGAAACAATTCAGAATGAATTGAGCTTTTCAAAGCTAAATTTGAAAGAAAGAGAAGAACCGATTCACTATGGATCAGACTTACCAGCACTACATACAGTACAAGAAACCCAAGAGTGTGGTTGTTTACTTCAGCTTGCTTGGCAGTAATACAAATGTGACATTACAAAGCAGTGATTGTTATGTAGTCTTGCCTCTGCCAAGGTGTAGTTCACAATAAGTAGGAATGTGCAAAGTCAATTTGGATTTCATGTTCATTAAAGGCATACTGCATGCAAATAATTAAAGTAAATATTAATAGATACCACCATTTGTTACTATAGGAAAACATACAAAGTAGCAACTCTCCTCAAATTTACAATAATTCCATGACTAGCCAACACAACCTTACAAAATCATAATTACACAAGACACAAGGGAAAACAAAGCACAGATGTGAACACTCAGGACATACAGGACCTGAAACAACTAGAGTAACTAGAGCATTTTAAAACCATGCAAGGTGACATGACAGAATGCAGGAAAACAAACATATAAGACAAGAGTAAGCAGTGACAATGCTTGCTTGTTGTATTCCTCATTCTGATTACTGCTTCAGCCTCCAGTACAAGGGTCAAATCCCAATCTGAATCATTATAAGCTCCATGTAATAAGATTTATTGGGGATGCAGTTGTGTTAATATCCTATTTTCCCCTGTTATTTAAATGTAAATTGAGTTATTACAGCTATAAGCAGTTTCTATTCTAGTTCTCTGTCAGTGAGTGAAATTCTCTTTCACTCACTGGAGTTCACTTCCACTTCACTGCGTGAAATTCGTTTACTCATAGGGACATTTTTCATTCAAATTCTTATAGAAAAAACTGTATATATTTCTACTACTTATAGTGTGCATTTATATTGTTGTTGATTTTTTTTATTATTCAAAGAAGCCACCAAACTTTAATAACTGGATGTTCATTTTCAGGTTCTTTCCTCCATCAGGAATGTCATTCACAGAATGAATCATCTTCAGTGGACAAACCAGCTTGCAGGGATTGACATGGAGGAGTTGAAGCACAATGATTAAAACATATTCTGAAAAATAGTTACTGTCTATAGAATAAATGGTTTTGCACATTTAAATGGATAGTTCACCCAAATATAAAAATTATGTCATGAATTATTCACCCTCATGTCGTTCCAAACTCATAAGACTTCTGTTCATCTTCGGAACACAAATGAAGATCTTGTCTCTCCATATGATGCTTTAAAAAGTTCATAGAGATCGTAAAACTCTGCAAGAAGTTTGTACTTGCGCGTCAAGAAGGTTCGGTTGAGCTTCTGTTTATGTTTGCTGATCATTGATTTTATGTGAATAAAAGCCTAAATTAAATCCGTTCATCATATAAAGTGATTGAGTCTCTTCAGAAAATTAGGACTTTTGAAGTGTCAAAATTTCAATTGCGTAGCTGTCAACGGAGGGACAGAAAGCTCTCAAATCATCAAAAAGATCTTCATTTGTCTTCCAAAGATGAACAAAAGTCTTCCGGGTTTGGAACGACATGAGGATGAGTAATTATTGACAGAATTTTCTTTTTTGGGTGAACTATCCCTTTAAACATCATTTGCATGCCGTAATATTATTCAGTTGCTCACATGCTCTTTATATATTTATTTTGAGGGTTACACTAACAAGCTGTTTCTTTTCCAACAGCTTTTTTTTTTTTTTTACAGAAAAATTTATTTTACAGAATCATTGTTGACCACAGTGTGCCTTCCACTGCTAATTTGATCCTTGCTTAAGCTCATTAAGCCGAGGGATTTCTCTCTCGCTAAGAGTGTAAAGTTTGTGCCTTCTAGTTTTATCAACTGATCAATAATTTGCTGAATTTCAGGGCTGCTATAGCCCTGATATTGGATGGTCATGGACCAGTGGACACCTTAAGGTCTGAAAATGCTGACCTCCACCAAGTCTGAGGCACCTTGCTACAAACTTTTCAGATGATGTAGTGGCAAAAGAATTATCACAAGTGGGCATGACCAGTATACACAGATGAAAGCTACACAGGTTAGGCTTCAGGTGCAAAAGCTACAGATTCAGCTGGAATCAGTGTAATACAACTCAATTCTTTCTGCCCTCCATTCTTCCACTGCAACATATCACTTCTCTTAAAGGCACCAGTATGCATTGTACAGGCCAAATGTTGAGTTGAGAAATAAGGTTGGGACTAGCTTCCACAATCCATGTATGGAATACTAGGTTTTGGGTGTTCTTTTAACAATTAGCAGTCACCTATTAACCTGCCTAATAAACAACTATTCCAATTGCCTATTCAAACACTGGCATAATACACACACACACACAAATTGTCATTACATATATTATATGCCAGGTAGAGACAAACAATATCTTCATGAATGAAGCAATGTTTTTGTATGAATCAAATCATTTATTAAACCAAATCGCTAAAAAACTTTGACTTCAGACTATTTTCATTAGTGGAGTAAAATTACACAAAGTATCTATATTGTCTCTAAAATGTAAGTTCGATATTATTGTTAGAAATATCACTGAATAGCAACATAGCAATGCTAAAAATTAAAGTTAGAGTAAAGAACCTTAACGTTAAAGGGTTAGTTCACCCAAAAATGAAATTTCTATCATTAAAGGATTAGTCCACTTTTAAATACACTTTTCCTGATAAATTTACTCACCCCCATGTCATCCAAGATGTTCATGTCTTTCTTTCGTCAGTCGAAAAGAAATGAAGGTTTTTGAGGAAAACATTCCAGGATTTTTCTCCTTACAGTGGATTTCAATGGCTACCAACAGATTGAAGGTCAAAATTACAGTTTCAGTGCAGCTTCAAGGGCTTTAAACGATACCAGATGAGTAATAAGGGTCTTATCTAGCAAATCGATTGTTCATTTTCGAAAAAAATACCACCGTTTATGCTTTATAAAAAAAATATCGCCTTGAACGTACTTTCCGCTTCCGCATTCTTCATAACAATTACGCTGAATGTTCTACGCCTTCCCTATTCTACTTACGGAACGAACGCGGCGCCAGTTTTGTTTTTTTCCATAACTTGAATAGGGAAGGCATAGGACATTCAGCGTAAGCGTTATGAAGAATGCGGAAATGGAAAATACGTTCAAGGCGATATTTTTTTTATAAAGCATAAACGGTGGTATTTTTTTCGAAAATGAACAATCGATTCGCTAGATAAGACCCTTATTACTCATCTGGTATCTTTTAAAGCCCTTGAAGCTGCACTGAAACTGTAATTTTGACCTTCAACCTGTTGGTAGCCATTGAAATCCACTGTAAGGAGAATAATCCTGGAATGTTTTCCTCAAAAACCTTCATTTCTTTTCGACTGACGTAAGAAAGACATGAACATCTTGGATGACATGGGGGTGAGTAAATTTATCAGGAAAAGTGTATTTAAAAGTGGACTAATCCTTTAATTGCTCACCCTCATGTCGTTCCAAAACCGCAAGACCTTCGTTCATCTTCAGCAATGAAATTACCACATTCAAGGTCCAGAGAAGTAGTAAAGACATTCTTAAAATCGTCAAGGTGACTACAGTGGTTCAACCTTAATTTTATGAAGCGACGAGAATACTTTTTGTGCGCAAAACTAGCGAACTAGTCCTAGGTTTTCGACCTGATGGGAATCAAACCAGTGCAGTGAGATTCTCTGGATTCTGATTGTCCCTAAGGGCCGCCAAAATGTTCGAAGTGGGTGGAGCCACTTTTACTAAAATGGCTATAACTCATGAACGGAATGAGATATTTTCACCAAACTCACCACAGCTATATAAGAGCTCATTTTGTGGCCGTGTGAAAAAGGACGAGGTGACTGGCCACTTAGTGGTGCTATAAAAGGGAAAAAAACACGAAAATGGCTATAAGTACTTCACCGTTTGTCCGATCAACTTGAAAATTGTTGTGCACTGTCTTCGCCCGAAGGTCCATAACTGTCTATGAGGACATTGATGCATCTCGAAAAACATGTCTGCTGTTGAAGTTTGAGCAGCTTTCAGACAGTTAACGGAGGCCGATCGGAATGAAACTCGCTGGTTCTGTTTGATACCCTAGAGGAAGAGAAATTCGAAAGAAATCCCACCGGAAGGCGCCTTCGTGTTTTTCATGTGTGAAAAACACGAGATTAATTAAATATTGGAGATTATTTCAAAAGCCAACTTTGGGGAACTAGTCCTAGGTTTTTGGCTCAATCCTCTCTCAAGACCCATAAAGGTACTAAAAACATATTTAAATTGGTTCATGTGAGTACAGTGGTTCAATATTAATATTATAAAATGACGAGAATATTTTTGGAGCACCAAAAAAACAAAATAACGACTCATATAGTGATGGCCGATTTCAAAACAATGCTTCAGGAAGCATCGGAGCACAGATGGATTAGTGTGTCGAATCAGCTGTTCGGATTTCAACTAAAATATCTTAATTTGTGTTCTGAAGATTAACGAAGGTCTTACGGGAATGGAACGGCATGAGGGTAAGTAATAAATGACAGAATTTTCATTTTTGGGTGAACTAACCCTTTAAGGTTGAACCACTGTAGTCACATTGACTATTTTAATGTCTTTACTACTTCTCTGGATCTTGAATGACGGTAATTTCATTGCTTTCTATGGGAGATAAAAAACCTCTCGGATTTCATCAAAAATATCTTAATTTGTGTTCTGAAGATGAACGAAGGTGACATGAGGGTGAGTAATTAATGACAGAAATTTCATTTTTTGGGTGAACTAACCCTTTAACATTTATTAGTTTTCCAGAGTCTACACACACACACACACACACACACACACACACCTACACACCTACACACACACACACACACACACACACACACACACACACACACACACACACACACACACACACACACACACACACATTAAGCCACTGCTAGCTTACTTACTTCAGACTTTCAGATTTCCACCTAGCTACATTTATAAACTTGCTTACCCACACATATGGCACCAATTCACTGCTGCAAACAACCAAGCTGATCACAAAGATACCATTTACCTCTTTGTGTGAGACACATGGGCCATGGCATCCAGTCACGAACACTCCAGACTGCGCCATGATTCACCGATTTCTATTTGAACGAATAGGGTTTTTTTGCTGTAGAGAAGCCATCCAGTTATAGAAGATGGTGAAAGTGAAATGTCAAAATGGCAAAGAAGTGATGGAGCATTTCGGTGAAGTCAGTGAGTACTTGAACAGCGTTCATGGAGGTCGTAACTCTCCACCACTTGAGGGATGCGGAGAATGAGAAATTTGATCTACAGTATGAAGCACTGATAACTATTCAGTCACTGAAAACTGAAAAGGTTATTTGGAGGAAATGTGGTAAAATTAAGAGATTAGTTCATTAAAAAAAGGACATTATGTCATCATTTACTCAGGTTTTAAAAAGGGCACAAAATTATCAGAAAACTACCAGTGAGAAAAAGAAAATGCCTCAAAAAAAAAAAAAAAAAAAAAAAAGTATGAAAGTAACGAGAATTCTCTCGTGACTCCACCAACGATACGTATAGGACTGATGTCAAGATTTTGTTTAATGAATAAGAATAATCACATATATGTTAATCACAAAGATATTTACTACTATAAAAGTAGTGGCCAGAATACTTTTTTAAATTTTAAATTTATGTCTTGCTCTAGAGTCAGCTGTTCCTTTAATGGAATTCTAAACTGGAATCATTTTCTAGATTTATTTTTTGTGTCAATCATACAATAAAACATCCAAAACAGACAGTGAATGAAAAGATACAGAATTATTATTATCATATTTTATTCTTTCTCAAATGTTCAGCTGCAAATAAGTGTCCCAGATCAGCAGAATTACAATAAAAAGTCTAAAAACTGCCAATTATTCATACTGTATAAAAGCACAGTATTTGACCCTTTCTGACCAGCAGTAACAGAAGTCTATATTTGAAAACTAAAGTGTAGAACTGTATAACAAGTAGTTCTATAAAAGGGTAGTTCACTCCAAAATAAATATCGTCATCAGTATACTCACCGTTTGAATCATTATGATTATTTTACTTCACAAATGGTGACATTTTTCAACATATCGTATATTTGCACTATATTTAAATGGACAGCTACAGCAAAACTAATTCAGATGTGCAAACCCGATTCCAAAAAAGTTGGGACACTGTACAAATTGTGAATAAAAAAAATGAATGCAATAATTTACAAATCTCATAAACTCATAAACTAATTTTTTCACAATAGAATATAGATAACATATCAAATGTTGAAAGTGAGACATTTTGAAATGTCATGCCAAATATTGGCTCATTTTGGATTTCATGAGAGCTACACATTCCAAAAAAGTTGGGACAGGTAGCAATAAGAGGCTGGAAAAGTTAAATGTACATATAAGGAACAGCTGGAGGACCAATTTGCAACTTATAAGGTCAATTGGCAACATGATTGGGTATAAAAAGAGTCTCTCAGAGTGGCAGTGTCTCTCAGAAGTGAAGATGGGCAGAGGATCACCAATTCCCCCAATGATGCGGCGAAAAATAGTGGAGCAATATCAGAAAGGAGTTTCTCAGAGAAAAATTGCAAAGAGTTTGAAGTTATCATCATCTACAGTGCATAATATCATCCAGAGATTCAGAGAATCTGGAACAATCTCTGTGCGTAAGGGTCAAGGCCGGAAAGCCATACTGGATGCCCGTGATCTTCGCGCCCTTAGACGGCACTGCATCACATACAGGAATGATACTGTAATGGAAATCACAACATTGGCTCAGGAATACTTCCAGAAAACATTGTCGGTGAACACAATCCACCGTGCCATTCGCCGTTGCCGGCTAAAACTCTATAGGTCAAAAAAGAAGCCATATCTAAACATGATCCAGAAGCACAGATGTTTTCTCTGGGCCAAGGCTCATTTAAAATGGATTGTGACAAAGTGGAAAACTGTTCTGTGTCAGACAAATCAAAATTTGAAGTTCTTTTTGGAAAACTGGGACGCCATGTCATCCAGACTAAAGAGGACAAGGACAACCCAAGTTGTTATCAGCGCTCAGTTCAGAAGCCTGCATCTCTGATGGTATGGGGTTGCATGGGCAGCTTACACATCTGGAAAGGCACCATCAATGCTGAAAGGTATATCCAAGTTCTAGAACAACATATGCTCCCATCCAGACGTCGTCTCTTTCAGGGAAGACCTTGCATTTTCCAACATGACAATGCCAGACCACATACTGCATCAATTACAACATCATGGCTGCGTAGGAGAAGGACCCAAGAACTGAAATGGCCAGCCTGCAGTCCAGATCTTTCACCCCTAGAAAACATTTGGCGCATCATAAAGAGGAAGATGCGACAAAGAAGACCTAAGACAGTTGAGCAACTAGAAGCCTGTATTAGACAAGAATGGGACAACATTCCTATTCCTAAACTTGAGCAACTTGTCTCCTCAGTCCCCAGATGTTTGCAGACTGTTATAAAAAGAAGAGGGGATGTCACACAATGGTAAACATGGCCTTGTCCCAACTTTTTTGAGATGTGTTGATGCCATGAAATTTAAAATCAACTTATTTTTCCCTTAAAATGATACATTTTCTCAGTTTAAACATTTGATATATCATATATCTATGTTGTATTCTTCCACATCATTGCATTCTGTTTTTATTCACAATTTGTACAGTGTCCCAACTTTTTTGGAATCGGGTTTGTATATTCACGCACTGCTGCTGTATAAGATTTCAGAAGATTTGGGATATATCACACAAATCATATAAACTACTTGTATGGTGCTTTTTTGAAGTGCCAACATCACTTATTGTCATTCACTTTCATGTTATGGAAATACATACAGACATTCTTTTAAAAAGTATCCTTTTATTCTTCTTTTACAGAAGGAAAAGTAATGCTACTTGGAATGACATGGGGGTGAGTAAATGGTGACAGTAATTCATATGACGACATTTTCAATTTTGGGTGAACTATACCTTTAACGCGTAGAGAGGGACAAAGTGAGACAAAGAGACAGTTGAGTTTATGAGAAACAGAGTGTATGTTGTGTTTGTTAGATTGTATGATGTGTATGTAAGATTCTGCAATAAAATGAAATGTATTTCCTGTTCAGCAAACTGTAGTGCATAAGTACTTCCTAACGTCTTGAGTGGTGGCATAGTCTCAGTGCCACCATCTGACATGCTTATCAACTATCCATTAAAACTTCCTTCAAGTTTCATAGCTAAAAAGTAAATAAATAAATAAATAAAATGTATTCATGTAATCAAGCTCATTTGGATATTGTGGGATCTGTGATGTCACACTGGCATATTACAGCCTCTAGAGCAAGACATTGATGAATAGTTATACATAAATCACACCATAGGTCCTGCTTAAAGTCACCATGTAATCAAAATTGACAGTACTAATATTTTATATTGCAGTAATTATTATAAATGATTTATCTTTGCACATAATTAAATTCATCACTCACTTTCATTATATTAAAATGCACAGCAAGGACATTCTTTTAAAAAGAATTCAGAAGAAAAAGTCATGTGGCTTGGAATGACATGAGGGTGAGTAAATGACAGAATTTTTAATGATGATATTTTCAATTTTGGGTGAACTATCCTTTTAAACTGTAGAGATGGACAAAGAGAGTAATTCAAAGAGACAATTGAGCTGATAAATTGAAAACTGATTGTATGATGTGTATGCAAGCATCTACAATAAAATGAAATGTATTTCCTGTTCAGCAAACTAGTGCTTAAGTACTTTCTAACAGCTTGAGTTGTGGCATAGTCTCAGTGCCACCATCTGATATGCTTATCAACTAGCAAGAGTATAAAATAGCCACGAGATGCAATTTTGAGTGAGATATAAAATTAGAAGTATGCAGTGTATGCACGGATATTATAATTATCCACTGTTTAATTTGATCAGTCTGTACAATGCAAGCTTATCCACCTTATTTTTATCTGTACAAAAACAGTCCGCTATGCTGTTTGATATTGCTAAATGGAATTTCTTATCATATTATTTTAATGTATCGTCATAATTTTAAATGCACTGGTTTGTAGTGTAGATAGTTTTACAGTTTGCTGCACTTGTTATTTTTCTAGTTATTTACCTATAGCGGCTAATGAAACAGAAGTCTCATATTCACAGAAAATTGCTTACTTTCGTGTTGCAAAATAAAGTTATTATATCCTTTTACAAAGCCTTGATTTAGTTTTTCGGGTTTACTAGAATAGGTTTTCATGTTTGAATGTTCAAAAACACATTGTTTTTCACATATTTTACAATATTCCAGCACCTCTCTTCCCAGTCTGTCAGTGGCGCTCTGTTTAATTCCTGACTCTATCTGAAGCCCCTCCTTTCGTAAAGCGCAATGTACTCTGATTAGTTGGCAGGACCAGTGTGCTGTGATTGGTCAACTGCTTTGAACATGTTTCAGAAACAACATGCCTCTTAAAGGATTAGTTCACCCAAAAATGAAAATAATGTCATTTATTACTCACCCTCATGCCGTTCCACACCCGTAAGACCTTCGTTAATCTTCGGAACGCAAATTAAGATATTTTTGTTGAAATCAGTGAAGCCTACAAGAAGGTCTTACAGGTGTGGAACAGCATGAGGGCGAGTAATAAATGACAGAATTTTCATTATTGGGTGAACTCCAGTACTCTAGTAAAAACTTCACTCATTTTCTCTATAGGGAAATTGATTTTTAATGATAACTTATAAACCTTTAAAGACAGCTTTACTGTGAGCTACGAAGGTTGTAAATTGATAGTGTTTGCTTCTGTTGAAGCTGTTAGCCTGCATTATTTTAACTTAGTTATAAAATAATCGTGTTTAACAACAGAATTCCTGGTGGAAAAACTACATTACCCAAGATGATGCTGTACAGAAAATTCAAGAGTTCACACTTACATATAATTAGAGTAAAGGTTATGCATATTTGGCGTGCTTGGAAATTTGGCTTGAACCCAGAGTACTCCCCCCGGTTGTGATAAGATTATTTAGGACTAGAAGTGAGGAGATAGGGTGGAAGAGGGATGCTGATAAACTGTCAACAAACAGAGGTAAGTCTGCTCTGTGTATGTATATTATATATACACACACACACAGACACACACACACACACACCGTACCTCTTATTATTAATTGAGTTGATTAACTGAATGGGCTCCTCAGGCACTGTTGCACTTTATTAACGCAACTCAAGCAGGCCTCAACCCTTTTTTATATTGTGACATGTAAGTTCCCAGTAGAAAAAAAGAAGAAGCTTACAACCAAGGTGTTTCAGGGAGTTAAAAAACAGTGCTTACTGGTATAGGGACCAACTCCCTTCGGAATGACTTTGTGCTTTGTAAGTTTGCAGACCTTTTTTGTGCTCATACAGCAACATTACACACTAAATAAAATCTAAAGTGTATAAAAGCATAATAGGTCCTCTTTGAAGCTAATAATATGCCTCCCATTGTAACAACTTACATGGAATTTGCTTTTCTTGGAGAATAATGATGGTGTCACAGCTCTGGTTGCAGTAGAAACAATACTGGATTCAAGTGCAGCAGTCTTTGACAAACTCAAAAGAACAGAAATACTCAGGAATCTTCAGAACTCAGGAATCTTGAGAACACAGGAACAGAACAACCAGGCAAAAACCAACGATAAAGACAGACAACTGAACATGACAAAACACAGGGTTTAAATACTCAAGCAAACAGGGAAGCTAACAAGATAATTAATCAGACACAACTGGGACAAATGATCTAATAATGCTGGTAACCATAGAAACAAAGGGGTGGCGGGAAACCGAACAAAGGAACTGATTGAAATACAA
Organism: Megalobrama amblycephala; assembly: GCF_018812025.1. NCBI lineage: Eukaryota > Metazoa > Chordata > Actinopteri > Cypriniformes > Xenocyprididae > Megalobrama > Megalobrama amblycephala. The sequence goes on from NC_063055.1 coordinate 29,170,081, forward strand.
ACAGGAAGTCCAAACACAAACTGAAACGTGACATTACCTCTCCTTCCCGGAAGGCGTGTCATCGCCCCGAAAATGGTCAAGTGGGGTGGGAGCCCTGGAGGCAGGCTATAGTACCCATAGTAAAGGGATCTAGGGTGGCGCAGACAGTTCAGGGGACCAGGGCGAAGCTGGCAGTTCAGGGGACCAGAGAGGATCGGCCTCAGTGCCCTTGAGCCTGGAGCCACTATGGCCGAGACCAAAACATTTTCTTGGGAGGAGCTATGAGGTTACAAGGTGGAGCAGACTCAGGGGCTGGAGCCGACACTGGAGCGGACTCAGGGGCTGGAGCCGACACTGGAGCGGACTCAGGGGCTGGAGCGGACTCAGGGACTGGAGCGGACTCAGGGACTGGAGCCGACTCAGGGACTGGAGCCGACTCAGGGACTGGAGCCGACACTGGAGCCGACTCAGGGACTGGAGCAGACTCAGGGACTGGAGCCGACACTGGAGCGGACTCAGGGACTGGAGCGGACTCAGAGACTGGAGCCTACTCAGGGACTGGAGCCTACTCAGGGACTGGAGCCGACTCAGGGCCTGGAGCCGACTCAGGGACTGGAGCGGACTCTGGAGCCGACTCAGGGACTGGAGCCGACTCAGGGACTGGAGCCGACTCAGGGACTGGAGCCGACTCAGGGACTGGAGCCGACTCAGGGACTGGAGCCGACTCAGGGACTGGAGCCGACTCAGGGACTGGAGCCGACTCAGGGACTGGAGCCGACTCAGGGACTGGAGCCGACTCAGGGACTGGAGCGGACTCTGGAGCGGACTCAGGGACTGGAGCCGACTCAGGGACTGGAGCCGACTCAGGGACTGGAGCCGACTCAGGGACTGGAGCCGACTCAGGGACTGGAGCCGACTCAGGGACTGGAGCCGACACTGGAGCGGACTCAGGGGCTGGAGCCGACACTGGAGCGGACTCAGGGGCTGGAGCCTACTCAGGGACTGGAGCCGACTCAGGGACTTGAGCCGACACTGGAGCGGACTCAGGGGCTGGAGCCGACACTGGAGCGGACTCAGGGGCTGGAGCCGACACTGGAGCGGACTCAGGGGCTGGAGCGGACTCAGGGACTGGAGCAGACTCAGGGACTGGAGCCGACACTGGAGCGGACTCAGGAGCTGGAGCCTGCACTGGACTCTGGTCAGGGGCTGAAGCCATCACTACACTGATGGTGAAGCTGAAGCCTCTATCTGTCAGGATCTTAATGAGGTAGTCAGTCAGATCACGGCCAGCCAAGTCCAGACTTATTGCTGTTAAATCCATTTTGTCGGGTCTGTTGTTCTGTCACAGCTCTGATTGCAGTAGAGATGATACTGGATTCAACTGCAGCAGTCTTTATTGACAATAAACTCAAAAGAACAGAAATACTCAGGACTCTTTAGAACACAGGAACAGAACAACCAGGCAAAAAGCAACGATAATGACAGACAACTGAACAAAATAAAATACAGGGTTTAAATACTCAAGCAAACAGGGAAGCTAACAAGATAATTAATCAGACACAGCTGGGACAAAACTAATAATGATGGTAACCATAGGAGTAAAGGAATGGCAGGAAACTGAACAAAGGAGCTAACTGAAATACAAACAGAAAGTCCAAACAAACTAAAATGTGACAGATGGAATTTTTTTTTTTAGTCAAGTATTAAAAGTATGTGCCTGTATAGTAATTAAGTTTCAAAAATAACTCCACCCTGAGTAATATTCACAATTATAAATTAGTCCCAGTCTACACTATTCTTGTTCCTCGGTCTTGTTGCAGATGGACAGCCCCCCATACCGCTCCCGTCTTTACCCCAGCTATAATTTGTTTTATGGATTTTGAACAAAAACTGACAACAAATTTTTCCTTAAGGCTTTACTTTTCACTCCTCAAGCATGTGTAATAAGATTAAAGTTTGCCTGACTGGCAGTTTGGTCTATGTGGATAAATTAATGTGTTTTATAAGTTGTCAGATGTCCAGGCGGATGTTTTTGACAAAGTCAGAGCAAATACTGAAGCATTTCCTGGATGCAGATAAATGAGCTGTGAGTCGGCAGACTACAGAACACACAAGCGCTCTCCCTAATGGTTAGCTTCCATTACTCCTGATTGTGGACATGCTGCCTGGAATATAAACGGGACTAGATGGACGAGATGAATAGATAGCAGTTGGATGGAGCTATAACATGACTTTCCAAAAGGTGTTGTGGAAAATACAGAGTCCAAACCAGAGACATCTTGCACCAATTTTGTGAGAGACAAAGTCAGACAAGACATGATGACAAAAAAGTCGTTTCGGAAAATTGATTTTTTTTTTTTTTTTTTAAACATTTTTGCTCACTATTTTGCTCAAAAACCAGAGGGGCCACATGTCTCCTAAGTTTGGCCCTAGCAATGTGAGTGCATGAGTGCGTGATTTCGTTGGAGAACCTGTAGGCTATGCTACATTTTTAAGCCTGATGTGTCTTTCTGCTTTGAGGAGAAAGCAAACATTTCACATCAAAGGGTAAAATTCTAGTGACAGGAATAAAGTGCCCAGCATGCTTAAATCATCAATCCTTTAATGTGCCCTGTTCTTCAGAGGACGTAGACTGAGCCCTAGAGAACCAGCACCGTGTTTGGACCCCATTGTTCATGTTGAGGGAGGAGTCACTGACAATGTGTCATTAGCTTTGATTTGTTTGACTTTGGTACTATTTTGACTTTGAGCAGTCAGACATTTATTAAAAAGATCATAGACAACAGAATGTTTGACTCAATGCTAACTTTTCAAATGTAATTATATGTGACTTTACTGCTACCAATGTCATCCTCAAAAACTGTGTTCTTTTAGTGATAAACTAAGGCCTGAGATCAACTTTTATACTTTGCATGTTTTTGATCGTTCAGAAGGGCTGCTGAAATTCATTTGTTTTTATAGTGGTGACATCATGAATGAGTCATTTTGTTGCTATGCTACAAAGCTCTCATAGCAACAGAAAAAAAACTGGAAAAACGGGAAATTAACATGTAAGCGAGACAGCCAGGATGCTGGGAAAGACAAAAAGGGACTGTTGCTAATATTTAGGTGATGCAGAAAATGACTGCAAATCACATTTATGCATTTGGCAGACATTTTCTTCTGTGACAGGTATTCATTTTTTCATGATGTTGACATTCCTGTAGTGATGCTTTACAATTTGGGCTATGGGTATCATAATATATGGGTGTTTCTTCAACAGTGGACACTTCTGGCCTTGTGAACTTTATGAAAATAAACTTTCTGAAAGCATACATTTCACACTCTCATAGTTTTTTTTTTTTTAATTCAACCATTAACAAAGTTCAGCAATAAACATGAAGAATTCTGTAAATTTTGTCACTTTTTCTGAAAGTCATGATCATTTCCACTACATCTCAAATGATGATTTTTGATTTCTGTGATGAAAATGACAGTGATGGAACTGACATTTTAAACATTTTTGAAATAAAATGGCTTACTCCTTTGTCTTGCTTAGGCTAATTTTATAGCTAGCATTTTATGTGTCCTAAATATACACACAAATATTATTTCACATTTTTTGAAAAAATTACAGCCTGATTGGAAATGATGCACAATTAGTGAAAAAAGGACAGTCATGTTTTGAAAAAAATATATTTAATAATATATAAATATATTAAATAGAAATATCACACAAAAAAATATTGAATAAAACATTAATGGTTTATTTTTTGTTTGTGTTATTTATGTTTATATCATCATACATGTAATAATTCATATATATATATATATATATATATATATATATATATATATATATATATATATATATATATATATATATATATCAGATGCAAAAGCCTTTAAGTGCCATCTGAAATTTTCTACTAAAATGAGCATTTTTATCAAGCTCGTATGTTTAGGTTCAGTTATTTCACTTTAATGGCAATTAATAGTTCCTTTTCATTGCCATTAAAGTGAAATAACTGAATATAAGAAAACATAAGAACATTTCAGATGGCACTCAGAGGCTTTTGCATCTGAAGTCTTCATATACATTTTATAATATACATATCCAGGACTAGCACAAAACAATAACATTTAGGCTATATTCAAAAGACATTTCAGGCATGGTAGAAAGTTTCCAAGACAGTTTTAATGTGACCTTATAACACACAAAAAAAAGAATAAAAAATAAAAAATAAAATAAAAAATAAAAATTAAATTTTTTATGGTGACTATGCCACCATTACCTGCTAATACTCACACACCAGCACCATTGTGGATTCCTATATCACCAATCTGCCCAGATGCATGAATCCCGTCATGTGGGCCTCTGATTGATAGTTATTTATGCACACGGACGCAAGCATGCAGACAATAATATGAGTCTTTGTATCTCTAAGTCTATTTAAGTATTGTGCTGCTGGCTGACTTTTGGGTGTCAGGAGGGGTGATCTTGTTTTGCACAGTGCACATACTAACAAATTCATGCGCAAACCCAAAAAACCTGAAGTGATGGCCTAACTCTGAGGCACAATGGCATACAGAGATCTTCATTGTTTTGCTGCATTATCAGCAGGTCACACTTCTGCCATTAAGCCTGTCAGGAGGACAACAACCTGGAGACGGCTACTGATTACCACTGCACCCTTTCTGTGCAATCATGTAGAAGTTTGTGCATGTGCGGGTGGGTGGACAGGAGTGCATATCCTGTAAGGTCCAAAAATGTGAGACAACATTAAAAATCTGGAATTTTTTTTATTCATTTTAAAGAGCGCATAATGCTTTTTAATGTTTTCACTTTCCTTTAGTGTGTATAAAGTATCTGTTTGTGCATGTATAAGATCTGCAAAGTTACAAACGCTCATAGTCTGCTACAAAAGGGATTTATTCTGTTTAACATAGAACACTGTTTCAGACCTGCCTAAAACACCTCGATGGAAGTCCAGATATTAATTCTGCAAACATCTATCACAATTTAAAATATTAGCATATTGCCTGCCCAAAAGCATACGTGAAGAAATAAGGTGAGGCTTCAGTGAATTGTAGTGTCCAATGTTGGTTCTGCTTGATCATCAGCATTTTCAGAATCTCTCTCGGGCTCGAACTGATACGGCAAAGCAGATGACATTATTAACTGTTTGTGTTTACAATTCCTTTAGAAGCCTTGGATGCTGAAACTCAATCAGAGCGTTTCATACAGACTGAAAAAAGAGGTGCTGCAATAGTATGTGAAAAATAATGAAAAATAAAACCTATAAGTCCTTTGTACGGATGCTCTTTGGATCATCTCATGCTGGAGAACACAAGTTTTACACAAAATTATGGAGTGCTGCTGTTACTTTTGTAAGTCGCTTTGGACAAAGGCATCTGCTACATGCATAAATGTTACTGATGGATAACTGTCCAGGCAGATTCATTTGAAAGTTGGAGACGAGAGTAATGTATTTTTGACCACAGACGCAGATCTTTCTGTCCTCTGTCAGCATCTTCATTATACGCCATGTCACATGGCTGAGCAACATTTTCATGCAACTTTTCCAAAATGTGCTTTTGTTTTTTGAACTAAATTTACACCTTATTACTGTTCACTATCTGTCAGAGAGAGAGAGAGACAGGCTCAACCAGAAATGTTTTGGCTTGCATAAAAACTTTTCATTGTATTTTGACAAGGAAACTGAAAAGAAGTTGTCTAATAGTCTTGTGTAGCCAGACTGTATCTAGGTTTATCTGAAATAGCTGACACCAAAAAATTAATCAAATAACTTGTAACATTAACTGTGTAGACTGCATAATCCAAAATCATTATTATAAAAATTAAAATGGAATTTCTATTAAATTGGAATTAAATAAGCCATGATGGACAAGAGTTATTTCCAAGAATTCTATAAATGATCTCAAATTCTTCAAAATGGCGCAAAACATCAATAAATAATCAATATTCAAATTCTGATGTCAATGTTTATTTTAATGACAATTGAATATAATTTCACATAATTAGAAATAATAGAGAAATAATCAAGAAAAATTGTATTATGTTAGAAAAGATAAATAGACATAATTAGTCAAAATGAATATGCTAATCCTTTTGACCAGATTGAACTTGGTTTAGATAATATGTCTCAGGGAATAAATAGCCATAATTAGTTGAAAAATAATGATGTAATTACTTAAGTTTATGCATAAATGTAGACTAATGAAATTATTTTGTTATATGACAGTGAATGGAAATTCAGTTTGGTGAATTCCTCCTCTGGTCATTCCAGTTTATATTCCAATTTAACATTCAGTGGTTTGCGGCCACTTCAGTTCAAATTCACATTTGTGAATTGAAAGAGACCCAGTTATAGGCTTTATGTTGAAAGTCACATGAACAAACAGGGAAACTGGTCTCACCATATCCACTAGTTCGAGAAAATGTTTACAGCTGTATGAACTGATGCCGATATCTGTGGACTTTTAAGGTAATCAGCTAAGCTAGTGATTTTTACTGTTGGCATTTTATTCAACTTTAATATCCATATATTGTTGAGAAAAAAAAAAATTACTCGAGGTTTGCTGGTTCCAAAAACGTGTCGGGAGTAAGTTCAGCCAACCCAGAGTATGTGTAAGCAATAAGGTACAAGAGGCTGTGCTGTATCGTAAATAAGTTACGGCTGAAGGGCGTTGTTAACCCCTTCAGCCGTGACTTATTCACAATACAGCACTAGCCTTGAGTACCTTATTGCTTTTATAAAAAGGGTTACCACACAATACAAATATTAAAGCCAAAAATATGTATCAATGCAACTGTCATGAAGTAAACTTTCACTAAAAGCCTTCCTTCCGAAAGAAAAAAATAGTCCCTGACTGTGAACAGCAACAGAAGTTACATTATTACGGCATTAGATGGCAGCAAAGACTGTCTTTATGAGTGTGTCAGTCAGTAGCGAAGACTTTTATATTGAAAAGACTCAATTGTTGTGAACATGGAACAAGACGCAACTGACAAATGCTTTGACTAGCGCTGTCAGTCACGGGAAAACCCCTTAACTGTTAAAAGGACAAGATAATACATCGGACATTTAAACAGATTTTTTATTATGAACATGGAAGACCTGAAGGAAAATGCTAAATCTGAATGCAGGTAATAAACTCGCTCACTCGATCACTTTCTCACAATACTCTTCTACATAATACAGCTTCAATGAACAATATCAGTGAGAACAAACATAAGTTTACGTTGCAAAGGGTGTTGTGTAGTGATACACAGAACCGCTGGGTGAAGCAGTCATAGCCATGTTTTATTGTGAAGAAAACACAGCTATTGACCAATCAGAATCAAGGACAGGAACTAACTGTTTTGTAATCACAGTTAACACACAAGACATTCTCAACAGAACGATGAATCGATGATTCGCCATGGAAACAGACGTTAAGAAAAAGCGTGCCATTCTACTTTCTCCTTCTTTTTTTGTTTAATGGCGATTTACATAACCTACTTACATCGCCACCAATTTGGTGGTTGTGCAATCATTTTTTCATCATTTTGTTTAATAATTTTTATTCACTGAGAATAAGAATTATATTGTTTGCTTGATGCTAATTATTTAATAAGATATCACATATGTATTTTATTATAGAAATACATTATAGCACAGAAAACGTCCCGTTACAAAAAGGAAAAACCAAAAAAAACAACAAAAAAAATTGAATGCAGATTCATGTGTGAGATGACAATAAGATAAATTAAATGATAAATATATTAGAATTTAATAAACATTTAAATATTACCTTGTTATAGTAGTGCTTTAGATATATATATATATATATATATATATATATATATATATATATATATATATATATATATATATATATAGTAGAATATTGTATAATATATAACTAACTGTAACAAATTTATAACTATATTAATTATATAACATGCATCTGCATAACCTGCTTTCTGGAATACCCCCCTGGCGTTTGTCATTTTTGTAAACAGACTGCAGTGATCCTTGAGGGTGTCCATGTGACTACCTTATTAACCTCCAGTTTATATGCAGTTGTCACCTCAGTATTTGACAGTTACTGCATCTTTACCTAATGTGTTCTATGGAAATGAAATTCTGCCTTTATTTGTCTGTCTCTATATGTGTTTCTGCATACCAGATTTATAGGCATATTTGAAAATGAAATAAATTGGACACGGTCTCCAAAGTAAGAAAGATGAAAAGCCCTCTAGAAAAATTGTGCAGACATGTTTACTGCTGAGAGAGCTGATGAGGAAGATACTGAAATTCAGATTGACCTCTGTATAGGAGAGCCTTGGCAGTTGCTGGTATTAACACCAATGTTGCAGTGCAATGAATTCCAGCCGTGTCAATTGGAAGATTCTGTGTGGCACGCTGTCATGCTGCCATCTAACTACGGCAGAGAATGTGGCAGACAGTAACATATTTATATATAATATATGTGTCTGTGTGTGTGTGTTTGTATGTATATATTTATTTTTTGTGATTATATGTTTTGCGATATATTTTTGAGAAAAACTCTTGAGAAAAAGATTCTTGAGAAAAAGATTTTTGGTCTTGCGAACATAAAAGACTATGGATGTGGCAATTAGAGTCAGAGGCTCTAATCAATAAGAAGACAATGAGATGCGAGTTTAAAAGCCCTTACCCACAAAACAATACCAAATTGCAGCTGTCACTGTCTTAGAGTGTAATTGTGTAGAAACCGTGGGGTTTGTGGATCTGATTGAGGTTTAATTGAATATGGGTCATAGCTCAATTATCGCCATAACCCTACAAGTTTAAAATCATACAGCTGAAACTTGTTCATTTGACTTAACTGATCATTTGCAATGAATATGTTCTATAAACATGGACCCTCATGTCATTCCTAAATTTCTTTCTTCGGCAGAACATATAGTACCTGTCAAATGTTTGGAAACATTATGATTTTTTAATGTTTTTGAAAGAAGTTTCTTGTGCTCACCAATTTATTTCATTAAAAATACAGTGAAAACAGTAATATTGTGAAATATATATATATATATATATATATATATATGTATATATGCAGGTTTAGAACAACATGAGGGATAACATATTTTTCTTGTAATTTTAAAGCTTGTAAAAATGTAAACCTGTTTTTTTAAAGTGACATATTGTTTAAAAAGGACCATTCTCTTAATATATTTATTCAGCTTCCAACAAGAGCATTGTAAAGAGGTATGTAGATCAGGGCAGAAGGAGGCGGGAAACATTTCAAACGCTTTAATAATCATATAAAACAAAAGTAAAGCGGCAGCCCCTCATGGATGACTGCCGCACACACATAAACAAAACATAACATAAAGGGTGCTTCTCAATATCCCTCCTCGTCTCCTCGCTCCTCTGTCCTCCATCCTATGACCCGGAAAACAATCGAGCTCAGCCATTTTGAAGGACATCTCAATTCTCTAATTGCACCGCGAGGAGGTGAGGAACGAGGAGTGAGGAGGCTTCCTGAGGAGTTATGAGCAAGGATACACAGGTGCATCCTTTGCGGAAGTCTTTCTCATTGAGAAACGTGACGCACACATAAATTCTCCTCCCCCTTCTTATCTGTCACAATAATTTAAATGTATGCTTTACTTTTACAGATTAAATAAACTTTATATCTCATATATTTCAACTAGGCATCTTGCTTTATTAATATTTATTATATTTTTTTAAATAACCAACATGTGGGTAGATCTCTCGAGCGCAGCTGATGACGCTTTGAAGTGACGCTAAAGGGAGCGAGGATTTATCATTTCACTTGATTCAATTCCTCCGTCCTCTCGTCTTTTCCTTGCGTCTTTCCCTCGCATCCTGGAGGGGTGGAGCTAAGACGCGAGGAAAGGAAGCAAAGAAAGGAAACGAGGATGCACAAATAAGAATTGAGAAGCACCCATTGAGTCAAGGCCTAGGTCCTCTCTCCTCCTTCATGTCGCTCCTCCTTTTATGTTCCCAAAGCTCCTCCTGTGAGAAACTCAAGACTGGTACAGTGCACAGGTGACGCTCATTAACACTCGTTCCACTGGCCTTGACCCGTTCTCACGGCCCTTGGCTTCGTCCTGCTTGCCACAGGCATATTTGCTTCTAACATTTTTCAAGAAGCCAGCATACTTTCTGGATAATAACATAAATTTGTAGTCTAATACAAATGTGATTTTTGATTTAGATGTGAATAGGAAGGTGTAAAAAATGAAGACATTCTGCAAAAATGGGGCATTATGTTAGTCTGAGATAAAATGCATGGTGAAAATGCTAGAAAAATGTGTAAAAGTGTTTGGTGGCAAACATGGAAGGATCAATAAAAGAAGCATTTAGAGAGCAAAGGCAGGCTGAAAGAGCTGACTGTGGCTGGAGTTGGTTAAAGACAACTAATGTCAAGGGTTCTGTAGAAACTGACCTGTATTGAGTGGTGGGAAAAAAACGTCACTTTAAAAAGTACCATCTTAAAAAGCATGTCTGCAGTTTGGTGGGAGGTGTGAGAGTGGCTGATCTAGATGTGTAAAAATGTTTTGCTCTCAGAAAGACCAAGATAAAGAGTTCTGGGCAGAATTTGAAGCGCAAAAGCTAACGTTGACCATGCCTCAGGGGACCAGCTCTACATCCTAGGCAAGAGGATCATGGCTGGCTTGTAAAAATATTAGTGTTGAGGAGAAAAACAGGAATCAGGAAATGGAGGATTATGGACGGGTTATTAGGAAAATTTAAACAAGCACCAATTGGAGAGTAAAAATTGGGTTTTTGTATTTTGCACTTTGATTATATTGTTGTCATTCTGCGAATATGAGTTGATCTAAATGCAGTAAATGAATAAAAATATTAAGAGAGTTTCACATTGAAATAAATTTTAAAGGTAGGGTAGGTAATTTTCAGAAAATCTAGCAATAGTGAGCTAGCTTTGAAAGCATAAGATCCCACCCTCCCTTCAGAACGTCTCCAAAGCCATGCCTCCTCCAAAACACATGAACGCACACAGCAGGGAGCAAACAAAAGCATCACAGGAGATGGCGTTAAACTACCTCATGTCTCAAAGCACATAACATTACAATAATAATGAACATAAACAACTTAAAGAGGGTGCCCTCGAACATTTTATGATCCTACAGCTTCCACAGACAATATGTGTACAGTATATTAGTACATATCGTTAGCCTCATAGCATAATTGCCCAGATCATATTTCAAAGGCAGATATCACAATTTGGCCAAAAAATGACTTAGGCAATTATGCTATGAGGCTAACGATATAAAGTACATATAAATACATGTAGACACGTGGCTAAAGCCACACACTGTTGGAGAGACTCAATAAGAATGAAGATGCGTTTATGAATTATACAGACTACATGCATTTTTGGGTTAAAAATTAAAATAACAAAATGATTCTGGTCTCTGAATACAGTATTCACGGCCGTGAATACAGTAAGAAACAATGGAAACTAGCCACATTTAACAATACATTAGCAACATGCTAACTAAACACATTCAGGAAGACAATTTGCAAAAATCATGAAATAAATATATATGAAATCTTTGAGAATCAATTTCTGTGAAAATCCTGTGTTTTACTGACGATCGTGTGAAGCATTATAGTGTTAATGACTTACACATACTGGTATATGAATTTATCTGGACATGTTTCCTTCATAAATAAAATTACACCACTGCATCCTTAGTGGCTCAGATGCCAGGGAGTTTATGGAGACTCTTATGTTTGCTATTATAGCCATTAACAGATCAGCGATAATGTTTACATAGCTGAGACATATCACAAGTTCATGGACGGTCATTTTTCAGTGCTGCTGTCCTGCAGAGTTTTGGACAGCTTACCTTCCTTCACGTAGCTTTAGTAATTCTGTAGACATTCAAGTGTTTTTGATCAGGGTTGTAGCTAAACTGCGGGACAGCTGCTGCTGCACTCCAGGACCAGTGTTACTCATTATCGCTTGTGAAAACAATGGCAGCACCGTGGGTGGAAACATACAGATTCAGGGGGCAGTAAGATTCCCTTCCTACGTCACAAGGGGAGTGAAATCAGAACTGCTCGATTTTTTAGAAAAAAAAAAAAAGCTTGTAGAAAAAGGCTCACCAAAACAAAGTTACTGGGTTGTCCTTTGTCACATTTTCTGTGCTAGTAGATGCACCAGAGACACGATTATAGCACATGATATGACCCCTTTAATGATTGCTATCAGGATGTGAAGCGACTTTTAACCAGCATAAGAAAAAAATGTTTTTGAACCAAGTCACCTACCCTTCCTTTAAGTATGTGAGTCTACCTACTACACACTTAAACCATATTTTGGGGACATTTTTTTTTTCTTTCAGAAATGAGCTAAATCTGACAAATCCTTCTTTTGAGGATGTCCTCATTTGAGAAAAAATAAATTAAAATAAAAAAATAATAAAAAATTAAAAACTTTTTATTTTTGACAATGTAGAATGTTCCCTTTTGATATGGTCGCACTGTGTCTGCTTTTAAGCTGACGCTTATGGGGAAAACTGTTTTCTTCAAATCCTGAAGCCTTATTGGTTCATGTCTGTAAGTTTCACAGACAAATGGCATTTCAGCCCGCCAAAATGGGTGGGGTTGGACACTTTGCAAGCAAGCTGACTCAGCAGCGCTCTGCAGACAAGCTGACAGCGCTCTGCAAGCAAGCAGACTAAAACAGTGCTCTGTAAGCAAGCTGACTGAGCGTTTTCCCTGCGGCCTTCCGGCGATACATAAAAGAGCAAATTTAGAGCAATTTCAGCAACGTTGTTGCAAATGTCACGCCATGAATACGGCTCGTGCAGGGCTCACTTACCTGATTTGGATAAGCACTCTGAGTGTGCCTCTTGCCTAGGTCACACCCACACTGAGGCAGTTCTTCTGCTTGCACTGTGAAAAGCTGAAACTCACCACACCACGCACCCAGATCACTCTCTTGAGCCAAGGTGAAAGAAGAAACTAAGCTGCCCAGCTGAGCAGCGAGGTGGACGCAAGCTCATGTCGGCCCAGTGCCCGTGAGCCTCAAAGTCATGATCTCATTCGGCGGATCTGAGGAGGAACTAGACACTGTCACTTGCCGCTTCTGATTGTGAACAGTGCGAATTCCACGCAATGACTCCGCCCCTCTGCCGCCTAAGCAGGCTGAAGCGCAACATCGTTTGGACTCTGAAATGATGCAAGTCCTCACTAAAGCTGTCATAGAGCTCGGCTTGGACTGGTCGGCCCCAGAAGAGCCTGCCCGCAGCCTACTCGATGAGTGGTTCCTGCAGCCCCTTTCTTCCAAGATGTCCATCAGGAACTCACTAAGATGTGGTGCATCCCGTACTCTGTACACGTCCACTCTTCTTCTTCAGCCGCTATCTCCACGGTTTATGACACCAAAGAAAAGGGCTACACAAAGCTCCCACCAGTGGAAGAAGCTGTCGCTGCACATCTCTGCCCGCCCATGGCTATCGGCTGGCAGACTAAAGCTGCACATCCTTCTACGCTCTGCTGGACCATGTCAGCTCTCTCCTTTAGAGCATTCGCCGCCGATGGACAGGCCACCTCAGCACAGCACACCATGGTGGGTTCTTCAAGTATACCAGGCCAAACTTCTCCACCATATAGGCAAGTCTGGATCTGAACTAGCTTTGTTTAAAGAGACAACGGATTTGGCCCTACGTGCCACTAAAGCCACTGCTGAAGCCATTGGCCCTGCCATTTCCTGCCAAGTGGTGCCCACTTACGGCTCAAGCTCACTGAGTCAAAGGACGCTGACAGGACGTCCTTTCTTGATTCCTTCCTTGATTCCCCGTCAGGCTTATTCAGAATGCTGACTATCAAACAAATCCTCACGCAATTTCACCCTGGGTATTGATTTATATTGGTGGATCTGAAAGATGGCTAATTTCACAGACAGCACCCCATCACAGACCATTCTTGAGATTCGCATTCAAGGGGGTGGCTTAACAATATACAGTCCTTCTTTTCTGACTCTTTCTTGCTCCACGTACTTTCACGAAGTGCATAGACACAGCTCTTTCCCCTCTGAGGCAGACAGGAATCTGCATCCTCATTTATCTTGATGATTGGATTATAGCCCAATCAGAAGAGGAGCTATGCACCCACAGATCCCTGTTCCTCAGTCACCAGCAAGACTTGGGTTTCAAGGTTAACGCTGGCAAGAGCTTGCTGCTTCCCAGCCAACAGATTCCATTCCTGGAAGCAGTCTTCGACTCAGCCCAAATTAACACTCTGAGGTCTGAGGTATCGCCGACGATACCACCGCGGTTTTTTTCTTACCAGTGTGAAAGAGACTCAAAATACTCTGTCAATGTTGCACATACAATTACGAGTTATACACCATTTTAATCTGTGGAATATCTTCTTTTATTTGTGTACACTGAGAGTAAAAACAAAATGTTGTGCTTTTTGCAAAATAAAGAAAACTAACATGATGCGTGATCTGACATCTCCCTCTGAACGAACTCCAATCTGATAGTTCTCAGAAAATGAACTGTAACTTAGTGAATACTAATCACAAAAAAAAAAAATAGACTTATGTCTAAAAAAACTTTGAAATGTCAGGTTTTAAATCGTGTCAAGTTAAATCGAAAACAAATATTCTCTGTTTATGTAATCTGTATGAAAAGAGAGCCATGTCAGAAGTCCGTGATTCAGCTCATTATCCACTAATGCGGACACACCCGCGGAGCCAGCGCTATTCTGAGGCAAATTCTGAGTCAATACATGCATACATCGTCACAATCGTGTATTTATTGTCTTGAAAAGTGTTTTGAATAGCCATAGTTAGCGATCTCTGGCCTCTGTTAGTTCGGTTAGTTCCTGGATTGCCTATTCTTCTTTAGCAGGCATTTGTGGACTAAAGGTGCACAGAGCGCCCTCCGGCTGCAAGTATGAATTGAAAACACAGTATCCAGTGCTCATAGTGATGACAATAAATCCTGAATAAATATTACTCCTCTGTATAGAAAAGAATTAGGAGCTGTGTCAGTGCCCTGGTCCCTTGGAAATTGCCCCACTTTTACCAAAACGGGGTGCTGCTAGGTTCAGTTGCCAGTAGGAAAGTAGTCATGACAGATGCCTTCAAGATAAGCTGGGGCGCCCTGAGCAACAGCAAGATAGCCTTCAGCTCATGGACGACTCCTATGTCAAATTGGCACATCAACCACCTGGAAATGATGTTAATTCTGGCCTTCAAGGAGTTCCAGCTGGAACTCAGAGATCATCATGTCCTGTAGGACAACAGGATGGTGGTTGCCTTCATAAACCATGAAGGAGGTCTCAGGTCTCGCCCTCTATACAGACTGGCGAGCTGTCTTCTCCAGTGGGCACAGAGGAACCTCTGCTCAGTGAGGGTGGTTCATGTGCCAGGCTCCTTAAACGTTGGAACGGACATGCTGTCACGTGGTAGACCTTCCCTGTGTGACCTTCGGTCAGATGGAATGTGGACCTCTTTGCAACGAAAGAGAAATCCCACTTCCAAATTTATTTCTCTTATTAAGGACATGGATACACTGGCTCTGAAATGGCCATGTTGGCACCTTTATGCCTTTTCTCCTATAACCATGCTCCCGCAGGTCATCAGTCGGCTCATTCCCATTATCTTAGGGATCCATGGTTACGTGAGTAAATGTCCTCACGGATGACTGGTGCATATAAATATAATAAAACACAACATAAAGTCCAGGCCTAGTCCTCTCGCGTCTCGCACTGCCATCACTTCTCCTTTTTTCCTTCTGGAGCTCCCTCTGTAAGACTTGAAACCAATGTGGAATGCAGGTGATGCTCATTAGCAGTCGTGCACACTGACCTCGCTCCGTTCCCATGGATCTCGGCCCCACCCTTCTTTCCACATTGCTTTAGTGTTAACACTACAATTACAGAAGGATTTGAATTATTTGTGTTAATAATAATAATAATAATAAAAAAATGGATCACTTTTATAATAAGCAGTACTGACACACTTCCTCTGACGATATAGCTTCCCTAGAGCTTGATTTTGTTTCGTCCCTGGGCACACTGTTTCTAATGCACTACTCATTATAACACATGGTGAAGAGCCTCTCTGAGTGTTTGTTCATTTCTTTTTGTGAAAATTAGAAACGTGCCTCTTAAGTGGTTCCTTGCTAGCTTCATACCACCATATCTAAATGCATCTTTTAGTAGATTATTTAATTTTTTTTATTTTTTTTTTTTGTATGTCATGCTCTCCCTTTTTTTTCTCATGTCATGTTCTGTATCCCAGAGAGCCACTTCTGGAATTAGTGCTGCTTTTTCCAAGTGACTTCCTCTGTTTAATTCTCTGCCTCTTTTTGACTATAAATCTATCAGCACTCTTACCCCTTCTTTCTTCCTCTCCCTCTCTCTCTTTCTTGTTGTCCAGTAAATTGGTTTCCAGTTGTGGAGATATGATTGCATCAACACAGAGTACTTCTGGGAATTTTACACACATATATGAGACTCTCTCAGTCATCTGTATTTTGTTGAATCTCCTGGTAATTTGCCTATAGAAAAGAATAAAAGTAGTGTATGTGTTAACCAGTTGCGTTATATATTCATGTTGAAATGGCACAGTAGAGTCAGGGTGTATGTCAGTTCTTCTGTTAAGTGCAAGCTAAAAGCATTATTGTAGACAGTTTATTTAAACTTTTTGTCCCTTGTGCGTTCTGATCTGCAGAACGAAAAAAAAAAAACAGTTAGAGTTTTGAGATTGTGGATAAAACTGATATTGATTTTTGCATCTATAGACCAAATTAAATTTACAAATGTGTATGATGAAAAGTTTTTATTTATTGATTTGTTGATTGATTGATTGATTGACTTGTTTGTTCAATTATTTATTTATTTGAGAATATGCGTTTCTTTCAAAAGTTTATGGTCATTGCAAATTTTTTTTATTTATTTTTTTTTATGTATTTTTAAATCTAATTTATTCCTGTGATAGCAAAGCTGCTTTTTTTCAGCATCATTACTCCAGTCTTCAGTGTCACATGATCCTTCAGAAATCAATCTAATATGCTGATTTGCTGCTCAAGAAACATTCCTTATTATCAGTGTTGTAAGCAGCTTAATATTTTTGTGGAAATATTTAGTTCTTAATAGAAAGTTCAGAATAACAACATTTATTTGAAATAGGGGTGGGCAATATGACCAAAATCTTATATCACAATATGAGTTATTTTATTTCACGATAATAATATATATCACAATACAGTTTATTTACTTTGAATAAGGTACTGATATAACAGTTTTTGATACCATTTAAATTTTATAATTCTTATCACCAATTTCAATATCACAAAAACTAATACTAGAGAAAAGAAAAGAAATGTATTACAAGCAATAGGACAACAAACTACAATAGAACAAATACACAAATGAAATAGACCTACCTGAAAAACTTCAAGCACTAGAAATAAGAAATACTACATAAATTTTATAAAGTAATCATAATTTTAAAACCTTGCATAGTCTTTATGTAAATTAAAAATACATTTATTCTTATTTAAGTCACAAAAGTGATTCCAGAAGATTGAGAGATTTTCTCACTTTTGTTGTTTGAATAACATTAATGACAGACAGTCAGTAGGCTGCTGTCACTTTAAGAGTGAATGCACAGATCCAATGTAGGCCCTACAGTTATACATGCATTTTCTTTCTCAACTGTGTACGCTCATTTAAGACATAAATGACTGTGTTTATGAGGATACTTGCAATGGCGGCAAATAAGTGTGTGAATTTAACTGTTCAAGGCCAATAAGAATCAGAATCTGAATGAGCTTTTTTTTGCCAGGTTTGCACAAACACACAAGGAATTTGTTGTGGTTTTCTTCAGGAGCTCTTGGTACATACATATACACATACATATGACATGAGAATAGAAAGAACATTTGAATAAGTAAAACTAAGAAAATAATAATAAATAAGTAAAATAAAATAAATAGTAATAATAATGTGGTATACATCTGGAATAGCATGTATGTGGTATACATCTACAGCAGGATGAATAATATATACATTACATATATATTGTTACATGTTCACTGCTATCTTCCTTTAGTTTGACCTAGTTTTCCCCATTCTGTTTAATTAGTCATTGCTTTCACCTGTGTCTAGTTAATTACCTTGTTAATTCTCTTTGTTTGTCACGTGTATATATACCCTGTGTTTTCCTCCACTCCTTGTCTGTTCTCGTTAAATTTGCTGTGTTTAGTGTGATCCTGCCTGTTTTGTCATTAAAGACTTCTCAACATATTCTCCTCGTCCTTGTTCCTTGCTACACTGGCATAACATAACAGGAGAACAGACCAATACAGTTTTGTGGCGTTTTCTTTTCTTTTTGTTTTTTGTTTTCCTTTCCTGTCACTATGGACCCAGCAGTAAACCTCCTATGCCTGGAGCAGAGGGACCGCTCCCTGGAAGCACACACAAGGGATTTTTTGCAGTTGGCGTGCCAAACACACTTTCCCGACCGCTTGCTCTGCGTGTTTTACCATTCCAGCCTAAGAGAGTGGTCTCGGGCACGCCTCCCAGGGAGCGGTCCTCGCAAGGATTTCGCCGCATTCGTGGAGTGGGTGCTGGTGAATAACAACTCGCTATTCACCATCGGCCCTGCAGAGGAGGACTTCGCCACCAGCCCCACTCCACTGCCAGAGACCAACCAACCACCACCAGCGAGCGACGCAACGGAGATGTTGTTAGAGCCCACCGCAGACTGTGGAGACTGGCCACCTGTGTGAGACGAGCCGGTACCGAGGATAAGGACTGAGCCTTTCATCGCCTTGGAGCCCAGACCACTGACAGTGTCTGATCAGGTGCGCGAGCCGGCAACACCAGCCATCGCTGAGGGAGTGATTGTGGAGCTCGAGGGCTGGGAGGAAAGCCCCGCCCACACCACCACCGTTGTAGATGTGAGTTTGTTGAGCTCAGGCCATTCTTTAGAAGAATTGAAGGGTTTGTTTGAGGCTGTTCTAATAGACTTTTTTTGGAGAGGTGTTTCCCAACTACCCAGTATCTCCAGTGCCCCCTGTATCTCCAGAGTCTCCTGTTTCTCCAGCGCCTGTTTCTCCAGCGTCCCTCGTGTTATATCCTGGGGGCGATATGTTACATGTTCACTGTTATATTCCTTTAATTTGACCTAGTTTTCCCCATTCTGTTTAATTAGTCATTGCTTTCACCGGTGTCTAGTTAATTACCTTGTTAAGTTCTCTCTGTTTGTTACGTGTATATATACCCTGTGTTTTCCTCCACTCCTTGTCCGTTCTCGTTAATGTTGCTATGTTTAGTGTGATCCTGCCTGTTTTGTTATTAAAGACTTCTCAACGTATTCTCCTTAATCCTTGTTCCTTGCTACAGTCAACCGGATCAACCGGATCCAGGCCGTATCCAGGTGAGACCAAGGACCTGCACCTTGACCAGATCTTAGTGCACAGCGATCTGTAACTTCTGCCTGAGGGCAGAAGTGCAAACAGGTTGTGTCTTGGGTGAGAGGAGTCTGTCTGTGATGTTTCTTCACTCTAGAGTTGAACAAGTCCTGAAGGTTGGGCAGATGCACACCAATTATCCTTTGCAACCTTTTATATCTGATTTGCTAGCTGACCCAAACCAGTATAGAAGTGCACAGAACCGACTCAATAACAGCAGAGTAAAACTGTGTCAGCAGCACCTGTGGCAGGTTGAACTTCCTCAGCTGGCGAAAGAAGAACAGTCTCTGCTGAGCCTTTTTCACACTGGAGTCAATGTGATTGTCCCACTTCAGGTCCTGAGAGATGGTGGTGCCCAGGAACCTGAATGCCTCCACTGCCTCCCCTCCACAGTGCTGTTCATGATGCTGAATGGGGGGAGTGCAGGGAGGTTTCTCCTGAAGTCCACTATCATCTCCACTGTTTTGAGTGTGTTCAGCTCCAGGTTGTTGTGACTGCACCAGACAGCCAGCTGTTCAACCACCAGTCTGTAAGCAGACTCGTCTCTGTCCCGGATGAGGCCGATGACTGTGCTGTTGTCTGCGAACTTCAGGAGCTCATTAGAGGGTCATTAGTGGTGGGTCATTAGAGGTGCAGTTGTTGGTGTAGAGGGAGAAGAGCAGTGGGGAGAGCACACAACCCTAAGGAGCTCCAGTGCTGATGGTGAGGGTCCTGGATGTGAGTTTTCCTAGCCTCACTAGCTGTTGCCTGTCTGTCAGGAAGCTGGTGATCCACTGACAGATGGAGTTGGTACAGAGAGCTGGGTCGGTTTATTCAGGAGGGTATCCAGGATTATGGCGTTGAAAGCCGAGCTGAAGTCCACAAACAGGATCCTTGCATAAGTCCATGGTTTGTCTAGATGTTGTAGGATATAATGCAGACCCATATTAACTGCATCATCCACAGACCTGTTTGCTCGATAAGCAAACTGCAGGGAGTCCAGCAGGGGTCCAGTGATGTCCTTCAGGTAGGCCAGCACCACCCAGGTGAAAAAAAAGTACATTTCTATAATATACTTAAAGTGCTCTATTTTTGTGCACTCATTTTGTACTTAATATATTAAAACTTCTTCTTTAGTACTTATTAAGATCATCTTAAGAACATCTAAGTGTACTCAACTGTGCTATTTTGAGACAGTGTTGATGGCTGTGTGGTGAGCCGGTCAGAGTGGGTGTGGGGTGAGAGATCAGGCCTTTCAAACCTGCAGTAAAATGTATTCAGATCGTTGGCCAAATGTTGGTTCTCCACAGTGCTGGGGATAGGGTCTTGTAGCTGGTGATGGTTTTCAGGCCCTTCCACACTGATGCTGGGTCAGTAGCTGAAAACTGGTGTTCTTAGCATAGCTTCTCTTTGCTACACTGTTTGTACAAGGCTTTGTCCCCCCTCCTGTAGGCAACATATTTGGCCTGACAAAGCTGTCTGAGTTTTGCAGTAAACCAAGGTTTGAGATTAAGTAAGTCCTGGTGGGAACACACATGTCCTCACAGAAACTGATGTAGGATGTCACAATGTCAGTGAGCTCATCCAGATCAGTGCCTGCAGCCTCAAAATCACTCCAATCAGAGCATTCGAAACAGGCTTGTAGAGCCCGCTCTGTTTCGCTGGTCCATTTCTTTACAGTTCTTACCACAGGCTTAGCAGATTTAAAGGTGCCATCGAACGTTTTTTTACAAGATGTAATATAAGTCTAAGGTGTCCCCTGAATGTGTCTGTGAAGTTTTAGCTCAAAATACCCCATAGATTTTTTTGATAAATTTTTTTTAACTGCCTATTTTGGGGCATTATTAACTATGCACCGATTCATGCTGCGGCCCCTTTAATTCCTCACGCTCCCTGCCCACGGACCTCGCGCTTGCCTTAAACAGCATAAACAGCATAAAGTTCACCCAGCTAATATAACCCTCAAAATGGATCTTTACAAAGTGTTCGTCATGCAACATGTCTAATCGCGTAAGTATGGTATCTATGGTATATTGGATGTTTACATTTCATTCTGAACGAGTTTGATAGAGCTCCGTGGCTAAAGCTAACATTACACACTGTTGGAGAGATTTATAAAGAATGAAGTTGTGTTTATGAATTATACAGACTGCAATTGTTTAAAAATGAAAATAGCAACGGCTCTTGTCTCCGTGAATATAGTAATAAACAATGGTAACTTTAACCACATTTAACAGTACATTAGCAACATGCTAACGAAACATTTAGAAAGACAATTTACAAATATCACTAAAAATAACATGATATCATGGATCATGTCAATTATTATTGCTCCATCTGCCATTTTTCGCTGTTGTTCTTGCTTGCTTACCTAGTCTGATGATTCAGCTGTGCACAGATCCAGATGTTAATACTGGCTTGTCTAATGCCTTGATCATGGGCTGGCATATGCAAATATTGGGGGCGTACATATCAATGATCCCAACTGTTACGTAACAGTCGGTGTTATGTTGAGATTCGCCTGTTCTTTGGAGGTCTTTTAAACAAATGAGATTTACATAAGAAGGAGGAAACAATGGAGTTTGAGACTCACTGTATGTCATTTCCATGTACTGAACTCTTGTTATTTAACTATGCCAAGATAAATTCAATTTTTAATTCTAGGGCACCTTTAAGTTTCTGCTTGTAGGCTGGTAGAAGATGAACCAAACAGTGATCAGAGAGTCCCAAAGCCGCTCTGGGGACAGAGTGGTATGCATCCTTTAAAGCAGTGTAGCAATGGTCCAGTGTGTTCCTGTCCCTGTCCCTGGGGCATGTGATGTGCTATCTGATCAGCCAGCTGTTCTAGCACCACGCTCACACACGCATCAGGAGGAATGTAAACACTCACCAGAATAAACGAGGGAAACTCCTGCGGTGAATAAAAAGGCTTAAAGTTAATGAAGACATATTCTCCTTTAACACTGTCACGTCTGTACACCAGCCTTCATTGATATAAAAACATAATCCACCACCTCTCGTTGTCCCCCGACGATTTGGTGACGCAATCCGCTCTGAACAGCTGGAAGCCCGGCAGATGAAGCGCGCTGTATGAGATGGCTCCGTTCAGCCAGGTGTCCGTGAAGCAAAGTGCAGCAAAGTTTGAAAAGTCTTTGTTTGTGCAGGTGAGGAGAAGTAGCTCGTCTGTCTTCTTTGCTAGGGAGCAGAGATTCACTAGATGAATACTCGGCATCGGAGTCCTAAACCCACGTTGTCAGAATTTCACGAACGCGTGCTTCCTTCTTTTGCGTTGCTTGGAGCGCTTGTATATGATCTCAACTCCTCCAACTAGAATGTCCAGTAAAGCGTCTGAATGTTCAAAAGTCGGCAAAAAGTTATTTGGTGTGTTATTTCTGATATCTAGGAGTTCGTCCCTAGTAAAGCTGATCAGAAAAAAGTTATTCAAAACAGGACAAACAAACAAAAATGACATACGTACCAAGATGCTACAAATCGAGGCGGCCATCCGCAACGCCATCTTGCTTGAGGTAAGGCGGCAAAAAGAACCCAGTTCAGTACTCGCATGTTTTATGAGCAGCGGCTTTATGTGCGCGTCTCTCTCAGACAGATCTCAGAAACTATAAGCTAGCGCACGCATTCAATGGTTCAATGGTTTAAAATAGAAACTTTTTTTTAAACAGCAATGCTTAAAAATGCATTCAAGTGATAAGCTTTCATGACGACGCAGCACAGCAATGTCACGTGAGCGTAACCACGATAGAGACGATAGTCCAAAATCTCTAGCGGCAGACAAATTTCTACCAGTTAGCGTCTACCAGTATATCACCCACCTCTAGTTAGCAGATAAGCAGACAGTCTACTAATATTCAAATGACTTGTAGCTGACGTAGTTGCAAAGTTAGTTAGTAGAATGTATAAATGACATGTTCAGTATAAAGACAGAATGACAATGTACTATACAAGCTGAATGAGCATCTCTGAACATCTCTAACACAATATATCTCTTTATGTGAATGATATTAACACAGCGACTTTTCTGGAGAGAGTAAAGTTCGGCTTTTTATTTCACAGTTCATTAATGATTGCCTTTAGGAGTTAAACATGGCATTTGACACTGACAAGACAATGTGATGTATGAAGGCATTTCATACACATTATTCATTTACAAGATATTATTCATCAGGGCAAGACATGGTAATGCTGAACCACTGCTACTGAAATGATTGCTGTCATTTCAGACTAAACTGAAAAATGAGAGAGCTGCTGGATAGGGAGGATCCATAACAACTTCACACACTCATTTTCTATTAACAGTCCAGACGGTCATAAAACAGTTTTTTATTTATTTATTGGAAAAAAGTTGCCAATGGCACATTAATTTACAAGCCTCATTCCTTACTAGCCATAAAAACTGCATTTTCCCCCAGTTTTTATAAATATTCTTTTATCAAAGAACAAAGTACATGGTTGGTATATGGCTTCTATATGTTAATAGAATTATTTTAGAATTAACATTTTAATACATTTAATTTTTCAGTTTCTTAATGTTAGGAATATTTCAAGGCCCCTATGATTTATATAATGCAGAAAAGAGGTCAAAATCATGGAATGCAGCCATAAAAATGGAACTCACTGTATAATGCAGAATGGCACGGAATTTGGCAAAATTTGGATGAATACAGCAAAAGTAGGGCTGGATGCCTAATCAAATCACGACATGAACTAGTGTCTGTGAATATCATAACTGCCATCTAAGTATATGAGGAAAAAAAACAGTTAATATCCCACTAAAAAGCTTAAAGTTCTTAAAGTGCAAGTTGTGACATTTTCTTTAATGGATGTTTCGTGTGTTTTTGATTTGAGTCACTCTTGTCACTTCCATCAGCGGGGGTCTGACTATCGTTATATAATTTGATTTAAACCATATATTATGTAGCTGCTCCCAACCATCTGGCGAGTTCTGCACTTTTTTGGCACCTGGCATGTGTTAAAGGGATAGTTCACCCAAAAATGAAAATTTGATGTTTATCTGCTTACCCCCAGCGCATCCAAGATGTAGGTGACTTTGTTTCTTCAGTAGAACACAAATAATGATTTTGAACTCCAACCGTTGCCGTCTGTCAGTCAAATAATGGGAGTGAATGGGAACTTGGTTCAATAAGAGTCAAAAAACCTTGCATAGACAAATCCAAATTAAACCCTGCGACACGAAACGATCGGTTTGTGCAAGAAATGGAAGAGTATTTATATCATTTTTTACCTCTAAAACACCACTATGTCCAACTGCGTTCAGCACTCGCTTAGTGAGGTCTGATCGCGCTCTGACAACGGAAGTGATGTCTCGCGCATATACTTCAATGAGTGCTAGACATCACTGCCGCTGTCAGAGCGCGATCAGACCTCACTAAGCGAGTGCTGAACGCAGTTGGACACAGTGGTGTTTTAGAGGTAAAAAATGATATAAATACTGTTCCGTTTCTCGCACAAACCGATCGTTTCGTGTCTTAGGACATCAATGTGTCATTACGAGCCGCAGGGTTTAATTTGGATTTGTCTATGCAAGGTTTTTCGACTCTTATTGATCCAAGTTCCCATTCACTCCCATTATTTGACTGACAGACGGCAACGGTTGGAGTTCAAAATCATCATTTGTGTTCTACTGAAGAAACAAAGTCACCTACATCTTGGATGCGCTGGGGGTAAGCAGATAAACATCAAATTTTCATTTTTGGGTGAACTATCCCTTTAATTCATGGACCCAAGCGTGACCCCCACAAAAAAAATCACATTTGGCTTGTGTTTTATTCAGCGACCTGAAAGTTTGATGAAGCCAGGTTAGAAAACCTGATGTATGGTTGGATCATAAAATCATTACATTACAACATGGCTTTGCCTCAGGTGTGTCGACCCCATTCTTGGTATAGCCCTCTGTTTCTGATGAAATTTGTCATCCATTATTACAAGCATACGTGCGTATGTTCATGTGTATGAAGACACTGATTTCGAGAGAGTAATAATTAGTGGACGGCAAACATTAGCATTCCTCAATGCATTTCGCTGGGTGACTGTTTCGATGAGTCACTGCACAAATAGCAATATGTTGTGTGCTTTCCTGTTTTGTCAACGTGTCTTCAACAAATACCCATGTGGTCATGCATATGACTGTATTTTCCTGGTGTGTAGAGTCTGTGTGTTTGCACACTCTCTCTGGGGAACTGGTCCCTCTATAAATATCACTGAAGGGAAGACTTCCCTTCCCCTGGTCAGACATTGCACTAACGTGATAATGTGATGCCTTTCAAATACGTGCATATTTGTTCATATGTGTTTTCTGGTATGGTTCTGTGTGTGAATTGTTTGAGGACCTTTTTTAATATTTATGTTTTTGTGTACACATTTGAATTAGAAAGTATTTGTTAGTGCATTTATGTTTTCATGCTTGTTTGTGTGTGTGCTCTGAACTCCCTGAACATTAATCAGAGCAGTTTCCCCCTGTGATGGTCCTGGCATGTTACTAATGGCCATCCATCAAAGCTCACAACCAGGAATACTCGCTTCTGATTGGCTTATCAGCTTGTGGAAGAGAGAGAAAGTGTTTGTATGTTTTAGTTTACCATGTGTAAATGTGGCACGTAACAGGCTTTTGTATTTGAGCGCTGTTGGTTTTTCTTCCGATTGTGTACGTGTTGATTATTCCGTTTCTCATGGCTTTTGTTTAATTTTATGCACGACTGCACTCTGGGGCTGATGTTTTGCTCAGGCAGACGGACATCCGTCATGCTTCGGTTTGGTTTTTGGCCCTTTTTAGGCTCTAGTCTTGCCAATAGCTGTCTATGTGTGTTTGTTTGTGTTTATCTTATGTGTTTTTGTGATGTTTGCAGTGAATTAAGCCCATTACTCTGTGAGATTTGTAGTGTTTCCGTGTTACAGAAATTTAGCTAAAAATAAAATAAAAAATAGAGCATGCAATTAATTATGTGTAATACTTTTGTTAACACAGTTAACAAATGTATTCATTTTGACAATTTAATAGTTTCATTCTGTTATGTGTGATTACTAAAACTTGACCAGAACATTCAGAGCCGATTGGGATATTTTCAGTAAAACCATAGAGTTATAATGTACTTATAAATTAAGTTTAAAAAGTAAAATCATTTGCTCTCACTGAATAGTGTAATTTACTTAATTACAGTAAAATCACAGTAGAAATTAACATCAGCGGAGGGCAGCGGCATCTTTACACATGTAAGATTATGGTTCATTTTATCCATAAGACCTAATGTTGCTATTGGAGTACTGAAGATTTTCAGATTATTAGAGTTCTTTGTTTTCATTTTCTAATATAAATAAATATAAAATTTGCTAAAATATAGCTAAAAATGCTATTGCATTTTCTGTCCTTAAGTCGGCATGAAACTGAAGTTGTGATAATCTTTTCTCCCCTTATTGTGACATACTGTATTACCAAATTAAACTGCTTTTCAAACAATAAAAAATATAGGTCCGCCCTCACGCCAGTAAATGCATCATCAGAGAAGAAAAGAGATGAGACTGCAAGAGGGAAGGGGTTTTGGAGTTATTTTGATTACGAGGAAGAATTGTGCATTTTGATTTCATGGTGACTTAAAGTGCCCCTATTATGCCCTTTTTAAGGGTCCTAATATTGTTTTAGGAGTCTTCTACAACAGATTTACATGCATGCAAGGTCAAAAAACACTTTCGTTTTCTCATAATATACATTTAATTTCACCTCAGTTCTCAATGTTTCGTATACGATTCGTTAGAAGCAGTTTGAAGAATCAATCTCTCTAAACCCCTCCTTTCCATGAGCCTAAACTGCTCTGATTGGTCAGATTGCCCAATCCTTCGTGATTGGTCTACTGCACTCACTGCGTACCCATTGTATTAACTGAATGACAGCAGCTACACCCTAAAAAAAATGGTGCTAAACAGCACTAAAAGTGGTTCTTTGGCTCGTAATCAATTTTAAGTGCTATATAGCACCTACAGTATCTTTAAAGGTTCTATACAGCACCTTTGTCAAATGGTGCTATGTAGAACCATAAGAGTCTCATAATAGGGCAAAAAGGTTGAGAACCATGTTCTCTTCAGGAAATACACTGTATTTTAATGTCATTTTTAGTCTTTTCCCCAACTACTTTGTACAAAAAAAAAAAAAAAAAAAAAAAAAACATAAAAAAAAAAACAGTGAAATGCATGGCAGCACACGGGGCCAAACATTCACCATTAATGAAAATAATGGTTAATTGCCATTAAAAAAGAAACAGTCAATGACTGGCAGAAGCATCTGCCAAACTGTAAAATTAAGGTAAAATATTGTGGGTTTTCTTTTAATTTTTTATTGTATTTTACAAAAACAGTTTTTTTTTTTTTTTTTTTTTTTTTTTTTTTTTAACAGATATTAACCAGGATTATTATTGTGAAACATTGTCTGTAAAATTTCAATCTCTTGTAATCAAGTCTTTACAGCACACATGCGTGAGTAAATGTAACAACTGTATCAGCAGTTACACAGTTACTGCCTTTAAACAAAGCAACATGCAGCATAACAACAGTGTTTCTCAGCTCATCATTGACTGAAGCACAGGCTCTAATCTCCAGTACAATGGTGACCCACAAAACTCAGAATATTAAATATTAACAGATCTTTCTAGAGTTCAGCATCTTTGCTTATTACAAACCAGTATGAATTTATTTATTTCATACAAAACTTCTTAAAGGGGTGGTTCAATGCGATTTCACTTTTTTAACTTTAGTTAGTGTGTAATGTTGCTGCTTGAGCATAAACAGTATCTGCAAAGTTACAGCGCTGAAAGTTCAATGCAAACGGAGATATTGTCTTTTAAAGTTATGGCAGTTTATTGCCTATAAAAACAACCGGTTTGGACTACAACGAGCTTCTTCCCTGGTTGGTGACATCATAAACCCTGCAAAACACGCCCCCGGGAACACGCGACAAAGTGGGCGAGGTCATGTCATGCAGCATAATGAAAGCTATGCTGCGTTCACACCGAACGCGTCTGTGGCGTCTGAGGCGTCTGATTTACATGTTAAGTCAAACGCGCGTCTAGGTGTCCTGCGGCGCGAATTGGTCGTTGACGCGAATTGAGCGTCTGACGCCCAAACGCCCGAGTTGAAAAATCTGAACTTTGGCGTAAATTCGCGGCGCGTTAACCAATCAGGGACTCTGCTTTGGTAGTAACATGTTTATGATGTGATCAGTGGTGGAGACCAGAACAAAGATGTCGCTGTGTGTGGCTACCCTGAGCTCTATGATGTGTCATTATATTTTTATCGAGACAGGAATAAAAAGGACCTTGCCTGGAAGAGAATAAGCGAAGAAATCGGACAATCTGGTTAGTTGTAAAACTTTTTGCATGATTTTAGCCGTTGATACTAGCTCACCTTCTAGCTAGCAAAAGCCGACCGGCATAACCGAGTTAAATTGCCGCTACAGGTTTCCAACTGACGAGATTATGTTTATTCAGAGGATCTGTGCAGAAAGAGATGAAAGCCCTTCCCATGACGCGAATTCGCGTCTGAACACACTTTGTTTAGACGCGAGAATTGAGCGATTTTTACGCGCGTCTGAAGCGTCTGACTTCAAAATGTTCAAGCGTCCAACTAGACGCGTCTGGCGCGAATTTGACGCCCCAGACGCGTTCGGTGTGAACGCAGCGAAGAAGAGTTGTGTACACCAGACACGAGCGGCGCGGTGCGTCAAAAGATAATAGAACCCATTATAATCTGTGATATTTTCTACACTGGATGCGGCGCTGAAGACAGCTTCCAGAATCTACACGAGTTCAATGCTGGATTTGTACAAAGCTAATCTTTTACTGAAAGATAGAGCAGTTCCCACTTTAAAAGCAGAAGCTGCTGTTTATTGGCTTCAAACTGTAAGTACGTTTTATTGTTTGTACATGTCTTTTAAACATATAGTTCTGTTGCTATTTTTGGTTGCATCAAGGACATATAAAAAGAACAACTCGCTTTTGCTTCGCTAGCCAGTTAGCTGTATTAGTGCATACTTCAAGTTCTCCAACAAACACCAACAAACTTCTATGTTCATAGACAAACAGTTGTTCATGCGTAAATTAAACACTACCTTTACAAAAAAATGCGACTAAGTTACTCAGTCATGTATTCGGCTACAGTAAAGCTTTAATCAAGAAACAACTGTATATTGAAAGCTAACAAACAGCAGTGACAGAATCTAAACACTTTGACACAAATACTAAATGAAATACCATTCATAAACTTCCTTTAAAAGCCGCGATTGCTGTTCATCTGGGTCTGATTCGGGCTCAATTTGATACAGCAATATAATCAAATAGAGAATACGAATCTGACGTCACGCCGCATTGAGTTCTGGGTAACTTCTTTGTTTATTCGCCATCTTGACAGGATCGCGCAGCCTTTCCGTTATTGAGTTTAGTGCAGTAATTTGTTTTCTGTCATGATTGTGAAAAATGTCACCATTGTATATCATTAATGCTGCATCGATAATTGTGATGGTAACTCAGATCATCCTTCTGAGAGAAAACAAGACAGTGAAAAACGTTTTTTCGCCTTTTCTACGTGTAAAAACACCAAGGGAACACCAAGTCGAGGAGATGACGAGAAGACGCCGGATGGCAAATCTATTCATAATTGCACTGATTAAACCCACTGCTTATCACTCAATAAAAGAATCACATTGCTAAGTGTTTTTGAAAGTTTTGATTTCGTTTGGTTTAATAATTAACATTAAGTCTGACTCTCACTGCGCTCGTGAATTAGCAGAACTTGACGGGGTACGGAGCCCCTAAAGGGACATGGTGGTAGAAAAAAAAAGGGAAGGAAGGAAATTTTACGTGGTGGTGGAAAAAAAATTGGGATGGGAGGATTTTTTTTTTTTTCAAATCTTTTGCGTTCCCTCGCAAAGATGTTTTGCGTTCCCACGCAAAGATGTTTGCGTTCCCTCGCAAAGTTATAATCGTTCCCTTGCTGTGAACTCGGACAAACACTTCCTCTTTAATGTCCCGCTGGCTGGCAGTAGTGTTTCAGTTAGTAACATACGTTAATAATGCACACAAATAATGCGCGGCTCATAGAGTTTGAACTTGTTGGACTCAAAAATGAAGAAATGCAGTCAGTGCTTATGTCAAGCAGTTCAGTTGGCAATATATTCACAGATTCGAGCTTCCCGGATTAGTAACTCGTGAGCTAAACGTTGTTAAAAACACAAATGCTACTTCCAATCATAGTAACCTAGACAACAAGCTACAACAACCCAATTTTCCTCAAATGTGCTTTATAATAAATTGGTCTCTATGAGCAGGCGGCGGAGAGACACGCCTGAAGGGACCGTCTGAAAAGTGCAAAACCCAACAGTTAGTTTGATAAAAAAAAATGCATAACGTTTATGATTATTAATTATTAAATAAAATAATATAATAATAACTTAACTGTTATTAGTAAAAATATTAAATAAATTGTAATGCCATCAAATCCAGTAAGCCATTATCATGCAAAAGCTGTTGTATGTAAGCTGTGTACCAACATCATTTGTGTAAAGAAGGCCTTTAAGTGCTACTTGCCAAACTAAGTGTTGTAGTACCTATAACCAGCAGGAGAGCAGTGATGTATGAACTGAATTTGGTGCCAGTACAGTATGTTACAGTGAAGTTATTGAGTATTTTTCGTAATATAAAATGAGCAAAAGGGTTTCGGGTTTTGCACTTTTCAGACGGTCCCTTCAGGCGTGTATCTCCGCCGCCTGCTCATAGAGACCAATTTATTATAAAACACATTTGAGGAAAATTGGGTTGTTGTAGCTTGTTGTCTAGGCTACTCTGATTGGAAGTAGCTGCATTTGTGTTTTAACAACGTTGAGCTCACGAGTTATTAATCCGGGAAGCTCGAATCTGTGAATATATTACCAACCGAACTGCTTGACATAAGCACTGACTGCATTCATTTTTGAGTCCAACAAGTTCAAACTCTATGAGCCGCGCATTAATTGTGTGCATTATTAACGTATGTTACTAACTAAAACACTACTGCCAGCCAGCAGGACATTAAAGAGGAAGTGTTTGTCTGAGCTCACAGCAAGGGAACGATTATAACTTTGCGAGGGAACGCAAACATCTTTGCGTGGGAACGCAAAACATCTTTGCGAGGGAACGCAATCTTTGCGAGGGAACGCAAAATATCTTTGCGAGGGAACGCAATCTTTGCGAGGGAACGCAATCTTTGCGAGGGAACACAAAACATCTTTGCGAGGGAACGCAAAACATCTTTGCGAGGGAACGCAAAACATCTTTGCGAGGGAACGCAAAACATCTTTGCAAGGGAACGCAATCTTTGCGAGGGAACGCAAAACATCTTTGCGAGGGAACGCAATCTTTGCGAGGGAACGCAAAACATCTTTGCGAGGGAACGCAATCTTTGCGAGGGAACGCAAAACATCTTTGCGAGGGAACGCAAAACATCTTTGCGAGGGAACGCAATCTTTGCGAGGGAACGCAAAACATCTTTGCGAGGGAACGCAATCTTTGCGAGGGAACGCAATCTTTGCGAGGGAACGCAAAACATCTTTGCGAGGGAACGCAAAACATCTTTGCGAGGGAACGCAAAACATCTTTGCGAGGGAACGCAATCTTTGCGAGGGAACGCAAAAGATTTGAAAAAAAAAATTCCTCCCATCCCAAATTTTTTTTCCACCACCAAGTAAAATTTCCTTCCTTCCCATTTTTTTTTTCTACCACCATGTCCCTTTAGGGGCTCCGTAGACGGGGACATTCAAATGCTTAACAAGAAAAACGCTTCATGTGACAAACAAACAATTCTGTATATTTATTAAAGCATACTGCGTGGAGATACACAAATGAGCCCAAAATATGAACGCAACACGTTTATAAAAAGGGTTTCCTCTCCTGTCCTCTCAAGAAAAGGCTTAATGCACTTAGACTGATATTAAAGAGACCAAATTCTATTTACAAATAAAGCACATGCTGAAAAACGGATGAGACCAAAATATAAACTTTCAGTATCACTTAAAATGCAAGCATTTTATACATTTTCTTCATAACGGTTTTTATAAAGGTATGAAACTGCTTAGTGTGGTTGTCATTTGTTAAAATAAATATAAAAATACATTGTGTTCGTGTCCGTCTGTCCGCTGAATTTGACCCATAATCTCTGATTCTCCTCATCTGTGATCGTGGAAAAGGGGGATTACAATGACAACAGTTGTAGGCCTACTCAGTATGCTCGTTTAAGCACCATTTAAACGTTTCTAACATGTAAATGAATCGACTTTTCTCAGTGTGTTGATCACATAGATTTATTTGGATATTCATACGATGGCTGAAGCAGTGGTGAGCGTCCAGCGTGCGACACGGTAAACAGATCAACATTGTAAACGAAATTCTACAAAACTTCAGTGAAAAATAAATAAATAAATAAAATGATCATGCGACGCGATAAAATAGCTTCTATTCCCTGCAAACGATACCATTAAAAATGTTAACGTTCCACTTAATGGCAGAAACAAAACAAAAGGTAAGCAAGAATCCGTATTCATTTCAGTACGAGTAATAGAGGGCGATCCTGTCAAAATGGCGGCGCCGCCCCGGCATGCAATGAGGCGTGACGTCGGTTCGTATTCTCACGTAACCGGTAACAAATGATAAGGGGCGTGGCGTTTCCGGACGCTTCAGCGAATCACGATGGCTCTGGATTACACTGGGCCCGCTAACCAATCTGAGCACATTGCATATTTCGGAGGGATTGGCTTCATAGAAGCAGGAAGTCAAACGAGCCGTTCATATGACAGTGGAAACAGAGGTGTAGAATAAAGCTAAAAATATGAAAATACAGCGTTTTCAAAAAAACGAAGCATTAAGACATGTTAAACTCTGCCCCAAAAACACAATCAAGCCTAGAAAAAAACCACTGAACCACCCCTTTAATGGCCTGGTTTCACAAACAGGGCTTAGTTTAATCCAGGACTAAGTATTAGTTAAATTAGCATATTTAAACCGGTTTTATAAAAATGCCTTAGAATAAAACATTACTGGTGTGCATCATGAGAAAAAACAATTGCACTGACATATTTTATGATATGTCAGTGCAAGTTATTTTTAGTTAAGACAGCTCAAACATGCATTTTTTTTTTTTTTTTTTTTTGTCTGGAACTAGCTTAAGCCTTGTCTGTGAAACCAGGGGAATGAGAATTAACTGAGGTTTAGATGTTTATTTAAAATAATATATTTTAAGTCACCATTATAGAGGTAAGTGTTTGCTTGTGTGTTTCTAAAGCACATTACAGCAAATACATTGCAGAAGAAGATCAGATAAGATTACTTACTGATAATCTTGTTTGCTTGATGATGATACACTCATTATTGTAGCCTTATAATATCACTGCACATAATCCTGTCCTGCTTTGATATTTTGAAAGTTTTAAAGTCATTACTCAGACAGGAACGTGTAGACTCACACAGACATCAAGATTCCGGGTATGAACCTCAACAATAGTGACAAAATATTCAGCTCAACAGATCAACTCTGAGCATCACAAAACAAGCTACTAAAGTCACAAAAAAAATGTTTTTTGTTGATTGTCAATATTGTTGAGGTTCATACGCTGATTCTTGATGTCTTTGTGACTCTAAAAGACACTGTTCAAAACACTCTCTGTATAATGAATTTGAAAAAAAGAAAAGAAAAGTATATCTGACTGCGATTCCTTCATAATATTATTAAGCTTATGTGTATATAATGCAAATCTAACAGCTGATGCAGTCAGAGATCACACTCTGGATGAGATCAGTGAACCAGGACATGAGATATTGATTGCACTATCATCAAGTAAACAGTTTCAACTGACCAGAATTTGTTTTGTAAGTGTTGCTTTAACAAATGTGCTTTATAAACACAGTTACAGCAGCAAGACTGATGTTAAACACTAAAGGGTCAGGAGGCCAGCAAAAGCAAACACTTACCTCCATAACGGTGACATGAAAATGTATTATTTTCAATAATATTTTTTTTTTTCTGTACAAAAAAGTGAATTACTGTAATTTGTCATTAATGTCATATATATATATATATATATATATATATATATATATATATATATAATGTCATAAATATATGTCATAAATATATAATATATAAAGAGAGAGAGAGAGAGAGAGAGAGAGAGAAAATGGCTATAAGAAAAAAGGTAACGCATTGAAAATCCCCATTTCCATTATCAGGGCAATAATTAAGAAGTTCCAATCAACTAAAAATGTTACAAATCTGCCTGGAAGAGGACATGTGTCTAAATCGTCCTAATGCGCGGTGAGGAGGAAAGTTTGAGTGGACAAAGACTCTCCAAGGATCACAGCTGGAGAATTGCAGAGATTAGTTGAGTCTTGAGTCTCAGAAAGCCTTAAAAAAATTATCAAACAGCACCTACATCCCCACAAGTTGTTCGGGAGGGTTTCAAGAAAAATCATCTGCTCTCATCCAGAAACAATCTCCAGTATATTCAGTTGTCAGACAAGATTAGAACTTCAAACAGGACTGGCTTCTATGGTCAGATGAAACTATAAAAAGAGTTTTTTGGCAGCAAACCCACCAGATGGGTTTGGTGCACACATGGATAAAAAGTACCCCATGCCCACGGTTAAATATACTGTTGGATCTTTAATGTTGTGGGCCTATTTTTCTGCTGGAGGTCCTGGACATCTTATTCAGATACATGGTATCATGGATTATATCAAATACTAACAGATAAAAAAATCAAAACCTGACCGCTTCTGCTAGAAATCCAATAATGGGCCATGGTTGGATCTTCCATCAGGACAATGATCCAAAACAAACATCAAAACCAACACAAAAATGTGTCACTGAGCACAAAATGAAGCTTCTGCCATGACCATCCCAGTCCCCTGACCTGAACCCTAAAGAAAATGAGTGGAGTGAACTGAAGAGAAGAAGCACCAACATGGAGCTGGAATCTGAAGGATCTGGAGAGATTCTGCATGAAGGAATGGTCTCTTATTTTCTTGTCAGGTGTTCTTCAAACTCATCAGGCATTATAGGTGAAGACTCAGAGCTGTTATCTTGGCAAAAGGAGGTTGCAATTGGTTGCCAATAATTGTGGCCAATGTGAACTAGAGAAAAATATTTATTTCATAATGAGCTTTTTTTCTTTTTTCTTTCTTTTTTTTTTTTTTTTACTTTGTTCAGTATATCAGTAGTATAAGTTATCATGACCACTGGCCTGCATCTTAGATTATACATCATAAGATATTGTGTCACAGACAGGTCTTGTATAGGACCATTTATCACGGGCGTCACATACAGAACTTCAAAACCCCAATCCTCCCTTTAATCTTTAGATATCAGAGTAAATTAGTATAAATGGACACATGGAGGCCACCAGCTGCACCATGTTGCCACAAAAAGCTATTTAAACGTGTTAAACATTCACTTCACGTGATGCATCTCAATATTAGACGTTTTCATCTCATGTCTGTTTTGATCTAAATGAGACAACAAAGACTTAACATAAATCTTCCATAAAATATTATGTAGGGCAGTTCTTCATGCTGGGTTTATTTGGAAAAGGGATTCTTAGACTCCAGGGGTTTTATCTTCATGATGTGTACAACTGCCTCTAACACTGTGGGACACTCATAAAGCTGTCCTGATTAGTTTGATGGGCCCTATGTGTCCTTGGGTCCTTCATGCTATAGCAATGAAAACAGTCACTGCCATATAAACGTCACACTGAGAAGTCATGCACATGTGTGCTCGTGTGTCATTCTTCAATTTACTGCTGAGGATTACGGTTTTCCCATGTATCCTGGCATAAGCGTGTACGTGTAAAGAAGGGAAAAAAGAATGGAATGGAGCTTGTGTTTTTACAGTCTGTGTATCTGTTTCACCTGGCTAAGCATTGTGGGTCTGCACTAACCAGATAATACCTCGGTCAACATGCTGTGCTGGCTTTGAGGGGCAGGAGAGGACTGGAGTTAAAGGATTATTATTCATAGAAGCAACTACATGTCTAGATGTCAAAAACTGGCATTGAAGTATTTAATTAGGTGTTTTTCTTTATGGCTTCTCACAGACCATTAAAGGAAACAGTACAATTTGGAGTCTCATTCTTCATTGTTGAAGAGATATGAGATATTTGTCACATTAGGCTGCATTGCAATTCTTGTTTTTCCAAATTTAAGAGTAAAAGTAAGACTTAAAAGGGTTAATTCACCCAAAAATCAATTAAAATTATCCCATGATTTACTCACCCTCAAGCCATCCAAGGTGTATATGACTATCTTCTTTCAGACGAACACAATTAGAGATATATTTAAAAATATCCTTGCTCCTCCAAGTTTTATAATGGTTGCGAAGTGGGGACGGGGGGTGTGGGTTTACGAATCTTTTGTTTCGAATCATTGGTTCGGAGCATGTATCAAACTGCCAAAGTCATATGACTTCAGTAAACGAGGCTTCCTTACATCATAAGTGTTTCGAAATTTCAATGGTTCACCACTGGGGGCGTGTGACCGAAACAAAAGATTCGTAAAGCTTCAAAGCTTCAAAGCTTCATGAAGCAGTGTTTTTTTGCTGCACAAAAAGTATTCTCCTTGCTTTATAGGTTGAACAACTGTAGTCGCATGAACTGTTTTAAATACGTCTTTAGTAGCTTTCTGGGCATCTGAAAGTGTTAATTATCTTGCTGTCAATGGAGGCCTCACTGAGCCATTGGATTATATCAAAAAATATCTTAATTTGTGTTCTGAAGATGAACGAAGGTCTTACGGGTGTGGAACGACATGAGGGTGAGTAATTAATGACAAAATTTTCATTTTTGGGTGAATTAACCATTTAACTAAGACTTGATCCTGGCTTAATCTAAGCCCTGTCTGTGAAACCAGGCCAAAATTTAATCGAACTGTTTTTTAGAACTTTTTTATTCACACACATGCTCCTAAATACATTTTACAGTTTGCTCTCATCTATTTTTAATCGCAAATGCAAGTGAAACACTGTTGAGCCTGTTGTCAGTGGATGTAGGTGTATTTTATTTCATCATTTTATTAACTTGACCTTTACTGTACAGAATTTTTGGTTTCTAATGAGATGATTTTTATGGATAGACCGTTTATCCTATTTTTGTAGTGCAGACAAATAGTGAGAGGGGGCGGTAAAGTACATCACAGGTCACAATTCATTTTTAATCAGCGAGAGAGTGGGCATCTTAAGACCATGCATAAAGTGTTTATTTCCCATTAGCTGTCTCATATACAGTATTCTTTTATATAGAATGAGTATGATATGGTTTAAATTAATCACTTTACTCTGTATAATTGAGATGATATAACCGAAAACTGAGTAAATTCAAGTAACATACCTGAATGCAGCTAAATCATTTTCATGCAGCCACTTATACTTTAGAACATTTAGTAAAATCAAAAGCACAAACAGTGTACACGTTCTGTTCACTTTTGGGGTGGCAAAACTCATAGAGGTGTTACAAAATGCTGAGAAATATGTTCAGTATGTTTAATTCATATATTCCACCCATCAGTTTTTCCCCTGTCTGCTTTCATTCTGCTCAGGCATAAGCAACATCAATCACATTTGCATTACAAATGTAATATCTGGGGAAAGAACTGATTTGATTACTGACTTCACGGCAGAAGAATTTATGGTGGCACCCTGGCAAACCAGTTCCTTTTTAGCCAGTTTTTGATGATTTTACGTATCTAATTTCGTTTCTTTATGAGGGACATGAATAACAAAAATTGTCAACAGTTGCCCAACGAAATGTCATGGCACAAGCATTCATCAAAAACAAGCTCCCTGTTCCCAACCGACATGACTACATTTTATTTCCTTCACCCTCCATTCAGAATAAAAGGATTTTTTTTTTTTTATACACTATATGGAAAAAAAGTAATGGGGCACCTGGCCATTATAATAACAGGGACTGTAATGATATTGCATTCTAAAAAAAAAAAAAATGTGTTTTGTGTTTGTATTTGTGACGTCAGGAATAAAAAGCCTGGCTTGCACTGTTCAGTTCATCTTAAAGTTGTTCGATGGGGTTGAGGTTAGGACTTTGTATAGGCACGTCAAGTTTACAACAATGTTGTAAAGTTGGAATCATAGCATTGTCCAAAATGTCTTTGGTATGCTGAAGCATTAAGATTTCCCTTCACTGGAAGTAAGGGGCATAGAGGTGTACCCCATACCATTATCCCTCCTCCACCAAACTTTAAAGTTGGCACAATGCAGTAAGGCAGGTACTGTTTTCCAGGCATCCGCCAAACCCAGACTCACCCATCAGACTGCCAAACAGAGAAGCGTAATTTGTCACTCCACAGAACACATTTCCACTGCTCCAGAGTCCAGTGGCAGTGTGCTTTTCACCACTCCATCCAGCGCTTGGCATTGTACTGTACTTGTGATTTGAGGCTTGCATGCTGTTGCTTGGACATGGAAACCCATTCCATGAAGCTCCCGCTGCACAGTTTTTTTCACTGATATTAATACCATTGTAAAGGTGGCATCTCATCACAGACTTGAATTCACTGAGCTCTTCTTTACAAATGTTTGTAAATGCAGACTGCATGGCTAGATGCTTGACTTTATACACCCATGGTAATGGGTCTGATTGGAACAACTGAATTCAGTAATTAAAGGGTTAATTCACCCAAAAATGAAAATTCTGTCATTAATTACTCACCTTCATGTGGTTCCACACTCGTAAGACCTTTGTTTCGTCTTTGAAACACAAATTAAGATATTTCGGTGACAGCAATATAATCACTACTTTCAAGGTCCAGAAAGGTACTGAAGACATTGTTAAAACAGTCGACGTGACTGCAGTTGTTCAACCTTAACCCTTAAATGCATGACTGTTTCGCCAATCATTCTTACATATTCGGGTCTTTATCGACACGGATCTATATCTAACACTGATGGATCTCTACCTATTGCGATAATATAAAACTCCTCTGATATTAAAGTAACAATTACAGAAGAATAAAATAAAGCATATTTTGTTACCTTTTGGAGCTTGAAAGGGCTCAGTTTGAGCAGATGTTTTATGCCATCATCACTGTCCTCATCAGAGCTCATTTCCCAGTAAATTCAGCAAATAATGGGCTAGTTTTATGTTTGAGGTCACGAATAGGAGCCCATTCGTGATCTCAAATGTATTCTTAAAACTATAATTTTCAACATCTTCAAAATCAATATTTCTATCGCTAACAGCTTCATCAGATCCATCCAATAATAGTTACAGTCATATTTGATTGCGTTCAGTACTTGTCGTACAGTAAATCGCTGAGCCATTTCAGGTTTTTCTTATTATTTCGTTTTCTGTCTGAATGAGTCGTCACCTCAGCATTGTGTTTCCAACATTGCCACCTTGTGGAATAAAGGTGAATTCCACTTATTCCGTCATCTAAGATTTAATTATTGTTATGCAGAAAAAA
This sequence comes from Megalobrama amblycephala, assembly GCF_018812025.1. Taxonomy (NCBI): domain Eukaryota; kingdom Metazoa; phylum Chordata; class Actinopteri; order Cypriniformes; family Xenocyprididae; genus Megalobrama; species Megalobrama amblycephala. Next base: position 29,210,020 of record NC_063055.1, read on the forward strand.
ATATATGTACATTCATACACACCTCGGGTCGTTAGCGACCCTATACAATTTTTACAAAAAATGAATACAAAAATAGGCATTCTTTAATAATTTTATGATTTTTTTCTTGTTATATTCTTCATAATGAATTGATTGAGGAATACCAAGAAGGTTGATGTCTAACTTTATAAAATGAACGAGGAGGAGGGTAGTGAATGACGTCCCGGGTCACTAAAGACCCGAGATATGTATTTAAGGGTTAATTTTATGAAGCGACGAGAATACATTTGTGCGCAAAAAACAAAACAAAAATAACAACTTTATTCAACAATTCAACAATTCTGTGTTATTCTCATTGTTTATGTCCAGCGCTTCAAAGTTCTATGTCAGAACGGCGACTCATTATTGGCTGGCATCTGCGTCAGCATCACACGCATGTGTCGTGCTGCTCATCTGATCAGCTTTGGCCAATACTGAGCCATTCGTACATAAACATTGAGGCCTTCACTGTGCTTACTGCGTCAACTGTGTAAGGATAATGACAGGGAAGAGAAGAGATTGTTGAATGCAGTTGTTATTTTTGTTTTGTTTTTACGCACAAAAAGTATTCTCGTTGCTTTATAAAATTAAAATTGAACCACTGTAGTCTCTTCGACTGTTTTATTGATGTCTTTAGTACCTTTCTGGACCTTGAAAGTGTTGATTATATTGCCGTCTATGGGCGAGTCATTTACCTCACAGATTTCATCAAAAATACGAAGGTCTTATGGGTTTGGAACGACATGATGGTGAGTAATTAATGACAGAATTTTCATTTTTGGGAGAACTAACGCTTCAAGAGGTATATCCCAATACTTTTGTCCATATAGTCTATTTCTGTCATTATAAGCGTTAAATCAGTAGGGGAAACCAGTGATGGTTGTTACATCCGTCGTTTGTTTATCTCAGACTTTGATATAATTTATATTACAATGAGTTTCTGTGAATTTCAGCTCATATTTTATTTGGTTCTCTAGTTTGTTTGTTGTTTCTTTGTTTACTTAATGAAGCTCCAACTAGATATTTAACCTCTGTTCTCTGTGACTCCCAGTGTGAATGCTTTACTCATATTGGTAGCTAAAACAGAATAAAATTAGCCAAAATATTACATAAACATCAGAAGGGGAACAAAATGACTTATTCAGCTACATTATGATTGCACTCTTGAACCTGTCCGGGACATATGGAAGAGCAAATGTAAACCCTTAATCTCTGAGAGTCATTACATTTGCAGGAAACATTATTTTAAATTATGAGAGCAGGCCATAATGTGAGTTGAGAGAGAGAGAGGAGAGATTATGAGAGTTATGCAGTGTGGTGAAAAAACTTTTTATTAAAAAAGATAAAATTTTTACGTTGTGGAAGACACCATGTCTGATGTAGCCGTTAATAACAGATGATGATGGCAAAAGCAGATGGCCAATCCAAAATGAGAACTTTAGATAACACAATGTTATATAAGTACTTCAGAGGATGAAGTGCTTCTTCTGTATTCATCTGTTTTAGTCACTGGACCTTTTACTCACTGCTGCCATATTTTTGACATTAGTGGGGGGAAACAACGGTGGAGGATTCAAAATTATATGAGAAGTTTTATTGTATTATAGAAAACAGTATTGATTGTTGGTTGTGATCAATACCATCCCACAAAACAAAAAAGATGATGCCAAATCTGACATTTGCATATCTGACATTAGCAATCTATCTTGGCTCTTGATGAGAGATAAATAAACTTTAATATGTCATGTATGTAAATCACAATATGCAGTGTTGTTATTGTTAGCTAAAATGAAAAGAAATTAAAATAAAGCTGAAAATAAAATATAAATATTAGATGAAAACCATATTTGTAAATTAGAATTTTCCTTAGCAACTAACTGCTATAAAGTTAAATTGGAATACTAAAATTACTAAAACTAAAACTGAAATAAAAATAAATTAAAGTTAGAAATATTTAAAAAATACTAAAACAAAATGATAAAAGCACATAAAAAACCTAACATTAAAATGAAAGCTTATACAAAAATGAATAAATACTATAAATGTATATAAATAATACTAAAATAACACTGCTTTATCAACATTTGGATGGCTATTTTAACATCCCACACCTCATAATATGTTGATATATTGATAACTTCCAGTTATAAAAATGATGGCTTGGTCATACAGTAACATCACATGAAACAGATGAATAGAGAAAGGATTTTTTGATATAATAATACAAATATTATCTCACTCCCTGCTTCTGAATATGCCTACTTCCATACTATATAGTACATGAAAAACAGTACAGGAGTCAATTTCTTTGTCTGAATTCATAAAACAATATGCAAAAATGATCTGGATGACCAACTACTTCTGGCGAGAATCCACGCGCATCCTGATTTTGTGGAGTTAGACTGGGTTAACATATTTTGTTGAACCAGGAACAACATTCCTGTCTGAAAATTTGGTCTCAACCCAGTCCCTACCCCTAAACCTAACCCTACCAATTAGGGCTGGGCGATATATC